>NC_044310.1:69632275-70937275 GCF_007474595.2 Lynx canadensis
TTCCCATTTTATAGATGAGGAAATGAAGACAGAGAAGGAACAAGTAACATGTCCAAATTTATATAGTTTGTTTAGAGGTGGAGTCAAGATTTGAGTGCAAACTGGGTGAGTTTAGAGCCCATGACCCTTACCACTGGACATATACTTTGAGAGAATCTTGGACTGAGACAACATTGTAAAAGACTATTTAAAGCACAGTGAGGATAGTGGGTTTTATTCCAAGTAAAAGGAGTAACCACCAAAAGGCAGGGAAATGACCTGGTTAGTTGTAAAGTGTATGCTCCGAACAAGGATACAATCAGAGGTACTTGAAGAGTGGTTGCAATTGTGTAGGCTAAAGAAGATGATGGAAAGAAGGTAAAAGACAAATTGTGATCTTTTATAAGCTTTAAAAAAATATGTACTACCAAGTACAAAGTCTGGTGAACAGTATGAACTCAAAAACATATTTCAAATTAATTAATTAGGTCACTATCAATAAACTATTTTATAATTGTAATTATTTTATAATTAGTTTTTGCCTTTCAAATAAATATAATATATTCCCATAATTTTATCTTGTTCTGCATCTTTCTATTTGTTTTTAATCTGTGTCTGGTATTACTGTACTGCTAGAAATGAAAAAATAGTAGTCAATAACAATATTTATTTAATTTATGTTTATTCATGTAAATTTAAAGAGTATGCCTCTGGGATATGGGTTTCTTTAAAGGGCCCAATAGTAGATTCATTAGGCTTTGAGGGCCATTCTGTCTGTGTTACAAGTGCTGGAACCTGCTGTTATAATAAGAAAGTGACTACAGACCATGTATCAATGAATGGCCAAGTCTTTTTTCCAACAAAATTTTATGTAGGCACTGCTTTAGAATATATCTATGAATTATTTTTGATATTATCCTAAGCATATTTAATTTATTAATTTAACAAACTTTTACTGAATATATACAATGTACTAGAAACTGTGTTAGAGGTCAGAATGCAGCAATGTACAAATCGTTGTCCTCAGTGGAGCTTAGAGTACAATAAGATGTAATTTAAAATCAGTGTGTGTGTGTGTGTCTGAGTGAATGTGTTTATACAGGTCCTAGTGATGGGAAATTTTATTTAAATGTTAGCCATTAGGGACATCCAGTCACATTGGAACATATTTTATTTGTTTTAGCTAGGTCATCAGAATGGAAATTTGATGACAAACAAGTCATTTTGACTCAGCCAGTAATAGCATTTTTATATATGCATGTCTGGTGATTCCTCTTTTTCCATTACTCACACATAAATATGTATAGTGCATGGCACAAAAAATTCTCTGGGAAAGTGTGAGTAAAACTAGTTAATGAATCCAGGTTCTTCTGGAACCAAAGCTTCTGAAATCCAGATTTCTACCTTCAGAGATGAACACTGAATCATGTCTCATATAATTAAACAGTCCTGATTAAAGCCAGCTGGTAGGCAAAGTTAACAATACCCACCAAATCCCTACCTAGGGAAATTTACCATGGAGGAGAGGAAAACTTTGGCAAAGGATCAGGCATCAAATACTAGGGCCCAAGTGACCATATGAAGTTGCACCTACCCTGACCCAGTCTCAACAGCAACATGGGTATGCATTTGGTAAAATACATATGAATGTGTATGCGTGTACATGTACATTTATGAAATTTTTAAGAGATATGCCATGGCAAAATCATAAGATAGTACAGCTTTCTTTGGTATTAGCTTTTTGGTCAGGGATAAGGCAAAATTCCCAAACATAAGACATGACAAACTACTGTTTCACAAGCAATTCTGTTGGTCCTTGACTTCTAGCACATGTCCTGCTGCAGTCTACATCTTGCATCAGACAATTGCACTGCTTGACCTGGGTGATTTTTTGTCATATATTGGTTAACTTGGGGCATTTAAAAAAAAACAACTGAAGTTTGCATTGCAAATCCAGATTTCCTATTTTTAGCAGCCATAACATGCAGCCATGAGAGAACAGAACAGAACAGAATAACAGGACTCTTTCAATTTTTTTTTTTTAATGAAATTTATTGACAAATTGGTTTCCATACAACACCCAGTGCTCATCCCAAAAGGTGCCCTCCTCAATACCCATCACCCACCCTCCCCTCCCTCCCACCCCCCATCAACCCTCAGTTTGTTCTCAGTTTTTAACAGTCTCTTATGCTTTGGCTCTCTCCCACTCTAACCTCTTTTTTTTTTTTTTTCCTTCCCCTCCCCCATGGGTTCCTGTTAAGTTTCTCAGGATCCACATAAGAGTGAAACCATATGGTATCTGTCTTTCTCTGTATGGCTTATTTCACTTAGCATCACACTCTCCAGTTCCATCCACGTTGCTACAAAGGGCCATATTTCATTTTTTCTCATTGCCACATAGTATTCCATTGTGTATATATACCACAATTTCTTTATCCATTCATCAGTTGATGGACATTTAGGCTCTTTCCATAATTTGGCTATTGTTGAGAGTGCTGCTATGAACATTGGGGTACAAGTGCCCCTATGCATCAGTACTCCTGTATCCCTTGGGTAAATTCCTAGCAGTGCTATTGCTGGGTCATAGGGTAGGTCTATTTTTAATTTTCTGAGGAACCTCCACACTGCTTTCCAGAGCGGCTGCACCAATTTGCATTCCCACCAACAGTGCAAGAGGGTTCCCGTTTCTCCACATCCTCTCCAGCATCTATAGTCTCCTGATTTGTTCATTTTGGCCACTCTGACTGGCGTGAGGTGATACCTGAGTGTGGTTTTGATTTGTATTTCCCTGATAAGGAGCGACGCTGAACATCTTTTCATGTGCCTGTTGGCCATCTGGATGTCTTCTTTAGAGAAGTGTCTATTCATGTTTTCTGCCCATTTCTTCACTGGGTTATTTGTTTTTCGGGTGTGGAGTTTGGTGAGCTCTTTATAGATTTTAGATACTAGCCCTTTGTCCGATATGTCATTTGCAAATATCTTTTCCCATTCCGTTGGTTGCCTTTTAGTTTTGTTGGTTGTTTCCTTTGCTGTGCAGAAGCTTTTTATCTTCATAAGGTCCCAGTAATTCACTTTTGCTTTTAATTCCCTTGCCTTTGGGGATGTGTCGAGTAAGAGATTGCTACGGCTGAGGTCAGAGAGGTCTTTTCCTGCTTTCTCCTCTAAGGTTTTGATGGTTTCCTGTCTCACATTTAGGTCCTTTATCCATTTTGAGTTTATTTTTGTAAATGGTGTGAGAAAGTGGTCTAGTTTCAACCTTCTGCATGTTGCTGTCCAGTTCTCCCAGCACCATTTGTTAAAGAGGCTGTCTTTTTTCCATTGGATGTTCTTTCCTGCTTTGTCAAAGATGAGTTGGCCATACGTTTGTGGGTCTAGTTCTGGGGTTTCTATTCTATTCCATTGGTCTGTGTGTCTGTTTTTGTGCCAATACCATGCTGTCTTGATGATGACAGCTTTGTAGTAGAGGCTAAAGTCTGGGATTGTGATGCCTCTTGCTTTGGTCTTCTTCTTCAGGGACTCTTTCAATTTTGAGCAAACTTTTTTCATTGAAGTATAATTGACATGCAATATTATATTAGTTTCAGGTGTAAAAAATATTTATTTGAAAATTCTATACATTATTCAGTGCTCACTCTGGTAAGTGTAGTCACCATTTGTCACCATACAATGTTGTTACAAATATAAACCACATTCCCTATGGTGTACTGTTCATCTCTGTGCCTTCTTCCTTTTATAACTGGAAGTTTGTACCTCATAATTCCCTCCATTTGCCAATCTCCGCCCTTACCTCCCCTCTGGCAACCACCCGTTGTTCCCTGTATTTAGAATTCTTCTGCTGTTGTTCATTTGTTTCATTTTTTAGATTCCACATATTAATGCAATCACATGGCCTTAGTCTTTCCCTGTCTGACTTATTTCAATTAGCATAATACCCTCAGGGTACACCCATGTTGTTGCAAATGGCAAGATTTTATTCTTTTTTATGGCTCGGTAATATATATATATTACCAAGAAGATATTGGAGGTATATATATATATATATATATATATATATATATATATATATCTTCTTTTTTCATTCATCTATCAATGGACACTTGGGTTGCCTCCCTATCTTGGCTATAGTACATATTGCTACAATAAACATAGGAGTATAAATATCTTTTCAAAGTGTGCTTTTGGGATTTGGATAAATATTCAGCAGTGGAATTTCTAGATCATATGGTATCTCTATTTAAAAATTTTTGGGGAATCCCCATACTGTTTTCCAAAATGGTTGAACCAATTTACATTCTCATCAACAGTGTATGAGGGTTCCCTTTTCTCACCAACACTTGTTAACTCTTGCCTTTTTGATACTAGCCATTCTGACTGGTGTAAATGATATTTCACTGTGGTTTTGATTTGCATTTCGTATTTAATCAATTAAAGTTTTAAATAATTAATTTTAGTCTAATTAATTTCATTTAATTGATACATTTAATTAATTTACCCTGATTAATATTTTATCTAATTAAAATTTAATGATTTAAAATATGTGACTTATTTTTATATCACTAGTCTTTTAGCAACATATTATGAAAGATAAATTCAATATTGTTTTCTGTATCATTTATATAATTTTTGTTGTTATTAGGATGGGGTATTGGTTTTGACATAATCATCCATTTGGTGATCACTGAACTTCTTATTTAAACTCAAACATTGAATTGTCCTTGGATTTCTAATATAAACTCTGTCTAGTAGTAAACTCTATCTTGAGTGAAAATAAAATTTATTCAGCATTAACTCTGTGTTATTGCTCTATTAGTCAATTATATTGACTATTTCAGTGATTCTGACAAAATATTTAACTACAGGCATTCTTTCCTCAGTATTTTTAATTGTGGGACTCAGAGAAGTTAAATTACGTAAGATTCAACAACTAGTAAGTCAAAAACTGAACTTCAACAATAAATCCATGTGACTTCATTGGACCAAATTGTTTATCTTATGACAGATTATACTTTAATCAACTATCGAGTTGCATTTGCTTATAATGTTTTTAATATTTCTTCCCTTATATGAATAAGTAGTATTAATCTAGTTTTCTTTATTATGATTTTTACCACATTTAAAAATGAAAAACATAGAAGAAATTTTAAATGAGAATATTCATTCAACTCTATATAAATGAATATGACAATCTAAATGAAATATGTGATTTGCCAGCAAAAATTGATTGACAAAAATTAAGAAATCAAACCTAAACAAAGAAACAAAAATCACTGTAGAAGAAATTTGGAAAATGGACAAAGGAAACCTCCCAAAAGTGAAGGTAAAGAAGGTAAAGATTTAAGTACAAATTATTATTATTATTAATTATTATTATCATTAGTAGTAATGGTATTTATGAATGCAGAGCAGATGCCAGGTATAGAGTATAGCCAATAACATTAAAAACAAACCAAATGGCAACTTAACTATATTCTCAGCAAAACAGTAATTTATGACATTTCTCCAAAAACCAACACAGTGCCATGTTCAACAATAAAATGAAAAACAAAACAACCAGCAGTTGCTACCTTAGACCTCAAGACATAGTTTCTTACAGCATTTCATGTCTACAGTTTGGTTCTCTGTTTCAGAGCATGAATTACTTTTCAGATGAAAAACCTGGGATGGCGGAGGTTTGTTTATGTGTGTTGGGGGAGAATCCAGGGTGGAAAAATAGGGGGGAGTAACAAGAGATTCATTTCTCTGGTCAGGCAACCAAGTGAGGAGGTAGTTATTTAGAGAGCTTCTCAAGTAGAGAATATTGTACTGATCTACTGAGAGCTGAGGAGGTAGTAGGAGCTTCCTGTGAGACTCAAGATAGCAACAGGAATACTTACGCAAGAAAGTCAAGACCAGGGTGTCAGTGCAGTTTGACAGTGGCTCTTTTCTGATGCTACAACTTTAAAAGTATTCATTACATTACCACACACAAGAACCACATAAAAACTCGAGTCCCATCATCACTGCTGTTGAGTTTCTTCATTTGGTACTGGCATATTTATCTTACCAGTGTGCAAAAGGCATATTCAACACCCTGTCTGGTCTTGGCTTAGGTTTCAATGAACGGAATCCCGTAACTCTTGGCCAATTTGTGGGCTTGTTTTTTGGTGACTGTCCTTGTTGGCAAATCACACTTGTTTCATCTGAGTTTTTTACTTGCTTAAGCTGTTCCCTGTAGAGGTTAATATCTGCAAATGATTTGCTATTATTGATGGCACATACACAGAGGAAGCCTTCACCTGTCCTCATGTATTGGTCTCTCATGGCACTGTATTCTTCTTGACTAGCTGTATCCATTATGTCCAGAACACAGGTTTTACCATCTGTAACCACCTGTTTTCAGTTAAAATCCTCTATGTTGGAATCACATTCATCTACAAAGTGGTTCTGGATTAGCTGGGTTGTCAGTGTGCTTTTCCCAACACCAGCTGCTCCAACTGCCACCAGTTTGTACTCAGTCATTTCACACCAGCAAGAACCTCAAGTTTCACAGCCTCTGCTTCCAACGGATTTAGGACCACAACTGGGGAAAATGTTGGAGACCCCAGAACTGCCATCACCAGCCCCCACCAGGGATTAAGTTCAAATAATTTTAAAACTTAAACCAACCAGTATTGCTAATTCTATTTAAGTTTTTAATCTGAATTCTGTTTAAGTTGTTGCAAAGAACTAAGAATATAATGCTTGCAACATCTTTTGTGAAATCAGAACATTTATACTTCTGTCAAAGGCAGATAATATTTATAACAACAACAACAACAAAAAGCCCTTAAGGTCATTTTTTAATGTTAGTACACAATCCAAAATAAAATTAGATTGTAATTAAGAATTGATATCTACCAGTATTTTAAAAATAAACATAGTCCATAAAAGATTTATAACTGGAATGCAAGGATGGCTTGTTATTAGGAATACAATATCATTCATCATGTCAGCAAACTAAAGCAGAAAAAAATTTTAATAATAAATATTATTTTTAGTCAAGATACAGGTTAATCTACATGATCTCAAAATGACACCAGACTGATGCAAGGTGGATTTACTAGTTAAAACAGCATGCACTGAGAAAATATCCTAGATAATTAACTGATTTTGAAAAATTCCACAGTCCTGGAAAACAGAAAGGAATAAAAAATAAATCCTGGAAGCTATAACCTTTACCTTGGAACATATAAATAATCCCAAGAGATTTTCTTTGTTTTTGTTCTCAAAAAAAAATTACGTAAAATAACGCTTCCACGTGTACTTCAGAACTTCACAAGAAAGTGTCAGATTTATTTCATAAATAAATAGCTATAATAAGTCAATAGAAATAACAGGAAGAATATTATAGTGGATATTTATAAATTTTTGCCTTTTATTCTTTCCAAAAACAAACAAACAAAAAGGAAAAGTAATCTCACTCCCACTCTGATGCATATAGAGAATTATTCCATACTTATGCTACACCAAAAGATGAATGAAAGATGGGATCATGATCCAAACGAGAGTAATTAAAATTTTCTATTTAGTAAACTGGAAAGGGAAGAGGGCAATGTGTTCCAATCCCAGTTAAAGTTGGATTCTTGAAGAGGAGATGTAAAACTAGAGATCTTAATAGGGATCCCATATTTTCCGCTTTTAGATTAGGATATAGAGAAAGCTAGTCCATAAAAGAAACAAAAACTGATAAAAGAGATGAGAATATAGAAGCCATAAAAATATCTGGAGAGTAAGATAGAATATACACATGAGGTTTCTCACAGTGTGTTGAGTAAGCCCTGACACCAGGCAACTCTGGATTCAGATGAAGTTTCTCCTTTTGTTTGTAAAATATGCTGGGATCTTTGTATTTTATTTTACATTATTTTTGAGCTAGAAAACTGGCATAATATTTTTAATATATCAAGTCATATATTTTGCATTTTCTTTAAATTATTGCCTTCTTGACTTCCCAGCCATTAAATAAAAGCATTTCCATCATCCAGGGGAGACTCATGTAATCTGGAACAAAGATGTCAAGTGTATGGTAAATTAGGGCTTTGGTGTTCCAATAAAACAGTAGCTTTGCAGTCTAGGTTAAATGAAAGACAAATTTATAAATTCCCTTTTTTTCTCACATTAAAACAATTGGAGATCTGAAATTTTTATTTTAGTATATAGAAAAAGATCATGGACTATTATGGAAATGGATAGGGTAACAGAGAGAGAAAAGAGCAAAAGATCAGATGCTGTGTCTTTAGTTCTCTATTCCACCCCAGTATAGTTCAGCTGAGGATAACCCTAAAGATGAAGATCGGGCAATGATAGGGGAACCCCAGAGGTATATGTGTATGTGGGGGATGCTGAAAGGAAAGGAGCCTGGTGCCCCACAATTTGTCAGATCTAAGGAGGAGGCCACTTGGCTGAATGTCCCACACCAACATGGACACACACAGCTGAGTGATGATGGCCAAAAGACCACAGACTACACCAGCCATACTTTTACCTTTGCACAAATTCTGTGCATAATGAGTGAAACGTCTCAAAGTCACTGTGTGTCCTCAGTGAAGAACAGGGAAATCATTGGTTAATTAGGGAGGGGCTCTTAAAGAAGGGACCAATGAGCATCTGGCTGAGATTCAGCAGAGCAGCAGTGTCGGGGAAAGCTGAGGCGGGGCCACATCAAAGTAGTGGAGCCTGTTGGTAGAAGAAAAGGGACCTCTAGGCACTGACTGTGCAGAGAAAAAATAAAACCTAAACATGACTTTCATTAGCCACAATACTGAGAATAGATAACAGTAGGATGAGCAACAGTAGGATGTCTAGGGACATCCTAGAGAAGGCTGCTACCCAATTTGGGTTTTTTGTGATGCTCCATGGTATGTCGAGGTACTCTTTGGCTAGAAGAAAGAGAAAAGGGTAGAGATAACACCAAAGGGACAATTTTAAAAGGAAAAAATAAGTAACCTTTAAGTGACGTATTTAAAATCCCATCCATCTTAGCTTCTCCTACCACCATTAAAGAGAATCTAAGCTTGAGAAAACTATGCAAACAGTTGTATATTAAAAAAAAAAAGAATGTTACTTTTTTGCATATGTAAGTTTAGCATATGTGGATTTTAATTACCCACTCTACACTAGTAATTGCTAGTTTCTCTTATCTAACACCAAAGTTTTTTAAAAAAAAATTTGTTAATGTTTATTCACTTTTTGAGAGAGAGAGAGAGACAGAGCATGAGCAGGGGAGGGGCAGAGAGAGAGGGAGACACAGAAAGTGAAACAGGCTCCGGGCTGTGAGCTGTCAGCACAGAGCTTGACGTGGGGCTGAAACTCAGGAACTGCAAGATCATGACTTGAACCGAAGTCGGACGCTTAACTGTCTGAGCCACCCAGGCACCCCTAAAACCAAAGTTCTAACAAATGTCAGCACTGAGCAAGGAAATAAGAGACTGATTCATTACTGCTGACTCTATCCCTACATCAGATGGGATAATATCACAACTGTAATGACTATCAGAAAGAGCGATCATACCTATACTTCCCTTATGTTGCAGCATGGTCATTACATAATTAAATTGTTAATACTTGTCAACATTTGTTTTGTTCTGTGGGAGATTATCACAAATACCCTTTGGTTACCATTGCCTAAAGACCATTAGTAGTCAGCCAAGTAAGTTTATTATGGAAAATTCTTACTTTTAAACAATTTATTGAATTAAATCATTTTTGAAATCAAAATTCCAATTTGGAGATCCATTTCCTTCATTCAGTTATGTTTTTACACTACTAAATTGGGGTATCCTTCAAGGGAAAGAAATAGTATAAGTAGAACATACTTATGTCAATAGTTTATATTGAACTCAACTGGTAATAATAATAAATAAATAAATCTTTATTACCTTTCCACAAGCACATATGAAATAAGTTGCTCCTCTGGTGAAAACCCCAAGGTGACTGAAAACACACATATCACAAAACACTGCAGTGTGCATGAGTTGGCAGTCTTGGTGAAGAAGCAAGTTACTTCACTCTTCTTCAGTACTTCCTCCACTCGTCAAGAAAAGTCGAAGGCAGAGTGGGAGTGGCAATCATGGGTCAGTATCAATGGAAAGAGAAGAAAGTAAGGGCATGGACTTCCTATTCTGCATGTCAGTTAGGTCGTGCTGAGTCAGTTAGGACCCAGCTACCCTTCTCCACTGCAGAGTGTGATCTGCTCAGCAGGATTTTGCAGACTCTGCGGGTCTTTAAAAAATAGGTTCTACAGTGTCCAATAATAGCCACTTCAAGAAATAGGTTCTACAGTGTCCAATAATAAGTACTGTCCAATAAGTGACTTCTTAAGATGCTCAGGGTATTTTGATAAATTGAGAAGTCTCTAAATCAATTATCTCTGTAAGTTTCTTCAATTGTCAAATAAGAATTTAGATAGTTGGTTTTTTTTTCTTAATTCTGCTTTGAGTAACTGTGCTGGGCCAGGCTGGTGCTTAGCCCATCAATTGCCCTCTTCCCCTTCAAAAACTTCACGTCTAAGTAGAGAGCCCTGGGAGATGATCTTTTTTCAAAATTGATTTCATAATGTCTTTGCTATTAATGATGCTTATAGGGTGTGAAATGTTAAATCATGACCCTGTAGGATTCTGGAACTTTTGCTCAGCCAACATGTCATTTTACTTTATTCTTTAGGGTTGTACTTCTTACACTAATGTAGGATCTGGCTGTAGACTGTAATTAAACTGTAGTCAATGGGCCTAACTTTCACAAGCAATTAGACGTATTTGCTTTTTTTGCTCCTCTTCTGAGAATAAGAACTGGTTTTGTGGAATCACTAAGATGTATCCCTCTGCCCCCACTTTTCTTTTAGTCCCTGCTCAGTGCAAAGAGAACACACAGCATTCTGCAATGTTTTTATTCTATTATTGCTTGAAATATTGACTTCACATTCCACTAGAGAAATTGAATGAGTGCAGGAATGTAAAGTACTGTTTAAGCATCTCTTCTATGTTCCCTTCACCTTTTATGTTTTTCTCTCCATATAACCTTTCTATCCTTCCTACAATTCTACTCTTCTCATGTTACACACAAAGCTGAAAATGGGCAGGGCTCAATGGCCTAGAACATCTTATACTCATGCAAGAATACAAGACACTTGATTATGACATAAATTTGGATATTTTTCACATTAACAAAAAAATAAGAAGATAAACCAAGTCAGAATTTAGACTTCCAAATTACAAGGAAATGGTGTCTACCAATACTAAGATATTATCACAATTGAGCCAAGTGTCTTTCTTTCCCCAGTTACTCTTTTTTGATCACTTTCTTTAAAACATCCACGTGTATGATTGCTATATTGCGATATCTATATACTCTTGAGAAAGAGCATTGATGAAAATCATTAACTATTGTGTCATCAATAATTATGTGGTTTTCATATCTAGTGATGGATATAGCTAAAATACCATTGTCATCATTACTATATCCTTTTCTAAATTACTTCTTATGGTTTACAGAATTATATATGTGTTGTTGCTCTGCTATTATCCCAAAGGGCCTTATAAAAATACATAGACACACACATACAGGCGCACATACAGTTTTACATATTATGTATTATCAGGGGAAGTCTGTGGTGGAAGTGTCTGAGGCTCCTACCACTCTTGATTCCCCATAGCAACATAGTTTTTGGATCAGTCAAAACCCCGTAGAGACATATGCAAGAGTTCACATCTTTTATGCTGGACCTCCTCAGGATACACTAATTTGCTACAGCTGCGCCCATGCCCATTCACTCCTAGGTTCCTGGCAAGCCTGACCTTGATGGTTCACAGGTGTGGGAGCTACTGGCTCAGGAGAAAGAAAATTAACCCTATTTCTGCCAGAGCCCTCTTATGGCTGAATGGGAATAATCTTCACTTCTCAGCATGAGAAACTGGTATGAATTTTTTAATCAGTCAGAAACCATGCTAGTCCCAAAAGCATTGGCACACAAGATTATAATTAGAGATGTTGCTTAGAAGTGGAAAGATGAAGATAGGCAACAGCTGGTTCAGTAGCCATGTTAGAAGACCCTTTAACATTCTTATAAAAGAAAATATTTAGAATTCATTGGCATATTTTGAGAAGAGAAGAAAGCCATTTCTCTCTTCCTCCTTCACAATTTGCCCTCTTCAGAAAAAAAAAAAAAGTGTGTGTGTGTGTGGGGGGGGGGGGTACTTTTATAAATGTTTTAAAAGACTGAGCCATTTTGAAATGGTACATTTTTGACCATTTTAATTATTTGATTTGTTTTCTTTTCTGCTTGGTGCACAGTCAGAGGTAAACTAAAATGGCTTGTGCTGGTAGTGGGCCATCGTAAAAAGCTCAAATGACAGTGGGAAATTGCTTTTGTGATGAAGGGAAGCATTAATAAAAGCTTTGCTCATGTTTACCCTCTTAAATTGGCCCTAGAGGAGTTGATTAAACTACCCCATTGGCAGTGGTTGGTTGATACATACATTGTGAAATGTTCTATGCCTGTAGGTGGTGGTTGAGTTTAGACGTATCTACATTTTTCTCATCTGGTTTGGTATGTCATTGAAGTTTCATTTAAACTTTTTGTCCCCTTGTGATCTGGTAAAAAATTAAGTCTCTGCCCAGAAAGAAAATATTGTTGTATATTTAAGAAAATGTCATATTTTCCTTCCCACAAGGCGAAGTAATGTAGGCTCTCAAGACACTAAGTTATTCTACCTGTGATTTCAGGGCTTTAGTAGACACTGGTAGCTAGGATTTTTTTTTCTTTTTAATTTAAAAGAAAAGTAACCAAAGCAAAATAAAAGGATTTTTTAATGGGAATTTCTTGAATTTAACTATACGTTTGAGATGCCCCAAGAAAGTGCACTAAATAAGTTTTATAGCTCACTTGGGAGTCTTCCGGTTGAGTCAGAAAGCAAGAAAAGATTCATGTGGTTCAGCTGTCTAAGGGTACTCAGCGTGAGAAACCAGTGCAGAGTGAAGGCTCCCTGAGGATGGCCTATCTTATTCCCACTGTTGTGCCATTCCTTAATGCTTGTCTTCTCACCCTGAACAGCATGACAGGTGCTGTGCTCAGAGCATCTGCAAAGGCAGTTAGTAGAAGACAGGATCTCTTATAGAAACTCAAATGTCCTCCTTGGAGGATTCAGTTGATAAGGGTACATATTTGATTTCTGGAAGAATCCTGTTTAACTTTATTTTTGGTTTTGAATCTTAAAATTTTCTCTGGTGAAAGGCAGCTAGTGAGCATCAAAGACATTTGTACATATTGGAATCATGTGGTTTTTCACACCCAGTGTATAAGGCATAGATTTTTCTCCTAACTTTGTAGAGGAAAAAATTGTAACTGTGAAAGGTTGAATTCCTGCTCAGGCATCTAGTAAGTGCGAGGGTCCCAATATTTATCATGATTTTCCTGGATCCAAGACCAACTTCTGTCTAATGCATTAAGCTTTCTCCTCTATATGAAAAAAATAGGAGAAATTTAAGATTTTCCTTAGAAATGCATAATGAGATGAGTCTTAAAGATTTTCTAGTTTAACTCTTCTTCATTTAACGTGGACAAAAATGAAGGCCTTTGGGAAAAAGGGAACTAATCCCAAATCACACTGCTCTTTTTTTTTTTTTTTCCTTTTGAATGGGTTTAAAGTTACAGGCTTATTAAATCACACATTTTTCTTTTTCTTTTTCTTCTTCTTTTTTTTTTTTGTTATAATTATTTACTTAGACTAACAGAAAAACTTTAACTACATCAGTGTAGTCATCATCACAGTCAAAATATAGAACATTTCTACCACTCAAAAACTTCCTTTGTACTCCTTTAAGGTCAGTTTCTCTACTACTTACTGATATGCTTTCTGTCAGCAGAGACTAATTTTGCCTGGTCTAAATGTTGTGTATATGAAATCGGACAGCACAAAACTTCTTTAGTTCATTCATTCATGTAGCTAGGGTATCATAGTACTGTCTTTCTTTTTTTAATTGCTGAACAGTATTCCATTATATGCATATCCTATGCTTATCTATTTACTTGGGTTGTTTACAGGTTTTTGCCTATTGAGAAAAAAAACCTATAAGCATTCCTGTGCAAGGCATTTCATACCTCTTACGTAAATACATAGGTGTAGAATTGCTTAGTGTTTTGGTAATAAATTGCCAAATTGATTGCCAAAATGGTTATACATTTCTATATTCATAACCAGTAGTGTATGAAACTTCCAGTTGTTCTGTATCTTAGTCAACACCTGTATTTTCAGCATTTTTAATTTTACCCATTCTAGTTGTTATAGCAGTATCTCATGGTTTTACTTTTTATTTCTCTGAGGCTTGAAAGCATTGAGCATCTTTTCTTGTGTTTGTTGGTCATTCGTGTATCTTCTTTGGTGAAATATCTGTTTGAATTTTTTGACCAGTTTTTTAAACTTTGGGTTTCTAATTTTCTTCTTGAGTTGGAAAAAATGATTTTATATTTTGGATAGAAGTCCTTTGTCAGTTATATGTAATATAAATGTGTTCACCTAGTGTGTGTTGCCCTTTCAATTAAAAAAATTTTTTTTTACTATTTATTTTTAAGAGAGAGAGAAATGGAGCATGAGCAGGGGAGAGTCAGAGAGAGGGAGACACAGAAACCAAAGCAGGCTCCTGGCTCTGAGCTGTTTGAAGTGGGGCTTGAAACCCACGAACTGTGAGATCATGACCTGAGCAGAAGTCAGATGCTTAACTGACTGAGCCACCCAAGCGCCCTTCATTTTTTTAATGATAATATATATAGTATCAATATATCTATCAATATATCTATATATCTATCTATCTCTATATCTATATAGATGTAGATATAGATATTGCATTCTACCTAGAAACATTTGCCTAATTAAGATTATAATTATTTTTTTCCTGTATTATCATCTGGAATTATAAACTTTAAAGTTTGAACTTTAAAATAAATTTCAAAGTTTATATTTTAAAGTTTAAAATTTTAAGTGTGGAGTTCATCTTTGTGTATGTTATGAAGTAAGAGTTATAGTTCATTTTTTCCATAAGGATATCTCTTTGTTGAAAATGTTATCTTTTCCCCATTAAATAACTGCAATATGTTTTTTTTTTCACTTTTCCAAATAGTATTTAAAAATCTACTGACTTAAAAAAAATCTCTTACTGTGAGTATGTTTGTGTATTTCTACTCTCTCCATTCTTTTCCATTGATCGATACATTTCTTCTTTCACCAATACTGCAATGTCTTGATTACGGTGGCTTTTGAGTAAGTATTGAAATCAAACATGTAAACCACTTTTGGAAAATTGTTCTGGCTATTGTAGGTTCTTTGCATTTTCATACAAATTTTAGAATCAGTTTGTCAATGTTAAAAAAAGAAAAAGTTGGGGCGCCTGGGTGGCGCAGTCGGTTAAGCGTCCGACTTCAGCCAGGTCACGATCTCGCAGTCCGTGAGTTCGAGCCCCGCGTCAGGCTCTGGGCTGATGGCTCAGAGCCTGGAGCCTGTTTCCGATTCTGTGTCTCCCTCTCTCTCTGCCCCTCCCCCGTTCATGCTCTGTCTCTCTCTGTCGCAAAAATAAATAAACGTTGAAAAAAAAAAAAAAAAAAAAAAGAAAAAGTGATGAATTATATTGGGATTTTAACCATGATGAGTCTTCCATAACTAGGTTCCTTTTAATTGTCCTAACAATGTTTCAGTTATTCACTGTGTCTCATATATATCTTGAACATATTTTATTAAATTTATCCCTAAATATTTCATGATTTTGTATGCCATTACAAATAGTATGTTTTATTTAAAATTTTATTTTCTTTTTTTTTTTTTTTTTTAATTTTTTTTTTTCAACGTTTATTTATTTTTGGGACAGAGAGAGACAGAGCATGAACGGGGGAGGGGCAGAGAGAGAGGGAGACACAGAATCGGAAACAGGCTCCAGGCTCTGAGCCATCAGCCCAGAGCCTGACGTGGGGCTCGAACTCACGGACCGCGAGATCGTGACCTGGCTGAAGTCGGACGCTTAACCGACTGCGCCACCCAGGCGCCCCTAAAATTTTATTTTCTAACTATTCTTTTCTAGGATAGAAATACCCTTGATTTTTTTATATTGATTTTATATCCTATGACTCTGTTAAATGGGTTTTTTATAGCAGTTTTGCTGTTTTTGATTCGTTAGAATATCTTATATATATGTAATCATGTATCATCTCTTCCTTGTGAATCATCTCTTCACAAGGACAGTTTTATTAATTCTTTTACAATGTTTATATTGTTTATTTTTTTCTTCACTTCTTGCACTGTATAGAATTTCTGGTACAATGTTGACTACATGTGAAGAAAACAGCCATCTTGCCTTGTTTCCAGTCTTGGGGGAAGGCATTCTGACTTCCAATGTTGTATATGATGCTCATGGCAGGTTTCTCATACATGCCTTCTATAAGGTTGAAAAATTTTTAACTTAAATGAATGATTTCTTTCCAAATGTGTTTTTCTGCACATACTAAAAATTAACATATGTTCTATTGTTCATTCTATTAAAATGGTCAATTATGTTGATTATTTTTCAAACATTAAATCAGCTGTTTAATTCCTGAGGTATACGTCATTCATTCATACATACATACATACATACATACATCAGTCAACGTAATTATCCTTTTTATATATTCTGAAATTCAGTTTGCTGATATTTTGTTAATGATTTTTCTGTGTTCATGATCTATGTTCATGTGTAGTTTTCTTTTAATATCTTTGACTAGTTTTAGTATCAGCATGCACTTGCTTCATAAAATAAACTGGAATTGTTCCTTCTATTTGTGGAAGAGTTTGCATGTAATTGTCATTGGTTGAAATCAGCTCTTAAGCCATTGAGGCTTATACTGTTCCTTATGGGACGGCCTTTAACCATGAATTTGATTTGTTTGTATTGATTAAGGGCTTCAGGTTTTCTTTTTCCTTTTGTCTCAAATTTTAAAAATTTGTATCTGTTAATGAGTTTGTGCATGTCCTTAAAGTTAGCAAATTTATTGGGATATTTATTAATTATAATCCCCTATTATCTTTTCACTGTCTATAGGATCTGTAGTGAGTTTCACTCTTTCATTCCTGATATTAGTTATTTTTCTGTTCCCTAATGATGATCAGATCTTGTATTTTTAAAAATGTTTACTGAGTTATAATTGATATTAACATTATGTACAATATAATTATTCTGTATTTGTATGTGTTACGAAATGATCACCATGATAAATCTATCCATTACCATGCATAGTTACAAAATCTTTTTCTTGTGATGAGAACATTTAAGATCTAGTCTTTTAGCAGCTTCCAAATATACAATCATTAACTGTGGTCACCATGCTGTGCATTATATCCCCATGATTTATTTATTTTATAATTGAAAGTTTGTGCCCTTTGACCCCCTTTACAACTTTCACCCAACCTCCACCCCTCTGCCTCTGGCACCTCTGGCACATCTATTCTCTGTGTCTATGAATTTAGTTGTTGTTGTTTTTTTTTTTTTTCTGTTAGATTCCACATGTAAGTGAGATCATACAGTATTTGTCTTTGTCTAATTTCACTCAGCATAATGTCATCAAGATCCATCCATGTTGTCACAAATGGCAAGATTCGTGACATGTTTTTATGGCTAAATAACATTTTATATATATTGATGGACTTAAGTTGCTTCTATGTCTTGGCTATTGTAATAATGTTGCAATAAACCTGGGGGTGCATATATCTTTCATGGTGGCAAAATGACTAACAATTCCAGGCTTCACACCTTTATAGTACATCTTCCTCTCTCCTAGATGTCTATAGAATAATTCTTCTTGAATCTTAAATAAACCCTTGAAACTGATCATATGTCCATCCAGAAAAATTCCTGGTGGACAAAGAAATGCTATATGCTGATTAGAGTAAACTTCAGGTACAGGAATCAAGCACTAAGTTAAATGACATGGAGTTACCTCAACAAAGTTAGACCTATCAGGAATCATCCCCAGAGCCTAGGGTATAATAATAATCTCTAACTTCCAAACCCATGGCCTTTTAAAAATGGAAGTATAATGAATAGCAATATCCTGTTAGTTTCAGGTATACTTTATAGTGATTTGATATTTTTATAAATTATGAAATGATACCCATGATAAGTTTAGTTACTTTCTGTCACCATACAAAGTTATTGACTGTATACCATGTGTACATTACACCTCCATGACTTACTTATTTTGTAATAAATTTTGTGCCTCTTAATCCCCTTCACCTATTTTTCCTGCCTCACCAACTCCCCTGTTCTAGTAATCAACAGTTTATTTCCTGTATCTATGAATGATTTTCTGCTTTTTTTCTGATTTTCTGTTTCTTTTGTTCATTTGTTTTGTTTTTTAGAACCCACATATAGGTAAAATCATATGGTATCTGTCTTTGACACTCTCAAGTGTCAAAAATGGCAAGAGTTCATTCTTTTTTATGGCTGAGTGCTATTCCATTGTGTATGTATACCGTATATTTATCCAGTTATCTATTGATATTCACTTAGTTTGCTTCCATATCTTGGCCATTGTAAATAAAGCTGCAATGAACATTGGGGTACATACATTTCTTTGAGCTGGTATTTTTGTTTTCTTTGTATAAATAGCCAGAAGTGGAATTGATAGATTGTATGATAGCTCTATTTTTAATTTTTTAAGGAAACTCCAAACTGTTTTTCTTAGTGGCTACACCAACTTATATTCCCACTAAAAGTGCTTGAATCTTCCCTTTTCTCCACGTCCACACCAACACTTCTTGTTTTTTGTCAGCCCATCTGACAGGTATGAAATGACATCTCATTATGGTTTCGATTTGCATTTCCCTGATGATTAGTGGTGTTGAGCATCTTTTGATGGGCCCGTTGGCTATCTGTATGCCTTCTTCAGAAAAATGTCCATTCAGATTCTCTGCTCAGTTTTTAAATCAGACTTTTTTTAATATTAAGTAGTATGAGTTATTTATATATTTTGGATATTAAAATGTTTTTGGATGTATGATTTGTAAATATCTTTCCCCATTCAGTAGATTGCCTTTTTCTTGATATTTTCCTTTGCTGTGTAAATGATTTTAATTTGAGGTAATTCCATTTGTTTATTTTAGCTTTTGTTACCCTTGGATGAGGAGACTGCTCCAAAAAAATATTGCTAAGACCTATGTCAAAGAGCCTACTGCCTATGTTTTCTTCTAGGAGGCTTATGGTTTTAGCTCCAAATTCCTGGCTTTTAAACAGCTTGGAAAAACAGTAAGTCTTGGGGATAAAACATGGGGAAATTTATGATAGCAAACAAACAAAAAAGATTAATTTTAACATTTTCAACCAAAACAAAATCCCTTGAAATTAGAATTGCCAAATTTACCAAGTAAAAATACATGACACCAAGTTAAATTTAAATTTCAGATAAATCATGAGTACTTTTCAGTATAAAATGCCCTTTAAAACACTGTACTTGAAATTTCATGTTAACTTCAATACCAAATTGATCTATTTGAAATACACATACACAAAAATCAAGACAACTTCTATATGAAACAAATAAATAAAGATAAGACTAAGATTGCCAGTTGGTTTGAGTTGCATGCATCCAAGATTGTATGAAATCAGTTCAACATAACGTGGTTTCAATGAGGAGGACATATCCTGAAATTCTCTCTCTGCCTCCTTATTGATTTTTTTGCTGAATTTGGCAAGAGTTTGCTAAGCTCTGTATTGTTGTGGAGGTTTTGTGTTTTTGGTTTTGTTTTCTGTTTGTTTTGTTTTGTTTTTAGGAAGAAGCTCCCTCTCATATCTCAAGGGGCAGGTCTCTTGTTGCAGGCAAGGGGTCTCTTGGTCCAAGGTGCATGACTGCATGGATAAAGTCTCTAACTCCAGACTTAGGAAGTTCATTTGACTCTTGTTTTAAGGATTTTCCCTTAACTTAGCTTTTATTAATAACAAACTTATATTCCAGGCCCGACTCTTTTTTCCCCCTTGACTTGCAGAACTTGAGAGGGAAGAGGTACTGTTTATATGGCTTCCTTAGAAACCTTAACCCAAATCATGCTTCTTAATGTATACGTGCTGGTACTAAGAAGTTACAGGATATGCTGCATGTTTATATGAATGGCACAAATTCTGGAGTTTTAAATTTAGACCTCTTGAAATAAGGCTCACATTTTGTAGGATAATATTAAACATGTATTACCCATTTTTAATTATTACAATAAATTATATATAATAATTAAATATAAAAATGAAAATTGTTTCTGAAGACATATAAAAATGGCTTCATAATGTGCGCCATTCTGAGAAATCAAAAAGGAAATGACACTGAAACATTAAATATAAGCAGGAATAGGGGCAACATAGAATAATAGCCCCAAAATACAGATTCTGGAGATACTCAACTGAATTTTTCTCTCAAATTCATATGTCTGTCCTCTGTCCACAATCCCCCCAAAATAGCCATCCCAAAAGAAGGTAAAGCATGCTTCTAGAAATTTGGGGATTCCAGGTGGGCAGACGAACATGAAAGAAGTTGTGGTAGGCTTTATACAGCTAGTGATATGCTATAATTTGAAATACCTTGAATGAATTTTGCTTTCCTTATCACTACAGTGTTAGATGCCACATGAAAGCTGTGTTTCAAAATTAACAAAACAAATAGAGAGACAAAATCATCCAGAAGCTTCCAGGGATATTACATTCTAGATATGGACTTCATGAGATAGGAACCTCAGGAGTGAGAACCTTTAAAATAAAGTTATTGCCTTAGCCCTTGGTGAGAAGTTTACAAAACAAGCTGTACTTTGCATCTCTGGGTCTAACAAAGATCACATATCAAAGCTTCATGACCAAATTAATGTGTAGCTTATCCCCCTCCCCAAGGTCTTTCCCTTGGTTTTATTATTACTGACAATATTGTAAGAGCGGTGTGAAATGGCCAATTCACACATGTGCCACGTTTTGCACACTGCCTGAACCTGCTGGAACATGATTTTCCTAAGAATGATGACAGTAATAAACATCTTCTGGCAGAGGCTTGCAAAATCTGCACCCATTTTAGTCACTCAGTAATGGCCCATAAAATTCTTTGAGAACTGCAGGAGAAAAACAATGTACATACTCATGCATAAATTAAAACTAGAAGTGCCAGCTCAATGGAACTCGACTTCTCACACTCTGGAACAACTGTGGAGCAATTAAAAAATAAACAAACTCATAACACATGGGTGCAGCCAACGGTCATCAGAGAAGGTGTTCTCTGCTGGAGCTCAAACCATTACCCAGCACTTTCCTTGAGTAGATTCCCTCTTTGGTCTGTGAAAATATTCAGAGAAATTTACGTAATCCTTCCTGATGAGGTCTCTTGCAAAAGCATTGCAATCTAAGTGGTTGAGAGGGAAAATGTTCATCTTGACTTCCCTTTACATTGAGGATAATTTTTCTGCAGGAAATATGATATATAAAAGAACATTCCTGATTTGCCTATTTATATCAAAGTTTTAGGTTTGAGCTCTGTCATTTTTACGGGTGAACAATTCAGAAAAGCCCTTTGTTTTATCAAGGTGCAAAGAAATGAAACACTTTGACTTGTCTAAAAATATCTTTTTTTAAAATGTTTATTTATTTTTGAGTGAGAGAGAGAGAGAGAGAGCAGGGAAGGGGCAGAGAGAGAGGGAGACACAGAATCTGAAGCAGGCCCCAGGCTTCAAGCTGTTAGCACAGAGCCCGACACGAGGCTTGAACTCATGAACCGTGAGATCACGACCTGAACCCAAGTCAGGTGCTTAACCAACTGAGCCACACAGGAGCCCCAAAAAAATCTTTATAGAACTCAAAAAAATCTTTATAGAACTCAAAAAAGTCATAGAGTATTTCTAATAATATCTTAGAATCTCTTTGTCAGTCCTACTCATTGTGAGTAGGATTCTTTAGAATATTTGGAATTGAAAAAATAATCAGGTTTATGGTCAGGTTTCCATATTTGTCTTAGCAACTGAGAGCCTGTCCTCTCATTATTTGGAAATTTCTTAGGTAGAAAGTGTAAGTACCACCATTTACCCTGTTATCTAACATAATATCCAGTAGTGGAGACAGTGTAGTTGCAATAATACCCTCCTGAAGTAGCAAGACTATAGTTGGGGGAATTGATCCCAGATCCAGAGGTGGGTTTAATTGATCCTAGTTTAATTGATCCAAGTCACTCACCAGAGATTGGCGTAGTAATGGACATGCGACCATTTTGGGCCAATAGGCCATGCAATAAGATTTATGAAAGATCCCTAGGAAAGTTCTTTCTTTCTCTTCAGAGTGAATCAGAAAGCTTTTTTCTTCACCCCCCCCCCCCCACCACCATGGTTGTGAATGAGGAAATCTGTAGCCCCTATTACTTTCAGCATCCATCTTAAATATTTGAAGAAATGAGAGTCAGGATGAAGTCAGTGAGAAGTTTCCTGAGCTGGTGGATCTATCAGCACTAACCCCATGAACTTGATTTCCTCTTACATGAGCTGGTAAGTGACCCGTTCTTTAAACATCATTGTTTTAGGCTTTGTTACTTACTGTGAGAGGCAGTCCAACAGTCTCAAGAACTTTACAAAAAATGTATTTCTAATAGAGCTTGGACCTTGTAGGATAGAGAGTTGCAGATGTTCAGATAGTTGATGTGTGGGCCAAAGATATAGTCCCTTTAGACAATCAGAGAATTATGAAGTAGGAAAGATAGAATCTTCTCAGAAAGCTGGCTATAGCTGGTGAGAATCCCAGCTCTACCACCTGTGAGAATCCTCCATCCTGCTTCAAATTTCTGTGGTTTTAAAGGAGTTTACTTCCTCAACATTTTTTCTCTATATTTTTCCTCTTGATTCTCCATGTGCTATTTTCCATCAGAGCCCATCCACCTCACTGTGTGTGTGTGTGTGTGTGTACACATGTGCACAAATACACACACACACACACTGCATCACAGAGCATTCTGTAATGCTGATTTTCTAGATGATTTCTGGAATTTCATAAAGGGAATATGAATCCTGACTTGTATGAATAGCTGCACACTCCACTCCATTTCTTCTCATCTCCTCTTACCTGTCTGCTCCCAAAGACACACTAAAGAATTTCCCCAACAAAGGCACATCTTCTCCTCAAGGACTCCTAGCTGCAAAAAAAAATTAAAAGTTGCAAGTTCTTCTCTTTTCCAAATTTGTCTTGAACTTGCCTTAGTTATCAAGGAGATATTCTTAGGGTACTGCATCTGCAAAATAATATTCCCAGTTGTGACCAGAAGCTTCCTTCTAAGTCAGTACAGCTCTCAATTCAGAATGGTGTTTAGATTCTGCCCAGCCCCTTTGCAAGCAGGGAAGGCTTCTGAGGCAGCAGGACCTTTTCATGTGAGAAAGGCCACTATCTAGGATTGAAGAGAAATACAAATGAATGGTTTTAGGATCAGAAACATCTTTGGATCTGAAATATGGGAAAAGGTCCATACAAGCACTACGCTCTAAATGCCAGGAGAGGATGGTCCTCGTGTTAAGCACCTTCTTGATACAGATTCATGGTAGATGGCAGGATATCAGAATTGGTGCACAGACTAGAGATGAAAGACCTGAAAAATCTTGCAATGTTAGTAGATCCTTGCTGTTAGATGATTTCTAGTGCAAAAAAAAATGCTTCAACTTCTCTTCCAATGTAATTCACTTCTGTTCTACGTATCAAAGATCTCAGAAGAGTAGTTAAGGCTATCAAGTGTAATTCAGCACTTAAAGATCTTAGCGTTCAATTACTGATCGTGAAAAAAATATTCACACTCAAAATACCAGCTCAGGAAACAAGAGTTTCACACTCTAGGGCTAGTGCTGTAATCCCTTATAAAGCACTGAACTATATCACAATGATAGTAGAGAGTATTGCTGTCTAATAACAGTTTAGCATATATGGAGCCAATACATACAACTGTGGATTATTAATTCTAAAAAAGAGGAATATAATTAATAGTCTGGAATGATAGGAAGAGTACACAGGTGGACATCAAGAAACCCAAACTTGTGGTTTGATTCTATAACTTTCACACTTTACCTCTCCTAGCAGGCCTTAGTTTTCTCCTTGATAAAATGATAAAATGAAAATATTGATAAAATGAAACAATTGGGTATTCCTTCAGTAAGGTAATTCTAACTCATAGTTTTAAATTATTTTAAGAAGTTTGAAAACACAAATCAAGGTACCTAATCTTTTTTGCTCTCAGGTTCCTCATCTGTAAAAGAGAAGTATAAAATATCAGCAATGAATATATGCATATCATCCCTGGAGCCCCATTTTGGAAACCCATGCCTGTTTCCTTCCAACTTCTGCTCCACACCTATCATTACCTGTCTCACAGTAAAATCACTTAGTTCAGGTGGTTTTTTGTTGTTGTTTTGTTTATTTGTTTTAGTTCGGGTGGTTTGAGAGAAGTTGGTGTAATTCTGTAAAGGTAGACACATGGCTTGGCCAATCAGGGATTAGCACCAGCAATTGGTATAGGAATAGACATTTGAAGCAGGCTAGACCAGTTAATGTTGTCCTAGGACTTTCACTGAATCTAACTAGAAAGAAAACTTCCTTTTCTTAGATTATGAGCAAGGAGAAAAAATGGACTTCCATTTGCCAGTGGCCATCTTGTCACTGCTTGGAGTGCTCCTTTTTGAGAATGAAGATAAATGGAGAGGAAGAAAATTGGTGAGGTTGGGGTTGGCAACACTTCATCTTGAATCTCTGAATTCAAATGCTTAAAGCCAATTATTTTTGGTATGTTTCATGAGCCAGTATGTTTCCTGCTTTTCTTTAGGACAGTAATTTTCAGGGAATCTTGGTGGCTCAGTCGGTTGAGGTCCAACCTGATTTCGGCTCAGGTCATGTTCTCACGATTCGTGAGTTCAAGCCCTGCATTGGGCTCTGTGCTGATAGTATGGAGCCTCCTTGGGATTCTCTCTCTCCCTCTGTCTCTCTGCCCCTCCCCTATTCATGCTCTCTCTCTCAAAAATAAACATTAAAAAATATATTGCATTAGGAAAAAAAGCAATTTTCCTTGAATTCTATCATAAATACTCAAAACATCTACTGACATAACACCTTAGAAATGTATTAGAAATTTTTAATGAGATAAAGCATGTAAAAGAGCTTTTAAAAATGCAAATAACTATGCAAATATGTTACTACTATTATTTTTTATCATTTTTATATGATAAAATACAGAACAATTATTTTAATTAAGAATAAAATACTGGGGCACCTGGATGGCTCAGTTGGTTAAGCGTCTGACTTTGGCTCAGGTCATGATCAGAGGCAGTTCACAAGTTCAAGCCCCACATTGGGTTCTGTGCTGACAGCCTGGAGCCTGCTTTGGATTCTTTGTCTCCTTCTCTCTCTGCCCCTCACCCTCTTGCACACTCTCTCTCTCTCTCTCTCCCTCTCTGTCTCAGAAATAAATAAACATTAAAAAGTTTTTTAAAAAACAATGAAATACTTTGTTGGCATTATTACTCAAATAAACACCATCTTAAATAAGCACCTAATTCCTTGCACCCTTATCCTTGTTGCTTTGAGAGAACTTACTTGATTTATCTCCTGGTCAAGAAGTCTGCCTAATAGCTATAGATTTGTTTCTATATTATCTGATTGCTGAACAGAAAGTAGGAATATACTAATTTTGCTTTGTAATACAGTTTAACTCTCTTTTGCTAAAGTTCTTATAATACTTTGTACTTTTAAAAGAAAGGTGCTAAATGCCAAGAATTAGTATTCCAGTGATTTAATAAGAAGGAAAATAGAGACTTTGTGAGGTGTGCTAAGTCTACAAGATTTTAAATAGGGTCTGAAATCATTAATCCACAAATTCTGGACTAACCCACTTTAATAAAGAGGAGTTCCAGAACCTAGTTTGCAAACTGATTATATGGTTAATGCAGGATTAAATTTTCTTTCAATTATAGACCAAGTCTTGAAAATGCTCTAAAGAGAATGAAGGAAAAAAAAATTCTACAAGAGGTACATTTGGTGTAAAGTGCTTTTAAATATGTTTCTTAATTGCTGGGGGCTGTTTTGCTCTTCATCTAATCATTGTCTGAATTACTGAAGCTCAACTCATCTGATAAAATAGGTGAGTTTAGTGGTAATGAAGTCAGATAATGTCTTATCTGAGTGTCAGGCTAGGCATCAAATGGGCAGTGTGTTTAACCATTAGTAAGGAGTTTACAGACTGAAATATTTTCATCCAAGTTACATGTCTCAAGCCAATTCATTGGAATAAGAAAAGGTTTAGAAATGGAAAAACATTTGAGAAGCTGTGCCTTTAACTATTTAATAAAATTGCTTGTTATTTAAATAAAGGTAATTAAAAGTGTAATGCTCTGGAACTATTAGGCACCTACTCAAAACGAGTGGATTTTTGTTTTGTGAAAGAGCCAATACCTTGAAAGAAGGCACAGGCTTCACAATGAGAATCCCATAGATACTTTTAAAGAGCTGGAGATTAACTCATTTAAATAAACAGTCATTTTATGGCTTTTCACCAGGGAAGCCAGTATTTCCTTGGGGTTCTTGAATTAGGGAGTTCCACACCAAGGTTCTGTGAATTAGCTATGTGGGCATTCATATTATCAAGACCTTCACCACCGCAGGAGGTCCCACATGGGCAGAAATCAAAGAAATGTAGTAATCTTGTGACTAGACTAATCTTCTGCCTAGAATGCTTTGGAGTTTTTTGCATTATACCTGTGTTTTGTTTTGTTTTGTTTTAATCCTAAAACTATTATTTGTTTGATTCTAATTAGTAACATATACTGGATGGCCAGGCCCACATGCACTGTTTTTCAGGTGTTCATTCTTGTAGAGGAATTTTTATATGTGTTGGTTTTATACCATAAAATGTGAAAATTAATGCAACTGCTCAATACAAGTTTAAGAGCAGGCTTATGTAAAATAAAAAGATATTTTAAATGAAATAGACAAATGCACTGGCTTTTCTATGTTTTTTACACTAACTGAAGCAAAACTATATTCACATATGAGAAACATCCAATTTCATTTCATCCCTCCCCCCTCCTGCCCAACATATGGTAAGTATTTCCTTGGTTTCTAAATCTGATTCATTTCCAAATACACTTGGGGAAGAAGTGTAAGTTACCATACTTCCATCTAATTTTTCTCAGGGAAATTTGTACAACATAAGTTTTACAGAATGGACGAGTTTCATTAAAAAGAAGAGTCTCTATCCCTGCAATACTTAAAAACCTGTGAAATTGCAGGCCATCAGAAAAAAGTCATGGTATTATTTGCTGGTTTTCTGTCAACAACAACTTTCCCATCCTTATGTATGTTTCTGCAGTTTCAAGTGCACATTTTTAGTAGCAATGGGCCAGGAGAATGCAATTGACTACCTTGGATGTCTGGGCCACCAGGCTGCCTAGAGGAGACCGTGGAGTCATACATTCTACTTGATTGTGTTTGTTTTTTGTGTTGCTTTTATTTTTCTATAGAAAACCAAACCAAGCAAAGAAACTTTCTACAATGCATGCTAAAATTACCGCTAACTTACATCTGTAGAAATTTCTTCTTCTTGGTTCAGTTCAGCAGTCTTGTGTACTGGTTGTTTTCTAAATACATCAGTTTTATTTTGTGCTAAAAACTAATGCCATCGTGTTCTATACTACTTTTAACTATATGGTTGAAATGCTCTGGGCCTGACAGGCCATGAAGCATTAGTATATGATTGGTTCTTTCCGTCTTGGAACTCAGCCTAATACCTAGAGTATTTAAATAGGGAAATTGACATTGACTTTGTAATCCCTTGTGTGACACTTGTTCTGTGAACAGATAAGGGGGAAGTAAGTCAAGTACAGCATTTGTCAGGAAGTCTCCACTGTCTCTTTGTCCCCAAAGGCAGGAACTGTCAGCATTTGTGACTTCAAGCTAGCCCATGTTCTGATATTATTGTGCACATTCCCAGAGGGGATTCTTTGGAAGGACTTCTGCATTCATGTGAAAGGAAATATTTCAGCTGTTTTTCACAAGCACTGATTGCCCAGGACAAAGTGACTGACTGCTACACGTGCTGAAGTTGAAGGATATAAACATACTATAATATGTTTTGTCATAAACAATCACAGATTAAGGCTCTTTTCACAGGTGATTGAACAAAATGAATAACAGAATGAGGACTTGTATTCTGAAGCTTGTTGCTCATGTAAACTCATGTTCTGCATTTTAGAATTTGTTGATGGCATAGCTTCTGCTTTAGGACTAAGCCCCATTAATCAGGTCATTCCTTTAGGTGTATTCTGAAGTAGCTACTTTTGGTGATTAAACTTCACATATTGTATTAGGTAACAGAGCATGCTGTTAACAGCATGCTATCACTAAAGGCAAAAGAAAGCATTCATTTTAGATAAGGCAGGTTAATGTGTGTCAACTCTAACACTGCTCTCTGAAATGAAGGTAAGAGTAAGATACAGAACACCATCAACAATAGCAAACATTTGCTGAGTACTCGCTAAGTGCTGAGCATGATACCAGGTACTAAGAAGAAATATGTATCATATCGTATCATATCATATCATATCATATCATATCATATATCACATCATATATCCTGTTATATTTCATAGGCAATGTAAATCAGCAAGCAATTCAAGGCAGTAAATCAACAATAATCTATATGCCTTGAAAAGTATCAAGACATATGAATCCCATTTAAGAGTCAAAACAGTTGAGGTCCTTGCTCATTCAGAGGCTTAATCAAGGGTACAAAGTCTGTAAGAAGTTTAAGCAAGACTATTTAATCTATCTTCTGTGTGATGAAAGGCTAGGGGGAGAACCCAGGAGCTTTGAGATTTTCCATCTAGCAGAGAGCTTAGAGCCTGACCACGAGAACTTTCAGGTTTTTCCTTCTGGGATGAGACTGCATTTAAGATCTCCAAGGAGGGACGCCTGGATGGCTCAGTCGTTTGGGCGTCTGACTTCAGCCTGGGTCATGATCTCACGGTTTGTGGGTTTGAGCCCCGTGTCGGGCTCTGTGCTGACAGCTCAGAGCCTGGAGCCTGCTTCAGATTCTGTGTTTCCCTCTCTCTGTCCTTCTGCTCACACTCTCTCTGTCTCTCAAAAAAGGAATAAATGTTAAAGAAAATGAGAAAAAAAAAGATCTCCAAGGAACCCTTTAGCTGATAATTCCAATTATGAGTTTTAAGCTTGCATAAAATGTCAGTTGTAATAGACATCATTAGATTTTTCATCGCCTTTCACTTGATGCTATTAATGAAGCATAAACACAAGTCTAGTAATTCCATTTCCACTATAAAAGATTCAGAGGGATAAAAGAACCTCAGTGGCTTTTTTTGTCCAGTGTTTTTTTTTTTTTTAAATATGTTTTTCTATATAAGAGAAAGTCTGTTGTGAATTAAATGCAACTCTGCATTTAGTCAGTACTCCATTCTGTTTTCCCAATAAATAACTGGATCCAAAATCATTTAAAGAGAAAAGACCTTCTCTTTCAGGAAACAATTCCAGACTACCTTTTATGAGATTTCTCTAGCAGACCAGTTTGAAACTGTGAGGAAAATAACCCAAACCATGTCAGTGTACCGAAGGGAGATCCATAGGGAAGCACAGCCTCCTAGTTCTGTCTCCATACCATTTCTGGTGGGTGAGGAATAGAAGAAAATTGTGGTTTCAACAGAATTCAAACATTATTGTATCATATCTGAAAACATTTATTCATTAAGACCAAAATAAAGGAAAACGTTTTGAAAAGTAACAGCCAGTAATTTAAGTCTCACTGCGCTCAATCTAAATTTGAGTTCTGGCCATTTTCAAGCATGTTACCATGAGTATTTACCATGACAACATCTGCATAGCATTACCTACTCACTTCTGAGTATTTAATGTAGGTACTCTTAAGAAACATGTTCCTTGTGGTCTGTTACATATATTTTTAAGACCACATTAAAAGAATCAAAAGTGGAAAAGATGTTTCCAAGAACTTAAACACAGACAATTCTCATGGGGATTTTTGAAAATATGCAGTATTTGCTTTAATATCCAGAGCCCATATTATAAAATATCTGTAGAAAACCTAAAGTGAATGAAGAAGTCACCAACTTTAGTGGCTTCAACAAAGTGTTATATTTGGGGAAACCATGAAATAAAATTCCATGAATATAAGTAGTAAGTAGAATGGGAAAAATGTATATCTATTTATCAGATGATGGAGTCTCCTGGCATTTTCTCATAAGGCAACCATAGAAGAAGCTATAACATGAATGTGCATGTGAAAAAGGAAAGCATAGCATCCGTCTCTCATGTCTTTCGTTTTAATGTTAAAGCAAAAACAAAGAAAACCTGAAGGACTAATGCTAAAATTGGCATAATAGTGTTTGATTTTAAAATATCGTGATGGGGGCGCCTGGGTGGCGCAGTCGGTTAAGCGTCTGACTTCAGCCAGGTCACGATCTCGCGGTCAGTGAGTTCGAGCCCCGCGTCGGGCTCTGGGCTGACGGCTCAGAGCCTGGAGCCTGTTTCCGATTCTGTGTCTCCCTCTCTCTCTGCCCCTCCCCCGTTCATGCTCTGTCTCTCTTTGTCCCAAAAAAATAAATAAACGTTGAAAAAAAAAAATAAAATATCGCGATGGAAGGTAAATAATCAGAAAAGCAAAGCTTCCAGGATTTCTTGCCCTCCAAGTAAAACAGGACAGTAAACAGATATTGTTATCAGATTGCAAGAACATTTGAATATAGGCACTGAAAAGATGGGAATAATAGTGTCTTCTTTTACTTTGAAGTTTCCTTATTGGAATGCAGTGCTTAGGGGGATTTGCTTCATTTATAGAATTGCAATTCAAACCATTCTTTTCCATTGGTAATATATGTCACAGGAAGATTTTCCCATAGTGAAACCATTTTGTTAATAAACATTATTTTTAATGTTGAAGGTCCCTTACATGCAACTAACTGGAACCATGCTTTCACCAAGGTTTTAGAAAAAGCCTGGCCTTTGAATTATACAGGGTTGACATGTCATTGCAGAGACGCGTCACATTGCGTTATGTTGTCGCTTTGCATCCCATGGCGTTTCATTGACACACTGCAGGCTCTTGTTCCACTTTTTTTTGTGCTTCTTTCCACGCTTCCCATGAAAGGCTCCAAGACCCAACAACTTCTGCAAGAATTGATAGCATTTTTTTTTTCAGTGAACAATCACTTCCTTATTTGAATGACTAAAAAATGTGCTTTGGTTCTTAGTTTATGAAAAAATTTACTTGGGATGTTCTCAGCCCATCCAAGTCACTGACAGCCCTCTGTTTCCAAATGTAGAATAGGGATTCCAAATCTACAGAAATGAACTGCATGAAACATGCATGGTAAGATAAAAATAATAAAAGTTGAAGTAGGATATAAAGACAGGGTTGAAAGGGAAAAGACCCTTTCATTATGAGAAATACAGTGTTTTTATGATTACAAAAGTTACCCATTTTCATATTAGGAAGGTTTGACAGAGAAGGGGAGTAAACAGAATGAAGAAAAAAATCATGGGTAATCCCACGATTCAAAAATAGGCCCTTATCAGGTTCATTTCTATCTACGTCCAGAGTAATACTAACATGGAGTGTATGTGCATAAATGTTTCACATACAATGAAAACCTATTTTTTAAACATGGAATTATATTATAAACATGTCTCTGTTCATTAGATATTCCTATGCAGTATTGTTTTTATGTATACTTTTAATTTTATTATGTGATCATGACGTAATTTATTTTCTTAAGATAAACTCCTTAAAAAAGAATACAATATACCTAGAGATTGCCACTGTCTACCTCCATACAGATTTTAATGCTTCTTTTCCTGATCCCTGTGTGTACTCTTAACAGCTGTGTTTAAAAGTGCCCATCTTCCCTATTCTTCACTAGCATTAGCAATAATCATTTATTATAATTTTTATCATCCTGATGTATGGAAAACAGTTAAACACCATCTTAATTAGTATTTTTTATAGTTAGTAAGGTGAAATCTTTTATTATATGTTTTTGGTCATTTGTAAGTGCTTCTGCCTTAAAAAAATTAATTAAAAAACCATGATTTTTCTTTCCAACGGGCTGTTTTATTGCAAAAAAGTCAGACTGAATCATTTCTGTAACCAGATTACTTCTAATTAAAGTATTTCACACCTAAAGCCCATTTGGGAAGGTATGAAGTTTCTACTTCAACTAATAATCCATTCCTCTGTCACCCAAATGTTCTTAACTATTTGAACAATGAAAATCCTGCATTATTCCTTTAGGACAAACTATCGGTAGCCTCGGGACAAAAACCAAACCAGAATTATTCAGTGTGCTTCAATCATAAATTCTGTCTCTTTTTTCCCCCAATTTCCATGGTCTGTCACTATTGTCCTTTCTCCATAGCTTTCTGTTTCTCATTCTTTTTGAGCTTCTTTTGTTTATTTCCACTTTTATTTCAGATCTCTGGAATCCTGTGAGGTAACTTCAAAGACTTGCCTGCTTGCATATGAGAGATTTTGGAATTGTTTCTTCTTAAGTTTTATTTCTTGCTCCCAGTGAGAATGACAAAGATGACTAAGGAGAGATTGCATTTAGTCTTGATACAGAAATATCCCGCTTAATGAGTAGATTGACTATTGAAAAACATTTTTTTTCTGAAATAATAAAACAAAAAATATTTGCTGCAGCCTTTATCATGTGCCAGGCACTTTTATATATTATTTCATTTGATATACACAAAGTGTTATGAGATTGATGTTATTTCTCTCATTTTAGAGGTGAAAGAATTGAGGCCTAGAGACAGAAAAATGGAAGTAAGAATATATATATATTATATATTTTTTATATATATTTATATATGTTTATAGTTATATATAATTATATATATTTATATATAATTTATATATATAATATATAATATATATTATATTATAATTCTATCTATTATCCTCTATTATATCTCATTTTATATTTCTCTCTCCCTCTCTCATTTCTCTCTCCCGTTGTTTCTCTCTATCTCACCGTTTTCTCTCTCTGTGTCTGTGGGCCTCTATCTCTCTCTCTCCCGTTTTCTTTTCCCTCCGCCTCCCCTCCCCCCTGTCTGTGCCGGTGTGTGTCTGTGTGTGCTCCCTCCTTCCCCTCCCCCCTCTTTGTCCCCCCGTGTTCCCTTCCCGTCTTTTCCGGACACCCACCCTCCACCACCCTTTTCCTCCTCTTTGCCCCTTCTTCTTTTCTGTTTTGCCTTTTCTTCCTCCATCCTTCTGCCCTTCCTTCCCGCGGTTTTCGCCCCTCTTGCAACTCCTCCTCCTTTCCAGTCTGTTCCTAACCCACTTACCCACTCCCCAAGAGCCGAGTCCATGGGGAAAACTTGTCATACATTCAAGGTATATGCCAAGAATCATGACAAAAGATACTGGATTACAAAATGGACATTGCCTGCTTTGGGAAATCATTTTAACAAATCATTCAAATAAAAATTTCCTTTACTGATTCTTAATAAAAGAAGTAATATGTAAATACACAGACTATTTTAAAGTTTTCCAACTACTTCCATGTATTAGTGTCATTTAATTCTAACAATTCAGGAGGAAGATATTATTCCCTTTCTTCAGTTGAGGAAACTAAAACAGAGATGAGGTGACTTGAATTTGCAAGTCTCAGGTGTGAAAGTAGGTCTTTGGGACTGAAATCAAAGACAGTCCCTTCATTTGTGCCATGTCTCACCAAAACTATTCATCCATTTATTCACGTGCTCAGAGAGTATTTGTTGGACACATGTTATATGTCAAGGTCATAGGAAATTTTGAGACTCAGAGACATGAAAAATTCAGTCACTGCTCTCCTAACTTAGAATGTAGCTCATGACTTATGTGTTTAGATCAAACTAGATTACAACACAATGCATGTTCTAGAAGTGCCCCAGATGTGAAATACTAGAGGAAGGATGAAACTTAAGAAAAATATCCTTCGGACTGAGTTAGATTTCAAAGGACTTAAATGATTTATCTTGTAGTAAGGCTATGGAAGAATACTCCTAGTAGAACCAATAGTATATGCAAAGAGTCATCCAAAAAATTGATGGGGTATTTTAAACTGAATGAAGTTAGAACATTGGCTTAATAGAAAGGAGTGAGTAGAATGGTGTAACATGAGTTTACAGGAATGCTGTAACATGAGTTCTGTGAGTTTACATAGAACTAGATTATGTGGTCAGCACGAGTAGATAAACAGTCTAAATAATATACACATCTTCCTTGATTTATAGATTGCATCCTGATAAACTGATAAACCTGATAAATCATAAGTTGGAAATACCCTAAGTGGCAAATGGATCTAATACACCTAACCTACCGAATATCATAGCTTAGCCTAGCCTACTTTAAACTCAGAACACTTCTGTTAGCCTACAGTTGGGCAAAATCATTTAACACAAAGCCTATTTTATTTATTTTTATTTTTTAAACATTTATTTATTTTTGAAAGACAGAAACAGAACATGAGCAGGGGAGGGGCAGAGAGAGAGGGAAGGAGACACAGAATCTGAAACAAGCTCCAAGCTCTGAGTTGTTAGCACAGAGCCCGATGCAGGGCTCAAATCGACGAGCCATGAGATGGTGACCTGAGCCAAAGTCAGACGCTTAACTAACTGAGCCCACCCAGGTGCCCCACACAAAACCTATTTTCAAATGGAGTATGGAACGTCTCCTGTAATTTATTGAATACTGAAAGTGAAATCCAGAATGATTGTATAGGTACAGAATGGTTTCAAGTGTTGGTGTTTTACCCTTATGATCACGTGGTTGACCAGGAGCTGGGGCTCACCACCACTGCCCAACATCACAAAGAGGGCATGATACCTCATATTGCTAGCCTGGGAAAAGATCAAAATTCAAAATTGAAAGTACGGTTTCTCCTGGATACATATCCCTTTTGTACCATTGTATAGTTGAAAAATCATGAATTGAACCATTGTTAAGTCAGAGACCATTTGTAACTTAGTATGTAGAAGGGTTTTGGGGCAAGTTAATAGTCTAAACAGTTCTTGAATGCCCACATCCATTATTTTGAATAAATAAAATAGCTTACTTTTCATGTCTAGCTTTGTGATTGGCACTGTTATTCCCATTTGCAATTGAGGGAATTGAGGCTTAGAGAGGTGACAAAACACATCCAAGTTTACCCTGCTTACAAAACACATACCTGAGATTAAAATAGAGATATACTTAAACCCATAGCTCATGTTTTTTGTACTCATTGTTAAATATTTTTTTGGACTTGACCCCACAGGCGAGGGGGTCAAGTCCAAAAACATATTGCTAAAACCGATGCCAAGGAGCTTATACCTAGCTTTCTTCTAGGGGTTTTATGGCTTCAGGTCTTATGTTTAAGTCTCTAATCCCTGTAGAGTTAATTTTTATGCATAGTGTAAGATAGTGGTCCAGCTTCATTTTTTTACATGTAGCTGTTCAGTTTTCCCTACACTATTTATTGAAGAGGCTTTTTCCCATTATATAGTCTTGCCTACTTCATCAAAGATTAATTAACCAAAAATGTGTGGGTTTATTTCTGGGCTTTCTATTCTGTTCCACTGATTAACATCTGTTTTTTCTGCCAGTACCATACTGATCTTATTACTATAGCTTTGTGGTATAGTTAGAAATCAGACCTCCATTTTTGTTCTTCTTTCTCAAGCTTGCTTTGACATTTGAGTTTTTTTGTGGTTCCATAGACATTTTAGGATTTTTTGTTTTAGTTTTTTGAAATATCCCATTGGTATTTTCATAAGGATTTCATTGAATATATAGATAACTTCAGGTAGAATGGACATTTTAATAATATTAATTCTTTCCATCCATGAGAATGCTATAACTTTATATTTGTTTGTGTTTTATTCAGTTTCTTCCATCAGTACTTCATAGTTTTCAGAGTACAGGACTTTAACCTCCTTGGTTAAATTCATTTCTAGGTGTTTTGCAAAACTTTTTGGTGCAAATCTGAATGGGATCTTTTTCCTTAATGTCTCTTTCTGACAGTTTGTTATTAGTGTATATAAATGCAACGGATTTTTGCATATTAATTTTGTATCTTTCAGCTTTACTGAATTCCTTTTTTAATTCTAACAGGGTTTTTTTGGGATGTAGTTTTTAGGGTTTTCTATATATAGTATTACATCATCTGCAAATAACAATAATTTTACTTTTTCCTTTCCTATTTGGATGCCTTCTGTTTCTTTTTCTTTCCTGATTTCTGAGGCTAGAACTTCCAACGTTATGTTGAATATAAGTTGTGAGAGTGAGCATTTTTCTCTTATTCCTGATCTTAGAGGAAAAGCGTTCAGCTTTTTGCTGCTGAGTATGATGTTAACTGTGAGTTTGTTGTATATGCCCTTTATTATGTTGGTGTACATTCGCTCTATACCCTACATATTCTCTATACTTTGTTGAGAGTTTTTATCACATGAGTGTTAAATTTCATCAGATACTTTTTCTGCCTCTATTGAGATTATCATATGATTTTTTATCCTTTATTTTGTTAATATAATAAATCACTATTGACTTGCAAATCTTGAACCATCATTGCCTCCCTGGAATAAATTTCACTTGATCATCATGTATGATCCTTTAATGTATTTTTAAATTTGGTTTGTTAATATATTGTTGAGGACTTTATATCTATGTTCATCAGGGATAGCGGCCTGTAATTTGCTTTTATTGTGGTGTCTTTGTTCCATTTTGGTATCAGGGTGATGATGGCCTTTGTAAAATGAGTTTGGAAGCATTCCCTACTTATCATTTTTTTGGAATAATTTGAGAAGAATAGGTATTAACTGTTTGAATGTTTTCTAGAATCCACTGGGGAGGGTATCTGGTACTGGACCTCTGTTTCTTGAAAGTTTTTTTTAATTACTAATTCAATATTATTACTAATAATAGGTCTGTTAAGATTTTCTATTTCTTTATGATTCAGTCTTGGAAGATTCTGTGTTTCTAGAAATTATCTATTTTTTCCAGGTTTTCCCACTTGTTGGTGTATTATTATTATGCAAGTTAGTCTCTTATAATTTTTAGTATTTCTGTGGTATCAGTTATAATTTCTCTTTCATTTCTGATTTTGTTTATGTGGGCTTTCTCCTTTTTTTTTCTTGACAGTTCTAGCTAAAGGTTACCAATTTTGTTTTCAAAGAATTTGCTCTTGGTTCCATTGATCTTTTCTGTTGTTTTTTTCGTCTCTATTTCAATTATTTCTGTTCTGATGTTTGTTATTTCCTTCCTTCTAGTAACTTGAGGCTTCATTTTTTCTCTGTTTTTATTTCTAATTCCTTGAGGTTTAAAGTTAGATTTTTTATTTTTATTTTAAATTTACATTCAAGTTAGTTAGCATATAGTGCAACAATGATTTCAGGAATAGATTCCTTAATGCCCATTACCCATTTAGCCCATCCCCCTCCCACAACCCCTCCAGCAACCCTGTTTGTTCTCTATATCTAAGAGTCTTTTATGTTTTGTCCCCCTCCCTGTTTTTATATTATTTTGCTTCCCTTCCCTTATGTTCACCTGTTTTGTATCTTAAATTCATCATATGAGTAAAGTCATATGATATTTGTCTTTCTCTGACTAGTTTTCCTTAGTGTAATACCCTCTAGTTGCATCCATGTAGTTGCAAATGGCAAGATTTCATTCTTTTTGATTGCAAAGTAATACTACATTGTATGTATATGTGTGGTGTGTGTGTATGTATGTGTGTGTGTGTGTGTACGTGTACATGGGCTCTTTCCATACTTTGGCTATTGTTGATGACACTGCTATAAACATTGGGGTGCATGTGCCCCTTCAAAACAGCTCACCTGTATCTCTTGGAAAAATACCTAGTAGCGCAATTGCTGGGTCATAGGGTAGTTCTACTTTTAACTTTTTGAGGAACCTCCGTACTGTTTTCCAGGGTGGCTGCACCAGTTTACATTCCTACCAGCAGTGCAAAAGAGATCCTCTTTCTCCGCATCCTCACCAACATCTCTGTCTTTGCCTGAGTTGTTAATTTTAGCCATTCTAACTGGAGTAAGGTGGTATCTCATTGTGTTTTTAATTTGTATTTCCCTAATGATGAGTGACGTTCAGTAGTTTTTCATGTGTCTGTTTGCCATCTAGATGTCTTCTTTGGAAAACTATCTATTCATGTCTTTTGCCCATTTCTTCACTGGATTATTTGTTTTTTGGGTGTGGAGCTTGATAAGTTCTTTATAGATTTTGGATACTATCCTTTTATCTGATATGTCATTTGTGAATTATCTTCTCCCATTCCATTGGTTGCCCTTTAGCTTTGCTGTCTGTTTCCTTTGCTGTGCAGAAGCTTTTCATTTTGATGAGGTCCTAATAGTTCAATTTTGCTTTTGTTTCCCTTGCCTCCAGAGACGTGTTAGTAAGAAGATGCTGTGGCCAAGGTCAAAGAGGTTTTTGCCTGCTTTCTCCTCGAGGCTTTTGATGGATTCCTGTCTTACATTTAGGTGTCTCATCCATTTTGAGTTTATTTTTGTGTATGGTGTAAGAAAGTAGTCCAGGTTCATTCTTCTGCATGTTGCTGTCCAGTTTTCCCAGCACCACTTACTGAAGAGACTGTCTTTATTCCATTGGATATTCTTTCCTGCTTTGTCAAAGATTAGTTGGCCATAGGTTCGTGGGTCCATTTCTCGGTTCTCTATTCTGTTCATTGATTTGAGTGTCTGTTTTTGTGCCAGTACCATACTGTCTTGATGATTACAGCTTTGTAATACATCTTGAAGTCTGGGATTATGATGCCTCCAGCTTCGGTTTTCTTTTTCAGGATTGCTTTGGCTATTTGGGGTCTTTCCTGGATGCATACAAATTTTAAGATTCTTTGTTCTAGCTCTGTGAAGAATGCTGGTGTTACTTTGATAGGGATTGCATTGAATATGTAGACTGCTTTGGGTAGTATTGATATTTTAACAATATTTGTTCTTCCAATCCAGAGCATGGAATATTTTTCCTTTTTTTTTTTTTTTTTGTGTCTTCTTAAATTTCTTTCATAAGCTTTCTACAGTTTTCAGGGTATAGATTTTTCACCTCTTTGGTTAGGTTTATTCCTAGATATTTTATGGTTTTTGGTGCAATTGTAAATGGAATAGATTCCTTGATTTCTCTTTCTGCTGCTTGATTATTGGTGTTTAAGAATGCAACCGATTTCTGTGCATTGATTTTATATCCTGCGATTTTTCTGAATTCATGAATCAGTTCTAGCAGTTTTTTTGGGGAATCTTTTGGATTTTCCATATAGAGTATAATGTCATCTGCAAAGAGTCAAAGTTTGACTTCCTCCTGGCTGATTCAGATGCCTTTTATTCCGTTGTGTTGTCTGATTGCTGAGGCTAAGACTTCCAATACTATGTTGAATAATAGTGTAATATTCCTGACCTTAGTGGGAAAGCTCTCAGTTTTTCCCTATTGAGGATGATATTAGCGGTGGGTCTTTCATATACAATGTTTATGATCTTGAGGTATGATCCTTCTATCCCTATGAAGTTAGATTATTTATTTGGGAATTTTTTTGGTTCTTGAGGTAAGCCTATGTTGCTATGAGCTTCCTTCTTCGAACTGCCTTTGCTTCACCACATAGATTTTAGAATGTTGTGTTTCCATTTTCATTTGTCTCAAGGTATTTTTTTATTTCCCTTTTGATTGCTGACTCATTGGTTGTTTAGTAGCATATTGTTTAACCTTCATGTATTTGTATTTTTTCCGATTTTCTTTTTGTAATTGATTTCTAGTTTCACACCATTGTAGTCAGAACAGATGCTTGATATTGCAGTCTTCTTAAATTTATGGAGGTGTTTTTTGTTGTTGTTGTTGTTTGGTTGTTTGGTTGGCTGTTTTTTTTTTTTTTTAATTTTTTTTTTCAATGTTTATTTATTTTTGGGACAGAGAGAGACAGAGCATGAACGGGGGAGGGGCAGAGAGAGAGGGAGACACAGAATCGGAAGCAGGCTCCAGGCTCTGAGCCATCAGCCCAGAGCCTGACACGGGGCTCGAACTCACAGACCGCGAGATCGTGACCTGGCTGAAGTCGGACGCTTAACCGACTGCGCCACCCAGGCGCCCCTGGTTGGCTGGTTTTTATTATGTATTGTTTTGTTTTTGTGGCCCAACTTTTGATCCATTTCGGAGAATGTTCTGTGTGCACTTGAGGTAATGTGGATTATGCTGTCTTGAGATGGAATGTTCTCTCTGTATTTATTAAGTCCTTGTGGTCAATATGTTGTTTAAGACTGATGTCTTCTTATTGATTTTTTTTGTCTTGATTATCTATTTATTGATACAAGTTGGGTATTAAAGTTCCCTACTATTACTATATTGATACTAGTTTCTTCCTTTGTTTCCGTTAGTATTTGTTTTATATATTTAGGTTCTCTGTGTTGGGTGGATAAATATTTACAATTGTTATATCCTCTAGTTGGATTAACCTCTTTTTCTTTTTCTTTTTTAATGTTTCTTTATTTATTTTTGAAGGAGAGAGGGAGACAGAGCATGAGCAGGGGAGGGGCAGAGAGAGGAGGAGATACAGAATCCAAAGCAGGTTCCAGGCTCTGAGCTGTTATTGCAGAGCTTGATGTGGGACTCAAACTAATGAACCGCGAGGTTGTGACCTGAGCCGAAGTCAGACCCTCAACAGACTGAGCCACCCAGGAGCCCCGGATTAACCTCTTTTTCATTATGTAATGTCCTTCTTTGTCTTGTGTTACACTCTTTGTTTTAAAGTCTATTTGGTGTGATATATTGCTGTCCTGACTTTTTTTCCCCATTTATTTATTTGTTTGTTTGTTTGTTTGTTTTGCATGGAGTTTTTCCACCCCTTCACTTTTGATCTCTGTGTGTCTTTAGAACTGAAGTGAGTGTCTTTTAGGCAGCATATGGATAAGTCTTGTTTTTTATCCATTTAGTCACCCTATATCTTTTGATTGAAGCATTTATTCCATTTACGTTTAGAGTAATTATTAATAGGCATATACTTACTGACATTTTGTTGATTGTTTTCTGGTTTTTTGGAATTCTTTATTCCTTTCTTCTGCTCTTCCTCTCTCCGGTATGACTTAATGACTTTCTTTAGTGTTATGTTTAGATTTTTTCCTCATTATTTTTGTGTACCTATTATATTCTTGGTTTGTTGTTACCATGAGGTTTATATGTAATAACCTATGTATGTATAGCAAACCTTTTTAAGTTGATAGTCACTTACATTTGACTGTATTCTAAAAGCGCTACATTTTTACTTTTCCTTCAATGTTTTATGTTTTTGACATCATATTTTCCATCTTTTTGTTTTTTATATTTAGCTCATTATTGTAGCTATGGTTGGTTTTACTACTTTTGTTCTTTTAATTTTCCTACTGGCTTTTTAAGTGGTGGATACAATATCTTTACTATGTATTGAATTTACCCATGAGATTTTATCTATATATCTATCATCTATTTTAGAATTATGGCTTTTTTTTAGTTTAAATAAGTCCTTTTATAATTCCTGTAAGGCTGATTTAGTGGTGACTAACTCCCTTAGTTTTTGCTTGTCTGGAAAACTCTTTATCTCTCCTTCACCTTAATGACAGGTTTGTTGTGTAGAGTATCCTTGGTTCAAAGTTTCTGTCCTTTCAGCACTTTGAATATATTATGCCAGTCCTCTCTAACTTAGTAAAGTTTCTGTTGAAAAATCAGCTTATAGTTCTATAGGGGCTCCCTTGTATGTAAGTAGTTGTTTTCCTCTTGATATTTTTAAGATTCTCTCTTTACTGTTAACTTTTTTTTTTGCTGTTAACTTTTTAATTATAATGTATCTTCATGTAGATTCATTTGGGTATTTCTTGTTTGGAAATCTCTGTGCCTCTTGGACCTGGATATCTGTTTCTCCCTTCATGTTAGACAACTTCTCAGCCATTATTTTTTCAAATAAGTTTTTGGCCCTTTTGCTTTCTCTTCTCCTTCTGGGGTCCCTATATTGTGAATGTTAGTATGCTTGATGTTGTCCCACAGATTCCTTATGCTATCCTCATTTAAAATTAGAGGAGTGTTGGATGAGGGAATGGGCTAAATGGGTGATGGGCATTAAGGAGGGAACTTGTTGGGATGAGCACTGAGTGTTATATGTAGGTGATTAATCACTAAATTCTACTCCTGAAACTATTGTTACACTATTATGAACTAACTTGGATTTAAATAAAATATAAAAAATGTTCTTTTCTTATTGCTCCTCTCTTTGGGTGATTTCCACAACCCTGTCTTCTAGGTCACTGATCCATTCTTCTGTGTCATCTAGTCAACTGTTGATTCTCTTTAGTGCATTGTTCAATTCTGTTATATTCTTCAGCTCTGTGAGTTCTGTTTGGTAATTTTTTATATTTTCCATCTCTGTTGAAGTTTTTAGTGTTTTATGCATGTTTTCCCTGAGTTCAGTGAGTCTCATTATGACCATTGCTTTGAACACTTTATCATGTAAATCACTCATCTGTGTTTCATGAAGATTTTTTTTCCTTGCTCCTTCATTTAGAGCATGTTCCTCTGTTTCCTAATTTTGCTTACCTCTCTGTGTTTGTTTCTGTATATGATGCAAAATAGCTATCTCTCCCTGTCTTGAAGGAGTTTTTCTGTGTAGAAAATAAGAACCTTGTCCTATATCTTAATTAAACTTTCTCTCTGATTGTTTCTGACCAATGGGGTCCAGAAAGGCAATCCCTTCAGCAACTTGAGCCTCAAGGGACAACTTATGTGACCTGTACATGCTCATCGGCATTGATAGGGTTATGCACAGCATATGGGGGTTTCAGGGTTAATTACCTACTATGTGTATTGGAGTTGTGGGGGGGGTGCAGGGGGGCGGGGGGCTTGCTTGACTACTGTGCCTGGGATTTCCGTACCTATAAGGTTAGGGATTGGGGTTGTTTACCCACCCTGCTGTGTCTGCAGGACTAGGGGTGGGGGTGGGGTAGTGGTGTTTACTCACCCTGTTAAACTAGTTAGAGTGAGGTTACAAGAAAGTCTGACCAGTGCTGTCACCAGTAAGGTAGAGGGAGCCAATAAAAATGGTGTCCACCAGTGTTGCATCCCCAGAGGGAGTTCTAACAGATTCTGCCCATCTGTTAGATGCTTTAAGTTTAGCAAGTAAATCTCCTTAACCTATGGTCTAGGCTTTTCTCAAACTGCTGCTTTTTGCATTGGGTCCCAGGGCAAGTGGATCAGTGTGGAAGCCCGTTAAGAGTGGAAGCTTTGTTCTCTATAACCCTTTGTTCCCCTGAACAAAATCACTATTGGTTTTTAAAACCAGATATTCTAGGGGCTTGTCTCTCTAGTGTAGAACCCAATGGCTGGGAAGCTTGATGTGGGGTGCAAACCTCTTCCTCTCTAGGGAGAAGCTCCATTTATATTTTGTTTTGTTTTGTTTTTGAGATTCTCCTGATTGTGCGTTGCTGCACTGGGGGTAGGCTTTTGGGCAAGAATGTGTCTCTGCCTCTCTTACAACTTCTTGGTATGGTCCTTTTACCATTTCTGTGGAGCAAGTGTTTAGTTCACAAGTTCTTTTCACAGGGAATTGTTCCATTTGTAGCTATATATTGTTGTGTCCATGGAAAGAGGTGAGTTCAGGATATTCTTATGCTACCGTCTTGAACCACCTCCCCAGGCATTAGTTTTCTGCCTATATTTTTTTCGGCCCCCCATCTCTCCCTTCTCCTTCTGGAACTCCAATTGCATATATTTTAAATGGCTTGATATGGCCTCATCAGGTAATTGAGGCTCTGTTCATTATTTCTTTTTTATAATGCTTTCTATGCATCAGTCTTTGAATATCCATTAATAAATCTTTAAGTCTACTGATCCTCTTTTCTGCAGTGTCCCAATTTGCTTTTAATTTCTTAAATGAATTATTTTATTTTAGACACTGTATTTTTCATTTCTAGAATTTTCACCTGGTTTCCTTCCTTCCTTCTTTCTTTCTCTCCTTCTTTCCTTTCTTATGCTTTCCATATTGCTCCAGAATTCCCCATCTTCAATCATCATATATATTTCATCCTATAGCTTATTTAATATATTTTAATAGTTATATTAAAGTTCTTGTACTCTAATCACAAAATATGCAGTTGTTCTTGTGACTTTCTCTATTATGTATTTCTACCTAAGAAGACCATAAACTTTAGAAATGTAAGGATCATTACTGGTTGGTTCTCTTCTTTACCTAGAGAGAAAATACCTATTATGTACTTACTGAGAGAAGGAATGAAGTTCCTAAGTACCCCATGGTTTTCAAAAGCAATGCCATTTTAAAAAGCTCATAAATATACTTGTAACAAAGTTTTGAACCAAGACAAAATATAAAGATGATTTGTATGTGTGTGTGTGTGTGTGTGTGTGTGTGTATATATATATATATATATTTCACTATATATAAAAATATATATATTTCACTATATATATAAATATATATATATATATATATTTCACTACTAGAGCTATATAATATTGGAAGTCATTTACTCAAAGTGTTTTTAAATTTTTCATAGTTAATCCTAATATTGAAAGGGTTTTTGACTGGAAGTGACTGGAAGTGTCATAGATATAGCAGAGTGAACAAGACAAAGCCCTTTGACTTTTCAATTCTTGTAATTTCCTTAAGCTTGGAAGACAATACTCATTATTTTTATGATTCCCTTTTTCATGATATTCCACAATATTTTCTATGTCAGTAAATCCCATATGACTTATATACAATAGACTATGGAGTTTAACACCTTGCAACTGCAAGTGGGCAGTTATTTTCTTTCTGTTTTCTTCTCTCTCCATCCCCGCCTCCCTCCTTCCTGTCCTCCTCTCTTCCTTTCCTCCCTCTTACTCTCTCTCTCAAAACCCAACTCAACTGTTAAAGCAATACAAAGCAACACAAATCTGAATGAAAAGGCATTTAGTGTACTTGATCCTTGAAAATAGCTACTTCCTTTAACTCTATTAAGAATTTAACTTGACTGACAGATTTCAGAGTCCCAAATCAAATGCCAAGTCAAGTAACCCTTCTGAGATATTCTCACAAAACTCTCTGTGGACTACATTGGAATAAGATAAGTTAAAAGATAAAAGTGTGCTGAGTAGAGTCCGATGACAAATTTCCAGTATCATTTTTTAAATGTTACTGTAATTCAGGCAAATTTGAACAAAAAGTATGGAGTTAGGAACCCAACAATGAAAACGAGTCTATCCATATCCATACATAGTAGCAACTCAAGGAAGATAATGCCTCCAACTACTTTTATTTCATAGCATAGACTTTCTAAGAATCTTAAAAAATAAGAGACCGCATTTTATTTTTGCTTCATTAGAGTCGGGTGTAGTTAATGTTTATAGAATATCAATAATGCAGTTTGTAGCTCTGCATAATTAAAGGCACCCTTTTTGTTAATAAAATAACATGAAAAGAAACTGCACAATCAGAGACATAAATATGTTGATGCATTTGGTCTTATTTCAGGCAAGCTTAATTACAAAGACATGGGTGCCTGCTATACCTATAAAAATATTTTTCTGTCACTTAGAGCTATCAAACCTTACACCCATTTATGATATTAGTGAGAAAGGGTAAACATCATCATAATGGCCCACCAGTGAATACTTGCAGCCGTGGCCGTCTAGACTATGAATCTGCAAATAGAAGCATATGTAAATGGAGAAAGGCTTTACACACACACACACACACACACACACACACACAGTAAATTATTCTCTGAATCTATTTTAAAATGCCAACCAACAGAAAAAGCTGAAGAAATATATTTCTAATGTGAATCATTAGTGTCAGAGGCAGCAATTATGATAATGCAGACTTCGCAAGACTTGAGTCAGAAGACCCAGACTGAGTTCTAGCCTTTCTTGTTGTTAGCTGCATGCTATTGGGCAAGTTTCTTAACCTCTCTGAGCCTAAACCCTTAATTTCTTATATCTAAATCAATAATTAACAAGTCACACATTTTGCACTCAGAGAGTTAGAGTTATTTATATTATATGTGTATTTTTTCAAGTTTATTTATTCATTTATTTATTTATGTATAAAAAATGCAAGTGGGGGAGAGTCAGAGAGAGAGAGAGAGAGAGAGAGAAAGAGAGACAGAGAATTCAAAGTGGGTTCTTTACGGTCAGTGCAAAGCCCGATAAGTGGCTTGAACTCACGAACTGCTGGGCCATGATCTGAGCCAAAGTCAGACACTTAACTGACTGAGCCACTGGGTACTACTACGTGTGTTTTTTAATGTCTAGGTCTATCTAGCACATAATATGCACTTAACAGATATTTATTCCACTGGCTTTCCTGTATGAAAGAATTGTGGTGATCAAGTGAGATAATTTCTATAAATGTAATTTATTTAATTGAGATAAATATCACTATTTTTCTTATTTGCATATCAAAAAATATGACCTCATATTAGTTTCTACCTCAGACTAAATGATTGAATTGTAATTCACCTTAAATTTGGAAGATAATACAGGAATTGATTATCAAATAGAGAGCAGGAAAATCCACAATATTCTTGGACAAAATTTAATCCAGAGCATCCATTCAGAGAGTGAGTTGATTCTGAGACAATCACGGATAGTTGGAGTAGCTTTGGGAATTCTAATGTTCACTGGAGTCCCAAGTAGGGCAGTTCTTATAGACGTGCAGAATCAGTAATTGCCTATCTCCGATTTGAGAGGTACTATGCAATTCCTGCATTTCCATAAATAGGCAGGTTCCAAGAGAGATTCATTTTACTGTAATTGGTATAGGGGTTACATAAGATCACATGTAGGAAAGCACTTGGTAAGCCATCATTCACTGACCAAATGAGACTGTCATCATCATCACCACCATCATTACCATAAATTGGTCCCATTCCCAACAAATTACTCCTTGCAGAGAAAATAGGCAAATTTTATTCACACTAAAATGTCAGGTACAGGACAGAAGAGATCAAAATCACTACCTTTTACCCTGCTTTGGGAGCATAGGGAAAGAAGTGTGACCTGAAATGTGGAAGTAGTTAGAAGAGAAAGAAACAGTGGTGCCAACTGATAATATTTGTTAATAATGTACCAAGTACTAAAACAAACTCATCACATGTATTATCTTACTTAAGATATTAGGTAGGGGATCACTTAATTAGAGTATTTTGAAAAGTTTTATGGGATAATTTAAAGAATATTATAAAGGTTTTATGATATAATTCCGAGACACTAATGCTCTACTCTTTCTGACAGTGGCTATGGAGGCTGGAATTTCTTTAACCATCATGTGCCTATAAAATAAGCTATCTTGAGAACAATGGTGATACACTAATCAGGGCAGAGCCACAAGAGTCTCAGAGATGTATTACTACAACCCTGAATAAGGTATAAATGAAGTTCAACAAGCCCTTTTATTTCTAATTTTTAAGTCAATATTATTTGCTTTTTCATTATACCTAACTATAAAATATAAATAAATACCATAATGCTTGGTGTTTATTTATATAAAGAGCTAAGGCTCTTTAAGCCTTAGCCTAAATATGACCTTATTTTAAGGAATGCCATCTATCAGTTGTATATACCTGCCATGCCAAAATTCACCCATAACTTTCCACCTAACAATATATTCAGCCCTTCAAAAAGTGGGACAATTTATATCTGAGAGAAAGCAACCTAAGTAAGAAATAAGTGGTTGGAGAATTTTCTTCTGTCACTGAACTCACATCTACTTAGGGAGGGTAGGGTGATGGTTAATTTTATGTGTTAATTTGACTGGGCTTCAGGGTGCCCAGAAATCTGGTCAGACATTTTTGTGGTGGTCAGACATTTTTGTGGGTTTATTTGTGAAGGTGTTTCTGTATCAGATTTACATTTGAAAACATAGATTGAGTAAAGCAGATTGCCCTGCCCAATGCGAGTTAGCCTTATCCAATTAGCTGAAGACCTAGACAGAATAAAAGACAGCATAAGAGGGAATTCCTTAAACTGGGACATCAGTTTTTTTCCTGCCTTCAGACTTAAACTGAAACATCTGCTGTCCTTGGGTCCTGAGCTTGCTGGCTTTCAGAGTAGCACTTACATTATTGCCTTTCCTCATTCTTGAGCCTTAGGACTCTGACTAGAACTATACCATCAGCACTTCTGGTCTCCAGTTTGCCAACTACAAATCTACTTCTCAGCCTCCATAATCATTTAGCCAATTTCTTATGATAAATCTCTTTGTATATAAATAAAAGAATGTGGAGAAGGTATTGCCCTTGAAAGAAAGGAAGCACACTGGGTGAGATCCACACTCAGTATTGACATCTTCCCTCAGAGCCCTGATGGTTTTGTGGTACATGAAGGGACAGAACTCCAGCAGAAAGCAGCAATTTTATTGGGTTGGGAAATCATATATTTGAGTTCACAGCTCCCAGAACAGTGAAATTGAGAGAGAAGCACCTCAGAAAGACAAAGCTACAAAAAGAACGGCCACACATATGCATACACATTCCTCTCAGATCTTGGGCTAACCCTAAACATGCATAACTCAAGACTTCAGGTACACTAGCAGAAAGCAACAGGTGGGAAACTTTAAAGAACTGAGCAGAGATTTCAGTAGGGGTCCATTACCATTGAGAGAATGTTTAGAATTCAGTCCTGCCAAGTTAAAAGGGCTTAGTAAATACCTTGTGCTTTCCATTGACATCAAAAATCTATACCCAAGGAAAAAATGAAAACCAAAGTAGACTCATGCTAAAATTTCAAACCAGGCCTCCAGTTGTTAATCTGCATGAATGATCAAAACTTAACAACCCTTTATAAAAATTTAGAAAATTGAAGAGATAATGATAATGGGTGAAGATATGAGGTAGTTCAGAAAGATATGGACATTCAACAAAAAAGCCAAATGGAAACTGTAAACTTGAAGAAGAAAAAAAACAAAACGACATGAGAAATCAGATGTATTAGATAAGTTTAGCAGCAAACTGCATAATAGAAGAATGGGTGGAGTTGAATCATCAGGGAAAACAAAAAAGATTAAAACAAATGACCAAAATCTTAATGACTTATGAGACAAAATTAAGCCATACAGTACAAATGTAATTGGAATTCTAGAAAGAGAGGAGAGATAAAACAGGGCAGAAAAGGTAATTTCTTCTATTCACAGATCTAGGAAGGTCAGAGAACCCTAGGCAGAACAAATATAAAAACAAAACAGTCAAACAAATGAAACTAAGCACATCATAGTCAAACTTATGCATGCCAAAGAAAAGGAAAAAAAAATTGGTTGGGGGGAGGTGGGAACCCATTACTTACAAGGGAACAACAATAAGAATTACTTTGCATCAGAAAGGGTAGAAGCCAGAAGGTAAGGAAACATTGTATTTAAAGTGCTATAAGAAAAAAATGTTAACCTAAGATAATATAAAATGGAAATCATCCTTAAAAGATGAAAGTCAAATAAATATATTTGCAGAAAAATAAAAACCTAGAGGATGTGTTGTCCATGGACTTACACTATAAGAAATGCTGGAGACTCCTCAAGTTGAAGGGAAATGATATCAGATAGAAATATAAATCTCTGAGAAGTAATTTAATGGTAAACATGGGTAAAAATAAGACTTTTATTTATTTTTTTTTTAATTTTTTTTTTCAACGTTTATTTATTTTTGGGACAGAGAGAGACAGAGCATGAACGGGGGAGGGGCAGAGAGAGAGAGGGAGACACAGAATCAGAAACAGGCTCCGAACCATCAGCCCAGAGCCTGATGCGGGGCTCGAACTCACGGAGTGCGAGATCGTGACCTGGCTGAAGTCGGACGCTTAACCGACTGCGCCACCCAGGCGCCCCAAAAATAAGACTTTTAAAAGCCTTATTTTTTCATTAAATTCTTTGGAAGTTAATTCATAATTTAAACAAAAATATTGACACTTTTATGGGGCTTAGATTAGATTTAAAGTAAAATTTAGTATAACAATAACATAATAAACAGGAGGGCATGTTACTATAACTGTAATGCTCCACAGTTCTTACTTTTACAGGAGGTATATAATGTTAACTCCTAAGAGAATGTTAAGTGTGTGCTTCGTAATATCTAGAGTAATACAGTAACAGAATGGTGAAAAGAAAAGAAGCTAAAAAACAAGTGGGACAATAGAAGGGATACTAAAAAAATGCCAGTTTAACTCCATTGAAGGCAGAAAAAGGAGGACAAAAATCAAAGGACACAAATAGAAATATATATATATATATATATATATATATATATATGAATATAAAAAATAGTGGATATAACTCAATAAGTATATTTAATGTTTTAAATGAAATACTAGTTAAACTTATATAGGGATGCCAATATATCAATGTAAAAAAAAAAAAAGCAATTCAGTATGCCCAGGTAAGGATTGACTAAATACCAGCATTTAACTTCTGTCCATCCCCTACACTATATAAGCCTACTAAAGCAAGAGCAAAAAATTTTTTCTGTCTTGCTCAAAATGGTTTTTTCAGATGTTAATCCCCCAATCAAAGAGAATATGAGGGGTAACAAAAGAATTAAAATGTATATTCCATAAAGTGGGAAAAAAGAAAACAGAGGGGAGGAAATCATAAGTCAAGAAAACTTCACAGAAGTAAAGGATAAGAGCTTCCAGATTTAAAGAGCCTACCAAATAACCAAAAGATATAGTTGAATTAAATGGCATCATTATAAAATTTCAAAGCACTGAAGACAAGGAGCTTTGAGAGGTAAAACAAAAATAAAACCATGCCTTATACAAAAATATTGACTTTTGAAGAATAATATTTTTAACCTAAAAAAGAGTGTAACAAGGCTGCACAATTTAAAGAAAAAAAAAAGTTTCCAATCCAGTATTTCATAGCAATGTCTTACAATTTTACTTCAATGTACTATTTTCCAAGAAGCTACTGAAAAACAGAACCCATGAATTTAAACATCAAAATACAAGAAAAAGGGAGGTAAATAATCCAGAAAATAGAGAATCCATTACAGTATGAAACTTAAAGTTATCTCCAGCATGATGACAATGGAAAATCCCATTCAGTTGCTTTGTAGCAGGTCAGAAATCTCCAGGAGAGATTTTTTTTTTCTCTTAAAGAAACTGTCCAATAAATCCTATTAAAAATCTATTAAATTCTGTTAAAATCCTATTAAAATTCAATTAAAACTTAATAAGATTTAATCTAGTAAGAGTAAATGTGCACAATTTAGGGAAAGGTTGGGTTTGAAATACTGACGGTAAATATAATACTAAGGCAACAACAATAGAAGCAAATGATGGCATGTGCCACCTCTGCTTAAATAGCAACAAGTCACTCTTAACAGAGCTGCTGATAAGTGACGGAGAAAATCATGGAGACAGAAGCAGTAAGTAGAAGCTTAGATTCCTCACTGTTCAATTCCATTCTTGGATAGCCCATAGGTATCTAATGGAGCCAGAAATCAAACTGGGAGAGGAATTTCAACTTGCATGATTAAGGAAACACCAACACTTACTGGCATTATCAGTGGTTGAGATCCAGTGGTAAGATGATGTGGAAACCAACTCTATTGTATTTGCATACTGTTTATGGATAGGATCACCTACCCCCCTAAACTGTTGTAGACAGTTTCTGAGATTCATACTTCCTAGTGTTCAGACCTTTATTTTCTCCTTTTCCCCTTAAGTGTTGACTGGACTTACTGACTCACCTGTAAAGAATAGAATACTATAGAATATCACCTCCTAGATGATATTATAAGAAGACCATGCCTTCAATCTTTGGTTCTCTCTCTGTCTCTCTCTCTCCCTCTCTCTCTCTCTTAAATTGCTCACTGTAGAGGAAGCCAGCTGCCATGTCATGGGACAGCCCTGTGGTGAAACCCAAGGGAGTGACCTAGGAAAAAAATCTTCTGAATCTTGCCAAAGGCCAATGAGCGAACTTAGAAGTAAATCTTCCCTTACTCAAGTCTTGAAATTACCAGACTTGTGCCTCTTCTTGATTATATCCTCATAAGACACTGAACTGTAACCATACAGCTTAGTCACCCCTGGATTTCTGACTTAAACTAACTGTGAGATAATAAATATTTGTTGTTTTATTTATCTGTTATGTTTATTTGTTTTTGAGAGGTAGAGAGAGCATAAGTGGGAGAGAGGCAGAGAGAGGGAAACACAAAATCTGAAGCAAGCTCCAGGCTCTGAACTGGTAGCACAGAGCCTGATGCAGGACTCAAACCCATGAACCATGAGATCATGACCTGAGTTGAAGTCAGCCGCCTAGCTGACCGACTGAGCCATCCAGGTGCCCCTATTTGTTGTTTTAAATTGCGAAGTTCTGAAGTAATTTGTTATGTAACAATAACAATAGATAGTTAATATAACTAATGTGACCAGAGACCTAGGATCTGAGCCTTATAGCTTATATGGCATGGTAAATGAGTGACCTGATTTACTCTGTCAATTCTCTACCAAAAATGATTGCCTTAAACATTCACTTATGGCCAGTTTTAGAATTTTTTAGGAGGTCAAATTGCAAAGAATTTTTGGACAAACTAATTTTTTATTCTCAGTTTATATCCTCTGTCTGATAACAAAGGGGGACTCTATAGACCATATACGAATATATCAGCAACTTACACAATTTGAACCCATAATAGTTTCAGTGCTAGTACAGATATAGCTATAGTAGACTCTGGCAGATGGATACAACAGTAAATAGAGATGAAACAATTCAAGCAATAACACCTGAAGCCTTCCACTATATCAAAAGTGGGAACCCAAGCCTGGGTTCCAAGAGAAAAGGTCCCAGGATTATTATTGGGATACCTTAGATAACCATTCTTCCCATTACTAGATGTAGAACATCATTGTTCTACTTTTCTACTTGGTAATAATCCATATCAAACATCATGCTGGTCAGAGTGTAGTATCCTCTTGAGTAGCCAACAATCAAAGTGATTGTATTATATAAAAAAAACCCTAGCCAAAGAGTCTAAGCTTGGCAACGGTGTCTCCAAGTCCCAGGCCACCCAACTGGGCATTTGACTTAGCATGACTGACACATGACTGACATATTCCAGTTGTAGTAGTACATGAAAATAAAACAATTCTGAGATTGGAGAGTATTAGAACTTCAAATATCACCACTTCTCTTCAGGAAGATAGCTTATTTGATACCAGGAAACAAGTCTTGGAAAACTCAGAGTGGCCAGATAATCAGTTCTGGACAGCATCTCAGAGTCTTTTTAAGCAGATGGGGTAACACTATTCAACTACATGAGAAGAACAACCTGGGAGGGGCACATTATCCCACCCAGAGAATTCCACTTATGGTCATGGAGTTCTAGTCACTGGATGCTCTTATGGATCGTATGTTTAGTGGATGTCATAGACAATAGGGAGTTCATAAATAGAGTAGACCATTTCAAGGAGTTGTGAGTGATATGAAGAAAAACATGAATTTTGGCTAGAGTGGATGTGGGGGAGATATTAAATAGGGTTGCTGAAGTAAGCTCAATATATATATTGAGCTCAGAGCTGAATTATAAAGACGTAGCCATAAAAATATTTAGAAGAAGAATATTCTAGATGTCCAGAAAGGCAAGTCCACAGCAAGGAATAAACTTGGTATGTACTTGATGAAGGATGCTACTGTGCCTGGAAAGTAAGTAGCAGAGTGCTAAGGGAAAAAAAAAGTTCCAAGAAGCATAGGGCCATGTAGGTCTGTGTATGTCTTGGTAAGCACTTTGAAGTTTATTTGGAGTATGAGCTGAAACCACTGGAAGGGTTTAAGCAGAAAAGTAATAAGATCTGAAAGAAGTTTGTAAAAAGATACCTTTCTACATTGGCTGATAAAGTACAGTTTGGAGAAGAAAGTCCAATGAATAGATCATTGAAGAAGTTCAGGTAACAGAAGATGTTGGTTTGGAATGCATGGGAGAAGTGGAGTGATAATATGTAGACATGGTCAGGAAATATTTTGGAGGCAAAGCCTTTATAACTTGTTGATGTATTAGAAATGAAGGGAGAGGGAAAGAGAAAAAACAAAGATGACGTCCTAAGATTTGCTTTGAAGCAAAATACATTGGTAGTAGAGAAGGCGAAATAAACTCCACTGTTTTAATGTATATAATATTGAGATACCTGTTAGTCATCATGATAAAGATATTGAAGTGGAGGTGGGTTGAAGAGAGATATTTGGATTAACAAGTCATAACTAATGATAAAAATTTGTAATTATTAGCAATTGGATGGTTGGTGTTTAAAATCATAGAGCTGGGTAAAGTCAATAAGGAGATCTTTAGTTATTATCAGGATCATTGGATTGCTCAGTTAAAGTAGAACAATTTCTGGGATTTTCACATCTGAAACACTGAGGTATCAAACAAACAGTGACTTCCTCGGTCAGTTAATGATATATGTCAGTCAAATGTCTTTGAGAACCTAAACTACCCAAATTCTTCATGTATGTAGACTCAGTCAGTGATATGTAGTTAGTATAGTTACTTTATGCAAGTGACTAGTGTTGTCTGTAATGGTATAATTTTCCAAAGAGAGGAAAAGGAATTACTGTGTTAAATCTGTAATTTGGATCCATATGATGGTGCAGCCAGTTATATGGTGTTACTAAATGGCATTTTAACAGAATGGCTTAGTCCTGTTGATTCATTTTAGAAAATAGATTACCATAAAATATGTGGCATTTTGAAGAATCTCTGTAATGACTACTTTAAATATTTTCTAAATAAGTATTTACATGACTCTTTTCCCTGGAAGCTGTTAGTGCCTGTTAATTAGTACCTGTCTAAGTGTTTCAGCATAAGCAGCTGTACACCCAATGCTTAGTGCAATAAAAAATATGACACATTTCATTTCAGAGAAGTCTTGAGTTCTTCTCACATATTTTTAAAGATTGAAGATTGTTCTGATTTTTTTCACCATTACATCAAAAGAAGTATATTCCTTTTTTGCAGAGAAACCACCAAGCATTTTGAACAAGAAAAAATGATGATGCTAAAGATGCTGCTGCTGCTGCTGCTGCTGCTGCTGCTGATGTTAGTGATACTGTTACTGACTATGGTGATGGTGGTGGTAGTGCTTGTGTAGATGTTGGTGGTCATAACTAATCTTCATTGACATACTAGTGTATTGCAAGCATTGGGCTAGGAGCTTGCACTATAGTATCAAATCTGCAGAATTCATATTATTTACTCATTTTGCTGATGAAGAAAATGAGGATAAGTGCATTAAATTGCTTGCCCAAATTCACTTGGCTAGTAAGACTAGGATCTGAATCTTGGTCTATCTAACTCCAAAGCATTTATTCTTTTCCACTTATTATCTTGCACATCATCTTGTCTCAGAGTTCTCTGCCTTTATGCAAGAGGCACATTTATGTTTAAAAGCAAATGAAGATAATTCCTATGTCAAATGTGTCTGTATATGTGTGTTTAAATTTCTAAGAATATAGTACTAATTGCTATAAAATCCAAAAGAAATCTGGCTTCACAAATTGTAGGAGATTTCTTATCTGTAACCCCTGAGGCCTTACCATTTTAAGGCTCTTGGAAACCCAATTGCCTGAAGGTAGAAATACATCAGATCAGTATTTTTAAAATGTAATCTCTTCCCCTCCCCAACCAATGATGGATTCAGTGTACAAATACCCCAGCTCCTAGGCTCCTGGACTGAGCTAACTGTGGAGGAATCTGTCCTATAGAGACTCCAGAGTTCTGGTTTGTCCCAATGGTACTGGTTTGAAAATTTACCCTTTCCCTTTCCTGACTCATTTCTCCACTCTCCTAACAATGTTTTCTGAGATCACTTGCCAAATATCTTACTTCTCAAATCCTAGCCTCAGGGTCTACTTCTGAGGGAACTCAAACTAATCATGGATTTTTTTTTTATTTCTAACTAGAATTCTTATTTCCCATATATGTCTATGCTTTTATTCTGGCTTCAGAATTTTGGATCACCTATTGAGAATGTACAACAAAGAGAATATTTAAGCAGATTGCAGGTAACGTTGTATCCACCATGGTAATCTTTCTTCACCTTTAATAAAATAAAGTTTCTACCATGCTCAATGCAGTCAGCTCTCAATCCCCATCTATTAGGTCTGGGACAGCTTTACTTTCCAACTAAAGGTTATTTGCTTTTTGGCCACTAACAGTGCAGCGCCTGGAACTCTCGATATTTATCTAGTACAGTCTTTATGTGCAGTAAACAAGAGTCTAGGGCACAATGGAATCTCACATTTCATCATGGTTGCTATAGCACTCCTGACCTCAGACCGGAATTTTGAGAGCACAGGGCTGCTCCCAAACAAGTGTGGTTGAGTTATTGCATTTACTTGACACTTTTGACAGAAGAGAGAGCGAGTGTTTCATTCTTAAGGACTAATTTCTGTAGAGGTTTGATATATGCAGTGGAGCACATAGACATAATTCTGAATGCTTTGGGGTTACCTTCACCCATGTTTCTTTATTCTACACAATTTTAAAAGTCATTTTATCATTTGGTTTTTAGATTAGCTAATGGGATGTTCATTACTTTATTTAGAGTAGTGGACAATGGTTTGTTTACACTAAGCTCATTTTATGCTGCTGTATAATTGAAGAGTTTTCTTTTCTGAAAGTAAGTTTCCCTGAAGGCATTATTGGAGAAAATGCATCTGCAGTATTTGCTTTTTGTAACTCCCTTTTTAATTTACTAACACAGGAAAATTTTATTCTCTTAACACATCTTGAATTTGGTTCCTTCCTTTGTTTCTGAATCAAATAGATATCATAATTACTAGAATGTTTAATGTCCCATATGAATTTCTTATGTTCCTTACTTCTGAGAATTCATATGCATGATTTGACTACAGGAAGAAATAAATATTTCTTTGGACCTGTAAGAAGTAAGACACTGAAGCCTTGAACAAAGAAACCTTCATATCATCTGAATATGTTCAAGTAGAAAAAGTAAGCCAGACCATGCACTGACATAAAAAAGTGATGGTCATTACTTTCATCTTTGGGTTGGAAATTACTTTCCAAGCATTGTTTCAAACACTTAAAATATAGCTGCCATCATATTAACCCCAGATAGACACCACTGTGTGCTAACAGCATAAGTTGTACACATCTTTCTCTTCAGTAGCTCTGAAAAGGAAATGTAAGTGCGGGGTCAGCAGGAACCTCTCCTAGGGAAGAGAGAGGCTACTCAAATGAGAGACAATCAAGGCTATTGCTAGAATGGCCCTGTCAAGGTATGTCTTAAGGCCAAGAGGCTTAGGAATCCCGTGGGAAAACTTGTTCTGTATGAAGAAAACTACTTTGTGTACCTTTTGACATGCCTTTGGGGGGAGTAGGATAGAATATAGCATCAAATATAACTCCTAGCTTTATTATTTACCAGCTGTACAGCCATTTAAATGCTTGAGGAACCGTTCAAACACTTGATCCTTGGTTTTCTCAAATGTGAAGTGGAGGATAATAATAACTTATTTAACCTGCCCTCATAGAGATTTTATGAGTAGTAAATGAAATGTATGTGAAAACACTTTGTATATTGTAAAACCACACACAGTAGTTCTAATGGCTTACCTTTATTGACTCTGCAGTGGGTGCTAGACATTCTTCCCCGTGTTTCACCTAGACTATCTCATTAAATCTTCACGGCAACCTTAGAAGAAGGTATCAGTGTTATTTTCATTTCCCATTTAAGTAATTTGAACAAGATTCCAAGGTGAGTGGAATATAGCAGAGATAGGAATTGAATCCAAGCAACAGAGTATCAAAGACTATACTGTACTTTAAAGGAATGCTACTCAATGAGTGTTCCATCAACTGGAGCATGTCCATAACAAAATAAGTTCAGAAACTGAACATAAGTATTTGAAAACTTTTATAACTGTTTGATATTGTCTCAACATCCAGATACATGATTATTTTATAGTAATTTGTGTTTATTTTATTGTACAAAATGTTGGTTCGCAGTGGATCAGAAAGGAAAACTAGCCTTCATCACAGATAGTTCAGGAAACACTGCTCTAAGTCACTGCACAATGTGCTTGTAATTGATTATTTTATTGGAATACTGCAGGCAATTTGCAAGATAGCCTTGCTATGGAAATTAGAAGATAACCTTTATAAATCACTATACCTAATTTAAGCTAAGGAATGTGCTTATACACGCTATGAAAATAAATAATAATTCATGAAGCTAAAGCCAGATCCTTGATATCAGTCCTCCTAGTCTCAGCAAAGTTCTCCTCTTTCTCCCTCTGTCTTCCATTCTGGACATTAGATAGGGTGTTACCAAATAAGTAGTTCTTCTTCAAAACAAATATTCTACTATATATGGTTCATGTGGAGGATTATGTGGGAGATTGACCTCTAGGAGAAAATGACTTGTATTGGTCAAATATCCCCCAAATCAGAAAAAGAGGGGGAAGTGAACACCTGTGGCTGGAAATCCCATATTTGATCAGCTAGATAACAAATGAAAAATACTTTTATGAATGCTTAGAGATTTTATAGCAATGCTTGGAATTATATTGGATTCACATTTTCTCTACAAGATTGTTTCAGATTTGACTCGTTAAGGATAGTGTTACTCTTTCATTGTAATCTTTATATCAATTAAGTTCATTTCACTTCTTCAAATATTTGCCATTTTCTTTTTTTCTTTAATTTTGGTCTCAAAGTTTTCTGTCACTCTCAAATAAATATCTTCTGATAAAGCAAGAAATTCCAAGAGATTGTTTTAAATATCTTCTTTGGGTTTTATATAAAACCCATTGTTCAAGTCTTATGAGGCACTTATGTGACAACCATGCTTATGTTTAGAAACTAAACTCAGACACATGTTTCATAAACAATATAAAATCTGATTTTGTAAGAACAACAAAGGGATGTGTAAGCTTCTTGGATTAAAATAAATATTAAAACTTGTGGAGTGAGTTACATTTGGACATTTTGATCAATAATAAATGTTTCCATGCAGGATATAGAAACTTAATGGAGACTGATTCTTTGAGTGTCAAGATTTATTTTTCTTTCTCTTTTAGAGATACATAGTTTTGCTTAGCACAACAGTCAAGACAACAGTTTACAATCTCATAGATGATAAATTGAGATCATGACCTGAGCTGAAATTGAGAGTTGGCTTAACCGACTGAGCCACCCAGGCATTCCCGACAAATATTTTTTTAAGGATCAATATGTACTTACAGTGGAGGATAAAGTGTCAATGTTAGTTTTCTAACTCATTAAGGAGTATCCTCTATTATGGGATATTAGATTGTTACCAGTATTTCACTGCTATAATCAACTCTTAAAGTATGGGGACATATTTAGACAAAAAAAGTATTTGTTGCTTATCTGAAATGTGTTTTATATAGCAACCCTAGACAATGAAGGGCAAGTTCTTTGTGAAGTCCAAGAGAAGATATCTTCTCTGTGTAGGTCTTACCACCATAGGTCTACAAACTAGCATTTAGTGGTAGGCGTGGAGCTGCTCTTGGTCAACAGAGTCATCAGTTGAGGAGAGCAGAGGAAAGTAAAAACAAACAGGAACCTATTTCTGCATTTGTCCATTGTGACATCTGACTAACGCAGCCTTTAAAGGGTAATGGCTGGTGCTTCATTCCACTCTCCAAATCTCATGCAAATAACTGTTGGCCAATTGTAAGCCAGAGCTAGAAGAGAAGGGAGTTTAGAGAACTGTACTTCCTGACTTAACCAAATTGACGAAGTGAAAATCACCCCCATGATGATGATGATGATGATGATGATGATGATGATAATGATATGGGTGTTTTCTCAAGGGAAGCTACATCTTTGTAGCAGTTCTGGGAGACATGAAAAAGTTTTACTTTACCCAGCATTTGGTAAACTAAATAAGTGTGTAACAGAGTTCAAGTTATGTGATGTAATAAGATCACATTATGTCAAAAGCCATAGGATTTCCAGACATAGTCCAGGAGTCTACCTTGAATGTTTTCATAGGCCTCTAAATGTTGTACCATCTATGTTTTCAATTCAAACCTTGACTTGGCAGTGTGGAGATTCTACTCTGAAAGCAACCTTGATGCATGCAATGGAGTGTTATATATTTGAGGGCAGATTAATAAAATTAATTTTCCAGCCCACTGTGGCAATCCTCTCATATGGACTACTTAGATTATAACCAGTATTTCATTGCTATAGTTTACCTAAGTAAATTTTCATACAAAATAAATGTACAGAAATGCAAATATTCCTATAGTTTTCTTGGTGTAGAAATTCTAGGATAAAGGTAACAATGTTTGCAAGACAAATCAACAATTTTAAGGCAAAATTGTACTCCAGAAAAGTTTTACTAATTACAATCCCACCAGTTCAACAGCATAGGATTATAAAATTTCTGACAACCACACCCACACCCACACTGGGAGTTTTCATTAAAAACATAGATTTACCTTTTGAGAGGAAAAAACATGTTGTTTTAGTTTTTATTTGTATGGTGATTCCGTATGTTCATGAGACATGTACATATACCCACCTGTGAGATATTTGTCATGTTATGTACTGTTTTTCTATTGTAGCATTTATTTTTCTTGTTAATCCACAATTACAGTCTCCCTGTTTTATACCTTTTCATTTGTTTGTGGCATTTGATAGCATAGGATTTTCTTAAATAAGTGGTCATAATCAAATCTGCTAACTTTATCTGTTTTCAGCATGTAAATCCAGGTGTAGGAATGCCTCCCTCCCACCCCCAATGAAGGTATTCTAAAGGACATTTGTATGTTTTCTACTTTTTAAGACTTTGCATTTTATGGGCACCTGAATGGCTCAGCTAGTTAATCATCTGACCCTTGATTTTGGCTCAGGTCATGATCTCACCGTTCGTGAGTTCAAGCCCACATTGGGATTCTCTGTCTCCCTCTCTCTCTGCCTCTCATTCTCTCTCTCAAAAATAAATAAGCCATAAAAAAATGGATGTACATTTTATATCCAAGTCTTTAATTCATTTGGCATCTACTATGAACAAAAATTAATAATAGTTTAACTTTTCTCAAGTAATATTCTAATTATCCCAATTTTTTTTTACTAAACTTCCTTATCTTGTTTTAAAATGCCACTTTTGGGGCACCTGGGTGGCGCAGTCGGTTAAGCATCCGACTTCAGCCAGGTCACGATCTCTCGGTCCGTGAGTTCGAGCCCCGCGTCAGGCTCTGGACTGATGGCTCAGAGCCTGGAGCCTGTTTCTGATTCTGTGTCTCCCTCTCTCTCTGCCCCTGCCCCATTCATGCTCTGTCTCTCTCTGTCCCAAAAATAAATAAACGTTGAAAAAAAATTAAAAAAAAATGCCACTTTCATCATAGGATGTGTTGTACATAATCATAGTTCTAGTACAGGGGTTGGTAGTATGAGCCCAGTACTCAGACTACAAGGTAATGGCAGTTACTTACAAGTTGTGTGAACTTACATAATTTAGTTAACCTTTCAATGATTAAGTTTCCTAATCTGTGAAGTTGGGATAACATTAGGATAAAATTGTCATGAGGATTACAAAGATGAATTCATGTGTGTAAATCTCCTAGAAGAGTGCCTGGTGTATAGTAAACACCCAATAAACGTTGACTTGCAGTGTTGTGTCTTAGGATATCAAATGAAACACTTAGAAACTCAAGTTCAGATGAGCATTTTTGGTTGTTAAAGACTGGACCTAAAAGTCACTTTGAAGATAGTCCCACATCTACCCCTTGTCTCAGTGTGATGTGAACCTCCACTTTGATGTGATATTGCCACTTAGAGAACTTGTTACATCTCCTATTATTACTATATTACTGTTAAAGAAATATGGTAGATGGGTTTTATGTACTTGAAAATGGTTTGTAGACGGAATGTGAAATAGAGTGTGAGAGAAGAGCTAGGTCAGAATGAGAAGCAAAGAGAGTTTGATACATAGCTCTAAGCTAGCCTTGTATTTAAGAGATGGAAGGAAGAAGAGTAGAACTGTTGAAGAACATAGGAAGCAAAAGTCCTTTGGGTTGGGCACTGTTCTGGAAAGAATTGTGCCCCCTTCTTGCATTCATATGTTGAAGCCCTAACTCTCAATGTGGCAGTAGAGATGGGGCCTTTAAAGAAGTAAATAAGGTTAAATGAGGTCATAAGCATAGGGATATAATCCAATAGGATTTGTGTTCTCACACAAAGAAGAGAATCCATTGATGCGTAATATCAATATGGGAACAAATAGTATCTTTAGGGGTGCCCCATATCAATATGGGAACAAATAGTATCTTTAGGGGTGGCTCAGTTGGTTAGGCATCTGACTTCAGCTCAGGTCATGGTCTCACAGCTTGTGGGTTCAAGCCCCGCGTCAGGCTCTGTGCTGACAGCTCAGAGCCTGGAGCCTGCTTTGGATTCTGTGTGTCTCTCTCTCTGCCCCTCCCCTGCTCACACTCTGTCTCCTTCAAAAAAAATAAACATTATGGGGTGCCTGGGTGGCGCAGTCGGTTAAGCGTCCGACTTCAGCCAGGTCACGATCTCGCGGTCCGTGAGTTCGAGCCCCGCGTCAGGCTCTGGGCTGATGGCTCAGAGCCTGGAGCCTGTTTCCGATTCTGTGTCTCCCTCTCTCTCTGCCCCTCCCCCGTTCATGCTCTGTCTCTCTCTGTCCCAAAAATAAATAAACGTTGAAAAAAAAATTAAAAAAAAAACATTAAAAAAATAAAAAATTAGTATCTTTAATAAAGGATATTAGAATAAATGAATATCCCAAAAGAAAAAAGTGACCCTTGACCTTATCTCAGACCATACACAAAAATTAACTCAGATGGATCATAGACCTAAAAATTAGGGCAAAAGAAACAAAGGGTTATATTTAGCATTTTAGTGATTTTTTCAATCTGTTAGTGTATATTGCTTATTTTCCCTCTCTCTGTATTTTTCTTTGGAAGGCCTCCCTAATATGTACGTATTTGATCAATACTCTTAATTGGATTTTTTAATATTCTTAAATCTCAGATTTATAAATCAATTCTATATATTTTTCTCTTTTGTATTAATAAAATTCTGCTTTTATCAACTCTTTTTTTCAAGGTAAAATTATCATAGTTACAGAAAATAATGCCTATATCCCTTTAGAATTGGATATAATTCCTGTTAGAGGAATATTAGAATTTAATAAGGTGATGGAATGGAAAGTTAATGCATTAAAAGCCTTAGATTGCCTATGTTCAAACAATAGAAAACAGAATGTTAGAAAAAGTATATTGTTTCAAAACAACAAGAAAACATGGAAAGATACTTAGATATAAATTTTATAATTATTGCATTAGACTTAATTTAAAAATCTGTTAAAAATCTATGAAGACTCATTAAAGAGGATTTAGATAACTGAAAAGATATATGCTTTTGGATAGGAAGATACAGTCCCATCGTTATGTCACTTCTCACTAAACTAACTTATATATTCAACACAAACCCAATTAACAAAGAAGAGGATTTTGTTGTTGTTTGCATGCTTCTTTCTTTGTAGTGTTTAATTTGGGATTTGATTTTGCATGTTGTATGAAACTAAACAAAATATATTAAGTTCATCTTGTAAAATAAAAATGTGAACATCTTTTAGGACATCTTTTAACAATGGAGGAAATTAGAAAATTCTAATAATAGAGATGGGTAGATATGCAACTTTCAAATATGTTACAGGGGTGCCTGAGTGGCTCAGTCAGCTGAGTGTCTGACTCGTGATGTTAGCTCAGGTCATGATCCCAGTGGTCATGGAATTGAGCCCCGTGTTGGGCTCCACACTGAGCGTGGAACCTGCTTAAGACTCCCTCTCTCCCTCTGCCTCTCCCCACTCATGTGCTCTCTCTCTAAAACAAACAAATAAGCAAAAATTTAAATATGAGCACTAGAGATGAATGACTGTTTATAATAACATTAGAGATTAGTTAGGCCAAACAATGAAACAGTAAAACAAAAATAAATTGATTGAAACATGATTTGTTTTACAGTAAGGTAATGATGCCATTTCAAATTAGTGGGGAAGACACGGATAATTCTATAAATTATGTTAGATAAAAGTAAAGCTGGATCCTCACTTCATTCCTCAAAACAAAATAAATTTTTATGGAGCAAAGATTTAAACTAAGCATAAAAGTCCTAGAAAGAAAACACTGTGAATTTATTCATAATATTGAAATGAGAAAGGCCTTTTTAAATTGAACATAAAATCTAGAAGCCTAAAGAAAGAAAAAAAGAGAGATAACATCAACTTCATAAAAATAAAACATATATTTAAAAAATTACCATAAATGAAGTCAAAAGGCCAACAGCATACTGGAAAACAATTTTTCAACACACGTAACAGACACAAAGTAAATTTTTCAAATTCTCAAGATGCACATATACGATCTTGAAGAAGAATCAAGAGCTACAAACAGACGGTGTACAGAAAAACAATTACAAATGTGCAATAAATATATGATTCAATATTGTGCCTCACTCATAATGATATAAAATAATTAATTCATACTAAAGTTATTGAGCACCTCTTCTGTATGTTGGGGAAACAGCCATTAACAAAGTAAACACAAACCTCAACCCTAATGGAGATTATATTTCAGTGAGCAAACTACAGACAATAAAAATGAGTAGACAAAATAAATGAGTAGTACATAGTTTATTTGATGAGGATTGAGTGCTGTGGAGAAAATAAAGCAGAGAAAAGGGAATGTGAGCTCTAAGAGAAAAGAGGACTGTAATTTTTAACATGGCAGCCAGAGATGGCCTCCAATAAAGATAACAATGTAGTATCAAATTTCACAATTTCATATCCAGCAGAAATATGTGAGTGAGGCAAAAAATATGTATGAGAATGTTTAAAGAATCATTATTTGTAACAGCAAACAATGTGAAACAACTGCATCAAGTATATCAACACTAGAATAAGTAAATATTTTAGTATATTCACATAGTAGAATTATATCCAAAAATGAACCTGAATCTACCACAATTATAATAAAGCAACATGTTGGAATCTCAACATAATGATAAGACAAAAAAAAGTCATGTAAGAGAACCTCCATTATGTGGTTCCATTTATATCAAGTCTGAAACTAAGCAAAACTAAAATAGTTTTAGAAGTTAGGATAGTGGTTATCTTTGGGGAGAAGACTGCATGAGAATGTCTTTTAAGGTACAGGAATGTTCCATTTCTTAGCCTGAGTAGTGAACACAACTGTATTCTCATGGGTAATTAATTGAGCTGTTCAATGACAATTTATGCACTTTTCTTTATGTTATATTTCAGTTTCAGGAAAATTAAAAAAAAATCCCTTTCTGGATACCCAGGTTTCTTTCATTATTCTTGAGGTTTTAAAACAGAACCAGGATATATCTAAATATTTTGATTTTTCCATTAACCTTTCCTACTGCTCAGTGAGCATTTTGATCTGTACACATGGGCCTTTCTCAGACCAAAGCTTCTTCAGTGTTTTTCCTTTCTTCTTTATTAAGAAATATTGCATGTTTCATTGGGTCTTCTGTCTCTGGCCTTCAGTAGCTTCTGTATTCATTCTTGTTGTCTTTATGAATATTTCTACTACGCTTTGGGAGTAATTATCATTTGTCCTTCAAATTAATCATTTAGTTTTCCAAGTTTACAATTCAATTCTGAATTTCTACTGGTGACTTTCAAATTTTTTTTTAATGTTTTATTTATTTTTGAGACAGAGACAGAGCATGAGCATGGGAGGGGCAGAGAGAGAGGGAGACACAGAATCTGAAGCAGGCTCCAGGCTCTGAGCTGTCAGCACAGAGCCCGACATGGGGCTCAAACTCAGGAGCTGTGAGATCATGACCTGAGCTGAAGTTAGACGCTTGACCGAATGAGCCACCTAGGCGCTCCTCTACTGGTCAATTTCATTCTGAAATCCCTTTTTCATTTTCTAATATAATATTAAGTGATTAAGGCTGTTTACACATATTGAGTTTTCTTTCTTCAGGTCACAGGGACTGTACTTTTTCCCTTAATCAGTTATGGCCAGGTCACTTGATTTGGCGTGTGAACTGTGAATGGAAGACAAACGTGGATCTTACTGCTTACATGCCTTTAAGAGCTATGTGATATTGGCCATACTCTTCTCTATAAACCATGTACCTCTGTGATCAGCATTACTCCACATAGGGTAGTGGCTCCCTTATTATCCTGTGAAGTGAAGTGAAGTGAAGTGAAGTGAAGTGAAGTGAAGTGAAGACAATGTAGAACAGAGCCCATTTTCAGCCCATATAAATCTGTGAAATAAACAAAAAATAAAATCATCTTGCTTTAAGTCACTGAGGTTTTAGACTATTTGCTACTGCAGCAACACCTGCCTCTCCTGACTAATATACCATATAATCATTCCTAATCTTCTCCTAACATTTCAGTAATTTGTACAATTTAATTCTGTTGGTTGTCATTATTATTCTAAAATTGCAATCTATTTCTTCATAATAACTAGTATTAATCTATTTTCTTATATTGTGAATATTTTCATTGACCCCACATGATGTTTATCTAAGATGTATACATCTCTAAACAGAATATCCTCGTCCCCACTCACTATATGCCTGACTATAGTTAAAATTTCCAAACACGCTAACAAAACTGGTAGATCTAAATCAATAATTAAGTAATGCAACAACCTGAGAGGAGAGAGTCCAAGTTGAATACAGTCCCGGCAGAGGAACATTTTCTATGCTTGTTTCCTCCTGTGTTTAGTAAAGCTACTTCACCAGTGATCAATTTTTGGTATCCAGTTTCTGTTTGGCTGGAGTAGGTTCACACTGTGTCTGTGGCCAGTTCCCTACCTGTCACACACCACATCAAACAGAAGCCCTTGTTACCCCAGTGACAAGCTCTTGCTTCTCTGCTGAGTGAGATCTGTACTTTGTAAGACTCCCAGGCAAAACTTGAAGGCTTTTAGTATTGCTGCTTTTATTTTTGCCATATTTATAAAGATATGTGTGAATAAATCAAATAATAAGCTTAGCCTGTCATAATTTCTACACCTCCCCATCCCATACTTGTTCATACTCTTAGTCCCTCTCCCCAGGAGCAACCTGTTTTACTTTTGTTACCTTCGAAACACTAAATAATATACTTAATATCTCTATTTCAATTTAAGCATTCCAAACAAGTATTGATTTGCTGAAATTAAAAATAAAAGTTTTCTTTAGTAAACTTTTAACCTCCCTTCCTTCCCTTCTCAATTCTTGATAGTATTTGTGTGTGTGTGTGTGTGTGTGTGTGTGTGTGTGTGTGTGTGTGTGTGATTACTCTATTGGCTATTAGATCTTATTTAGTGTTTTAAATGTGCCTCTATTCTCTTTCATAATTCCTCTACCCTTCCACTTCCCATTGTCTGTGGGCTATTATTTTACAGTTATGCTGGGATTTTGTTAATATTTACATTCTAACTTCTGCATTTACAACTAAGTCTTAACACAGTTTGTCCATGGGTTGACTAAAGCTGAAAACCATTAAGACATTATTATATTATTATGAATAAGCACTAGGATTACATTCCTTTTCCTATGTAAACAATACCATAACTCCTGAGCCACTTGGAAGAGAATATTAGGAGCATCAAGACAAAGATGAATTCTCTTACATCCCAACAATTGCTTGAAATCAATTGTTTATATACAATTTAATTTTTTCCTGGAATTTTGTATTGCTTTTCCTTTTATCTTGAATAACATGCTTTCTCTTGCCTCAGGTTTGCTCATTCTCCTTAATCGCACACTTCCTCTCAAGACCTTTACCTTCAGAGACCACTCTCATGACTCTCACAGAGGCCACCATTTTTCTACTGCCACTGCATTCTAAATCAACCACTTTTAGGCCTGACAGATCACTGCCATCCTGAGGTACTTTTGGTTTTGTTTTTGTTTTTATTTTAGTAGAGGTTTTTTTCTTTATTGTTCTTAGTTTCCTTGTTCTTATATCTTTTTATTTCTTAATCTACATGCTCATTTACTCAGTGTACAAATTCAGCTAATTTTACAGAATGAGATTTGGGAGGTGTAACTGGCTGTTCATTAGATGATGTGACACCTAATGACCTCAGTATCCATCCTTCTTTTCTTACTTAGGAACAGTCCCAATTTATTTTTTTAGGCCACCAAGTGAACAAATAAAATATTCTACCTTGCAGCCAGGTAATTCTAATAAGTGAGAATTAGTTGCATTGGGTGCAACTTCAATAGCTGGTAAGCTCTCCACAGACACACATGCACCTACTTCTAACTGAAATGCAGAAGTGATGGGAGGAACTCCAGCAGTCATTTGAAACATGAGGCAATCTTGAATATGGAAGCCATGCACTAAGAACAACACAATAAAAAGAGGAGAACCTGGGTCCCCAGGTGACATCGTGGAACTGCTATACTAGCCATGTTACCATATATTTTACTCACAAATATGAATGCTGGCTACAAATATATTTTACAAAGAAGTCAGAAAAACATTCCATTGGAGCAACTGGTATTTCTGATCTCAGTTGCGAACTAGTGAATACACTTATATATTGAAAATAGTGGGGGCCGCCTGGGTGACTTAGTTGAGCGTCTGACTCCGGCTCAGGTCATGATCTCACAGGTTGTGTAATCTGTGTTTACAAATTACATACAATCTCACAGGTTGTGTAAGATGTGCATAGAGCTCAGAGCCTGGAGCCTGCTTCACATTCTTTGTCTCCCTCTCTCTCTGCCCGTCCCCTGTCCATGCTCTGTCTCTGTCTCTGTTTCTCTCTCTCTCTCTCAAGAATAAACATTTAAAAAATTATACATAAAAAAAGAAGATAGTGGTAAGATTTTTAGGCTTTTAAACATCTACAAATATCTTACTTTGTTATACTTGGTTACAACTTTTTGTGATGCTAGAATTCAAGGTTTAAACTTATTTTCCTTCAATGCTATAAACATGTCTCTGTTCTCTCGCATTTAATGTTGCTGTTAATTCTGATGAAAGTCTGATTTTTATTCTTTTGTGGACAATTCCTTTTTCTTTCTGAAAAATGTTAGGATGCTTTAGTTTTCTTAATATTCTAAAACTTTACAAGAATGTGTCTGGATGTGGGGTTATTTGTTCTTTAAGTCTTTTATTTTTGTGAATGGAAGTGCACCATCCTGAACCAGATTTAGGTTTTTTTTTAACATCTATACATTTATTTGGAAAGAGAGCATGAGTGGGAGAAGGGAAGAGAGAGAGAGGGAGGGAGAGAATCCTAAGCAGGCTCCACACGAAGCATGGACCCCAACACAGGGCTTGATCTCATGACTGTGAGATCATGACCTGAGTTGAAACCAAGAGTTGGATGCTTAACCGACTGAGTCACCCAGGTGCCCCCAGATTTAGTTGTTTTTTTTTTTTCAACGTTTATTTATTTTTTGGGACAGAGAGAGACAGAGCATGAACGGGGGAGGGGCAGAGAGAGAGGGAGACACAGAATCGGAAACAGGCTCCAGGCTCTGAGCCATCAGCCCAGAGCCTGACGCGGGGCTCGAACTCACGGACCGCGAGATCGTGACCTGGCTGAAGTCGGACGCTTAACCGACTGCGCCACCCAGGCGCCCCAGATTTAGTTTTTAAATGGAAATGATTCATGGTGGTAAAATAGAATACAAGTGGTATATTACCTTTGTATTTCCCTTATCTCCAGCCCTCTCTTGTCATCAATAAACTTTTCATCCTATGTATTAAAAACCCAACAGAAAGTTATTGACTCACTTAATTGAAATATCTAAGTTAGCCAAAATTTAGGCTCAGTTCCAGGCTCAGATGTTGTTATTCTCATCTCTCCATCTCTTGAATCAGCTTTCTTTTTTGGCTTTACTCTTATGGTGGTCTCTAGCAGCTCCAGGCTTATGTTGATCCACTATTAAGTCTAGAGGAAGAGAGTTTCCTGGAATTTAGTTTTACCTGCTTGGCTTGCTCTATTTGTCATTTCTCTTAAAATCTCTGGTACACTTTGTAGTACACAGGCTTGGCACGTGAACCTATCTCTGAACCAATCATGGCAGCCAAGGACATACAATGCTCTGATTGTCCACTCTAGAACCAAGAGTGGTGTGGCAGAGATTGCTAGTTTCACTGAAAATCCATTCTCCCTTTCTTACTTTATAAAGACAATCCTTGGATTTTAGTTGGCCTCATGGCTTAATTCTCCAGCCTCTGTTTCAGCTAGATATGTGCTTGTGGCAGTGTTCTGATCAATAGCAAGTAATAAGTGGTATATACCACTTCAGAAAAGTAAACTTAATGGGACAGGTTGGTAGATCAACAGAAATGATGGAGTTTAGATCTGTAACATCAAAGGGCACCTTGCCAATCCTGGTCTCCCTTCAGTCTTAATTTTCATGAAAAAATAAATTTTAACTTTGCTTTAACTGTTATCTTGGATTTTTCCTTCATTTACAGCTAAATCCAATACTTTTTAATACAGATACTGTCAGCACCATCCCAACCACATGAACTAACAATGGACATAAAGGGTGGTTTGCTGAAAAAAAAAATAGAACTGCAAAATTCATCCTAAAAGTATAGAAAATTATCTCTGGCCAAGTAAATACAAAAGACAAGTATGCAGGGTGTATGCACAGGATTGAGAGTGAGGGATTCCTCACTTAACTAGTGGAAAAGTAGTTGGTTTCTAGTAGGATGCTCCAGCATTCAGTTGTCCCTACCTGCGTACATTTATTTTTTTAATTTTTTTTAATGTCTATCTATTTTTGAGACAGAGAGAGACAGAGCATGAACGGGGGAGGGTCAGAGAGAGGGAGACACAGAATCTGAAACAGGCTCCAGGCTCTAAGCTGTCAGCACAGAGCCCAACGTGGGGCTCGAACTCACAGACCGCGAGATCGTGACCTGAGCCAAAGTCGGCCGCCCAACCGACTGAGCCACCCAGGTGCCCCCTTACCTGCATACATTTAGATGTTCCTTGAAGGGTCTGCTATGAGGAAGGCAACCTTCTCTAGTTTCTAATATAGATGACAGCTTTTCTCTATTTCAATACTATCTGTCATTTAAATTGAATTTCATCCCATACTCTCACCCTTACCTGGAAGGCTACAAAACATTTTCCTATCAACTTTTTAAAACAATTCAACTAATAAAACCAATTGTACTGTTTAAAAGCCTTTAAGAGGCTGTCAGATATTTTGATATATACAATAGTTGAAGGAACTTCTTTCCTTTTTAGTTTATTTAATGTATAATTAGTTCTCTTAAAAGGGTTCAAATTTTGGGGAAAAGCTACATTTTTTATATCAATATCTCTATTTAGAAAACTAGGGTAAAATTTTGTCACTAGTTTCACATTTATTCTTTTCAAAGGATATGCATTTGTCTTATTATGATAAATCCTGAAACTAAATGGGTGCACACACACACACACACACACACACACACACACGTGCATATGTCTGTGTGTGTGTGTGTGTGTGCGTGCGTGTGTGTAGACAAATCTGTAAATATACCAGGACTGACAGTTAAGAAAGCAGGGATACATGACCAGCTCTCTTGTTCACCATCTGTGTGACCATGTAAGAGTTATTAGAGAACCCGAGATGCTTCACGCCCCTGTCATCTTTTGTCATAACCAGAATCAAACTCCTCCGGCCATCTGTCCTCATCCATGAACATAACCCCCATGCTATTCTTCTATTCTTCACACCTCTAATCTTAGCTCTTTCCTCTCTCGGTACACTGTTCTTTTGAGATCCCTATTCTAAAGCAGATAAATTCTCTGATATTCTCAGTATTCAAGGGCTTTCCCTTCATCTTCTCACCTCAATCCTGGTTTACTCCTCCCATAACTAGGCCATCTTTTCCCATGACACACACATCTCCTCCCTTATTCTACATTTGTTTTTTGAGGTCATGGATACATGATTGGATCCCCGATTCTCTTCTCATCATTCAGTCACTCTCTTCTTTGTCCTTTTAGCTTAATACTCATGGCCATTACTCTGCTCACTATACAAGTATCTAATCATTACTCAGGTATCCTCCAATTTTTCACTGAACTACCCTGGAACACACCCATCTCTCAGCACATCACTTTCTCTGATCCATCCTCCTTAATGTTGTCAGAGACCTATTTCTAGAGTGCAAGTATATGTCTGTCCTTCCTTTCTTCATCTTTTCCCAGTATTCTGCATGGTTTTTCAGTTCAGTTCAAATAGCAAAAGCAGGCCTGTAATGGTCTTACACCTGCTTTCCTCTCCATGCTCCCCTCACGGTTTTCCCTGATATAGATTTCATGTCCAACCTTGCTCTACAAACAACCTAATCTCACCTCCCTGAACCTGTCTTGTCCTCTTCAACTCCCATTGTTCATGGAGCTCTGCTGGAATATTAATACACCTACACCCTGTCCAAACTTCAGCTTAGGACTCATTCCTTCTGCCATTTCTGTCACTTCTCCCTTCTTTTCACATTCTAATTTGGGATAAAATCCCTCCCATAGCACCTGGTTTCACCCTTTTCCTAACATGTGTCACATCTGATTTAATTGTTTATTATCTTCACTCCTCCCCACCCCCTAGTTAAAGGGTAAGTTCCTTGATGGAAAAATTGCACTTATTCATGTGCGTTTCCCTCATGTTTAGTATAGTGCTCAATAAATATACAAGGAGTGAATTAATCTCATCTCCCTCTGCTTTTGTTCTCTACATGGTCCAATTCCCCCAGATGAAACAGTCAATGTTTTGGATTAGTTTCTTGCATTTTACTGTCACTTTCCAAATAAGTCTGGGTCATGGAAGATTTACTTAATGCAGGAAATGAATAGAATAAATGTGTACATAGATTGCATGCCATGGTAATTAAATCATTAGTGCCGAACACTAGTATTTAGACTAGAGCACGTTAACATATGTTTTTATTTGTCAGAAGCAATAAGTAAAGATGAAACCTAGTAATTATAGACTGTGAATAAATAGGAGTTTTCCGGGTGGTCTTGCATAAATCTTGAAGAAAGGAAAGCAAAAGGCAAATGTTCACCAGTATTTCTCTTGACTTCTTTATTAAATGTAATAGTGGCCTTCAGATATTCTGTGCTTTTAAAAATCGAACTCGTACTATTTTTATATGTACACTACAGTTGTTTCAGATATACATCAGTAGTTTCGTTCACTTTTGTTGACTCTCTCCTGTGCTTTCATTCTTATCCTTTTCTGCCTTCCAGTCACTGCCTCCCCCTCTCATATCCTCCGTGTCGTCTCCCAGTCTTCTTTCGCACTCAACTCCTACAAGCCATTGGCCTCCTGTCATTTCCCTTTGCCCTTCCTCCACAAAATAATACTAGATGCATGTGGTGAGATGTTTGTGTGGAAATGTAATACATATTGATTTTCACTTAAAAAAATGCGTGAATTATGAACCTGTTTGTTAAAAAAATACTAGTATTGCTAGTGATATTTTAGTGATACGTGAAAAAAATAACAAAATATTTAGTAGTGTCATTTTTGTCCTCTGGTATTAAAATGAACAACACTATCCAGAGGACAGGGATCGTTGTGTCAATAGAGGTATATTCTATTGAGGGGTTGAGCGGCGACTCATTCTTTCTTACAGCCAGAGAGGAGCCTCCCACCACATCCACATTTACCAAGCAGATAACCTGGTTAACAATACAGTTGATTGTATATTTGATTTTGAGATATATGCTTTTATGGTGATTGAAATATTCTTGCTCCTGCTTAGGACACCTCTAAATAATTAATGAATTAGTATTTGTATTTTTAAAATAAAAGAAATTTGTTTGGTATTTCAGCTCCCTGTGGGTAAGGGATCATATGAACTATGTAATAGACAGTAAAAGAGCTTCTTCATCTGGGGCATAGAAAAGCACAAGTAAGATACTGTGCGTAATCAAGAACACTATTCCCAATAGACATGGATGGGTGAATGTAGGGTACAATAATTTAAACCTGACCTCATCTTAACCATTCTAAATGTAATCCTGCTGAGGAAAGGAGAGAATTTTTCCCTTTCTAAATCTCTAAAATATGGTTTCGTCTTTATAGCTGGAAATGTCGTAACTCTGTTTGACTGCGTATTACCACTTGGCTTTGAGGATCACCAAAGCTCAGGGTGTAGAGAAAGCAGAGCATAAACTCCATTCACTCATTGCATAGACACAGTTTTCTCCTGGCCTACTCAGTGATTTAACAGTTTCTGGCTCAGTACATTATAAATCACACATGACATCTCTTCTAAGACTGCAGTATCAGGGTGTGAGTTTGGGCCTCTGAGGAGAGTTGTAAGGGGAGCAAAAAGTTGTGAGCTGTGGACCTGAACAGCTGCTTGGTGGTGGCAACGGCAGCTGTTATGAAGAAATGCCTTTCCCCCCAATGTGCTTCTCTTGCTCTCCTGTCCCCTTTCTTGTCAATAGCCAGTCAACATTTACTGATTGTGCAGAGGCTAAGGGCTAATTCTTCTGTGTAAGCTTATCCATCTGCCCCTTTTCTTTTGGCTTACATTGTCTCTCCCGGGTTTTATTTTGGTTTTATAAACATCTTTCTATCTGCCTGCTCCTTCTCACCATATGGCAATTCTGATATATATCTTTTTTGTTGGAGGAGGAATGTGAGACAACAGGAGAGAAGAGGTCTCTAGTGGCAAAAAAAAAAAAAAAAAAGATTTAGAACACTTATCAGAGGAGTGTGTATTTTAATAAATGCTGCTTTCTTCAGCATGATTTTAATTACATTACGATTAAACATTTTTCCCCAAAAACAAGGAAGACCAATTTTCATAAATACAAATGTTGTCTACAACCAGTGTCTCCAATTCTCTCTTACCTGTCAACGTGAAGCAATTCAATAAGACATCTAACCATACTACACCAATAAAACTGTTTCTGCCTAAATCACAAATGGCCTCCACATCACAAATCTAGAGTACTTTTCCATTCTCATCTTACTAGATTTCCCAGTAGCATTCAAGTCATTCGGGAGCATTCAGTCTTTCATGAAATATCACATGGATGCCATGACTTCACCCTCCTAGGTTCCACCCCCTGCGCACTGTGTAACCAGCCCTTCTCATTCGCATCCCATAGCGTCATTGCCTCTGCCTCCCTGTCCCAGAGTGACTGCCTCACTGAACTCTTCTCTAGTTCCACCTGTCTGTAACTGAGCTCATCCAGCATCACAGCTTTAAATATTATCTATTTGCTTATGGGTCCCTAACTTCCACCTCTAGCTAAAATTCCTGTTTTTGAGCATCAGACTTTTCTATCAGACTGCTTTCTTGATACCTCCACATGCTTATAACTTGAATAAAAATAGACTCAAACAACACCAACACCTTTTACTCACTCAGTTTTCTCATTTTGGGGCAACTGTCTCCCCACAGTTCATATCAGAAACATACGAGTCCTTGATTTATTCTCCTTCAATCCCTATATGAAATGCTTCAGTAGTAAGTCACTATTACCTCCCACATGCATTACTTACTCACGTTTTTTCCCATTGTTTGCTGTTACCACTAGTGTATATACTTTGCCCTGGACTGGAATATGGCAATACTTTCCTAAGTTGTCTCTGCCATTCTTACCTTCTCCGTTTTGTTATCTAGGAAGCATCTGTAATGAGCTTTTACATTTTAAACCCTGAGGATGTCACCATCTGGCTTATAATCCTTCAGAGGTCTCCTGTTGCCCTTGTAATAAAGCCCACTGTTCTTAACTTCCTTCCAATTTCCAGGGGGACCCAGCCCTCCTGACTTCTTCATTCTTATCTTGTGGCCTGCCCCAACAGACTCCCTTGCCATTCTTCATACATGCTGTTTCCTCCACCTGGAAGGTTCTCCCCTCAACTCCTCACATACAGGCTTCTTTTCATCCTCCATGTGCCATCTTAAATGCCAATTTCCCAGTGGTATTGTTCTTGATAATCCAGTCTAAATTAATTTCTCACCCACCCCCTTCTAGTCTCTATCATTTTATCCTATTCTTCTCTTTCATAGAACTCCTCACAATGTGTGTGTGTTTGTGTGCTCTATTGTTTAAGGCCTGACTTGCTGCTCAAATGTACTCAACCTTGCAGTGGAAGTTTTTGTTCGTTTATTTTGTGAAGAAAAGAAAAAGAATGTATGTCAGGGTACATTCATTAATTTATTCCTCCTCATCATTTGCCATCAGTTAATTGTAAGCCAGTATGTCAATAATACCAGTGATAATGAAAATAACAACAACAGAAACACCAACAATAATAGCAGATATTTATATAGGCGTTGTATGTGCTGAGCACTCCTGTAAGTGCTCTTAATGTATTATCTCCTTCAGTCTGCATACGAAGTAGGTACTATTCATCTCCCAGTACCATGGACAAGGAAACCAAGGCACAAGAAGGTGAAGTGACTTGCCGAAGGGCATCGTGCCCTTAAGTGGAAGAGCCTGTTTATAATCTGACAGTTGGGCTCTAGAACTGGGGGCTTTTAAGTACTAATCCAAACTGCAAGTTATTGTGGGAGTATAAACTAAAGGAGATAATGAAAAATTGATTTTGCTTTCATGGAGGTTAGAGTTTGTTGTTCTCTTAAAGCCCAGCAATAAGAATACTTGCCTCCATTTTTAAATACAATAGATACTAGGTCTGTATTATGTCATGCATCCAATGCTAGTTTTGTTTCTGTTGGTAATTTCTTATTGATTGCATAGTTAATATAATTAATATTACATTTATGGTACCCAGGACCACTTCTTGTTTTCAAACTACATTAAAATAATGAAGAACATATACCACAATAAGCATTTCTAGAGAATTTAATGCTTTCATTATTAATTTTATCCTATAAGAGGATGATACATGTTTCATTTAAGGTTTTAATTATCAGGAAAAAAATATGTTTATTTCATTATTCCAAAGACATATGAAGCAGTTTTTACCACATGAGAACTAAGTCTCTTCTAAGAATCAGTAAGGAAGAGATTGCTTCCTGAGTCTACATAATACATGGCTAAATTATTATTCATAAAATCATTCAGGAAAACTTCATGTGTGACAGTTTGAGCATGTAGACTATAAAATAACAAATATGACTCTATTTCAAATAGACTAACAGGACTGGTCTATCATGCAATTTAACGTAGGACATTATATAGGTTTGAGTCTTTTGGACCTAAGTGAAGAAAGACAATGCATTAAAACCCTCGGAAGCTACCCTTCAGACATTTGAATATGGCAACACTGCGGTCTGTGGGAGTGGATGTAACTATAATTCCCCAGCTGCAATAAACATCTAAATATGTTGGTTTTCTGCTCCCAGAGGGTTTCCAAGCTGCTCTGCCAAATCTGTTAATGTAGAAAAATGAAGTCAAGAAGAAGAACTTAAAAGACCTGAAAGCAAGTCTGAGATGGAGGAGAGAAGACAGGAGTAGGAATGGGAGTGATTAAAGATCCATTTATCATCCACAAAACTGTTGTCTTCCCATACAAGGAAATAGAATGGAAATGCTCCTCAAATTGGGAAAAAATATGCTAGTCATTATCCATAGATCCCAAGAGAAGAGATTTTACATATTGACACTGCTTCTTCTCAATACCACCTCTTTCTTCCAGTGATTAATATTAGATCATGTATTTTTAAAGGTCAGAGAGGTTCTTGGGAATACAGAGACATTTAAAGATAAGTTACGATTGGTGAAAAGAACATTGGTTAATTACTAATTAGTATCAGTTTCTTTGAAAACTTTTGTTGTGGCTATAGCAGTCTCCCTGCACAGTTAACATAATCAGTTTACTTTATATGAGGCCAAACATTAGCTTCCTATATGATTTTCCATGTCTGACCCACCTACCCACTGCTACCGAGGAAGTTTAATTCCTGTTCCTTACAGTCAAAAGAGCTCATGAGTCAGACTCAGAAGCTATAGTTCTCAATGCCAAGGCTGTTCCTTTTAACTATTGGATTTGGGCTGGGCACTTAATTGCCTGAAGCATCTGTTTTCTTACTTGGAAATGGCATACTTCCTTCACAGAAGTCTCTGGAACATGTGAAAGTGCAGACATTTGGTAGACCCTCAAAACATGTTATCATTTCTTTCTTCCTTTGTTTTTTCTTCCAAACCTTGGAAACAATTCCGGTCTTAGAGTAGCAAACATTAAAGAACATGACATATTTTTATAGTACTTTCCATTCTCTTTGTGAGTGTTGTTTTACTTATACCTTCCCATTTAATTATGAAAATAACCACTAAAATAGTTATTACTTTTTCTAAGTTACATATCAGAAGAGGGGGACTCAAGCAGTTTTACTAACTAGGCCATTTATTTATGTAACAGTATTTCCTGAGTGTTTACTGTGTTCTAGGCATTAAGCTAAGGACCATAGACACAAAAATGATTGTGATAGGGTTCTGCCCTCCATGAAGTCCCAGTTTGGGAAGAGAAAAAGGCAACACAAATATACTCTGTTAATTGCTAAGACAGTAGAGGCAAAGCCCTCTGGCTCTTTGATGACAGCAGCCTGACTCATGTTCAGTAAAGGGCTGTCAGTCTCGCTTTCACCCATTTTTATAGTATAACTGGTATCTTATGTTTTCCCCCCCTGGGACTCACCCCTTAGTTAGAGATTTATCTTCTCAGGATAATATGTCTTCCCAGACCACAGTGCCACACTTTCCCTGTAGCCCATCACCTGAATTTGTCTCTTTCCTTGGACTTATCCACTCAATGCAGATCCACTCAAGAACTTTCTATGTGCCAGGACTTATGCCATATACTGAAGATAAACTATTTGCAAAAGGATATAAGAGAATAAAAGTATATTTTTAAATTACTGTTCTTGAGAACATTAGAATGTAATAAGAGGAGATTATCATTGAATAGATAAGAAGAGTAAAATACTATAGATGCTGGGATAGAGGTCTGCTAAGGACAAAGGTGAAGTGCAAATAAAGCCTGGTCCACATTATCTGCTTGGTATCAGTGTGGGTTAAGGTAAAAGATGAAGCATTCAGCTTTAATATGTTGTAAATGAGTGGACTGTGGCAGAGAGAAGGGTCATCTTCAGGTGGATATTTAGACTTGAGCTGAAGGGAAATATCTTGGTTAAAGATATATCTCTTCAGAGTCAAATATATGAAATATCATACAAAGTTATGATAGCTGGATTGCCCAAAGAAAATGTCTAGAATGAAGAGAGAAGACCCAAAAAATGGCAGAACTTTGAGGAACAGCAGAGTTAAGAAACAAGAAGGGTGAGCAAGGACATAGATGCCAGTCCTTGCAAAAGACATTCTCATCTATGATTGAGAGATCAGACTTCATCATTCCTCAGATCCTTGTAGGCATCTGTATAACACAACTGCATGCCAGAAAAGATTTGAATGATATCTACTCACAGTACTGTTAAGGAAGCTTACTGAATTGGCAGTCTAATCAGGAAATTTTTATAAGAATTTTAACTAAGCAAATAAGAATAAAAGACAGATGAATGAAAAAGAAATGCCTTCAAGAAATAAATAGATAAAGAAAATGTGGTGTATATACAGTGGAGCATTATTTATCCATGAGAAAGAAAGAAATCCAGCCATTTGTGACAGCATGAATGGATCCTGAGGGCGTTATGTTAAGTGAAATAAGCCAGAGAAAGACAAGTGATGTATGGCATCACTTCTATGTGGAATCTAAAAGTAAAACCAGAAACAAATAAAAACAAACAAACAAAAAGCTGATTTCATAGAAATAAAGACTACAGTGGTGGTTTCTGGGGGCCTGGGGGTGCAAAATGGGAAGATGTGGGTCAAAGGGTACAAATTTTCAGTTAAAAGAATAAATTCTAAGGATCCAATGTACAGCTTGGTGACTATAGTTAATAACATGGTATTTGTACACTTGAAAGTGGCTGAAAATAGATCTTAAGCACTCTCACCACAAAAAAAAAAAAAAAAAAAGGAGAGAGAAAAAGAAAGAAAGAGAACCTTGTGAAGAGGTGATCATGTTAATTGTCTTGATCTTGGTAATCATTCCACACTGTATATGTATAACAAATCATCCCATTGTACAAATAAAATAAATACAATTGTATTTGTCAATTATTTCTCAACAAATTTAAAAAAAAAAAAGGAAAGAATGGAATAAATCCATGAATTCCAGACTTGAGCTCATGTCTTCATGTTCCACAAGAGCTTTAGTTTATATATTAAATAGTGGTGTTTTATCTCAAGGTGATATCTCCAAGAGTTTTAGAAATATTACTAGATTCACCTAGCTATACTTTGCAAACTTCTAGCTGTTATCATTTTAGCACCTTCCTCATACAATTAACCTTTTTTTCTTTCAAACCATCAACATTTTCTAATACTACAGTGATTGCTGATCTGTTTAATTCTATTCTCAATTTATTTTGAATAAATGTGCTAATCTTTAAAACAGATGCATTGTATTTCTTGTCTTTTAGTAATTAAAACAAATAATCTAATAGTTATATATTTGCCGTATGTTTTTTTTTTTTAATTTGGAAACATATTGCTAAGGGAAAACATGTTCTTGTTTCAAACTTTTTATCAAGACCTTGTCTTTGAGAGAGAATTATTGGAAAGAGGTTAGAGAGGGTTTTGAAGCTTGCTTAATGCAGCAGTTCCTAGAATGTGATACTCAGATAATAAGCACCAAGGGATAGTATTAGGGGAGAGTTGGGGTGAAACACAATCTGTGGTCAAATAAGTTTGGGAAATTCTTTGTTAAATTATGTTAAAGAGAGTTCTGTCCTGTAGGACTTCTCAGAGCCTTCAAAGTTTGTTTTCATGGCAAATACTTTAGGAAAAAATTGCCTTACAGGCACTGATCAAAAGACTAAAAGAGACTAATGACAAAACATGGATGTGACAAGGAGTGCCATGGTTGAAGACTGATTGTATTACTCAAGTCAGGAAGAATGAAAAGCAGAAAGAGAATGGAAACCCTTGCTCAAGTATGTACCTAGGAAAGAAAAACAGAGGTGAAGGTAAATTTTTTCTGTATTATAAATAGAGCCTACCTCTGACTTTCTGGAAAATTGCTAATTGCTTCACCAAAATTTCTCTTGGAGCCTGCTTCCTTTTCAAAGTAGAAGGACATGATGTCTTGTTTACCATAGTATCTCCAGTGTGTAGAACAGTGCCTTATCACAGAGAAAGTACGAAAAAAATCATTTGTCCAATAGAGCAAATAGTAAATCAATGGTGATAGAACCATAGGAATAAAGACAATTCTGTTATTTGGAGACTTTCCAATGGTTGGCCTACAGAAATCAAGAGTTCCAGGTGTTTCCGAATCCTGTCTCTATTCTGAGAGATTATGCTTAAGGGGTTCCCCACAGGAAAAGTTTGAAAAGCCTTGGCAACTTGCCAGTGTATGTGAAGGCACAATTGAAGGTGGTTATTAGCAGGAAAACAATACAAATTGAAGGGAGGCTAACTGTCCTTTGCGCAGTTTCTTCTTATTTATTAAAGAATGTTTATTATCAACCTAACCTTAAAACTTGGATTTTTACATTAGTAACGCCTCACACTTGTAAAATAGTTTTCAAGTCTCTTCAGAATTGACTAACTCTATTAATCTTGAAAAAAAGTGACAAGTAGTCCATTACAGTAAGAGAAAAATTAAAGCAGAACAGATGAATGATTTGCCAAAGGTCACAACATTATTTTATGGAAGATCTAAGATTAGAACCTAACTCTCCCATCTTTTATTCCTTACAACGCACAGAAGAGTAAACACTAATTCCATCTGGTTTGAGAAATCCCCTGACTTGCAATGGAATGGAAACTTTCTTTTAAAAATAACCTCTATAGAAAAAATTTAAAAAAGAAGTCTCCATGACTAATTCTCCTAAAATAATAAAACAATTAGAAGACCACATAAAAGTCATCTAAAAGCTGGGTGAAGAGAAGATCAAAGATGCTTATGTAAGGACAAGATAGAAGCTAAGCTTCGAAAATTCAAAGCTTTTGTGAGCTCTAATCATTTCACTTGCATTCATAAAATCTTAAACATTTTCTCTCTACTTTTTGATGTATAATATTCAATCGATTGTAATGGAATATAAGTGGATAGTACTTCTAACGGCCCCTGAACAAGAGAGTGAAAACCATGGCACATGCACAGCACTGCCGCCTGGAGGAAAGTGGGTCTCTTCCTGCGTGTTCAGATGCTTTTAGAGAAGAAAAGAGAAAGGGCCCTGTGATTGGTGCCATTGTTATTCTTCTCCTTCTAGGTTATTTAAAATAGAAGAATTTTGGATTTCCCCCTTTTCCATTCTAAAGTCAAAGACAATGACAAGATTTACTGCTAAGAAGCCTATGTATGCTTCCTTTTCAATGAATTTATAAAATCCATTATAAACATGTGTTAATATTAATAATATATAACAATATAGGGGCGCCTGGGTGGCTCAGTCGGTTGAGCTCAAGTCAGCTTCAGGTCCCACTTCAGCTCAGGTCAAGATCTCATGGTTAGGTTAGTGAGTTCAAGTCTGCGTCAGGCTCTGTGCTGACAGCTCATAGCCTGGAGCCTGCTTCGGATTCTGTATCTCCCTCTCTCTCTGCTCCTCCTCTCCCTCTCAAAAATAAATAAACATTACAAAATTTATATATATGTATATATTTGTGTATATATGTATATATATGTATATGTATATATGTATATATATGTATATATGTGTGTGTATGTGTGTATGTATATATATATGTGTGTATATATATATATATATATATATATATAAACTAAAAGGGATGGAGGACCCTGTTGTGACTTCCTAAGGAGGGGATTTTTCCAGTTTATTGAGATTTTGAATTATTGGTGGGGTTAAAGCTTCATTACTGACCTTCTTCCTAGGCTATTATTCACCAGTGCAAAAAGTTGGCATTAAAACTCCGTGGGATTAAACAATTCATAAGTCCTTTAAAATTGTACATTTTGACAGATAAAAAGAATATAAAAATATTCACAAACTACTTAGCTAGTAAATTGTGAGCTTTTAACAGAAAAAGAAAATCAAATGTGGCATTTTTTCAAAGAATTGATTGTATCTAACCACTTTCTCAATTTTTCCGGTGTATATTTATGAGATTAAATATATAAAAGAACAACTGAAGTGTGGTGGTCTTCAAACAGTTAAACAACAGGCTCCTGTTGAAAAAACATTTTGTTGTAGCAAAATAGCTTTTAATCCTAAATTCTATAAATGGGTGGGGATATGTGAGAAACTTTTTATGGCAAAAAAAATGGGGAAAGACAGAAGAAAGAAAAGTAATAGCAGAGGGGTACAAAGTAGCACTCTGACTAGAAGGTATTCATTTTCCACCCATAAATGCAAGGAAAAACCATAAAAATTCTTGCCATTGAAACCCCAGAAAATTTTCACAAAGAATATTGGGTTTTTATAGAGAACAAAGATAGTCACATCTCCTAAATTTCCTTCCTTGAAACATTTATGTAAGAGCAATTAGGAATAGACATCAAAATAGTTTCTAAATTGTGAATAGTTTTGGCAGAAACCATCTGCATTTATATGACTGAACACTGAATCATTACTGAGAACATCCTGTAGAGAGTATATATCTCCCTTGTCACAGAGAAATGATGTTCATTATGTGCCACCATGGGATCGAGCACTAGAACATTTAAATAAGAGGACATTCAGAGTAAAGATAGTGTCAATGAAAAGGACAAGAACAGAAATGTGATCCAGTCAGTCACTGAAATAATGAGGGGGTGGTAATTAACATTAAAAGTAATAGTACTTGTTTGGCATATCATTTATAATTTCATACGTGTGGTATTCCATAGTGGGTATTCAGTTTGTCTTGAGTAATCACTTGGTGTGTCTTTTTAAAGCTCCTATTTGACAAAAGTCCTGTCAATGTTTATTAAAGGTGTTGTTTACTAAAGAAAGGGGAGATCTAGCCAACATGTGTTATTCTTACCCTGGTACCCTGAGTGAAAAGTCACATAAACATACCACTTAAAGAATGATATCTAAACAGAGTCTGTTATTACTGAGTGACTTCAGTCCTAAGTACTTTGGGAACTGTAAAATGTCACAGACTCCTTCATCATAAAGGCAGTGTGCTGCAGGAGAAATAATTACTATCTCTATGGGAGAAGTCTTGACTCCCAGTTCTGCCACTCATTGACTATGTCTCTTTGGGACGGACACTTATAATCTGATACTTTTCTTATGTGTAAGAAGATAATTATTCTGTCTATCTTCTAGGACCACAGAGACTGAAGTAATGCATATGACTATTATTATTTTTCTTATTATCAACATAAATATTACTACTTCCTATATCATAGCACTTTTAAAGTGCCTTCAAGTACTTGATGCCATTCAGTTCTCACCACAGTTATCTGAAGTACATTCTATTGTATCCATTTGCCAGATGAGAAAATGAAATCACAGAGATCAGCACCTGTGTCATGTGATCAGGAAAATGAAGTGCCAGGACGAAAGTTCTGATTTTCTGATATTTGCCCCACAATCTGCTACACCAAATCATCCATCATAAATATTCTCATTTCATTCTACTTTACAGAGTCAACAAGGGATGCTGGCCATTTCACATCTACTTGAGTCACTCCAACAAGGGAGAAATCTTCACCTCTTGAGGACCCATTTTCAATACCCTCATTTCTAGAAAGGTCTTTCTTTGCCTTGATCCAAAATCCACATCTTCATGACTTCCACTTATTGTTTCTCTATTTCTATCCTCTAAAAATGTGCAAAATAAGTTAAATTCCTCTTCAGCTGAATGACTTTCAAGTTATTCTATAGGCTTTTCTGTTTTCGAGAAACTAATTTTTTTACAGAACAGTCAAGAGTTTTCAGTGCCTACTCTCCTCATCATTATGATTTTCCTAACTCTGTAAATACATCAACTGTCAAAGACACCTGTTTTCTTGTGTCTAGTACAGTGTTGGTAGTATTGAATTTGACTTTGTTTATTTTTCTTTATCTCCTATAGTTATGCACTTCTGTGTGTGTTGGGGGAAGACTATTCATAATCAATCATTTTAGTTTGTTTGTTTCCCTGGGAAACATACATAGATCTTGGTCATAAAAACCTTTAATCTATAGCATATTAAACTAGTAAACTGCAATGTTAATTGAATTTAGCATTATTAAGCAGGATCAAAAAAGTTGATGTAATGGAAACTGTTTCTAGAATAAAAGAGGCTACAGTTTAACTTGATTGACCACTTACTCAGCCCAAATGCCATGGCATAAGAAAGGACTCTTGATGTACAGAGTAGGTCGAGACACTGCCCTCCAAAACTGATGGTAGAGTCTAAAGAGATCTCACAGAAGTGACAGGTCATTAGATATTTAATCTGGATTTGGAAAGACAAATATGCTTCCATATAAATCACAAAATATGCTTCCATATAAAGCAATGTATAAAATACATTGGGATTGTATTATAAATGTCTAGTAGGGAAGGGGAAATGCAATTTAATGGCAATAAAAATACAGTGTGATCAGTTATGAAGAGAGCCAGCTTCAAAGGCACACAGCCAGGACAGTCGCACTGGGCCATATGTTCAGAAGGGCCAAGCTCTTGAAGTTTAAACCCTGCAGTGGCTGTCTTAAAATGTTTAATACTTTTATTTTTGAATTTATTTTGTAAGTAAATTCCTGTGGAAACAACAGAGCTTATGTCAGTTCATGTGCAGCCTGGCCTCTCACCACTCGTCCCCCTCACCAGGAGGGTTCTTAGCTCCCAGCTTTCTTCCCTTTGGCACCCCAACCACTGCTGCTCACCAATGGAGTCATAACAAGTGCAGTGGCCAATGAAAGCCTGTGTTCTACCATCACATCTAGGGGTTGCCCATGTGAGAGCACAAAGAGAGTCAGGTGTGATGCACACCTCAAGGCATCTTTGGGGAGGGGTGGGGGCTTGCATAAATATGTTATTTGCCCTGGTTGGCAGAGCCATAGTGGGTTTAGCTGGTGACTTGGTAGGTGATTCATACCCATCTTCCATCAGGCATATCCCAGGATGGAGATGGCATTGTTTGGGGAGCACTTGTCCACTATGTGTAGAGATGGCAGTCCATTAGAAGGAAGAATGATTTCCCCTGCTGTCACTAGGACCCTGTATTTTCATTTTGTCATTGGGACCTGTAAGTGATGTAGCAAGTCCTGGTTATAAAATAGCTGAAGCTGGGGATTCTCTGTAAACACCTTACCCAGTGGAGGTGCGGAAGCCTAGTAGATTTCTCAGGCTTTTCATCTGAGACTTTGATGATAGATAAGACTTATCCATGCAAAAAAAGAGAATGAAGAAGGCTTCAGGAAAAGTAAATAACATATGAAGGTCCCAGTCAAATAGGGGCACAGGAAGTACTCCAGGAACCGAGAGAAGTTGAATATTATGGAAAGGAACAGTGAGCACAAAATGGAGGGCGGAATAGCCAGGCATAGTTAAGGAGGAGGTCAGCAGTTGTGCTAATCAAGGAAGGGCTTGAGAGGGAACGGTACTAGTGAAAAGATTCTTAAAAAACAGTGTTTATTGCCCAGGGTTTGCTACTAGTAAAACATATCTTTACTACCCTGTGCTGGTAGAATCCACTTTTGACCTTTAATTAGATGATGTTGCAGGATTCTCTGTAAAATGGCCTCTCATTGGAATTAGCACATCATTGTCCCTTTATCAAACTTACATCCTAGACTCTCCTCACCTGTGAATGTGTTGAGCAGGAGCCCTTCTTCCTCAGAGTTGTGCAAGCCAGATCAGTGGAGGAAGAAGAGGGCTCATCAAGAGGTGAAATGAACACAAATCTTTCTCCTGTTTCATTGCCACTATCTACTGAAAGAACTGTAGCTATTTTACCTAAATTCTCCATGGAAGCTTATGCTAAACCAAAAGTAAGTGAATGGACCCCAATGGTATACCAAAAAGAATCTCTTAGAACTGCAGCAAAGCATATTTTTCAGAATTGGAACGAAGTAGATATTTTTTCTCTAGTAAGGATATTTTTTATCACATTGACATTTAGTTTATTAGACCTAAGTTTACAAGACCAGTTCCAGAAGAGTTTTAATCTAAATCAGGTGCCATTTTCTATAGATAAGATGAGAAGATGCTGAAGAAATATGGCTTTTTTTCTCCTCAAAGCTTATTCAAAACAAAATCACATCAATTCCTTACCACCAGGAAGCAGCATATTTTACCTCAACTTTCAGGGAAATAAGTATATCCAGCAATAGGTTGAATGTAGGCTAAAAGTCGTTTTCTCATGTTAGTTTTTCTTCTTCTTCCTTGATGTCTTTGTTTTTGTTTTTGTTTGAAAAAAGAGAAAGAACATACTTCCTCTTATAAACTTTTAAGAAAATAAGTGAAAGATACTTAGTAAGACGTTTATAAATGGATACAGAAAAGAAAAAAGGAGATCCATATACCAACTTTAAGAGTAGTATCCAGTAAATGCCACTGGCTTAGTATCGGGTAAGTGCTGTACAAAAGAGTGGCCACTTTTGTGGCACTTCTTTCATGTCTCAGACAGGGAAGTTGGATATGGTAATTCCGATTTAATGTTTATACCATCCTAGTGAGGTAGGTATTGTATTCCCTGATTCACACCCAAAAGAAACTGAGCTGCAAAGGGTTCATGTAGCTTGCCAGTTTCACATGATGGTGACTCATAGAGCCAAGCCTTAAACTCAGGTGTGTTTCATTGTAAACTCTTTGCCTCTTCTTATGTCTCATATTCACATATTAGAAACTGAAGAGGAACAAGAGTTGTGTGACTAGAGTGTGGTTTGCAAGAATAAAGTCATTTATTTGGTCTAAGTCAATGAGGGAGAATTTAAGTCTATTTGTTTGCCTTGCTGTAATAATAATTTGCAGGGTAGTCTTTACCATGTCAATATCTTACACTGTGGTTACCTCATCCCAGGCCAGTCAGATCTACCATACAGAATTATGGTGAAGATCATCTAATAAAGAAAAGAAGAACAGTTATAATTTGTTGAGTGCTAGCCATTATGTTGGGCTCCATCTTCATGATTATCAATAATACAGAAAGCAGTAGTGCAGTTTGAAAGGAATTTGATGCAGCTGTCTGGGGAAAAGGTGAAATGGGTGGGGCTTGGAAACGGAAAAGAATTAGGAAAGTGAAAATGGCAGGGGGGTTCGAGGTCAAGCACACCTTCCAAGAGATGGATAAAAAGATGACAGTGTTATATGAGCATGGTCAGGTGAAATTTAATATGAAAAACAGAACAAAACTTTGCAATAGCAACAGTACCAAAAGCAGAAGTGTGCACGAACATGCGAAGTCCTAAATTCACCCTGTGGGGCACCAAACCCAAACTTCCAGTCTCCCAGCCAAGTAACCACTACATGTTGTTTATCTGCTGCACATGAGATTCTGAAGGATAAAGAAGAAAGCAGAAAGGGATGTTGCCATAGCAGAGTCTGAGGTTCAACATAATGCAAAAACATGTATGGCTGCTTACTACATGCTGTGTTCTGGTGATAAAGAGAAGCCAGTAGGAAGAAAACCACAATAGGGAAAGAGATCTGGGAATTGAAAGGAAATTTCCTGGGATCAAGCAAAATACATGTTTTCATGTTATTTGTATCGTGTGCTTCCACTTTAAGTCCTGGATTTCTTGGAACCTTTGCACGTAAAAGTGTTCCCTGTAAATGTTCTTAACTTAATCAACAGATAGAATGAATAGGGCGGTGGGGTTGGGGGGGGCGGTGGTAATGAATTTTTAAGAAGAAGGACCTAGAAGGGAATTTACTTTCACATAGATAGGAACTTAGTTCAGGGCTCTTTACACTGGCCAAAAGGGGGAAAAATTCATAAAGGGAGAAGGGTTGCCAATCACACAAATGTAAATGTTCAAAGATATATGAGGTTTGAAGTGCAAGATATATGATCGTATGTGTGATTTCCTCAGTGAGAGGAAATATCAGATTTATGAATATACTATGTTCCATCCTCATCCATAACAGAAATTTGAAAAGGAAATATTATTTTGGGTCATGACTTGTCTCCTGTATATAATAAGAATGTTGCAAGAAGACTTTAACTGAATAACTAAAAAAGGTAGAAAGAAATTTGATTGGGGAAAAGAAAAGGTAATGTGTGGACACATTTAATTGCAAACAAATCCAAGGATCTAGGCATAAAGATTGTCTATTAATTCCTCGCTGTGTAAGATGAGAGGCCTGAGGTACTTTTTCCAGGCCTCAGCGTCCTCATCTGCAAAATGAAAGAATTAAATAGATAATCACTAAGATCATTTCCAATTAAAAAATATATTTAGATAAACAGAGTAGCAGTCCAGAATATACTTAAAAGAAAAGGAAATGGACCAGTCATGTTGAAAAGATCTGTGTAAAAGAATTACTGTATGAAGTAAAATATTGTCTTTTTAAATAAGGCTAGAGTAATGACAGAAATTAATTTTTACAAAGGTTGGAAATGTGGCATATGTGTATGAAGGGTGAGTAAATTGCTGTTATAATAGGGATGACTTAAATTATGATATGAGGATGATAAAGAAGAGAAAATATTTTTTGTCCTTTCAAGATGTCAAAACTTAACTGAACACGTGTTTAACAAATTAAAAGTCTCAAGGCAGAGTCTCTGGTAGAGACTATTAATTGCAGAATCCTGATACCTATAATTCTCTGCTTCCTTAATAACCAAATCCCAGTTGTATTCATTTAACAAATAAATTGCTACATTTCCCATTATCCCTTATAACAAGATGAGATTGTATGTCTAAGTCCTAGGCAATGAGATAATAAGCTTGTGATTTTGCAGTGGCCTTCTGGGAAGACTGCTTAAAGGGAGCTAACTGATTCAAGATAGAGAGATACTCTTTTATCCTTCCCCACTACCTCTGCTACCACAGAAGTGATGTCTGGAGCTACAGCAGCCATTTTAGACTATGAGGTGACCTCAAAGAAAGAAGTCTTATGCTAAAAGTGGAGTAGCAGAAAGAAAATACAATGGTCTCTGATAACATTGTATCTGATGCCAGTAGGGTGGCCTTGGATGGTTTATCTTCAAAATTCTCTTTTACATGAGAAAGAAATAAACTTCTGTCTCAATTAAGCCACTATTATTTCCACTGTTATTTCTTTTCTCAGTTATATGAATTCAAAACTTAGTCCAACTGATATAGTACCCAGAAGGGAGGTGCTTCAAGTAACACAGACTAAGATGTGGCACTAGATTGGAGGCAGAGCTAGGTAGGTACAAATTAGCGATACAGATAATGAAAACTGAAAATCTCAAGACCCTTATTACATATCAATAAAATATTTAGTCAAATCATTACCTGCCATATACTGGAAAACCAACCATATGCTGGCTAACACTATAATGTGGTATTAGGAAAAATAGTAAAATTTGTGCAAAACGTTGGCATAAGTTGTCAGTAAAAACCTAAGAGAATGATGAATTTAGGGTGGAACCAGCACGCCAGTCTGAGTTGAAAGAGAAAAGTACTTGCATCTTCATTAACATTAAAGAAACTCTTTGCCTGTGACCTACAACCTCAGCTGATTGAGACACTGATAATTTGAAAACTTTCCAGGTAGATAGAAAAGAGAACTGTGTATATCCCTAGTTGAAACAATTAAAAGAAGTGTCTGCAAATTCTAATCTTAGCAATAAATGTGACTGGTGCCCCACCATTCAAAAGTAGTTAGCCTGCTGGCAAAGATACACATTATTTCAGATGTCTTCAATGCAGTAGAAAACAAGCTGGAAATTATTTGGATGGGCAGAGCACAGAGGTCTATAAATAAAAGACTAGTAGTGTCCTCAAGCTTAAAAATTCCATTTATCCAAGAATTTTGACTGTGTTTATTCACGCTTGGAGATGACCAAAAAGCCACTATGCTGCCAGCCCACCACATTTTTGAGGGTAGCTTGCTGTCCAAAAAGAATCCACAGATCCTGAAAATAATAACAGGAACTGGTTTGCTCTATATGTGTGATCCTTAAGAAAGATACACTCCTGAATGTCCACCTCAGATGTAGCCACAGGATAATGGAGAAGGAAAGCTCTTTCAGAGGGCCAGACCACGAGCCACCAGGGAAAATTAACAAGGGAGTTCTCACTGAAGAGCAGAACCTGGGGCCACCAGATGGACAAACTGAAGAGCTCACTCCACAGCCAAGGCAGGGAGCCTGCAGCATTTCTTCTCAGCAAGATTTGATGATTGTTGTGCCCCAGAGAGGCTTTTCCTGTGTTTACATGAATAAAAGTACTTAACTGAACCATGAGCCACCAAATCAAAACCTGATAGAGGAGATTGGACATCATAGAGAGAGACTGACCCATGAGTAGGATGCAGGGGAGACATCAGGGTTTTATCTGCTGAAAGAGGAAGAAAGGAGTGCATAGACATAGGGTATCGAAAGGAGCAAACTATATACAGCTGCTGCGGGTTTCATGCTTCTTCTCAGTTCTTCATTCCTTCCTGTGCAGTGTGGCAGAGGAAACAGAGAATACCTGTGCTTGCTTTGGCCAGGGCAAAGTGAAAGGAAGGTGACATGAACAGAGACTTTAAACACACTTTCATGGGCGTTTGGTGCCTCACCATGAGAAGCGTGTGACCAGCTTCAGTTCAAGGACGATGCGAACATGTGGAGCAGACCCAAAGCCAATTCCAAAGGCTGGGCCCAAGGTCAGCCAACATTTGGCCTAGAGCAGAAATGTCCCTACTGACTGGGATTTGAGACACTTAACATATCATAAGGGAAAGAAGGAAAAATAAGATAAAAACAGAGAAGGAGGCAAACCATAAGAGAATCTTAAATACAGAGTACAAACTGAGGGTTGATGGGGCTGGTGGGGGGGGGGGGCGTAAATTGGTGATGGGCATTAAGGAGGGCACTTGTTGGGATGAGCCCTGAGTGTTATATGTAAGTGACGAATCACTGGGTTCTACTCCTGAAGCCAAGACTACACTGTATGTTAACTAACTTGAGAATTTAAAAAAAAGGGAAGGGGGGTCGTGGGGGGCACCTGGGCAGCTCAGTCAGTTGAGCGACTGATTTCAGCTCCTGTCATGATCTCTCAGTTCACGAGTTCAAGCCCCATGCTGGGCTCTGTGCTGACAGCTCAGAGCCTGGAGCCTACTTCGGATTCGGTGTTTACGTCTCTCTCTGCCCCTCCCCTGCTCACACTCTGTCTGTCTTTCAAAAATAAATAAAAAAACATTTAAAAAAATTTTTTAAAATGTCCCCACTGACCTATATGCATATGACTGAGAAAAAATAAACACTTGTTTTAATAAACCACTGCATTTCAAGGTGGTTTGTTATGTAGCATCATGGCCAATAAAGCAACCAGACCTATCTTAACTGCTACAGTTAAAAACAGAAATTTTAGAAGTTTCATCGGCAGGCATGATCATTAAAGAAATCAAAATCAGGGGTGCCTGGATGGCTCAGTCGGTTAAGTGACTCACTCTTGATTTTGGCTGAGGTAATGACCTCATAGTTTATGACATCCAGCTCCACCCTGAGAGCGCTAAGCCTGCTTGGGATTTTCTGTCTCCCTCTCTCTCTGCCCCTCCCCCGTTCATTCTCTCTCTCTCTCTCTCTCTCTCTCTCTCTCAAAATAAATAAACAAACTTAAAAAAAAAATAGGAATCAAACTAAACCAACTCTTGAACACCCAGAGCACAAATAAGAGAAAAAATACCGAGAAATTTCTGGAACCCCCCAGAGTGGTCAGGAAGGCTGGAGCACTGAGCCTGAGAGATAAAAATGGAAGTCAAATCAAGAGCATGCGTAAAGAAAGAGCTTTGGGGCTTTGTTGTGAGGTGTTTTGTTTTGTTTTGTTTTGTTTAATTATTTTTAACTATTTTAACTATTTCAAAAGTAAGAGATTAAATAGCTGAAAGTACAAAGTTGGTTCACCGTAAACAACTGATCCAAATCAGGGGGAAAATCTGGAATTGGACACAGTGTGCTTCTATTTTTTTAAGAGTGGAGTGCCTGAATTTTAAAAAATTTAGGAGAAAAGTAAAAGGCTCAGATTATGGAAACAGAAATGTAAATAGTACTATTAGATGGGGCTAAACAGAAAAGGCTAACTTTCCAAAAGAATAGATCAAATGAAGCAGAAAGAGGCATACAAGATGAGATCCTTAAAAAAGAAGTCAGGAAAGTATTACATAGAGTAATTGCAAAGGCCTTTTCTCCTTATAACACGGAAATTGATGGATTTGAGAGTAAGGATATTAAAAAAGATCTTTAAGAGGCTGCAGGAAATAGAAAAGCTAGGACAAAGCATGGATGTCATGTAGAATATTTTATGACAAACTGCTGACCTGAGCCAATAATTCTTGGCCTGGAGAAGGAATTGTTGCTCTATAGAAAGCTAGGTGCATGCAGGGGTGAAAAAGAGAAACTGCAACACATTTTGTAAATAGATTTCAAAGGAATGCTAGAAAGACACAACGAGGAGTAGCTAAAGCACCTTTTTTTTAAAGGTATAAACAAAAAGAAAGCAGAAAGAACAAGAATAATATATTTTAAATGTGGCAATGAAGACAGTGGTAGGCCATTAATGCATAAGGATAAAGAGAAGAACTGGCTAGAAGGGTGAACACAGTTACAGCAGAAAAAGCTGTAAAGCAAATAGGAAAGGCAACAAAGTGTGAAAATAGTTTATAAAGGTGTGCAATTGTATAGGTACCAAAGACTGAATTGCAGGATATAATCAAAATATATACCTAGATAAAACTTATAAATACTTTGTATAAATTGAAAAACATATGAGGCTCAAGTAAGATCATGTGTTAGGAAAGGGTTGTGAAAAGTATAGTAAAAGTATAATATAGAAAAGTAACTAATGGTTGCAATGTTAAGAGTTACTCCTCATGGGCGAGTAACATAGAAATACTGTTCAAGTCAATGAGCATTTATTTAAACACTACAATGCACTAAGCAAATGTTAGACACTGGGGGACACATCAATAATGAAGATACATATTAACTATTATATATTAACTATCTCAAGCCAGACAGTGGGCTTAAAACAGAATAGATACAGCTCTTAATGAAGACCTTTGCTGCCTTCCTAGAGGCAGCCACTATTTACTATCTTGTGAACTCTCCAGAAACACACGTATATGCAAGTACATACATGTGCTCATATATATAATACACACACATATATGTATATACATATATATGTTTATGTATATACATATACACACATATATACACATATATATGTTTGTATATATACATATCCATATATATGTATCTTTTAATTGTATACAATTATGGATATGTTATATATACTATTCATGACCTTGTGATTTTTTTCTTAACACACTAATTTGAATATTCCGTATCAGAATATACAGAGCTACCTCATTTTTCTTAATTGCATATTTTGTTGTGTGATTCTGCCATAATGTATTGAATCACTGGCCTTTAATGGACATTTACAAAGTTTCCAGTCCTCCCTTATTACATACAATGTTAATACATAATGGACTCTATAAATGGATTAGTATACTTATACAAATTTATAGAAGTGAAATATGTGTTAAATGGCAAGTGAATTTTTAATTTTGTTAGATATTGCCAAATATCCTTCAAAGTGGTTATACCCCTTTATTTTATGACCCACAGTACCCCAAAATGCTTTTTTCCTCATGCCACCTGCCAGTGACATTTATTATCAAACCTTTTGATCCTTCCAAAAAAAAATCTTATTGCAGTTTAAATTGTGTTGGTGTTATAATGAAAAAATATGAGTATATTTTCACATATTTAAAAGATTGTTGTTGTTTCTCTTCTTATGAATTATCTGTTCATAATCTTGGCCTGGTTTTCTACTGTTCTCAAAGTTAATATGTTAGAAGCAATAAACCCTTTGCCATACATCTTCTCAATTTTTTTAGTTTGTTATTTTTCTGTCAATTTTATTTTTTTAATATGGTTTGATCTTTTTAAACTCCTTTAGATTATTGTGGGCTCATATGCAGTTATATGATATAATTACAGACATTCCATGCATTCATCACCCAGTTTTCCTCACTAATGACATTTTGCATAGCAATTGTACAATACCACAGGTAGGAAACTGACACAGGTATAATCCATCAACCTCAGATTTCACCAGTTTTACATTCACCTGTACATGTGTATGGGTGCATGTTTAAGCATTTTATCACATGTGTAGATTTGTGTGAACACCAGACAGCCAAGATACAAAACAACGCCATCACAAGGATCCTCCTGCTACCCTTTTATATTCACAGCCCCCTCCTCCCTCTGCCCGTCTCAGCTCTTGACAACCACAGATCTGTCCTCCATTTGTAGAATTTTGCCATTTAAAAAATGTTTTATAAATGGAACCATACAGTATGAAATCTTTGGAGATTGGCTTTTTTCACTTGGTGTAATTCCCTTGAGATCCTTACAAGTATGTATCAATAGTCCATTCCTTTGAATTGCTAAGTAATATTCCATGGTGTGGATGTTTGAGTTTATTTATCTATTCAGCCATTGAAGGATGTTTGGATTCTTTCCAGTTTGGGATTATTACAAATAAAGCTTGTATGAGCAATTGTGTCCAAATTTTTGCATGAGCACAAGTCTTCATTTCTCTGACATAAATGCTCAGCAAATTGCTGAGTCATATAATAAGCACATATTTAGTTATGTAAGAAAGTGCCATTCACTTCTAGGGTGGCTGCACATTTTTGCATTTCTATCAGCAATGTATGAGTGATCCAGATCCTTGGCATACCTGTCAACATTTGGTGCTACATTTTTATTTCAGCATTCTAATAACTGTGTAGTGACATCTCATTGTAGTTTTAATTTTTATCTCCCTGATGACTAATGATCTTGAACATCTCTTCACATGCTTCTTGTCCTTTTTATATCCTCTTTGGTGAAAGTCTCTTCATATCTTTAGACCATTTTCTGTTTCTAATTCATTTTATTTACAAATTATTGTATTTTGACAGTACTCTCTACTTTCCAGGTAATCCTTTGTTGAATATGTGATTGTCAAATATTTCTTCTGGTGTATAGCTTTTAATACTCTTCACAGGGTCCTTCACAAAGCAAACACTTTTAATTTGGATAATCCAATTTATCTTTTTCCCCTTTTATTAATAATGTTTTTGGTATCAAGTAAGAACACTTGGCCAGGTCATAGATTCTGAAGGATTTTCTCCTAAGGTTTTTTTCTACAGGTTTTATTAGTTTTATGTTTTACATTTAAGGCTGATCCATTTTGAGTTAATTTTTTATATAAAGGGTGAGGTTTAAGTTGAGGTTCATTTTTTGCCTATAGAGGTCCATTTGCTCCATTGAGAAGTTGTCCTTCTTCTATTGAATTGCTTTCGCACCCTTGCCAGAAATCAGTTGGGCATATTTGTGTGTACCTATTCTAGGTTATCCTGTTCCATGGATCTGTGTATCTACTCCTTTCCCAATATCACACCATTACTATAGCATTTAAGAAGACTAATTTCTTTAATGATATTCTTTATCAAATTGGTTTTGGCTATTTTAGTTCTTTTGCATTTTCATAGAAATTTTAGGATGATTTTGTCTACATTTACAACAACTTTGCTAGGATTTTTATGGGAATTGTGTTGAACCTGTATATCAGTTTGGGGAGAAATGACATCTTTAATATGTTATCTTACCTTCCTTAGACACAGTGTATCTCTCTAGATCTGAACGAATTTTTTTCATCAGCATTATTTTTTTCAGCATACAGATCCTGTATATGTATTCTTAAGTTTCTACTTAAGTATTTCATTTTCTTTGGCGTGATTATAAATGGCATTGTCTTCTTAATTATTTTCACATATTCATAGTTAATATATAAAAATGAAATTTTATTTTTGTGTGTTGATTTTTTATCTTGAGATCTTGCTGAACTCATATTAGAGGTATGTAAATAAATTTTTTTTAGATTCCTGATGATTTTCCACATAGACAGTCATGAAAATAAGAACAGTTTTATTTTTTTCCTTTCTTCCTGTAGGCCTTTTATTTATTTATCTTGCCTTAGTGCACTGGCTAGAGCATCCAGTACTGTGTTGAATAAGAGTGATGAGTTAGGAATGTATATCCTTATCTTATTTCACTAATCTTAGAAACCATTCAGTCTTTCACTATTAATTATGTTGCTAGCTGTAGGGTTTTTATAATGCTCTTTGTCAAGTTGAGGTAGTTGACTTCTGTTCCTATTGTTGAGAGTTTTGATCATAAATGGATGTTGGATTTTGTCAAATACTTTTGCTGCATAAGATGATATGGCCAAATAATATTTGAATACTTACATTCATTCACTTGTTTTTTTCAAGATTCTTGTTTTGTGATTCGGTCTTTTGTTTGTCTTGAATTTGATGAGAAATTTTCTGGTGTTTATCAATAAGGATGATGATGCTCACTTTGTGTGTGTGTGTGTGTGTGTGTGTGTGTGTGTGTGTGTGTATTAGGAAATTTCCATTCATCAACTAATATTTTATTATATCTTTCTTAAAATAAATTTTAATAGAATATTAATTTTATAATGCATGTTTCCAGAATCCATGGAAGGAACCAGGTTTTTTTCTTTCTTACCATAAGTTAGGTGTAAACATTTTCCATCATTGAACCTCTTGCATTCCTAGGGAAAGCCATTTATTAGCCATGATATATGATTCTTCTAAAGTGCTTTTGGATTCTATTTGCCAGTGTAGTTTTTAGGAATTTTGAGCCATTATTCATAAATGTTATTTGTTAGTAAATACTAGTTTACTATAGTAGCAGCTATTGTCTTAACCTGTATGCCTTCATTTACTTATTCTTTCTGCTTATTTAATGCTTTTATTGGACTTTTTCTACTTATATTAAATTTTAATTCAGTTATTTACTACTTTAGTAACACAAGTATTTGTGTGATACAATTTACTTTGAGCACTGAAACTACATCTATTTTATAAAATTTGATAGAGTTATAAAGTTTTATAATTAATATTGCTACTTATACTACAATATAACTTTTTATTTCTCTACATAAGTATTGTTTTAATATATATATTTAATTTCTACGTGGTTTAGGGTTTGTTTTCTATATTTGTTATTGGTTTGTGATATTTTGATTTAAGAATGTGGATGTACAATATCTACTTGGTGGATTTATCGAGGTTATCTTTGTGGAATGAAACATGATCAATACATAAATTTTCAATGTAATTGAATAAAGGCTATAGTCTAATTGTAAGTATAAATTTTGTTTATCAAGAATAATTATTTTAACTATGCTATTGATTTCTTCTAAACATTACTTAATATTTGTTTAATATATCTGCTAAAGGCTGAGAGTGATTAAAGTCTCCTTCTATTACTGGATTTCTGCCTACTGCTTATTTGCTGAAATTTTAGCATTTTGAATTTTGATGCTATGTTATTGACTTTAGGAAGATTCACAAAAAATCTTAATCATGGATTCTGGTCTTTTCATTATTAAATGTCTTTCATTTAATAGTTTAATGTGCTTTTCTTAAAATTAGACCTTGTGTGGGGTGCCTGGGTGGCTCAGTCGGTTAAGCATCCGACTTCGGCTCAGGTCATGATCTCGCGGTCCGTGAGTTCAAGCCCCGCATTGGGCTCTGTGCTGACAGCTCAGAGCCTGGAGCCTGTTTCAAGCTCTGTGTCTCCCTCTCTCTCTGACCCTCCCCCGTTCATGCTGTCTCTCCCTGTCTCAAAAATAAATAAACGTTAAACAAAATTAAAAAAAAATTAGACCTTGTGTAATTTTAATAAAATGACCCTGACTTGCTTTTAGTTTGAATTTTTTAACCTGTATTTTACATCAGACCCTTATTTTAATTTTAGATGAATATCGTATATAGCACCCATGTTACTTTTTGATCCTAATTGAGGGTCTTTTACTTTTAATAGAAGATGTTATCCCACTTATATTTACTGATATACCAAGTAGTTCTGGCATTTCATTTCATTATACTTTTGATGGCTTAATGTGATTTGGGGTTTTTAAATTTATTTTTACTATATGTTTATGTTTCTTGTGTGTGTATGTTTTAGTCGTTCCCATCTTTTAGTCCTTCATTTGGAAAGCATATTCTCTGCTTTTAGATTTTCTGGCAGTTAGCTTGACTATATGTATTTCAGAGGACGATATTTTTAGACTTTGAATTCTCAGGGAAGAATTTTCTCATAATTTGTATGTCATTTATCACAAAATATTTTTGATGTGTTTTGCCTTTTTTCAATGTTTTCTCATACAGAATGTTTTATACATCTCTCATGTGCTCTCTTTCTGTTTATCTGTGTTGCTGTTTTCCCCAGGCCAACTATGTGTTTAGAGGATCATATTAGAAAGGGCCTCTGTGGAGCAGTGGATATTCAGATAGCTTGAATTCAGATCCCTTGTCCTGAAATGTTTCCCAACAAATGGGCATCCTAGAGTTTTGATTATTTTCTGGGTTAGCACATGCTTTCCATATCTCACAGTAAAGTATGCCACCAGCTTTTGCATAGTGATTTGGAGTTTGTATTACTTTTGTACCAAATAATCAGCTGGAAGATTGCTTGCCACCATGCTTCCCTTTCCACCCCTACCAACCCCCACCCCCCCCCCCACAGGTTGGTTGCCTTTTTTTTTCTGCAAAGATGATATGCAGGCACTGCACTTAGCTTCACCTTTTCTGTCATCCTATTCTGCCCAGCAGAATTAGTGATGGCTCAACAGCCTGCCTACAAAGCCACTGAGCCCTTGCTGTTCCAAAGCAGAGGTCACTGACTTGACCTTTCAGAAAGTGCAACTTACCTTTGGATAATTCTGCCTGCTTCCTGAAACATGGAGACACACACCTCCTGCTGCTTTCCTCATTTCACCTAGATATAAATTTCACAACACTTTGGCAGCCCTCCAAGTTTTCATTTCTGCTTCTTTGTTCTGCATTTTGGTTTTGAGTTGGTTGCAAAGAGCAGGGTAGAAATGTCTTTTCTCTGCCATCTTTAATTACTTCCTGTATTCTTTATAAATTTTAAAACAATTTACAATTGAGCAAGAACAATTAAACTTCCATGTTGCAAGCAATAGAAGCACTTGTTCCTTGTGTAGCCAGGCTCCCTTTGCATTTTTAGGAAATCCTGTGCACTTAGGATGACATAGCTGCCCTCTCCACAAGTCTGAAATAGATAGCCCTACGGGGTGCATGGAATTTTACTTAACAATCTGTGAGTCCACACCAAAAATTCATAAGGTTACACATTGTTCCTTCTACCCTTTTCTAAAAGATTTTATTATGTTTTCTTGTAGGCTTATGAATAAATAACATGTTTCTGCTCCCAGTTTGTATTGGAACATTTGCTATGCATTTTGTTTTCAATCATAATCCTTAGAGCCTTGAAACAAACAAATCACTTATACTGTATAGAATGATATTGTCTTGGTATTACTGCCCTAGGAAATAGTGTTCATTTTTGTGGCTTCATTTCAATGTACAGCAGAATTTAGTAATGCCACAATCTCCTACATAGTCCTAGTAATACTAAATGAAGCGGTGTGAAACTTCTAGCTTTATCTGAACTCCCATGTCTGAAATCCGTCATTTGGTAGTGTTTAGTTTGCCCAGCTTATTTGTTTACCCACTGCCTATCGACTAGCTTCCAAATCCTCCTGATGAGGTGATTTCATAACAGCTGAAAATGATATTGCATTCCTCACCTGTAGCAGGTGGCCCCCAAGTGGCCGTTCATCTTCTCTTGTGGTCTCTACTGTGAACTGTAAATCATGTCAGGAAATGACAGCCTGTTAGGCAGTGTGATCTATCATTATAGCGAGTTACCAGTCACAACACGCCTACACTTGATCCATCCTATGTGCCAGTGATGGATTTGGTCAGAAGATTGCCATTTCACATTTTGGAAAACATGAACTGATGTGAGTCCATAAATGAAATATTTTAACCTGTGATCTCATGTAGATGTCATTATGTCATCTCTCCTGGAATTCAGCTGCCAGAAATAAAGTTGAGGAAGTAGTTCATGTCAGATTGGATAAGAATGCCCCATAAACACAGATTCTGAATCTCTAGCCACTGTGCATATATTGAGTCATTATTTCACAAACATTTTGAGCATTTATTTGTTACCAAGCACTGCACTAGGTTCTAAAGATGCCAAAAATAATGATAATGATAACGTCAGAATTGAAAAAAAAGGCAGATTCATAAATAAACAGCCGTATATTGTTTGGTATTTGAAGATATTATGGGAACATATGGGACAGCATTTCATTCCGTGGTTAGGGGTTTGGAGGAATAAACATGGAGACCAAGGTAAGTTTCTTTAGGGATGTGGCGTAAGCTGAAGCTTAAAGGATGAGTAAGAAGAATGCTTAGTAAAGGAGTTGAGGGTGTAGGCATAGTGGGGAGTTATATTTCATGTGTAGGAGAATAAGCAAAGGCATAGACTCAAGACTTGGTCTAGGGGCTCCTGAGTGGCTTGGTTGAGTGTCCAACTTTGGCTCAGGTCATGATCTCGCAGCTAGTGGGTTTGAGCCCCGCATTAGGTTCTGTGCTGACAGCTCAGAGCCTGGAGCCTGCTTTAGATTCTGTGTCTCCCTCCCTCTCTGCTCTTCCTCCACTTGTGCTCTGTCTCTTTCTCTCAATAATGAATAAACATTTAAAAAAAAAGACTTGGTCTAAAATGTCTAAGGGACCACGAGAAATAGTACATGAGTTTACTTGGTTATTATAAATAACATGCTATAAACATTCACATCCAAATCTTTGCATAGACATATGTTTTAATTTCTCTTGTGTAGATACTTGGGGGTAGAATTCTTGGGTCATATGGTAAGTTTGTACTTAACTTTTTAAGAAACTGCCAAACCATTTTTTTTTTAAATAGCTACACCATTTTACATTCCTACCAGCAAAGTATGAGGGTTCCAAGGTTTTTTTTTTCTTATGAGTTTAAATTAGAAGGATGCTGTAATTATGCTTTAAGTAAATGAATCTGAGAGCTATTAGAAATGAAACTAGAAATAAAGTAACTATTTGGAAAGCTGCTGAAATAATCTAAGGTAGAGCTGCAAAGACCTTGAACTAGACTAGTGGTCACTAGAATGGAGAAGATGCATCTTAGAGAAAGAACACTACTACTGAATAAGAAAAGGTCATTTGCTTCCTTCAGGTGTGCAGCTTGGGGGATGTGACACATGGAGGTGTGAGGACAAAGGAAGCATCTGCCCAGACAGCCAGAGGAAATGAAGAAAATGGGTTTGGGGTCTTAGGCTTATTGTCTTCACATCTGAAATGTCCAGAATTAACAAATGTACCCCTAAACTTTCCAACAACGTTTGTACCATCACTGTGTCATCTTTTATTGAGTCACCAGCTGTATGCTGGCACAGCATTGCATGTGCTTGAGCACTTTTGCTTTAGAGATTCTGTCCATTTGGTTCTAAAAATAATTGCAAGAAATGTATTGTGTTACAGTAAGTATAGAACTACAATGTATTTGTAAATTCTACTTGTTAGAATTATATAATTTGTATGTTAGCATATAAAATATTATTTTGTGTGGCCTACATCACCTATTTTGTAGTATATTACAGTTATCTTAGGATGCAGTAAATTCATATTCCGGTGAAAAGGTATTTGGCAATATTCATAAACCTATCAAGAGCCTTTTCCAATGTTTCCCTCCAAATAACCACACAGAACTGTTTTAATGTGAGTTTAATTGAAAGATGAGATGATACAGACCATATGATGTTTGGTTCAAATATCTTTTGTAGATACTGGAAACAAGCAGTTACTCAAAAATATCTGTCACTTTAGGACATTCGGGTGTCTCAGCCCATTAAGCATCTGACTCGATTTCAGCTCAGGTCATGATCTCTATGCTTCATGAGATGGAGTTCCAAATCTGGCTCTTCACTGACAGCACGGAGCCTGCTTGGGATTCTCTCCCTTCCTCTCTCTGCCCCTCCCCCACTCATTGCACGCATGCATGCCCTCTCTCTCTCTCTCTCTCAAAATAAATAAACATATATATATATATATATATATATATATATATATACATATACACATACACACACACATATATATCTTCACTTCAATTACACCAGGTTAAAGTCTTAACTCAATAATTGCACAATCATGTGATATGGACACCATGTAAATAAGAACATCTAAGAACAACAAATATGAATATTGGGAAAGGTTAAGTAATATTTAGCTAGATCATAATATATTTGGCTTTATCATATATATCATTAAATTCTTTTGTGTTAGGCTAATTACTGCCCAGCTTGGAATATAATTTTAATAAGTTTATACAACCAAACTTAATTCTCTGCAAAAGTCAAAAACACCTATATTATGCATATCTAAAAAGCATTTCTATAGGTTGAAGATCAGAGATTTGCAAATGTTCTGGCAAGAGTGAACCTCTCTGAGAGCAGAATCACACTGTTAAATGAATAGCAAATAGATCAGAGCCACAGGATTTGCTTATATTGGATCTTGCAACTGATTGCATTTTAATTGCTTAAAATTTTCTTTGAATAAAGGCAATGATTAGAGCAGAAAACTGAAGGTCAAACCTTATTTTCATCTCTACTAAGCATAATGTTTGCAATACAAAATCAGCAAAGAGCACACTTGCTCAATTCCTTTTATTTTAAATCAGTGTTTACTCATTCTAAACACTTATATTCTAAATAATACAGTGAAGACTTAGACACTGATATTACTAATAAGAAAAATGAAAAATTCAGTAGATTTCCAGTTATTTGCCAGTGTTTAAGCTATCTGATATATTATCGGCACAACTTCAGTGGCATAACTCAGGTACTTTATCTCATTAAAAAGTGCAACAAACATTTAACGTGAGAAAATGAAAGGAAACCCAAAGTATATATATGAGATTAAAACAATAAGTCATAAAAATAGTGGTCACAAAAATAATGAACAAAGTGTTAATAGCCATAGTAGCAAAAGAGCACACAAAAGTCAATTTTAAAAACACCATAAATTATATGAACAAAAGATATGTTACAGAAAAATGCAAATAGTCAATAAATATATGAAAAAGTTTGACACACAAAAAAGAGATGCAAATTAAATTATGAATATGTTAAAAACTTTGCTCTCTAAATTAGCAAGTTTTCTTAAATCATTTTTCCCGTTGTGGGCAAAGGTATGAAATAACATTCTCACATTCTTCTGGTGAGAAAATAATTTAGTACAATCTTTCTGAAAAGCAATTTTAAGCTGCATAAAAATAAAGCTTAAAAACTTGTACATTCTTTGACCCAGTAATTCTGTTTTTAAGTTTATTTATTTATTTTAAGAGAGAGTGAGAGAGAGAATGAGTAGGGAAGGGGCAGATAGAGAGAGAGAGAGAGAGAGAGAGAAAGAGAGAATCCCAAGCAGGCTCCATGCCATCAGCACAGAGCCTGACGCAGGGCTCGATCTCATCAACCACGAAATTGTGACCTGAGTCAAGAGCCACCCAGGCGCCTCCTCAGTAGTTCTATTTATTAAAAAAAAATCCCCAAGTAATAATCAGAAATGTGAACAAGATTTATGAATGGTGATTGTATTATTTATCTGATTATAAAAATAAAACCTGAATATGACCTGCATGGCATGTACAGTAATAGAGGAATAGTGTAATTAATTAAGATGTAGTCCTAGAATGTTCTATTTGATAGCTTCCGTAATAATATGGAAATTGTTAAGTTCAAGTGAAATGTGAAGATGTCAAAAAATAGATACTTTCACTGTATCTATGTCTGTGTCTATCTAAATATATTCAGCTATCAGGGTGTCTATAAACCTAAATTTGCAAAGTTAAAGATTCAAAGAAAATATCTCAAAATGTCAACTCATTTATATCATGGTTTTTGACAATGAAAATGTATATTTCTTTTACCATTCAAGAAACTTTTCACAAAAAATGATTAGTTCAAATGAATGTGGAGAGTAAGGGACATTTTAGAGGATTATAAAGTCAGAAAGTAAATGACAGTAATTAGTTTGTCAGTTTAACCCAAATAGCAAATTCAAATTAATTTGCTGATAATTAGTTTGGTTTACTTTATTTTTTAATGTTTACTCTGAGAGAGAGAGAAAGAGCGTGCACAAGTTGGGGAGGGGCAGAGAGAGAAGGAGACACAGAATCTGAAGCAGGTTCCAGGCTCTGAGCTATCAGCACAGAGCCCAGTGTGGGGCTTGAACCCATGAACTGTGAGATCATGACCTGAGCCAAAGTTGGATGCTTAACCGAGTGAGCCACCCAGGCGTCCCTCTAAGTGCCATCTTAAATCTCTCTCAGGAGAGAAAAATACCAAGTCCTAAGCAGTAGGCAGCAATTGTAAAGCACTCTTACTCTAATATTCTCATTTGCCACTTGGCCATACATCCGTGAATTTCTTTTATTTTCATTTTTTTTACATTAATGATAATAATTTTTATTTACCAAGCAGAAAACATGCAGCAAGAGGTCTGTGGTAGAAAATGAGGTGGTCAGTTTGTCCCTTCTTGTTATCTTCTTTAATTCCTCTCTGTTCCCAAATTTATCTACTACCAAATCTCTTTGCCCCTACTTAGGTTCACATTAATTTCAGTGAGGGAAGAGAATCTGGCTTTTCCATTCAACAAAGGGAATGATTAGCAAACTTACAACCACCTTCAACTGTTAGCCAAAGTCATAATTGATGTTTTTAAGGCAGGCTACATAGTTTTATTTTTCTGCTTCTATATGAACCAGCTCAGACTAAGATATTTCCTTTTTTTTTTTTTTTTTTTTTGTAGAACCATATTAAAGACCATGCTAAGAAACCTGTACATTTCCAACATCTTGACATTTTTTTAAATTTTTTTCTTTTAACGTTTATTTATTTTTGAGACAGAGAGAGAGCATGAACAGGGGAGGGTCAGAGAGAGGGAGACACAGAATCTGAAACAGGCTCCAGGCTCCAAGCTGTCAGCACAGAGCCCGACGCGGGGCTTGAACTCACGGACCGTGAGATCATGACCTGAGCCGAAGTCAGCTGCTTAACCGACTGAGCCACCCAGGTGCCCTGCTGACATTTTTTTGAGAAAGACAGAGAGCTTGAGTATGAGTAGGAAGGGCAGAGAGGGGGAGACAGAGAATCTCAAGCAGGCTCAACACTGTCAACACAGACCCCTAGTGGGGCTTGAACCCATAAACCATGAGACCATGACTTGAGCCAATTTCAAGAGTCGGTCACCCAACTGACTGAGCCACCCAGGAGCCCCTTGACATTTTTGATATTGATATTGTATTGAAGCTTCAACTTCATTAGCACATAGTCTAATTCACAAAATGCAACAGATAATAGGTTAAACAGTTGCTATTTTTAGAAGTTTGTCAATGTCTCTGGGAGAGAAAACTTAATTCTCTTGTATCCCACTTCCACTTAACCAACAATTTGTTAGACATAGTTAAATGTAAACTACACTTCAAATGGCCTATTTTAGTATATCTGGAGTTCTTTGCTTGCAAACAATAGAAACCAGTTTTAGATAATTTTTTTTTTTTTACTATAAAGTTACAATTAACTCACAGAATCTAAGGAAAAACAGAATAACCAGGGCTTAAGAAATACAGGAATCAGGGTTGAGTCATAGATCTTAGAATCTCATGGATAGTCTCTTTTGAACTCTGGTATTAGAATAATTCACCTCTCACTACCATGGTTTCATGTGCCAGTTAGGTCAAGATCAAAATGCCTTGGAGAAATAGATTTAATTCACACGACTACCTCTGAATTAGTCATCATTACCTGGAACAGATGGGCTATCATTGACATCAAATGATCAGTTGTGCTGAAGTGTGTGTGTGTGTGTGTGTGTGTGTGTGTGTGTGTGTGTGAGAGAGAGAGAGAGAGAGAGAGACAGAGACAGAGAGACAGAGAGAGAGAGAGAGAGAGACAGAGAGAGAGAGAGAGAGACAGAGAGAGAGAGAGGGAGAGAGGGAGTGCAGGGGATGGGGTTCTCACAAATAAGGTTACTCTGTTACCAGATAAAGGGAATAGGCACTGTCAGACTGAAATATAAAATAGTCACTTCTGAGCAAAATGAGCCTCTTCTGGAATAGCAGAGGAATTGCAATTCAGGACATATAAACTACAACAAACCATAGGCAATTCTGGAGAGCAAAAGAGAGGAGCATTCTTTTAAAGAGGAGAGGAAGAATTTGGAAGGAGCTGTTTGGAATGAAAATTAATGGGAGGAGAGAGTTTGGGATGTGGAAACGTGTCATTAGCTGAGTTGTGTAGGTTCTCATTGGCTGGGTTGTTGCTGAGAAAGGAGAAAACCTTCCTTCCTCCTGCTGGCATATGTAGTTAGCTTTGATGACTGTGTATGTGAGAGCTTTCCCTTCAGGGCTTTCCAGCTGCATTTTGAATGAGGTTTTTCTGTCATTTGTTTTCACAGGCACACAGACACAACTGAAGATGTCCATTCAGTATCTATCCTAAAATTTGGACTCTTCCTGTCTCTTTGATTACTTTTTTCCCCATTTTATCCATAGGATTCTCCTCTTTTATGTGACACGTTTGTTGTCGTTATTTGTGAGAATTCTTTTTTTGCTTATCACCTCTCTCTGTATAGAGACAAGAAGGCAAAAGTTACCCTGCCTCCAGCTTTAAATCCCATCTTACTTTAATGATTCCCCAATTTTTATCTTAGTACTGAACATCTCACTATTGATTCCCTAATTCACATTTCAGATTTCTGTAGACATGGCTACTCACATTTCCAACAAGCATCTTAAACTCAACATGTCTAAAATAGAACTCATTTTCCCTCCCTGAAAGCCTGTTCTTCCATTTTTCTTAACTCAGTGAAAGGAATCACCATTAGTCTTGCCTACATCAGAAGCTTGAGGATACTACGCTCTTTATCCTGTCACCACTCCCAAAACAGATCGGCCACTCTGCACTGTTAATCCTGTCAAATAAAAAGTTCTTGAATATATTCCAGTTTGACTATGGTGGCTGTACACCCTACTTTACCACCCAAAAGTCCCCACTTATACCTGTTGTCCATCACAATTAATAATTGTGTTCTTCTTCCCTCTAAAAATTATTCTAGTTTGGACGATACAGTTAATGAGTTAAAGAGACACCCTACAGATGAGCTATTTCCGTTCCTCGGTACCTTAATGTAGTTCCTCATGATTTTTACCCTATTCACAATCCGGCTCCTACCTACCTCTTCACTTTAATTTCCTGCCACACACCCACAGGGAAGATGCGTTCTGGCTATCCTCGCTGTTTGCAGTTCCTGGAGTGCATTCTTGATCTTGATTCAGATCAAGCACTTCCTTCTCTGCAGAACTTCCTTTCTCTAACCCACTGGTAATCCACTACCATCAATTTTCAGACAGTTAGGCATCCCTGGAAATACTACCTTGGCATAGTCCTTATGGCTGCACGTTGTAGCTCTTCAGTTACTTGTCCACCAATTGCCACATTTCCACGTGCTGGCTACTGTGTCTACGCAAAGATGGGGTTGCATCCCTCTTTTTGTATATTAAGTACCTATCATATAGTCACACACAAAAAAGGATGGCATGCAGGTATTTATTTTCTACAGTCCCTCCAACAGTACTGATACACCTTGACCGAGTATCACAACAATATAGCTTACCACATATATGTAGCAAAATATTCTGTCATTCTCTCTTGCATGTTTTTATTTCTTCTAGTTGTATTCACCTTCTGTTCCCGCAATAAAATGGAGTAAAGGGGAACCATTTTTTGATTGATTTGCCATCCAAATTTATATATTACAGTTAGGTTTATTGCCCTGCTCCTGCTCTGTACTCTTAGATAGTCAGACATATATCCAGATTAAATTGCCTTTAAGCCAAACAATCCGTAAGTGTCTTTGACTGTCTCATATGTGCCTAGTAACTATAGCCTTAATAACAAATCAAGATTTGATAGCCAAATTGGGGCCCAATAAAAGAATTTAAACTTCATCTTAGACCCCCTCCCAATATGACTGTAAGATGTACCTGTCATTAAAATATCATATTAGGAAGGAGAAGGAACATGAGAAAAATTCAAACAAGGAAAAAGAAACTTTTTTTAAGATACTGTGTGATGAATCCCACAAAAATACCTTTTTACAATTCTTTTCTGCAAAAAAAAAAATCAGAAAATCCAGGATAAAGTTACTCAAGCAATAAGTAAAATCATTATTTCACATAATTAGAAGTCTGGAGGTTAAGTGGTTTGAGAGTTGAATAATCCAGTGGCATATTGACATCATCAATGACTTCACTTTTTTCTCTCTTTATGATCTGTCATTTTCAGTGAGTAGGTTTGCCTTTTATGGACCCAAGATGGCTACAAAATGTAGAAGGGTATAAAATGGATTCTTTTCCTTCTGTGTATGTCTTTAATGGACTCCATCCAGATGGCTCCCAGCAGATATCTCTTCTCAACCTATTTGCCAGAAGTACGTGATAGGACTAACCTTAAACTATCAAGGGGAATGAGCTTGCCCTGGTCTTTTGACCAATCATGATTTATTATCTGGAGCTAAGGAGAATCCAGAAATGCATGAGCATGAGATACTTGAACAATTTTTTTTTTAATAAAGAGAAAGGTGGGAAGTGGTGGGAAGTGGTGGTTAGTATGCAAGCAATAGTGGTCTGCCATATTTTATATTCATTCTGTGTCATAAAGCATTCCCTTAGGTTAGAGCCAGACAGTTCTAGAACCACACCGATCAAGATGCAGCTACAGAACGGGTTGTGTCTCTAAGCATTAGAAATCCATTACTGGCAATGAAAATGGGCATGGCATATTGAAATCTTAAAAAAAGGATAAGCAGTAGAATGATTTGAGTCTGAATCCAGACTGTTCCTCATATTAATCGTTCTCTTAGAGTTGCTTAGGTATCTCAATAAACCTCTGTTTCTTCACCTATAATATGGGGACAATGGGATGAAATCCACAGTAGTGACACTTACTGTATTCTAGTATAACATGATTATCTCTGCCTTTCCCTTATAGCATTGTGAGCTCTTTATAGTTAAGAATGTGTCATTTTTGGAGTATTCCTGCTAGCTAGAATAGCAGCAGAATTGATACCCAATACATATAGCTAATGACCAAAGGATTATGTCATAAAAATGTGTATTGAAGACTGGTGCATAGTATTTAGCAAATAATATACACTTAAGAATGATTAGATCAGCAGCAATGATTTGACTTTTGACAAATCTGACTAGTTGCTAATTGTATTTAAATAATGCTACTGGGGCGCCTGGGTGGCTTGGTCGGTTGAGCGTCCGACTTCGGCTCAGGTCATGATCTCACGGTCCGTGAGTTGGGGCCCCGCGTCGGGCTCTGTGCTGGCAGCTCAGGGCCTGGAGCCGTTTCAGATTCTGTGTCTCCCTCTCTCTCTGCTCCTCCCTTGTTCATGCTCTGTCTCTCTCTGTCTCAAAAATAAATAAACGTTAAAAAAATTTTTTTTAAATAAATAAATAAATAATGCTACTTAGAATGACTAGCTGTTGGAAAGCACGCAATATGTAGAAGTTAATGCACCTAGATCCCTGGACTGCCCCTTTGACAGTTGTTTTATTCTGAAAAGTCACTTTTGCATGTTGGCCTTCAGTTTCCTCACGTTTCAAATAAATACCATGTTATCTACCTGATAGTGGTATTGTGATGGTATAATGACTAAATGTCTCTTAGAGTTACTAAGCACCTCTATGGTCACTTCAGTAAAACTGTGCTGAGGCTCTGCATAATAAAGATAGATGGGGAATCGCCAAAAGTACCGGTTTCTTCCTAACCAGTTAATAATAATTTACTAATTCATCTGTGATCTTATATGATTTGATTCATCTGTTCCAATAAATTTAGCAAAAATTTGATTTGACACCCACTGTAATAGCACTGGTTGCTAACATTTCTCGAGTGGTTGCTTTGTACTAAGCTCTTTTCTAAGTATCATCATTAACTCATGAAAATACTTTTTTATCGTTCCATTTCCTGGATTGCAAAACTGAGTTTTCAGGGGACAAAATTACTTCCTCACAACTATACAGCTCGTGAAAGGCAAAAGCAGGTTTTGTACCCAACTTTGTTTGATTCCAGACTTGGGTTGGTTATCCACTTCATTATAAGGCCATTCAAATAAGATTTATATATCTGGGAATGTCAAAAATCGCATGAAAAGAATTCAGGTAATAAGCCATTTTTGGTTCCCTCGGTGAGGTATTAATTAAACCCTTTAGCTGGCAATTTCTTCTTGCTATAGTAGAAAATACCACTTGATAAAGCATACATTAAAACTAGTCTGGTTTCACTGTTGAGAAATGATTTCCATTTAATACCTTATAATAACATCTTGTTCTTGTCATTTTAAAAAATGCCCATTAAGCTTATCTTACTTATAAGACAAAAATGGTACTTTAATATACAACTAAAAACTAATGAAATCATTAAAGGCATCACAGTAAAAACAAAACCCTTGGGAGATGATTCAGAGTTTTCCATTTCTAGTTCATAGAGTAATACAATCCCCACTCAACAGAAAAAGTACAAAATGGTAGTCATCAGTACTAAAGATCTTGTAACTATCGAAATTACACAATGTAAATGTTCTAATATTATAGATACAAATTACAGTGTGAAAATATTTCAGTAGAGCACACTAGTCAACTCAGTTGCCAATGAGTTCTCCTTAGAGTTCTTACCTTATTGAAACAATAAATATCTTAAGCAAGGAAACATGTTCAGTTGCTCCTATGTGCCAGCACTGAAGACACTATTTTAAACGTAATAGTCACTCAATAAACATTTCCTGAATGAACAAATGATTAGTACAAAGATACAGGGAATGCAGATTTCTCCCTGTTTAGAAAGACACACAGTCTATTTGGACACAGCATAGACATAAAAGATTTTTAAGAATTGAGGCGCAGAGGGGCACCTGGGTGCCCCTCTCTGCTGTCTACACGGAGCCTGCTTCATATCCCCCGTCTCCCTCTCTCTCTTTCCCTCCCCTGCTTGTGCTCTCTATCAAAATAAATACATACATACATACATACATACATACATACATACATACATAAATGTTAAAAAAAGAATTGAGGTACATATATGAATATTTAGATAATCTGCAAAGTGAAATTTTGGACTAAAGCAATTTATGGAAACTATCCTAGCAATCAAAGATCTGCTTGGCAGGATGATACTCAGAGGGCTTGTTGCCCATTTATGACATAGCCTCTTCTGCTGGCTAAGCGAGGAAGTAGGAAAACACTGCACAGAAACAAAGAAAGGAATTAGTGATGAGGCAAAGCTCATTTGGCCAGTGGTCCCCGTACTAGGAATCATTTCAAAGTACTAGAAGGATGAGAATAGTGGAGAAACCACAGTCATAAGTAGCTTGCTCAAAACTTTTTAAATACACATCAAAAGATAAGCTATTAAAGCCCATTCTTTAAAATTCTAGCCATCTCTGACTTCATAAAAACTGTGTCAGCCTCCTGCAAAGTTACAGTCCAATCTGCTTCAGATTGGATAAAACAATACCCAAGGCACAGAGGTGCAGAAAGTCTTAGTTATTGCTAGTTAAAGGGGTTGACAATCATGGATAAGAAGTGCTCGTAGTGCAAAGTAGAATTGTAATCAATGTCATTGTCATTTGAACCACATTGTTTGCAGCGTAACCAATTGTGAAACCAACATAAATTCAAAAACTAAATTAGAAAAACAGATGCTTCTTTTGTTTGGAAATTTTAGTCCCATCTAGTCATATTGTATATCATTTTCTTTGACTTACACCACATAGAAAGAAAAATCACAGAGCATAATACAAAAATACAGGACATATTTAGCAAATTTGTGGATTTCATAAGTCATTTATAAACTTTGGATTTACAAACAATTTCAAAGGCTTTTGAAAATATTTATAAACACAAAAGTCTCATAATGCTACATATAATTATACCGGGTCTTTTTCAAAAGCATATTACAGAGACAGAGTTTATGCAGAATATCAAGTTTCCTATTTGGGGTTTGTCTTGGAGACACTGAACAATTTATTTTTCAATCTCTGTCTGCACTGATGCTCGTGATTAAGCTAAATACATTGGTGCAATGAGAGGAAAGAGATTTATCTTGTGAATAATTTCTAAATTGACTTGTGACATTAGGAAGCCAATCTATATGGAGTGGGATTTATTTCCTCAGTTCACTAAAGTCCAAAGGATTTTTGTTTCCTCCGCTGTCTCAACTATTTTTTAAGAGAATTGGGAAATTAATGTTTAATTTATTTTGAATTACCAGACTTCTTACAGTTTTAAAGCAAACATATTAACTTTGCATGAAATCATTGGCATCATGGATGTAAGTATGACTTCAATCATGGGCCTACATACAATGCTGATTTGTATAGAAAAAAAGTTTCTAGAAATACCGGGATTTTTTAAAGTAGATACTCTATCAATGAATTGTCGAGAGGAATTAGAAGCTACACACACATACACACACACACACACACACACACACACACCTGAAAAGTGCTAAGAAGAAGAAACATGCTTGGGCTTATAATGTTAACTTTAGGCAATCAAAGGTATAAACAAAATATGCTTTGCTATACTTATAGCATATCATTATGAGTATAAATTTAGGGGTTGAAGTCTTGCTTTTAATCTAATAGTCTGAGGTACTTCCATTTTGTTTACGTCAACATTTGACTTCCAGTAATTAAAAAAAAAAAAAAAAAGGGCACCTGGCTTGTAGTTCAAAAAGCTCTTGATAAAATATTAGACCTCTTTCTGACACGAATCAGGACGGCAAGGAATAAATTTCCTGTTTCTTACAAGTGACGTAAAAATGGCTGTATTTGGTCTATGGGTAGAGTTAATAAAACCTTGGAAACCTCAACCTGCTGTCCTAAAAGTATTCGTCTTAAAACAGGGATAAGGTTAGGAGACAGGAGCATGAAGAGGACTTGGGCTTCAGAACCTACTTCCCGGTAGAGAAACTACTGGTGGTATGGCCTTCAGCAAATGCTCTTCCTGAGTCTGTTTTCTAATCCATAAGAAGGGTAAAATACTGCATTTTTGAGATTATTTTGAAGATTTGATGGCATACAACGTGTAGAATTACTGACATAGAATAAATGCTCGATAAATCTTAAATTTCTTTCATCTTCCAATCCTCACTTTGTCCTTTCTCACGAAACAAAACAAAACAAAATAAAACCAAAAGTTTAAACTGTATCATAAGAGTAAGTGAAATGAAAAATATTTTATTTTGTCTCATCATTTTAAGGTTAGTCAACTAAAAAATTATTATCATACCAATGTATCAGTTTGTGCAGTGTACTCACTTGATCTACAGATTTAAATTATGTAAACTCAGCAGTCTTCCACAAAAGGAGAGAGTAAGCAAATCAAGGAGAAAAGAAAGAACAATTTAATAACTGCAGAAGATTCTTGTCACATTCCAATAAAGAAGCATGAGTTTTTTAACGAGTAAGAGATGGAGACGTGATTTGGCTTTCCATCCAGTCATTGTCTATCACTGAATGAAGCACAATTCCATCATTTAAAGACACCTATTTTCAGTACAACATGCCCCCTAAATTCATGCCAGCCATTTCATCTGAAACTCAACTAAGGAAACAAAACCTGTTCCAATGCTGAATGAAAATATTGGTTTGCCAGTCTTCAATGTAATCTTTCTCTAAGAGATTTTTAGTGGCTAGATAGAATAATGTAAAATATACATATAAGAATATATTCATATATATATATATATATATATATATATATATATATCAATGGTGGGTATATATATTATTTCCTCAATTATTTTAGAGCCTGCTCACATTTAATTTATCACTTTGCTGTAAGATTAAAGTATGTAACAGAAAATAATGTGTTATTCTTCAAGAGAACATATGACAAGGCAAAATGCTGCATAAGCAGTATAAACATACTCAGATAATTTTTACTTATTGTCATTGAAAAGAGAGGGTAGAGAGAATTTGTAATGATAAGTTGCCAAATTTTTGCAGTTAAAGACATATTTTGAGATCTTGTGGTTTGGAATTGAAGTTGAAGGAGAATATAGATATTAATGAACGTAAATAATGAAAATGTTGAACTAATTAGGGAGATGTTGATTAACTGGGAAATTTCTAGAGCAAAATCAAGTGTATTTACTACATTTATAGGGTAATGAGAAAGCAAAATAATAGTTATGAGTTTCATAATGAACAGTCAAAGAAGAAAGTATAGAAAAATACTTAGAAAAATATAATAATGAAAAAGAATCACCCCATATATGCCTGTACACCCCATAAATGCATGTGCACACCCACCAATTACTCAAGTTTTCAGACCTAAAGCAACTAGATAATTAAATAGTAGTTACAAAAGACAGATACTATTGGAGTAGGTCAAGGGTTAATTGAGTTGCTTGAACTCAATAATTACTCTGTGGGATAATGTCAAAGAGAGAACTTTCCATGACCTTTGTTATCTGGAGAATCAGACAAACCTCTAGCTCATCCTGACATCTAGAAGCCATGTGGCAATTTAAGGCAAATATCATTAGATTAGTCTTAGCTTATTCTGGCTGCTGTAACAAGAATTCCATAGACTGGTGACTTAAATAATAAACATTTCTTTCTCATAGTTCTGGAGGCTGGGAAGTCCGAGATTATGGTGTCATCAGATTCAGTGTCTGGTGAGGGATGACTTCCTAGTTCATACACAGCTGTGTTTTTGCTGTGTCTTCACATGGTGGAAGGGGCAAGGGAGCTCTCTGGGGTCTTTTTATAAGGGCACTATCCCATTCATGAGGGCTCCAACTTCATGACCTAATCACCTCCCAAAGTTCCAGATACCTTCACAATGGAGATGAGGTTTCAACATATGAATGGGGTGGGTGTAAAAATTCAGCCTAATGAGGATATTAATCTTTGGTATTTAGTAGCATAGATCACCAACCATATGCAAATCAGATAGTTGGAATTATATTTTCAAAATATAACTTCTTAATTTCCATTAAAAGTACAAAAGGGAAAGGGCTCCTGGGTGGCTCAGTTAAGTGTCCAACTCTTGATTTTGGTTCAGGTCATGATCTCATGGTTTGTGAGTTGAAACCCTGCATCAAGCTCTGCACTGACAGTGTGGAGCCTGCCTGGGATTCTCTCATTCTCTCTCTCTCTCTGCCTCTCTCCTGCTTGCGCTCTCTCTCTTTCCTCCTCCCTCCCTCCCTCTCTCAAAATAAATAAATAAATAAATAAATAAATAAATAAATAAACAAACAAACAAACAAACAAACATTTTTGTAAAAAAAAGTAGTACAAAAGAGAAGGGGATATTTCATTGTTTGCTAAGATTACTGTTGGCCAACCAAGCATGTACATGAACATGCTGAAACTGAACTCATAATGAGATGTGAGTACAGAGTTCTAATTAGAGGAGGAGCCAACAAAGGAGACTGAGAATGAATGGCTAGTGTTTTCAGAAGTAAAAGTAAGGAGGATGTGGCTGCAATCCTCTTCAGTGACTTGTTCATTCAGAAATTGCTACTTCTCAAAGAGGGTTTATGCATTATTGTAGGCTTCTTTTTTTAATGCTTATTTATTTTGAGAGAAAGAGAGTGCCCTCACATGTACCCTTGAGCAGAGGAAGGGCAGCGAGAAAGAGAGAGAGAATCCCAAGCAGTCTCCATGCTGTCAGCACAGGGTTTGAGGCAGGGATTGATGGGGGGCTCTATGTGGGGCTCCACATGGGGCTGGACGTGGGTCAAACTCACCAACAGAACAGAGAGATCATGACCTCAGCCGAAATCAAGAGTGGGATGCTTACTCAACTAAGCCACCCAACCCATTATTGGGCTTACTCAACTAAGCCACCCATTATTGTAGGATTTTGAGGCTTACCACACCCTCTAACTATTATCTATAATTGCTTATTTATGCAGGGTAAGGAAAACCAACAGAAGAGGGTTAACAAATACCTTCAGGGATATAATATTGAAGACTTTGGGGCCCCAGATAGCACTTCCACCATTTCACTCATTTCAAGGCTAGAATTTTGGTAGAGAAATGAGGTTATGGGCAGTAAAGAACTTTCTGTACCAAACTGTACCATAGTACAGATAATAGGTGTGTCTTAGATCTTGACTAAAGACGTAGCGATGATGGACCAAGATATTTGTTTGAAGAATGAGTTGTGCAGAGCTGCTCAAGCTGAAAATAAAATATAGGAAAAGAAATGGAAGACAAATCTTTAATACCAGTTATTAAGGACTAAAACTGTGAGTCAAAATAGTAGAGAAGATGCCTGGTAATTCTCAAGAAAAAAGCAAATGAGAAAAGAGGTCATAATCAATACTTGAGGTCAATCAGCATAACAATACTGGGGTTTGGATAATCAATGGAGTAAACTTATAGTTTTAGTAGAAGAAGGTATATAGTTATCCTAAGTATTTAATCAGTTATGTCATATGTCTCATGCTTAGAATTTAGGTTTGCAATAGTATATCTTTATGAAAAAGTCCAAAGAAAGTACTAAAAAGTGAGATAGATCTTTATGTCCATAAAATATGAACTTGTGGGGAATCCATGAATCAGAGACTGGCTGTATGCTGGCAGCATCTTATTGGAAACAAAGAAAAGGAGGCTTGTAAGAGTGTTTATGTAAGATACTTAAAGCTGTTCAGCCAGAAAAAAAAGAGAAAATCCATTACTGACATATATCACAAAACACACATCAAAGCAAAATATGGCAAAGATGGCGGGTTTTGATCATCTGGATTTATTAGGGCTTTAGTGCTGTGTAACAAATTACTACAAATTTCATGGCTTAAAAAATACCATTTATTTGCTTAGAGTTCTGTAGGTCAGTTATCTGACACAGTGTTATTCTCTTTTCTGCTCAGGGTCCTATAATGCCAAAATCAAGTTTTTAGCCTGAGTAAGTTTTCATCTCAAGTCACTGAGAAAGGATCCATTACCAAGATCATTCAGGTTTTTGGCCAAATTCAGTTCCTGTGGTTTTAGGATTAAGGTGCCTATTCCCTTGCTGACTATGATCCAGTGGCTGTGCTCAGCTCCTGCAAGTCCCCTACATGCCATGCTGTGTGGCCCCCTCCCTCTGAAAGCCAGCAACATCTCTTTGAATCTCTTTCCTGTTTTGGATATCTGACTTACTGGTCTGGGAACAGGCAGAGAAAACTCTCTGCTTTTATTTTTATTTATTTATTTTTTAAAGTAGGCTCCATGCCCAACGTGGAGGCCAGTGCAGTGTTCGAACTCACAACCCTGAGAACAGAACCTCAGCTGAGATCAAGAGTCTGATGCTTAACCAAGTGAGCCAGCGAGGTGCCCCCAAACTCTCTGCTTTTAAAAGGCTAATGTGGCTATGTTGGAGCCACCACAGTCTAAGACTAACTGTACCATATGGTAATTAACTATGATAAAACTCATCATATTCATAGTCCCAGGGACTGTTTAGGGAATGAACAAGAGGCAGGCAGGAAATCTTGGGGCCATCTTAGAAATCTGCCTACCACACTGGACATCTGTTAAAGTCTTCCTTAGCAAAAGCAGAGCAAGTAATCCTGACCATATGATAAATTACTGACTATTCCACAGGGAAGGTGATAGTTTCCCTCCATTCTGCTCTGTTCTACTCCCTTGGGATACTGTATCCTTTGTTAGTGCTGCTTCTAATGGTAAATCGAAGCATGTTCAGAGAAGGGGAATCATCCTGAAACTGTGGGATGAAGAAATGTCTAAAGGACTGAAGATGTTTAGTGTGCAGGAGATGTTTCATAGACAAGAAAATATTCCTCTCTTGATTTAAAATATTTTGAATATTTCCACCAGGTCATTATTCACTGTGTATCATTAGGATGCATGGTAACAATGAATAGGTGAAGGCAATAAAAAAGTTCAATGTAAGGAAGAACTTACTAAGAAAAAAAAAACAGTTTTCTGGAAAACCTCTTAGTATTCGTGCAGAGGGTGCCTAGCTGCTTTATTAGAGACTTTAGAATAAAAATACATAGACATTAAAGAGAAATACAGATTTATGATCAAATTTATATAGAGCATTCTAGATTAAGCAAATGAACAATGCTTGCCTCAGACTTCAGGATTTCTCAAAGACTTTATTATGGTCTGTGATTCTCTGATTGGAAGGGTATAGCATACTACATTCCCTAGATTAATAGAACACCAAACCTTTATTTTTTATTTTTCTTAATTGACAGTCTCCTTGGACTAGAATTTTACAAACTTTACTTGGTGAACTTATGTGTTTTATAGAGAATTCATGAACCAAAGATGGTGTGAGACAACCACTGCAGTCTCTTCCATGATTTCATGACACATTCCAGTACGTCCCTAGCACTGGCTCATCTTTACCGTATGAGCTGAACATACACAGCAGCCATAGACAAAGAAAGAAATCTATTTGAGCGCCTATGGGACTTAAATTGATTATACATATTCTCATAGAAGTCAGTTGGAGAATAAGTGCTTAGAACCTTGCCCCCTCAAAGCCTTTGCTGCAGGTAATTGAATGAAAGATTACCTGCATAAAATAAATTGCAAAATGCTAGTCTCAAATTCAACAAAAATTATTAACAATGAAGGTGGAAAATAAGAAAGTATTGTGATCTGTTACTCTCCATAAATAATTCAAGGAAAAAAACAATCTTTCTGATTTGTAAGTGTTTTGGAAGCTAGTGCTCTTTATCAATTCAGACATGGCATCTTTGTGGTCTGGCCTGCTGTGTTGAGAAAGTTTCATTGTTATAAACATGTTAGAGGTTTTCCTCACTATTTCTTTCAATGTTACTCAGTAAGTCCACTTTTCTTCTCTGTGGCACTGTGGCCGAATGAAACTAAAACTATCCATATATCTGGTTAAATATTTCTTATAGAGAATCCTCTGAGATTCATTTCAGAAAATGCTGCAATCCAATAAATTCAGCAGGTTTTGTCATTTTAGAATTTTTGTTAAAAATCTTGAGGACAAAACATAGCTGACTTTTCATATCCCAATACACCAAAAGTAGACATCAGTAAAAAAGGAATCTCTTCTAAAGGAATCTCATAGTTCCTGAGCTAAACAGAGGTATTGCAGGTCCTTATTTGCAGCTTTGCAGGTACAAAAAATAATGACAAGACCAAAGAGATAGCAGTGATATGTCTGAAGCCCAGTCCTTCTCTTAGTCCAGTTCTTTTGTATTAGCTTTCACTTTTTACAACATTATTCTACAGCCCTCATTATGTTTTGTGTGTGTGTCAAATAATGTAGCATGAAAGTAATGAATTTATCTTGCAATACTCTGTATCATGCATATATCCAAGATAGACATACTTAGTTATAATGTCATTACCGGTAACAAACCTAGGATTCGCCAATTATATATTCCCCCTATTTATGTCTCTTCACTGATTTTGAATTTTTCTACTCTCAATATCATAATCTATGGAAAACTTATTATCTCAAAAGATCAATTTCAGTCTGATTTTCAACACACAAGCACTCAATGCTAAGTCTCATATATATTTATACGAATACTGTGGAAATCTATCTCTACTGAAGTTCCTATCATATCCAGCAGAGTAACAAGGGCATCAACCCATTAATTTTACTGAAAAAACAATTTCCCCTTTAATCTGGCTCTGTCTTTTGGGTAGCATCAATATCTGTAATTCACATTTCTAATTTTGAGATGATAAAGTTTCATATTCTTCCTGTTAATTATTACAGGTTTGGGAAAGGATCTGAAAAAAAAGGAGGAGGAGGAGGAGAGGAGAAATATTTTAATAGGAAAGTCTTAAATGGGACCTAATTTAAAAAAAGAACTTGCCGCCAATATGATATCCTTAAATATAGAACATTTCAATTAATCCAAAGACAGGTAATATCCATGTAAAAATTTCATATTAACCCACCAATGTCCTTCAGCCCGTGCTGAGAAGCACCAACTCTCAGGCTGGGGAAATAGCTTAGCCTCCCAGGTCCACTCAATTCTTGGCCTATAGGCTGAGATTGCCACCAAGGGAGCCAATTAGTGCCAAATATGTTGGTGGTTTTTTGATGTAGGAAAATCTCCCTTAAGAACTGGACTGAGATGAGCCATCAAATGATAGTGATTTTCAGTCACTAATGATCTGGGATTTAAATAGAGACTTTTAATTGGGTTACCAAGCAACCTGCAAATATTTTGGTGATACCTGCTGAGTCAATTGGGTAGTTTGTAACCCACTCTCCTCTGATTATGTTATCTTTGATATGAGTACATTACATATGATAAATGATCAGCATGGGTTTTTTCCTTTGTCATTACCAAGAAAAGACATCATTGAGTCTTCTGTTCATTCCCCATTATGTTTCCATATGTCCAAAAGAGGGTAAGCAGAGTAGAGCATGGCTATAGGGAATATAGAGAAAAAGTATTTCTTAAGCTCTCTTCTTATGCCCTAGGCTTCTTTTAGGTGGAGTAAGACCTCATGAAATCAAAATGTCTACAAGGGATTGTTTTATAAATCGTGATTCCCCTTAATTAACAAAACCAGAATTTTGTGTTTGTTTCTTGCATCAATTTTTAAAACATAAAAAGTGAAATGTTAAGGATATTATTATGGTTTTTGTTGCACCGGAGGGTTATTTTCAAAGAAAACTTCGAGAGAAAAATAAATTGTGTTTTTCATTGTTTCCAGATGCCTCCGTTAGTCCCTGTGGTCAAATACATTAACTTTTTTCTAACTGCTACTGTCATTTGCTCAAGTCCTTCTTGCTCAACTGCCCCACATGGGTCTCCTTCGGTTTCGTTCCTTAAACTACATACTTCTGGGCATTGGCCCCGTTTGGGATTGGCATTGCTTTCCCAGTGCTGCTGTTCTGCCCCTGTGGCTTTTAGGTAACATTTCACATTGCCTTTCAACTTCCACTTTGCTGGCACATGGTGGGCTCTTCAGAAAGCCTGTTTTCTCTCTTTGACTTGTGTGTGGTATGACTCCTCCACTGTAGATGAAGCGCTAGCCAGACCTTTGCTTCTCCCAGCTTTTCTTCCACAACCAGCTTTGCCTTTCTGCTCAGCCGCTTATTTAAACTCTTTTTGAGGAGGTATTCCTATGAGAATGTGTGCTCTGCTTGCCTGGCTTGATGTTTCTTTGAGCACCTTTTCCTCTCCCTTTGAGAACTTGTCCACACAAGAAATAACATCAAGAGACCTCACTTTTCCATTCCTAGTTCTATTCCCAATGCAAGCAATTGAGCAAATGATAACATAAATCCTGGTACCATTTCAAAGATCACATTAAAAGGACCCTTACAGCTCCCCACTGCATTTTACAAACGAAGACGCTGAGGAGCCAACATGTTAAAAGGCTGACAAATGCTACATAAATAGTGCAAATGGCTGGGAATGAAATCCTGTATAATCATTCCCAATCGCATGTTTTGCGCAGTACGTCATAGCAGCTGTCATTTGATCACTGATTCCTCATTCAGTTTCATTTGCCACAGGTGGTCAAGTAGAAGTCAGAGTGGCATGAGATTCTACATGTTTTAGGAGGAGGCATTTAATCCATACAATACAGAATAAAGAAAATACTATTGAGAAGGAGAATCGAAATGGAGAGAATGAGGCGAAAATCATGATAAACATTTTAGTTATGAGTTGAAGCTCTAAATGTTTTTACAAGAGGAAAGAATACTCCATGCTTTTGGGTCTTGTACACTTGTGAATCAATGCCTGCCAAAGTGTGAAAATTACGTGAAAACACACATACAAATACACACACACACACCACCACCACACACATCTCTAATAGGATATTCTTTCAAAGGATTATTATTTGGGGTTGTTGGAATATCTTTCTGTTTTTTTCTCAATTTAACACAGAGGCGTGGAAAGATTTCTTGAGAAATCCCATGTATTCTCCTTTACAGACTTTCCCAAATGTGGTTTTCATCTTGCATTTCTTAAAAGATCATTTCTAAGTTCATTTTGAGCTGAATGATCAGCTGGGCTCCCATGAAGAGCCTCTGCAAAGACAACAGTTAGACCTAAGGTTGCTGAAGTATGAGATTCGATGTCTGGTTGATTTTTTTCATTTTTGTTGTTTTCCCTCCTCTCTCTCATCTCTGACCAGCCTGAAGCATGATACAGGCCGGGCTGGAAACTACAAGCTCACAATAAAGCAATATTCTAATTATCCTCCTTTTAGTAAGGGTTCTTTTTGACAGGTGTCAAGTAGATTTAAAATGGTTGACTGCTGCGTTTTCTGTCTTTTTTCCCCCTTTTTTCTGCATTGTCATTCCTTGAAGTCGTGTTAAATGCTGACATCTTTTTGTGCTTAACTAGCGAAACTACCAAAGAATGTATAAATTACAGCTTCAGTTACACTGACACATAGGATACTCATCTACCTCTAATGACAAAAAGCACAGTTGACCTTGGCTATTTTTTTGTGAACAGAGTTGTGAAATTTAGTTTGCAAAATCTCAGTTCTGCCTGGTTCCCTCCCATTCTTTCAGGTACTTCTTACAAGTGGGGTATTCTAGTTAGTTATTCTATCTTTTTATCTCTTGCATGAATAAATTACAGAGTTCTGCTCCTTATCAAAGAAAACATTCGACTCATCATCTAGGGAACACAAAATATTTTTTAGACCATAAATTATTCTTAAAGAAAATCTTAGATGAGTTGGACACTCTTTGTGGTGTGTATGTATATGTGTATGTGGGAGAAAAAGAGAATGTGTCTACTTGATGGCATTAGTTCTAAAGGGTCATAGACCAACTTTCAGATTGTCATTGTATCTATCAGTCCTTAAAGCAAACTAGCCTAAAAAACAAACAAACAAGCAACCACCAACGATACCCTTTCCTACTCCTTGACCAGCAGCTGCGAATGACAAAATATGCTCAGCTTTTCTGCTATAGTATTTTCTTCCTGCTTATTGGCAGAGAATGTGATTTCGTTGTATAAGGTTGGAAAATGACCCCTTGTAATGATGGAATTTACATAAATAAATGCTGATAGCACAAAACAGATAATATGCTGTGGGTATCATCACAATAAGTTGTTTCCTACTGACACAGAGTCTAAGTTGGAAGCACACAATTATGCAAATCAAACTAATGCCAGTTGCTTATTACTGTCATGGTGGTAAAGGCAAAAACATACCCTCCATAGACAGCTCAAGGCTGGGCCACAAGCCAAAATGTTTGGTTTTGCTGACATAGTAACTGAGTCAACAAAAATAGGATATAATAGTAATACATCAGAGGAATCCACATCAGGGCAGACCTGAAGCTTAATGGACTGTGAATCCTATATCTGTGCAGAGAGTCCTTTCTCTGGTATTGACCCATAATATGTCTGCTTCCACATTTGCCGATTCCATAGAAATAGATTACAGAAGCATTTTGGGGGGACCCGAAATGTCTGCAAGACATTCTATTAGCTTTTCCTAAAACAGATGATATGACATTTATAAATACTTAAATAATGCCATCTATCCTAGGCTTAAACACTTCCCAGAATACTTCAGAGTACCTGCTGCTATTTGATCTAGGTTTGTCCTGAGTTCTCATTATAGCACTGGAGATGTTTTCAACAATGGAATGTTCATTTGACACAAAAATATCTTTCCTGTTTTCTAAAAATAGAATCGTTGTTAACAGGAGAATATTTAACCCTAGAGAGTACCTAATGAATCTGGTTTTCACACAGGCAAACTTAAGAACAAATGTGGCCCTGGCATAGGAGGTCAGTGGGGCAACAGCTGCTGGTCTACCGATTTTGTCCATCTCTCTTCTGAGTGACAGTGCAATATATGCGGTGGACTGATACCATGAATGGCCTAGATGCTTCACAACCATGGTATCCATGCCCTGGGCCATGAGACTTTGCAGTTCTTCCCATTATGAAGTGAACATATTTCCTTGCCAGATGGTTCTGAGCTTAGCTATGCTATTTGCTCTGCCAATGAGATGGAGACAGTTGTATCAGAAGCAAAGGCACAGAAAAACATCTATACTTGCCACTGCCTGGGAAGAACATGTCTGGTGCTCCTTGCTGGAGGGCAGGAGACACATGGAGGACAGTGGAGTTGTCCTGTCAGGGCCAGCCTAGGTCAGCCAGTGATCAGCTAACTACCAAACATCTGAATGAGTCCAGATCAGAACTGCCAAGCTGGGCCCAGCCTCAATCATGGATTCATGACTAATACATGTGTCATGTTTCAAGCCCTTGAGTTTTATACTATTTATTATACAGTTATTGTACTAATGTATGAATGGTGACTTTTCACCAAGTTTTCACAAGATTAAAAAAAACTGCAAGAGAAATATACTCTATAAATAATGAAAAAGAGATTGAGTCAACAGATTTTAAATACAAACCTATAGGAAAATGCAAATCAATACCACAATGAGTTACCACTTTACACACACTAGAATAAATATAATCAAACAGACAATAACAAATGTTAGCAGGGATGTAGAGAAATTTGAGCCCTCATGCATTGTTAGTAGGAATGTAAAATGGTGCAGCCACTTTGGAAAATAGTTTAGCAGTTCATTGAAGTTCGTCGCAGCAATTCCCATCCTAGATACATATTCCAGAGAAATGAAAAGCTAGGTCTATGCAAAAACGTGTACACAAATGCTCATAAGAGAATTACACAAATGCCCAAAGAGTGGAAATAATTCAAATGCTCATCAATTGATGAATGAATAAGCAAAATTTGACATATCCATACAATGAAATATTATTCAGCAATAAAAAGGAATGAAATAATGATCTAGACATTACCTAGCACAGGAGGAACAGCAGGGGGTCATGGGAAGTGACTACTGAGTATGAGTTTTTTGGGGGGGTGATAAAAAAGTAAAATTAGATCATGGTGATGAATATACCAAGACCTATTTGATTGTGAACTTTAAATGGGTGATTTTTATGTATATGTAAATTATATCTTAATAAAGCTGTTTTAAAATATGAATATATAAATGCTTATCCCACCTTTGACCAAAGCACAGCTTGGTCTTTATCTTAGCCTCCCATTATATATGTCTCAAATTTCTGGACCTTGGTCATTCTTTCATTTATCTTTATTGATTGGAAGACTTAAGTAGCCAAAATAAAACAAAACTCTTAGGATTGTTTCTTTAGAACTACATGCTTATTGGGGCGCCTGGGTGGCTCATTCAGTCAAGCGTCTAACTTCAGCTCGGGTCATGATCTCACAGCTCCTGAGTTCGAGCCCCATGTCGGGCTCTGTGCTGACAGCTCAGAGACTGGAGCCTGCTTCAGATTCTGTGTTTCCCCCTCTCTCTGCCCCTCCCCTGCTCATGCTCTGTCTCTCTCTGTCTCAAAAATAAATAAAAACATTAAAAAAATAAAAATAAATTAAAAAAGAACTACATGCTTATTGACTATATATAACAGAGTTTAAAAACGAAATAATGAAGAATTTTTGATGTTCAGTGGTAGACCCTGGTTTTCACAGAACTCCAGCTCCGCCTTTCCTTGTTTTGTGCAATATTCATTCGTGCTCTGCTTGCTCTTAAAACTGATCCATGAGGAAGAAAGGACACCCCTGTGAGATTGGGAGACTTGCACATGGAGTCCAACTTCAGTGGGGAAACTACAGGCAAACTGGGCATGCTCAGAGCTGCTCCTGATTCCGTGTTCACTGCCTGTCTCCAAGCAGATTTGAGGTTTAACTTGCTTTGTCTTGTGAAACTGAGTAAATGGACAGTCCACAACACTGTCACCTGCCCTGCTCCCAGCCTGAAATTTTTTCTCATCTAAGAGCCGGTCCTACCACCCTTCCCCACCCCCACCATGACCACGCCTTCCATCAGGCCGTCATTATCTTTGTCTCAATTACTACTTCTTCCAAACTCCTTCACTTGCTTCTGGTTTCCCCCTTCTAGTTGTCCTCAGAGTGACAGTTGTGAAGGGGATATCCTGACCGTTTCATGCCCTTTAACAAAAAGTTTCACTGGCTTTCTTTTTCTCCAGATAAAATAAAATTTTCCTTGTGTAATTTGCAGGGCCTTTTATGATGTGACAATCTCATGAAATCTTGCCATCCCTCCCCTTTGACACAGTAAACTACTTATTCATCATGCTCTCCCCTCATGCCTTTAAATAAGTGTTCCCTTATCTTTGTGGGTGGTGGAGGAGAGGGAGAAATTAAAATTCAAAATAGATGAATATACTAGAGGGAGGGGGAAACGGGGAGTTGCTGTTACATGGATATAGAGTTTCAGTCATGCAAGATGAAAAGATTCTAGGGATCTGTTGTTCAACAATGTGCTTATAGTTAACAATCCTGAACTGTACACTTAAAAATTTGTTGAGGGGGGGCACCTGGGTGGCTCAGTCGGTTGGGCGGCCGACTTCGGCTCAGGTCATGATCTCGAGGTCCGTGAGTTCGAGCCCCGCATCAGGCTCTGTGCTGACAGCTCAGAGCCTGGAGCTTGTTTCAGATTCTGTGTCTCCCTCTCTCTGACCCTCCCCAGTTCATGCTGTGTCTCTCTCTGTCTCAAAAATAAATAAACGTTAAAAAAAAATTTGTTGAGAGGGTAGATCTCATAATACGAATTTTTACCACAATAAAAAAATAGATAAATATATCAATGCTTACAGAGACACAGATATATCTTCACAGACCTCTCTTCACCCGATAACCCCCTGCTCATCCTCCAGAAATTCCTGCTTCTGCCAAGAGGTCTCTCCTAAGCCCATCTGGGCTGAGTGCCGGTCCCTACCTAGTTGTTACCTGCAATGTGTGCACACACCACACAGCACAATAATGTCTAGGGTTTCCCCCCCACCAAATTCAGTCCATAGCAGACTATTATCAGTCTTTGCAATACCTTTCTTTTTTCACTGTCATTCATTTATTTATTGATTCATTTATCCCCTTCTGCCCATTTCTTCCTGCCATTTCCCCCATGGAACGTAATGTGTTCTTTGGATCTATAATGTGTATGGATTCTTGATTTTAGATTAAGTCCTTATGAAAGTAGTGTATTGTTTTCTATGTGTGTATTTTCCACACAGTTGCCTATAACACCTGTCTGTCTCAGCTTCTAAATCATAAGCCACTTGAGGGCAGGAAATCAGCCTCTTTTTTTTAATGTTTATTCATTTTTTAGAGAGAGAGAGAGAGAGAGAGAGAGAGAGAGCAAGCAAGGGAAGGGCAGTGAGAGAGGGAGACACAGAATCCAAAGCAGGCTCCAGGCTCTGAGTTGTCAGCACAAAGCTCAACACGGCACTTGAACTCGTGAGCCGTGAGATCATGACCTGAGCTGAAGTCAGAAGTTTAAGGGACTGAGCCACCCAGGCACCCCAGGAAACCAGCCTCTTTTAACCTGAACACCTTGCAGAGTGAAACACAGTAAGTGACACACAGTAAGAACTCAGTAAATGTTTATTAAATCCGTTCATGAGACAATAAATTAATGAATTAAAAGGTCTATATTTTAGTTGAACTTCTAATGTCCTTTGGTGGACTTTTCAAGTTTCACATCGCTTGTCGAGAATCTCACCATGAGCACTTGCAATAAGAGCTAAAATCTTAAAATATGAAACCATTGAATCTTCGCCTCTTAAGCTAACCATTAATTTCACCTCTGAGGTGTTGCTTGAGCACACTCTCCCTACAATACTAGTGGATATTGTGGACCATCGTGTGGACAGTGGCTGAAATGTTTAGTAGATTCCTACTTCTTTCTCAAAACGTTTGCTGATTCATAGCTGAAGTGATCAGCCCCAGAGGGAACTGAGGTCTCCAACCAAACCAAAGCCAGTTTTGTCATTCCCATTACCCATCAGAGGACTACAAAGATTCTTTCCTTGACTTTGAACCATCGTATGGGTTTACAGTCCACTTGTCTGTGGTTTAGAAACTGAGCATGTCAGCACTACTTTTTACAGCCTCAGTGTAGCAGCAAATGTGTTTTGTTCTCTCCTTTCAAAAGTGAAGATTGTATTTTAAAATCACTCTCTCCCCTAGGGAACCACTCATTCCTAATTCCCTGACAGGCCATGAGGACCTCAAAATTAAGAAAGATGTCAAGGAATGCGAGTTTGTACAGAAAGGACTAGAAAACCACCCAGACACGTAACGACTCAGTTACGTGCCTGGCTTTTGTCAGGAGAACTGTGTGTCTGAATTTTCAGGCTCATAATAGACATGTGTGGCTAACTGACTTTTATCTTGCCTCTGTCATATTGATCTATCAGTGAATCTATAATAGAAGATGGGAGCCTGGAACAGTAAAAAGTAATAACCATTGAGATGGATAGCTCGAGCAAAAATGTAGTTTCATGGGGACACTTAGTGTAAAGAACTGTAGATTCATGTCAAGGGGGCATAAGTATCCCCTTCAAAGCCAACTGTTAAAAACACCTAGTGCACAGATGACCTGCCTTCAGAATATGATATGTTTCTGTATTGATTTTCAGAGTTTCAAAACAACAGGAAATAGCCAAGTGAAAGTTTCTTTGCAGAGCACTAAAAGTAATTTACCTTCTTCCTTTGATTTCAGCTTCAGATTTTGTTTTATGGTTCAAAGTACAAGCGCTTATTTTAAAAAATTCATTTCTAACTTATGGTAGGAAGCAGCACTGGAGACCAAGGCTGTGTGGAGTAAGAAATGAGCCACAAAATGAAGCAAACAAACCCCCAAAATTGCATTAATGGAAGCAGTGGCAAGTCCTTACATGGTGAACCTTGTCTTTCAAGCACAGGCCCATTGTTGGAGGGCAGGATTTTACCATTATCAGAGTATGCTGAAGAATAGATTGAAGAGCCTCCAAAATGATCAATACTATGACTTTGAAGCCATCTCGGGTTGACTTCTGCTCTTCCATCTTTTGTATGCCTTTTTGCATGAAAATATTGGCATATTAAAAAAGAAAAGGTCATCTAGGACAGAAGAAAAACATTTTACTTTTCAGTGCAAATTGATGTCACTTGCATGCTTTTATTAGTATATAGCAAATGCTAAACATGGTGTAATATGAACAACTTAAAATTCCTAGACTGGAAATCTCTCTTTTTTTTCTTTTTTCAGAGATCATGTGCTTCCTATTCACATGTATTTGCTATATGCAGTGTATGGGAAAAAAAAAAAAACAGCTGATTCAGTGCCCAAATTTGATATTTTTTTCCCACTGTTTTCTTCACGTTTGGCTTTGGGAAGTTGTATCAGTCAGAGTTCTGGCAAGAAACAGATGGCACGCTCAAGTGTTTAAAGTGAGTTTTAATAAAGACACAAAGGGTGGGCAGTGTTAAGGGAAACCAACAGCGGAGGGTAAAGCAGGCATTCCTGAGCCTTCCAACCACCAGGGCTGAAGCGGCAAGAGGAGGTGGGTTTCGAATAGAGTGGGGCCTGTGTCTGGCGGGAGAGTCATCCAACAGGAGCTGTGGCCCAAGGAAGAGGCACCCAGAGACTGCCAACCCATGAACCAGCGGGCGGGAGTCAAGGGAACAAATACTCCTGTATGTCTTTCCTCATGGCTTCCGCTTTGCTACCAGGGCCTCCCATTGGCTGAGCCCCACTGAAAGCCAGAGTAAAAGAAACTTTGTTTCATAGGTGCTTCATATTAGTCTCCTGGGATAGAGGACAAGGGGAGAAACCCAGAGAATAATCTGGAGGGGCAGATGGACAATGCCGCATCACAGGGCATATAGTCATATTTTACTTTAGATATATGCTCTGTGCTTCTAGAATTGGCAGCATAATTGCTGTTTTTCAGCTGCAGCAGAACTGGGAAATGGAACTCTTTTACTGTACATATAACACATCCTGACCAAGTTTAGAAGGAGAGTTGGCTGGGAGAGCTGTGAGTATGAAATAAGAATATCTATGAGCATGGAAGAAACTGTTAAGATATTGAGGAATAGAAGTTAAACAAAATTAAATGAAGAAGTACAAAAGAGATGGGAATCTGTTAACCTCTGCCTTCTACTTCTTAGCAAATACAACATTACAGCAAGTACAAATACTGTGATAGTGTTCCCAGGAGCCATGGCAATGACTCACCTCTTCCTCACTTCCCCTCACCCCCATCCCATTAAAAAAACACTTCCAATTCAGGTTATGGAAATATTCTTCCAGTTTACAAGAAAAACAGCAGGAAACTTGGGTTTTCTGTAGACATTCAGCCATAGATTATATTTTAATATAATGCATTGTATCCAGAAAGGGAGAAATATCCATGTCATGTGTTTGCCAGAGCAAAGTTAAAATGTGTATGAACTCTGGGGTATTTTTTTTTCAAATCACACCCTTGTAAGAAGCCCATTTGCTAGAAATATTTGAATCTGTTAAGTATTAGATATGGGATAGATTATTTTTGTGTTATTTTTGTCATCCTCAGATGTTTTCATTGTGCCTTCTGCAATCAAATGGCCTGGGTCAGAAGATTAGAATAACACAGGCTCTCCCCTGAAATACACAAATTTGTCTATTTTAGTTAGCAAAGTAAGATGCTGTACCAGAAAATTTACATTCTGTACAGAATCCAGGTCCTATGTTACACACATATTGGTTGTGTTTCAAAAGACACATGTTAATAGCTCCTTCCCTATCTAGATAAATTACCTACCTATTATCCACCTATCTATGAAATCTAAATGTAATAATTTAATGCAATGTAATAATTCAATGAAAAAGGTAGCCTACTTGCAGAATTCTGTCTCCAGATTACCAGTTGCTGGAGAAATATTTACAGTTATTAAGCCCATTAGGATGGTTGGTTCTCACCTAGGATAAAATGGTAACTCTCTACTGCCTAGGTTTGCTTTCCTTTCTTTCTTTGCTGGTACTCTTTCCCATCAAAGACAACTTTTTAAGGCTGAAATATTTCACAAACAGCTTCTAATGGCTTGAATTGTTCTTTTTTTTTTTTTTAAGTACAGATAACGGGAAGTGAAAATATAGCTAAAGGCTTCTTTCAAAGTATGTTGACATTTCTGTTCCATTAGTACAGGATTGTAATGTGTATCCACATGTTAGCTGTAAAGAAAAGACCATCTCTTGAGCGGTAAAAATATATGTGAAGTGCTCATTCCAAACATCTGACTACACACACACACACACACACACACACACACACTCGTGCACATCCACATGCACACACACACACACACATGTGCTGGGCTGGGAAGGGACTGTGATAAGAAAAGATAGTATTTGAAATCTGAAAATCTGCCTTCTAATACTGACTCCTTCCTGATTATGACCCTAAACCTCTCCTATCCCTACTCCACCAACTGCTACTCAAGTCACTCCCCCAAGTCCTATATTCTCATCCATAACTTACATATCTATAACTCCCTGAATTATCTTTATGGCTATCTGCCATTACTCCTTTGCTTCCTGATTATTGTTGCCCTAACCCCACCTGTCATTTGATTGTTAACTTGTCCCTCCTTTTAACACCCAGCTACATCTTCACTTTCTCCAGAATTCCTTCCTGAATTCCTCCAACCTGAGTCAGGTGATCCGCACCTCTAGCCACCATAAAAACCACAGTGCTTATCCCATTGTCTTGTGGTTTTCTGTTGGCTTGACCATCTTCACAGAGTCAAAACTCCCTGGAGGATATGGACAGCATCTTCTTTGTGTTTGTATTTCTAACATCTTAAAATAAGGGGCACATAGTAGAATGTCAATTAGAGTTTGGTGAACAAATGAAACTTGAGCTCAACTCAATAGAAGTCTTGACTCAGTCTCACCAAATTTTGGGACAGTATCATTATAGAAACAAATGAAGGAAAATAAAACTCCCAGGTGTTTCAGTAGTATTGCAAAGTACACAAAAGAAAGTGTGGAGCAGAAACTGAATGCCTGGATGTCTGACTCCAAAGACCATGCTTCTCCTATGTTCCCTCTCCAGGTAACTCCCCACGCCTCTGTCTCTCAAACAAATGGAACAGAGAAAACTCTCTCTCTCCACAGGGTTGATAAAAGCAACAAAGGAAATCGTGTCAGTTAATGTGGAACAGAGTAACAGAAAAGTCTAGTGCCTTTTCCTGTTAGGGAGAAACATAACTTTAAACAACACAGAGAATAAGGGATTGCCTAGCCATGCCACCTTCTCCCACCCCACACTGAAGGTTTTCTTTAGAACCAGCCAAGCTTTATCCAGTCACCTTAAATTAGTCTCCCTTAGCATGTATAATAAGCACAGTTGCACTCCTAGGGTTTCTCTACACCAGCACTGACAAGAAAATGTATAGTAGCAATAGCATAATGGAAAGAGTATGAGGCTCAGGAAGGCTGCTCATTCTATTAGTCTGCAAAATGCCATCAGCCTACAGTTTAAAGAGAGAAAGACACAGGGAGAGTAAAGTTCAATTGCCCTCTAATTAGCCCTAATTAGCAGATTGAAAGCTGTTTGTATATAACAAAAGACACCTATTTTTGTGGTTCAGCAATTGAAATGAATAGTCCAAGTGGATAGTAGCTACTTGAGTAGAAAGCAATTTGGGGACAAGCACATGCAATTTCAGTACTGTTTTATGGGACAAATAACTAGTTTAGAAAAGTTTTTTTTTTAACCAATTGAATATTAAGAAAGAAGAATTGAACAAACATGAATTACTCATAGCTATCAAAAGGTAATAAAATCCAAGGCAATCTATAGAAATTAGCACAACCAGCAGTTTGGCGAAAACAATTTATGAATCAATTGTATTTCCCAAATCTCTGTTGAAAGGAGGTATTTTGGAATCCCCAAATGCATTATTTCACATGAGTAATGTCACATCTAGTGACAATTTAATTTCTAACGGCTCTGACTTGAGTCTAAACACAATTTTCGAACAAGGATACTTTGGAAACTTGCAATCATTCCTAAAATGGAGCTCGTCAGAAGCAGGTTTCTCCGGGCGCTAAAGCGAAATACCCTCTTCCCTCCTCCTTCCCCTAGTCTCAGGTCTGTAAATTGGAGGAACAAAACAGAATTTTCAGAGATGGGATACTTGCAATGAAGGCAGAAACTTACTCTTGAATAAGGAGGAATGGAGTATAATTGAGGGGTGAGCACTGAGGGGCGACAGCTCACTGTAGAGCCACCGGTAGTTTTCACCTGGTCCTCAGTCATTTTTCATCTCTTAGAAGCAAATTCCCAGCCGGCAAAGATGGGCTGGCCTTGAATACCACTTTCTCTACTAAATTCCTTCTTTCTTAACCGACATTTTGTGGTTGAACAGATGAATCCCAGATGTACAAAGAATAGTTCACATTCACAGTGAATGAAGTCCTGGCTCATTAAAGGAAAGACACTATTCCTTTCTGGCTCTGAATCCCAAGATAGCATTTCTTGGAGTTGAAAGGGAACTGGGAACTTTAACAAAATCCATAAGGAAAACTTCCTGGGTCACCGAGAAAGCCCTAACAAGAGGATATCGTTTAAATGTCCTGTCCGGTTCCAAGTGCTTCCTTGAGAACTTGCCCCCCCTGGTTGCCTTCCCGGCATTTCAAGTCTCTTACTTAGACCTGGTGTTGGCACTCATAAACCTTCCCATCTAGTTTTAAAAGTCTGGCGCAGAAAAGGCAAGTAGCAGAACCTCCTTTGTTGAGTGTTGGGTTGAGAGAGAATAAGGAAGAAGAGGTGGGTGCATGCTTAACATTCAAACAGGTCGTGATTATAATAGTACTCCAGAAAGGGAAGATTAACCCTGAAGTTACTCCAGGAAGAAACTACCACCATACGCTGCGGCTGTTATCAACTTTGTAAAAGCTGACAATGGTCTGAGCGTGTTCCTCCAGTTATAAACTACTCCTTCACAGTTCAGGAAATCTCAAGAGCTGTCTAACTGCTCTACTCCCACTTCCAGCCAGTCTCGCTCCGAGTATTGCTACAAGTGCTGACTCCTCACTTGGCCAAGAGCACGTCCTCTGTGGAGTGCCTTGGGGGAACAACTTTTCCTCTTGACCTCACGTTTCTTAATAAAATTCAGTTCTTTAAAGTGAGAAGAGTTGACTGGAGAAGACAGAAAAGAAAGGAATCCTTGCAAAAGATGGGTTTTCACTGGCCAACAGGCTTCACTTTGATTCCCCAATTTTCAGGAATGCAGACTTTTTCGTCAAATCACTCTGCTGCCCAATGAGAGTAAAGAGCAAACTCTCCAGTATCACAGCATGCCCTGAGACGAAAATGTGTGAGGGCAGGAATTTAAATGCTGAGCATAACCTGACTGAATGTTACTACAGATTCCCAAATAAAAGTCTGGCAAACAACTAATTCTTTCCTCTGTGGTTAAAAGCAAATGCTTTAAAAATATTTTCTATAGACTTATTACTATTTTTTTTTCTGAATGGTTAAGTCCATTGTCTCATTCATATCTTATTTGTTTATCTAGGGGAATTTTGTTGGGAGGGCATTGCCAGAAAGATCTGAATTGTGACCAAAGTCGTAACAGCCATATATGTATTAATTTTGCTGACAGGCTAAAACACAAGAACATTCCTGACCCTGATTATCAGGGAAGGTAACATCCAGGATCACAGAGGAAGGGCTGAATGAGGTTAGAGATCTGACAGAAAGTGATCACGTCACAGATGTGTCTGTCACTGCAGAAATTTTTGGTGCTTCAGGAATACGTTTGGGTTTCTGAGTTAACCAGATAATGACTTGTTTTAATATTCTATGTCACCCATGTAGGCCTGATCACAAGTCATTTTTTTCTCCTACTTCAGAATATATTGGATGGCTATGAAAGAAAACTCTGATGCTTGGAACAACAATCACAGAAACCAAAATTTTATGCTTTGTTCTTTTATAGGCCTCTTCAAGCCCCAGGAACAGGTGCTTTAAATTAGGCTGCTGAAGGCCAGCAGGGCCTGGCTTTATTATACTTTGGTAAATAACAGTCACTGTTGTCATCGGAGTTTTCTACACTTGCAGAAAATGTCACTAGCCACATGTCAGCAGGGTTCTTTGTCTAATTTCTACAGCTAAGGTGGCAAGAAGGTTATTAGAAGTAATAGCAAATTTAAAGTTTTATTAGCAGTAAACTGCAAAAGCTAATGGTGATGCCAACACTAGATAAAATCATTGTCACAGTTAATTCTGAACTCCTTATTTCAAGCTTAATAATAGGAAACTCAATGGAAAGGATATTACACGCCCCATATCACTCATGAGTGCCGCAGGCCTGAGTAACTTGTTATTTTGCTCATGAGTGAAATAAAATGCAGATTATACTGCCTGCTATCAGGGGCATTGTTTTAATTGAGGGTGTATGCATGGTGATGAGGGGGGCTCCGAGTAGGTTCTCATTTTTGTAAATGTTATAACAGTGCTCTGCTTGTTTATAACTGCGACTTGGCACGTCACCTTTCTCTTCCGTGTGTGTGCGTTGAAAGTTTTTTTTTGTTTTGTTTCAGCTTTAGAAAAATGCAAGCAAGCTAGGGAGAAAGGGGAGATAGCATTCAGTGCTCCTCACCAGCATTTCCACGGAAGTGCTTCTCCAGCATTCTAGCGCCTTTGTCTCCAGCCCCTCTGTCTACAGAGGCAAACAATGGAATATTTGTGTTGCTCTGTTTGTCTCATTCCAATCCTGGATGCCGGCACAAAAGAGCCCTTCCACTCTGACATCCACGCCCAGCCAGGAATAAATAATACAAGATGCACTCCTCCATGCTTCACATTCAGTAAGAAAATAGGTGTTTCCAAGAATCAAGATCACATGGGATTTTGTGTTCTTTTTTTAAAGTATGTTGCTCTTTCCTTTCAAACAAGTTGAAGCGATTTCTGATCCTGTGCCACAAATCATCCAAATGTGCCGCCTCGCGAGCTGTGTGTGCATTCCTGCTTTAAGGGGCTCCTTACACTGACTTGACAGGGACTGTCTGTGATTATGCAGGTCTAACTTTAGGCTGCAGCGCATGGAGGCGACTATTTTTAAGCGTGTCCTGTTCTCTTTGATTGGAGTTGAAATCCTAAGACATCCACAGCCAAGATCATTTGTGCCTCTCTAAGTTTCAATATTTCTTTTTGAAATATTTGGCTAATGAAACACTGTATGGACAGAGCTGCCTTTAGTTCAATTTCTGAGCAATTATCACACCACGGCAATTCGACTTTATCTAGCAGTGGAGACAGCCAGGCTGCCTAACAAAGCTTTCACCTAAGTTAAGGACACAGAAAGGAGCCAGGGAAAGCAGCCCAATCTCTGCTTTAAATTTGTGAAAGATACAAAATCTGAATTCAAAACCTTAGGACTTGTGAGTGGCTTACTCATTAGCAGGTGAAATCAGCCCCCAAATTGCAATCTTGATTGGTTCGATAATGCTGTCTAACTTGTTGTGAGATGAGTTTCATTTTCAATAATTTCCTCACTGCTGTTTTTCTGCATCATATTTCAGTTTGCAGACTCTGTCCTTTAAATGGCATTTCCACTTTGCCAAAGCACCAAGCTGTGAATTTATTGAGAAATGTTTGTGTTCACCATAAGACGATGCCATTGCTAATAGGGCCCATTAGTCTCAGGAAAAATGAAACACTATATTCCTAAATGGTAAACAAACAGTCCCAAATTCCAAAGATTATTATTACCGGGAATGCAAAGCGCAGGGCTGTGAGAGTTTGTAAATATGCACAACTGCACAAATTCGCATGGACAATGATGCATACCATATTCATCTCCGCTTATTTCCTGTGCATGCACAGCATTCTTATGTTTGGCAATGAATATGGTGTCGTGGCACTGGAAATCCTTTTATTATTAAAAAAAAAAAGACAGAAAGGATGTCAGCCAGTTAAGCATGATATTAGGATTTGATCTTTTTGTTTTGTTTTGTTTTGTAGTTCCCAATTTAGGAGAACCATCAGTTCTCCCCAAAAGATACTTTTAATGAATTGTCATACCTGATTTTGCATGGATGCCATGATGTCTGGCCTGCTTCAATTTAGAGTCCCCCAGGACCTGTAGAGATTTTTAATGGTCGTGAGAAATTGTCTCATACTGTGGATTATAGAACTGTTTCTGTGATAGTCAGCTATCTACTCTATTTAAGACAGATCTGACTCTGGAAGTTTGTTTCACCATTCTTGGGTATTTGGTATTTAGATGATTTATTAACACGTTTAATTATGCTGATAATCAGTGTTAACATAAATAGCAAACAAACATTTTCAACTTCAATGATATTTTTAGAGGAGTAGGTTTTTGTGACTTTTTCCATGATTGTTTAAACAATATACCTTTTAACTCTTTAATGGCTGTAAGTGGAAGTCTTGATCTTTAAGTCATTTTATGCATCTTAACTGCACATGATTTGCTTCCAAGCCAAGTCCCCATGCTACCATGCACCTCATCCAGTTCTTAAATGTGTAATATGCATGCTTCTTGGTGTGTGCACATTAGTAACTTTTCTCTAAAATTATAGTTCAACATGGAAAAACAGCAATGACCAAAACTGACCAAATATTTGCCTCAGTAAAGTTTGCATTGTAATAGGGAGATGCAGTATAGTGTGTGGTATGTTGGCTGATGGTAGTTAACTGTTATGGAGAAAAATAAAGTGGGAAAGAAGGACTGATCAGGGAGAAAAGAGCTTCTCTGAAAAGGTGGCATGTGAGCAAAGGGTTCTGAAGGAGTGAGGTAGCAAGCCATGCAGCTAGTGGCTGGAAGAGAATGTTCTACACAGAGGGAAAAGTAAATGCAAAAGCTCCAGACAGGAGCCTCCTTGGAGCATCTGAAGATCACTGGAGAGAACAGTGTGGCTAAGGCAGAAAGATGAAGGGAAGAAGAGCGGCAGATGATGAGGTCAGAGAGATGGTGATGGCAGGGTTTGTGTGTGTGGAGGTGAGGGCGATGAGGGGTCCACCGAATGGCTTTACCCTGATTCAGATGGGAAACCATCAAAAGATTCCAAGCAGAAGAGTGATATGATCTGCCTCACGACTTAGGGGCACCTAAACTACCTTGACAATAGACTATTGGGAATAAGAGTGGAAGCATAGACACTAGTCAAGAAGCTATTAAAATGAGCCAGATAAGAGATGATGCAGTCTGACTGAAGCCAGACTCTGGATAAATTTAGAAGTTTGAGTATACAGGATTCGTTGGCAAACTGGATAAAAATGTGAGAGAGAAAAAAGGTCAGGAATGATCCCAAGTTTTTAACCTGAGCAAATGAAAGGTTTGAATCGCCATTTACTGAATGGAGAAAAAAAATGGGAAGGAGCACATTTGGTGGGGGCAGGTAGGATAGAAGTTGGTCTTTAGCTACACAGGAGGAGGGGTTGAGTAAGCAGTTGCCTATAGGAGTCTGTCAGTTAGGCACACCCTCACTACAGACATTGTAATCCTTGAGACTGTGAGGTTAGGAGTGCAGACAGGGGAGAGAAGTCCAAGGATGGAGTTCTTGGGCACTCACTAGACTTCAAGGTGATAAGAAGAATTCAACAAATGGGACTGAGAAGGAATGGTCAGTTAGTTAGGAAAGAAGGAATTGGGGAGAGTGCAGTGTCCTAGAAGCCAAATGAAGCAAGTAGATAAATGAAGGGTGACGGATGATAAAAAGTATGCATTTATTTCTGAAAATCATTTATTTTTTCCAAGATAGCATGGTGTTTTAACATAGTGAATACATTTAAATGTATTTAAACAAACAAAAAATTTTTACTTTGGGATCTAAATTATCTGACTCGTACAATCATTTATTAAAACATGCACAGAACCAATAGTGAAATCTCTTTATTTAGAATGGTGTCATGAACATTCAAAAGTTTGTCCTAATTCTGTTGAGATTCCAAAAACCTATTTTGGAATTCCTTTAATCTTTTTTATAGTGTTATGTATATGTAACATCAGTCAAGTATAAGCACACGTATGTATGCTTTCTTTGGGGCACTCAGGTATAGTTTTTAATGTTTGACACTATAAAAACTACAATTTTAGAATTTCCTGTTATCTATTTATTTTGTGTTTGTTCTGGGTTTAGATTCTCTCAGGCTGAAGGTCTTGTCTTTGGAATTCCTACTCCCAACATTGTGGGAGTGTGAACTCTGTAATATTTAGGCCACAAGACACATTTTGTGATTTGGGCCTTGTTTAAACTGTATATAATTTTATGCATCAATTTTGGAGTCATATCAGTACCCTTATAACTTGAAGGACCGCCAAATATGAGGCCAATTTTATCTAAGTTCTTATATTTCACCTGGTTTTCGTTTTAGTGGGGACATAGGAGTAGATAAGAAGATAAAGCAGAACAAAACAATTTGGCAACCATCTTGTTAGTTTAATTCCAGATTAAAGCCAACTTCATAATTCAGAATTCAAGTTGAGTTTCTGAGCAGCCTATCTTTAAGGGGTTCCTAGGCTCTTCCATTGCAGAAGTCCTCTGCTGAACTTCCTCTCCAGGTTTCCCAGGGGCACATTGCCTTTTGGCAAATGACATCTTCTTCCAGCTTGAGTTTCTAACTTACTCCAATTATTGGTAGCAGACTTCAAGTGGCAGGTTTAGTGGATAAATGAGGAACATAGCACAACAGAGACTCCCAGAACTGCCCATACTCAGCCAGTCTCTCTCTTATCAGCTCTTCTGACTCCTGCACTTCTTCTTTGCCACAACTACTTTTCAAATAGCACAGTCCCAAGACTCGGAATCTCATGAAAGCTCAAGTCATGTAAGCTGGTATAGCCCCACTTACCTGACACCATATCAGCCATTCTTGTATACCTGTTGAAGAAAAGAGTGAGAGGTCCAATATGCCTCAGTAAAAAGTGTCAGAAAAAATTTTGCAGAGCATGACAAGGTATGAATATCCTCCACATCACAATCATAACAGTTCTTACAACTCTATAAAATTAAACATTACCTGGCAAATAAGTTACTAAATGAATCTCACATAGTCTATAAACAGTAAAATTTACAACACCGAGAACGAATGAAGTCACCAAATACAAAGTGAACAGATGTGTGAATAGCCCAAGTGTGGAACAGCTTCACAGTAGCTTCGTAACAGATTATAAAGTCTGTTGCTCTAGGAAGTGTCAAATAATTTATAGATATTCTGATGAGCCCCAATTTACTCACCTTTACCTTGTTTTTTCCAATAATGGTGACTTACATTTTCTTCATAGCCCGAGTGAAAAAGGTAACATAAAACAAGGGTCAACAAAGTAGGGGCCTTCCTGCTACTAATTATACATGACAAGGTCAAGGTTTCCACAAGTTCAACAGGCTCCTTTAAAGAAAGTACATCATTAAGGGTATGCCCCTCCAAGTGAACAGGATGTAAGTTTTCCTGGGAGTATATAATGTTTAGTCTAACATGACAAAGTTCCAGAGACCGAAGGGAGACACAGGAAAAAGGGAGGGAAATGGTGTAATGTGACATATACATAGGTAAGAATCCTATCCTCTGAAGGCTTTTGGCTCTCCAGTGCCTTGACATCAATGCCTGTATGGCCATAGTCCGTAGTAGACTGTGTATCAATGAGTGCTATGCTAAAGGGGGAGATGGAAGAGAATAAAACAATTAAGAAGTGAAATACAGATAAATTGGATGGATGGATAGATGGACGGATAACAGGCTTATTCTTTCTAGCTGCTACAGTCTCTCGAACACTTCACAAGACCATGAGAGACCACCATTATTAGCCCCACTTATAAATGAGAGCTCAGAGATGCTAAATACGCCTATATAGCCACTAAAGCCTCTATTAGGTCAGTCTAATTGTCTCTATAAACTTATTTTCTGTTTTTCTCTATCACATTCATTCTGCTCCAGCCACGCCAGGCACCTGCTGCTTCTCAAATGTGTCAGGAAAATTTCCACAGGGTTTTTGTGCTTATAGTTCCATCCACCTTCAGTGTTATTCCACTGAATATCCATATGCTTTATCCTTTTGCTTCGATGTCTCCTTAAATGCAATTCCTCTCTCTCTCTCTCTAGATTCTTATGCCCCATTCCCTCCTTTTCTATAAAATCTTCTCACCATCTCTCCTATATCACCACCAACTCCCCCCCCCCCGAAAAAACACCTGAGATGGAACCTTGTATGTAGGTAACTAATTTTTGGAAGTAATAGCAAAAACAGAAGCAGAAAAATGAGAAGAGTGAAATGGGAAAGGAAGGAAAGCTGATGTAGCAGTGCATTATCAAGTTGCTAACCAATGGGGATAATTAGGGCTCAGCATCACTAGGGATCCTCTGGGGAGCCTTGTGTAATACACTTCAGAGTTTTCTACCTGAGTCATAGGCTCCTGTCCCCATTATTCAAGGGTCATCCTTTGGATTTTGGTTAGATGGTCCCATAGGTGTTCTAAAAAATAGCCCTCAGGCAAAAGTTGGGACTACGTGCTGGCTGGTTATACCTAATTTTTGATGTATCAATGGTAAAATAAAAACTTTGGATGAAAGGGTGTGTGACGTGGAAGTAAGAGTTTTCTAAGAGAGCCCACTTCTTGCATCACTCAGACCTTTCAAAGAACCTTCAAGGTAGTTAGTGGCCAGTGGTAATTTCTAGACAATCAACTCAATATAGAAAAGTTTGTGGACAAAGCTAGAGTCCCTCCTGTTGCAACTTGTCCCTGGGCCATAACTGACAGTAACCATCTTTTTTCTCCATTCATCCCCATTCATTGCTTCTCCCATTCTTGCTTACTATCCCAGTTGGTCTAGACTTACTTGTTTGGAGGGATGACACAGACCTTCTTACCCAAGAGGTCAGAATTGTCAATTACCCTGTTACCCTGGTTAAGCCATTGTCTTTACAATGGTCCATTTTCTATTAGCATGAGGAAAGCTCCAATGAAACCCCTGGGTTCTTTTTTTTTTTTTTTTTAGAAAGAGAGAGAGAGAACACAGGAATGGGGGGAGAGGGGCAGAGGGAGAGAGAGAGAGAGAGAGAGAGAGAGAGAGAGAGAGAGAGAGAATCTTAAGCTAAGCATGAAGCGTGACACAGGGCTAGATCCCACAACCCTGGGATCATGACTTGAGCCAAAAGCAAGAGTCAGCTGTTCAACTGACAGAGCCACTCAGGCACCCTTGAAACCCCAGGGTTCTAAACATACTCTCCCAGGGTACCATTATGTAGCAGCAGTCATAGATGTTCACTATAATCAGGTTCAGTTATCCCCACCAACATGATCACTTTCTTCTCTTCTGTTGGAGCCGCTTGCATGAGAAGCACAAAATGACCAAGAAGTAGTCGTAGTTTCGAGGTTGTGAAACACTTTGTAGACCCCCTCATGAAGTGCCCTCCTGCCCCATGGGAACCAGACTTCTAAGCCAGAAGAGTCTGAATTATGGGCATGGGAAGCACTGACTCCACCAGTGGGCCACTCTGAGTGACAACAAAGGGGCCAATTTCTACTTCTTGGTTTTTGGATCTGTGCATTCTGGCTTTTAGGGTCACAGCACCATACACATCCAGAAAGAGAGCATTCCAGCCCTACAAGGTGTAGTCCCTGAGTTTAGGCATTAGCTAAGCTTTAAATTATATGTTTTCATCATTCTCTGAGGCAGCCACACTGTTGGAGAGCAGGAACCGCACCCTCTCACCATCGTACTCCCAGAACATAGATGAATACCTGGCACATATTAGGCAAGCAACACATTATCTCTGAGTAAATGAATGAATAAATGAATGGTTCAGTTAATCTCTTTAGATATTTATGTATCTGGGAACATTCCAAATCACAAAACAAAGAGATTGAAATTCATTATAAACTAGTACCTCACATGATTAAAATGTGAGCAATCACTTCTTAGACACATACATAATTAGCACACATGATGTCAAAAATAAAATTAGGAAAATTGAATTCACTTGTATAATGTATGTAGAATTAATCTATTAGTGTATACACCATATTTATTTACCTTAGTGTACCAACAGATCTTAAACTTGACAACATAGGAGTACAGATTCACTTATTTTTCCTTGTCCTAAATACTAATGAATTTCATGTATGAAAACCTCATTAAGAAACATTATGTTCAAGAATAAATTGTCAAAGCCCTACTCTACCAGATTAAATGTATGATAAAATATTTAAAATGACATTTATTGCATCAATTTTTTTAAATAAAGCTAAAGAAAGCTGTTAATATAACTTAATAGCCCCAACTCTTGTTCTCTTTACTATTCCAGCATATTTCTCCAATAATATATTTTGCCTACTCCTGCTAAAATAGCAGAAAATAATACCTACAGGACTAAAATGAAGTTTTAGAGAATTAAAGGAGTAGCTGTAAATGTGTAATGTTTTATATGAATTTCAGGTTAGCATGTGATATATCGTATTGGGTTTCCTGCCAAAGGGATTTCAAGTTCTTGGGAAAATAAAGTCAGCATATTTCCATTTTTGAAGGGAGTCATTTTATCATTAATCATGGAACAGTTACTGAACTCTGACAGCTCTAAGTGTTGAAAAAAATCAGAGAGGATCCATTTTTTTTTCTACTTATGAACTGTAAATTGGTGATGAGGACCAATGGAATCTATTTACCTAGCCTAATGTTAATGCTTCATTTTAGCTAAAATGTGGACATATATTAGTCTCTGTGCATATTTCACCGGCATTCAAATACCACAGTGTTGGAAAAATTTTTAATGAAATCTTAGATCCTTATAAGAGAAAATCTAAGGATTTATTCATAAATATAAAGATAGTCTATCCTAAAATATGCCTATCACAAATATAAGAAATTCCTCAAATTTTAGAAGACTTCTACTTCCTTTAAGGTCAAAATGGAATTCATTTATTCAATTCAGCAGCATGGGTAGTCCAGCTAGAAAGTTAATGTGAAGCTCTTCCTTTCTCTCTTTCCAGTTCTCACCTTTGAAACCAGTTATCTAACTGAAAGTAGTCTTCCCAATTAATGAAGTTATCTACACAATTTTCAAAATGTGACTTCAGTTTGATTGTCTGAGTGTTAATGTTCTTGAAAAGATAATAATAATTCAAAACAGTAGTAAAAACAATAACTGAACAATAATTGAAGTCACTAACACTTCCTTTCTGGAACAGGAAAAGTTACAAAACTTGGTGCTTTATATTAACCCAGGAAAACATTGATCGCATGCACATGATAAAACCAATCACTCTTGGATCTCAGAAGACATTCGTGTTATTTTGTACACCCATTCAAAAGATAGCCAAGTTTTTAATCTAGACCAATTCATAGCAAACAATCCATGAAAACAGCAAACTAGGATGAATGGAAAAATTCTGAGGTCCAGCACATACATAAAACTCAATTATATTTCTTTGTACGATCACAGTAATTTTCCTCAGCAGAGTCCCAAACTATGCTATTGGCTCAAACAGCCAACAAATGTCTAAAAGTTATGAAGGAGAACTCCCATTTTCTCATTTTCCCCTTCAGTTTCAAGCTAGCATGCATTTCTAACTTTGCTCATTAAGAAATGTTTGTCCTTGGGGCGCCTGGGTGGCGCAGTCGGTTAAACGTCCGACTTCAGCCAGGTCACGATCTCGCGGTCCGTGAGTTCGAGCCCCGCGTCAGACTCTGGGCTGATGGCTCAGAGCCTGGAGCCTGCTTCCGATTCTGTGTCTCCCTCTCTCTCTGCCCCTCCCCCGTTCATGCTCTGTCTCTCTCTGTCCCAAAAATAAATAAACGTTGAAAAAAAAATTTAAAAAAAAAAAAAAAAGAAATGTTTGTCCTTAAAAAAATTTCATGTTGGCTCCCAAAATAGTGATCTAGGAAAGCTCCAGGAAGGATATTGCTCTAAAGTTAATAACTCATCTTCACTTATCAACTGTCTTCAACTCTCACAAAGTTCCAAAGGATTCTTTTGTTAGTGTCACAGGACACTTGATGAAAAATTTTTAGAATCAACCCTGACACAATAAGTTTGAATTCTGGATGCTCCTGGGTCCCTTTTCCTTTGAACATTATATGCTTCGGAATCTTTCTTTACATTTTCAAATGACAGAGAAATGGAAAATCTTTCTCAGGTACTGTAGTTCTTTAAGAGCTTCTTGCAAAGATTTCACATGTTGCAGTTATACCTCAAATTAGACATTTTAAGTTTCCCTGCCTGGTCAATTATAAGACCCTGGGCCTTAACCAGAGAACATACGCTTTCGACTTTGCAAAGGTCTGAGTCAACAGCTTGTTGGGCTTTGAAGAACCTCGGCCTTTTTTGTAGCTGGGGCTTTTTCTCCTTTTGCATGTTTCACGACCACTGCTGGTTTTCATTCATCTCCATTCAGTGGTTTCAGGTGACATTTTGGGGCTGGAAACATAATGTGTCAGAAGATAGCTGCAGCTTCCTACTGTGTTAGTTATTGTTTCCTTTGTCAGGAGGTGAGTGAGCACAAACATTTTCCAATTGCTCTGATTTTCAGACAGGTTTAGATCTACTGAGCCATCACTGATGCACACGCCTATACTATTTAGAAACACTTGATATAGATTTCAGAGGCGATTTCTAAGTTCGGTCCCATACAAATAAAGGTACTCTGATTTATCCTTTTTCCAGAAGAGGAATAGATTTCATGTCCTCTTCTTGGTTTACTCCTGCTCAGTATAAAAGGAATAGATGGGGTGCTTCTGAAAACGCTTCTCATTTGGGTTCAAAACAGCAGTTCACCTTTTTGCAAAAGGCAAAACATTACCATGATCAATAGACTCTGTCTCTTGGGATTTAGTTCTGCAGTCCTTTCTTGGGTAAAATTCCCATTAGAATCAGAATGAAGTCCTTAGTGAAAACTTAAATTACATTACAATATTCAGTTTCCTAATTTCCACTAAGGCTTTGCCAAAGGCATTGAATGATTTATGATAAACTTGAAAACCTCGGTCCCCTCTTCCCAGGGTGTCTTCAATTATCTCTTTGACGAACTCTGCTCTTGATTCCTTGTTGAACTGAAGTAATAAGGGGTTTAGGGCTTTTATATTTTTCCTCAAACTTTTCCTTTTTAACTTTAGAATATCTGCAAGTGAAATGTCGTTGAGTGGATCTTTTTAAATGTGCCTCTTATAAAATTATAGTTAAATGTGATCTTATTCCCACAGAATTTATATGACTTATAAATGTAAATTTCCTATGCCATTTAGTTATAAAAATTGTATTATGAAAATTTGTTAGAATTCATTATACTTCAGCCTGAAGAGTTTGCTCTTAGTTAGAAAATAATTTCTGATAAAATCTCATATTGGGTTCTATTTGATTCCTTTGTTACTTAGGATACAAACACATAGCACTGGCCATAATAAGAATTGGATGTGTGAGTATGGATAGATTATAGAATTTTAAAGTTTGATCTGCCTCCTCATGGAGAAACTGAGTCCTGAGCAAACTGAAGGACCCATGCAAAATCACATTTTATTAAGAACAGTGTGCATCCTACTTTATATCATGGACTATAAAGTCAGAGAATTGTGGCTTTAAACATTCCATACACTACTTAGTAGCTATGTCATGTGTAAGTTAATGTATGTGTGTGTGTGTGTGTGTGTGTGTGTGTGCATCTTAGCTATGCCTTTATTAAGTCTATGGGCTTCAAATACTTAACCAGTAAAAATGGAGATATCTACCTTTTAAGATGGCTGAAAGTATGTAAAATTATATATGCAAAAGTCCTGGCCCACAAAAGGCATTAAATCAAATGATAAAGATTATAGTTATTATTATGCAACTAATCTAAATGATCTTTTTGTCCTTTTCTCTGACTTATTCTTCACACAGTTTTCATAATATGTCTCTAAAACACAGGCCATAGTATGATTTTCTTTACTTTGAAACCCCCTATGGTTTCTTAACATTGTTCAAATTAGGTTAAAATGTCTTCCCCTAACATAATACGTCCTGCACATCAGGCCACAGCCCACCTTTCCAAAAATCACTTCAACTTCCTTCCTATACTTACATTGCTTTCAAGTCTAGTTAAATTGCTTTCTGTTCCACAGACACTTCCTCACATTGTTTTCACCAAAATGTCATCTTACCCATACGGTTTCTACTTATTCTTCTAACCAGATGTGCCATTTCCCACCACAGTGGGGAGGAACCAGCATCTACCGAGCATATACTCTTTGGGGTTCTGTGCCTCGCACAGTGTTACTTCACTAACACTGTTCTTTTGGCATGCATCTCATTCTACTTTGTGGTACAGTCATTTTTGTCCTTGTTTCATTCTGCCTCCATTTATGAAGGGCAGGAATTATGTCTTAATCTCTAGCATAATATACTTACAAGTAAAAGGTACTAGGAAAAAATGCTAATTGAATACCTTTACATGTACTAGGCAAAAACATCAGCCAAAATTGGGGTTTGAGTGGCATCTGAAGTAACCTGGAGAACTAGGATAGCTGATTTGGGATAGAAAAACTTTTTAAATCCATCTTAAATCATCATTGGACTTATTCTTTTTTTAGCAAAAGGGAGTTGGAGTACACAATGTCATGGGGCATGCTGCGATTGGAAGAGGGCATCAGTTTTCTCTCCTCCTCCCCAGGCCTAACAGTTAGACAGTTGAATGAAGAAGAAAACAAAGATCAAAAACACCAAACCAGCCCTGGAAGGCACATAGAAATACTTGCATTATCATCATGTAATGATGTAAAAAGTTCAAGAAATAGAAAAATATTTTCTGAGGACATTTATTTAGATGCAGTGTAAGCATCTTCCAACGTATTTCAGAAAATGGGAGATGTGGTGAATTGAAAAGATGAGGGAAAGAATTTGATGAGGCGCCAAACTTATGTGTGTTTTTATGATTACAGGCTACCTTTAAAAGTATACATCCGGGGCGCCTGGGTGGCGCAGTCGGTTAAGCGTCCGACTTCAGCCAGGTCACGATCTCGCGGTCCGTGAGTTCGAGCCCCGCGTCGGGCTCTGGGCTGATGGCTCGGAGCCTGGAGCCTGTTTCCGATTCTGTGTCTCCCTCTCTCTCTGCCCCTCCCCCGTTCATGCTCTGTCTCTCTCTGTCCCCAAAATAAATAAACGTTGAAAAAAAAAAATTAAAAAAAAAAAAAGTATACATCCATTTTTACACTATTATTCATATCATGGAAGTTGAACATGCATAATAATGTGTACATGGACGCAACTTATAAAAATGTGAATAATATGAATACCAAAGTGTACTTATTTTTAGAGAATAATTTCCTACCACTGGTGCTTAGAACCTCTAAAATCATAGAACAGTCGTTCAAGTCCTTCCACACACTAGACTGTAAAGTCCAGGGCAAAGAATATGGCTGTTTTGCTCAATAAAATTACCCTCCCAGCAAACAGGCTTTTTTAATAAATCAAGCTGGGATTCAAAATGGAGACCAGCTTTCATTAAACCTTAATAGTTTCCAAAATGGAAATTTATAAACTAATGGTAAAAACAGTATAAGTTCATATTAGGACAGAGTAAACAGGTCAAAAGCTGAAGCAGGGGCCTCATGGAGGGTTGGGGAGGGAAGCAAAATGTAAGGGGATGGAAAAATACAAAGACAAACAGATTTAGAAGGGACCTGAGTGCAAAAAAAAAAAAAAAAATGGATTCTGTCTTTCAGGTGACAGGAAACCAACTGACCCCTTTGAAGAGAGCCCCCTGTCACCCAGAGGAAGAGATACTTCACACAATTACTCAAGGAAATAACAAGTTCAAGGGTGCCTGGGTGGCTCAGTTGGTTAAGGGTCCAACTTTGGCTCAGGTCATGATCTCTCACAGAGCCCGCTTTGGATCCTCTGTCCTCCTCTCTTTGCTTCTCCCCCACTCTCTCTCTCTCTCCTGGTGGGGGGGGGGAGAAAATAACAAGTTTAGATTCCTTCCAGATAGCCTATTATCTTTCTTTTATCTATCTATCTATCTATCTATCTATCTATCTATCTATCTATCTATTTTACCGAGCCAAGGTCTTTCTATACCCTTTCTATACCCTCTTTCAGCTCATTAGGGTACCATTTAGGAAACCACTGCAGTGCTGTAGTTCATAGCCCACAAGTCAGCTACCGGAAGGATCTGGACCAATGTGTTTTATGCTTCTGCAATTTAGGGAGCAAAAGAAGAATGCTTTTCTTATAAACATGTGATGTCCACGTTTCTCATCATCTTTCTCTAGAAACAGAAGGTCCCCTCTTTTGAACCCAAATTGGGCAATTCAATTACAAAGTCATTAGATCCCACTGTAAGATGATTCAGGGGGAATTCTTGTTTTCACAAAAAGCCTTTCCTGTGTTCATCCAACCTACATTCTGGCCTCTTGCACTCAGTTTACAAGGTTTCTAATTAAGCTCCAGAGAGGATTATATAGCTCACTGAACTGAGTCATGATGCTGCAACCAGGAGAGAGGAGACACTCCTATTTTATCAGAAAAATAAACACTTTAGTTTCATTTCCTCTGCCACACATGTTATCTCTTTGTCCTGTCACAGAATTTTTTATAGGTTTTTATTTCAAAGGATTACCTTGAGATTACTGTCAACACAAGCCAGAGGGAAGTCTCCATCCAGAATATAGCAAGTGGTTTTGCCTTCTAAAAAATCTTACTCCAAGACAATATAATAATAGCACATGATATCATCGAAATAATCTCTCGTAATTTAAGAACAAAGAGACAGTTTTTCACCACACTTTGGCCCCAAATCTGAGGAAAATAAAATGTTTATCGGTGACAAAAGCACAATTTACCAACTTGGTTCTTAAATCAAAATTGTAACCTTTTCAATTGTTTCAGAAGCTCCAGTGGTTTCTGCTGTTCCTTATAACATCTGTAGGCAAAATGCAATGTGCCAGGTCACAATTCTTAGCTTGGCAAGAAAATGTTGCTTAAGAACATAAAGGTCGTTCCCTTTCTTATACAAGAAGAAAACACTTTAGTTGTTATTCAACTCAAGTAAATGCTTCATAACCATCGAATTAAATATTTCTGAAGGGTTCATTCCTGAGCTTTCTGGGTTGAATTAGGTTTTTCTCAGAACTATACTTCATGTCACCCACATGTCTTAAGAACTGGTGCCTTCTGCTCAGCTGTGCATTTCTTTCCAGACACGCCGGATGTCTATGCAATAAGCACTCTGAAAGTTCAAAGAGACACAGCACATTCTGTGCTTTCTCTTCCCACCATTCCACGTAAACACCATTAATAACCAGACCACTCTTATGCCAAAAGGGTCTGATGGCTGGACTTTGGTCTGTTAATAGTTCACACTCACTCTTTGCCTTTACTGCGCTCAGTAGAACAATCTACCTAGGGCCAAAATCCAGCCACTCAACACCACACATGCTTCTACAAGAGTACAAATACTGACCCAGAGCCTAGAAAATCGTGCCTGTCACCCTTGTCTCTCACTTCCTACTGTCACTAGCCCTACTCCTCAGAGTCTATTCATTCCCAAATTAAACAAACATGTCTTCAGAGTCAACCATTTATCAGGCATTGGAGTTGATACCAGGCAAAGATCAGTGAGCAAAAAGACAGACAAAAATCTATGCTTCCAAGGAGCTTATAGTCTCGTGGGCACAAATACAGAGATAAGTAAAAACATACACAAAATAATTCTGGATAGTGCAATACTCTTCCCTTACTGGTGTTTTCACTTTCCACAGTTTCAGTTACCCACAATCACAGTCTGGAAGTAGATGATCCTCCTTCTGACATATGATAAAGTCAGTAGTAGCCTAACGCTATGTCACAACACCTACATCATTCACCTCACTTTATCTCATCACATAAGCATTTTATCATCTTACATCATAAGCAGTGAGTACAGTATATTTTGAGAGAGAGAGAGAGAGAGAGAGAGAGACCACATTCACATAACTGTTATTACCATGTAGTGTTACAATTGTTCTATCATATTATTAGTTATTGTTGTTAATGTCTTACCATGCCTAATTTATAAGTTAAACTTCATCATAGGTATGTATGCATAGAAAAAACCCATAGTATATACAGGGTTCAGTACTATCTGTGGTTTCAGGGACCTGTAATGTACCCCCCATAGACAACACAGGGACTACTCTAATAAGCTATGTAGGAAAGAAACCCCAAGATAATGTGATACCGACTTGGGGATAGTCAGCACCCAGATGGGGAGTTCATGGAAGGCTTTTCTGAGCAGATGGCATTTGAGCTGAAACCTGAAGGAAAAGAAGAATTTGGACAGCCTAAACACTGGATAAAACATTTCAAAACAGAGGAAATAACAAGAACAAAGCCCCATGGAGTGTTAGAGCAACGAAGAGAAGCTTAGAAGGATGGAAGCGGAAAAGTATTCCTAAACTGAAAATTGCAAGCCACAAACAATTCTAAGCCTGTGAAAGTTTCTTATGATTCTTCCATATTCCTTTGAAGCATATCAATGATAAGTTCTCTGTAATAGTTCTCCTCCAACATGACTTCTTAGATGCAAACTTAAATTTTGCAACCTATTTGAAAGATTAACTTTTACTGTTCTTGATGCGAAAAACAACACTCATCCTCTAGGACTTTTATAAAGGTTACTGTGTAAGGCGGACCCTGTGTGTTTCCTACTCAAGATCCAGTCTGCCCTTCCTTCTATCAGAATCTGTTTGTGGCAGTGTGTTCTTAAAAATATGTGCAAGGGGCTCCTGGGTGGCTCAGTCAGTTGAGCATCTGACTCTTGGTTTCAGCTCAGGTCATGCTCTCAAGCTTTGTGAGATTGAACCCCATGTCAGGCTCTGGGCTGACAGAGTGGAGCCTGCTTAGGATTCTCTCTCTCTCTCTCTCTCTCTCTCTCTCTCTCTCTCTCTCTCTCTCCCTGGCTTGAACTCTCTCTCAAAACAAATTATAAAATAAACTTTAAGGGGCACCTGGGTGGCTCAGTCTTTTGAGTATCTGACTTTGGCTCAGGTCATGATCTCATGATTTGTGAGATCAAGTCCTGCTTCAGGCTTACTTCTGTCATTACAGAGCCTGCTTCGGATCCTCTGTCCCCCTTCTCTCTAACTTTTAAAAGAATAAAAATAAACTTTAAAACAATATGTTTAAAAATATGTGCATGCATGTGCACATGCCTACATACCTGGAACTCAACTTTTCAGCCTCCTTTGCAGCAAGGGGACTGACAAGTATGTCATATCTGGCACAGTGCTGGCCAATGAGATACAAGCAGAAGATTAGACCTTTACAAGAAAGATACTTAAAATATTTTCAGAAGAGGGCAGTTCTGACCTGCATGTTGTACTTCCCCTTACTCTTCCCTCTATTCTTGCCTGGAAAGGAAATATGATGCTGAAAGTGAAACAGCTATCTTTTGATTCTAAGGTAGCTGTAAGAATAAAGCCACATATTTGGGAGAGTTAAGTGGAAAGTTTATAGCAGCCTGAGTTGCTAATACCATCATGAAGCCAGTATAGAGACTTGGACTATCTCCTAACTTCATGCTGAGAAAAACAAACCTCCATATGTTTAAGTCATTGTTAAGTTTTGTGGCTTAAGTTTTTTTTAAGTTTCATGGCTGCGTGTAGCCAAATGCAGAATTACTATGTTTTACACAAAATAGATACAAAGATAAATGGTAATTTAATGTCTCCATCATCATTTCTATTACTGGTGTGCCTTCAGGAAGCTGGAATTGTTTATATAAAAGGTGCATGACGGTTGGAAAATACTAAGTTCAGCTATTCCACAGTTAAGCTATCAAGGAATTTGAAGAGTTATGGAATATAAAGTAGTTCTCATTCTTTCTATAACGTATCCAGTAGCTGTTTACTTCCAGAATCATTATGTTACGTTGCAGTGCCAAAATCTCTGGAGTTCTAAGGCTGAACAATTAAGTATCATTTGTTTGTTGACCTAGTATCTTGCCAGCAGAAGAAAACAAGAGAGATTCTGCTCTTGTTTTCCTTGTTTTCTTTCTACCAGTGACAGTGGCATCTGGCATTGCTCCTATATTCCAAATAATTAAGAAGAAATGCTTTTGCAGATCTAAGCATTTGGAAATTCTCTTAGGGATTTGACAAGAGCAAGTAGATTGATCTGGCCTGCAGCAATAAGAAATGAGGGGTTGTTTGTGGACTACACTGGCACAGGACAGGTCTGAGAGGATGCTTCTGTGGATGTAGAACTCTTCTACAAAAATAAATGTCTGCTGCTCAAAGGCCCGTGCCAGTCTGCCGCATCTTCTACTGGAAACTCCCCAAAAGAATCTTTAGTCATCAACTAGGCAGAAACACCAAGAAAAAACAGTTGCTATATATTAATTGCCAAGCTCACAGTATCGAAATAATAATTAGTAGCTACTTTTTATGAAGCAGCCATGTGCCGAGTGCCTAGCATCATGCTATAGAGTATATATACGTTACCTTTAATCTTTATAGTTCTACGTAATATGACCGATAGTTTTGAAAGTATATAGAGTTAGTTGAAATTATGACATACATAGGAGAAATTCAAGTGCATTTTGTAATGTCTTCTATATTGTATAGAGCTAGATAACTATGTAATCAAATTGTTCTTATATACTACTTTCATTGACTTATTGATGAGTGTATGTAGATGCTTTGTCACAGGGACGCTTGTTTTTACAGGCTGCTCAACTATGTCTATAGCAATTTTGGACACTGTGGGCATTTTTTTGCGGGGGGGAGCAGGCGGGGGGGGTGCGTTCCAGGTTTCATCAGGATAAGATATATGTGATACACTCAATATGATCAGATATAGTGTGAAGCTTTCACCCAGGGGTGTAATACTGCTCTAGGTTTGTGCCTATAAATACAAGAAATCTGATAAATACTATTTTACATAAGTCCTATAAAATATATGTACAGAGAATATACTTGTATGCGCTTGAGGTGTGTTTCTACTAGGAGAGGAACTCCATTTTGACTAGCTATCTACAAAAAGTTAATTCCAACCCCCACCCCACAATTTTTCATGTCTGATGTTCAGAAGAATTTCTCAAAGACTAGCTTCTAGCTCCATATATTTTAAATTTTATTTCTCCCAAAATATTATCTTTTATTGCCGAACTCTATAGTTCATGTCCATATTACAACATGATCTTCCCCCAGTACCTTTATATCATGATTTGGATAAGTCAGCATAGTGGACTGTAGGAATATTCCTGGAAGGCATTCAAACTCAGATTAACAATAAATTAATTATATTGGAAGTGACTAAAAATATCAAACAGTACCTCCAACTCAACTTTCCCTTAGCAAAATGCAAAAAGAAAAGAAACAGAGACAGGGAAGAAGGAAGGGAGGGAAGAAGAAAAAAAACCTGTTGCCACTCTAATCCTACCCAACATGAAGGCAAGTGTGATAGATGGCAGGGCAGAGTGGAAAGACATGGTGGGTTTTCACAATTGTGGTTAAAATATTTCACTTTTACAAAGTTTACAGCAACCTGTGACCAGGTAAATACATTGCTAGGTTCTCCCAGGGACCTTGAAAGAAACAAGTGCAAGTGAGGGGATCTGAAGCTTAGGCTTCTTTATAGCAAATGTGCTTCAACCCCCAAAGTGCCTCCATGTTAACAAGAGCGAATTGGGGAGCTGCCATGTTTATCTCACCATGAAAATGATCCTTCCAGCCAAGCCTCCACAGTTGCACTCACCAGGTAAAATTAAGGATGCTTACTTCTGAGGCTGAACATCAGAATACATATCCAAGACATACTAATGACTTAAGTCTGTAGAGAGAACCCAGGAAAAGAGTTTATAATGCTGCACATAAAAAGACCTGTTTTAATTCCAGAACATTTTGTGGTTAGGGAAGGGGAGCAGGAGGGAACAAGGAATTACAATTTATGACTCTCTAACAAATAACAAATGCCAGTGACAACAGTTACCATTTATTGAGCACTTCCCCTGTGTCGGTACTGTCACCTCATTCAATTCATGAAACAACCCTTTGAAGTAAGTGCTTTATTATGTACACTTTTAAAAGTAAGTTTTATTAAAGTGTAATTTATTTACCCTCTTAGTAAATAAAGCCTTGAAATCAGGTAGTATGAGTCCACTAACTTAGTACTTTTAAAAAATTCTTTGGCCAGTCTTGGCCCTTGGCTTTTCCACATAAAGTTTAAAATCAGCTTGATAAATTCCACTGAAGAGTCTTGAGATTTTCATTGGGATAGCATGGAGTCTGATAGGTGAATTGGGAGGAATTGATATTTTAAAAATATTGAGTCTTCTGAACCGTGAACACAGGATATGTCTCCATTTATTTGGATCTTTTTAAATTTCTCTAACATTTTGTCATCCTTAGCTTACAGATCTTGCAGATATATTTTTAGATGTATCCTAAGTATTTCATGTTTTTGAAGGATGGGATGTGAGGAGGTCACCTGTCCTTTTATTGGTAGCTTATGACTTTTACTTCATTTGAGAGAAATGTAAAGATGCACCATTGAGGGGAGTTCACTTAGTTGTCCTCTTCCCTGAATATTTCTTGTGAGCACCAGTGGGAGCCTGCAAAGAACACATTTGAGAAACTACAGACTTCACCTGTATCTTTGACTCCTGGTGTCATCCTAACTCATACTTAGCCTTTCTCCTTACCTGCTGAAACTGGCAGTCACCTCTTTCTTCCATGCTTTTCCAAAGGGGCAACAGTATTTGCTTCATCTCTCTTTGGAGATTTCTCTGCCTTTAGAAGTCAATTCATGTGATTAGAAGTCTTATCTCTCCAGTGTTTTTAAGAATAACGGCTTCTGGGGCACCTGTATGGTTCAGTCAGTTGTGTAACCCACTCTTGGACTCTTGATGTCAGCTCAGGTCATGATCCAGGGATCAAGGGATCAAGTTCCACCCTGGGCTTTGTGCTGAATGTAGAGCCTGCTTGGGATTCTCTCTCTCTCTCTCTCTCTCTCTCTCTCTCTCTCTCTCTCTCTCTCTCTCTCTCTCTCTCTCTCTCTCCTTCTGCCCCTCTCCCCCACCACCTCTCTGTCTTTAAAATAAAATTGAGGGGGGGGGGGAAGAATGGCTTCATTGATTTTTTTTCTTAATGTTATGATAGAGTGACATTCTTTTGTATCTTTCTACATTGGAAACAAAAAAGTAGCCAACCAGGACCACTTTATACGAGAAAACTGAGACTTTCAGAAGCCAAGTAACTTGTTCTTGATCATAGACCTATTACATATCATGGCCAAAACTCAAAATCAACTTTCTGAAACAATAGTCAATTGTGTTAAACATCACACTAAAATGCATCCTGGAAGATCTTTTAACCAAAAGACCATATTCTATCTGTCTACGTGATTCTAATCAGATTCAGATATTTTCCTTTTTATTTCAGTGGAGCACTGGAAGCAATGCTACAATCATCTGATGAGTTATTAAGGGTCCTACCCCCACGTGAGTCTAGAGTGCAAGATTTTTTATAACTAATGGTACCTAGAAAATTTCTACCCTTCTCAGAGGCCTGAGCCATTTTGGAAAGTAAATGCTTAGCACTTCTGCCATTATTAAATAGGGTTGGATAATTCTAAAAGTGTACGTATTACTGTCTGCCTTTTACTTATGTATTCATTTATTGTATTTGCAGTACAATTAACATACAGTGTTATGTTAGTTTCAGGTGTACAATATAGTGATTCGACAGTTCTGTAAATTACTCAGAGTCCATCACAATAAGTGCTCTTACTCCCCTTCATCTGTTTCACCCATGCCCCTACCTGCATCCCCTCTGGTAACCATCAGTTTGTTCTCTATAGTTAGGAGTCTGCATTTTGTTTGTCTCTTTTTCCATTGTTCATTTGTTTTGTTTCTTAAATTCCACATATGAGTTAAATCATATGGCATTTGTCTTTCTTTGACTTTTTTCATTTAGCATTATACCTTCTCAATCCATGTTGTTGCAAACAGCAAGATTTTGTTCTTTCTTATAGCTGAGTAACCTTCCACTGTATCTGTATACCACCTCTTTTTTTTTTTTAATTTTTTTAACGTTTATTTATTTTTGAGACAGAGAGAGACAGAGCATGAACGGGGGAGGGTCACAGAGAGAGGGAGACACAGAATCTGAAACAGGCTCCAGGCTCTGAGCGGTCAGCACAGAGCCTGATGCGGGGCTCGAACCCACAGACCGTGAGATCATGACCTGAGCCGAAGTCGGACGCTTAACCGACCGAGCCACCCAGGCGCCCCAATATACCACCTCTTTTTTATCCATTTGTCTATCAATGGACACTTGGGTTGCTTCCATACTTTGGTTATTTCAAATAATGCTGTAGTAAACACAGGGGTACATATATCTTTTTGAATTAGTGTTTTTATTTTCTTTGGGTAAATACCCAGTAGTGGAATTACTGGGTCATATAATGCTATTTTTAATTTTTTGAGGAACTTCCATCCTGTTTTCCACAGTGGCTGAATCACTTGGCATTCATACCAAAAGGGCAGGAAGGTTCCTTTTCCTCTAAATTCTCTCTGATATTTGTTGTTTCTTGCATTTTTTATTTTAACCATTCTGACAGGTGTGAGGTGATATCTCATTGTGGTTGTGACTTGCATTTCAGTGATTATAAGTTATATTAATCACTTTTCATATCTTCTGCTCAGTTTTAATCAGATTATTTGTTTGTGTGGTGTTCAGTTGTGTAAGTTCTTTATATATTTTGCACGCTAACCTCTTATTGGATATGTCATTTGCAAATATCTTCTCCCATTCAGTAGGTTGTCTTTTTATTTTGTTGACTGCTTCTTTTGCAGTGCAGTAACTTTTTATTTTGATGTAGTCCCAATAGTTATTTTTGCTTTTGTTTCCCTGGCCTTAAGAGACATATCTAGAAAAATGTTGGCTACAACTGATGTCAAAGAAATTACTGCTTGTTCTCTTCTAGGATTTGTATGGTTTCAGGTCTCACATTTAGGTCTTTAACCCATTTTTGGTTTATTTTTGTGTATGGTGTAAGAAAGTGGTCCAGTTTCATTCTTTTGCATGTAGCTCTCCAGTTTTCTCAGTACCCATTTGTTGAAGAGACTCTCTTTTTACCATTGCATGCTCTTGCCTCCTGTGTCAAAGATTAATTGACCATATAATTGTGAGTTATTTCTGGGCTTTCTATTGTGTTCTACTGATCTATATATCTATTTTTCTGCCAGTACCATGCTGTTTTGATTACTACAGCTTTGTAGTATATCTTGAAATCTGGGATTGTGATTCCAGTTTTATTCTTCTTTGTCGAGATTGCTTTGGCTAATGGGGTCTTTTGTGGTTCCATACGAATTTAAGGATTATGTATTCTAGTTCTATGAAAAATGCTGTTGGTATTTTGATAAGAATCACATTAAATCTGTAGATTGCTTTGGGTAGTATGGGCATTTTTAACAATATTTGTTCTCCCAATCCATGAGCATGGAATACCTTTCCATTTGTGTCATCTTCAATTTCTTCCATCAGTGTTTTATGATTATCAGATTATAGGTCTTTCACCTTCTTGGTTAGTTTATTCCTAGGTATTTATTATTTTTGGTGCAACTGTAAATGGGATTATTTTCTTAATATTTCTTTCTCCTACTTTATTATTAGTGTATAGGAATGAAAAAGATTTCTGTACATTTATTTTGTATCCTGCAACTTTATGGAATTAATTTATGAGTTCTAGTAGTTTTTTTTTTTTGGTGGATTCTTTAGGGTTTTCTATACATAGTATCATATCATCTGCAAATAGAGTTTTACTTCTTCCTTACTAATTTAAATCCTTCCTATGTCTTTATGTTGTCTAATTTCTGTGGCTAGTACTTCCAGTACTATGTTGAATAAAAGTGTTGAGAGTGGCTATCCTTGTCTTGTTCCTGACTTTAGGGAAAAGCTCTTAGGTTTTCACAACTGAATATAATGTTAATTATCGGTTTTTAATGTATGATCTTTATTATGTTGAAGTATGTTTCCTCTAAACCTACTTTGTTGAGGGTTTCATCATGAGTAGATGTTATACTTTGTCACATGGTTTTCCTGCATCTATTGAAATGATCATATGGTTTTTATCCTTTCCCTTATTAATGTGTTATATCACATTGATTGATTTGTGAATATTGAATCATCCTTGCATCCCAGGAATAAATCCCACTTGATAATGGTGAATAACATTTTTAATGTATTGTTGGGTTTGGTTTGCTAATATTTTGTTGAGGATTTTTGCGTCTATGTTAATCAGTTATTGGACTGTAGTTCTCTTATTTTGTAGTGTTGTTATCTGATTTTGGTATCAGGGTAATGCTGGCCTCATAGAATGAATTTAGAAGATTTCATTCCTTTTCTATTTGTTGGAATAGTTTGAGAAGAGACTTTAACTCTTCTTTAAATGTTTGGTGGAATTTGCCTTTGAAGCAGTCTGGTCCTGGACTTTGGTTTGTTGGGAATTTTTTGATTACTGCTTCAATTTCATTGCTGATAACCATCTGTTCAAACTTTCCATTTCTTCTTGCTTCAGTTTTGGGAGGTCATATGTTTCTAGGAACTTATCCATTTCTTCTAGGCATATATATCCATTTCTTTGCAGGCATATAATTCTCATAACATTCTCTTATAATCCTTTGTATTTCTTTGTTGTTAGTTGTTATTTCTCCTCTTTCATTTCTGATCTTGTTTGAGTCTTTTTTCTTTTTTTCTATGAGTCTAGATAAAGGTTTGTCAATTCTGTTGATCTTTTCAAAGATGTAGCTCCTGGTTTCATTGATCTACTCTATTCTTGTTTGCATTTTGTTTATTTCTGCTGTAATCTTTATTATTTCTCTCTTTCTACTAGTTTTGGTTTTGTTTGTTCCTTTAGGTGTAAGGTTAGGTTGTTTGATATTTTTCTTACTTCTTGAGGTAGACATGTATTTCTAAATTTCAATTTTAGAACAGACTTTGCTTCATACCAAAGGTTCTGGACCATTGTGTTTTCATTTTTATTTGCCTCCATGTAGTTTTTTTGTTTGTTTGTTGTCTCCATGTAGTTTTTTTTTTCCTATGTTTGATTCTTTGGTTAATCCATTCATTATTTAGTAACAGATTGTTTAACCTTCATGTATTGGTGTTCTTTCCAGATTTTTTCTGGTGGTTGATTTCTAGTCTCTTAACATTGTGATTAAAGATGCATTGTATGACTTCAGTCTCTTCAAATTTGTTGAGACTTGTATTGTGGTCTAATGGATATATCCTGGAAAACATTCCATGTGTACTTCAAAAGAATATGTATTCCACTGTTTTAGGATGGAATGTTCTGAATATATATGTGTTCGATCCATCTGTTCCAGTGTGTATTCAAAGCCACAAGGTTTTTTTGTTGATTTTCTGTTTGAATGACCTATCTATTGCTGTAAGTGCAGGGTTAAAGTTCTCTACTATTATTGTAGAGAACTACTTCTTTTATGTTTGGTATGAGCTGCTTTATGTGTTTGGGTGTTGTCATGTTGGGTGCATAACTATTACAATTTTTGTTTATTTTCGTGTTGGATTATTCCCTTTATGATTATATAATATCCTTCTTTGTCTCTTGTTGCAGTCTTTGTTTTAAACTCTATTTTGTCCATAAAAAATAATAAAAATAAGTAAATTTAATTTTTAAAAAAAGTCTATTTTGTCCAGAGTAAGTATTGTTACCCTGGCTTTCTTTTCACTTTTGTTTGTATGATATATGCTTTTTCATTCCTTCACTTTCAGTCTGCATGTGTCTTTAGGTCTGAAATGAGTGTCTTGTAGACAGCATATAGATGGGTCTTATTTTTTATGCCTTCTACCACCCTATGTCTTTTGATTGGAGTATTTGGGCCATTTACACTCAAAGTAATTATTGATAAATATGTACTTATTGCCATTTCGTTACTTGTTTTTGTAGTTCTCTGTTCCTTTTTTTCTCTTGCTCTCTTCTCTCTTGGTTTGCTGGCTTTCTTTAGTGACATACTTGGGTTCCTTTCCTTTTATTTTTTGGCATATTTATTACCACTTTTTGATGTGTGATTACCATTACGTTTATACATAACATCATAAGCATATAGCAGTCTATGTTAAGCTGATGGTCCACTTAAGTTTGAACCCATTCTAGAAGCACTAAATTTTTACTCCTCTCCCCGCCCCACATTTTAGGTATATGGTATCATACATCACATTCTTTTATTTTGTGAATCCCTTGACTGACTTTTATACATATACTTAATTTCACTGCTTTTGTGCTTCCCATTTTTCTTACTTCTACTTAAGTTCTTTCCTTCCCCACACAAAATGTCTCCTTTTTAAACATTTCTGGTAAGGCTGGTTTAATGGTGATGAATTTCTTTAGGTTTTGTTTGTCTGGGAAACTCTTTATGTCTCCTTCTATTCTGAATGATAGCTTTGCTGCATAGAGTATTCTTGGTTGCAGATTTCTTTCTTTCAGTACTTTGAATATACCATGCCACTCCCTTCTGGCCTGAAAAGTTTCTGCTGAAAAATAAGTTGATAGCCTTATGAGATTTCCCTTGTAGGTATCTATTTTCTCTTGGCTGCTTTTAAAATTCTCTCTTCCTCACTACTTTTTGCCATTTTAATTACTATGTGTCTTAGTATGGACCTCCTTGGGTTGATTTTGTTGGGGGCTCTCTGTGCATCTCCTGGATCTGGATTTCTGTCCTTCCCCAGATTCAGCAAATTATCAGCTATTATTTCTTTAAATATATTTGCTTCCCCCTCTCTTTTCTCTCTCTTCTCCTTCTGGGATCCCTATAATGTGAATGTTATTATGCTTGATGGTGTCACTGAGTTCTCTATGTCCATTTTCATTTTTATTATTTTTAGTCTGTCCCTTATTCAGCTTGATTGCTTTCTGTTACTTTGTCCTTCAGGTCACTGATCTGTTCTGCTTCCTTTAATCTATTTATTCCCTCTGGTGTATTTTTAATTTCAATTATTGAGTTCTTCATCTCTGATTGGTTCTTTTTATGTTTTCTATTTCTTTGTTGAGAATTTCAATATATCCTCCATTTTTCTTTCCTCAATTCCAGTATTTATGACGATTACATTAAATTCTCTGTCAGGCACATTACTTATCTCTATTTTGCTTAGCTCTCTTGCTGTGATTTTGTCTTGTTCTTTCATTTGGTACATATTCCTCTGCCTCCTCATTTTGTCTAACTCTCTGTGTCTGTTTCTGTGTGTTAGGAAGATCAGCTCTGTCTCCTGCTCTTGAGAGTAATGTCCGTATAAAGAAGAGGTCTGTAGTGCCTTGCAGTGCAATATTCCTTGTTCACCAAAACCTGGCACTTCAGAGGTGTCTCCTGTGTGTGTTGGGTATGCCCTGCTATTGTGGATGAGTCACGTTTGCCTTTAGTCCACTTGTCTGCAATGGCTCTTTTTGCCTGTTGTGGGCAGGGCTAGTCCCTATGTTGTTAGTGGACCAGTCTGGGGCTTGAATTGGGTCAGATAAGGAGTTTGCCAGAGTTCTGTCCCTAGAACTGCAAGATGCTTTCCTTGTGTTGGCACCTGAAAAGCTTTTATAGATGGGCAGGGCCTGTAGTCAGACCATGTGTATGCCCCCAGCCCATTGCTGGAGTCACAGTCAGATTGATGTGTGTGGTTATCATCCCCTCTTCTGAGGGCAGGAGTCACTTTGGGGTGGTGCTGACCCCTGTCAGGGCTGCTTGCATACTTCCATGCTTGTGGGGAAGCTTTGGATAGACTCCTACCGAGGGTGTGTTGGAGCGGGTGAGTCCACAGGAGAATGCAGGGGCAGGACACACAGTGTTAGCAAGTTTTACACAGTCTGCTGTGGGAGGAGGCCAAGTTGGAGGGAATGGATCCACAGAAATATGTGGGAACAGGGTGGATTGTTAGCAAGCTAGGTGGAGAGTATTTCATGCTGCATTAATTCCCACAGGTGTCCTGCATCTAAGATGGGGGTCCTGGGAGGGAAATGGCACCTACCAGTTCCCTTGTTCTTGGAGAAGTATCTAAAAGATTCCTGCCCCTCCAGCACAGGCCCTGAGATTAGCAAACAAATCTTCCTCCAGTACACCCTGAGCATCTTTCAAACTCCTGCTTCTGTGGGGCTGGGTTTTAGTGCTATCTCTTCAAGTTTCTCATCATTCTCCAGCTCTCCTGGAGTTGAGCACACTGATATTTAAAGCTCCATCTGTTAAGCCCCACTGATTATAATAAATTAGGAAGTTACCCCCCACCCCCCGTGCTCAAAGCCAAATGTTATGGGAGATTTGTCTTCCTAGTGTGAGTCTCCATGCCTAGGGTGCCTGATGTGTAGTCTACTTCTTTTCCCTCTCTGTGCCCACAGTGTCCATCCACATTCCCACAGACCCATTTGGCTACTGACCCCATCTCTGCCCTTCCTACTCTCTTTGATGTGGCCTCTTCTCTATATTTGCCTGTGGAGAGTCTATTCTAACAGTCTTTGAAACATTTTCTGAGTTATTTACACTAATGTGGGTGTTATCTAGTTGTTTCCATGGAACCAGCTAAGGCTAGCATCCTCCTACTCCATCATTTTCCCCACACCTATTGGGTCTCTTTTAGAAATGTTTGAGCAAACCAGTGGAAACATCATGTGATACAAAATCTTACTTGAAAGAAAGGGGCAGCTTCTGGGCATCAACCTGCATCAACCTAGGAAAGGTGATAGAGAGGCAACTTAGATTGGGTTGCTTATTCACATGTTACTTAGAATGAACCAGTGTTGGTACCAGAGAAAGTATCAAATTCAAAGACAGAAGCAAAGATAGAAACTAGAATACATACAAGAAGGTCAGGAAAGAGCATAGAATTGGGCTTTTGAAAAAGGTGGAAAAGTAATTTGAAAGAGGACTATAAATATCAAATATATACTTGAGTTTCCTTGTAGTCACCTGTAGAAGCCATTCTGGTAGTTTAGGAACCTGTGAAAATCTGACATGCAGCCAGATGGCCCTCATATCTTGGCTAGACATCTATTTGTATAGTATATTTTACCTCATAAACCACTTACTCATATTATCTTATGTGAAATTCATGGCAATCTTATGTAATGGGAAGGGAAGGGAATGCTAGTTCCATTTTACAGATGGAAAACCCTAACACAGAATGTTCAGAATATATTAAATTTTCCAATCATACCTGCATTCATAGATCATGATACAGACAGCTATGCTATCCTTTTTTCATTTGAACATACATATGTTTGTGTATATAATTACTTCCTAGATATGTACAGTTTCATATACTCTCTGAATGTTGCTAAGATATTTATAAATGTCATGACTTAGAAGAATCACAAGAAAACCATTAATGAATCATTGCATTTCATAAATGACAATATGATAAAAGGGAAGAAATTCAAAAGGAATGAATCCTCTCCAAAGTTCAAGCAACAGATTTTCGTATGATGTTGTGAAGAGCAAAAGGTGCTATGGCTCTTAGAGGGACAAATCAAAACTTTGCTACCAACATTTAGCAACCATTTTGAGATTTCATCAAGGTAAAAAGTACCTGCAAACTCATTACTTGGAAGATGGGTAGGATTAGATAAAAGAGGAAAGACCTGCATGCGATAAGGGGAAGGCACTAGTGAATATTTGGAACATTGTCTAATCCTAGGAGCATTTGCCTGTATTGCCATTAAACGGCATTTATACGTTTATGAGTCTTTGCCCTAGTAAATTGTGATTTTCTTTTTTTTAATGGTTTTTTACTTATTTTTTTAAATTTAAATATATTAAATTTATTGTCAAATTGGTTTCCATACAACACCCAGTGCTCATCCCAAAAGGTGCCCTCTTCAATACCCATCACCCACCCTCCCCTCCTTCCCACCCCCCATCAGCCCTCAGTTTGTTCTCAGTTTGTTCTCAGTTTTTTAAGAGTCTCTTCTGCTTTGGCTCTCTCCCACTCTAACCTCACTTTTTTAATTGTGATTTTCTTTAAGGCAGGGACTGGAAAAGATTGACTTTTTGTATTCTAAGTACCTAGTAGAGTGCCTAGATACAGTAAATATTCAATAATATTTGGTGAATAAGGCAATGGTGTCAGTATAAAATGTATACATATATTTAATGTGTGTGTGTGTATATATATATATATACACATACTGTATATGCATATGTGCGTATATATACACACACTCACATAATAACATTGATAAAATTCCATATTAAATGTAATACATATTTACATGTATACACACATATATGTTTCCATACATACTATGGAATATATATATTATATAAAACACGGAATTAGATGAGTGTTGCTTTATAGGGGTATATGTGTGTGTGCTTATACACGAGTATATTTATGCATGTGTGCATCTATGTGTATGTGTGTATACGTAGATATTTTTATCTTTGAATTTTTCACATTTTTAATCTCAAATAGTCTTTAGTCAAATTGAGTTATAAAATTGAGAATAACAATAACAATGAAAAACAAACAAAATAAAACAAACAAAAAAAAACCGAGAATAACTGATGTTAGTCTTGGCCCATGAAAGTCACAACCGGAAATATAAATCTGATGCATAATATATCAAACCTAATATACACAACTTTGCAAGTACCTGCTACTTTGTGTGGTCTGATCACTCCTGGAATCAGGTTACTGAAAGTTATTAGTAACTTATAAAGCTATGCATTCATGAAGCTACAGGAACTCTAGCCTAACAATTGGCTAAAAATCACTTTCTGATACAATCTGCACAGAGATTGACAGCTTTCTAGGTCTCTCTGCCTCCCTGCAGACTGCCACCACCCCTATGCGCCATCTTATATAGTCTGCAGCTTGACTGAGGTCTTATTCTGATTCACACGGGAGTGTTGAACAAGGTCTATCTGGAATAAAATGTGGATGCATTCAAGAAAATTTCATTCCCATTCATTCCTCATTCTGAAACATTGAGTATCTGTACTTGACAGATACTGTATTAAGCACTAGGGCACAAAGATGAATAAAGGAAATCTCTGTCAAACCACTGCTGAAGTTTCCATGGTGACATTTTTTTGAACCCCAAGTTGTATAAGGTGTTTTCAGAGTAAGGTTGGACATGTTCTAAAAAGATGTACCATGACCTAAAACCCACGTTATTTTGTTTAATAACTGACCATCAGAAATCCAGTTTGTACCTCACACTAAAAAGCTGTGTGCAGTGAAGGAAACATCAACAAAATGAAAAAATAACCTATGAAATGGGAGAAAATATTTACAAATCATATTTCTGACTAGGAGCTAATATACAAAATATATAAACATAAACATAAATATAATTTATATTTATTATATAATTACATATTTTTATATATTTATATTTTATTTATACAACTCAATAGCCCAAAACAAACAAAGACTCTAATTGAAAAATAGGCAGAGGCTCTGAATGGCATTTTTCCAAAAAAAGACATACAGATGGCCAAAAGGCACATGAAAAGATGCAACATCATTAATTATCAGGAAAATACAAATTAAATTCATAATGAGATACCATCTCACAACTGTTAGAATGGGTATTAACAGAAAACAAGAAATAACAAGTGTTGGCAAGGATGTAGAGAAAAGAGAACCCTTGTGCACTGTTGGTGGGAATGTAAATTGGTGCAGCCACTATGGAAAACAGTATGGAGGTTTCCCAAAACAATTAAAAATGAAACTGCTATATAACTTATCAATTTCACTTCTGGATATTCATCTGAAGAAAAATGAAAACACTAACTCGAAAAGATACATACACTCCCATGTTCATTGCAACATTATTTACAATAGCCAAGACATGGAAGCAACCTAAGTGTCCACTGATGGATGAATGAATAAAGAAAATGTAGTATATATGTATCACATATATCACGTATTTATATGGCATATCTACATAATACAATATCATTCAGCCATAAAAAAGAAGGAAATATTGCTATTTGCAGTGTAACAACATAGATGGATCTTGAGAATATTATATTAAGTAAAATAAGTCAGTCAGAGAAAGACAAATACTGTATGATCTCACTTATATGTGGAATCTAAATCCCTCCCCGCCAAAAAAAACAACAACAACAAAAAAAAACCCTGAACTTATAGACACAGAAAAAGAGGTAGGTAGTTGCTAGAGGCAGGGATTTGGGGGTGGGTGAAATGGATGAAGAGGTCGAAAGATACAACCTTTCAGTTACAAAATAAATAAGTCAAGGGGAGATAATATAGATCATGGTGACTATAGTTAATAACACTGAATTGTATATGTGAAAGTTACTAAGATAGTAGATCTTAAAATTTTTCATCATGAGGAAAAAATTTAACTATGTGTGGTGACGGATGTTAACTAGACTTATTGTGGTGATCATTTCACAATATATACAAATATCAAATTATTATGCTGTACAGCTGAAACTAATATAATGTTATGTGTCAATTATATCTCAGAAATTCCACTTTAAAAAATGAACTAGAATACAAATATATGACATTTAATGGCAAAGAAATAATAAATGCATAAAAATTTTAGAAGAAATATTTCATCCTTTGAAGATCACTCAGTGAGCAGTCGCAGTTCACAGGTGATGTGAGCATGCTTCAACCATGACTATACATGACAGAATATGTACTCAGTTTGTACTAGAGTAGATTTTATTTTCCTCATGTTTAAGCTAAGACCAGAACCCCAAGGCTTAGCCTTGACATAGATATACTATAAATGAAGTGCTAATGAGATGGAAATTCTCCAGGTTGCTTTTGAGACTCACTGCATCAATGTGGACCTGCCTAAAATAATCCGAGAACTGAGAATCTTTTTATAATGATGCCAAACTCTTGAGTCTGAAAATTTAGCTGGGAATTCCTTTCCAAAAGTCTTGTGGTTCTTTTTTTGGCACTTTGGTTTATAATCCTAGCTGGACCCCATCTGAAGTTCTAAAGCCCATAAACTAAGAATGAATGGTCAATGTAAACAAGCCAACTTGAGAAAATTCAGACCTTGCTTGGCTGAATATTTCTGTTAATATACCTTGTCTATACTGGTTTAGCTTCTTCTGGCTAGAACCATTTTTCTGCCATAACTCTTTCCCATATAAGAAAATTTCCTTTTCATCATACAGGGATCTTTCTCTCCAAAGGCTGTGGTGCATTGTGCTATATTGAAATTCAATTATTTGGATATGTTTTGTGTCTGAACACTGATAAAAGTATGATAGAAACTGTGTTATCTTTAATCAAAAGTTACTTTTATTTGTAGATTCTAAGGGCAACTAAAATTTTTATTTGACAGGTTCCAATCGTTCTAGTTTGGCATACCTGCACACTTTTATTGTATCCTGGGATCAGTCATAAATCAAGTGATTTCCCACAGACGAATAAAAGTGGTGGAGTAATATAGTTCCTGGAATTTAACACTTCACGGTCAGGAGGTCACATATGCTAAGTTGCTTATTTATATGCCTCTTAAAATTTAAGTCTGTGGGCAGGAGACATGAAGAAATGTGACTTACTATATCAATGAAGAATGTATTGTTCTTTTTCTCCATGTAGATAAAATTAGCAGTGTTGGAACAGTAGATCATACAAAAATGTCATCAGGAACACAGAATTTGCCAATTTTTGAAATGTGCTTGCTTTATGATTCCCTTTTTAAAATTTTAATCATCAGTTTTAAACAATGAGATTTATTGAACTTTTCTTTTTAATGTGGAAGAGAGAGGTACTGTGCACCAATTATTGAAATGCTTGTCGACACCTCCCAGACTAAGTTTGAAGTTAGGTTAGGATCCATTGTAGCCTGAGAGGAGGTGATGCATGTCACTTCTGGGTTGAGGCAACGAGGAGCCCTCTCTCTCATTGCCAAAAGTGATGTTGGAGGCTGTATTCCAGATGGTGATTGTCAAATGGAGATGGCCATTCGACTCACATTTAACTATGATATAAGACAAGAGATGGACATTTTCACAACTTATGGCATAAAGGACTATAATGAGAACAAAGATAGGCATTAACAAAGTTTTATGGGATAATTAATTCATTTGTGCAAATATATTGAGCTCCTAGCATGTAACTTATACTAAGCACTTCTTTCTACAGTATCTCCTTCTCACATATTTACCCATTCAAATGTCATTGTGTTCTTTAATTTTTTTTAAGTTTATTTATTTATTTTGAGAGAGAGAGACAGAGAGAGTGAGCAGGGAAGGGGCAGAGAAGGGGAGAGAGAGAGAATCCCAAGCAGGCTCCATGCTGTCAGCACAGAGCCTGACATGGGGCTTGAACTCACAAACCGTGAGATCATGACCTGGGCCGAAACCAAGAATTGGTTGCTTAAATGACTGAGCCACCCAGAGACCCTCACTGTGTTCTCTAGAGCATGATATTAAGGCTCAGAAAAGTTTTGACTTGCTCAAGGCAAATCTCTGGAAAGGGAATGAGTCAGGATTTGAATCCAGACCTCTTGACTAGGCATTCAGACTTTACTTCTCTGAAGAGCACCTTAGAAGTTTGAGATGATCAAATTTCACTAAACTCAAGTCATTTTTATCTGAGGGCTCTAGTTTTTTCTCTTTAGAAACACATCTCCCTTGAAATGTACCTGGAATGCATAAGTGAAACACTGGCAAATTAATAAAGGAAATCACATCAGTACCTTAAGAAGGGCAGGCCAGGGGTCGTGCTAGAAACTACTTGGAAAAAAAGAAAATCCCTGCAGCTTTATCATAGTCCATGTGCAGTTCCTTATTGTAGCATTTAAACTCTTGAACACATGTTTGTCTCTTAGCTGCTGGCCTCACTGGCTACTAGCAATAAGGAAGGAGGAAGAAAGAGGGGCTTCTCTCCCCTTCATGTTAAGAAGGCCAGCTGCATTGCCAGGATCTCCTGAAGGCAAACTGGGGAATTGAGGCTCTCTCTGTTTTTCTGTGCAGAACAATGTTGAACTTTCTGAGAACTGGCATAATGCAGTCACGTGTCTTGTTTCTGCATTCAAAATGTTGTCTTTTCATAGTCCTTCAGAATATGTTAAGGAAGGCTCACTGTACATCACAAATCATGGTTTAAATTTCAAAGCATTAGATAAAAATGACCTTATACTGCATTTGTAGATGTCACTCTCAAGCCATCCCAATGTAGTTTCCATGGGAACTAATGTACATCAAAGGAGAAAGAGAAAGAAAGTGACTGTAAGACCAAATTTTCAGTCACTGCCTCTTCTTTCATTGGGAAAACCAAAATGAGCCCCATGTTAGATGCTGATGAAATTAGATTAAATCTTATTCCCAATGTGAATGTAGCTTTTTCTTAAGAATCTAATCTTTAGTACTACACACATGATTATGAAAAAACTTCCCAAAGATTCCCTCCATGTGACTTATAAGTTGTATTCAGAGCCTCAGAAGGCAAATGTGCCTCCTTAGGAGAAGGGTCATCATCATCCATTATTATTGTTGTTATGAAATTATTTGTCAAATTATTATTATTATATAGATTTACCATTTGTGGAGAATCCACTCTATACCAGGCACTTCAATGGAGCCATGAATAAAATTTGCAATCACTGTCACATATGAATACATATCAAGATTGTGTTCTGTCAGCATATGTGCAGTGTCTTGCAGAGACAATGAAGTGTGGGTAGCTGTTACTAATAACAACTACCAAACATCATTGTTAAAGGAACAAGTTGCAGCCATCATTCTAAAACCCAAAACCACACTTCAAGACCACCATGATCTAATTCTGTCTCACAGGGCTCATCTGGAATGTAAAATAAACTCAACACTTTACTTTTTGGGTGGTTGGAGAGAAGCAATGATGTATTATATTCCCAGTCATAATTGAGGCTAATGATATAAAATGTATTTATAGCCCATAGGGAATTAAGTAGAAAAATAGTTAAAGAGAAAAATTCTTAGCTACTAGAGCTGAAAAAATGTTGGATCATGTGATACAAAATGACAATTATAGTAAGAGCTCCAACAATAAGATTTTTTTTTATACTGGAAGCTACTCTAATCCTACCAAAAAGCTAAAGAATAATGCCATCATCATCACCACCATCATGATCTTACCTTATTCAACACATCTAATTGATAAATAATTTAGGCCAGGCACTTTGCTTGGGCACAAGAGATATAGCAGGGCCAAAGGCAGATAAATCTTTTAATTTCCATGTCACAGTTTAGCCAAGAGAGAGAATGGAAAGAAACCATGGGAGTTGCATAAGTATGAGGTAGGGAGTTCAAAATTATTTTGGGGGTAGCAGTAGCTAATAGACTCAAGAATGGGCAGACACTGGAAAAGGAGAAACTAAGACTACAAACACAGTAATGTATACTTTGTTCTTTTCTTTTTAATCTTATTTTTTATTTTTTAAAATTTACATCCAAATTAGCATATAGTGCAACAATGATTTCAGGAGTAGATTCCTTAGTGTCCCTTATCCATTTAGCCCATCCCCCCTCCCACAACCCCTCCCATAACCCTCAGTTTGTTCTCTATATTTATGAATCTTTTCTGTTTTGTCCCCCTGCCTGTTTTTATATAATTTTTGTTTCCCTTCCCTTATGTTCATCTGTTTTGTCTCTTAAAGTCCTCCTATGAGTGAAGCCATATGATTTTCGTCTTTCTCTAATTTCACTTAGCATAATACCCTCCAGTTCCATCCACGTAGTTGCGAATGGCAAGATTTCATTCTTTTTGATTGCCGAGTAATACTCCATTGTATATATATATACCACATCTTCTTTATCCATTCATCCATCGAGGGACATTTGGGCTCTTTCCATACTTTGGCTATTGTTGATAGTGCTGCTATAAACATTGGGGTGCATGTGTCCCTTCGAAACAGCACACCTGTATCCCATGGATAAATGCCTAGTAGTGCAATTGCTGGGTCGTAGGGTAGTTCTATTTTTAGTTTTTGAGGAAGCTCCATACTGTTTTCCAGAGTGGCTGCACCAGCTTGCATTCCCACCAACAATGCAAGAGATCCTCTTTCTCCGCATCCTCGCCAACATCTGTTGTTGCCTGAGTTGTCAATGTGAGCCATTCTGACAGGTGTCAGGTGGTACCTCATTATGGTTTTGATTTGTATTTCCCTGATGATGAGTGATGTTGAGCATTTTTTCATGTGTCTGTTGGCCATCTGGATGTCTTCTTTGGAGAAGTGTCTGTTCATGTCTTTGCCCATTTCTTCACTGGATTATTTGTTTTTTGGGTGTTGAGTTTGATAAGTTCTTTGTAGATTTTGGATACTAATCCTTTATCTGATATGTCATTTGCAAATATCTTCTCCCATTCTGTCGGTTGCCTTTTAGTTTTGCTGATTGTTTCCCTCGCTGTACAGAAGGTTTTTATTTTGATGAGGTCCCAGGAGTTCATTTTTGCTTTTGTTTCCCTTGCCTCCAGAGACGTGTTGAGTAAGAAGATGCTGCGGCCAAGATCAAAGAGGTTTTTGCCTGCTTTCTCCTTGAGGATTTTGATGGCTTCCTGTCTTACATTTGGGTCTTTCATCCACTTTGAGTTTATTTTTGTGTATGGCGTAAGAAAGTGGTCCAGGTTCATTCTTCTGCATGTCGCTGCCCAGTTTTCCCAGCATCACTTGCTGAAGAGACTGTCTTTATTCCATTGGATATTCTTTCCTGCTTTGTCAAAGATTAGTTAGCTATACGTTTGTGGGTCCATTTCTGGGTTCTCTATTCTGTTCCATTGATCTGAGTGTCTGTTCTTGTGCCAGTACCATACTGTCTTGACGGTTATAGCTTTGTAGTATAGCTTGACATCTGGGATTGTGATGCCTCCTGCTTTGGTTTTCTTTTTCAAGATTGCTTTGGCTATTTGGGGTCTTTTCTGTTTCCATACAAATTTTAGGATTATTTGTTCTAGCTCTGTGAAGAATTCTGGTGTTATTTTGATAGGGATTGCATTGAATATTTAGATTGCTTTGGGTAGTATCGACATTTTAACAATGTTCTTAAGTGAAAACTGGGCAAATGACCCAAAGGTTTTTCTGCAAAGAAGTGATCCAATAGAAACTGCCATAGAGTAGAGAATATTATAAAACACAGTAAGAACCAATAAATAATATGAAGCAGAATATTGAAAGAGGATTTAGGAGAAAAACATTTCCCATGGCCACAAAGGGCCATGGTTTTTCCAATTTAACTATGCTGACATGCAAGCTAAAAGGATCACATTGAATATTCCCTATAGATATTGTATATCTTTGCATATATTTCCATATACCTACGTATACTTTATAGAGTATAGGGCTGATTTTTAAGCAATACTTTTTGTTGTGATTATAAAGTTCTAAATTTAAAAATTAAAAGAAATAAAATTCCTTCATCTATATGGATATAATATTATAATTTGTGTTGGGGGAGAGAGGAGGTGACATACCATGACAGAGGACTTTGGATTCAATTCATGCTTCTCCTACCTGCTGTTAGGTTACTTTAGGTAAGTTAATTAACTTTTCAGGGCCACAGATTCTTCATCTTTAGAATGAAGGTGATAATTACACTTATGTCACAGATTCATTTTAAAGATTAGATATAATATTTGTAACACATATGAAGTGAGGAGGTCTGTAATATGTCGGGGGGAATATTTCTCTCCCTTTTTCTCTTACTTCTGTGTGAAAAATCTCCCTTGGCCTCTCTTCACTCTCACAAATGTTGAAAAAGTGGTGGGGAAGAACACAACGGGGCAGAGGAAGTGATATTGTCTGACTGGAGCATTTGGAAGGAATTAGGCATACATGGCTCTCTTCTTTTGGCACTCAATGTCTGCAGAGAGCTCCATATTCTCAGCTGTGTCTGAGACTGGGTGGAAAGAATCAATTCTGGGCTGGAGTATGGGGAGGCCCTTTATTGCCAAACATCTAAGCTATGTTCTCCAACAAGCTTATCAGAAATAAGGCTTGAAGTTTAACTTTCATCTGCCTGATGACTATATCTGCCTTTGGTTCTGATCTCTGGTGGGAAAAGAGGGTCATTTACTAACCCTGAGCCACACATTATATAATCCTCACTCCACAAGTGATGACTAATAAGAATAACAGTAAGAGTAGTTATAAAGATGATAGCCTAAGAAAACTAACTAATTTGTATCAGTCATGGCTCTAAGGATTTTGTATATTTTATCTTCACAACTCTATAAATTAGGAACTCATTGTCATTTAACAGATGAAAAAATTGAAGGTTAGGGAAGTTACGTAAAGGACTCATAATCAATACCTTCTAATTGAAGCAAGTTGGTTTCAAAACCTGCCTCCTTATCTACTATACTAAAAATATCTGAATGAGATATTTATATTGACAAATTACTGTCAATTTTTCTGGAACTCAAAAAGAGCACAAGAATAAAAAAAAAGATTTGCAACATTAATTGCCAAATAGTTTATTGCTCTCTGAAATAGTTTACTCAGCATAGTTTATTTATAGATAATAGGTACCAGGCAGTGGGAAATTCAGGGTGAATAAGATAATGGAACAATGTGACAAATCCTTTAGTAGCAGCATAACAAAGGGTTATCAATAAACCTAGAATGCATTGATTAATTTAAGAAGGGAATAGGACTTGGGTGAGCAAAAGCTAGAAAATACATAAGGGCTCAAATGTTTCAACAGTCATAGTGGTAAGCCGATGGGGTCTATGATAGAGAGAATGAAAGAATATGCCTGAAAGAAACATGGAATCTCACATGAGAAGGTCCTGAAATGCAATTCTGAAGGTTTTATTTGAAAGAAGTAGAGAGTGAACAGATTTTTTTTCAAGTGTGAATGATGTAATACATGTTTTAGAAAGCTAATTATATACAAGGAGATTGGAATAGAAGAAGGAAACACTGGTGCCAGGGAGATCCATTAGGGCATTGATTATTATGAGTTGAATTATGCCCCCCCCAAAGATGTGTTTAAATTCTAACCTCCAGTACCTGTGAATATAACCTTATTTGGAAATAAGAGTATTTGCAGATATAATTAAATTAAGATGGGGTCATTAGAGTGGGCCCTAATCCAATATGACTGTTATCCTCATAAGAAACAAACAAAATTGAGACACAGGGATGCCAGGTGACCACTGAGGCAGAGACTAAAGTTATACAGCTGCAAACCAAGGAAAGCCAAGGATTGTCGCCAACACCAGAAGCTAAGAAAAAGGTTTGGGGTTCCTGGGTGGCTCAGTTGGTTGAGCATCCAACTTCAGCTCAGGTCATGATCTCACAGTTTGTGACTTCGAGCCCTACATCAGGCTGGGGCTCGCTGCTGTCAGCCTGGAGCCAGCTTTGGATCCACTGTCTCCCTCTTTCTCTTTCTGCCCCTCCCCCACTTGCACTCAATAATAAATTTAAATTTTTTTTTTTTAATTTTAATAAAGGAAAAGGTTTGGAATAGATTCTTCCCTAGAGCCTTTAGCAAAAACATGGCCCTGACAACTCTGTGATTTCTGACTTCTAACCTCCAAAACTATGAGAGGATAAATTTCTGTTGTTTTAAGCACCTAGCTTGTGGTAATCTTTTCACAGTAGCTTGAGGAAACTAATACAAGTATTAGAATACTTGAGTCAAGAAATAGTGAGGACTTAAATTAAGGTGGAGGTAATAAATGTTGAAAGGAAGGGGTATATGGTGGGCCAAGGTTGTTAGGCCTGCTGCAGGACTGAAGAAGCAGGGAGAAGTAGGCACTGAATCGTGGAGGCACAGCGCTCCCTTAAATGGTAATAGAGTGAGTACACCCTTGAATTTTGATGAGCCGCTTTTCACAGCCCTCCAAAACTGCTTCCAGGTCCCAAAAGGGAGGGGACTGTTGAGAAGATAGGACCAGTTCCTCCACCAGCTAGTCTGATTCCAGTAGCCCTGGATGTTTGGCTAATCTTGGAGGTGGTTTAGGAGAAGTGCAGGCCTGGGGCTGTGACCACCAAGCTAGAGCAGGAGCCTAGATATGAAGATTGGCATTGGTTTGATTTTTCTGTCTTCCCATATTTCCCCCCAAATTTAGTAGCATGTGTTAAATAATTTATAAGACATGAGAAACCAGAAATAATATGTCTAATTTACTCATTCTAGAAATTGGGAAGTAACAGAAAGAAGAGAAATGGAAAAAGTTGCTCAAGATCAAGGCCGGTGAATCAGAGAGGAAAGGCCCAAGGCAGCAGAACAAAGCTTCAGTGAAGAGATGATTTTACTTGGAGAGCTAGCCTCTGTCCTTCTATTACTGGTCAGAGAATGGAGAAAACCCAAGCCTGAGACAATCGCTCTGCTAAGTGCCCTTGAAAAGGGTACACTGGGGTCGGCAACAAAGCCTGACCATTAAAGAGAAAAAGAAATAGGATTAGAAAAGAAAAAAGAGAATGATAGGGAAAATATTTTTTTAAGTCAAAAAAAAATCAGAAGAGCACAAGTACTGCCACAAAAAAGTAAAGCAGGTAGTTAGGGAGAAAGGCCTGATAACCTCTTTGAAGCTCTGACTACATTAGAAGGCCTTGCAAGATAGTCCTTAATTCTATGTGCAGGGAGAGCACCTTTCCTGTCTATTGTTTTTCTGGATTCTAAACCACTGACCCCTCTATGCTTTCTAAATGGAAAATGACTTCAATTTAAAAGAGTTCCCCCATAGCATTCTCTATATTCTAAATGGGAAAGCCTGGGTTTGTCTTTGTGCATTTCATCTGCAGTAATCTGAAATCTAACACCACTCTCTTCCTTTCTCCAATGATCGAATAAGGGGTGGGCAGCAACAAGGATCCGTGGGCGAGGGATAAACCCAGAATAAGATGAGAGCATTTAGACCTTCTGACTGTGTATGCTATGACACTAAAGACTCTAACAACACGCTAACAGTAAACATAAATATAAGTCTTCGTCAGAGTATCAAATTTCTTGCCCTGTCTGCATATTGTATCTAAACATGGACATTATAAAAAACTAATAAAAAATAAACATGGACATTATAAAGCTGGGTGGAAATAAAAGAGAATAATTTAATTAATTCATTCAAACAGGTGGTGAGGTTTTTTTTTATTTTTAGTTTTTGGAAGTTTATTCATTTTTGAGAGAGAGAGTGGGGGCTGGAGGGGCACAGAGACGGGGAGACAAAGAATCCGAAGTAGGCTCCAAGCTCTGAGCTGTCAGCACGGAACCCAACACGGGGCTCAAACTCATGAACCATGAGATCATGACCTGAGTCAAAGTTGGATGCTCAGCCGACTGAGCCACCCAGGAGCCCATTTTCAACACTATGTTAAATAACAGTGGTGAGAGTGGACATCCTGAGACAGGTTCTCTTCTTATGTCCTCTTAATAGATGAAGAAACTGAGGCCCAAGATCCCATAGATAGGGTGAGGTTGAGCCAAGTTTGGAACTCAGATAATAGGAGTCAAGAGACTGTGTGCTTAAATTAACCTCTTTATAATGTCACCCTGCATCATGTAATGTGGTAGGCAAGAGGAGTCAAGGCTATAGGAGTTCAGAAAAGGGAAAGGTTGATAGGGAAAGATATAGTCAAGGCATGCTTCAAGGGAGAGGTAGTACATGATCTTGGCCTTAAAGGATATGCAGATTTGAGTCAGCAGAGAGTGAAACGGAGGGCCCCCAGGGTGGAACGAGAAAGCATTGAATGCAGTGCAAAGTCAACATAAGACAGGACTATAATGAGGGACTCCTTTGAATGGGCTGTGTGAGAAGTAAAATCAGTCAAACAAAATCGAGCTGGATTAAAGAAGACCTTGGCCATCAGGCAGAATGTCTGACATCATAGGAAATAGGAAACTGCCAAGGGTAGTATTAGTCTAACTCAAGTATTGAAGGCACTAACAATGGTATGCAACGTGGATTGTACCTAGAGGGAAGCCCAAAGATTTGTAAGGAGATTTGTAAGAAAGAATGATATGAAAAATGTTTTAAAGAAAAAGTGACAGGACTCACGGACTGTGATGTGTTAAAGGAAAGTAAATGAACTCATCATACTAACAATAACCAATTTTTACTGAGGATGTACTATATGCTATAATCACTGACATGTAATCATGCACTAATTTTCATTATGATTTAGAAATTAAACCAAGGTATGTTCTAATCCTAGAATTTCTGTGATTATCTGTCAAAGTCAACTAAGACATCAATTTTTTCAAATAGTATCATGAGGGGTATTATAATACCACTTAACAGAGTGAGGGAGTATGGAGGTTTAATGGTAGAGAATGATAATTTTGATTGAAGGCAGGCACACTATTCGAGTGTAGTATAACCTATTGGGTAATAATAATAATGATAATAATAGCATAGTGCTTATTATATCGTTCTACATACATGTCATAACTCAGTTAAGATAGAAATACTTATAGTGATCCCTATTTAAATAACAATAGACCTTATATGTCTTTATAGTATGCTAGACACTGAGATAAGTTTTTATTATTTTTTACTATTTTTTAAAGGTGTTGTTTATTTTTTTTATTTTTCTTTTTTGAGAGAGAGAGAGGGTGCAAGTGAGCAAGGGGCAGAGAGAGGGGGAGAGAGAGAGAGAGAGAGAGAGAAGAATCCCACAAGGGGCAGAGAAAGAAAAAGAGAGAGAGGGAGATAGAAGCGGGGCTCACCCAAAGGGGGGATCGAGCTCACCCAAAGTCAGGCTCAAGCTCACATGATGCAGGGCTCAAACTCATGAACGGTGACATCACGATCCGAGCTGAAGTCAGATGCTTAACCGACTGAGCCACCCACGCGCCCCATGAGATAAGATTTTGAATATATTAACTCAGTTAATCCTCAAAACACACACACACACACACACACACACACACACACACAAAGACATGAAGTAAATACTAACATCTTCATTTTCCAGAGGAGGAATCTCTAGTTCAGAGAAGTTATATAACTTGCCTGCCATCACAGAACTAATGAGCAACAGAGTCCATATGTGAAGCCAGGTGGCTCTGGTTCTAGACTGTGTGCCCTTAACAACAGTTCTACAAGATCATGAGCTTTGAGGTCACACCAGCCTGGATTCAAGTATCAGCCTTGCAACTTAACAGTTTGTGAAACATTGAATGTGTTCCTTTTTGTCTCTAAGCCTGTTATTCCATAGTAAATAGAGGGCTAACTATGGAGATTAAGCTCCATTACCTAAATCTGTGTTTAGCACAGTGTTTCCACATAGGAAGTACTCACTGTGTGTTTTATGAATAAGTAAATGGATAAAATACATTACTCATGCTACACAGTTAACATTTTTTTTGTATACTACTTAACATTATTTAATTTTTCTGCAAATGGATTTTTCTTGTGAATCGATCTAGACTGTACTCATTCTGAGGGCAAAACGTGGGCTTTTTACGTCTATATTTGCTCCAGTGCTCCAAACAGTAATGTGAACACAATAAGCTGCTCCATAAGGATAACCTCCATGAATGAAACACCACTATGGGCCAGACATTGCATTAAGTATTTAAGTCTCTTAGCAATCCTATATAGGGAGTACAAATACAAATTCCAAAAATAGGACTGTACCTTATAGAGATAAAGTGGTTCTCCCATAGTCACATAATCAGTCCATGCAGTATCAGGAATCAAATCCAGCTCTGTTTGTCTCCAAAATACTTGAGCTTAACCACTATGCCCTATTGCCTCCCCAAAGCCCTGATTGATGTGTAATTTGACAATGTGTCAGGGTCCATCATCACCTGCTTTTGGAGAAGAACTTCTTGTGTCTGTAGTCCTGGTCTGTTTGGCAGACTTCCAAGCTCGTGGCTTTTCCATAGGTCCTTCCTCTTAGAGACTCAAGCACAGCCTGTAGAACCAAGAGATAAGACACAGAAAGAGGTTGCTGTTGTAAGTGGCCCTGCTAGGACATGGAGGCAGGAGGAAGTTTCCTGCCTTCTCAGTATTTTATGACTTGAGCATTCTCTGCTTAATGGCCTTTAACTGATCCACTGTGAAAATTCAGTACTCAACGGGTCCTCAACATTTCTGATTTTGTACCCGTAGTGAAGTGACCTTGTGGCTGATCAAAAAGAGAATCTTTAAAGCTCACAGTGGAAAAAGCATGGCTCCTAACCTTCTACAGAATTGTTTTTAATACTTCCTGCAGGCTGTTATTGGTATCTTTATTTAGGCTGTATTTCTTCGCTTCAGTGTCTATGTTTAGCAGATATATAAAGGAGCAAATGGGTTTAATGGCCTGAAGTGGCAGAGCAATGATATGTGGGCCTCCTCAGAGCAACAAAAGATCAAAAGACCATGGGGGAAACTTCCTGTTTCCTGGTGACTAAGAGTCAAATTTCTTTTACCTGTGAGTCAAGGGGAAATTCATGACCACCCTGTATACTTTGAGTTCTTCCTTTGAAAGACTCTTCCTGCAGATAGAGTATGACAGGCTGGGGGACAGGGGAGTTTCTTTAAAGGGCCATGCAGATAATCCTCTCATTTGCTGATTTACTTTGTCTCACTGTGGGTGGTATAGACTCACATTCCCCTTAGGGGTAATGCAGGGTTTTAATCAAACTAAACAGATAAGCACTGGATCTGGATATCTACACAATCTAGGAACTGCGGACTTCTCTAGGGCTCTGCATCCTGGATCCCAAGGAGTAGTGTGGGCACTATTAGATCTATTTGGAATCACTCCTCTGCTTTGCCATTCATATCACCCCTGCCATATCACCCCTGCCATATGCTCCCACCAAATAGGGTATGACTTCCTCATCAGGTAGCTCTGATTCTGATTCCAGGTTCTTTCTCTTATTGACTATGTGATCTCAAGTAAGATATAGGACTTTCCAAGTTCTGTATCTTCATCTGAAAAATGGAGACAATGACAGTACCAACGCTATGGATGTATCGTGAAGAATGGAACTAAGTATATAAAATAATAACTAGACATACAAAGACCCCAATGAATGGGTACTGATAGCACAGGCAGCTAGAATACTTTTCACCAGATTGATCAGTTCTGTATTTCTGTTTGAAGGCAACCCGAATAGACCTTCAGAAGAAATTCTCGCCTTATTCACAGTAAAATCAAAATAGTCAGGGGAGAGAAAAGTTTTAATTCATAAATTATTTAGCGTAAGCTTCCCCTGTATCTACCCTGAGTTAATTATGAACACTAAAACCACCTTGCCTCACTTTCTTATTTTTGCCATATATTAAAGTGGGAACAAAAAACTCAGTACTGCCCCAACATTGGATCAGATGATTAAATAAATCTTCTAAGTCTGAATGTCTCCTCTTCCTTTCTTCTCCTTGATGAACAACATACTAAGCATAGGGCAAAGGAACTTCCTTTGGTTGCTGCCTCATAATCTCCCTCACTTCCCTCATGTGTATGGAAAGTGACCAAAAGCCAACCAACAAATGCAAGTCTTACTAACTCTGATGACCTGTCACCAACTCTGGCTGCCCTAACCTGCCCTGAGCCATTCCATTTTTGTGTCACTGGGGTGATACAGGGACATGTGACCATTTCGCCATGGTTCTACATTACTGAACCATGTTGGGTGGGTGTGAGTGTGGGTGTGTTTGTGTCCTTTCAATCATTACAGTTATTTTTGAGTATTTATTTTAATTTATGAAATTTTCCATTTTCACTTCTGCTCTACTTCTAAGCAGATCCCTCCCTGGTTATTAAAGAAAAAGGTCCAGGTATGCTGGTATATTCACAAGTGTTATCTGTAACTTTTTTTCGTGCCCAAATAATGCAGTGTTCTTTGAATTCACATATTCTTTATATTATCACCCAGGTTTGGTATTCACCCTTTAGGGTATTTAGACACATAAAAGGTCATTCTTTGTCTTTACCATGACAGGCAGAGCGCTCTTGGCAGTTTGGGATGAAGACAAGGGATGTTAAATACCTTGCCATCCATGAGAACTTTAAGACACAATGAAAATTGTGCCCGCATACCAACACTTCCTTTCTTAGGAAAACTGCAATTATTTGTTCCTTCTCATTTTCCTATTGGAGAAATTAACTAAGTCTGTGCATCTCAAACAGCATCTTTCATTCAAACTCAAATTCAAGTCTTGACTACTAAACACCTGTAACTGTTAAGTACTTCGTCATTCAGTACCCTGTTTAACCCTCTGAAAGAACTCTTTCTTGTAAGCTTCTTATTATCTCTCTTATTGATAGGGAAACTAAAGGTTCAAGAAAGAAAATGACAGATCCATATTTTGATACTGAGTTCAGTACAATTCCACTACTTCTGCTGCTTCTATGATATCAACTTTTATAGCATTATCAGGACTACTAAAAATGTTCATGGTAGTTATCTCCCAAAGAAAAGAGGAAAATATGAAGGAAAAGAGAGTAAGAAAAAAAAGTAAATAAAACACAGTTTCAAAAACCCAGAGTCTAAGTTATATATAAAAGAACTTTTGAAAAGTGGCTAGGTGAATTTATGTCTCTGCTGACATCATGAAATAACAACTTTCAATTCAAAACTCATTCCTGCTATATATTTTTCTCGTATCTATTTTAATTAAAAGGTTTAACTTGAATATTAAACTTTTATGTCATCCTTATGTATTTGACCCTCTGGAATACTGCTGAGTAATATGACATTCACAAGATTACTATTGTGTCCACTTACATGATTTAGAATGTATTCTCAATAACCAAAGTGTTCTCCTGACTCTTTGAAGCCCAGCCATCCTGTTTTAGAGAGCCTTTCACTCAGGCTTTCAAACCACTCTACAGACATCTCTTTATTCTCCTTTATTCTATAAATTGGGAAATAGATCAAATACAAGTTAAGTGGCATATAGAGGTCAATAGCAGATTACTTGAAGAACCGGGGAAAGACATCACTCTGGACTCACAGTTATCACTCAAATAATTTGACATTTCTTCAGAAGGATGAGTTAGCCTGTGAATGTAGTAGGCAGGTTAAAGAGATTATTTTTCCATGAGGTGTCCTCAAGAAGATTCACAATTAACTGCAACTCATCCAGCACCTCCTTTTCCCCTGCCCCAAACTGTCTATACAGAAATCAGGTTCACTGTTCATCCTTTCTTTTTATTTGTTACATCTGCTAGAGACCAATGAAGATAAAAAAAATATTTAGAGTTTGGGGTTTAATATAAGTTCCTGAATGCAGTTGCTTGATACAATGCTTTTGTAAACAAGTAACCAAAGTATTTTTGCAGTGTTTTTGATAAACCACTGCTAACTGACAAAAAAACTTCAAGGAAATTACTCACATTTAAAAGTGACTCTTAAAATCCCTAATGGCATTAAATAAATAACACTGTTGAGGGGGTCTAGCTCAGGGGTCTGCAAACTATGGCCCTGTGGTCAAATCTAACTGCTGCCTGTTTTTATAAACAAAGTGTTATTGGAATACAACCTCCTCCCTTATTCATTTGCATTTTGTCTATGGCTGCTTTCATGCTACAACTGCCAAGCTTGAGTAGCTGGGACAGAGACTCTATGGCCTTCAAAGTCTACGATATTTACAATGTAACCATTTACAAAAAAATTTGCCAACAACGGTTCTAGATTAAACAATAGATCAGTCCTGGCAGGTATGAATAGTAACCTTGACTATCTTATATCACTCATAAAGTTTAATTTCCAAGATCCCAAGTAAAACTTTCCAAATGTCCTTCCTTAAGACCACACATCAAGTTTTGAACTCTTCTCTGAACAGGTCACTTTGCAAAAGTCAGATGAGGAAAGCAGATGATGACAGTTTTGCTGAAAGACCACTCCACTTACGTCAGGAAAAAACAAGCAAGTGGGAACGTATTTGGGGACCTCAATTTTCCATACTTTGCTCTAATTACTAGAGTACTGTACATGCATATCTCTTATCTTTGAATTTCTTGGCATGAATTTGGTAGTACAGTATTACTTTGATTATGGCTTCTTATATCTGGCATAAATATATTCCCTCTGTGCATATTCTTTTTAGATGCAGTACAAAAAAAAGCATGAGTCTTCCTTTTTTTCCCTCTCTCGCCTTTTTCTTTAGGAGAAGCAGCTGTGAAGTCATAATTATGTTCACTTCCCACTGGCAACTGGCAAGCCCTTTATTTTTGTGTATTTGGAGCTCACCAAGAATAAAGTCCATTCCCTCCTTGAGGGGCCATTATGCCATTCCATCTAGGAATTCACAGTTTGCCAGTTCCTAAAACATTTATTGTTATAAATAGCTTTGTGCTCTTAAAAGGGGGGTGGGGGGCTTATGAAATGAAGTAAGGGGAAAATCTCAAAAGAATATGAAAAAAAATCAACATCATCTCCAAGATATAGCAACAAATTTGCTAGCTTTTAAAAACTTATAATTATCATTGGTGGTTAATTGGTGCCATAGATTACACAGTACTGACATGTAATTTTCTAAAACAAAGAGCTTTTTATTGTGTTACATTGTGCTGTAGATTTAGGGACTTTTTATTTTATTTTTACACATTGAAGAACAAAGGGTGAAAGTCTTGAAACATGCAAGGATTTAGATAATGAATTGCACCCTAAATTTAGAAAATATATCAGACAATACAGAATGATTCATGGTAGGAATTTGTGATCCTGCAAAGGCAAGTTATTGGGACTTTTGTTTATAAATAAGCCAACTTCTCTTGGCTCAGACCTGGATGTGAGCCAGCAACAGTAATGAACATTTCTTCTGCTTCACACAGACCTTCAAAAAGGTCAGAACCAGAGTACTTTATTTATGTTTTATGGGAAGATGTATTTAATGTTTGTGAATCCATTTGGATAATAACATTGATTTTAATGGGCTGATAGATGTATTTGTCTTTTAATGTCCATTATGATAATGATCACCTACAGCCTATGAAAAATTCAACATTTACTTGTTGATTAGTCTGTTTTTTCTTCATAGGTGCTCTTGCTTCTTAACCAAAATTTTTAGGAATCACTAGCCTCTCAAAAGGTAACCCCATTTGTCTGAGGGTATGAACAGACTGTAGATTCACGATTCTGACTTTACCCTTTGTCTGGAAAAGCAACCTTGGATTTGGTATTTAATGTTTTCTTTGCTGTCTGGCCTGTGAAGAAACACTTCTGAGGGGAGATGGATGTTTGTCTATGACTCTATTGTTTAAAGAGTGGGGCTCTTTCTGCATGAAGGTCAGAAAGAAAGACTGCGAGCCCAAATGAAAGCATTCGTACTTTGTAAACATAGACCACATGCCCCAGTCTGAATTGAATTGATGGTAATGCTGCAAAGCAAAATGTAGCAAACTTGGGAATGAACCCAGAAGGCACAGGGCCTGAGTAAACTAAAAAGAAAGCAAAGGGAGACCTCAGGAGCCCTCTGCATCTAAGATGAGTTTCTCTTTTGAATTTTATTTCTTAAAGAAGAGTATCACACACAGAGATGTACTCATGGAATTTGCATTCAGTAAGTGATGACTTTTTGACATTTAGTTCAAGTTTTCTTTCAAGAGAAATGGTCCAACTGGTACTTTGGAATTACTTTGTAATTAAGCAGACCTTTTGATATACCATATGCAACCACCAAATCTAAAGTCATGGGTCCTATAGCCTTTCCAGCATTTTTAAATCTCATGTTTTAGGGTGATTTAATATTTTATTTAGAGAAAAAGACAGTGAAATACAGGCAGTATGCATTTAAGCATAAAAAATATTCTCTCACACAGATAATGAGAACTCTGACCCCGATTTGCTATTCCAGTGGGAGCTGCAACCAGCACCACTACCAGCCATAATAGCCAATGGATTGGCCATTCCACAGTGGGCTTCACTTGAAGTCAATAGATAAATCCAGGAGACAGAGCAAGAAAACATAAATAAAGACAATAGTAAATAAAGGAAGTAAAATAAATATGCATCTGTAGATAAAGTGATAAATTAATAAATTAATGGCGATAAGGCATCAATTTTCCGTCTGATTTACATGACCTCATTTGCACTTTTTTTTATTTTAGAGAGAGGGAGTGTGAGTGGGGGAGGGGCAGAGAGAGAGGGAGTGAAAGAATCCCAAGCAGGCTCCATGCTCAGTGTGGAGTCCCACATGGGGCTCCATCCCACGACCCTGGAATCATGACCTGAGCCAAAATCAAGAGTTGAATGCTCAACCGACTGAACCACCCACGTCCCCCCTCATTTGTACTTTTATACTGGTTTGCTCTAAAATGGTAACTGCGAATTGGTTGAATTGGTACTGTAGTCACTGGTTAAGATTTGTCAGTAGGAATATTACATGGTACCACAGGGTCACCTTGCTTTCCTATCTCTGAAGTTCCTTTAGTTCTTTTATTTATTCACCAATTTATTTATTCAACAAGCCTCCATTAAACATCTGCCATGATTCAAATTTTGAGTCTCTCCCTTCCTTAAAATTGCAAATTATACATGTAAGAAATCAATTTAAAAAAATAAATAAATGTGCTTTTAATTTTCATCTCCATTAAGAAGAAATGTGTGCTTTTTTTTGTTTTTTTGCCTTTTTCGTTTTCAGAGGTAAATATGCTACTATTCTGTACATTTTTAATCTTTATAGGAACAGTCTGGAAAGTTTTGGGGAAGGGCAGAGTTTATCATATTAACTTCAAAAGGTCAGGTATGTACCTCAATTCTCATTTGTTTCCATTAAGAATATGTTAGGAATCCATAAACTTATATAAACTTTAAAATATTCTGAGATTTGGTGAGGAAATCCAAGTCTACCCAGTTCAAACCTGTAGGATATGCCAAACTCCAATTGTTTTATCTTAAATTATTTTTTTTAATATTATTTACTTTTGAGAGAGAGAGAGAGAGAGAGAGAGAGAGAGAGCATGAGCAGGGGAGGGGCAGAGAGAGAAGGAGACACAGAATCCGAAGCAAGCTCCAGGTTCTGAGCTGTCAGCACAGAGCTGGACACAGGGCTTGAACTCGCGAACCGTGAGATCATGACCTGAGCCGGTTGGCCACTCAACCGACTGAGCTACCAGGTGCCCCAAAACTTCTTATTAAATGTCAGGTATTTGCTTTCCAAATTGTAGAACAAGTAAGAGCACTGTGGTTAGAGAAACCCTGTCCCCTGCCCAAAGTCTTTCCAAATCTGCTCATTTAACCTCTTCGGTATGTCATTTGCTTCCTGAAGCAAGACTAACAGTACTTCTTTTCTCTGGTCTGTCTCTTAACAAAAATGTGAAGTAATCAGAATATAGCGCACTTGTTGTCAGCTCCCCTTTCTGTGTTCCTTTCTCCTCCACACTCCCACTGATTTTCCACCTATAGGTGGATGTGACTCAGAGGAAATGAAGAAACATTATATTTCCTGCACCCTGTATTGTGGAATAAATTAAAATCTGCCAACAGTTGTTCATTGCATATGTACAATGGATAAAAGAGCTAAGGTCTGGGGGTTCAAAGATAAAAAACACAGTTCATACTCCTGAGTAAATAGGCAATTTCAGGGATGGGACAGAAACAATCATATAAGCCCAATGTGATGTGCTGTAATTTAGGCATAGATAATATGCTCCTAGGGCAAAGAGGAAGGAATAATTCCAACAAATTGGATGGGAATAGCTGGGAGGTGCTGAGGCAAATTTCTTGGAGCCTATAGCATTTGAACTGATCTGGAAGGATGATTATAAAAGATTTCAATTGACAGAGAAAGCAAAGGTAGAGAAAACTGCATGAGCCAATGCAAGAACATTCTTACATTCTCAGCTTTTTATATTCTCACAGGACATTATCTTTAGCAATGTAAAAATGATTACACAAGGTAATAAACAAGCTATAGAGTGATCAAGAAAAAGGCCTCTGGGACTAAATGTTCTGCCTTCAATCACTAGACTAAGACCTGGGCTAAGGGGATTAACTCTCTATTCTGTAATATTGCCAATTATGCAATAAGGATAAGAAGAACACTTCCCCATTGGAGCATTCTTTATAGTTACTTTTATAAAGACTTAAGTGTATGGAAATCTGGGCCCAGTGACTGACTCACAAACACTCAATAAATGATTCTAATGTTTTCTTATCATCATTATTATTTCTGCCAATAATAATTGTATACCTAATAAAAATAATTATTTCTCCACAAAATCAAGAGGCAATTTAAATATAAAACAAAATTTTAAACTAAAGGTATTTATACTTAATAGAATTTTTAACTCAGTTACCTGATGGGAAAAGGATTTAGGAGAAAGAAGGGAAACATTCTAGCATCTTTCAAATCACATGAGGTAGTTGACTCTATATTCCAAAGGTTTACTATCTTTGCTCAGTGGCATTCATATTGCCATAGAGAAGATTTGCTGGTTCCAGGGCATTATGCTGACATATAGAATATTCCATCTACATAAGATTTGGGTTATGGAGCTTTAGAATTATTAATTCCAGTGATGATAGTATGGTTCCTTGGGTTACTAATTAAAGTATGGAATGAGGAGGACAATGAACACACTCTCTTTTTCACTAAAGAAAAAATCAGTATCTTTCAAGAGCTATTAAACCAAACTCAACTAAATATTTTTGAAATATGTGTTAATTCTTTCCACAAATTTGCTAAATAAGAAGGAGGGGAATCTTATAAGTCTTCAAGCAAATAATGAGACCCTGTGGGGTCTCGTCAAGCCCTACTCTGTTCTATAGCTCACAGAATGGGTCCAGCAGAAGGAATTTAGGGGAAAAAATGCTAATCCTCACCACAATGATGGCCCTATCCAGCCACTGTACAAGCTTCAGCATCTAGGACTGGCTTCTGTTCCCAAGTGTCCTGTCATCTCCCCTCTATAACACTCTTTCATCTGAATGTTATTCAGAGAGAATTCTATTACTATCTATCAGTTGCACAGTCAGCATGTATATTCTTTTGCCTATCCACAGAAATTGTGGAAGCACCAGCATTTCTTCAGCCCTTCTAAATCAGTACTTGATAGTTCACTCAATCCATATTTTAGTTTGAACATACAGGCTCTACTTGTATCTGATAGTATTTATTTAATTAACAAATTAGAAATAATTCCTGTGTCTTCTAACTGTATCTAAGAAAATTTTCCCTTTACCACACCATTTTAGAATGTTTATTTACAATATGCTAGAAAGATAATCATATTCTTAGCAATTTTTAATTAATATAAAATGTATAGTATCCCGAAGTTTATTTTGTTATAGCTATATCTGTCATTTTTTAAAGAAAGCCTCTGCCCAGAAAATGTGGAAGAAATCATCTGTCTCAAGAGCTTGGTGTTCTTGACTATTCTGAAATTCTTTAAATAAAATATAATATGGAAGATGTGTTCTGCATGTCAAGACTGTTTCACTGTGAGGCCTTCAGAGCCAGAAAACAGGCTTAAGATAATTAGACATGAACAAAACACTTTAGCCACTTTTTTTTTCATCTAATAAGGAAGTGATTATTATAAGATGGGCCATGAGTGCCCAGACAACAGGTATAGATTCTTTCTAAAATTAATTTTAAAAATAGGCAATATCTTCTTAAGAATCTCGGCATTTAAATCCTCTCTCTTTACATGTTTTTGCAGAAAACATGGAATGTATGAAAGAAGATGAATATAATCAATAGCAGTTTAATAACACATTTACCTGAATTAATCAGATTATCCACAAACAGCTCATTAGCGGCAATAGAAGTCTATGGAGAATGAATCTAATATGGGGCTGTAAGTAAGTCTCTAATATTTCAAGGAAGATTTTTCTGTTAATCACATATGAAAGATGCAGTCACTCATGATAAATAATTGTTGGTCCTCCTAAAAAACATGGGGCAACTCAGGGGCACCTCAGTAAGTTTTTACTGCACCAAAGATAACAAATTCATGAACAAAAAAGAGATTTTTCAATCTAGAGGAAAAGATGAAAGGTTTTAAGCGGCGGTGGTCATCACCAGGAAAACTCTGGTTAACAGTTTTCTAGGAAGACACCATTGCGGACGACACCGCAGAAATCAACCTAACCTGGAAGTTCATTGTGTGTTCCATTTAACTTTTCTTTTTTTTTTTTTTTCAACATTTATTTATTTTTGGGACAGAGAGAGACAGAGCATGAACGGGGGAGGGGCAGAGAGAGAGGGAGACACAGAATCGGAAACAGGCTCCAGGCTCTGAGCCATCAGCCCAGAGCCTGATGCGGGGCTCGAACTCACGGACCGCAAGATCGTGACCTGGCTGAAGTCGGACGCTTAACCGACTGCGCCACCCAGGCGCCCCCCATTTAACTTTTCTATATGGCAGCAAACTCCTTGTTGTAAGGTCCTACTGGGAATGAAGTGACCCATTCCCCAACTCATTCATAGAGGCACAAAAGTGAAGACTGATGTATTCATTATGCTGTTGTTGTTTTTGAACTACAGAAACTTCAATATTCCTTAGCTGTGAACAACTAATAATGGATTATTTCCCTTACTTGATACTATCTGTAAGGTTTTTTCTTTTTATTAAGACTTTGGTTATTTTTAAAAGCAATTTAAGGTGTATAGCAAAATTAGGGGTAAGGTACAGAGATTTCCTGTATACCCCTGCCACCACAGGTGTGTAGCCTTTCCCATTGTCCATGTAATGCACCAGAGTGGTACATTGGTTACAACTGATATAACTACATTGACACATCATAATCACCCAAAGTCCATAGTTATTACTAGGGCTCACTCTTGGTGTGTTCATTCCTTGGGTTTGGGCGAATGTATAAAGAAATGTATCCATCATTCTGATATCATCCAGAGTTTTTTCACTCTCCTAAAAATCTTCTGGACTCTGCCTATTCATCCTCCCCTCCCCCCCCCCCCCCCACCATGATCCAAGTCCTAACAACCACTGGTCTTTTCACCATAAGATAATAGTTTTTGTCGTTGTTCTTGTTTAGCCAGGAGCTCTCCATAGTTTTGTCTTTTAAAGAATGTCCTATAGTTGGAATCAGATAATATGTAGCTTTTCCAGATTGTCTTCTTTCACTTAGTAATATGCATTTAGGTTTCTTTCATGTGTTTTCATGACTTAGTAGTTCATTTCCTTTTAGCACTTAGTAGTATTTCTTTGTGTGGATGGACCACACTTTATTCATCCATTCACCTACTGAAGAACATTGTGCTTCCATGTTTCTACAGTTATGAATAAGTCTGCTACAAACATCCATATGTACATTTTTGTGCGAACATAAGTTTTCAGTTCCTTCAGGTAAATACCAAGGAGTTAATTGCTGATCGTCCGGTAAGAACATGTTTAGTTTTATGATAAAATTGTCAAACTATCTTCCAAAGTGTCTGTGTCCTCTGAGCCATCTTCATCACTCACTGGGGACATGTATCATTCTAAGCCAATGATATCAACCATAACTGCACTGTGAACAGTAATCCTATCTTTCTCTCAGCATTCCCTTTCCTCCTAATTAAGGGTGTTATGCATAGATGTTCTTCTTTCTTCTCTGACTTTCATCACTTAAAACTTTGTTGATTTCACCTGAGACAAACCTACATCCATATTTAACCATCTTTACTGCTTCCTTTTCCCTTTCAACTCTTCCCCACTTACCTGACTAAAATTTCTATTCCATTTTTCTGTTTCTTCTTCTATAAATTCCAGAAATGGCCCCAATTTGAACAGAAAATACAAGAATAATTCAAATAAAAAGAAAGCCATGTTTCAAAGGTAATTTATATATAATTAGAAAAAAACCAATGCCTTTATCTTCAAAAATTCCTAAAAATATTCTGACTTCCCTTTCAGAATTTCTATAAAATATATCAACGATATCTTCCTTCTCTTTTTAGTAATCAAGCTTCTTATTAAGCTATACATATTCGAAATAAATAGCACACTAGTTTATCCAATTGGAGTTGACATTCTATTGCATATATTACATTATAAACCCTTAAGGTATATTATATGTTAATTACACTTTGGAAGTTAGCCTAAAAATCTAACTGCAGTGGTCAAACAACTAATTCACTAGGATACTTTTAGAAAATAACTAATTTTCAAGTTGGGGGTTTATTGTATAACTGTATGAAATCATAAATCTCAAAGTTTTTAAACTATATAACTTCAGTATCAAGATACTTCATATTTTTGCTAGGCTGCCCTCCGTGTTCAACTTTATCTCTAGTGACTATATCAAAATAGAACAGATCTGAAAGCAAAAACAAAGAATTGAACTCCAAACATGAAACAAGTAACAAACAGAAAATATCTCTGAGAAATGCCTTATAATTCTAAAGTAAATGTAGGAATACATTTTCACAGAAATACTGCTTATGAAATTAAACCGGTTACAAACAATAAGGGAATAATTTGAAAGAGCCATTAATTAGATTAATGGAACAATTTCACTCTCCCTTTATCTCTAGATGCCATATCCAGCATAATAAATTATACTGAAGTTCATTGTTGTTGTTTTTATTTCAGTCTGGTCAAAAATACTGAGTGAAATACAAAAAGCAGATGAACAAATGAAGTCCAAATGAATTAAGTATAGCTCCTGGTATAACTCATAGTTAATATAAATTGAATGCCCTCTCTGTGTAACAAAATTTTACCATAGAGATAGGCTAGAATGTGTTCTATCATGTGTTTGCAAGAATGAATCACTTCCAGAACCTATCCCAATAATGAAACAATTGACCTTTGGTATCTATAGCAGAGTTGACAAGCAGCTTTAAACTGATGCAAAATCTTACTTATTGGTTTGGAGGCCCAGAGTTCTGTGTTAAGGATTCTGAGGTCACTTCTGTGATGAATGACAATGCTGTCAACATGCTTAGCAAATGGCTGATCTAAGACTCCCCTAATATTAATGTCCATGATAGCAAATAAATTGCACTCATTTTGCAACATCCTCTTAGTCCATGGCAACTATCAGGTGTAATAATGGCCATGAGCAGGAAAAGAAATGAAGTAATATGAATACCATTTATTTGCTATCTTTGACCCAAAGAGTATTTGAAAGGTATTTTCTATGACTCAGAAGTACAGAGGCTCTTTGTGTTGCCATGTTTATACCACCTGAACCCTTCTATTCACTGCCCTGTGGAGATTCTGTTCCAGGGTCACTGGGAAAGGTGTTACTATCACTGATAGAGCAGAACACATTTGTGCCTAGAGTTAGAATGAAAATCATCTTTCCATAGATATAAGACTATGCATGACCATTATATATTAATATAGATTATATATATATGTTAATATATATTTGTTCAACAAATACTGAGAAATACAGTATAGTTAGGATTAATACACATATATTAAATATAATTTTAGTAATAGACTTTGTGATGATTCCTGGTTTAATATTAAAATTCTGGATAAAATGCCATAATATCATGGATTTTGATATCAAAGGAGCTGTAGCTGACATCTCACTTTTTCTCTCTGAGTCTACATATTTTCAAAATATAGCCAGGTTTCAAACTTCAGAAGGTTGAATGAGACAAACCAAATAAGATATTAAATATGTTTTGTGGCTGTAAAAATGCTACCAAATACCGGGTATCCCAACCGATATGTTACCTTCCCTTTCTCACTCCTATTCTTAGTGCTTTCTTATCCTTGATTATATTTCAAGCTGTCCAGAGAGTCCAAAGTGACTTCCCCAATGCTTGGCTTCCTTTCTAAAAGTTTCAAATAAGGCTTTTGGGTGTACCTCTTTTCTTCTGAGGATAGGCTCCAGACAAGAGAGAAGGTGATGATATGTGAACTGGTTGCCTGGGTGATACTTATCTAGTTAGTCATATAGAGAAATATAAAAGCCCAGTAATTAAAGTCATCCTAGCCTGGATGCTGGATGTAGCAGAGGGGATTCTGATGAAGGAAATGTTAAGGAATGAATGAAGTCAGACCAGCTTGGAAAATTAAAATTTAATAAAAGTTCATTATTTTAAAATGAAGGTAAGGACTTCTCCTATTCCATACTTTCTTAAAAAGAACAACACCAAGTAAATGGTTCTAAGAGCAATTTTCAGTCCTTTGTAGTTATTAATTTGTAATCACTGCCCATAATTTTCACTAGCAACCATAAGAGGAACAGTCATAAATACAAGGAAGGGTATATACAAGGCCATTCCAAACCCAAGTTAGCCCTGCCTACCTGGATACAGAAAATGAGTGCTGCAAGCCACAGGAATCATACTTGGGAGAAAGTACTCAATAGAAAGTGGAATAGTTTTAATATCTAGACCAACGGCCAGCAAACTAGACCCACAGGCCAACCCTGTTTTTATAAATAAAGCTTTATCGCAACATAGCTATGTCCATTCATTTGCTATCATCTATGACTATTTTTGCGCTACAAGGGCAGGGAGTTATGACAGAGATGTATGGCCTGAAAAGCCTAAAATATTTATTATTCAGCCCTTCAAAAAACAAACAGTAAATAAATAAACTAAAAAACAAGCCAAACCCAATCGAGACTGTAACTCCCTTAGAGTGAAAATAATTAAGGATTGGAAATCAAAAGGACGATGTAATGATTTCATTGAAATTTTGTGTGTATTGCCATTATTTCATTCAATCAGCAAATAATTGTGTGGGTTCCATATGTCCTAGACATAATAGGAGATACAAAAGCATAGCAGTGCAGGTATCCTACTATAATGGAGGGAGCTTGGTGTTATGAAGACTTGAGCTTGAAACTTCACTTATGAATTTTGTGACTTTGGGGGAGTTACTTAGAATCTCTTTAAGCCTCTGTTTTCTTAACTCTAAAATGGGTTAGTTATAGGGGCGCCTGGGTGGCGCAGTCGGTTAAGCGTCCGACTTCAGCCAGGTCATGATCTCGCGGTCCGGGAGTTCGAGCCCCGCGTCAGGCTCTGGGCTGATGGCTCAGAGCCTGGAGCCTGTTTCCCATTCTGTCTCCCTCTCTCTCTGCCCCTCCCCCGTTCATGCTCTGTCTCTCTCTGTCCCAAAAATAAATTAAAAAACATTGAAAAAAAAAATTTAAAATGGGTTAGTTATAATCATTCTCTACAGACGTATCTACCTACCATCTCTTTGCCTTTTCCCCCAGCCAGTATGGAGATTGTTGAAGTCACCTAGGTGGGGAGGGCACTATTTAGGGTCTGGATTTAGAATCTCTAAAGAACTTATCTACATGAATGATTCTTTGCATAGTGGTAGAGTCTGGTGTATTACAAACATGCAAGATATCTTCTTCTTCTTCTTCTTCTTCTTCTTATTATTATTATTATTATTATTATTTATATTATTTACATACATATATGTATTTATGTGGTTTCCAATCGATTTAGTCTTGTGTATTTTTATCTTCAACATTTTTTGGCTTTCATGACCTCAAACCAACTTAATCATTTACACAATAGGAATTAAGTGATATTTTCAGAATTTTGTCATGGGAGTAGCAGTACAAAACAGGATAACTTTTTTCTGGGGCAGGAAAGGGAGTCACCAAATTAATTGAATTAATCATTTGCTTTTTCACCATGTGGACTCAGCCACAGATAAGAAAAAACTGATTTTTACAGTATCCCTGCAAACCAATCATTACAAACATTAACTGCATCATTCTGCCTGGAAGTAGAATTATTCTTTCCCACATTGCTTTGTATTTCCCAGATTAACACTTTTTTTTTTGGTAAGTGTCACTTAAAAATATATTCAAATGTCTAAATGCTTTAAGCTGCTTTGAAAAACATATTCAAAAGTGGAAATGAGGTTTTAGCGATACAAGAGTGGGAAGCATGAATGAGGGATCACTATATGTAACATAAGACCCTTGCTTTAGTGAACAAGGATCAATTTAGCAGTTCAGCATCAATTCCTGTTGGAGGGTGGGGGGAGAGGTGGAGATAACGTGAAGCATTGTCTACTCAGAAGGAAGCCATTTTCAGTTTAGACTCCAAGAAAGATACTTCTGCTGCCTCTTGAAGGATTTTGTGCCTTTTTTCTGAAGCTTGAGAAATTATGTTACCCAAGAGTGGGTAAATTTGAGGTGTTGTCTCTCTGCCTCATCATGCAATGTGACTGGAATAGAAAGATATTGCTGTAGGTCTCTGGGTGCTTCAGTTTCTATTGCCTAAAATATATTTCCCAAATTAGAAAACATGAGCTTAACTTTTCTAATTATTGAAGAAGAATTTTTCAATCTCAGAAGACATAGCTCTAGAATTCTGAAATAAATCAAAAATTTCTTTAAAAAATTTTCCTTCCCCAACCTTCCTTCTTCCAACACAGAAGGTTTTCCCAAGGGAAGACTTGTAAGAACTTCCCAACAGAGAACATTTTTAGGAGAGAAATGGAAAATTACAGTCATATCAATAGAATCTAAAAATGAGGCAAAATATATAAAAAGGAAAGGCATGCTCTTCCTCTGGCTTTACCTATTCACATCTTAACAGCCTCTCGAAGAAGTCTACCTTGACCCCCTGACATGTGGTAACAGCCACACTCATTTATTATCATATTCACTGCTTTCTTGTTTTCATAGCATATTATCACTATCTGGAGAGTGTGTGTGTGTGTGTGTGTGTGTGTGTGTGTGTGTGTGTGTGTTTTAATGTGGTTACTGACTATTCTTCATCTCCCATTTGAATGTAGACTTTATGAGATCAGGGCCTCTTCTCTATTTAGCTCAGTCTGGCGCATAGTAGACATTGAATAATATGTGTTGTATGAGTGAATGAATTATTCTGTAGGAGGGTTCATCTCCCACCTCTCCTTGACATTAAGCCCCAGTAAAGATGTGCATCTATCAAAAAGTAAACATGCATTCTAATCTTAAAACTTGTGGATATTCTCCCTTCTATTACTGCAACAAACTTCCTACTAATGCATATGGAAATCAATTTGAAAACTTTAATGCATTATATAATTCTAGGTCTTTTAATGAATACTTTTCATTTAATGCCCAGAATGGTCCTTAGGTATTGTCTAATCCACAGCCCTTTATGTACCAGTGAAAAGATTAAAGCTAAGTGCTTTTTTTCCTCCAAGGTCACAAGCTAATCTTAGCTTGAGTCAATATGAAATTCCATGTCTCCCAACTCCTAGCCCAGTGCTCATTTTACTCTACCTGAGCAGGCCCCAGCATTGCGGGGCAAAGGGATGAACAAATATTGAGTACTTATGATGTTTTCAGGTACTTTGTCAAGTGCTTGTGGTAAATAATGTGTGTTGCTGAACAAACATTTCCTCTTCCTTACAGGCCTGCAAGTTTTTCACATAAGCAGACCATCAGTAGCTCCAAAGTAGCATTCTGTTTAATGTAAATGAATTCATGCCCACCAGGTCTCCTAACAACAGTTACTGGTCCAGGAGTAACTGTCACATAATTTGATCCAATTAAACTTAAGGGACAGAATGTGCTATGCCTGAAGGAGATAGTTTTTTCTGTCAATCTCTTACCCGCCCTCCCTTTACTGTTGGCAGCCATTTTGTGGGCATGAAATGATCTACCCTTGGGATGAAATTACTGCTGAGGACAACAGTGTCACTGTTTATATTAAGGGATGAAGAACTTTCTGCAAAGGGCCAAATAGTAAATACTTTAGCTTTGCTGACCTGATAGCCCATGGTTCCCATGGCAATTATTCAACTTGGCCACTCTAGTGCAGAAATCACCAGAGTAGCATGATTGTGGCTCAGTAAAATTTGACTCTAAAAAACAACCATTGGCCTATTTACATCACTGAACCATTTTGATATTATTGAGTTACATAACATCTATAATTCCTGGGGCAGGAGGAGCCCCAGGAATTATATATGTTAACTTGCAATTATTTGAGATGATAAATGTCCTTATTATTTAAGCCAGTTTTAGTAAAAGGGTTTTTTTTTAATATTACTTAATTAAATTATTAATAATTTATTAAATTAAATTATTATTAAAACCAAATTGGCCTGATTGAATCAGTAATTTGTACATCTTATTACTTATAATATTCACAAAACTCTTGTAAAGTTGGTATTCTTAGATTCACTTTTAAGATTAAAATATAGAACCAAAGTTTCAGAGTTACGAATTGTTAAAACCAGGATTTGGACCCAAATATGCTTGACCTTTCACTCTGTGGTGACCCAACCCTCAATTATCTTGTTCCTCAGCACTTAAAACAAGTGGGAGAACAACTGTAGCCTCAGTCAGGTTCCAAAACCACTAAAAGCATATCAAGCAGAAAGTGATTTCATGCAGGGAAGTACGTGCTTACAAACTCTTTGGAACGGCTGGAGGAATCGATGTCAGTGGTCTCCTCTTGAACTTTCAGTTTTAAGGTCCTACCACTACACATGAAACCCAAATGACACACAGCAACTACTGCCAGTCTTGTAACTGTGGCCACCACAGCCTCCTCCCACCAGGGTCCCTGATGACTATTCCGTGACTATGTCGTGTTGATTCCTCACAACTGTCAGAATTTACCTGTCACCTCTACATCTGTAAGAAAATGGCCCATGCCAAACTTCTGGCTTCTGAATCTTATTCAAGTGCATATAAGTGATTCACTTAGCTGCAAAGGAGTCCAGAAAGTGTACTTTCTAACCTTCCAATTACTCCAAATAATAGGGTCAAATGGAGATTAAGTAAGGCATCTCCTCAGAAGCTGCAATGAGGCTTCTCCTCAGAAGAGCTTACAGGTGTATCTCCCACACCTATGGGAGAACAGGGTTTCAAGACAGAGAGAGAGAGAGAGAGAGAGAGAGAGAGAGAGAGAGAAACTTGAAAAGACTATTTCTTCATCCCCAGGCCTATCAGTGACTGAACCTGAGTAATGACTTCATAGTAATTTTTCACTGTATATTTGAGGGAAAGTAATACATTCATTATTGGAATAAAAATGGTTCATGTGTATAAATCTTGCCCTTGGCAAAATAAATTATCCATGCTCATTCCAATGGGAAAGATGGCAGGGCCATGATGCTAACAGCCAAGTTCTATAAATCGATAAGGGAAGCAGTTTGCTTTTAACCAAAAGAATTTATGCTTCATGGCTCAGTATTGGTGAGGTATTGATCTCCCAAATGAGACATTGTGGCTACTGTAAATAAATTAGATAGGTGTTTAATTGGCTTAAAAATATATCCTCAGTTATTTAAAGCATGTGGTACTTTATGCAGGAAAACATTTCAGTGATGCTGTGAGGAAGGGCAGAACTGACATCTAGTACAAAGAGCAGTCCGGAAATTCATTCCCAAGCTCTTTATTTAGCATAGTACATATTTTTGGGTAAGTAACTCCACTTCTCTCCATCTCAATTTCCACATCCCTGAAATTTGGGGATAATAACATGGGAGGATTAATGAGAAAATGTGTGTGAAATGATTTGCACATCTTGAAGAGCACTATACTATATATGCAGGAATATTGTTATTTATGATGAGATGGTGTCAGATGCATAAATTTGGGTTCTTTGAATTATTGGCATACAGGAAAACAGGAAATCTAGGTCAACGGAGACCTTTTTCTCTGACTGCCTCTTCTATGAATAAAACACAAAGGAAACTTTTCTAACTTTCTCAGGAAAAAAAATTGTCAACTTCTACAATTATTTCAATAAATAATCTTCCTCCAGGAGGATACAGTTGTAAGGCAGGTACAGTATTCTTTTAAAAAGAGGTTTGTAGGTCTCACTTTCTTACATTTCTAAGCTATCCTCTGAGAATAAGAGCTGTATATATGTAGTATTAAACAAGCTTCAGGACTGTGCACAGAATTCACTGCCGTGTATCTTATTTTAATCTGATTTTGCCAAATTTTCCATGAACTGAAAAAAATCATCCATAATTTTCAAATCCAGTGAGATTTCCACTTGCCCTGGGAATCATAGAGATGAACTGAGTTTTGTATTAAATCATCTTAACAGCAAAAAAACAAAAACAATTTAAAATAGTTACTGACTTACTAAGAATGACCTGTTGATCTATAAAATGAAATCATGGTTTAATTTTATTCTAAATTTAAAAGAACATGCCATTTCTATATATTGTTTTTACAAAATACAGATCTAGTAAAGTCTTTTGAGACACAGATCCTATCTGATAAATTATGACTAATGTGAATTTTGGAAATCACCCTGTTTGATATGTCAGGAGAGAATGATTTACTAGCAGATTTGATTTGTAAAAGGGATGTGAGTTCTAGATCAATGGATGTTTGGGACATTGTAAAAATAGCTTTAACTTCTTTTTCGGGATAGGTTAGATAAAATAACAACTCTGCCCAATTCTGCAAGGGATCTGAGTCCAGAGGGGAGAAGAATCTGGACTGCTTCCTGGCATATTTTCTCCCCAGAATGCTTGTGTTCATTCACCATAAGTTGATCAGCTACCAGAAATGACATTTGTCAACATCACTTTAAAAACTTAAGTGTGGAAAGGTAGACAGTTACGGGAGAGCAGTAACAAAATACTTGAGCCATTCTTCCTACCCTTCCCTGAAAGCATGGACTACATGTCATCTCTTGATAATATAGATACTAATCGACAAGCAACAGCTCTGTGGTAGGTGCTGAAAGTTTGGGCAGGGCCGAGGGAGGATACGAAGGTGTGTTAGCTACATGTAAATGCTTAAAATCTAGTTGGCAAGTCAACACACAAAATAGTAAATCTCAAATGCATAACCAGTGAATAGCATTCTAGCAAGTGTCACTGGAAATGTGGTCTTGGTGTTGGTAAAAAAAAAAGAGAGAGAGAGAGAGAATGGAAGAGCCACTGTTCTTGCCAACAAAACCACAGGGGGAAGACTTTGACATAAGGGGGAAAAAAAGAGAGAAGTATAACACTAAGAGCAAAACATATGGTCTAGTCCATCCACCCCTTAGGAAGTAGAAGGTTTCTGAACATGCCTTCCGGACTTTGAAAGTCAGTGAGTGAAGCCAATCTGCTGCTAAAGACAACAGTCAGGAGAGGAGGGACCACCCAACCAATGACAGAAATGGAGCAGACTCTATTCTGGGAATCAGGAACGCCTGCCTCTCTGGCAAGGAAGCACAGGTGAGATTTCCCCATTTTACTCCGTCTTGAAAACCTTGATGAAGTGTCACAAAGCTAGTAATTTCTCAGTGCGAGCATGATGGGACAGTGTGGCTTCCTATTAGCAAGCACTGAGTTATGTTAATTATCTATTGTTTAAAAAGAATTAAATGTGTTAATATAATATTGTGCTGATAGTGCTTATAAGACTTTTGTGTGTGGAATGACATCACTTCATTCAATGAAAAAAAATTCTTGAACACAACATATTGTAATGAAAGAAGCATATTCATAAAATACTAAAGAATTAAATGTGTTAATATAATATTGTGCTGATAGTGCTTATAAGACTTTTGTGTGTGGAATGACATCACTTCATTCAACGAAAAAAAATTCTTGAACACAACATATTGTAATGCAAGAAGCATATTCGTAAAATACTAACCCTGAAACATCAACCAGTCACAACAGAGAGGCAGATGGCACATAAGCTACTGTCTGCTAGAGTATCACACTATAGACCTATTCAATGAGGGTTATGAGTTCAGAGAAGAGAGATTCCTGTGTTTGGAGAGGTAATACAGGCTTTGTGGACGAGGTACAAAAGTAGCTGGTCTTTTAGGAAAAAGCAGGCATGGAGAAAGTAAAAGAGGACATTTGAGACAATATGGTGGGAAGGGTACCAGTAAATCTTAAGCTCTGGAAAGAGCTTAGGCAAAATCCCCAATGTTCTTCATAATGCTCAGGAGAATGCTTATACACGATTTGCACATAAAATATTGAACTTAAAAAAAATCTATATTGAATTCCCTAGCCATTTGTTGAATGCAGCAATGGCACACTAATGTGGCAGAGGGGACATAAAACAAACAAATAAACAAACTCTCTACACAGATGCCCAAGGGAGAGGATGAACAACCTCACGGAACTTCAAAAAGAGGAAAACTCTCTCTCCCAATGTATGCAAATGTGTGTTTTCTGGGCAAGGCCAGGATTACAATCTAGCGGAGCACATATTGGAGAGGGCTAGATTCCCAACCACCACCCACGAACTATATCAACAGGCAAGCTGACATGGAGACTGAAATTACATATTCTTTTGGCTTAAATGTTGTCTTCTCTCAAACAGCAAGTCATGCAGTCCCCCCCCCCAGTCATGCAATTACTTTATGCGACATTTATGCTTTAAAGAGAATGAATTCATCATAGTCTTTCTTAATATAGAGCTTTCATGGTCAAAAGGTGGAAAGAATATGAGGGTGCCTAGGGAAAGGCAGCACGGCTTAGGGAAGGCATTTAAAATAAAGTGGAGGGAGATGCTTACAATAGCTTTCTTCCCAATTATCATGACCTTTAAGAGTCTGACTACACAGCCAGGAAACAGAAAGGCCCATTCCTTGATCAAAAATGTTGCCATCTGGCCTTTTACAATGGAAATGCATTTACCTTGTCCAAATATTCTTTTTGGTATGTAATAATGCATTTAAATATTCCTCTAATGGTAGTGATTTAGTTTGCTTCCAGTCATTTTCTATAACCAAAATATTACATGAAAATTCTTGTACTTATATCCTTGCACTTTTATGCATTATTTCTGTAAGAAAAATTCAAGTGGAGTTGCTGATTCAAAGAGTACTATGTATGATTTTAGTACATCTTGTCATACTGTTCTCCTTAGAAATTATACCATTGGATTGTCCCACCTGCTATGTATAAGAACCCCTGTGTTCCTACACTCTTGCCCACATATACCATGTTATCAGACTTGTTGATCTTTGTCACTGTGATAAGCAAAAGTTTTCTGATCGCTTTTTATAACAGTTTTTCTGGGTAGAAACCTTAAGGAACACCTTTTCTTTTCTTTAGAGGTTATGGTCATTGTTTCTACTAACTAGCATTTTATGTCACCGTGGAGCTAATGAGGCTGCCCTCATGTTTTCTCCTGGAGGACTTTAACTTTTTTCCTGGTTGGTGAGCCTATCATTGTCTTTCAAATCCAGTAACTATAATAGAACATGCTGTGTGGCCTAATCTGTGTTGATCTTTTCTGAGATCTAACATGTCCTTTTAAAACGCAACTGTAAGTTTTCTTTGGTTTAAGGAAATTTTCTTGAGTTATATTTTAAAATGCATTTTCAGTTTCATGCTTTCAGTTGTTTTTGAGGGGATATGATTTTTTTCTTTTATTATAATTTTCTCTCTAACCCTTTTAAACTCTTGCTCATTTCCATTTGATTTGCTTGCTTTGTATCACTCACATCATCTGCATCATTTGGTATTATTCATTGTGATTTCAGTAGTGTCTACTTTTTGTATGCATGTTTGTGCTACTTCTATTTCGTCTTGTTTGGTGTGATTACTTATTATTTATAATCTATTTCTTTTCTAACCCCTGCAAGCTCGAATTTCTTTCGATACTTTTTCCATGTCTTTCCTAAACTCTTGTAGATCTTCTTTGTGCTTTTGTTTTATGAAAACAGTTGCTTTCAGTCATATTTCAATCTCATATGATGTATTTAGTAACAACTTTTGCTGTTCTATGAAAAACAGTTTTGTTTTACAGAATGTTGCATATCTGCCTTTGTTTTTTATGTTCTCTTCCTGCTTTTTTTTAATAGTATCTTGCATAAATACTACACTAGCTATTTTTTTAACTCATCTTTTTCATTTTGACTAAAAATCCAGGATCAGTTCTTTTCAGAATACGTACAGAGCAGACAGAGTCATGTTCCAGCCTAGAAAGACAAAATGATATGTCTTTTAGCCTTGCATCTCCCTAGTCTGCCAAAATCAGTTCTGCAGAGCTGATCACAATGCAGTTTCCTTACAACCCCTACCCCACCGACATCCTGCTACCAATGAATGCAGTTTGTCTGTTAAAATTCTCCATGCAGCTTTTCTCTTCTCCTTCTCCTCAGAACCAACCCCATGAAAATTCCCGCTGACAGTCCGTAGGGCCTGGTCCTGTTGTTGTAAAGAAAAAAAAAAAAAAAACTAATGTTTTTGCAATGGAGTGCACCTCTTAGGATAGAAAAGCATGTTTTACCATATTTTCCGAGCTCTGATATCATGGACGTTCTTTTCCTGCATCTTTCTCCACTACTGTTACAAGTTTACTGATTGGGGCAGCCAATTTTGTTGTTGTTCCTCCTATTTTGTTGTTCAAGAATATAGTAATTTGCTTGTTTTAACAACAACAACAAGAGCAAAAACAACAAAAATGATTTTGCATCTTTGTTTCTTATTTTTCTGGTTTTGTTTACATATTTGGGAGAATAAGTGGGAAATTTGACTATAATTAGCCATATTAAAATTGGAGGCTTTTTTAGTGTCCTTTCTTTAAGGAAATATCTTTGACTGTGTTTTGCTTATTTTATTGGAATTGTTCTGTTAATATTATCTGCTCATCTTGACTCAGTGTTAGTAATTTATATTTTTATAGAAACTAGGCACTTTGGATTCTACATTTTAAAAGTATATGTATTATTTTACATATACATATGCCATTCTTTTCTGTTGAAAAAAAATTTCTTCTTATTTGTAATTATATCTGCTTATCTTCTTTCCCTCAAGTGACTTACAAAGTAATTTAGGATGGGTCTTTTCAAATAACTATATATATTTTGAACACTGTTCAATTTATTATTTTTTCTTTAAAAAATCTTCTAGGGGCGCCTGGGTGGCTCAGTTGGTTAGGCGGCCGACTTCAGCTCAGGTCACGATCTCACGGTCCGTGAGTTCGAGCCCCGCGTCGGGCTCTGGGCTGATGGCTCAGAGCCTGGAGCCTGCTTCCGATTCTGTGTCTCCCTCTCTCTCTGCCCCTCCCCCGTTCATGCTCTGTCTCTCTCTGTCTCAAAAATAAATAAAACGTTAAAAAAAAAAAATTAAAAAAAAAATAAAAAATCTTCTATTTTACTTGAATTTTGCTTATTCTGTTGATAGACTTTGAGTATAATACTTTATTTTAAACTATGTCATTTTCAAATAAGTGTTTTGGTTTTTCTAAAATTAATTCCAAATAATTGCTTTTATTGTATCTCATAGGAATTGATGAACAGTGTGCTCACTGATTTTAAAGGAGTTTCTAATATGAATTTTGATCATCAAAATTGTTCTTAGAAACCAACAAAGAATTATAACAGTTATGTGTCAAGAAAAAATTATAACAGTTATAGATTTTTATTTTTTTTAAAAATTTTTTTTTCAACGTTTATTTATTTTTGGGACAGAGAGAGACAGAGCATGAACGGGGGAGGGGCAGAGAGAGAGGGAGACACAGAATCGGAAACAGGCTCCAGGCTCCGAGCCATCAGCCCAGAGCCTGACGCGGGGCTCGAACTCACGGACCGCGAGATCGTGACCTGGCTGAAGTCGGACGCTTAACCGACTGCGCCACCCAGGCGCCCCAGTTATAGATTTTTAAAAATATCTATGTGAATATATTTAGTTGGCTATTATTTTATTGTTCAGTTTTTTAATTTATTGCATTGGGTTTAAAGATATAGCCTGAATGATACTCATTTTAATTTTTTGTTTATTTATTTTTGTTTTTTAACTTTTTGAGATGCTGATTAATGCCTAATGCCTGGCAAATTATTTGTAGATATTTCAATACCGTTAGAACATAATGCATATTATTAATTTGAGTTACATGTTTCTGTGACTAGTAAATAAATGTTAAAAACTGTGTTTTTTAAAATCTTCTGTACTTCATTAATTTCCAAGAAAGAAGCATTAAAGTGCTATAGGATATTAAAGAGCAGTTGAAAGAATGAAGGGATCTTTGTGTCTTGACAAGAAAAATCTTCAAGATATGTTAAGCATTAAAACCAAGTTTTTGAATGCCCCCAACAAGTCTTACTCAAATGATACTCTCAGTGGAGCTGCTTGACCATTTTATTAATGTTGCAACACTCTTCATCACTATACACACAAGAAGTTCTCACTCCTTAACTCTCCTCTGCTTTTCCATAGCATTTACCATATTCTAAGACATTAAATGATTTTTTTTTTGAGAGAGAGAGAGAGGGAGGACAGGGAGGGGTGGAGGTAGAGGGGGAGAGAGAATCTTAGCAGGCTCCACACCCAGTGCAAGCCCAATGTGGGGCTTGATCCCACGACTGTGAGATCATGACCTGAGATTAAATCAAGAATCAGACCCTTAACTGACTGAGCCACCCAGGCGCCCCAAATGATTTTAATCTTATGTTGTTAATTGTGTGTTTTTCTCCACTAGGATGTAAGCTTCACAAGCCCAGTGATCTCTGCTTGCCTTGGTGACTGACGTGTCCCAGTACCTACTAAATGTGGATGTTCCACAGGTATGTATTGAAAAAGTATGTGTATATATTAGTACACTTCAGGTAAAAACAAACTTTTGAAAACACATATATGCAAATAATTATAAAAGATCTAGAAGTACACTCATGGAAGTGAATGTTTGATTTTAGTGTGGGATTGAAAAGGGGGCTTTTTACTTTTTTGCCTGATATAATTCCACATTGAATATTTTTTATCATTAAAAGTATGTATTATGTATATATTTACAATGTTAAAATTTTATTTGAAATGATAGATATGAGTAAATAATGTGTTTCGATAGAGAAGAGTAATGGATGAGGACTATCCTTACCATATATGAAAGTGTACTCTAAAGTTCCAGTCACAGAATGGTAGTGATAAAAGAATAAGCCTAAAAATCACGGAACACATATCTGATAGATATTACTTAGCATAAACACGAAAGTACTACATAATAAAGAAGACATTTTTAAATTTTTTTTTAATTTTTTTTTAACGTTTATTTATTTTTGGGACAGAGAGAGACAGAGCATGAACTGGGGAGGGGCAGAGAGAGAGGGAGACACAGAATCGGAAGCAGGCTCCAGGCTCTGAGCCATCAGCCCAGAGCCCGACGCGGGGCTCGAACTTGCGGACCGCAAGATCGTGACCTGAGCTGAAGTCGGACGCTTAACTGACTGAGCCACCCAGGCGCCCCTTAAATTTTTTTTTAATGTTTATTTATTTTTAGGGAGAGAGAGACAGAATGTGAGTGGGGAAGAAGCAGAGAGAGAGGGAGACACAGAATCCGAAGCAGGCTCCAGGCTCTGAGCTGTCAGCACAGAACCCGATGCGGGGCTCAAACTCATGAACCATGAGATCATGACCTGAGCTGAAGTCCGACGCTCAACCGACTGAGCCATCCAGGCACCCCAAGAAGACATTTCAAGTCAGGGAGAAATAGAAAGGTATGGAAATAATTATTGAGCAGGGGGCGGGGGGCGGGGGCGGGGTGGGGCAGGGTAAAACGATGTAAATGTTTGCCTTACATCAAAAAGGAATATATAAATAGATTTATGGATATAGAAGCACTATATTACTCACTGCAGAAAATACTATAAATAAAATTAAAATTCCAGTACTATTGTGGGAAAATTTTTGAATAAATGTAAAATATATCATATTGGATTAGGATTCTTATTAAGTCAAAGTCTTACATAACCAAAAGAAAAACACTAAAACCTATTAAATGAACCAAGCTCTTAAATATGTAAGACTATGGGGCATCTGGGTGGCTCACTCAATTAAGCGTCTGACTTTGGCTCAGGTAGTAATCTCACAGTTCGTGGTTTCAAGCCCCACATTGGGCTCTCTGCTGTCAGCACAGAGCCCACTTTGGATCCTCTGTCCCCCTCTCTCTCTGTCCCTTCTCTGCTTGTTTTCTCTCTCCTCCTTTCTCAAAAGAAATAAACTTTAAAAAAAATTAAAATAAATAAATATGTAAGACTGATTCAACCATAATCCACCGGTTTGTTTCTCTGCCTTAATGGACAAATATGGCACTTGAGATACTTTATATTGAGTGACCCTAAGAACAGGCTATGGAATCCACAAACAGCATACTTGCAGAAATTTAAAAAGGCTTTAAAATTACAGGAGCACTGGACTTTGCGCAAACTGAGACTTCCCACATTTTTTTTATTGTAGTTTAAACACAAATCCAGGATGCTGGTTCGACAACAGATCTGTACAAAGTAAACTGGGACAAAAGGTTATTTAATTGCCCAGAACAGGGAGAATCTGTCTATCATCCCTGTCAATAATAATTAGCCCTTTCTGAAAAGGGTGTTGTAGATACACAGTCGCAATGATCCTTAAAGGGGGGATATAATTTGGCTTACAGAAATCCATTACCAGCAAATAACTGCTTGTGGAGGAAAAATACCACAAAGCATCACACTCGGAAGTGATAATCACAGTAAGTAGCATCCTGAGCCTAGACTGGGTCTTATATAAGAAGCTATCATATCGCCAATTAAACAGTATTTTCTCAGTGTGATGACATTTTGAAATGGCTAAATACAAAATTGGGAGGAGAAAATGAATTGCTCTCAGTCACCTCTCGTGCCCCTCCCCTGCCTCCACAGCCCCCTCAACAAAATCACACGAGAAAATCCAACAATCTTGCCACAGTGATTTTCCTGGCTCAGTTTCATAAGAGACCTGGAAATAATATAGAATCAGTTTATAAACCAGACAGGGCCTGGCCTGCTGTGTCAACACAGAAAATCAATCCAGGAGTCCCAACCCTGCTCTGTGGCCTTTAGGGCTGCTTCAGAAATCAATCCCAGAGAAGAATAAAAGGGCAGTGCCACGAGGTTCGGGAACACACACCTCAAATCGACAGCTGCAGAGCCTGATTCCCCCGGAGACTGCAGTTTGAGTGCTAACTGTGGACTCACGGGGGAGAGCTGCCCTGGCCGAGCACACATGTTCATTTGAGGTGATGCCATTTTTTTCATGCTAACATTTCCAAGGACCTCATGGGTTAGGGACTGAGCTAAGGCTTTACCTGAATGATCTCAATCCTCACACTGGACCATTGAGGTGGATGCCACTATCATCCCCCTTTAAGAAAGGAATAAAGACACTTAGAGTAAGTCAGTTGGCCAAAGTACTGATCTCATAAGTGAAGTCAGCCCTTTTTATCATAAGTGTTTAGAAACTTTTTCTGGTATCTCTGTATTCATTTGTTAGGACAATCATAATAAAGTACCACATACTGGGTGGTTTAAATAACAAAAATTTATGGTCTCAAAGTTCTGGAGTCTGGAAGTCCAAGATGAAGGTGTTGGTAGGGTTGGTTTCTCTGAGGCTTCTCCCCTTGCCTTAGAGATGGCCCTATAATCTCTTGTGTTTTCACATGATCTTCCTTTCATGCTTTTCTGTATCCTAATCTCCTTTCCTTCTAAAGACACCAGTCATAACCTTAATTACCTCTTTAAAGGTCCTGTGTCCAAATACAGTCACATTCTGAGGTACTTGGAGTTAGGACCTTTGACATACAAATGTTGGAGGAGAACACAATTCAACCCATAAAAATCTTTATTACTGTAATTTTTACGGACCCATCATTTAATCTTTTATAAAATAGTGACCACAACCTGTAAATCCAACTATTTTCTTATCCCATAAATATTATCTGACTTTGGCTGGAGAAATACACTAACTGGTCTCACTTTGCATGTGTTCCACATTCAGAGTAGTTGGGGTGACCCAAAATGCATGCAGTAACTATCCATCCAGTGACTCGCAAACTTCAGTGTGCATCAGAACCCCTGGAAGACTTGCTGGTCACCCCCAGAGCTCCTCATTCAATGGGCCTGAAGTAAGCCCTGAAGATTTTTACTTTTAACAAGTTCCTGCGTGATGCTGGTGCTGGTCTGGGGAGCTATCCTTAGAATACCTGTTCTAGTTCATTCCCAGTCTACTCTTAGGTGACTCTTCTGAACCTCCTTTTTTTTTAAAAAACCTCAAATACCTGCTTCTCCATTGTCATTCTCAGCTCACCTTTCTTCTTCCTTCACTGAGAGAGAACTTGCTCAGACCCCCGCTGGGTCCCCAATGGACCCTCCCAATCCCCTCCACCCACTGGCATCTATACTCACTCTGCCCTTCTGACTGTTTTCAAAGATGAATTTTCTGCGGTCTTTCTAGAGCCAATCCTTCCACATGTATACTAGATACCAAGCCCTATTACCCATTCAAAGGCATCAGTCCATTTATTTTGCGTATCTTAGCAGATAAGGATGCTATTAATTCTCCTAACCTCAAAAAGCTAAAACTGGAGCACCTGGGTAGCTCAGTCAGTTAAGCATCGGACTTCAGTTCAGGTCATGATCTCAGGGTTCATGGGTTTCAAGCCCTATGTTGGCCTCTGTGCTGACAGCTCAGAGCCTGGATACTGCTTCAGATCATCTATCTCCCTCTCTCTCTGCCCCTCCCCCACTTGAGTTTCTCTCTCTCTCTCTCTCTCTCTCTCTCTCTCTCTCTCTCAAAAATAAATAAATAAACATTTTTAAACATAAAGATTAAAAAAAGCTAAAACCAAACTAAAATCCTACCTGTTACTGGACTCACTCTTCCTATCACTTATCACTCTATTTTTTCTAGTCTCTGCAAAAAGGAAAAAAGAACTGAAAAGGGGAGTCTAGACTCAATCTATCCAGTTTTTCTTACAATCCAACTGTAATCAGGCCTTAACTCCCATTAGTTCACCAAAACTCTTATTATTATTAAGCTCACAGATAATCTCTAGGTTGCTAAATTTTTTGAAGCATATTCCTTATTGATACACTTTTTTGGTTTTTAGGGCATTATACTTAACTTGTAATGAACCTATTATTGGTATTTTAAATATATTAATGAATAATTTTCAAAACATTCCCAGCTTTTTTCCAATGTAGATAGGTATGATCTGCATACAGAAAATAATAATGATAATAATAATAATAATGTCTTTGAAGCCTTCAATGATTTTTTTAAACTGTAAAGAAGTCAATACCAAAAGTTTGAGAAGTACTACAATCCCATTATGCTCCTGGTTTTTGAGTATTTACTGATTTAATGCCTTCCACAGCACTGTATATCCGGTGCTTACCTAGAATTTTGGCAAAAAGTAAGTTGCATGTTGCTGCCACATAGGTAACAAGGATGTGACTCTCAGAAAAACACCACCATACATAAAAAATACAAATCTCTTTAATGTGGGTAAGGTTATTTTTATCCTCCAAGAGGAAGGAGCAACACAGAGAAGGAATAAAGCTTTAGGGTCCCAAGTCCTACAGGATTCTCAGCTGCCAAGTGTAAGGTCCCATTGGGTTCTTTGAAAAGAGTTTCTTTGCCAGTGTAAACCATTTGGGTACTTCATCATAGCTGTGCCTACTCACCAAAGGCAAGGAAGCAGCAACCTGCTGAAGGGTTTATTGAAAGTGTGGGTAAATCAGAGTTTTTGTTCCCATGTGAATAAACCCCCCAGCAGACCTGAACTTTAAGCCTAAAGTATGTTATTCTACATAGAAGCTCTGTGTATACTTACCAATATTGATTTACTGAAGAAATAACAAAAATTATAAATCAGGGAGAAATGCTATATATTAAAATGTCACAGCTGTAAATATACTTAAAGAGATCATTTGGTTTGGAGTGAAATTTGTAAGTATATGTAATATTAGAAATGGATAATTTAAGATATAGCCCAAAAAATTTTTTAAAAATCACCACAGTGTTAAAAGCTATAAGAGTATGTAATTCATATTGGCAGGTAGCCCGTATCTCTTGAATTATCATAAACCAGGACACAAAAAGCTCTTTAAAAAAGATGATTAAGTGATTCAAAAACAGTATTATTCCAATTATACAAATAAAGGCTCACAAGATTTATGCAGAAAGCTGAGGAAAGTGTGGTACATTATCATGGCAGAGCCCTATGTTGCCTTCCTTTAAAGAAAACAAAAGATTACTGATACCTAAATTGTATTAACATATTGCATACACACACACACACACACACACACACACACACACACACCAAAACTTAAGCAATGCTTGAAACATATTTTTAGTGTTTTCCCCTGAGCTTCAAAACACAATTCAGCCATTGTTTTTTCTCCAGGACACAAAAAAATATTACTATTTACAAACTAGGCAAATAACATCAAGAGAAGAAACTATATTTATTTTTCTTTTCTCTGCCATTGAAGTTGTACTAACATTAGCAGGGAAGAATCCATTAATACATAGCAAGTCACGATGCCCTATGAGTTTTGCTATTCTACATCATCCTAAACAAAGAAATTATAATAATTCTTTTAACTATTTGCCTTTTATTTTCCCCCTTTTTAAAAATATATCAGTGTGAAGCATATATATATCAGCATGAAGCTTTCAGAATCACAATATTGCAATCCATTCTTTCTGAATCCAAAGCACTATTTGCCTATGTAAAGAAACTCCGAGTTAGACTTTATTTTAGAGAAAGAGCAGAATACTTTTTCTACTAGATAAAGAAATCAATTCCTATGGTCTTATCTAGCACCTATGTATAAATCATCTTCTCAATCTGTATCACATTTATAATCTTTCCACTACATAGTTTAGCTGTGTAAGGGTGGAGGCTGTGACTTCTCAGACTAGGACCTAGCCATTGCCTGGCTCAAAATAAGCTCAACAAGTGTTTGCTAAATTGCAAAATTAGATGTTGCCATCTGAATCTTCAACACACGCCATAAATTCAGCATTTTCTTCTACCATTGTTACCTATCTGTGTTGACTGTTTCAGCATCTATCCATTTGTCAAGACCAAAACCATTGGCTTCAGTGACTACATACCCTCTCACTCTGAACTTCATATCCAATTAATTACCAGGTCCTACGAATTCTGCAAATTCTCTATTAGTACACAAATTCAGGTTTTGTGTTACCAAAATATTACTTCTGACTCATTTATTTTCCCTAGTATAATGTCTTCTCCAGCCCATTGCATTGTAAAATTGGCAATAGTTGCATTCTAACAAGAAGTATAACTAATACGCTAAGAAAGGAGAAAAAAGAGAACCATAAGATGCTCAATTAAAACCACAAACAGCAGAAAAAAAGATTGGAAGACAAAGAATAAGGGTAACAAATAGAAAACACTAACAAATATGGTAGATATTAATCCAACTATATCAATAATTACTTTCAACATCAGTGGTCTAAGGCACCAATTAAAAGAGATTGCCAGGATGCCTGGTTGGCTCAGTCAGTTGAGCATTCCAACTTTGGCTCACATCAGGATCTCGCAGTTTGTGGGTTCAAGCCCAGTGTCAGGCTCTGTGCTAATAGCTGGGAGTCTGGAGCTGCTTTGGATTCTGTGTCTCCCTCTCCCTCTGCCCCTCCCCCACTCATGTTCTGTCTGTCTGTCTCTCTCTCTCTCTCTCTCTCTGAAAAATGAATAAACATTAACAAAAAAATTAATAAATAAAAAAAAGAGATTGTCAGACTGGATCAAAACACAAGACCCAGTTAGATGTTGTTTACAAGAAATCCAATTTAAATATAAAGACACATATCAATTAAAAGTAAATGGGTGGAAAAATATATGCCATGCTAACATTAATCAAAAGAAAGCAGGAGTTAGCTATGTCAATTTCAGACAGAGCAGATTTCAAAGTAAGGAAATTATCAGGGATAATAAAGGGCATTACATAATGACAAGGGGTCAATTTTCCCAAAAGATACAACAGTCCTTAGCATAGGAGCACTTAATCACACAGCCTCAAACTACATGAGGCAAAAAGTCATAGAACTGCAAGGAGGAATAGATGAACTCATTACCATAGTTGGGGACTTCAATACCCCCCTTCTCAGACATGGACAGATCGAGAAGGCAGAAAATCAGTACAAATATAGTTGAATTCAACAACAGCATTGAGCAACTAGATATAATTGATATCTATGAACAACTACATCTAACAGCAACAGAGTATACATTTTTCTCAAGCTCACATGAAACATTCACCAAGAGAGACCACACTTGGGGCCATAAACATACCTTAAATTTAAAAGAACAGAGGGGCGCCTGGGTGGCTGAGTTGGTTGAGCATCTGACTTCGGCTCCGGTCGTGATCTCATAGTTTGTGAGTTCAAAGCCCATGTCGGGCTCTGTGCTGACAACTCAGAGCCTAGAGCCTGCTTCTGATTGTGTCTCCCTCTCTTTCTCTCTCTGCCCCTCCCTTACTCACGTTCTCTCTCTCTCTCTCTCTCTCTCAAAAATAAACCAACATAAAAAATTAAAAAACGGAAAGTATCCGATGTCTGCGCTCAAACCACAAAAGAATTAAACTAGAAATCAGTAACAGAAAGATAATTGGAAAATCCCAAAATACATAGAAATTAAACAACATACTTCTAAAAATAATACATGGGTCAAAGAAAAAAATCTCAGTAAAAATTTAAAAATATTTTGGAGTAAATGAAAACAACTTATCAAAATTTGTGGGATGCAGCAAAAGTGGTACAGAGAAATTTATAGTGTTGAATGTATGTATTAGAAAGGAAGAGGGGCGCCTGGGTGGCGCAGTCGGTTAAGCGTCCGACTTCAGCCAGGTCACGATCTCGCGGTCCGTGAGTTCGAGCCCCGCGTCAGGCTCTGGGCTGATGGCTCGGAGCCTGGAGTCTGTTTCCGATTCTGTGTCTCCCTCTCTCTCTGCCCCTCCCCCGTTCATGCTCTGTCTCTCTCTGTCCCAAAAATAAATAAACGTTGAAAAAAAAATTTAAAAAAAAAAAAGAAAGGAAGAAAGAAAGATCCAAAATCAATAATCTAAGTTAAAACAAGAAAAAGAAGAGCAAATTAAGCAGAAGAAAAGAAATAATAATTAGAGCAGTAATCAATAAAATTGAAAAAGAGGAAATAGAGAAAATCAATAAAACCAAATGTTAGTTCTTTGAAAAGATCATTAAAATCAGTGTCTAGCCAGACAAAGAAAAAGAACACAAATTACTAACATAAAAAATGAAAGAGTGGACATCACTACAAATTCCACAAAGATTAAAAAGATAGTAAGGGAATACTGTGAACACTCTATGCCCACAAATTTGATAACTTAGATGCACCCATTCCTTGAAAGACACGATATACCAAAACTCACATAAGAAGAAATAAATGATCTGAATCAACCTATATATGTTAAAGAAACTGAAGCAGAAATTAATAACCTTCCAAATCAGAAAGCACCAGGTCCAAATATTTAAGGAAGAAGTGATTTCAATTCTCTACAATCACTTTTAGAGGATTAAAGCAGAGGAAATACTTATTAACTCATCCTCTGAGGTCAGCAATACCCTAACACCAAAATAAGACAAAGGCATTACAAGAAAATAAAACTGTAGACCAATATCTCTCATGAATATAGATGCAAAATCCTCAATAGAATCTAATCCACAAAAAGTAGAAAAAGAATTATCAATTACAACCAAGTGGCATCCCATCAAAATAATATACAGAAATGTCAAATAAGCAAATAAAAGGCGATCTACCTCATAAGTTATCAGGGAAATGCAAATTAAAGCAAGTAAAATTCTACCACATATCTTGAGAATAGCCAAAATCTAGACCACTAACAACACCAAATAGTAACAATGATGTGGAACAGGAAATCTCATATATATATTGAGGATTCAAAATTGTACAGACATTTGGGAAGATAGTTTGGCATTTTTTCTCAAAACTAAACACACTCACATATAATATAGCAATCACATTTTTTAGTGATTTCAACTCCCAAAGAAGTTGAAAATTTATGTCCACACAGAATCTTGCATACAAATGTTAATAGTAACTTTATTCATAATTGCCAAAATTTGGAAACAATCAATAGGTGAATGGATGAGTAAACTGTGGTATATTGAGATGATGGATTATTATTGAGTGCTAAAAGAAATGAGCTATGAAGTCATGAAAAGATAGGTGAACCTTAAATACATATTACTAAGTGAAAGAAGCCAGTCTGAAATGTCTAAATACTGTATGATTCCAACTATATGACATTCTGGAAAAGGCAAAACTATGGAGACAGTAAAAAAGACCAGGGATTATGGTGGGGGATGAATAGGCAGAGCACAGAGAAGATTTTAGGGCAAATATTCTGTACGATATTATAATGATGGATACGTCATTATGTATTTTGTCGAAAAGCATAGAATGTACAACACCAAGAGTGAACTCGAATGTAATCTATGGATTTATGGTGATTATGATGTGTCAGTATATGTTTATCTTTGGTAATAAATGTACCATTTGTTGAGTGATGTTGACAATGGGGAAGGCTATGCATTTGGGTTAGGTCATGATCTCATGATTCCTGAGCTGGAGCCCCACATTGGGCTCACTGCTGTCAGCAAAAAGCCCGCTTCAGATCCTCTGTCCCCGCCCCCCCTGCCCCCGCCTCTCTCTCTCCTGTCTTTCCCCAGCTCACAGTCTTTCAAAAATAAATAAAACACTTAAAAAAATAAAGCCTTTTTTAAAAGCAGATATGAAATATTGTTTCCACTTCATTCCCAGTTTTCCCTCTGCCTTAGACTTTGTTTTTGTTTTTTTTTTTCATTTTACAGACAGATCATACCCAAGATTCTCTGATTCCTAAAAGTTGGAGCCCAGACTCCAACCTAATACTCTTAACCCACTCTTCTACTTGATTCAACAAACCAAACAACCTTGACATGAACTAAATTTGTATCTGCTACATGAAATTATTAAATACCAATTAACCCAAATAAATCCTCTGACATTCAGAGGATTAGCATTGCAATGTGGAACAGATTTATTTAAGACAATCACTTTATATAGATCATTCCTATATGAATTGCTGTGCAAAATTTTAGTGCAGACATGTCTATATTCCCATCTATAGATCAAGTATTACTTGCCTCCTAGGCAAGTAGTTTCTCTACCTTAGTGTTCCTCACTCCCCTGGATTATTCATAATCATCGTGGTTTACACGCACTAAAAAGAGGATATTACAGACTTCTACACCCCAGCCTACAGTCTCTCCAATAACCACTTCCTTGTATCCTGCAATCAATACAGGTCCTGCTGTGATCGTCTCACTGGTCAAAGTGTTACCCAGCTGATTTCAGGGAAGTGCACTGATCTTGTGCCCTCAGGGCTACACTTGGGCTTCCTGCATTGATGGAAGCAATTAATACTCAATCCTTTCAGTCTCCTGCATAGGCAGTTCAGGGTGTTCCCTGGCTTCAGAGCACCAGGACAAGATGGCTCAGGTACCTACCTGCCACCCAATATGGATAATGATTTTTTTCCTTTCCTTTTGCCCCTTTGCAACCCCAACTGCTGTATCATCATTCCAATATTAGGGTGTTTATCCTCTTTAGCCCTATTAACATGTACGAAGCTCATCCCACAAATTCAATTAGCAAGAAATACACAATTCTATACTTTATAAAACTCAATTTTTATTTGAACACCCATGTTTCCCACAGAGGTAGTAGGAAACTTAAACTCAGTCCTATTCATAATTTTCTATCTCCTTGTGGGGCTCTGAGAGTGCCATGGAATTCAGGAGTTGGACTTCTCCAATCTTCAAGCATTTGTCCACATAGATAGCCACTCAGATGCCCTCAGCCCCAATCCACATAATGCCTTCTGGCCTCCTGGCTCACTTGTTCTTTTCTTTTCTTTTCTTTCCTTTTCTTTTCTTTTCTTTTCTTTTCTTTTCTTTTCTTTTCTTTTCTTTTTTTTTAAATGTAGGAAAGAGCAAATTTAATCCAAACATGGATACATTTGTGATTCTATTAATGAATGTATTCACTTGTAAGAAAGAGTAGCTTTGCTTTTTTTTAATCAAAGTACAAATTTATTTATTTTGGATAGTCGTCTACAGAGAATTCTTTTATTTTTTTTTTTAATTTTATTTTTTAAAATTTATATCCAAATTAGTTAGCATATAGTGCAACAATGATTTCAGGAGTAGATTCCTTAGTGCCCCTTACCCATTGAGCCCATCTCCCCTCCCACAACCCCTCCTGTAACCCTCAGTTTGTTCTCCATATTTATGAGTCTCTTCTGTTCTGTCCCCCTCCCTGTTCTTATATTAATTTTGTTTCCCTTCCCTTATGTTCATGTGTTTTGTCTCTTAAAGTCCTCATATGAGTGAAGTCATGTGATTTTTGTCTTTCTCTGACTAATTTCACTTAGCCTAATACCCTCCAGTTCCATCCACGTAGTTGCAAATGGCAAGATTCCATTCTTTTTGATTGCTGAGTAATACTCCATTGTATGTGTGGCTCACTTATTCTTTCAGGTGCACTTGGGACATGGAACTCTTCTCTGACCTTATGCATAGATGCTGTCTTCTCAAATACCACACACAGCTATTTCCTCTCAGAGATTTTGCCACTGCTAATCCTTACTATTGATGGCTGAGGACTTGGTCCCTCCCACACAGGGCTTATAAATGTTATCTTGTTTTCTCTATCCAGGCTAAGACACATCTCTCCAGTCTTAAGGGGCTGGGTCCAGCTTACCTGCTGCTTCTGACCAAGATACTTTGTCCGACCTGCCAATTTTCTCTCCTTTCTGGGGCTTTTGAAAAACAAACAGATGAGCAAAAAACCCAACAGCCTTAGTAAGCTATTTCTACTTTCTGTATTTTTCGCACACCTCCCCTGAATTGGATGGGAGGAAAAAGGAGTGATTTAGAGAGAAAAAGATTCTAGATTAATATTGCAAACTATTATCTTAGATACACCTAAAAACTCAAAAGATACAATTATAACCCCTTCATCACACTGGGGCTACAAGCTCTGCCTTCTTACTCCACATAAAGCTACTATCCTAGATCCTTGTGCACAAATATTCCTTTTATACTCCATTCTCTGTGCAAAATAAGCAACCTTGTCCGCCTCCTTCTCTTGTATACATAAAAAATTTCAATGATTCCAGAACACCTTGTCCATTCCCCACTGCCTTTTAAAGGATTGCTCCCTAAAATTCCATGGTGGTTTTCTGGCTACAAATTTATTCTATAATGGGATATCCTACATAAACAAACAAACAAATAGGTATTTAAATGTATCAATTAATATAACTTGATAAACTTTAATATTAATATATTCAGTGCCAAAAGATATAGGTGGAGAGGACAGTGAAGATAAGTGATCAGGAGGCCCAATTCTGAATTAGAACCTGGTCTTCTCTGTCTAAAAGTGTCACTTTCTTGTAGAAGACAGATATTTTTAGACAAAGCCAACCTTAACTCTTGTCTAAACAAGGAAAAGATTTTTGTGAGGGTCTGTTCTCGTATTCTAACAAGCATCATCTTAGGGAACAAAAGGAAGGATCCGAAAATTGCTGAAAACAATGCTGCTATTCAGATATAAGGACCATAGTCATCCTCTTTGTGAGGTACTCTCAAGATGCTGTTCAGAGGCTGCTTAGGAGAAAAAAAGAAAAATGTAAACTGTTAGATCTCAGTTAAATAACTGTGTTTATTGCAACTTAAGCTAATAGTTATTCATTATTCAGTCAACTATTTGGTACAGACAAATAAATATTCTCTCACTTGTTAGTCCCTGGGGGCTTTCTTAATCCTATCTGGATTTACTTTCTGTGAATTTCTGAGTAATCAGAAGTTATAGGTTGGATACATCTTGTGCTAGGGACACCCATGGTGTAACTGCTTCATTTTTACTTTTCATTTCAAAGGAAATGGTCCATCCAGAGTGAAAATTGTTGTGTTTTTTTGGTGGTAGAGTATATTTTCCTCTTTGTTGGTGGTGTTACTGTTGCTGTTGTTTTAATCAGATAGTTATTTCAAACAGAAGCAATCAAGTTTCTTTTTTCATTGCCACCTCCCTCCACCCCATCCACTCAATCCATGCTGTTAAGGAAATACCCTTGTTAGTAAAGTGATTCATCTATTTTTTTTCTGTAGCTAAAGCAGCTGGAAAGATCATTGTAAAAGAGTCTTTTCAGAAGGTCTATGTAAGCTAAAATGTCGTTAGAAATATGGCAATGTCTCAGGGTCACAGGTATTTTCTCAGATCTAATGTGTCTTTTAGAGTAAGGAAAAGAAATTTGCATTCATCAGGATGCAAAAGAGAACATTTAATTCGAAGCTCTAGAATCTGAAATCATCCTACGCATCTCCGTCTGGCCCTAAAACTTGAGGCCATAGTCAACTTCTCTTCTTTTCATGTATGCATTACCTGGAGAGAGAGAGAATACTTTCTCTGTAGCTAAACAGAAAAAGGCACTCTTCTCTGGCAGGTAGTACATAAAATTCCCACTGTGATAGCCATGACTCAGGGTTTTCAGGTGGAGAGTTAACATGTTCGTATGCTATTATTCCAAAACGTGGTTTGGTTTACAGATTGAATTCTATCATTCCATAGAGAGCAAAACTATGAGGGAATGGAATATAAGACAGTAAAGTATGGCTGGAGGAAGGCTGAACGAAAAGGACACTATCTGGAGAAGTCAGATCAAGAAGTAGCATGAACAAAGTAGTGAAGGGAGAAAATAGGCATAAAACTTGTCAAATCTACATTCGAAAATGTGCTCAAATGCTATTTGGCGTGTCTTCTTTCTATGAAAAGGGTATATAGATTGTACATGGTAACTAAAATAACTTACTGAAAACCACCTGACCAATTAAGTATTGCATTAAATAAGTCACAACCAGAAAAATTTCAAAAGAAGTGTTATTTCACATTTTCTTCAACATGTAGAAAATTTCCAGCTTTTAATCAAATTCAATAGTCAACAGGGCTAGTATGATATCCATGTGTAGATGTTCTTTTTTTGCTTTGGCCAAGTGGAAAAATAGCTCTGAGGAGAGGAAACCAATGCGGAGATGTTTATGTTCTTCCTCAGCACTTCTACTTTAGTAAGAAGAACCAGAGGACGAGATCATTATTGAAATATAGTCCATTTTTAATGGGTGCTTTGAAGTTGTTCAAAGTTGTAATTTAGGAGAAAAAAAGAAAAATGTAACTGTTGCTCCCTACAATTCCGTGGTGTGGTGTTTCTGGCTACAAATTTATTCTGTAATAGGACATCCTACATAAACTTTTTTCCCCTACTCACATATCCCAGAGCTGACTACAAAACTGTTGACTAATTCAGAATGCATTTGAAAGTTCCAGAATGCACTTATACTGAGAAGTATAAAGAATTTGTCAGTGAGAATGGACACGGTTGCTGTGTGTGTGGTGTGTGTGTGTGTGTTTGTGTGTGTGAGAGAGATGAGAGAGAGAGGAGAGATGAGAGAGAGAGCACTGAAAGAGAATGGGAAGGAGAGGACATAATAAGAAAGAATAAAACAAAGAAATAGAATGAGTCTATCCACAGTGCCCCAAGTAGAAAAGACACTTCAGATAAGTTCAGAAGCAATGTGGTATTCATCCACTCATTTTTTTTAATTCTCCCATAGTAGTACTTGAATGCCCACAGTTATGGCAGACATTGAGTCTCAGGGACATGATGCCAAACAATCTAGTTAGGACGCAGTCCAGTGGTGGAAGCAAAAGATTAATCCAATGTTGAAAGATCGTTTATAACTGCAACGCCTCAGGCTTTATGACCTGATCACCTGATAATAGCCACCCTCTCCTGTTCCTCCAAACACCTAAACTATTGAAAACCTCATCTGTATGACCTCACATAACCCCATTTCCTCAACCCCATTTCCTGTTCACCTCGATTAAGTAATTATTTCCTCCCACTAATTCTATCTGCCTGGAAATTCCCACTCACCTTATAGGCACAGCTACAAAATTTCAGCCTTTAGGAAGTTCTCTTCTGACTCTTTAGGAAGGTAGCCTGTCCTTCTCTATGGTCTGTTTCACCAGACACATAACATTCTTCTATTTGATGGTCTTTTCCCCCATGAGGCTGGAAATTTCTAAAAGGCAGAGATTATGATCTATTTGTCTTAGTATCCTTAGATCATAGCACAGCTTTTGGAACAAAATAGATAGTATCAGGAATTTAGAGAGTAAATCAATGATGGCAAGAACAAACTCCAAATAGAATAAGAAATGCCACTTTCCCTAACTTTCAGAGTTTTTATAGGAAAAAAAAAAACAATATAAAACATGTGAAAATGCCTCATGTACATAATACCCCACACAATTATTTAACAAACAAATGTATATTATGTGCCAGCATATACTAAACACAAAATGTGTGGTATTAGATACAGCCAAGGTTATATAGGATGTGTGCTCTCTGTGACTTTATTAAAAGGCTTTCCAGAAAATAAAATAATCCTGTCTCCTTGATTTTAAATGTTTCCCAGGAGCCTTCAAGTTCCCTGGAATTTCTATTAATAATTCCATTTATTCCAGTAATACAATATATGTCAAACATCACAATGTCTATGAGAGATTAATAACCTAAGTTTGTCTTGACATGAGGAAAAAAAAAAGATTGATGGAAAAAATCTCTGGAAAGAGGTTTTGATGCCAAATTAAGATTTCAAGGTGAATTGATAAAGAGCAACTTTAGAATTGGCATGTTGCCCTATGATGTTCTTTTTAAGCACCACACCCACACACCGTGTGGCCTAGATTCACCTTGTGTCCTAGGGGCCTCAGCATCTGAATTCTGATGTGGGCTCCTGTACCCTTTCCTCACATGTACAAGGCCTGGCTTGCCTTTAAATATACTCTCCAGCTTTTAAATATATTCTTCCTTCCCATTTTTGCATATCCTTCTTCCAGTTGGGTTTTGAGACTAGCTTCTTAAAAATGGTGCTAATTCTGTTCCAGCTAAGTTTTCTTCAGGCTACTTTAGGTAAATCCCCTGCCTGGGACCTCTGCTATCCTTCGCTCAGTCAGAAACCAGGCACCTTGTGAAATATGACATACGGTGTCATCATAGTGCCCTCAGCTTTCAGTCCAGTTCCTGGCATGTGGAGGATATTCAATGAATTTATGTTAAATACATGAATTGCGCATTTGTTTCTTACATTGTTATCATCACAGAAAGACAGAGGACAGCAGGAAATCAGAGGCATGGGGTTTTAAGTGGAGATAGGTAACACCAAAAACAAACCCCTATACCTAATTGTACACTTGTAACTTCATATTCTGTTTTTTAAAGAGGTGCTATAAATTGTATAACCTAAGTCCCACAAAAATGAGATCTGCCCAGATAAAAGATAATAATAGTAATAATTATTCAAGCTGTCACTCAACAAATATTTATTGAGAGTTGGTCCTCCTCTGCTGGAGGCCCCAAGGTCAAGTAAGAAGGTCTAGCAAGTATATTACAAGTATTACAATATACTGGCAATATATTGTATATCCTTTAAAGATCTTGTCAGTTGATTATATAAGGCAGTGAGTGGATCTTCCCAACAAACACAAATGAGAGCTGTAGTTCCCATTGCACAGATAAAGAAGCTGAGACACAGGGAAGTAAATGTCGTTGTGATAGGTGAATAATAACCCCCATTATGTCCAGGCTTTATGCCCAAAAACCTGTGAATGTTACCTTATATGGCAAAAGGTGATTCTACAGATGCAATCAAGCTTACAGACTGGAGATGGAGAGATTATTCTGGATTTTTCCAGGTGGACCCAATCTAATCACATGAGTGACTGGTGGATTCTTATAACATTAAACATAATCTTACCATACAGTTCAGCAGCTGTGGTCCTTGGTATTCACCCAAAGGAGTTGAAAACTTATGTCAACACAAAAACCTGGACTGTGAATATTTACAGCAGCTTTATTTAATTGCCAAAACTTGGAAGCAACCAAGATGCCCTACAATAGTTAAATGGGTAAATAAACTGTAGTACATTCAGACAATGGAATATTATTCAAGCTAAAAGAAATGAGCTATCAAGCCATGAAAAGACTGGAGGAAACTTAAATGTACGTTACTAAATGAAAGAGGCGAATCTGAAAAAACTACATACAGTATGATTTCAACAGTATGACACTGTAGAAAAGGAAAAAACTATAGAAACAATAAAAGATCACTAAATATCAGAGGTCAGAGTGTGGGGACAGATGGATAGGCAGAACATGGAGTATTTTTAGGTGAAAATATTCCGTGTGATATTATAATGATTGATACATGTCATTATACAGTTGTCCACACCCTAGAATTTATCGTATTAAATGTGAACCCTAATGTCCAGTAAGGGGTTAAAATCCAAAATACATAAAGACTCCTATAATCCAATACCAAAAAATTAAAGAATCCAATTAAAATAGGCAGAGGACTAAATAAGCATTTTTCCAAAGAAGACATACAGATGGCACAACAGACACATAAAAAGATGCTCAACATCACTAATCGTCAAGGAAATGCAAATAAAATCATCATTGTTCTCTTAGTAGTTGATACCTAGCATGTAATAGATATTTAAGTAATATTTGTTACATGATTGAAGTACCAGACAAAAAACCAGAAATGGGAATGGGCAAGACTCCGTTCTTACCTCAAAAGAGTATTTCAGAGTGTGGCCCAGAAATATATAAGAATAGCAAAAAAGTATCACCAATCCTTGCAGGAGCAAGTCTAACTTTACTCTAAAGCAGCTTGCTTCATTGGGGTGGGGGGCAGGGGGGGGATGTCACCAGAAGGAAGACGAAATGACTAAGCCAAGGCTAGATAGGAACTTGGCAGTCAGGATCTGTGCTTATAGGCTGGTCATTTGGGCCAAAGGTCATTTGGAGGAACACACACCCTTCTGCCTATCTTAAATCAGAGTTCAATGAGCCAAGCACTGACAAGAGTTTTGATCTAAGATTTATTGGTAAAGGATGACCTTTCAACCATCTGGCACACACTTTGAAATATGTATTTTTTTTCTTTACCTAATGGTCTGGGCACAAAGAAGTTTCATGATGAAATAGACCGATGGGTACGGTAAATCCTGAGAATGCAAGCAATAGCTTCTTTCCACTGCCTTTCATGCCACCTATCTGAGACAGGCATTGTATATAATTAGAGTATTTCTTTGTGTAGAAACTCCCTTTTCTACATCATGTGTGAATCCAAATATTTTGAGCTGTGTCCCAGCATGATTACATAAAAAGCATAATTATAAAAGGAATTTAATGCTCATGTAGCCAGGAATCCTAGCACACACACTTATGTCATTAAAAAGAAAGTATGCTCCAATCTTTGCAGTAAGTTAAATAAACTAATGTCTCCTCATTTTCCATGGGTACCTCTTGCAGTCTGTAAGTTACAGGCTTCAGAGCCAGAGACAGTGTCATCTGAAAGATTAATTTGGTTGGAGCTGTGCTGATATTTGTGCAGTGAAAAAAGCTATCTATATATCTGTGCAAGATGGCCGTAAATGATGCAGCCCATATAGGGCTGCCTTGGAGTGACACTGAGCTGTCCTTGGCTGACGTGTAAGAATGTTACAAGAGCCCTTTCTCCTTAGGGTGGCAGATTTCAGGTGGGAGGTGAAACTCAGTGGACCTGTTTACACGGGATTACTGGATGCTGAGGTTGGACTCTTCTGGCTGTTGAAAATAATGGATTGAATGATAATTTTTTTTTTTTTTTTTTTTTTTTCCGACTACTCTATTGATCTATTTGACCAAATGTATGGGTTATGCTGATGTCTTGTAAATTCAGCTTATAACAATTTCAAAATAATGAAGGACCGGAACCCATCTAGCCTCATTGCAGATGTAAAATAAAAGAAAGTTGATTTACCTTCTAATGCGAGACACTTACCCTACTGTCTTTGTGCAGACGATGTGATCGCAATGGAAAGGGTGGCTTCAGAGGGGAGGAATTATTTGGCTCAGATAGAAGGGACATCTAAGAAGTCGGAAGACCGGCAGCCTCTTCTGGCTCTGATGTGATAATGCCTCCTGCTGCTGGCCAAACATATAGTGTGGCTTTAACAAAAGCAAGCCCCAGACACATTTTAACTCTAAGTATCTGGATTAGAAAAGCTGTGATTTTGCATTTCTGTTGCTGCCTTGTGCTACTATATGTTTGCACTACGAAGATAAAAATAACATGTCACAGAGGCTCTGTAAATTGAACTGCAAGATGGCAGAGAGGTGGCTATTGGGACACAGGAAGAATAAATGATCTTAGTTTATTTATTAAAAAATGCACAGCCATGTGGAAAACTTACCTTTCTCTCCACCCCAGTGGGCCTTTTCATCTAAGGTTCACTTGCTGCACAATAGAGGCACTTTCAACTTCCTCTTTTACAAAACTCAGCTACTTCCCTCACATATTATCATTTTGAATATATTTTTGAAACACCAGATGTTATTGGCTCCTAACAACACAACAGCTCTGGGCTCTGAACTAGACATTTTTTTTTCCTCCTCATTTAAGGATCTTCTTGCTACTAGTGGCCTCTATTTAAAACATGCTCATTAGCTTCAATACTACTGTGGTGTTTAACACATCACAATGCTGAGATTACCTCTCTTTGCTGTTAAAAAAAAAGTGCCTTCAGAAACCAAAATGAACCGACAATTTCCTATTGAGAGAGTGGAGAACACAAGGTGGTCCTGTCCCAGTGCCAAATAAAGCCTTGTAAAGCATTAAGAAGGTTTATTTCTCCCAAGACATAAAACATAACCCACCTTAGCTTCATTTGAGTTATGCACGCACAGTGAGTGGAAGGTAGGCCTTCCCCAAGTGAATAAATCTCTTTGAAAGAGGGGATATTGGTTGCCTACATAATATGCTGTACATAAAATAAAAAACATATATTCGTGTAGTTGAAGGCAGGTGTGAGCAGAATTGAGTGGTGGCAAGATTCGAATAAGCGGTATACAATGTGTGAAGAACATATGGTAATGTGTGAAAATGTAAGCCTATATTCGGACGACATGACCTATGTGTTTATGATGTACTCAAAAGATCATTTATTTCTATTTCAATAGCTTTTTAATCCATATCAAGGTGCCCCTTGTGACAAAATTTTGCAGAAAGAAAACTCAATCATTTGAGTGATTTCTCTACCTGGTGGCCTATTGAAACTCTTCATGCTAGGTGGATATATTGAGGGCCACTAATAAACTTTGCTAATTTAGTATTTCTATTACAAAGCTATTATCAGTATGTAACATCTTGTCAAGAAATTCATTCATCTTCCAAAATTCAGACCAAGTTTATGTATTTGTGCCTATAGGTTAAATCACAACCCATTTCAAACTATAGAGCCACTGTTCACACACCCTATCCCATCTGTTCTGATCACACAGGGTCCCCATTTTTATTGTGTCAAATATCTGAATACATCCTCCTTAAAGAGAATCTCTGTTCATGCTTCTGTAAATCCATCAAGACAAGTTGTCTACCACATTGTTTAGCAAATCTGTGGCTGGAAACATACTCATTGCTGTAATCTACACAGAGTGCAAGAAGGAGGTAGAGGGTGAAATCATTGATGCTAACCTGCCCCAAGAAAGGAGACGTGAATTGTGAAGCTGAAATAAGACCTAAAGAAAAGTGATATAGAATAATTGGGGAGAGTCCTCAAAATCAGAACTCATCCAAGAAAATGCTACTTTTGTTCCTATAATGAGAAGGAAATATTAATTCTACTCTCCACAAACAAGGCATCCAGAAACATTCACGAAATGTATAGGAGTTCGGGTTCCCTGAACATCAATTTTTATAGTAATAAAAGGAGAAGGTCAAAGCACCAATATTGTAAACTCGTTGCTCAAGTGAGATTGCCAGGGCATACATATAGTGAACAGAGAAGCTCTAGGCCAGAACTCCAGGAAATAGCAATGTAGCATCAAACTGGGCAGAGGAAAAAGTTACACAAAGGAGAATGAGAAGGGATGTTTATAGGACAATCAGGAAAACGTATAGTTGTGGAAGTCAGTGCAAGAGAACACCTCAAGAAGAAAGGGATCAGTGACACTGAGAAGTCAAGGGAGACAAGAACAGAGAAGAACCACTGGACTTAGCAATTAGGAGGTCAAAGAAGGGAGACCTTGGGGAAAACAGAGTCATGGCCTCAAGAAGAAAGGTGAATACGTGGAGGCCATTAGTAGAAAAGTTTGGTTCTGAAGGGGAATAAAGAGATATAGATGAGAGATAGGAGAGTTTGATTATTTACATGTCCATTTGTTGTTTTAAGATAGAAGACCATCTAAGCATGTCTTAATATTGTTGTTTTGGAACCAGCAGATATTGGAGAGTGTTCATGTTAGAAAGAACAGAAAAAAGGAGATTTGGGTGTGCTCAAGTTAGTTAGCTTGGTGGAAGAAACTTGAGACACTTCCCTTTTGTGATTTCTGTTTTCTGTGCTCTGTAGAAGGCAAAGTCATTTCCCAAGAGTGAGGAAAGATGACAAGGTCAGAAGTCTGAGCAGAGTAGAAAGTTCTGAAGTCACTGTTGAGAGTGCTAGAGGGATAGATGACAAGAAGAAATTTAGAAGGGCTGCTGGCAGGTATGAACATGCCCTGAGCCTGGACAGAATGAGATAATGTTCTCAAATCTTCTATCCTTATCTTTGGCATAGAGTGTGTGCCCAGTAAAGATGATTTTCTGTTGCTGCTTTTGTCATTTGAAATCCTTGGACAAAAGTTCTTACTGTCAGTAACACTATACAAATTTTCAGATACAGTAACCCAGCAACAATTTTTTATAATCTCTGTTAAATTACTCCCAGCATAAGCTTAGAGTATGCCAGATTGAAGGAGAAAATGATTTGTACAAACTTATTTTAAGAAGATAAATGGGAGAAAGGGTCTCCTGTATTTACAGAAAACAATCACAATCATTTTCCAGCACTCTTATGGGATGTTAACAAATAGTCTGTTTCTGTTTCGAGCTTTTATGCCCTCAACAGCCCCTACTTCAGTTTGTGTGTTCTCAGCCATCTGTCTCCTGCCTTTCTCCTATCACTACAGAGAAGGGCTTGAAAATTCTTATTTTGAAAAGATATTTATAAATCAGATTTGTTGGTGTAAACTTAATACTATTTGATTTTCCCTAAAACAATGATACATTTAGCCAATGATCTTTTTAAAGGGCAGTGTGTTAACTACCAAGATTGTGTAACAGAATGTGAAAGAAACATGCCTAAGTGACATTAGGCAGCAGGTTACCTTGTTTTAGGCTATGTCTTGAGAACACAAGCGCAAGGATGCTTTTTCATTAACAGGTTACTTGTATTATTTATTGCCTGTACTTATCTCAGCCTCTCTTATTTGCATTTCTCTTCACTCTCACCCTATCATCAGTGCCAAAGACTGAGATGTAGCAGAAGAGTTTGTAACAGCCATGAAGTATCTCTGTTAAGATGAAGTGAAGTAACGTGGCATAAGAACAGAAGAGGAAAAAGTGTTATGTCCCTGGATCTTCTGTTTAACCATTTTTTAAGTACCATGCAGTATTTTGAACGTGGACAAAGTATTTGCTGAGGACATTGATAAAGGACTTTGAGTAAGATGAAATACCCAGGAGTGGAGAAGCAACAGTATCTCTGGTAGAGAATAGCACAGGAGACAAGCATGTCATCCAAGAGAACAGTTAGGAAGCATTGCAATAATCCAGAGAGGGGATGATGACATAGACAAAAGTGGTAGTGGTGGAAGTGGTGAGAAATGATATGATTCAAATATACTTTGAAGGTAAAGACGATAGAATTTGTTGATGGACTAGATGAGAGTATGGGGGTGGGGGATGAGATTCAAGGATGGATATAAAGTTTGGGGCCTGAGAGCCCAAAAATGGAGGGTTGCAATGAACTTAATGGAAAACACAGTGGGAGGACCACTTTTGCAAGGAAGATCAGGAGTTTGGTTTAGAGCATGTTTAGTTGAGATTGCTATTAGCCAATCAAATGAAAAAAGTTGGGTGGGAGCTTAGAGAAGCCTGTAGTTCAAAGGAGATGTCTGGATCCTGAAGGTAAATTTCAGAATCATGAGATATAAACAGCACTTAAACCCATGAGACCAGATGAGTTTACAGTAAACGATGCACCTAGAAAAGAGTTTGGGGAGTGTGCCCTGGGGCATTCATCCTGAAAATATTGGATGATGAGAAGGACTTAACAAAGGAGATTAAGAAGTTTGAGAAACAGGAGGAACACCAGAAGCTTGCAAGGTAACGGAAGCTAAGAGGAAAAGACTGATTCAGAAGGAGGGAGTAAACTGCTGCTAGTCTCATGCTACCAATAGGTCAAGTAAGGTGATGGGGAGATTCACCAGTGGGTCACCCTGCATGGAGCTCTTAGGTATCTGAAAAGAATAGTTCAGTGGACAGTAGGGGTGCAAGTCTTGTTGGATCCAGTTCATTAGAGAAAAGGAGAGGAATCCGAGACAGCATAAATAACTCTTTTAAGGAGTTTCTATAAGAAAAAAGAAAGAATGGGGTGGTAGCTAGAGGGGGAATGTGGTGTCAAAAGCGTTCTTTTTAGGAGCACCTGTGTGGTTATAGTCAGTTGAGCGTCCAACTCTTGATTTCAGCTCAAGTCATGACCCGAGGGTCGTGAATCGAGCCCTGCATCGGGCTCTGTTGTGGCAGAGCATGGAGTCTATTTAGGATTCTCTCTCTCTTCCTCTGCCACTATCCCTCTCATGCTTTCTGTCTCTCTCTCTCTCTCTCTCTCTCTCTCTCTCTCTCTCTAATAAATGAAATTAAAATAAAATATTATAGTAAAATAATATTTTAAAAAGTAGTTATTTTAAAGAGGGGATTTTTAAAGCTTTTATATAATCGAGATGATTTTAGTGTTGAAAAATAAATTCCGTGATAAAAGTTGAATTTTAGAGAAATTCAAACTTAGAAAAACTAGAGCCTTTTTGGTGAAAAGGGAATTCATGTACTAACTGTTGAAGTGCATGAATTATTTGAGTATATTATGAGCCCCGTTTAACAAACTATTATTCTAGAATGGTAGTGGATTATACCAGAATTTTTCTGAAAGCCACATTCTCAACGCTACAGAGTGTTGGTAAATCATTTGAATATACCTACTGGTGATATGGCTGATGGAAAGATACCAGTGGTACAGTTGGTGTACTTATTATGTGCCAGGAGCTCTTCTAGGGTGCTTTGTGTATATTCATGTATATTATTAATACATTTATGTATATTAATGGATCTAATTGTCATCCCAGCAAACTATGAAGATTGTTACTAATATCCCCATTTTACATTCAGTGTTCCCAGAGCATAGAGAATTTAAGTAACTTGCTAGTTGGTATAGTTTCTAAAAACCAAGCCCCGTGGTCTAGCTGCAGTATAGGATAGCCAGCAGCCTATTCTGAAATTCACAGAGATAGCTATACAAACCAAGAGACAAGTAGTTGGCCTTCTGATGGTTGTAAGGGCTTTGCAGACCCCCATCCCCATGGGGTTGTCTACCACCTAGTGACGGTGCCCTGCTCACAGAGGAGCATCCCCAGGGGTGGGGTGGGGAACATGGGAACATTTGTATCCATTTCATCTCACTTGTTCTGGGAATTAGGTCCTACTCAGATTATCTCACAATATATACATCACTACTACCATTCCCAGCAACAGCATCTTCCAGATATTTGTCTCCACTATTATTATTTTCCCTCTTTGACTGAATGCATATCAAAATCTGATTTATTTAGTAGAGAGGAAAAGCATTTCCTTTAACCTTGTCATATTTTTCTGCCAAATACTCTTCTTACTTTTATTTCAAAAAGTCTCTCAGCTGTATTACTATATCCCAGCCTCAGCTGTTATTTTTAACTTATTCTCCTTCAGTCTGTCCCCTCATTACCGTATTGAAAAATGTTCTTTCATAATGTACCGGTGGCCTTTTGAATCGCCATCACCAAAAATTGGTTTCTCATTCTTATTAATTTTCTTTGCAGTTTTTGGCATACTCAAGGAAGACAAGAGGCAGGAATTACATGATTTTTATGTATAATTGGGCATAAAGAGAAAAATCACAATTCATTATTTACCCTCCCTACGGCACCTTGTATATAAAAAGTAAATAATTGTTGCAGGAGTGAATGAATGAACAAATGAGTGACGCTAAATATGTGGCATGTGGCCTCTTTTAGCTCCACTGAAGAGCTTTGGGGTTTCTCTTGGTATTCCCAAGTCCATAAGAGAATGACTGCTTTCTAGAGTATCACATTTGGCATAATGACTTTCCATAATATTGTGGAAATCGGTGAGAAATCTCAGGTGAGTAGAATGCTGAATTTCTGTAGCAGAGACCTAAGACACTTAAGGTCACCTACAGACTAGAGTCTGAAATGATTAGACATTTTTCTATGCAGATCTATGAGTGGAGACTACCCATTTTGTATTTGCGAAGAGAAATTATGTTGTCATCATATTTGTAAACTGAGAATTAGTATATAACACACATGCGTGCTGCGCGCGCGCACACACACACACCACACACAACACACACATGCATATATACCAGTTTAAGGTTTCAGTTAAATTTATTTTCCCCTTATTTCTTGTTTCCTAAATGAATTCATAGAGCTAAGAATATGCCCGAGAGTTGAAAACTATTTGAAATAGCAAAGAGAATCTGGATATTCCTCTAAGAGTTTAGTAATCTTACCTTCTCTTCCTGTTAATTCATTTCCTGATAAAGAGTATAAATGTTTGTATGTATATAATGGAGTCACTGAGTATTGGCATTGGCTTTCCCATAAATTTTATGAAACAAATCTGAAAGACTATAAAGCACTATTTCTAAAAGATAATAAGTCATTTGCCTTTCCAGATTGAATAAAGATCCTTTTAGCAGCCACGGAAGGGCCTTTAGGTTCTTTTGTTTGTTTTTGTTTTATTTTTATACATTTAACAGAGATCTTAAGAGCTGGATTTCTTTCCAAAACATCATGTGGAGCACTTGCCCTTGCTTTATGTTGTCTGGGAGGGCTGAGAGGGAACTTCCAGCCTCTTGTTTTTTCATTATTGCTTCACTGACTCATCCCAACAGTCTCTTTTAAAGACAAAACAACAACAAAATCCAACTGAAACCATGCAGCTAGCTGGAAGGGAGGAAGGGGGGAAGAAAACGTTCTATATTAATAAAAAACAACCACATTCGTCCACATGCTAGGCACTAGAATAATAGAATAAGCATAATTCCATTTCTGGTGTGTTGCTTTTTCCTCTTCTTGGGCAAATCGTAAAGTTATGTCATTAAGGGGAGGGGATGAGGAGGAATCTGACTCTTAAAGAATAACTTAAAGATCATTTCCATGAGAATGTTTACTGGACTACATCAAGAGATTTGTTGAAATTGCTTTCAAAGTGAAGACAAAATAATCTAGATTTATAAGAGTAAGTGGAACTAAATTTTTAAATGCAAGATAAAGGAGACAGCATATGTCTCCCAAATCATTCACCCAATCAGCTAAGCATGAAGAAATCAGGAATTCAAATTTATGCTTTCAGAAAATAATGTTTTAAATAAAGCCATATAAATAGCCCCAAGGCATAAAAAATTATTCTCTTTAAAACGTTGCCCCTGGAGATTTACATCTTGACCTTTCTCGTATGGAAATAGAATTGTATATTTCATCTTTCAAAAGTTTATGAATATCTCATCATCATTACTACAAATACCTGAGATGTTTATCACTTATTCAGATGGCAGTCATTTTTCTAGGGTGACTCTAAAAAAATCACTTGAGGCTATTGTTTGTTAATATGTAGAATGACACAATAACACTTCATTCCCTTTTTGTGTATGAAAGTTTTCTTACCACCTTTCACCCATTTTCTGTGTATGACAATCTCCAGTGACTGTCCAATGAATGCCCTCGCAGAAATCTTACAACTACATCATAAATTCTTTATCAGATGATTCAACAGGAGAGAATTTACAAGCCAGTGTACATGCAATAACCAGTGTGGGGTTGCACAGTTCATAGACCGGATTGCTTGCAATGCTAGAACATTTTACCACAGGAGTAATGTGGGTGAAGTTCTCCAGTAGAGAGTTACCACATGGGCTTATCCATCCTAGGATTAATAGATTTCATCCAAACATGCGGATGTTGGGCAAACATTTCTAAAATGGAGATCTATCAGTAACTGGAATAGTCTCCAAGGGAACTAATAGGAGGGTAATTGCCTTTTCCATTTAAAACTGAGCCAGACAAAGCCTTTGTAGAAAGAACCATGATGTTATGCCAGAGTGATGGACTGCCCAACTCATGAAGTCTCTTCCATCTCTAATTTTATGACATGAAAAATAAAGAAACACATTAAAATTAATGCATTTTAGCACATATCCACTATCACCCAAAATAATTCATAGCTGAAAGAAAAGGACAAATAACAATTTCTAAAATCTATTACAAATCATAGGAAAGCACTAGTCATCAGAAATGCTCTTTTAAGAACAGCCACCACCTACAGTGATATAGTTAACAGTCTTCTATGTGTACTTGAATTTGCTAAGAGGATGGATCCTAAATACTGTCACCACACAGACACACCACACACACACACACACACACACACAACACAAGGTAATTGGTGAGGTGCTGGATATTTTGATAGTTGATTGTGGTGATCATTTCACATCTATAGGTATAGGTATATCAAAACATCAGGTTGTATACCTTAAATACATATAATCTATATTTGTCAATTATAACCTAATAAAGCTGGGGTGGGGGAGAACAGTCACCACTTAAGTTATGTCATTTTTAGTTAGCACCTGGGGAGGACTGCCAAACAGTAAATCTCATAACTGGTATACCCTACAAGACTCTCTATAATACCATAGTCAGTGTTCTTTTGGAAGAGAAAGAAATTTCAGCTTCTGCAATACTCTCTGCACTGTTGTTTTTTCCACTTTTTGTTACCCTAACAATATTTCATATAAAACAAACTCGGGTGTTATGGATATAAAATACATTCAGTGGTTCTCTAAGGTTGTCTCGCAACCCTGAGAGTCCCAGGACCCTTTCAGGTGTCCGTGAAGTCAAAAATTATTTTCATAAAGTTACAAAGACATTATTTGCATTTTTCACTTGCAGCCTTTAAGGACAGGCTACATGATACACTCACAATGATCAGAAATCCTATTGAAATGCATATCTGCATGAGGCCTGATTTTCTTCATATACTTAACCAAGCAATATTATAATAAATTGAATGCAGAGGCAGATATGAGAACCTATCTTTTTTTCTATTATGTCACCATTAAACAGATTTGTAAAAATTATGTAAAAACTTGGCTGTTTGTTTGCTTTGGAAAATATAGTTATTTTTATTAAAATGTGTTATGTTAACATGTGATAGCTTATTGTTATTTTTGAATAAATTAACACTATGTTAAATATGTCTACATTTTAACTTCTAATACACTAAATACAGTAACTATATAATTATATTTAAAGACACTCTAAAACCAAAGCTTAAGAACCACTGACAAGAATCTTCAAAATGGGGCACATGGGTGGCTCAGTCGGTTGAGCATCTGACCTCAGCTCAGGTCAGGATCTCACAGTTTGTGAGTTTCGACCCTGCATTGGGCTCTGGGCTGACAGCTCAGAGACTGAGCCTGCTTCAGATTCCGATGTCCTGTCCTCTCTCTCTTTGCCGTTCCTCGCTTGCACTCTCATCCCTCGGTGTCTCTCAAAAATAGACATTAAAAAAACACTTTTTTTAAATAGAATTTTCAAAAACTTTGGATTGAATTCCTCTGTTCCCTTGGTAGGTGCTATACAGTCCTCTCTATCTCTCTTATTTTAAGCACATTTTCTAGAATTGTGTCTGTATTTGGTGGCTCTACCTCCTTACAACCAATCTTCTTTAAATTACTCCAATCAGGGTTTTTCCCCAGAAATTTGCCCAAACCACTCTTAACAGGCCACCATTGACTTCCATTTTAGCCCAGATAAGGCTCAATTCAACTCCTAATTTTAATCAGCCTGTTAGTATCATTTAAGAATTGACCTCTCCTTCCTTCTTCACTTAGTTTCCAATTCAAACACAATCTTTTGGTTTCCCTCTTCCCTTAGAGGCCATTTCACAGATCCTAGATCTTTGCATGGCTTCTTCTTCAAAAGCATTCAGGTCCCAACTCATGCATTATCTCTTTGAAGAGTCCGTCCTTCAAAAATAGTCATCTATTACTTTATCCCCTTATCCTGCATTATTTCTTCATAATTTTTATCACTATCTAAAAATGTATATTAATTTCCTTATTTACTGTCTTTCTAAATTCAAAGAGGGCAGAGACTTGGTTTCTTCATGACTTTTTCTTTGGGCTGAGAAATGAGCCTGATTCCCAGTGCTCATGGAGTAAAATACCAATGTAAATACCAATGATGATGATGTGGAACACTTCTCCCTCAATAGGATATAAGCTTCTTCATGGCAAAACTTTGTGTTGTTCATAGTTTTATAAGCAGCATTGATACTAGGCCTGGAATATAATATGCCTTAAATAAGTGTTTGGTGAATGAAATATAGATGTTAATGTATTGCTTAATGTCTACAAATACTTTCATATCCACTATCTTAGCTATAATCACAATTCGGAATAGATTAAAATTGCTCTGCCTTGTTTTTATTTGCAAATTCTTGCACTATATACTGAATCCCATGCTCTTTATTTAGAATAAGTAATAAGCAAGCAGATGAACTTCCCTAAAAGTAAAAACAAAACAGGCAAAAGAGCTGTAGAAATGTGTTTTTCTGTTAATTATTCATTCTCTATATTCTGGAATGATATTTTTTCTATACCAATGACTATACTTCTACAATCACAGATAGTAAATAAAGAAATGGAAAAAAAAAACTGCCAAAATTGAGAAACTAAAATGTATTTTAAAACTTTGATATGTTAAATTCATCATTCAGAGGGCTCAAGTTGTCTAATTCAGAAAATATATTAATTATTACCCATGAGGTGTGGACTCCTTAAAATCTAGTTGAGTTATGAAGTGCTTCATGGAATCTGTCCAAAAGCAGCCAAACATTTTTCAAGTCTATACATATTCCCCTTATATGTGTATATAGGACTGTGGAGAGGTTGAATATGGGGAGTTAGCATACCAATTCTCTGCTGACCCCATCCCATTAATATTTTGAACTTGAGGCTCTGTGTAACTTACCAAGACAGCTTTCTCAGGTGAGATATGAGACATTTCTTGGCTATTTTCTGACCATCAAAGACAGTCTGTGCTTAGAATCTGAAAAAACCATTTCATCTCTTCTATAAAATATATCTCTTAGGAACAGCTTTGCCCATGATGAAATAATGGCAGCACCCCTAGTGGGGGTAGGAGCATTTAGCATTGCTCGTATCAAAGGAGGCATATATGGATGATGTAACAGATACAGCAGAAGCTTTCCTACAAACTGGGCATTCAGGAAAACATGACCTGGGATCGGAGCCAGAGAGACAGTGTTACCATGCTGAATGTGTTGCTATGATTTTTGCCCTTTTTTTTTTTTAATGACTTCCCGAAAACCCAGATTTAGTTCCAGTGTGTTCACTTTTGGAGAAATATAGATAAGATTAAATCTCTCGGGTCTGGCTTCATGCAGAGTGGACTGACTTCTGGCTCGAGTTTTACTGCATCATTTGTACCTTATACATGAGGTTAGGAGCTCTTAAGCATTTGGTGCACTTAAATCAAACAACAAGTAAATAATTTTGAGTTCATCTTCCCGTTACTAAGATTCTTTAATAGAAAGTCTATGGTTTTTAAAGTAAAGGCATTAATGTTCAAATTTTAGTCTTTTGTGGTATGCATCTCCGTAGCCTCAGAAATAGGGTTTGAGAAGATTATGTAGATCATGTGCTTTCCTTGATGTCTTCGGACATCACTCTGAGGTGCCAAAGAAGAGAAGCAGAAACAGGATATTCCCTTCTACGGTGTGGAATAAATTCCATTTTTATGTAACATTTTTTATGAATTCAAATTTGAAAGTGACCTGCAAATCTAGCTTACTTCTTACAAACAAGTTTTCAGAAGATATTTACAATTAGTAAAACACTGCTGCAAAACACCAAGCAGAAGGGAGAAGACAGAAATCTGACTTCAAAGCCTTCCCAACTCTCCACTTCCCTTCCCTAACCCTCAACTCCACCCAGAAGCATGTCTCTTTTTAACCTCTGAAATTTCACACAAGCCTGAAGTCTGGCTCTGACTACAAGGCAGGAAACAGCCCATATGCAGCACCCAGAGAGGAAGGGTAAAATGCAAAAAAAAAAAAAAAAAAGCACAAAAGATTTTGTTTCAATCTGATACTCTACAAAGTTTATTTAGAGAAAGGGTTGGATTGTGCTTTTTGTTTGTTTTGTTTTAAAACTGCCTGTTCCCAAGTGGATGATGAGCACTGAGTTGAGGTGAGGACAAGTTGGCTTTCAGCCTACAGGCTCTTCCTTGTTACACTCAAAGGGGATTTAGGAGGATTTGGAATTCTTCAGATCTTGAGCTTGGAGACCATGGGTGGAGCCCAGACACACAGCATTCAACTGATGGTTGCTAATTAAATGTTTGCCAAGTGACCTCAACTGGCCAGACTATTTCACAGGGGAGGAAACAACACTCCATGAGATAACTGGAGGGGGCACCAAGGGGAGGAAATGGGGATGTCTGGAAAAGCTTGCTGGAAACTGGAGATTCGGGTTCAGAGCATATACTGCTCTGAAGGAGAGAAGGTTAGCCAACCTGGAAATCTGGGTCAAAGAAAGCATCCTTTAAACTCACCCATAGTGAAGGAGCATAACTGAAAAAAAAAATCTCAAACAGTTCTACTAAAATAATGAACCACGGTTAAGTAAATAAAGTAACACTACTGAGATTTTTAGTAGTGGTTAACAAAAGTTTCAAACTGGTAAGTTTGATTTCAGTCTCCTTTAGATTAAAGCAGGTGTAAATATTAGTTCTAATTCCCCTACAGTTAGGGGAACCATAATCCCTGTTTGGCTGGGTCGATTCATATTTACACCAAAGTAATTATTAATAATTACTCTTACACACTCAAAAGAGCTACAATTTGGATGATAAATGATAGGGTCACTCTTTTCTCTGACCAATGACTTGTAAAACTTCAGATGGTTTCTAGTAATCTAGAGTGCTATTGAGGGAGTCACTGACAAGCCTACTAGACCTAATTGTATCAAAAACTTCTTAAAGGGACAACCACAGTGAAGGATCTAACAGTGCTTCAGCAATTAGCCTCAGTGAAGTACAATTCAAAACAAATCAAGTCTGTCATGGAGATGCCAAAACAGTTAATAAGTTATCTAAATTGCATAAATTGAAGTCTGATGTCCAGAACCAGGGAAGATATTAGAATTTCTTTCTCTGCTTTAAGATTTCATCACAAGGGTACTATTTGTTTCTAAGCATACTTCTTAAGAAGAATTAATACATTGGAGCACATTCAGAAAACAGCTGCCAGGATGAAAACATTTGGGAAAGCTGTGGCATTAGTGTCATGCTTGAAAAAACTGACCAAAAAATACCCCAAAGGAAGAAAGCTGTCAAGCCCTGCTAGAGGTCCTCAAATACTTAAACACGTATCGTATGAAAGGGAGAGTTGACTCATTCTGTAAATCTTCAGGTTAGTATAATAGGTTAAAGTTAAGCAGCAATAAAAATCTGTTCAGTATGAGGGCAAGCTTTCCAACTAATAAAACCTTCCCAAAATGGAATGAGAGCTCTTTGGAGATTATAAATATTGATAGAGGTGTTCAAGCAAAAGCTAAATGATATCTTAATAGGGATATAATGGGGTAAATTAATGCGCCACATAGAAGTTAGGATGAAAAGATTCTAAACTCATTTAAAACTCTGTACACTAGCATTCTAATGAAATAGTGGGGAGATAATTCAGGAAAATCCTCTACCATGGTGTTAATCACCATAATCCTGTCTGTGTTTTAAAGGGTCTTTGAACTGGTCACACTGCCCCGTCTTTACAGTAAATATAATACCATGATACAATTATTCTTTCTCAGTCTATCAATTATCAGTACCGTTGTCTAGATCTGGGGAGCTCATTAGTAGAGCTGAGCTGGCGCTACTCCAGGTATACATAACCAAAATCTCTGGGGAGATACATATTCTAGAATGGTCTACAATCTGAATCCATCACCCAACTAGTAGTTAGTAGTCACTGGAAATCTTTGAAATAGTCCAAAGTCATTTTTTATCCCTTAAAGCTAGAAACAGATAACCCTGTCTCAAACACTATTATTAATGTTCCTTGTTTGAAAATTGTTTTAGAATCCTTTAGGATGTATATGACAAAAACCTAACTGAAAAAGGAAAGTAATTGGCTCAAAAAACTAGAAAGTTGAGGGGTGCCTGGGTGGCTCAATCAGTTAAGCATCTGACTTCAGCTCAGGTCATGATCTCACAGCTCGTGGGTTCAAGCCCCACGTCAGGCTCTGTGCTGACAGCTTAGAGCCTGGAGCCTGCTTTGGATTCTGTGTCTCCCTCTCTCTCTGCCCCTCCCCTGCTCATGCTCTGTCTCTCTCTGTCTCTCTCAAAAATAAACATTAAAAAAATTTTTTTTTTAAAACTAAAAGTTGAAAAGCTGAGCTGGATTCAAACATGATTCTAGAGTTAAGTGTCATCAGGCTCATGTTTCCTATTCCTTTCCTTTTTGCTTGCTTTATTTTCTGCTAGACTCCTTTCTCCATCCGGTTCTCTTTATGTAGCAGCAAGATGTCTGCAGCATCCTTACAGCTCAAGTTCACTGAAAAATAGTAAGCAGGTCTTACCAAGAACTCAGAGAAGCCCTAGGAGGATTCTGATTGACCTGACTTGGGTCCTGTGCCCACCCCTAGAGACATGTGAGGCCCATTCTGGCCATGTGGACTAGCAGAATCACTATGGAAGGATGACTGGGCAACCATATGTCTACTGTGAAGGGTAATCAACTGAACCAAAGAATAGAAGGAAATCATGGTTGGTTTTCATTTTATTCTCCAACAAGATGGCCTTTTCATGATACTACTTAATAGCGACTGACCCCAGCTATGGTGTCATGCTATGAATTTGTAATCTTTCGCAGAAACTATCACAGTGCCTTAGGAAAATCCACACTCTCTTGAGTATAGTCCAGTTGGCTTCTATGGAATTGTATTATAAGAATGGGACTCTGCATTATGTATAACTCATCATTGGATCACACTACCTATTACCCTAACTTGGAAGGTTCCTAATAGGAGTGTCTCTTCATCATGCACAATTCTGGGCTCTCCTCCAACTGGCTCATTACCATGGTTGAGTTGCTGATCTAGATTAAAATGTTCCTTCTATAAAAGACAACAATGGAAGTCTACAGACAGTATAAATATTAATGTATGAATCACACATAATTGAGGTGAAAAGGACTTTTCTAACCCTTAAGGTTTGGGATTTAACTCCCTGGTAGAAAGCCAACAGGAGCTGAGTACATAATTCTTTATTATAAAATCCTCAAAAACTAAGGTCAAATTCAATTCAAATGAAATTATCACTTCTTAGAAGTTCAGTAGATTTGATTTAATTCACTTTTTTGATTTTCAAGTAACTGATTAATTCCCTTTCCAGTTGCTTTTCTGGTTCCCCCATGCTTGCCACCTTTTTATAAATTCCTTTGATTGGTTCATTAAGTTAACAGCTAGTTCTTGCCCTGAACATCAGGCTCTTAGGAGAACCCTGGTTACCTTTTTCCTCAACAACTTAATTGGAGACAAGGGAATTCTGAGCTACTCTCATTTCAGGGACCTTTAAAAACCCCAAAGAAAAGCGATTTTAATGGGCTTAACTACCTGCTATCAAAGAGAAGTTAGATACCTCTGTCCCTCATAAGAGAAATGCCACAAATGTGCTTAAACTTCCACAATCCACTCCAAAACAGAGTAGTTTGTCATTAACAAACTAGATAGCAAAAAGATATCTTTATTCTGCAAAGGAAGAAAGAAATTGAGGGAAAAAAAGAGGGAAGGAAGGAAATTTTCAAAGTAAAGTAATGAATATTTTCAAGATAAGTACTCAGAAATGGAATATTTGGCAATATGATTATCTTCAGAAATAATTAGTTGGAGAATTATCCTGTTATATACTGTATAATCAGAAAGGCTTCCATTAGATTTTCATGGAATAACTTACCATAATCACCTAAATAGAAAGTAATAACTTATCTCACCATACAACTTAATAAATGTTATGCAACCCTTTGATATCACTTAATGGTTTTGCCAAATAATTACTCTTCCTAGATAATTGATCTTGTTGCAGAATCTTGGAGCTGCCAGAGGAAATGGTTTCTGTGTATGTGGAATGTAATACTAATTAATATCTTTTTCCTGTTGCCACCTGCAGTTCCCAAGGGATCAGCCTTCCAAAGAGAATTCTTTTATATGGATTGTGAATATTTTTTTCTTTAATTTGTTTGGAAAGGGTCGAAGTCAAGGAGGGGTACTTTTTTTTCATTGATCCATTTCCTGTATTTAATTATTTGACACAGTTGACTCATGACTGTGTAATTATCTCTTGGAGTGTTTAACATTAATGTAAAATGGTACTGTATTTCCAAGCCAAATGGAATTTTTATGAGGCCATACAACCCTTCTTGGCTTTCCTTTTTGTTTAATGGTCATGCTGTAGCAAACAGCAATGTGCAATATGAACAGTTAAACTATTCTCTTAATTATTGCATCTGGTTTACCATATCCTGCCCATCTAGTATGTTTTAATTGAAGGGCAGAAAAGATCTCTGGTTGATCATTGATGGTTTTAAATTGGCACATAATGATAATACTGAGTTCTGGAGGGAGTTCTTCCTAAATCTCAGCATATGTCTTTATGTTAAACAATTAAACCACATCTGGAAAGAGAAAGCAGATCAGTACATTCCTCAGTGGACTCTGAGAAAACTGATTCAGTGGGCTGAATACTTGTTACCAAAAAAAGGGGAGGGGGAGGATAACCTTGAACTAAAGAGAATTTGCAGATTAAAAAAAAAAAAAGAACAGGTGTTTGAAGGAAAATTCCCACAATGAAATAAATAGTTTTATATCGGCAAGGGCATTTAAGCAATAATGAGGAGATTTCATGCATTTTATGCAAGGGCACCAGGGGGAATTAGTAACAGAAGAATATAAAGATCTTATTTCAAGAAAGTATATTATTATTAGGGTTTGCCAAGTCTCATGTACAAGTTAGCTGAACAAGGACTTACTTAGCATTTAAAAGAGAATCTAGAATATGTTTAGAAAGGGTTAATATGCTGTTCACATTGCCTGAGGCAAATCAAACTAAAAGTTACACTTGGGCACATATTTCTAGGTGAGAGTTAAGAGGAACTTTCATCGACCCCAATCTCCTAGGTAGACCACAGCCAACACTGCCTATCTCCTGCCCCCAGTCTCTCACCTTGAATTCCTTCTAACACCCTCCTTTGGGATGCCAAGAGAAGTCTTCAACAAACAGACCTTTTATCAGCACTTTCTTGCTGAAAAACCATCAATGGCTTCCCATTTTTTTTTTTTGCCTTTAAGAAAAAAATCCAAATTAATGTATCTGACAAATTCTCTACACTCTTTTCCTATGCTTATTTTTTCTGCTACTCTCTATAGAAACTCTCTATTCTAGCCTCACTGGTTTATTCCTACTCCCCAAACATCTTGTGTACTTTCTTATTTTGGTGAAAATTTTCCTTGCCCAGAATCTCTTCTTTTTGCTCTTAACTAAAACTTCTGATTCAGACTCAAATGGCACCTCTCTAACAAAAATTTTCCAGCCTTTCCAGTTCAAAATAATCCCCCCCCCTTCCTGAGCATCCCCAGAGTAGTCATGTTTATGTTACTCATTTGCCATTTCTTGATTTATGCCTATTTTTTGGTTGTTTTACACGTGCAAATGGCTTATGTACCCAAATGACTGTAAACGTTATGCATTCCAGAATTTTGTCTTCTATTTGGGAATGCCCACTCTACTACAATTACTCCCCATCCTTTCACATAATTGATGCACCTTTTTACATAATCGGCAAACCCTACCAAAAAAAAAATGCATTTACTCTTGAATTTAAAGTCTACTTCTGAAGGGAACAAGAAACAGGAGATTCATCCTGTATTTGTTTGCTAGGGCTGCCATAACAAAATACCACAGACTGGCTGCTTAAACAATTCTGTGAAGTCTGGAAGCCCAAGATCACGGTATCAGCAGGTTTGGTTTCTTCTAAGGTCTCTCTTCTTGGCTTGCAGATGGCCGCCTCTTTGCTTTGTCCTCACCTGGTCTTTTCTTTGTGCGTGCATATCCCTGGAGTCTCTTCATACATCCAAATTTCCTTCTCTTATAAGGACACTAGTCAGATTTGATTAGGGCCTACCCTATGGGACTCAACTTAATTACCTCTTTAAATGTCACATTCTGAGGTACTGAGGGTTAGGACTTCAACATATGAATTTGGGAGGACACAATTCAGCCCATAATAAATACTTTGCAACACTCTTTGTTATTTATTCTCTTGTGTCTTCTGCATTTACAAATAGTTGCACTTGTCAGAAGTTAGGAGTAGAGATTAATCTAATTGGTCCCCGCACAAAATCAAAAGCCTTAGACTTTAAGCTTTAAATCTGAACCTCAGGGCTTTCCATTCTCCCCCTTTTTCTCATCACTGGATTTATTTCCACGTATGCTTGTACATCCATTACTATCTTACCTTTTCCTTCAATTCTCTGGTTTCAAATATAAGTTTTAAAAAAATGAAAATTAGAATATGAATAATCAATGTGTCAATTAAGAGTCCTTCCATTGCAATCAATAGTAACCTAAGCTAAATCTTAAGCATAAGTGGAATATTTTGATTCCCATATTTAAAAAAAAAAAATGGTACTGTAACATTGGGTTTGGATCAATCCGGGAGTTCAAATAATGGCACCAAGACCTGGTCTCTCTCTCTCTTCTTGCAGCTGTGCTTCCTCTGGGTTGGCTGCATTCTCTGATATCACTCACCTTGTACTGGAAAGAAAACAAGTGGCTCTAGTACCTTAGCATATGTATTTTGAAGCTCAATGTTGTTTTCTGGTAGCTGTTCCCCAAGACTCAAGACTTGACTTTTTCTCACTAGAATAGCTCATTACTAAACCAATCCCTATGACGAACACAAGGAATATTAAATGGCCAGCGTTAAGTCCCATGTGCCACTTCTGGAGGTGAGTGTGGACCAGCACCCCTGCCACGCACAGGATCGTAAAAGGAGTAATTCTCCAAAAGGAAATTTGAGTTTTGTTAATAAAAAGAGAAGATACTGGGGTGCCTGGGTGGCTCAGCCAGTTAAGCAAGGGTCTGACTTCGGCTCAGGTCATGATCTCATGGCTCCTGAGTTCAAGCCCAGAGTTAGGCTCTGTGCTGACAGCTCAAAGCCTAGAGCCTGCTTTGGATTTGGATTTGGTGTCTCCCTCTCTTTCTGCCCCTCCCCCACTCTCACTGTCTCTCTCTGTCTCTCAACAAATAAATAAACATTAAAAATTTTTAAAAATAAAAAGAGAAGATAGAAACATGGCAGTCAAAATTTAGCAAAAACCCACAGCAACATATAAGCTTAAATCTACCACCCTTTTTGATATTAGAGGGGGAGAGAGTAGCAGAGCAGCAAGAACTGATTAAACCATCAAGGCAAAGAAAAATGTTTTCGAGGCAGAGAACATTTTGGAACAAAGGTCCTCCCTTGTACCCCTGAAATTATATCACAGAGGAGTCAAGTCAGCCCTGTTTGACTGCACCCTATATGACCCACTTCTAAGAAAGAACAAATTTACTCTACTTGCTGGTGCCCCAGTTTTCTCAATGTCTAAAAGCCAGAGTCAGGATTAAGGCTGGAATTCAAGTTATTGAGGATTGCCTAATAAAAGGACAAAGCAATTTGAACATGGAAAGCCACGTTCAAACTCTTATTAATAATTGTGTCTCTGCTGAGCACATGTAGGGACAGATAATTAGATTCACATAAAGAGTGGTCTCTAATTGGATCCAGATGCAAAGAAGTCGACAGACATTCACTAAAGGGAAACTGTACAAAATAACCAAGAAACAAATGGAATTGCAATGCGGAAGTTTATGAAGAATGATGGGTTGAATGACTACAAAGCCTTTCAGGCAGCTTTTAGTCACACACTTAAAGAAATTTATTGTTGCACTGCACATTATTACAGAGCAGCATTGTCGAAAACCAATGATGTTCCCTGCAGAAAAAATACAATATGGAATACAGAATCCTCAGGAAGAGCATTTTAAAGATTTTAACTATTCTAGAGATGTCACCCTTTTTATTTATCAGCTTTGGTTAATATTAATTCCATGGTATGAAAAACCAAACTCCATCATTTTGGGATCTACAGTTTATGTCTGTACTAAGTGAAGAGACTATAAACACTGATAAAAACTGAACTTGTCTCCACTTACTAGAGGAGACCTAAGTAGATGTTTGTCCCACATGGATCCAAATGGGTGTATTCAGTCCACATGCAACCAAGGGTTATAAGGAGATAATAGTCACCATCAAAGCTATTCTCATATGGCATACAAATCAATAAATGCAAATACATACACTTATACTTCTTGAGGTTAAAATGAGTTATGTAGGTCTTGTGGAGCATTTTAAATGTGAAGTCTGTCTTCCCCATAGCCATTCAATGGCCATTTCTGAGTAGGAGAAAGAATAGTCCAGAGAAAGTGGCATATGCAAAAGTCCCTGAGTCAGAAAGAATTTATGAGTTTGGGGAAGTAGGGAAATTACAGGATGGTTGGATTTTAAGGAGAAAGGGGAAAGGGACAGACTAGGGACCAGGCAGAACCTCCACAACCAGGTTCACACCTGAGCCTCAAAGTCTGCTCTTTCAAACACCAAAAATCATGCTACCCTGCTCTACATAGCCACCTGTTCTGTGAGAATTTCTTTGCTGGTCTCATCCGACACATTTCTTATTATAGTACTCCACTTCTGGTTTGCCTATGTCCTTGGGCATGGGGGCCTAAGGCCAGTCTACTGAATGGATCAGTTAGATAATGTGATTTCAGGGAGATTGGGAAGGCCCAAATTTCCTGAGTTCACAATAATTGATACATAATTCAGTTTTTACCTTAAGATTTTGGATTGCAAAATTAATTACAAGTTTGCCACAGTAAGGTAACATCTTAATTGCTTCTAAAGTTTGGGTGAAAAAAAGCTAAGAGAAGGTTTTGTTGGCAGTAGAGAAAAAGAAACAAGAACAGTGAGTACTTGAGAAGATATAGGAGAAAAGATTCAAAATAGGTAGAGTCACCAAAGGCACAGAGAAGTTGATAGGTATTTAGCAAATAAATGAATACATAAAAGATAACCTTGAGCCACTTCTCAAGTTTAGCCCACTGGGAACTCTGGTTTTTCTTGTGCTCAACATTCTTCCTGGCAGAGTGACAGGCTAAGGAGTCTCCGTGCCATCAACACTGCCCTTCAACTTAATCAGTTGGGAAACACTGATAAATGGTGACTCTCATCCAGTATGAAAGCTAAGGAAGCAATTGCCAAGTGATCCACTACTTGCATTGTCTTTAATTCCACTGCATTAAACATTGTGCTATTCAAAGACACCATCACATGATTTTTGAGTAGTCAGAGGTTCAGTAAATACAACGCATTTTTCCTCTGGCACTTTCCCCTTAGTTTTTTGTGATCAAACATGTCAAAGCAAAACTAATTCATGGAACTTATCAAAACAGAGGACCGAAGACACAGACACCTCACCTACTATGGTCCTGAGGGTTTGAGGGTCAAATCCAGATACTAGGGGGCACCGACATACACTCTGTATTGATGTGGAGACTGTGATAACAGTGGATCATGGTCTTGGGACTGGGAACCAAAGTAGGAGATCTGGGAATGGACCGGAGACAAACTAGAAACTCCCATATCTCCCTCTACTCCTAAAGTCCTACACTAGAATCCAAAGTTTGCTCATCCAGACCTTTTCCATGAGGCTATGTTCAATTCTTGTATAATGTTGACAGGAACAAATGGTGTAACCAGGAAGTAGTAATATAGTTAACCAAGGGTGGGAACTGGATGGTAAAGTTTGGACAAGAAAATATGTTTTGTACATCTTTAACATGAATTTCTGACAGAGCACTCCCATGAAGATGTCCAGTGTAGACGTGCATGAGTCTAGAGATTAAAAAGAAAGTGACTGGGGCTGAACATAGAGATTTGGGAGATATCAGCACATAGACTGAATTAAAATCACTCTAGTCCAGCTCTCGCAGACTCAGAATCCTGTTATTCTTGCTGAATTTGCCAGGCACTGGACTTGATTTTGCTCCAGTTTCTGGATCCCTACCCGGTGCTTGGTGCCTCGACTCCTCTTTTGGTCCTTTACCTCATTTAGTCTGAGACTGGGACCCCTCCCTTGCTCTTTCTTTCTGGCTTCTTTTTAATTGCCACTTAACTCTGCCCAGTGAGGTATAAAGATTGACCCCATGTCTTTGCCTGGTATGTAGGCTCATCACTGCAGTGTGAGCATTGTATGGCCCTAACTGCTACAAAAGAGAGTTTTACTAATTGCCACACCTCACACAGGGATCACATTGCCTATCTGGGCATCACTGTAAAAGTCACTTGTGTGACCATTCCTAAGGCCCAGGTCTATAGCTGTCTGACCTCCAATTTTGTGTTCACCAAGCTGCCACGCAAGGAGTATATTGAATATATTGACACTTAGCCCAGTGTCATACTGAGCTCTGATCTATCATATTAAAAAACATTATGGTGATACAGGCCCAGCTTTTCTAAAACATCTTATCCAGTCTGTTTTTGTTTTTTTTTTTTTTCTGCCTCTCTAAATGGCACTCCATAGCCTCTACTCAAATTCATCCATCCGCTTTGTCTTTTCTCTGACTCTTCCTCTCACTTTCTCTGTCACTGTAAAGATGCTCTTTCTCCTCGGGACTTCTGATGAGCCTTCTTAGCTCTTTTGAGCATACAAGCCACAACTTTAGGTTGGGATTCCAAGGCACCAGACCCCCAGATGGAGATCTGCATGTAGGAGGTTTACTGGGAGCACTGAGTGGAACATCACTTGTAAGGAAGTGAGGGAAGTAGGATGGGCTGGGCAGAGGGACAAGTTGAACTATATTGCTTTTGCACCAAGGGCTTCACCCAATCCTACAGGAGCTCTGAAGCTGGGTGGCATGTCAAAGTTATCTCAAATTAGAGGCAAAAGGGCCAGGCCTTCAAGACCCAACATTCCTTCCAGGAAGGGGAGGAAATGTGGGGGAAAGCAGCTCCTTTCATCTAAGAATCATTGCAGGGAGAGGTACTGGACTCTACAAGAATATATGATCGGTCTTGAAAAGGGGTCTGGGCACACTAGTACATCCCACTTCATCTACCACTAGTCTGATGAACCCAGCTTCATTCTTCTTTTGTTTTAAATAAGTCCAGATTAACTTTATATTAAAAATAAAAACCTTCCCTGACTCTCCTTCCTCCTCCAAGATTACCCTACTTAGTTATGTAGATGGAACCGGCTATATGTTACAGACTTTGTGATCACTGTAGGTGGAACAAGACCTACATTACTAAATGAATTCCATGAATACAGAAATCAATAAGCTATTAAACTGTTATGACCATTTCACTCTAAACCATCTGGTCCACTGGGAACTCCAGGTGCTATTAACACAACAGACGATACCAGATACATCGAATCCATTACATACAGTTTTAGTTCATGGTTAATATAATTTAATAAAAAAAAAAAAAAAAAACTTCAGGGACCCTGAAACTCTACCCAGTAAACAACACATTGATACCTGTGCATTAAAAAAAATTAAGTACTTTTCAATATAAAAAAAATGTTTGTGTTCTCTATGAAACAATTACTTATCCAACTTTTTGAGTAAGAAAGTCTTCAAATATGCACTACAGTTACCAGAAGAAGATGTACTAGGCTTATTGTCAAGAAACAGATTTGAGACCAAGGTAAGGATATTTACCCAGCTGAGATCTTGCACAAGTTAAAACCTATTTTGAACCTAAATATTTTTCACCTGTAAATGGTGATGATAATGAAATCAACTTCATAAAATCAACCAAAAACTTAAAGAGTATTCACAATAACAAAGGCTAATATTGATTAATTACGCTTGCTAATCATTTGGTTAATTGCATTATGTATATTTTCCTATTTTAAGCCTTACTAGAACCCAAAGAAGTATGCACCATTATTATTTCTACTTTAAGGAATAAGCAAAGTGAAACTTGCAAAGATTAAGTTATCGTCCCGTGACCACAGAACTAGTAGCCATCAGGTCTGCCCAATTCCAGAGACCATGGTTGAACCCTCGTTTGCCTTCTCTCAGTAAAATATATCTGGAAGTATTTTGAAGCTGGTAAAGCCTCATTTTAAATGCTCCTTTGTTTTGTTCTTTGTCTTTGTTGAGCTTCTTTTGTCCCTGGTCCTGTCTTTGTGGTGAGAAGGTGATTAGTGTGGGGTTCCACTCAGTCTGTCAGCTTGTTGGGTCAGTTCATCCCAGAGCTTTATCCCAGTGAAAGGGAGGACATGGTAAGGCACTAAGAGGATGTGCAAGTCTAAATCACACTTGCTGGCGCTGTCTGGTGGCAAAGTCATTCCCAAAGTCCTGCAAATCAACTGCAAACAGAAGTTTTAGCACCTCTTAGTAATTCTTACAAGACTGAGGGTGCATTGTGTATTTTAAGTGATACTTCTTACTGATTTATTTGTAGGTTCCTGAACATCCAATGATATTAACATCTTACTCCTTTTTTGCAAATTCAGAAAGGCTCCACTTTCTAAATATATTTTATTATTCCAGTGATGTAAAGGGTAAGCTCAGCCTATTTCCTTTTTTAATTACTCTATTTCACTGTGCCAAAAAAAAAAATCTGATTCAAAATATATCAGAACTCAGTCCAAAATATAAGCTGTTCACCTGTAAAAATAGGGTTGAGGGGATTTTGGAAAAAAATGCAATTATATTTTTTTAGGATACAAAAAAAAACTTTAATTGCTCACTTTGTTTTTCCAAGGTCTCTGAAAACTCAAAAGAGGGGCTAAACAGATTCTGGACTTTATAAACGAAATTAACTTCCCAGATTAATATATTGTTTGCCAAGTTTCAGTTTAGAGTGAATTTTTACAACCAAGTTATAAAACTCCTGAAAATACCATGGGGACTAAGAATGGAAAAGCTCAGAGAACTCCAATATATCTGATGATAACCTAAGAGCCAAAAACACATGGTGAGATTGCTATCCCAAATGGTGAAAAAGGGACAGAGTCAGTTCATATGGTAAAATAAGTGATATATTTTATGGCATTCATATATTTTGAAAGGCATGCCATAGGGTATTCTGTAAAACTTTATTTGGATCTGTGGGAGACTGAATGACTCATTGGCTGGTAATGGGATACAGAGCTCTCTGCTTCAGGGCCACCAATACAAATCTTCCCTGGGAAGAGAGTGATATAAAATTGTTACAATGGATCGACTTTTGTTTAATCCCCACTTACCACCTACCCCTGCACTCTGCACTCCCCATGCCTTCCCCAGACCTCCAGTCTTGAGGCTGAAAGATCCCATTTATAATTGACAGTTATATACATGTTTGATACAGTAAAAAAAAAATCAATGCTTCCCATTTATTTATTTTATTTCTAAGTCTGACAATAAATAATTTGTGGAAACTTTAACAAAGACATTAAGAAACTGATGTCACATATCACAACTTATTAGCAAATGTACTTCAAACCTCCTTAGTGCTTAAAAATCAGCACAAAATACAAGGATTGTCTAGCTAGTGAAAACTTATGCAAAGAATGAGGTCATGACTGAACGGTGTATTTAAAAGAAGTAGAGGAAGAGGAAACATTTCATTTTCGTGTCCTATGGGCGGAGCATCAGCTAAGTGCTTCCACTTAGCAGAACATTCAATTTCCACAATCCTCCGAGATATATTTGTATTTTATTTACATGTTGATAGGAGAGGAAACTTAGGCTTAAAGAAATTAAGTCGCTCAGGACTACACAGCTTGGAAGAGATAGAACTTGGAATCAAACACAGGTCTGCGTGATTCTGAAGATGGTCTCTCTGTTTTAGCTCCTGGCCTTTGACAGTCAGGGTGCTAGACATAAAACTCACTGCAATACGTCCCACAACAAACCAAAACAACTATGCTGCCAATGAATCTCTACTACCTAGTTTTCCAAATACAAGTATGCTGCGCTCTCCACCAAAAATTTGAAGTACTTTGAGCAACTTGATCCTAAATCTTCCGTGGGAGCTATACCCCATAATGAGAAAAACATGCATCTCTATTCTATTAATGGAAACGCTCCACTTAATGGCAAATCTAGCATATATGACACCCAGAGCAGGTCTTTCTTATAACACCCCCTCCTTTCCATGACAAAATTAGTTTCGGGAATCATCAAGAAATGAAACAAATAATGTTCAGAAAAGAATTGGAGACAGTCTTTTATCAAACATCACGTATAAGTTATGTAAGCAATTGTCCAGTAACTAATGAGTAGATTTTAATAAAATGGAGACATCCGTAAAAAATACAATTTAAGTAAGTACTAAATTGTACCTCTGATATAACACTGCATTTTTTGTTATTTAGTTTTAAAACCATTGTAAACAGTTAAATTGGATTTTGAAGCTATTGTTCAATCACAGTAAAAAATTTCATCTATGAAGTAAAGTTTGCCTCCCAGTGAAAAACTTTGCAGTTCACACTGCACATTTTAAAGACAAATTTAAAAATCCAAAGGGTCACACAGGAGGATAGAATTGAAGCAATTCACGTTGTTTTCCTGTTTTTACAAGTACTTTATCACCATTTATTTCAAATCCACTGTTTAAAATACAGGAACAGGTAGTGCTATAGGAATAGAACAACACAAATTGTGCCTGAACATTCCAAATCCTCAACAAACTTCTCCAAACAAGCACAGCTGAATCCATATGTAGGAGAACAGACTGTATAACTGGGAGCTTTCCAAATTAACTTCCACATACAAAACAATGTTTATTAAAGGACAAGTAGTAAACACGTGCTAATTTGAAGCTTACATATACATTATTAAAAGTCACCATTATAATTGCCTAGAACTTAACCAAAAAGAATTTTTTTTTGAGAGAAGTGTTTTGTTACTGATGTCTAGAATTGCCAGCACATGGGTATAATGAAAACTGAATGAGTTTTATTATTGTTTTTATGTTTTCTGCAGTTGCTGCACCCAACACAGATGACACTCACTCCCCCCACCACTGGTGTGCTGCCAGCTCCGGCGCCTGTTTAACACTGACTCACCAAACATGTCTGCAATGGGATGATCCCTCCTCTAAGGCATGGGATATTTAACTCTTCCTAACAATGTACAAATAAATCCTTTGTGGAAATCTTTCTTCATAGAAGAGAGATAAATTTTCTGACAGTATGTGGCACTTCTCCCCCCACCCCCATGCTCATTTGAAACTATGAACCCTTAACCACCACCCCCATAACAAAAAATAGAAATACATGCCTTCCTTGGGTGTTTTTGTCATCTTAGTTCTGTGTCCTCCTCCCACCTCGAAACGTGTTGACCTACGTACATCTGTGCTCATACACTCTTCTGTCCATCATGTTATAATGGATTAATTGTCCATAGCCCTTCCAAAGGCAATCCCCTACATATTTACTTATTTATTTTTAATGTTTATTTATTTATTTTTGAGGGACAGAGATAAAGATCAAGTGGGGGAGGGTCAGAGAGGCAGGGAGACAGAAGATCCCAAGCAGGCCCTGTGCTAACAGGAGGGCCTGAACTCAGGAACAGTGAGTTCATGACCTGAGCCAAAACCAAGAGTCAGACACTTAACCAACTGAGCCACCCCGGTGCCCCCCCCCCCACCAACTACATATGTATACTACATTTTATTCCCGTCTATCTACTCAGGGACTTTGTCCTTAAATTTTTTACTTATTTCTTCTGCATCATCAATTTCCCCTCTTTTCCAAATAATTTTCATAAGTATAAAATTATGCATATGGTTATGTACCATTAAAAAAAAGAACTGCTCTTTTAACCCTCCTTTCCATCTCTATTGCTGAACCCTCTTCTCCCTGACTTCTAAATGTTAGAGTGCTCCAGGAGTCTGTCTTCATCATCTTTCTTCTCTCTATATACCCATCTCCTAGATGGAGATTAGACAGATTTGTCTAATCACATGACCTGCAGAATCTCCTACTGGTATCTACATTTACATCTCTAGCCCGAACTCCCCACTGAGCATTCAGCTTGAACATGTAACAGCCTAATGACATTTTCACTTGAATAGCGGATAAGCATCTCAGCACAACATATGGTTCCCCTACACAACATACCTAGATATTCTGCTCCCCCAACAGATTTCTTCATCTCAGTAATTGGCACATTGTTCAATCACTTGTTCAGTTTTTCTTGGGCCTCACGTATAAACCATCAGCAAAGTCAGCCATCTGAACATCAAGTGTATCTCAGGTCCAACCACTTCTCAACAGCTTTATTGCAAGCCATCATTGTCCCTGTAGGGAATGCCACAACAATGACATTCTATCTGGTCTTGAGGGGCCAATGGTTCGTCCCACACAGAAGTCAGAGTTGTCCTTTAAAAATATGTCAGATCATATTACTTCCCTGCTTGAAACTCACCAGTGGCTTCTTACCACACTGACAAGAATATCCAAAGTTCTTATGACAACCTGCAATGTCGTATGTCACCTATCTCTGCCTACCTTTTTAGTATCCTCTCCTGTCACTAATTCCTCATTCATTCCACTTCAGCTCCACTTCAGCTTGCATTTTCTCAAATAGGCCCAAACTATGTCCACTTCAGGCCTTTGCGTTTGCTCTTCCGTCTACCTGGAATATTCTTTCACTTGATCTAATGGCTTGCCTCTGCATCTAATTTAAGACTCTACCCACCTGGCCCCTCATCAATCAGACCTTTGCTAAGCATTCTATTTAAAATACCACCCTCATGCTGCTTTATTTAATAGCGCTTATTACCAACTGATATTTTACTATATATTAAGCATAAAGTGATACTGGGATATTCCTATGAAGATGGCATCAGAGAGCTTCTCCAATTAGTTGTGACCAAGTAAGACTAACTATAAGGGGCCAGGAACTAGCACTGAACTCAAAACTCTAAAATAGAGTATAGACCGAATTACCTAGATACTAATGCTGAAGATTCCAATGCCGCAGCAAAAATGGGCCATCCATGCAGACCAGCAGTTTTGGGGTGACCAAAAGGGTTTTCAACTATTCCAAAATGTCCATACACCAAAGCATAACAAAGTTGATATGAATCTCCAACAATCATTTAGGTTGCTGTCCCAACTCTCTTTAAATGTGTCAGGTTCACTTATCTGTTTTATTTCCTATTTACAATACTGCTCCTGTTTTTTGGTCAGGATTTAATATTCAGGTCTTTTTAAACCAAGTTTTTAAAACTTTTTTAATGTTTATTGATTTTTGAGAGAGAGAGAGAGAGAGAGAGAGAGAGAGAGAGACGGAGCATGAGTGGGGGAGGCGCAGAGAGAGACAGAGACACAGAATCCGAAATAGGCTCCAGGCTCTGAACTGTCGGCACAGAGCCTGATGGGGGGTGGAATTCACAAACTGTGAAGTAATGACCTGAGCCAAAGTCAAATGCTTAACCTACTGAACCACCCAGATGCCCCTAATATTTGTTTTTGGGCTTCACCCACCTGAAGCCAGAAGAGAGCCTAGTTTAATGGATAAAGTTTATAAGTAAAGCTAGGTTAGGAGTAATATGTTTTCCACTATCTGTCCAGTTGTCTTTACCTTCAGGCAGGCATGGCCTCAAAAACACCTTTTGTACCTACAGTTCTTGAATTGTTCCATAGCCAATTGTTTATATTACCATCTGTTCCATTAACTTATAAACTCAGTATTAATTTCCCAAAGCCCACCACAGTGTCTGGTTTATTCATTTGACTTTTTTTAATTGAATACCCTTCCAGATACCCTGAATATGTGAATATGTTACCAACATACCTAACATAGGTCTTTAGGGGGGAAAAAAGGTATATATATGATTAATGGTGGAGTTTTGACAACTATATGACAGGACAGATTTCGGTCACATTTCATACAAACTATTTTAACAGAGAGAATTTAATACAAAGGTTGTTAATTGGGTATTGGAGAACTAGAGAACTGAAAATCAGGCAAATGGGGACACCAAAGCATCACAGAGGTGGAAATACAGGAAGCAACAGGCATACCCAGGGCTGGGGAACAAAGGGAAGAGACTGGTGTTATTAAAACCCAGAAGCTTGGCAGAGAGGGCAAACAGAGCTGGAGTCAGTCCTCTGAGGAAAGATGCTGGTAGGGGAAGATTAGGCTTGTTCTGTGAATATTGGAAAAATGGCAAATTGGAGCCATTTGGCTACTGATTGCTGCCACCAAGCCAACCTCAAGGAGCCGGGTTCATCTTGACAGGAACCAGGAACCAACAGAAAGGAGCAAGTCCCTTCTTACTCAAGCCTTCCAGTCTCGATTTAGGAATTTATTATAATTATATATGCATTTGTTTATTATCTGTCCTTCTCATAAGCCTTTAAGTTCTAGTACTGTTTGGTCCACCATTAAATCCTTAAAGTCTGGCACACCATAAGAATGAATTCACAGATGAATGAATGAGACCTGTTCATTTAACCAGCCAACCTGGAGATTGGAGAAGTTGATGGACAGTAAAAAAAAGCTTCGCCCCAAGAAAGTAAAAGAGGAAAAACAAGACTTTTCCCATTAGAGCATTAATAATTAAGTGCTGGAAAATTTTAATGATTTTATTATGGTAGATTTGTGGATTTCTTTTTAACCTAAAAGCACACTTGTTCCATATTTTCTCAGTTTTGTTTGCAGTCCTCCTGTGAGCGCAGAACTTAACTTTTTACAAAATAAAATTTCACGAGTTCAATGTATATCGTTGTGTGCACAATATACTTTAAGGACTCTCCTTCTAAGATTTATAAATGTCATGAATGAGTCTGCTTTAGGGTAGTTTATCCATTGTTGATGGCAGTCCATGAAAATGCAGGTTAGACAGCCTGGCTTTTTTCCTAACACTGCCATCTTAAAATCTCATCAGAGTCTTTTAACTCTGCCTCCCAAAAGAACTTTTTACTTTTTAACCTCTTTATCTGACCGTCATGTCTGTACCTTAATTGGAACATTCTGAAATCAGATGGGGTACAAAGAGAACAGCATTTTCTCCCTTCTTTCACTGAACATTATTTCATACAGAAACATGTGTTGGTCCTGAAGACAACACCAAGAACAGAATCAAAGGGTGCCAGTTAGTGAACCATTTTGAAGAGAAAAAGTGGCCTAACCTATACATACATTGTGTCTTATGCATCAACATCCCCCTCTAGGCCAACCTATACAAAAGAAAAAGGAAATGTTTGAGGCCAAGTAACACAATGCGATTGGAAAAAGTTGTCTTATTCAGAAATCTAAATATGTAACACAGGAAGATACTGGTAAGGTTCAAAGTAATGGAAGGAAAAGATTATTTAAAAATAAATGACACACTTTTTAAAACATATTTGGTCGGATTTCCAAATGACCCACTCTACTTCTCTATTTTTCCTAAATGCCAGTTTCCTCGAATAAATCAATTCCATGTGATTAGCTTTAAAAAGGAGACCTGTGATATGTACAAAAGCATTAAACATAATTTGAAATTTAAATTGTGTTCCAAAGAAATTGTAGTGCATTAGATTGTGTTCAACATTTACTGCTGATATTTAGTCCATTTACATACAGCAATAAAAGACAGTTAAACCATTAAATTACATGACTTTCTCAAAATTGCTCTTCAATTATGATAAAATTAAGCTCTTTGTGTCCTATTTATAAACATGGATAAGTAGCCAATACATTGCAGATACCATTGTACTATAACCAAGTTTAATTTTCAATAGTTTCTTCAGGACTTTAGTCATTTACGGATATTGGCTGATAAATTTATTTGTGTGTGTGTGTGTGTGTGTGTGTGTGTGTGTGTGTGTATGGTTGTCTATAAGCTGTGTCAAAGTCATCTCCAAGGAAGAGAAAAACGATATAACTCTTTGAAAAATGCAAAGCATACAATAGCACTTAGCAACTGTGTAAAATATAAATCAGTTTTGAGAAAACAGAAATTTGAAATTAACCACAAGGAAAATGTAGAAGGGAATTCTCAGAAAACAGTACTGCTTTTCCCTAGTTTAAGGAATTTTGTATTAAGGAATTTATGATTTATGAAAGATCTCAATTCTCGGTGATTTTTTAAAAATGTTTCAGGGCAACATTGTGTGATGAGAATATAGAGTTTTATGCAATTGCCCCAAGATTATTTCTTGACTGTTATGTCTGCCTATTTATACTATACAAATCCTTCAAATAAGCAATAAGGTCTCTATTCCAGTTAGACTGTAATCTCATTGGGAGTAATTTCTCTGAACTCCAGACTCCTTTCTTGACCAATTAAAAAAGCTAGAAAGTAAATAAGGATCAATGAAAATAAAGCCAAATTATAACTTGTAATATTTACTGACACGAGTAAATCCAAGAGAAAACCAGTAATGCCAATCATGCAAAATTTGTAAAGTTGCTTCTTTCATCCTTTTGATTTAGTTCTTTTCCTTCCACATCTACACAGCCCACACTGGAGTAGAGTGTTGGCAACATTCTGGTGAAATTACAAAGAGCATATAGCCAGTTGGGAATACTTAGGCCAAAAAGACTGCCTTGTGTTCAATTAGGTATCCTGAAGTAATCCTGGCCGAAGCAAGTTTATGGCTTAGCATATACAAAGATGATGTACTGGGGTCTGCAATTACTACCAGTGAGACAGAAGTGCACTTTAATTTATGACTGTCATCTGTGTGATTTGAAGCAAAAGCTCTGGCCCATGTGGAGAGGTGCATCTGCTACGTCCAACACAGGCCTGCTCATTACTCTCATGGAAAGACTGGCAAAGGGGAGAGGAGAACCTGAATCAAAGATTTGGACACCACTGTCAACACCTGTTTCCAGTTGAAACCTGCGGAACCAATTTCTGTTTGCAAAACTAATTGAGAAAGTTTAAGAAGTTTTGCAGCAGATTAAGAAACAGAGCGAGCCTGTCCTGACCAAGGGGGAGTTGGGTGCTGTACCTTATGGAAATGGCATTTAAAGGGAGGAACTGTCATCTGCCACCATGACAGCCAGAGGATTGCAGCCAAACTTCCATCAGTGCCCGATTGACAGTCTGTTCCCTGACCAGAAGGGGGATGTTGCCCTGCTGATGGAGATTGGCGACCCTAGAGAAGCTATCCGGTGTGGCACAAGGAAGCCAAGTGATGGCAACAGAGAGGACATGTAAACTCACAGGCATGGTGCCAATCTTAATGGGAGAGTGGAGCTGCTCCTGACTGATGCTGAAGACACATAAAGGCACAGACTTTTAACAAAACTGGTGACAAATGTCCAGACAGGCAGTTTGACTGCCGATCTCATCTGGCAGCTCTTCATTCTCTCTGGCTCTAGATACCAGATAAAGATCTTTGTTTCTCTCTCCTCCTTGTCTGATTTTGGAAAAGGTCTCCCCACTCCTGGCCTTCCATTATTTTGACTGACAATCCAAATTGTGTCTACATGCAAAATCAATTCTACTGTAGTCTTTTGGATTAACTAACAACTGCCCTTTTATCCAACAGTCGTTGTACTCACGATGATAAAACCACCAATTTACAGTTCAAGATCATCTAGATTGTAGTTTTAAAGAAACTGAGTTTTAATTTTTTCCATGAGTTGGAATCAGCAGGTTACACTGTAGTTTGAGAGAGAGTACATCCAAATGCAGTGGCTCCCAAAACTCACTGCACATTGGAATCACAGGAGATTTTTAAAAAATACCGCTGCCTGGCTCCAAACTTGAACATTCAGATTTAATTGACGTGATCTGGACATTGGGATTTGTAAAACCTCTGCAGGTGATTTTAATATGCAGCTAAATGTGGGAACCACCATCGTGGTAACTAAACAACAGTAAGCTCTACAGCTTCCAGATTCAAAACTCAACTTCTCCGCTTACTGTGTGACTATGGAAAGATTACATCATCGATTAATACTAATGATGTCATCATTGTGAGGATTTAGTTCAAAAAGGAAAGTACAGAGTAAGTGCTCAACAAGTAAGTTTAAAAATGAATCTCTAGGGGCGCCTAGGTGGCTCAGTCAGTTAAGTGTCTGATTCTTGAATTCAGCTCAGGTCGTGATCTCACGATTCATACAAGCCCCCACATTGGGCTCCATACTGACAGCCTACTTGGGATTCTTTCTTTCCTTCTCTCTCTCTCTCTCTCTCTCTCTCTCTCAGCCCCTCCTGCACTTGCTCTCTCTCAAAATAAATAAACTTTTAAAAAATTAATCACTAATAAAAAGCACATTGAAGTACCAGTCCAAACAAAAGAAGCCTGTTTACATGATTTTCTTACAAATTCTTTAGACTAATTTCATTCATTCATTTACTAAATAATTTGCCTTAATAGCAGTATCCGTGGCTGCCATCACAAATTACCACAAACTTTGTGGTTTCAGACAACATAAATGTATTCTCTTACAGTTTTGTAGGTCAGAAGTTCAACACAGATCTCTCTGAGCCAAAACCGAGGGTTGGCAAGGCTGTGTTTCTTTCTGGAGGCTCTAGGGGATCATCTATTCTCTTGCTTTCTTCAGCCTGTAGAGGCCTCCCACACTCCTTGGCTCATGAGCCCCTCCTGCATCTTCACAGCCAGCAAGTTGCCTTTCTCTAACCCTTACTCTATAATCACAGTTCCGGCTGACCAGCCCCAGCTGGAAATGGTTCTCTGATTTTAAAGAATCAGGTGATTAGATTGAGCCCACCTGGATAATACAGGCTACTCTCCCCATCTCAAGGTCTGTAGCTTGAATAGCATCTCTAAAGCTCTTTTTGCTGTGCAAGCCAACATATTCATAGGTTACAGCAATTAGGGTGTGGACATCTTTGGGGAACCATTATTCTTCCTACCACAGAATTATATGTCCTTGTATCATGTTCACTGGAAATGTTCTCTTGGATGAATAAAACTCCTCCAATCCTTAAAATCTAAGATAAACTCTTTTGCACTTCAGTTCAAGTCTTATAGAAATTATTATAAAATGTGAACCAATTATGTCTATCCATGTCATTTGGTGATTAATAACTGTTGTAAGGAGTTAACCAAATCAGTCCCAGGTACTGATAATAGTTATTCTGTGCTGACTTCTTCAACTTTTTTGTCTGTTGTTTCCTCTTAGGGTTCAGATACAAACTTTTACCCAAATTCCCTCCAAACATTTTTTTTTTTCAGTTGGCAGATCCCCTTCCCATTGTAATTGCACTTTACTTCTGCAAATTCCAAACACTATGCCAAACCCCCACCAAAAAGCTACTTAAGCAAAAATAAGTAATGAGTTCCCACCAGGGTTGGTCATGTTTCCTGACACTATTCACACCTCTCTGGATAATCCATCATTGCTCTGCAGCACCAACTGACCCTGAAAAGTCTGGACAATTTCCCAGAAACCTGTGAGCTAGGCCCACACATTTTGTCAGAGGGAGTGGCTATTACAATCTGGAAAGACTTGCCTGAGCAAACATCCTCCATCCAGCCAAAGCCTCACCTTGAAAACACATACTTTGAGATTTCTCCTTGGCACTGTCATCTGCCCATGCTGCTCAGAGGCTAGCTCAGCCACACCATCAAGTTCAGGGTAGTCACACTTACATCCACAGCCTTTCTTTATCTAATGCAGCTGTGACTCATTAGAATCGCTCACATTCTCCCTTCCTCCTCTCCCTCCTCCCACCTCTGCCCTCTTCTGGCTGAAAAGCAATTGATAACTGTCTATCGTTCTCCCACCCCTGGAGGTGAGGAGCTGGGGAGTCAGGGCCCTAAGTAGTCTTATTGTGGTGGAAGGAAAACGGGAAGATAAGGCTAGGTAGGCACAGCAGGGCCAGATGATAGAAGGCTCTGGATGCTGGGCTGAAGCATTTGGGTTTGATTCATTAAATGATAAGGAAGCATCATAGGCTACTGGGTAGACGAGTGACGTGAAGATAGTGGTATTTTCAAAAGAACAATGTGACAGTGCCATGTGTGATGACTTAGAAGCAGGGACAAAATAGAAGAGGAGCCAGTTAGGAGACTATCACAAAAACCAAGTCCAAGTTGATAAGAGCCTGAGACAGTATGACAATGTACATGAAGCAAGAGCAAGGATAAATCCAAGAGACTTCAGGAACGAGAAGCCTCTTGGGCTTAGTGACTAATTTTACATGAGTGATAAACTTGAGAGGTTTCAAAGATGAGTCTAAAATGTAAAGCTAAGGCAGTAGGAAACGGTAGTGCTTCTGAGACAGGTAAGGGGATGGGAAAGGGAACGTGGTTTAGTGTGGATTGAATTAACAGCAATAGCACTTACGCTACTCCTTGATTACAATCCATCAATCTCTTCTCATTTCAGTTAGTATAAATGCCAAATGCTTAACATCACTCACAAGACCATGCTTTAAATCTCTATAATTTTATCTCTTACAGTTATTTTGATAGCAAATATCCCAGTATTTTGCATGAATCAAGTTACTTTCTGCCTATAGAATTGGGCCCATGTCCGGTCAAACACAGAACTCCATTCTTGTGATTATTCCAAGAAACGTTGAGACACTGTATATGGATGCTAGTTAGAAAAAAAAGATGTGAGAAAAATCTTCCTCTTTTTCTGTGGGTCAGGAGCCATAAGGATGACGTAACCTTGTGATTTCTAGTAACCAACTTGCTACCAAATGAAGGAAGTCTCTCTGAGAATGAGGCCAATGGAGACAAGCAGAACTAGACAGAGAGAGGGGGACCTGAGATCTCATATAAATCCGTGGATCCAGCCAAGCCTCACTATCTCTCCATCTTAGACTTCCCAGTTATATGTACTAATTAATTCCCCACCCCACCCCCTTTTTTTAGCTTAAGCTCAGGCCTCTATCACTTGTAGCCCAGGTCCTGACTATTCTATCATCTCAAGGCTGCTCCTTTGAAAGGAATGCTTTTCCCTATACTCTTTTTTTCCTTTATTTTTTTTTTTGTTTATTTTATTTTTGAGAGAATGAGAGACAGAGTGCAATTTGCCTCTCTGGGGGAGGGACAGAGAGAGAGAGGGAGGAACAGGATCTGAAGTAGGCTTCAGGCTCTGAACTGTCAGCACAGTGCCCGATGTGGGTCTTGAACTTACAGACTGCAAGATCATGACCTGAGCTGAGGTTGGCACTCAACCGACTGAGCAACCCAGGCACCCCAGCTTTTCCCTATACTCTTTGACTAACTCCCATTTGTCTTCAGGTCTTGGCTAAAGTATTACCTTCTCAGAGAGCCATGCCATGAAGCACCAGTCCAAATTAGGTCCCTCTTTACTGTTCTCTCAACTCATCTTACTATATTTCTTTACAGTTCTTCTTATAATTTGTAGTGATATATGTGTTCATTTGGTGAAAATCTGTCTTCATTAATACTGCCTTACATATTACCCTCTGCACACTCAAGTCTTACTAAAATGATGGTAATAGTGTTTTTTAAAGGCATAAATCCAAATTAAAGAAAAGCAACAAAACATTGCAAGGCACAAAGCAGAGGGGTGAGTAGCAATTGACAGGCCTGAGAAAACTAAAACCTAAGCCAAGGAAATGCTGAGAAACAGCCTACTCGACACCACAGAAGTCGCAAAAGACTCAGGAGTTCTTGGTACCAGATTCCTGTGAATGTAGGAGGTGGAACTAAAATCAAGCCCTTCTAAGAAACAGATTTTCAGAAATCCTCCCCTACTGAGTGGGTAGCTGTCCTTCCCCCACCCAGCAGAAGACTGGACGTTCTCTGACTAGGTAAAATGGAAGTTCTTTGAGCTAGTAGATAACCAGGCACAGTTGAAGGCTGGGCACAGAGCTAAAACCAAGTGCAGCACTAAAATTAAATGGAAGTTTTCAAAATAAGTGTTCAACTAGAGTCCTTCCATCTGGAAAGAGGGATTATATTTCATAAGTAGAAAATCAGATCCTTCTCTGGGGAATTTGATCCACCCAGGATAAAGACCTACAGATACTGACCTTAGGACTTGTATAATTTAATGGTCCAGCTTGAATCATATCTTGGAAAACCCCCACCCAAGACAGACTTTCTTATGAGATTCTCAGTATCTCCCTCCCAAATGAAAGCCAACATCCAAGGGTCACCAGACCTTTAAAGAAAGCCTCCAAAAGAAAAGATGGATGTGAAACCAAGTGAAAATTTAAAAGACTTGAACAAAACAGACAATATTGCAATAGAAAAACTTTTAAAATTAAAATCCTCAAAATTAAAAAAAAAAAGACATTGCATCAATGAAATAAAAGCAAGGCACTTTCTTGGGAAAAAAATATTCAGAAACCAAAAAAATCCTGTAAATTAAAAATAAAATAGAAGAAATTTACAATTTTTGTACTGTTTATTTTTGAGAGAGAGAGAGCATGAGGGGCAGAGAGAAGAGGGGACAGAGGATCCAAAGCGGGCTCTGTGCTGACAGCTTGATGTGAGGCTCAAACTCATGAACCATGAGATCATGACCTGAGCCAAAGTCAGACCTTTAACCAACTGAGCCACCCAGGTGCCCCTAGAAGAAACTTAAAAAGTAGACGCATTGGAATAAAATTTGACTAATTCTTACAGAGTGTTGATCAAAAAGACAAAAAGATGAACAGTAGGAAAGTAAAGGTGTAAAACTGAGAGGACCATTCCAAATCCAAATAATATTCTATTTAAAACAAACAAAACAAAACAAAACAAACAACAACAAAAATGAGAAAATGGAGAAGAAATCATCAGAGAAATAATTCAAGTGATTTTTCCAAACTAAAGGTCCATCAAGTGTTCAGCATAATAGATGGACGCAGATCTACATGAAAGTACATCATGAAATTCCAGAACACTGGAGGATAAGAAGGTTCTAAAAGTCTCCAGAGAAAATGACTGTATACATACAAAGAATCAAAATTACAACAGCATAGAACTTTTTGACAGCAACATGGAAGCTAAAGACAATGATGTAATGCCTCCCAAATTCTGCGAGGACATGATTCCAACCTAGAACTCTCTAGCTAGCCATTTAGTGTGAAGTTAGAATAGAGACATTTTCAGACATGCAGTATCTAAAAAAAAAATTTTTTTTTACTTTAATCTGTTCTCAGGAAGATACAGTCTACTAAATGAGGAGATAAACCAAGTCAGAGGGGGAAAAATGACCTAGGAAACAGGTGACCAAACACGAAAGAAATAAATGAACTGTTCAAGGGGACTGTGAAGAGCAAGAGAGAGAGAACAAATCTGCAGCAGCTCAAACGTTGCCCAGAATGGACCAGTGCAGACACAAAGACTCCAGGAAAAACTTCATAAAGATGCAATTAATATATCACCAAATGCATTTGAATATAATTGAGAAGAGATTTACTGAGGAGAGATTAGGGATAAATTAGCCATAAGTATGTGGAAAACTATGCAAATAAGAATAGAAATTATTATGGTTGTTATTATCATTGTTATTAATCCCAAGAAAAATAAAAAGTTGCGCAGGGAAAGATAATAATAATAAAAACAAAAATTCCTAACACGTTAGTGCTTATTATATGACAGGAATTGTGTTAACTCTTTATATTTATTAAGTTTTTATTTATTAACTAATTCAGTATTAATCATCACAAAAATCTGATGTTGTAAGTACTATGATTCCCTCATTCTACGTTTGAAGACATTGAGACATGGAGATATTAAGGAACATACCTGAGCTGACCCTGAGAGTACCATTTCTGGAATTTGAATCCAGGCAACTGGGCTCTAGAAGCTGTTCTCCTAACAATTACTACATGCTGCCTCTCAAAATAATCATAAGATATTATAAATCTCCACTATAAGTAGCATTTTCATGTGCAAATATAAATGCTGAATATTCATTTATCCCAAATTACAAAATAACAACTTTGGAAGACTAGGGAGAAGAGTGTATAGGTATGATGTGGTACATGTGAAAGGCTAAATCTTCAGACTCTTTCTTGAAGGCAATAGCTAAGACCTTAAAAACAGAAAGAAAGAAATAGCCGCATAAGGATCATTTTTAAAGACTTACAGAGGGGCGGCTGGGTGGCTCAGTCGGTTGAGCGTCCGACTTCAGCTCAGGTCACGATCTCGCGGTCCGTGAGTTCAAGCCCCGCATAGGGCTCTGTGCTGACCGCTCAGAGCCTGGAGCCTGTTTCAGATTCTGTGTCTCCCTCTCTCTCTGACCCTTCCCCATTCATGCTCTGTCTCTCTCTGTCTCAAAAATAAATAAACGTTAAAAAAAATTTAAAAATAAAAAATAAAGACTTAGAGATAAGAGCGCAAAAAATTCAGTTAAAAGAATTGAATATGGATGCCACAAGTAGAAAATGGCAGGGTATGAAGGATTTCCTTTAGGGAACTTATCAAGACTTGTAGAAATGTTAAGGGTTTAAGTATCACCAAGTTGATATGTAAAGCGATGAGTATGGATCACCTTTCAGTGTAAGTAGAGAAGAGAAGTCCCAAGGACAGGATACTTGAAGGTCTACATAGCCCATGATAGGAGGCTAAAGGAATAAGAAGTAGAATAGAAACAAGGACAAAGTAAAAAGAAAAATCAAAGGGCTCAAAAGCAAAAAGGAGAGAGCATTGGGAAGGAGAGAGCCAATAACAGTAAGGAATAGAGGGAAAGGACAATGAGAATAGCAAGTGAGCCAAAATAGCATTTCAGTAGTGGCTGGGAGCAGAGCGGTCGTGGGTGATTACAGAAGGAGGTGCAGGTAAGGCAGCAGGAGGTATGACAACTACATACTGTAGTTGTCAGAGTAGCATGAGTCCTAAAGACGTCATTTCCTCCAGCATAGGAGCTCCCTACCTCAAGAGCTGCCCAGCTAGATTTAATTTTTTTGTTCCCTGAAGTACACTGCCAAGGGAGCAGCCGCCCCTTCATCAACAGGGAAGGAATGACAGGAAATCATTATTGGCAAGAAGCTTGTTGACATGAAGAAAATGACATGGTTAGTTTCTGATGGTGGCAGCGTGCCATTTTCAGCGATGCCAAAGCAAAGAAATCATAATATCTAGCAAAGAATATTTCCATGCCCGCCATATAAATTCTAGCCAGATGTTGCCCCGAGGAAAGTGAGTTCCTTTGGCTTTGATGACAAGTACAGAAGAGCAAAGGCCTCCTTCTCACTATTGATGAGCTCTGATTGTTGGTTACATGAATCAGGAGACAAGCTTTGGGGCAGGATCAGAGCCGGCCCAGAGTTAGACCTGAAGATAAGTGAGAGGTCACCGTTTAATTTCAAGAAGAGCGCCAAGTACATGCTGAAGAAGAGAGAAGCCACCTGGCAGCATTAAAGTGGAGCCTCCGGAATGCGATTGTGTTCTGGGGGCAGGCAGGTGAGAGCATGCTCAGCTCCAACAAAGTAGACCTGCGACAAGGGAGAGATGAAAGCGTCCCCACCACCTCCTCCAACAGCTACAGGAGGTTTCTTGTTCCTTTCATCTACCAATCACGTGACCCATCAGCTACCTGTAGGGGGTGTCCGTCGATTCTGCCACAGTGAAATGTTTTAGTCGTGTGTCAGAGGGCTGTTTTCTTGAAGTAGAGGATGTCAGAAAAGTGTAAGCTGGCTTCCAGTTGTACATTGATACGTACGTTTCAATTATGCATTGAAGCTGCAGTTTCTTCCCTCTCACTGAGGCACAGCTCAAGAGAACAATGGTTCTTTATATATATATTCCACGTGCAGATAAGAAACTATCAATGCTCATGTAAAATGATCATCACTCCTGAGAGCTGCGCATCAAGTGAAAAATATTTTGGATGAATCGTGAATCCATTCTTTCTGTATTTTCGTCCCACTCAGAGGCAAAGCCGACACATGTTGTGCGTGTGGACACACACACACACACACACACGATACGCACGTGGGATTGAGGCTTCCCATGTCTTCTGCACCAGACCAAAGAAAATGAGAATATAGCTATCCCATCCGGCACATCTTAGATTGTAGCCGACTCCAAAGGAATACCCTGGCAGTGACTCAAGAAGAGATGCCAGGCTAGGGAGTGGACATCCCAGGCCTCTCTCCACCGATGTCCCACCTGTCTACACCTGTGAAAAATAAAAAGCTAATGGAAAACAAGAGAGAACCTGTTCTGAGGGATAGCAGCACTGGGTTTGTGCTCACTCTAGATGAGTAAGAAAGCTATGGTATCCAGATGAAAAGAACAGCAGTGTAAGAGTGAAGCATGCAGGCAGCGGAGGCCGGCTGTTTAAATTCTGAGTGCGCATTTACCAGTTGTGTGACCTTAGGCAAATTATTGAACCTCTCTGTGCCTCTCTGTCCTCAACTCTAAAATGGAGTGAATGATAATATTTACCCCATAGGGATATTTTGTCAGAATTAAATGAGTTAGCTCATTTAACACAAGTGCAATAAATGGTAACTATTATTATGTGTGCTCATAGGATCCCTGGACCCTAAACAACATTACCCACTAGCTTGTTAGATACCTGAGATTCTACCTTTGGAAAGTTATTCCTTGGATATAGAATTCAGGGTCCACAAGAGTATCTAGCCTTATTAAAAGGCAAAAACTAGGGGTGCCTGGGTGGCTCAGTCGGTTAAGAGGCTGACTTCGGCTCGGGTCACAATCTCGCAGTCCGTGAGTTCGAGCCCCGCGTCAGGCTCTGTGCTGACAGCTCAGAGCCTGGAGCCTGTTTCAGATTCTGTGTCTCCCTCTCTCTGACCCTCCCCTGTTCATGCTCTGTCTCTCCCTGTCTCAAAAATAAATAAAAACGTTAAAAAAATTTTTTTTAAAAAAGGCAAAAACTTCTAACAATGCAAAAAGGAATCTCTGAGACTCATACCTATGAGATACCTATTTTCACTTCTTCCATGGTCACACCCAGGAGCAAGGCGTCATTAAATCACGTCTATATGTCTTTCACCTTTTCCTTCACCCTGCTTCCCTGTGTGACACTGGTTCCTCTTCACTCTCCCCAGTCTACCTGCTGGCGTATTTTACAACGTCACTGGCTCTTCTACATCTTTCTCGTGGTAATTGTCCAGTCTGTCTTAGTTCCTCTGACACCCTCTTCCCCGACTACCTGCTGTGTATCTCTGTCTGCAGCAGTTCCTCTGCCACCTCAAACTCACCAGGTCCAAAATGTAGTTTCTCACACTGCCCCCTCCCACACAGAGCACTCACAGCAGTTCTGCACCCCACTTCTTTTTTTAATGTTTATTTCTCTATTTTGAGAGAGGGAGAGAGAGAGGGAGAGGGAGACAGAGAATCCCAAGCAGGCTGCACGCTATCCGTGCAGATCCTGACACAGGGCTCGATCTCATAAACCATGAGATCATGAGCTGAGCCAAAACCAAGAGGCAGACGCTTAACTGACAAAGCCACCCAGGTGCCCCTCTGCACCCTACTTCTGTTCAAGGTACATACATTTTGCAAACTGGAAACCTAGAACTTACTTGGACTGATTCTTCCAAACTTGTTTGTACATGTAGGTTACTAAAGTTTTTATGTTCTAGGTCTAAAATGTCTCAGTCACTCTCACTGCCCCTGCCCTACATCAGGTGCTCATACTTCCCACTTGGACCTTTGCAGTGAGCTCCTAACTGACCTCCCCTCACACTCTGTGTATTTCCCTTCCAATCTAATGAGCACACTGCCTCAAGCTTTGAGCACACACTTTCTTATTGAGAATAATGTCATGACTCCCCAAAGTCTGGTGAAATAAACTCAGTACTTCAGCTCTGAACCACCTTGCCAGCCCCAAATCCTACCGTTCTGTGTATCTATCTACCCAACATTCAAGGTAAACTGAGTTATCTGTGACAACTGATATCACTGAGTTACTCTGTGATATCATTACCCCAGGACACAAGTCATCCTTCCTTACTCCATGTCTTTCCTTGTGCTCCATGCACCTGAGAGGATCTTTTCTCCTAACTCCATTCTCTCTGGCCCCATAGATCATGTTGGTTCAAATCCTTCGCTTTTAAAGCACTGGGGCCTTAAACAAGATACTTGACCTCCATGAACTCGGGAGTGACTCTGGAAATTGTAAAATGCACGACTATAATGATAGGAGCTGTTGGGAGGTTTCAGGGAGCCACTGTAATGTAAAGAAGCTACCGCTCAGCAAAGGACACCTATTTTTAAGGCTTAGCTCAAATAGAAACCCCTAAAGGAAGCTTTCCCTGATTCCTCACAATAAAGTGGTTCTCCTTCCCTTCTTCTGTCCATCCTTCCTCCCTCCCTCCTTCATTCTCCCTTCCTTCCTTTCCTTCCTTCCTCCCTCCCTTTCCCTCTGTCTCTCGTTCCCTCCTTTCTTTCTTCCTTCCTTTCCTCCTTTCATGCAACAAGCATCCCTGGGGCAGCTACTCTATGTGGGACACAGGCCTGCCTTGGGCACATACCCAGGACAGACAGGGTCATGACTGTCAGGAAGCCCAGAGTCTAGTGAGAGACGTGGCAGGTATAAAAATAGAGGTATGTAATGGATATCAAGCACACACACAGAAGGGAAAAAATAACTGCCTGATCAGCCCAGGAAAAGCTTGCTGGGTGTGGTGAATTGAGAACTAAGCCATAGAGATGAGAAGGAGCTACCCAGGCACCATGTGGGGAGTGGGGCTCTAAGCAAAGGGTTACCAGGTGCAGTGGCCGAGGGGCACCAGGGAGCGTGGCTCCCCTCCAGCAGTGTTTCTTACAGTGTGATGTGAAGAATGCTAAAGCAAGATCATTTCAGGTGCTCTTAAAACTCCAGAACCCCACTCCAAATCACTGAATGAAAAACCTGTGGATAGGACCTGGGAAAGTAAACTTCAAACAAGTGCCAGAAGTGATTCTTCTATTCATTGCCTTAGAAGGACGGTGATTCCTCTTGGGGGTCACAGAGACCCAGCATGAGGCTTCATTCAGACGACAGAAATGGAAACAAAAAACTAGATGAGGTAATAAAAGCAAAGGATGTGGAACAATGCATTCTTCTTGCATTTTGGATTTTCAAAATTTATTTGAAGTAAATTAGAATACTAAGCAGCCATTAAAAATAATGTTGTGGAGTACAGTTTTCATATTGAACTGTTTATGCAAGAAAAGAAAAACTGCACATGTATATAAAATCTCATTTTTGTAAGACAAGTAAGTTTTTGTATGTATGTGCAGAGAAAAAAATCTTATTCTGAATAAACCTCAAAATGTTAATGGTGATTATCACCAGGCAGTGGGAGTTGGTGTAATTTTCGAGAGGATTTTATGATTTTCCTAAATGAATATGTATTTCATGTATACTTTTTAAAAAGCACTGTAAGTTCCTTTTCTTCAAGGCAAATAGCCAGAACCAAAATGGAATTCTAATTAATGACCTGAAGCCGTGAGAACAAGAAAGGTTTGACCTCAGGACGGGAGGTGGTGACATAGCCCAGACTCTTCACAGGGCGCCAGACCTAGGTCTGGCGTGAGCAAACATCTAGCAGCAAGGCCAGCAGGGAGAGCAGGAACTGAGGCCAAGCGCTCCACAGCCCAGGCAGTATTAGGTCAGGAAATCACAGACCCAGCTGTGAGAACCTGGAAGCCCAGAGAAGAAATGAAGCTGAGACAGGAGACTATGTCAGGAGTTTGGCAAGGGCCAGATCCAGGGGGTGCCCCGGGACCGCCAGAGTCCTGGCTGCTTGTAGTCATCCTCTCCTCACAGTGTGGAAGGTTCTAGAAACCAGAGGTTGGATCAGGGGCCCCCAGGTGGAGAATCAGGGGCCAGTGGAATAGAGAAGGTTTCTAATGTATTAAACTGCCCGCAAGGGAGCCCATAAAATTCCCCAAACCTGAGATCCTTCACATTTTTGTATTCTCGTTGTGAAATAATGACACACTCTCCCGCAACTGTGAAATTATGTTTTTTGATTTTGTGTTTCTAAAGTTAACATAATTGAAGGGAGTTGTCTCAGACCCAGTGTTTGGAACCTGTGCTCCATATCCTATACCCCAGACTACACTATCATCCTGTGCCATGCAGTTGTTTAGTGAATGTCATTATGAATAAATAATGATATACGGGACGCTACTCTTTTACGTAAAATTATATGGATAATGCAGCTGATACTAGGGACGGAAAAACTTTTCACTGGTCCTATATCATAGTCTGTAAACCATGAACATTGAATTAACTCCATAAAAGTGACAATTCTGACCCTGGGCTATACCCATTAGTCCAAGGTTACAGCTTGCAAGCCAACCCAAATTGTTCTCAGTGTGGTACTTTACTGAAATACTTATCATCTGGAAACCGTATGTAGTGCATATTCTTAATAAATAATAACACATTTTATTTTGGTTTACTGAAAATTAACAGGGCATTGGGGAAATTGCTGTTATTGTGGGAGCCTGTTTCACATTTGCCTTGGCAGTACAATAGCTGTCTAAGTGGAAAAGAGGAGAGCCAATGGCTGTGGAGGTGGGTTTTTTCCTCTGCTGCCGGCATTCAGAGAAAGCCATGCAGCTGGTAACATTAATGACATCCTATATGAAATCGTCATTCTGAGTTGATTGGTTTTGCATTCAGGCACAGTAAATCTACTTCTTTGCAACTATATTCCAATCCGTAGTCCGAATGGTCTGCAAAGTTTCAAGGCTTTTCCACGATTGTAAGACAGCTTTGTGGACATGCGAAGTAGAAAGGCAAAAAGCAGTGAGCTTTGGGGGGCTATACCTATGCCAAGAGCTCTTGAGTTATTGTATATCGTTCTCTGGTAGTCCAGATTCCTCTCTGCCCCAAGTTTCAGAGCATCCCCTATAAGGTTCTCTTACCTCCTGACATAACAATGAAGGCATCAGCCCCACTATGAGTTTTAACAGGAGAAGATACACTTGTGCAGTTGGAGAGAGAAGGATAATGATAGAATCCAGGAGGGAGAAGAGAACAGGGACTAAGACCAACAAAATCAGCTTTTGTGGTGGTTTCATTGGCTGCTTTTCCTTCTCCCTGCTGGTCCTGCAAGGTAATAACTATCGGTAAGGAGGCCATGCTGCACATAGGCAATGGTTATACAGCTTCTCAGCCCTGCTTCTACTTGGCCAACCCTCCTTCTTGTGCTCACCCTGTTTGCCACCTTCCCCCCTTCTTGCTATGTTGAAATGCCACAAATGGTTTCATTTTCATGCTAAGAGAAAAATATTTCCAAACAAGTTTCTCTAGTTTCTGTTGGCCTTTGTTTTCCATTTTGTGATATATATACATTCTCGTTCATTCTTCCTATAAACTCTGTGGGTGTTTGGGAGGAGGTTCGAACTGGCATTCTGAGAAACCATATAATTACTCTTATCTAATGATGCATTTTATATTTCCTGGATTTAGAAGAATTTTCTTTTTTTTTTACTTAATTCCTCTCTTTCCACATGACTGATTCTTGAGCATTAATGGTTCATTCTACCATTTTTCCAAACACCCAAGTTGGAAACCAGAGTGCCCTTCAGCTTCTCTCTCCTCCTTCCCCTCCCTACCTCCCCACAATCATGCCTCCAAACTGACCCTCAAACTTATCACCCAATGTGACAGGCCTGGCCCTTATCATTTTCGTCCCAGGTTATTATACTCTCCTAACCAATCTGCCTGCTCTTAGTCTCTCCCCTCCAATTCACTCTGCTATGCCACCAAAACAATCTTCCTATAAAGGTTAAAAACAAAATCACATACCAGGTCTGCCTAAGATTAGTCGCATAGGTTCCCATTTTCTCAGGATTAGATGCACACTTGCAAAGCAGCTGAGCAAGATGGTCAAAACGAGAGCTCCAGAGCCAAACTGTCTGGGTTCAAATCCCAGTTCTGCCAACTACTAAGTACGGAGACTAAGTAGTGATTTGAACTGCATCTCGGTTTCTCCACCTCATTATGAGAATTAAGTGAGCTGATACTAATAACCAACATAGCACATTGACTTACATGTAGTAAGAATTACACACCTTCTGCCATGGACATAAAATAATTACCCCACATAAGGCATGGGGGGCCCTTCACTGCCTACACTTTACCTTTCTGCCTCACCTTCCATCACTCCTGACCACATTCTTCACACCTGTCACCACATCGAGCCACTTGCCACGTGTTTCTGCATGTGCTGTTTTTTCCACTCCAAATAACCTTCTCTTCTGTCTCTCCATCTGGGAAAATCTGTCCTGCCATTAGTTTATCACTCAAGTTTTTACAATAGTGTGTGTCCTGTTGTTTCATTGTTTATTGTCCCCACCAAACTTAAGAGTTTAAGATCTTTGATTTTCAAGGACTCATTTATATTCACATCTGCTGACTCCATATCTAAAATAATGAATAAATATTGAGTAAATACTCAATGAATGATTGATGTTGGAAAGAAAGGAGGAAGGGAGAGAGGCAGAGAAAGAAAATAAGAGTTGCTTACAGTTTTCTCTGGGACCAACAAGGTGCTAAATAGTTTACATGGATCATTCAGTCTTAACAACAGCCCAGTGAGTAGATGCTATTATTCTTCCCATTTTACGGATAAAAAGCCTGAGGTACAGAGATTAGTAACTCTTCGAACATTAGCCTGACCCTGTAATCTGAGTACAAGTTTGCCTCCCACTGGTCCCAAGCCTGAGGTACAGAGATTAGTAACTCTTCGAACATTAGCCTGACCCTGTAATCTGAGTACAAGTTTGCCTCCCACTGGTCCCAAGCTGGAGTCTCCTTCGTCCCCCCAACTGCTGGTCAGCACAGACTCAAGGACAGGTCCCTTATACTAGCCTGACCGGCAGTTAGGCAGGGCGGGAAGAGCACAGGCTGCCAAGCCTGCTGAAATCCCATCTGTGTCCCACTTACAGACTTCCCTTGAGCATCTCTGATGCTCAGTTTCCTTAACTGTAAAATGTAAAACAGTGCTCACCTCCCAACTTCTAAAATTATTGTGAGGATAAAGGAGATAAAGTATGTACAGCTACAGTTTCAGTGCTTTGCACACACTAGGAGGTCAGAGTGAAGCATTTAAGATTAGCTAGCCTACTAGCTTCTTGGCTTGGGAAAGAACTCCAATTATAATTCCCATTCTTGGTGGTTTTCAAGCCCAGCCTCTTTTGTAAGCCCAAACCAGTTTGGTTTGGCTAAGTAAGAACTTTGCTTCAAAGAAAATGTTTTATGCATGCTCAAGACAAAGGCGTTAAGGAATGTTGGCGGGGAGAAGGGGATCTCCTGAAAGTGTAAGGAGCAAAGAAAATGTAATCCACCATTAAGGAAAGAGCAAAAAGCTGTCATTCACAGTACACAAATAAAACAAGGCTCCTTCCAAAATCAAAGTGCCAGTGACCCATAGTTCTGGAGTGTCAGCTTGGGAATTGAGGAAAAAGCAACTTGAATAAGCTCAACAGGTTTCTGCACACATAGGTATAGAAAACCAAAAGGAAACATTGAAACTCAATAGAATGGTTGGGAGAGTTTTATGTTAATCTTAATTTAATGTAACTACCTAATCAATTTGTGACTGAAGAAGCCATGAACTAACGAAAGAAAGAAAGAAAGAAAGAAAGAAAGAAAGAAAAAGAAATTTGCTAAAATTGAACCTTTCACCTTGCCTATTTTTCTTGTGGTCTTTTGACGTTTGTGCAGTACATGATCAAAGACCAGCACAACTCTTTTACCCCCAAAATTTAGAAGCAGTTACAAGAAGCAACTTAATTTATGGCTGTAAAGACCAAGTACATTTTTCACATGGCATAATTAAAACTAGGTCAGTGAGAGAAAGGAATGAAAGACAGAGAGGTTGTCTAAATATTATGCTGATAAATGACAAATTCACCTTGAAACAATTCTTCTGCCATTTCTCTCTTTATTTAGCAATGTCGTCCGTTTTGCATTTAAAGAATATTCAGTTTTCAAGATACCAGGTTTTCTAACCATCCCCCATGTTAGTGGGCCAAACATTACAGACAAGAGCTAGAATTATTCATGGTAATTTACTGTTCTCTTCAGTCCAAGGGCAAACCTGTCTCCTGCCTTCATGTAGCCTTCTAGGACATGCTCTGCTCTTATTGTCTGGGCAGAGTTCCCACTGATAACCAGGGAGGGCCCACTGGAGAATGCATGTATAGAAAACTCCATGCTACAGATCAGAGAGGAGAATTCAGTCCAAGCCCAGCTGGGCATTCCAGAGAGAGAAAAAGAAATAAGCAAACATAATATCAACAATTGAGGGAAATGCTATGACTACAAAGTTCAGGGTTTTCAAGTCTTACAGGAATTGTATAAAAGACTCTCTGATGTGCTATGTGGTGGATGAAGCAAGGCGAAGTAGCAACTAAGGGAACAGAATCCACCAGAAAAAGAAAAATAAGTCAGGGAAATCATAGAACTGTCTGACTCGATTCCAGAAAGTCACTCTGGTGGAACTCATAGGGCATTAAGAAGAATGTTTCATGTGCTTAGCTTGGGATGGCTTAGCTATATGGGGGGAATGAGGAACTAATTACACAAACCCTTCCAAGTGTCTGGCACCCTAATGTGTTTTCCCCTTCTTCTTCTTCCCACACTCACCCTTTCCTATAGCTATAATTCCAAACCCCAGCCTTTTCTAACCTCCTTTCAGCTCCTCACTGGACTGGAGAATGACATTCGTGCTGAATGTGTGACTACTTAGCAATAACATCCAGGTTTCACCATAACTGATCACCATCCCATCAACACTTTCGGTTGTTGGTGAAGCTTTCTCTGAGGTGTGGGCCTGAACCCTGTCAGAAGAGTGTAATTGCTAACATCTCCCTCCAACAAATGAAATTCTCTAGCAGACCATTTATCAGTTCCAACCATTTCTACAGCCGACAAGTAAAGAAAGACATTTCTAAGTGAATGATTCAGTTATACATGTCTTTCAACACGTTGTATTTTGAATAGTCGGTTTGGGTATGGTTGATGTGGCATTTGATGGCCTTAAAACCACAAACACCTGAAGTACCCTTCTTTGAAATAATTTAGGCACTTTCTTCCTGGCAGGCTACAGAAAGAACAATTACAAAATATGCCCAAGGGATTGATCCTTCTAGGCATATAAAAATGACTATTTCTCCACAAAATCACCTTTTCCACATACTCCATCTGACCTTGAGAAACAATGCTCCAAGCTGTCATAATCATTAGGATCTGAGGGCTTTATTTTTCCTGACTTGCTTACCCACCCCTAGAGTTTACCCATAATACTCCAGTTTAATTCCTTTCTCTTGTTTAGAATCCTTCCTGAGCTCTTGGATTCAAGTACACATTTCAGAACGTGGCCTCAGGAGTGTGTGATCTGACCTATGCCTGTCCGTCTCCATGGCCAGCTAAGCTCTGCCATGCTGGACTCATTCCAGTATCTCAGACTAGCCATGGCCTCTCCTGCCAGCAAGCAGTCTCTCACACAGACTGTCTCCATTATCTACACCGAACTTCCCTAAACCCATCCTCCACCATCTTTGAACTTACTCTTGAGGTCAAGAAAATCACTTAATGCAGACTTTTCCTGACTCCTAAATCAGTCAGATTCCTTCCTGGAGTTCTCCATAGGTAACTCTACATCTGCTCTTATAGCATTCATTACACTTAACCGTCTTCCACTAGAAAGAAATCCCTTGAGAACAGAAACTGTGCATGTTGTGTTCAATGCTGTACTCTCCCCACTCTTCTCGTGCCTGGCATGTGATAGGTCCTTTGTCAGGGTGCTCAGGCTGCCATAGCAGTATACAACAGGCTGTGGGGTTTAAGCAGCAGAAATTTATTTTCTCATAGCTCTGGTGGCTACAAGTCCAACATTCTCTTGCTGTCAGTGTTGGTTTCTGGTGAGGCTTTTCTTCCTTGCTTCTCACTGTGTCCCTCATGTGGTCTTTTCTTCATGTATGCATGGACAGAGAGAGCTCTCTGGTATCTCTTCCTCTTCTTATAAGGATACCAGTTCTATTGAATGAGGGCCTCACTCTTACGACCTCATTGAACACAAATTACCTCCCTAAAGGCTCTATCTCCAAATATCATGTTAGAAGTTAAAGCTTCAACATATGCATTTGGGAAGGACACAATCTGGTCAGCAACAGGCCTTCAGTACATATTAGTTGAGTGAATGGTTAAATGAATGAATGCTTTCTTATTCCAAGTTCTTTTCTTACTGAAAGGATTGTTGGCTCATGAAGACATGAACCATGTCTTTCTTTTTCCCCTGCATTCATCACGGTACCTGGCACATAGCATATATTCACTGCATGGATTGAATTTAGGTTCAACCTTCAAGACAAAAGTGACCTGTGAAAACAGAGGTGTGTGTGAGTGTGCATGTGTTGTTGATATGTGCACTTTCATTACAAACAAAAGTTACTTAGTGACTCCCTATGATCATATAGGAAGCTAGTCCTACACTCCTAGGCAGAAAGCTAGCAAGTAAGCCCCAGCTCAAAATTCAATTAAAGAACAGAAGCAAATGAGCAGCTTGCAAATTCAGTGCTGCTTAATTCCTGGCCTCCTTATAATGACAGTACTTTCTCTGTGAAGTAATTTTCTTTTGATAAAAGGAGACCATGTTCCCTGACCTCAGAAAGAAATGAATTAGTGATTTCTCTGCCTGAGAGTTGACAAACAGCCTTTACATCTTGCTCCCTGATATCCAGCAGTGAAACAAATAGACTCCGAAAATAATCTTTTTTTAAAGAGGTTGGGGAACCATAGAATTCCTGTAGAGTCAGACCTCTGGATAATTCTTCATTTTGTTTCCCTTCATGGGGACATCAGTGCCCTGTTGTCCATTCATACCTCATAACCACAGCCTCAAACACAGGGTTTGCTCAGCCAGCAATACCAGTCTCAGCAGCAAAGTGGGCACCTCATCTCCAGAGCCCCTCTCACCATGCCACCTCCTCTGTTCCCTACAGTTGTCATCAACAGCCACCAGCTTTTCCAGGCCTGTGAGAATTCTCAAATTTGCTATCTTGACTCTAACTCGGCAGGCAGTTAGGCAGCATGAGAAGATATTTCCCTTTATCTGATCTGAATGTACCTCTTTCTACATTCAGAGAGTGAGTAAAGGGTGAACTCATGCGATTCTACTGAATCACCCAAATCCCAAACTTCAGTTCAGCCCTTCCCCCGCCCCACCCATTCCTTCAGTGGGTTCTTTTGATAAGATTAGGCCTTGTGGATAACATTAAGTAAACTTCTAGTGCATTTGGTGACAATGTCAGAATTGTTGGATTCTTTCTGGTGGGTACCTGCATAGACTTGCCCTTGCTGAGCTTGTTATTTACTTCTCCTCAAGAAAATGTGCATCAAAGAATTGTAATTAGCAGACAATTGTTGAGTATCTCCCTGAATGAATGGAATAAATGGATCCCCATAGAAATCATAGAACCATAAAAATAACATATTAAAGCGTAAAAAAGTTATATAAGGTGACCTATTTTCTTCAATAGTTCCTAAGACTGTTTAGGAAAGGCACATAATCTATGTGACCTGTTGACAAGAATAGCAAGGGCCTGGTTTAACTTTTGGGGTCTATGCACATTTACAGAAGGAGAGTCATTCCATATCCCCAAGCCTCTGACATCACAACCTTATCAGGAAATCTAGAGCACAGTAGCAAAAGCCTATAATGTCGTATTTCACATCTGTCAACCTTATTATCACTACTTCCCGCCTTAGCTACGCTAGAGATGAATAAAATTAAGCCAAATTATCTCCATACACTAGGCACTTGGGTAAGGCTACATCGTTCAGTCCATTCTCACCAGCTCTGGTCGTCCTGCAGTAGTAGACTACCTGTAAAGGAAAAAGCTGATGGAGGACTTTTTCACTCCAATGTCCTTTTTTCAAATGATGAAATAATCAGCTCGGGATGTATATTGGTTTCCTATTGGTGTGTAACAAATGGCCACATAGTAGCCTCAAACCACACAAATTCATCATAATCTTACAGTTCAGGAGGAGGTCAGAGTCTGACATGGGTGTCACTGGGCTAAAATCAAAGTGTTGGCAGGGCCGGTTCCTTCTGGAGGCTGTGGGGGAGAATCCACTCCCTGCTTTTTCCAATACCTGTAAGCCACTTACAGTCTTTGGCTTGTAGGTCCTTCCTCCATGTTTGAAGTCAGCAACACAGCATCTTCACATCTCCCTCTGACTCTGATACCTACTCTCCTACCTCCCCCACTGTTACTTAGAAGAAACTTGTAGTTAGATTGGACTTTCCCAGATAATCTAGGATAATCTCCTATCTCAATAAAATCCTTAACTACATCTACAAAATCCCCTTTGCCATGTGAGATAACAACATTCACAAGTTCCAGGAATTAGATGTGGACATCCTGGGGAGTGAAAGGGCATTATTCTGCCTACCGTTGGATGTAAAATGTACATAATGTGTTCCCAGTGTGTTTTTTCAAGTGCCTCTAATGTCCATATTTGTCACAGGCCCATTCCACCCAAGCGGGCCCCACGGTGTGAAGGTTTATACAAAGGGGAGCAGGGGCCCCAAAGTCAGCTCAAGAGAGTTTGTGACAACAGAGGACTGGCCAGGGCAGAAAGCATAGAAGAAGACATAAACTTACATCATTACTCCTATATCCCTCTCCTCAAAGACTTTTGCTATTTAAGCATTGCTCATAAGACATCTGCAACATCCCTTTCCACTTTGCAGATGGAAAAAAAATGCTAAGAGAGCTTAAAAAGCACAGCTGAGGTCACAGCACTTCCATGGCTAAGCAGGAAAAGTCATCCAGCCCATCAATGCTTGAGTGGTGGAATTAACCAGACTCTGTAGTGACGGAGTAAGAATACAGTCCCACATCAGGAAAAAAACACAAGGTTCACTTTAATTAAAATGAGCTTATAGTTACTACTGTAATTTTCTCCCTGGTATTTATGAGTCATTTAATAAAAACTTCCTAGGCTTTTAGTCCTGCACTTTGCTCCGGGCCCCTCACTCTACCAGTTCATCATTTCATGGCTGGGAAAGATCTTTAAACAGATCATTATAGTTGAAGCTTCTAGGAAGTTAAAAGAAACAAACAAACGCTTTTGCATATCTGTATTGTTGCTGGAATGTATATATAAAATATGTGACTTTTCTGCAACTTAGAGGAAAAGAGCTCGTCCCCTCCCTTTTTTACTTCCTTAAGCTCTTTCTCCCTCTTGTTCTCATTGCTAGCACAGAACATGAAATTTTTTCTTAGTGTTACAAGCTAAGAGGGCTGCTGAATTTATGTTCCCCTTCTTGGGGCATCCACGGGTTCATTTTCATAAACCTGGGCACACCCTTGGACCTGCTGCTGCTGCTCTAATATCTGAGGAGAAGTTTTGCAGACGATCAGACATCTCAGTGTGAATGCACCCCCTGAGGTGGAGCCCATATTCAGAAGAATGAAGGTGCCATTCTGTACATTCAGAGAGAAATCATGTCAACACTACATCACTTAGGCACTTGTTTCCATCATGCAGAGAATTAAGAGGTAGAACAAATCAGCTGGCTTTCAAGAGTGTTATTCTTCTGAGAAGCCTGTTCAGACGTTTACTTTCTTTGCTTTTCGTTTTTTATAATGTGTGTCCAACTGGAAGGTGAGTTATAAGAACACAACTGAGTTGAAACAAATAAAATGGCTTTTGTGGTCCTCTCACGGTTCTCCGTGGGGAGCTGGGACCGATATAGGGTGATCAAATGTGCCAGATGCCAGAGAAAGGACATGCTTAAGACTGAAAGGGTTCTGTTGACAAAAGAGAAAAACATGTCAACCAATTTTTCTTTTAAAAAAAAGAGATAATTGATGTCTTGCCTACATCCCTCCAGGATCATAAAGAAATAGGACAAAAAAAATGTCATAGAAGGAGGGGGAAAAAAGACTACTTGAGTTTGCTAGAGGTCAGGGTCTGAGCATCATTCTTCCTGACACTCCAAGTGCCTACGATGTTGCCAATTATGAGTAAATGTTAGTTTAATGGGATTGATTTAAATTGTATTGAATTACACAGGTTGGAACAAGAGGCAGTTCTACATGGTAATGGCACTGTTGTGGATAATCATGTGTGTCTGGTCCACGCTGAACTCCAGTGTCTATCTCCACCAATGTTGAACTCTGAGAGCAATTAGATTAACAAATAAATCATCAATTTCATTTAAATTTGTAAAAAAAAAAAAAAGAAAGAAAATTATACAAGAAACAAAGTCTGAAAGTTTATTGTAAACTGTGAAGTAATTGTGAATGGCCATGTTTAATATTTTTTTAAACTCAAATAGGGAGAAAACACAAATGAGCCAGACCGTGAACATTTGAAGAACAGGAGTTGCATCATAACGTCTGTCATGCCTCCAGTAACACAGTTTCTGGCTCAAAGTAGGCACTTATAACTTATAATTTGGTCCACAATGAACTCTTCCTTGAGGCCCCTCCAACACACAATAGGGCACTCGATTGGCTGCTCTTTGCCCTCTGTCACTGCTTGTTTCCGTTTGCTTTATACTATTCCGTTTGCTTTAACTATTTGATCAGAAAAATGGATGAACAAGAAGTGGAAAAGAAGAAGCTGATGGCAGGAGGAAGAAGGAGGAAGGAGGAAAGGGAAGTACAGTTGAGAAAATCAAGCAAAGATGGTTTGGAAGTAATTAAACGTGTGCGGGGGGTGGAAGCTGGAAAGGTGTGCCTGGAGCAAAAGGGCAGATTCAAGAGAAATGAAAGATGAACGTTTTTTTTAATTGTGGGAATAAGAAAGAGGATGGTGGGGTGATAGTTGGTAGAGATCTGTAGGGCCCAAGGGAAGTGTTGTCCATCATCTGTTGGACTAGATGTCCAGAGGGATCAACAGTGAGTAATAACTCTTTTGTGCAACTCATGATCAATCAAAGGCAATTATTCAAGCTACTTATCAGCCAGGAGGAGGTGGCTACAAGCTCTAAGGAGGGCAGTTGATGTGGATTCAGTGACATCCAAGTGGGCTTTCATGAAGGAGGTCGCTCCTGAGCAGAAGATTGAAGCATAATGTCACAGGTAGAGGTTGACACCAGGAGTGTGAATAATGTGGAGTCAGGAGAGATTTGGTGAGTTTGGCTTTAAAAACAATAAGGTTTTTGGGGCGCCTGGGTGGCTCAGTCGGTTAAGCGTCCAACTTCGGCGCAGGTCCGTGATCTCATGGTTTGTGAGTTCGAGCCCCGCGTCAGGCTCTGTGCAGACAGACAGGTCAGAGCCTGGAGCCTGCTTCCAATTCTGTGTCTCCCTCTCTCTCTAGAGCTCTTTCTCTTTCTCAAAAATTAACAAACATTAAAAAATTAAAAAATAAAAACAAGGTTTTGGAGCAGGATAATTTTCCAACTTAACCTCTACTTCATCCACCAAACTCCTATGAATTTGGCCCACCATGAACTCTTCCTCGAGGCCCCTCCAACACACAATAGTGCACTCGATTGGCTGCTCTTTGCGCTCTGTCACTGCTTGTTTCCATTTGCTTTAGTCTTATCTGCCACAAGCAGACAGTAATTTCTTAAGAGCCCTTCTCTTGCTCCTCTAAAGTCATGTCTGCCAAAAAACTGTGCTTTTTTAACCCAGTAGGAAGCATCCATCCATAGTGCCTCACCTCCCATACAGTGACCCTCTCCCTGCCACCTGCACTTATAGCAATGTCCCCAGACCCTTCGCTCTCATTCTTAACCTGCTGCTGCTTGGAGCCATCCCTGTTTGCTCCCACCTTTTGGCTGTGTTCACATCTCCATGTTTCTTCTTCCCCCTTGGAGTGAGTTCACACTTGCATGTGGACCTGCTGGTCCCTGACCTTTGGCTTCTGCTCCAGGACTCTGGTCTAGATCGCCCCAACCTGCTACTCCTCCTTAGGGCTATCCTGGGTAGTTACCCACTCCTGTTCACCAGCCTCTCATGACCCATCTCCCAGCCCTGCCAGCTATCTAATCCCAGAGGAAGAGTAAATCAGTCAATACCTAATATAGCACCAGACCGTGGAGTAGATTCTTAATAAATACTTCAATTCATAAACTAATTAATTTTTTAAATGTTGGGCATTTTTTTCTTCTGGCAACTATATTAAGTTTCTATAGATTTCTAAGTTTCTATAGCATATCTACCAGCAGTCTTAGGCATAGACAACAACCACCAGCACTGAGACCCACCTCCCAAATTCAAAGAACAATTCCTTTGACCTCTGCAGAGGCAGCTTACTTTGAGGGGCCCATGCACCAAGGGTAGAACTACAGACATGTGAACTGCATCTTAAGCGTAGTGCATGGTGAGAACACTGTGTAACTTCCCTGTAAGTTAGACAAGTGCTTATAATGAAAGGTTTGTGAGTTCAGAAAGCCCCGGAGTATTCGAAAAGACAGTTCAGCTTCCTGTCTGGGAAGAAAATGACAGCTCTCCTCACTGGGATTAAGCTTCAGATATTCAAGAAGAAAAAAAGAAAACTTGTGAGTAATGCATCAGACCCACTGCAGGAAATTTGGTGCCTCGTGAGCATTACCCCTACGGAATCAGATGCCTAATGTATTGACAGTGCACTGAGGTGTTGGGCATCATTTTGGGAAAGGACAATGCCTTTCTCACCATGAGAACCACCACAGATGGATGACAGGATGGCCAATCCACTCGCATGCCACAGACAAGAGTATTTCCTAAAGACTTTTCAAACCGGTCTCTTCCTTCCCATCTCTACTACCTCTACTCACATCTCAGCCATTCTCATGCCTTGTTTGGGCAGCTGCAGACACTTCCACACTGGTTTCCCTGCCCTGGAACTCACTCTCATCAAATGTGTTCTCCTCACCCCAGAAAGGGACCTGAAACGCAAATCTAATTCCTCCTTTGCTAAAACTCTCTCATCTCCCTGTCGCCTGTAGAACAAAAACCAAGCCACTTATCATGGCACAGAAAGTTTGCTATGGTCTGGCTTCTGCCCCCCTCCAGAGCCATGACTCCCCACCCACCCTAACCCCAGTTTCTCCCTGTTCCTGTTCACTCTAGCAATGTTGAATTATTTGTAATTCCAACTACACCATATTTGAAGTCACCATACTTGTACTTAGGCTGTTTTCTCTGCCTGCTATATTTTTCCATTCCTTCTTCACTTGGAGAAATCCGTGTTTCCCTTCAAGATTTAGCTTAGATATCAGATCCTCCAGGAGAAGCCTATGGACCCTCAGCAGGTGCAGTTAGATACCTCATCTCTCTGTCTCCCCACCATTCTATGCCCTTGACTATCTGAGTGCTCATCTGTTTCCACACTTGTTTTCTCCAGTTCACAGGTAGTTGCCATGCCACATTTTGCTTTCATTCCCTGACTTATGCCAAAACACTTAAAGCAGAGCAGAGCCCTTGTGAGTGTAGGCAACCCTGATAAGATCCTCTAAAAGTCCTATCATTTCTTACATTTTAGACAGGACAGTGGCCCCAAATCAACTTTTCTTGAATAAGTAAATGTGGGTACATTTACCAAACATTTTGCAGGCAATGCATTAAAAGACATAGACACATGCTAAGGGTAAGGTAAAGCAGGGTTAATGACTAAAACAAACAGGAAAACAAAGACAATTTGGATCCTAAAGCAAAACTAACCAAGAGGAAAACTGGGACAATACTTTGAAGATAAGGATTTGATGCTTTAAAGGGCTAAAGAACTGCAATTTAAAACTTTTAGAAAAATAGTATAATCTTTGGATTTCTGAGAGAGATCTTCAACATCTTCTACAAACCTTGAGAATACTGATTTATTGTACTATTGACTGGTAAAAGGAAGGCTGACCTGGGGGAATGATTTAATGATAGAAAGTCTCCAAGGAGTCTCAAAAGTATCACTTGTCCATAAAAATGGGGGATTGAAAGAGAAAAAAGAAGATGTAGATATAAATTATGTAGTCTTTTGGTGCTTTTGATATTATGCCTCACAAAAGGCTAATGTAAAGTAAGAAGAGAACACAGAAGCTTTTTGATTAAATAACAAAGCTGGATTAATATTTAAGGTACACTGTATTTATGAGCATAGGCACCTAAAAGGGAGAGAAATGACTAGAAGAAATATTTAAGGTTTAGCATTAATAATGATTTAGTTCCATTTGTTTTGTATGGTCAGTGGTAAGAAATGCAGTAAGACATGTGAGACCAGCCTCTCCCTCCCAATACTTAAGCCACTCCTGGGTTGTAAATTGTCACTTAGGAGATCTGCATTTAATTATTCTAATAGATCCACTTAGAATCACCCTTTTACTAGAGTGAATAGCACTGCAGTGCGATACAAGACATAAATAGATATGTAATTTCAGTTTAGAAAGAGATTTGTCATCAGAAGAAGCCAGTTTAGTGAAACATAGATAGGACATATATAAGAGGGTGCCAGGAACACAACAGGACTTGTGTTAGGCTCAACACAAGAGTTGCCGAGCAGGTGGCACTCACTCTATGACTATGTCTACACTGCATCACTCATGACAGCCCCCACAAAGCACGTGGAAAAGTGAGAGCCAAATTGGAGCAAAAAGGCACTTTCCAGCATATATCTTTACTTCACATCCATACTTGGTTTGATGGAAGAAATCTTCCAGATCCTGACCCGTTTATCAGCACAAAGCCTTCATAAAAAGTCAAAAGGTTGGGGTATCTGGATGGCTCAATCGGTTGAGCGTCTGACTCTTGATTTCGGCTCATGTTACAATCTTATGGTTTGTGGGTTCTAGCCCCGCATTGGACTCTGCGCTCACAGCACAGAGCCTGCTCGGGATTCTCTCTCTCCCTCTCTCTCTGCCTCTCCCCTGTTCACAGTGCTCGCTTACTCTCTCCCTTTCTCTCTCTCAACATAAATACATAAATAAACTTTAAAAATTAAAAAAAATCAAAGTTTGTTCCATGAAGGTTGAAAAAAATTAAACATGCAAACTTCCAAGTAAAGCAACATGACTGAAAATATGAGCCCATGCCTCCAGTTTATGAACATGTATTAATCACCTATTGAATGCCATGTACAAAGTGTTCTGAGATCACAGATGAAGAGAGAGTAACTGTTTATGAGGAAGTCCAGGAAGGCTTCACAGGGGAAATCATCTTTAGAATGAGCCTTGACAGGTGAATTATGGGCAGACACACAAGGCACAGCATCCCAGTTTAACTGGTGAACACCATGCAAATGCAAAGAAGCAAGGAGAAGCAAGATAAATTTGGGACACACAAAATGTTCAATATGGCTGTACAGAGACAACAGTGTAACTTGAAAAGAACATGTGATGTGAATCAGATACTAACTGTATGACATTGGGCAATTCATCTCCTTGAAAAAAATACTTTCTAAGAAAAATGATAATATGATATCTATTTCAAGGGTTGCTATAAGGATAAAAAGAAAAACAAAAACTACAGTATGTGGAAGTGGATTAGTGTAAAGTATGCTCTCAATAATTTATTTTTGTTATTATTAGTACAAATAGCTGACATGAATTCAAAGCAAAATAAAATTCTACCGTGGTCAAAAATATAGCTAATCTAGTCTTGTCCTACGTTATTAATTGTGTGAACAGTGCTGTGATATCCAACCCAGATCTCCCCTTCAGGATTGAGGTATTCATTCTTCCATCCACTAGGCACATCGACTAATTTCTGTGTCCAAATCCAAGAATTGCCCTCTGCCAAAGGGATACCCCCCACACACACCCCACCCTAAGGTTAAGTTCTCTCCCAAGGGCATCCAGTGATTGACAAATAGGAAAGTACAAAGTCCTACTATCTTGCCTCAAATTGGAAAAACTCTGCAAGACTCCAGATCCAGGGTTCCCCCGTGGGATGAACTAAGCTATTGCAGCTAAGCCCCAGCTCAACTTCTCCCCCCAGCCATTCCTAGTCTCCTCATTTTCTGATTTGTGCAGTTCCTGAGAGTGCACCCCAATAAACCTGTTATATACAAATCTCTGCTTCAGGGTCTGTTTCCAAGGAACTCAACCTAAGGCAGTCACACTCTGTTAATTCACTGCAACACTAAGAACCTCAATGTAGTTCAGATCTATGAGACTGATTCATTCATAATAACCCCTTAAAACTTATTGACAAGGGCCTAAGGCACAACTGCCTTGCCCTGGGCTGAATTTCACCGTAGAGTAGCATTGTCAGTGGCCTCTGTGTATTCTTAGTAGTATTTCTACTAAAGAGCCAACATAGAGGGCATAGGCTCCAAGCCTTAGAGATTCAAACAAAAAACAACATTTGACCATTCCATGCCCTCCAAATCTATTAGATGCCACCAACGGCAGAAGAAAACAGGTTTCACAATACACAAAATGTGCATTCCCTATGCCTTCAGCATTGTGAGGAAAGTTTTCTTGCCCTGAATCATTTCTGGGCTGGTGTAAAGGATCACTGCAGAATAGCTTAACACAGCAGTAAAACTAAATGAAAGCACTAACGTCAATTACATGGAAAAGTTCTTTCATAGGGACCGGAAGCCACATTTGGAACTTCTTGGCCTCTAGAAAAAATATATTAAAAACGAAAAGTGAGAAAGCCTAGAGAAGCATCTATTCCCTTCCAGGTGAGGGGCAAGGTAAAGTCTTGAGCAAGATAGCTGCCAGGAACCCAGGCTGGCCTCTTTAGAGCCCCCGTTCTCAAATCTATCAGATGCTGAAGTCTTTTCTTTACTCAAAAAGAATGAAGGTGCATGTGAGGGCAACTGCCTCACCCCATTCCACCTGCTAAACCTAACAGAGAAAGGCTGCTTGAATGCTCACACTCCCAAAGCAGATTTGTATTGATAGAGTAACCAAAGCTGTACTTGGGGATGTTTCTTGATTCTGTAAACAGATAGAGACAAATTCACAGGAATGAGAATAACTCTCTCACATACTTTACCATTCTTTACACTTTGTTGAAAAGTCAGCAGAGAACTTCACACTTCATTGAAAATCCATTAAAACAATTACTAGGTCATTAGCATGGACTTTTAAGCACTGGCTTTCAAACTCCACTTACTAAAGAAAGCTCTTAGATAGACCCTCAGCTCCCTTAGCAAGCACAGTCCTAGGGAGCTTTTAGTACACATTCAAAACAGACAAAGCCACGTTGCGGAAGGAAGGAAGGAAGGAAGGAAGGAAGGAAGGAAGGAAGGAAAGAAGGGAAGGAGGGAGAGAGAGGGAGAGAGAGAGAAAGAGAGAGAGAGAGGAAAAAAGTTATTCTCACTGAAAATAAAGAAAATATCATGCACAAACCACTTATATAACAGTGTATATTACATAATAGAGCCATTATGTATCACTCCTCAATTTTACATAGTAAATTTAGTAGATGGTCAGTAAATGTTGGATGACTCAAGAATGAGTTTCCTAAGGCAATCACAAATACCTATTGAATGCCTACCAAGGCGTTAAATATTATTTGTGTGGTCACTATTTATCTCCAGACCATACTCATCCTTGAACTTCAGACTTAATATTTTCTCCTGCCTGGTTGGATCTCACTGAGATATCTAACAAATCCTCGAATAGAACTTATCCAAAACTGAACTCTTGATCTTCCTCCAAAGCTACTCTACCTACCCATAGTCTCCTCCATCTCAGTCATACAGTATGTACTTTTTCTTCTTTTAATCCACACAATTAATTTGAGATTCATTTGCGCCTTTGCATTTATCACTAGTTTGGGTTGTTTGTTTGTTTGTTTGTTTTTCTGAGTAGTAGTCCACTGTCTCCATATACACTTATTTTTCTGCCCCTTCTTCATTAATGGCCATTTGAGTTGTTTCTTGGTTTTGTAACTGAACCGAAGGACAGTCCATCCACTTGATGCCCAACAATCCAATAAACTGACACTGAGCTTTTGCTTTGAAGATAGGTGATTTGTTGGCGTGTCCTCCAAGAGAAAGGGGAGATAATGCTCAAAAGTTCCAAACTTCCTGATGGCCTGCAAGTGAGGATTTTTAAGGGCAAAATTTGGGGCAGGACACCCTCCTGAGAAGATGGGTGTCGTTGATTGGAGACCCCTGAGGTCATTCTAGCTGGTGTTGGTGCTGCTTCATCTGGTCCCCTTGAGGTTTTGCCCACCTCAAGAGACTTGGATTCTACTAAGAAAGAAGTATCTTTATTCTTGATGTTAGAGAACTCATTAGGTACATCTGGTGATTATATATATCTCTGGGGTAGTGCTTGTTAACTACTTGTCCTACAGTTTCCTTTGAATGGTAAGAGAACATTCTTACCCTTGAGTGTATCCAGTCCCTGGTGGGTCTGGCCATGACTGGAGTTGATAGGACTTCTGGTGTTTCTTCTCCCATCTGAACGGGCAAGATGGACATCAAGTGCATTTTGGACTATAACAAAATACAACTGATATAAATTTCAAAGAGGCTACAAGGTAGGAATATGTTTAAATTTCTAAGAGACTGCCAAACTGGTTTCCAAAATGATTGTGCCTTTTTACATTCCCATCAGGAATGTATGGGAGTTCCAGTTGTTCTACATTCTCAGCATTGGTATGATTATTCTTTTTTATTTTGGTCATTCTAGTAAGTGTGTATTGATATCTTTTTGTGAATTTAATTTGCAATTTCCTGATGAACAATGATGTTGAACATCTTTTCAAATGCTAATTGTCCATTCACACATCTTTTCTTGGTGTAGTCCCTATTCAAATATTTTCCCTACTTTTAAATGCAGTTGTTTATTTTTTATTATTGAGTTTTGAGATTTCTTTATTCCGGATATAAGCCTTTCATCAAGTATATGACTTACAAACGTTTTCTTCTAGTTTGTGACTTGCCTTTACATTTTCTTAATAATTTCTTTTGAAGAGGGACTCCTGGGTGGCTCAGTGGATTAAGTGTCTGACTTCGGCTCAAGTCACGATCTCATGGTTGGTGGTTTGAGCCCCGTGTAGGGCTCTGTGCTGACAGTTCAGAGCCTGGAACCTGCTTTGGATTCTGTCTCCCTCTCTCTCTGCTCTTCCCCTGCTCGTGTGCACTCTCCCACTCTCTCTCTCTCAAAAATAAATAAACTTTAAAAGTTTTTGATTTCAATTTCTTATTGCTTATTGCTACTATATAGAAGCAAAATTAATTTCATATATTAATCTTATATCTTGTAATCTTGTTAAACTTGGTTTTCAAGTAGGTTTTTTGTAGATTTCATTTGATTTTCTACATAGATGATTATGTTGTCCTCAAAGTCAATTTTGCTTCTTCTTTTTCAATATGCCTGTTATAATCTCTTTCTTACCTTAAATCACTGGCCAAACTCTCTGGCACAATATTAAATGGATGTAGCAATTACAGCCATTCTTGTTTTGTTTTTGATCATAAGGGAAAACATCCAGTCTTCAACTAATAAGTATGATGTAGCCTAGTTTTTGGTAAATGTCTTTTAATCAGGTTATGGAAGTACCCTTCTATTCCTAGTTTGTTAAGAATTTTTATCAGGTATTGATGTTGGATTTTTGTCAAATGCTTTTCTGCATCTATTTAGAGGATTGTATTTTTTTTTCTTTTTTAGTTTGTTGATGTGGTGAACTGCATATATTGATCTTCTATTGTTAAATCAATGTTGCATGCCTCAGATAAATCCACTTAGTCATAATGTATTATCCTTTATTATTGGAGTCATTTTGCTTAAATCGTATAGAATTTTAGCATCTATAAAAGATATTGGTTTGTAGTTTTCCTTTTTATGACATCTTTATCTGGTTTGGTATTAAGATAATGCTGGCTTCATAGAATTAATTGAGAAGTAATGTCTCTTCTTCAGTTTTCTTCTTTTTAATTTTTTTAATGTTTATTTATTTTTGAGAGAGAGAGACAGAGAGACAGAGCACGAGCAGGGGAGGAGCAGAGAGAGAGGGAGACACAGAATCCGAAGCAGGCTTCAGGCTCTGAGCTGTCAGCACAAAGCCCCACGCACGGCTCGAACTCATGAACCGTGAGATCATGACCTGAGGCAAAGTCACTTAACTGAGTCACGCAGGTGCACCTTCTCTTCAATTTTCTGAAAAAATTTGTGTAGTACTAGTATAATTCCTTTCTTAAATAATTTGTAGAATTCACTACTGAAGCCTTATCTCTTTGGACTTTTCTTTGTGGAAAGGTTTTTAACTATAAATTCAATTTCTAAACAGATATAGAGATACTTAGATCATTTCATTATTCCTGAACAAACTTTGAAAGTTTGTGTCTTTCAAGAATTTTGTCACTTTCCTCTCAATTGTGGTGTTTTTGGGTGTAAAATCAATCATGATATTTCTTTATAATAATTGTAATATCTATAGAATCTTTAATGATGTCACCTGTCTCATTTGTGATATTATAATTTGAAACTATTCCTTTTTTCTGTATTAATTTAGGAAGAGGTTTATCAGTTTTATTGCTTTTTCTCTAAGAATAACCTTTGGTTTCAGTGACTGTTTTTGTTTTCTAATTCTTTTGCTTGTTTTTGCTCTGATAAGTATTTTCTTTCTTCTGCTTACTTTGTTGTTGTTTTCTAGTTCTTAAGATGGGAGCTGAGATCATGGATTTGAGACCATTTTCACTTTCTGACGTATTTAGTGCTATCAGTTTCTCTCTCCAAGTAGTCTTCTAGTGGCATTCCAAAAATTCTGATACTTTGTGCTTTTATTTTCACCTACTTTAAGTAGTTTCTAATTTCTATTTTGATTGCTTCTCTTTTTGACCATGAAGAGTGGGTATTCAACTGGTTTAAAGTTTCAGTTATGCAAAATAAATAAGTTCTAGAGATCTGTTATACAGGGTTGTGCTTATAGTTAATAATACTGTATTGTGCACTTAAAATTTGTTTACAGGTGGGGCGCCTGGGTGCCTCCGTTGGTTAAGCATCTGACATCAATTCAGGTCATGATCTCACAATTCTTGAGTTCAAACCCCGCGTGGGATTCTGTGCTGACAACTCAGAGCCTGGAGCCTACTTCAGATTCTGTGTCTTGCTCTCTCTTTGCTCCTCCCCAGCTTGCTCTCTGTCTCTGTCTCTCTGTCTCTCTCTCTCTCTCAAAAATAAAGAAAAACATTTTAAAAAATGGTTAAGGGGCGCCTGGGTGGCGCAGTCGGTTAAGCGTCCGACTTCAGCCAGGTCACGATCTCGCAGTCCGGGAGTTCGAGCCCCGCGTCAGGCTCTGGGCTGATGGCTCGGAGCCTGGAGCCTGTTTCCAATTCTGTGTCTCCCTCTCTCTCTGCCCCTCCCCCGTTCATGCTCTGTCTCTCTCTGTCCCAAAAATAAATAAACGTTGAAAAAAAAAATTTTTTAAAAAATAAAAAAAAAAATGGTTAAGAGGGTAGAGCTCATGTTAGTGTTCTTACCATGACATAATTAATTTAAAAGAAATATCTTCATAAGCTCTAAAAACTAAAATACAGCACTAAAATTAGATATAAAAATTGCAATACAAAAATGCATAGAAAAATAACTGAAAGGAAAAAAATGTCATAACATTCTTTTACCAGTGTTAACATGTTAACATTCTTCCTATACCAATCATGAAATAATGGGTGACATTCCTTTTGCTTTTTTATATTTTGAATTTTCTTTGAAATTTATAAACTTTATAAAATGAAAATTATATAGTATAGCATATAATACATTTGAAAATAATTATAATTTGGCTCTTGTTTCTAACTAAAATACTGATTTTCTTTAGGACAAAACAATAATCTTTTAAAGAAATTTAAAATTTTTTATTCCTTTGTGTCAATTCACATTTCCATCTGTTGTCTTTTATTCCTTCTGCATGAAGCAGTTCCTCAACATTTCTTATAGTGTGAGTCTATCAGCAAAGAATTTCCGAGCCTACTGACAAAGACTTCTCTCAGGTTATTATTTGTTCTTTATTTCTTTATCATCTTAAGTTCAGTAATGTTCAGTGTATTTACATTTTTGTGCAACAGATCTCCAGAACTATTTCATCTTGCAAAACTGAAACTTTGTTACTGATTGAATAGCAACTCCCCATTTCCTCGCCCTTGGCAATCACCATTTTATCTGCTTCTATGAGTTTGACTAGATACCTCATATAAGTGAAATACTAATATATTTTTTTTGTGACAGGCTTATTTCACTTAACATAATGTCCCCAAGGTTCAGTCATGCGATAAGATATGATGGATTGTTTTTGTTTTTAAAGATGAATAATATTCCATTGTATTTATATGCCACATTTTAAAAACTCATTTATCCATAATAAGCATTCAGTTGTTTCTACCTCTTAGCTATTGTAAATAATGCTACAAAGAACATGGGTGTGTAATCTGAGTTCCTGATTTCAATTATGTAGACGTATACCCAGAAATGGAATTGTTAGATCCTATAGTAGCTTTACTTTTAATTTTTTGAGAAACTTTCATATTGGTTACCATAGTAGTTGCACCATTTTGCATTCTACCAACAATTTGAAAGGGTGCTAATTTCTCCAAATCTTCCCCAACACTTGTTATTTTCTCATCTTTAAAAAATACTTGTTCATTTTGAGAGAGAGAGAGTGTGCAGGGAAGGGGCAGAGAGAGAGGGAGAAAGAGAATCCCAAGCAGGCTCCATGTGTCAGCTCAGAGCCCCACGTGGGGCTAGATCTCACAGAATCAGATGCTTAACCAGCTGAGCTACCCAAGTGCCCCTTTCTCATTTTTATAATGACCATCCTAATGGACGGGGCGTTATATCTCATTGTGGTTTTTGATTTGCGTTTCTGTAATGATTAGTAATATTGAATATCGTTTCATTCACTTGTCATTCATTTGTATATCTTCTTTGGACAGTGAGTTGGGAAGGGGCAACAGAGAGGGGATCAGAGGATCTGAAGCAGGCTCCACACTGATAGCAGAGAGCTCATGCAGGGCTCAAACCCGTGAACTGAGACATCATGACCTGAGCCAAAGTCAGAAGTTTAACCAACTGAGCCACCCAGGCTCCCCATCCTTTGCCCATTTTAAAATCAAGTTAGCTGATTTTTATTATTGTTGTTGAGTTGTAGGAATTCTTTATATATTCTGGATATTAACTTCTTATCAGACATATGGTTTGCAAATATTTTCTTCCATTCCATAGGTTGCCTTTTTACTCTACTGATTATTTTCTTTGATGCACAAAAGTTTTTAAGTTTGATGTGTCTCATTTGTCCATTTTTGCCTTTAGTGTCTGTACTTCAGGTGTCATATCCAAGAAATTATTGCCAAATCCAAATCATGAAGCTTTTCCTCTATGTTTTCCTCTGGGAGGTTTGTAGTTTTAGGCCTTACATTTTGGTTGTTAGTTAATTTTGACTTAGTTTTTATAAATGGTTTAAAGTAAGTGTTATACACTGACTTCATCCTCCTCAAATTCATATATTAAACTCATGACCCCCAATGTGACTGTATTTGGAGATATAGGGCCTGTAAGGTGGTAATTGAAGTTACATGAGGTCATAAGGTGGGGCCCTAATCCAGTAGGACTGGTGTCTTTATGAAAAGAGATACCAGAGTGCACAAGCAGAGTACAGGGCATGGAAGGACACAGAGAAAAGACTGCCACTTACAAACCAATGAGAGAGGACTCAGGAGAAACCAAACCTGCCCACACCTTCATCTTGGACTTCTAGCCACCAGAACTATGAGAAAAACATTTCTATCATTTGAGCCACCAAGTCTGTGATATTTTCTTATGATAGCACTAGCAAACTAATACAGGAAAGGTTGAACTTCATTCTTACGTAGTGGATATCTAGCTTTCCCAATGCCATTTGTTGAAGAGACTTTTTAGTTGTTGTATATACGAAAACAATCTTTATTTTACTTTATTTGGTAAAAAGATATTTGCACTGGATGGATTAACTTAAATTCATAGATTTTTTTTCTTTCAGTGTTCTTTATTTTTATTTTTTTGTTTATTTATTTATTTTGAGAGACAGAGACAGAGACAGAGCATGAGTGAGGGAGGGGCAGAGAGAGAGGGAGACACAGAATCTGAAGCAGGCTCCAGGCTCTGAGCTGTCAGCACAGAGCCCTACACGGGGCTTGAACCCACGAACCAGGAGATTATGACCTGAGCTGAGGTTGGATGCTTACCTGACTGAGCCACCCAGGTGCCCCACGTTCAACATTCCTTAAATGTTGCTCCACTGCCTTCTTACTGCATTGTTCCACTGAGAAATCTGCTGTCATCTTTATCTTTGTTCCTCTGTTTTTAATGTGCCTCCTCACAGCTGCTATACGGGTCTGTTTTATCTTTTGCTTTGAGCAATTTGATCATGATGTTTCCTTGTGTAGTTTTCCTCATGTTTCTTTTACTTGGGGTTTAAGAAGCTTCTTTGATCTTTGGCTTTACAATTTTCATTAAACGTGGAAATTTTCAGCCATTATTTCTTCAAACATTTTCATTCTGTCTCCCTCTTTCCTCCTGTCTTTTAAGCACTTCAATTGTATATACCCTGTGTCATTTGAAGTTGTCCCATAGCTCATTGATGCTCTTTTCATTTTTTAAAAAAAATTATTTCTTTCTGTGTATTTCATTTTGGATAGTTTCTGTTGCTATGCCTTCAATTTCATTCATCTTTCCATTGGCAATATTAAATCCATGCATTTTCAATGGAGGGACTATCTCTCCAAGAAGGCAAAATTTAGTTCTTGGGAGGTAAAAATGTCTTTTACAGTATATGTGTGATTATAAATGTCATGAGAGATGGAGGTTTTAGGGTGGGGGGATATCCAAAAAGTTCCTTGGGGGTGTTAATAAGAAAGGTTGAGAAAGTTGATATAATCTGCTAATAATACACAGGATATTTTTCATCTCGACATCAGACATTGTAGTTTTTTTTCCCTCTTAACATTACAGTTATTTTTTTAATGTTTATTTATTTTTGAGAAAGAGAGAGACAGAGAGACAGAGCAGGGTTGGGGCAGAGAGAGAAGGAGACACAGAATCTGAAGCAGGATCCAAGCTCTGAGCTGTCAGCACAGAGCCCGATGAGGGGCTCCAACACATGAACTGTGAGATCATGACCTGAGCTGAATGGGGGCTTAACTGACTGAGTCACCCAGGCACCCCTCTCTTGAGATTACATTTAGATCCATTTCATATCTTCTATGTTTCTATTTAACTTTTTGAACAAATGGGATGCAATTATAATAGCTGTTTTAATATCCTCATCCATAATTCTAACACCTGTGTCGGTTTTGGGTGAGTTTTAGCTGATTGAGTTTTGTCCTCATTAAAGGTCATACTTTTCTGTTTCTTTCATATTTGATAATCTTTTATTAATGTTAGAAATTGTAATTTTACCTTGTTTTTGTATTTCTATAAATCTTCTTAAGCCTTGTTCTAAATGCAGTTAATTTACTTGAAAGAGTTTAATACTTTTAGGTCTTGCTTTTAAGATTTCTTAAGTGATACCAGAGTAACATTTAATTGAGGGCTAATTATTCCCAAATACTGAGGCAAGACTTTTGGGTTCTACCCACTGCCCCATGAATTATGATGTTTTTCAGGTTGGCTGCCCCTAGCCTTTTGTGAATACTGGATACTGTTATCTCTGATCCCTTTGGAAGATTCTTTCCCCAGCCCCTCAGGTAGTTTCTTCACATGCATGCATACTTGTACTAATCAATATTCTGATGAGTAATCAAGAGGAACCCTCTGCAATTCTCCAGATCTCTCTCTCTATCTCTCTCTTTCTCCTTCTTCCTCCCCTTCTCATTCTCTCTTCTGCATTATTCTGTCCTGCAAACTCTAACCACCTTGATGTCCCCAGACTTCGAGCTCCATTTCAGCTAAATAAGTTTTCTGGGATTATCCTGGGTTCTCCCTCCCTGTACCACAACCTGAAAAGTAAGGTACTAACCGTGGACAAGTATTGGGCTCACTTCATGTCTTCCTTCCCTCACAGATCATCTTTCATTGCCTGGTATACCCAGGGTCTTGAAAACTGTTGCTTCATATATTTTATTTTTTTTTCCTTTGGTTGTTTCACGTGAGAATATAAATCTAGTCTGTTATTCCATGTTATTCAGAAGTGGAAGTCCATAAGCCAGAATTAACATAAACTTTTTTTCTTTTGCTTCCATATCCAATCCATCAGAAATTATTATTGGATTTACCATTAAAATGTATCCAGAATCTTACCATTGTTTACCATCTCTATGGCTACCAAATAATGATGGGTACAAACCACCATGATCTCTCAAAGACTATCTCAATAGTCTTATAATTGACTTCCCTTCTCCCACTTGCAATCTATTTATCTACTATCCTAAAATAACAAGTAAAAAATGTCCTATTAAAATTTTCAGCCATATTATGTAACTCTTGTACTCAAATTCCTCCAGTGTCTTTTTATTTTTAAAAAAATTTAAGCTCTTTAAAATCCCCTACAATGTTCTAAGTGATATACTTCAATTAAAGCTCAGCTCCTACTATTCTCAATTTTCTCCATCCACCCTGACACTACTATTCCTAGAATATGTGAAGTGTACAGGTACCATTGATCTTTGAATTTGATGTTCTCTTTACCCAGAAGAGTCTTTCCTCATATAGGCATAAAAATGTTTGCAGTGTGACAAACTTTGTGCTTAATACTCAAGATAAAATACCTTTATTTATCTATCCAGTCATTAAACAAACATTATGTAGTATAATTGTGAATAAAATGCACCTAGTAACTGTCCTCACAGAGTCTATAGACCATGTTGTAAGAGAGACAGTTAAACATTGATTCATCAGTTAATTCACCAAATATTTATTGAGCACCTACGCCTAACATTGTGTACTGAATTATGGGAAAATAACAGTGAAGAGAACATTTAAATAATCTGCCTTATAGAGCATACATTCTAGTGGAGGAAGAAAGAGAATAAATGAACAAGTACATGTATACCATACAGATATTCGTGTTTTGGAGAAAAGATAAAGCATGGTAGGAGAATGGATAGTGCCAAAGTAAGGATCAGGGTAGGCTTAGCTCTTTTTTATAAATCCAGTGAAGAACAATTTCCTAGTACAATAATATTTAGCAAAGATCTTGAAGAAAATATGGGAGTAAGCCATGTGGCTAAGTGAGCAAAAATGTATTCCAGGCAGAAGTAATAGCACATGCAAATGTCGTAGGAGTAGTCTTTGTGTATTTGAGGAAGAGTGAAGAGGACGGTAGGACCAATTCTACCTGTGAAAGATGACAACAACAAAATTCATAGGTGAGGTGTTTCTCCACTTAAATCCACATGAGCCTGGGTGGCTCAGTCGGTTGAGCATCGACTTCAGCTCAGGTCATGATCCCACGGTTCGTGGGTTCGAGCCCCACATCAGGCTCTGTGCTGATGGGTCAGAGCCTGGAGCCTGCTTCAGATTCTGTGTGTCTCTCTCTGTCTCTCTGTCTCCCAAAAATAAATAACCATTAAAAATTAGAGGAAAAAAATCCTTCAGCGGCACCTGGGTGGCTCAGTCATTTAAGAGTCCAACTCTGGATTTCAGCTCAGGTCCTGATCTCACTGTTTGTGAGATCGAGCCCTGTGTAGGACTCTGTGATGATAGCATGGAGCCTGCTTGGGATTCTCTCTCTCTCCCTTTCTCTCGGCCCCTCCCTCATGCGATCTCTCTCTCACACACAAAATAAATAAACATTTAAATCCTTTAGAAGGATGAGAAGTGAGGTTATTACACATGGAAGGAACTGAACAAAGGCTAAGAAATATGAAAGGCCATATTTGCAGAATGGAATGAATCCAGTATGACTCCAGTATGACTGGAGCTTAAATTGGGAGGAGTCCTGCTAGAGATAAATTTGGCAAGTTTAGCAGTGTCAAGACATTGCAATGTCAAGATTGCTATAAAAAGTTTGTACCGGCGTGCCTGGGTGGCTCAGTCGGTTAAGCGGCCGACTTCGGCTCAGGTCATGATCTCGCGGTCCGTGAGTTCTAGCCCCACGTCGGGCTCTGTGCTGACCGCTCAGAGCCTGGAGCCTGTTTCAGATTCTGTGTCTCCCTCTCTCTCTGGCCCTCCCCTGTTCATGCTCTGTCTCTCCCTGTCTCAAAAATAAATACATGTTAAAAAAAAATTAAAAAGTTTGTACCACAGCAGTGCCTGGGTGGCTTGGTCAGTTAAGCATCCAACTCTTGATTTTGGCTCAGGTCATGATCTCAAAATTGGTAAGATCAAGCCCCTTGTCGGGTGCTGTGCTGACAGCACAGAGGCTGCTTGGGATCTTCTCTCTCTCTGCCCCTCTCTCACTCTCTCTGTCTCTCAAAATAAATAAATAAACTTTTTTTAAGTTTATACTATATACTCTGGGCAATAGACAAGTTTTAATCAGGGAACTATACTTTATATGTATGAATGAAGAAATATTGGACAATAATGGCATGATTAATACCAGAATCTGGCCAAGGGGATTTGATCTAGGTATTGTCATGGCTCCAAATTATCTTAAGAAGTTGCTGGGGACCATAAAATAAGAGAGAGAGACAAGAGAGTGTATGGAAAGCCCTAGAGTGAAGTCTTGGAAAGAGAAGATAGTTAAGCAGTACTTTTTTTTTTTTTAATGTTTGTTTATTTTTGAGAGAGAGAGAGACAGAGAGAGAGCGTGAGCAGGGGAGGAGCAGAAAGAGAGGGAGACACAGAATCCAAAGCAGGCTCCAGGCTCTGAGCTGTCAGCACAGACACTGATGTGGGGCTCGAACTCATAGTCCATGAAATCATGACCTGAGCTGAAGTCAGATGCTTAACTGACTGAGACACCAGGCACCCCAGTTAAGCAGTACTTTTTTAGGAAGGTTTTTTTTTTTCCAATATAAAATGTTATATTCTTCAGTGTGTCTAAGAAATCTTCAGTGAAATATCTAGATTAGTCTTTAATGCACCTGAAGTTGGATTTGTGGTTTGTCCTGAGATATCATAATTTGCTGAGATAGGAGCAAGATGACAAGACACTCAAGAATCCAATTATATACTGGAAAATGTAATATTGTTAAAAACTCTGGTATTCCTTGATCCTAGTATGTATTGGGCAGGTGGGTGCTTGTTATTGGAGAATTCCTCCATTGGGCTATTATTACATACCCACATACCTTGTATTTTTGTATCCCTCTTTAGACTAGACCTTGAGAACACTTTACAGGTGTAATATTGTGTTTTATACTAAGAAATATACATTTAATCTTCAACCCTGTTTCTGGCGCAGAGTTCCTAAAACTTGGAATTTTCTTAAGTGATAAGAGAGATAAAAGTGTCTTTTGTTGTATTAATGAGGTGACTTTTGGAAAATACCTAAGGATGGGGGCTGGTTGCCAAGAAACCACCCACATGATTAAAGGGTTGGAACTTTCAATTTCACCCACCTGACCTCCAGGGAGTGGAGAGGATCTGGAGTTTGAATCAATCACCGAGGGCCAATGATTTAATCAACCAGGCCTATGTAATGAAGCCCCCAGTAGAAACGCAAAAGGAGGGGGTTTAGAGAGCTTCCAGGTTGGTGAACACATGGAGATTCAAGAAGACTGGCATGCCTGGAAAAGGCATGGAAGGCTCCATAACCTTTCCCCACGTTTTCCCCTCTTTCATCTGGTGTGGACGTGGACGGTTGGGGGGGTTGGAGCAGTCTTGAGGGACTGAGTCCTTAACCTGCAGAATCTCATGCTATCTTCCGGTAGATAGTGTCAGAATTTAGTTGAATTTCAGGACACCCAGCTGTTGTTGGCAATGGGTGTGGTCACCCCCCCTACACACACATTGGAATTGTGTTGGTGATCAGAAGTGGGCTTGGAGTCAGAATCTTTAGCAGGATTGCAAAGAGTAAAAATATAGTGTCTTACTCACCCATTCAAAAATATTTCTGAATGCCTACTATGAACCCCACAATGTTGGAAGCACGCCCTCATAGAACTTATCTTCTCACTGGGAAAGGCAGACTATAAACAAAAGTTTGTTTGTTTGTATTGAGTAGCAATCTTAAGAAAAATTTAAATCAGGCAAAGGAAATAGAAGCAGCCAAAGGGAGGGTTGCAATTTTTAATCAAATAGTAACAAAAGACCACACTAAGAAAGTGACATTTAAGTAGAGTTGAAAGACATGAGAAAGAAGGGGCGGGGGGAGAGAGGGAGAGAGCACCTTGGAAAGAGTGTTTCTGAAAGGACATAACTAAGGCTGAGATTTTCCTGACACATTTGATGACTAGCAAGGAGACCAGAGGAGCTGCACAGAACCCAGTATGAGATGGAAGAGAACAGGGTAGGCTAGGAAGCAGATCATGTAGGACCTTGAAAGCCAGCATAAAACTTTGGCTTTTACTCTGAGTGGTGTGGGAAGCTCTTGGAAGGCTTTGAGCAAAAGGGTAATCTTCTATTTTGGTAAAACGGATCTGAGTTGAGAAGAGACTAAAGGGAATCAGAGTTGGAACCAGGGAGTCCAGCCAGGAAGTGATTTTAAGAGGTTACAGTGGTTCAGACCAGAATGATAGCAGCACAGTGGTGAGAAGCAGTTTAATTCTAGATTGATTAGACGGTTGAACTAACAATATTTGCTGATGGACCCGATGCTACTGATTCACATGTTCAATGTAGAGTTTTACCTGGAGAGACGTTAAAAGCCATCCTTAATATGAACTGCATGGCTGTGCTTAACATGAAGAGCTATGAGTGAATTCTAAGCTTAGAAACACATCTTTCCAGAAAAATGTAAAATTTAAATCACTCCTTCAAAAATGTGGTTATGTATTCTTTTCTAATAGCTGAATAGATAGGGAGCCTGAGGTTTAACGCTATCAATCCTCATAGGCTTCCTTTAAAAGGCTTCAAATTTATCTCAGTAGTAAGGTATCACTTTACCTAAAGCATAATATGATAATTGAAATGCTGAATAAAATGTTTTTACTTTGGAGGTAAGGGTGATTTAAAAAGAGAAAAAGATTGCTCACATGCTACTCACTTATTCCCTCTTTCTCTTAACACACCACACAAACCTTCAATTTTAAAGAATGCTTGCTCCTTCTGGTGAAAGTGTCCCTTGGTTTCTCATACCAGCCTTGACATAAAATCAGCTCCATATCTGGGAGGTCCACATTCCATGCAGCAGCCCTCCCTACGTCCTGGAGATGAAGGAGGGAATGAAGGGGCAGTGAAACCCTTTGACTTAAGCTACAGTTTGTTCTGAATTTCTTTCAACTGCTCCATTTTGGAAACTAAATATGCCTCAGCTAGGAGTGGGGACTGAGATTCCTGCCTATTTCCTTCCCGAACATGCACCTTATCTTTGTCTCCGTTTTGAGAAAATCAAATATCATTATGTTTCCAAAAATATTTATCTTGGAGCTTGGGGAGAATTCCTAGTTGGTGAGAAAGTGCTATTTCAAAGGAGGCAGGAAATAAATCTCTTGATGATACAGACGTCCCGAGCAATTGCATTACTCCAGTTGCTAGAGGCAGACTCGAACCTTCCGTGGCCTCCTTGTTTAGTTGAGGCCCTTCAGGAAAAGATCTTACTTGGCAGTATTCCAAGAGGAAGCTGATTAAAGTCCAATGGGAGTTGCAATGCCCTAATTTCAATTACCAATCAAATCAACACTCAGTGACCATGACAGAAGACCTGGAAAAGTGCCGAATTAATATTTATTCCCATGAAATATATAAAGATGTCCTCACTCTGGAAAGAACATTTGAGACCTGGTGATCAATAAGTAAATATGAGAGTCAGCTTTTAGCTCAACTCCCTTTCCCCTATCCCATGGTTGCGGCTACCAGAGAACAAGTAATTCTCAGGTAACTGGGATTGGAAAGATTCAAACTCCACCCTCCAACTCCTGGTCTGAGGACGTCAAATGGGATTTCTTAGACTTAGAAATGTGTTGGGGTATTTATCTCTTTTCTTCTCCTTTGTCTGCTTATATTGCAGTGAATTCCCCTAAATTTGCTATTGTGAGCAAGTCAGTGGCCTTCCCACCAACTAGAGATTTTGGAAGCAAAACCCACAGGCCATGGTTATCTCTAACTCTAGTAGCTACAACTTAAACCTGAGCGATATGAATTGTAAGTATTAGAGCTCCAAGTGTTTAGTTATGGTTAATTTATAACTAAACACACTAGTATTTAGTGGAACAAAAAAGGTCATTAGTGTCTTACTAGGAAGCAATTAAATTAACAGCTCAAAGCCATTCATCAATCCCAAAACAGATGCTGAACTTTTCTGTAGGAAATCAGATTCTGTAATGCAGGAAAAGAACTAAACTCAAACACAGAAAAACACACCCACCCCTCTCAGCTTCTTTCAAAACAAAAATCCACCTCTCTTTCATCTGCAGCCGGAGTCCCAGAGCTCTTTACATTTCAGAGCCAAACCCAGGAAAAAAACTGAGGAATTCAACCAGAAAACTCCCCAGGCTTACTGTGAAGTCATCCTCCTCTTTCCCCTACCACCCACCAACAGCATTCCCTCATCAACTGTGTGCTATTTTTCGGCAGTCAATGAGTAATAAGATTATTATTGTATAATAAAACAATATGTTCAAACTATATGAACTGTAATATTGATTAAGTAGCATACACCTCCCCCCAAAATAACCTTTAAATTATATTTGATAGACATTCTTAAAGTATATAGTGAGTATAAACTATGTACTTGGAAGGAAGTGGGAATACATACTAAGATTATTAGGAGCACCTGGGTGGCTTAGTCAGTTAAGCCTCTGACTCTTGATTTCGGCTCAAGTCATGATCTCACAGTTCATTAGGCTCTGCCCTGACCATGAGGGGCCTGCTTGGGATATTCTCTCACTCTCTCCCTGCCCATCATACCCCCCACTCTCTTTTAAAAGTAAATAAACTTTAAAAAAAGTAATAAACCCTGGTCCTGCCCTTGAGGAATATAATCTAGGGAATGCAATAGATGCATATCAACATGGCACATTGGAATGACCATGAACTTTGGAGCCAGAAAAACTAGATTCTGGTCTTGACATTGTCATTTAATAGTCAATTGACATTGGGAAATTAGTTTAACTTGCCTGAGCCTTAGTACCTTCCTATGTTAAATGAAAATAATGCTCAACTGATGGAGTTGTTGTAAAGATCAAATGGGGAGATGATGAATCAGCAAAAATTAAAGGGCACATTCACATTCAGATAATTTGAGAAATATTGAACAAAGGGATTCTTCATTAAAGCCAGAGCAACGTATTAGGAGGCCAGAAGAGACAATGCGGTACCTGTGGCTGGTATTAGTAGGTGATGAGCAAGGAGGTGAGAACAGTTGCCAGAACGCCCTCAGTACAGAAGGTAATATGGAGAGGGCAGTCTGATGGAAGTTAAGGTTCTCAGTGACTTCACAGTGAGACACAGTGGGAACTTACTTTCTCCAATCCCTGCCAGGGCTCCCCATCGACTTGAACCCAAGGTTTTTATTGAGGTGGCCCATATGGCTCTTTCTCCAAGTGCACAAAGCAGAGTGGAGAAGGCTGGCAAAAGAATCTAAAGGAGCAACAGATAATTCCCATTCCAAATGATTTATAAAATCTAGGGTACAAAATATGTAAGTTATCCTAATACTACCGACTGCTTGCTATATTTGTACTATGCTAAATAGTATGTATGCCTTTATCATTTAATCATCTAAGAAAGTTATTATGTTCAGACTGTATATGAAGGATCTGAGGCAAAGCAGTGTTAAATAACTTTAGAGGTAAATAAAATAGGAATTCACACCCACATCCGACTCGAGTTTACATCTGCTATGATGTAGTGTCTCCTACTCAGTAGATAAGTACTGATTAATTGATGCTGTTAAGATTTTTCATAGCATTTAATCTGTACTCTTAATGCAGCCACTGGCTTCTTTTGCAATATATCCCAAGTTCATCACCTTCAGAACTGGGCAGCCCCTCACTATCCTGAATAAGTACTTAAAGAGGCAATTAACTCAGACCATTCATACTGTGAATGCCCTTTTAAAAAGCAGTATGAGAAGATAAGACTCAAGTTATTGTTACAGGCATGCTATTACACCAAGACTCTTACATTCCCCACTCTGCTATTAACTCAATATGTCTGTGGACAAGCTATCCAGACCTTCAACTTGTTTCCTCACTAGAAAATGGGCAAATCTGGGGAAAGGGCTAGTTGGGGGAGGTGATCTTTAAGGTCCCCACTCTAAGATCCCACGTATTTATTATGTTTACAAGGTATGAAACATTCGGGATGTATCTAAAGTTGTTTAATGATTGCTTATAGTGGGCTTCTTGTATCGAGGTGTTCAGAATAGAGTTCAATGTTGCTGAGATTATGGCTGATTCTTTTTTTTAAGTGTATCTTTTTACAAAGTCAAGCCGACCCCAATATCTATGATACACATAATCAGAAATAAAGCAGAAATTTATATATAACCCAAAGATGAAAAGGCAGTTTGGGAAATGAGAAAAGTGCTGTTTTATTGAGTATTTACTATGCCAGACAATGTACTAAGCGCCATACAGATTTTGTGTAATTTAATAAAGAAATGATTAAATTAAGAGTTAGGGGCGCCTGGGTGGCTCAGTTGGTTGGGCGTCCGACTTCAGCTCAGGTAATGATCTCACGGTTTGTGGGTTCAAGCCCCACATCAGGCTCTGTGATGACAGTTCAGAGCCTGGCACTTGCTTCGGATTCCATGTCTCCCTCTCTCTGCCCCTCCCCTGATTGTTCTCTGTTCTCAAAAATAAATAAATGTTAAAAAAAAATTTTTTTAAAGAGAACATGACTCCCCATTGTTCTTACTAACTAGCTTATGTTGGGAGACAATTCCCCATGGATCTCTAGCATTTCTTCATGTCTTATGAACAGGAGTATGAACTCCCTGTATCTTCTCACGTATGTTATACAGCATTGAATGATAGAGATAGTGACTCTTCTGAAACAAGGGTCAGCTTTGCTTACTGCTTATTATAAAAGATATAAATCTTTAAGCTCAGGGCTCCTCAGCTGTGACACAAACCCACTGTGTGTACATGTAACATCCACTTGGGCACCTTCCACTTCACTCCCATGAGGCTGGTGGGCAGGTAGAGAGAACAAGGAGAAATGATGCAAATGTAATGTCCATGAAGTTTGCTAGGCCAAGAGAATAAAGTCCTTTGCTTCCAACCCAGGAATGCCATGCCTCTGCCGGCATCCATGACAGTATGGACGGCTAATTTGCTAGCTTGTCAGTAAGATAAAACCTCAAAACTTCCCAATTCTTTACCTTGTGACCTTGAACTATTCATTTTTCCTCTTGGAGCTTCATTTTCATTATCTATAAAATGACCTCTTACATCTTATGCCCCCTGGTTCATTGCTTTTGAATTTGGGGGAATATTTCAAATGAATTTTTCTGAATTCCAAAGTGTGCATAAGCACTCCATTAAAAGCAAACAAGTAGATAGAGTGTGTCTATAACTGAAGTGTATGTAGGATGACCGTTCAACAGGAACCAGGAACAGCAGATGGGTCCTGGGCACCCACTCTGTGCCAGGCACTATTCCAGGTGTGTGTGTGGCATGGGCTGGAGACAGAAAATAAACAAGCTAACCACCAACTTGTTAGCTTAATATGCACAAGCTATTAATATGCTTGTTAGCTTAATATGCACAAGCTTTATAATAAAGTGAAGTAGTAATAAAGTGAAGTAGTAATAAATATCAAGAAGAAAAACTAAACAGAGACAAGGGTGAAGTGGCAGGAGTTGCTACTTTTCATAGGATTGTCCATACCTCAGAGAACTCTTTGAGTGGAGATCTGATTGAAGTAGGGTTAGAGCCATGTGACTACCTGACTTGAGATCCTTCCAGTAAGGGAGGAGAGTGAGTGCTCACATCTGACATGGGAACGAGCTTCATGTTGATGTATCACCATCATCTTAAGGGTTCATGTTTCTTCTGAAATTCCTATACATTACCATCCACTGCACACAAACATCCCAAACCTCCTAATATTTTAGATGTTTTTCCTCTGTGCCTACAGTAATATTCAGGGAAGAGGTAGATATAAAACCCCCTCTGCTTCCCTGATTCGTGCACCTTGTTTAATTTTTGGCACTTTCATTTATGGCAGATATTCAATTATTAGCCTTGATCTTCTGTCTTCTCTTTAGGATTGATCCAAATGATAGCTCTCTACAAATGATAGAAACTGAAAAATTGAAGGAAAAGTCTTGCTCTGAGTTTACTGTTTATAATAAACCTTAGAAACTGATTTTTGTCTCAACTTCCAGAAGCCTAAGTGAGAATTGTTTTTTACCATTCAGCCATTTTGGCAGACTTAAGGATGTAGTTTTGATAAGTTTGGAATCTATTTAAAGCTCATGGATCTAAATGTGTTTACTCTTGGAGAAAATAATAGTGGCTTTTAATGTGTAGTAGAACAATCTTTAGCATACCTAAAGAGCCAAGAGAACCATTTGGAAATAAATATCTACCTACATATAAAACATTTTTGATTGATTGGGGACAAATTATTAAACGATGTGCCAATTAATGACCTTCAAAAACATGTCGGTTAAAGAGTGAAGGGAGGAAAGTCCTTGTAAAGCATAAACAGTAGAAAAATCCCTACTTGGCTCACACCACATCTGGTCAGATTCACCTTTTCTTACGAAATGTTAGGGTTCTTTGTAATATAATAAATTAGATTTTGTGAATATTTAAACCAAGATAGGAAACACACTGGTATATGAAACTAATGTATCCCTTGTGGAGGGTAGATCAGAAGCTAAGCTACAAAAACTCAGCATTTCCATCCCGAAAAATGCCTGTGTATTTAAGAAGCACATCATTCTGTTGAATGACTGGTTCAAAATAACTGAACCATCATCCCCCCTCAATTTTGTTTCCTGTGAAATTGTGCATATTAAGCCTCGTTGGATTCAGCATTCTGAAGGAAGCAAGAACACAAACTCTGACAGACATTCATCACAATCTCAGTAATCTCGAAGAGAAGAAACAAAAGCATTTACAAAGCAGAAATGTTCTAAACTGAGGAGCTCTGCTAAGCACTTGGCCACTGGAATATCACCTAGGAATTCGGTTACTGCTCCCAGTCCAATAGTTCTGGAACAACTGCTGACAGCATCCACGGCATTCTTTTTGTCACTCCCTGAACTCCTAAGAAGCTCATTCCATATTTCCCAGTATGAGAAACCAAAACACTTAATGATATTGAAAGCTCAGCGCTAAAAGTCCCAGTGTTAGAGGCTACAGTTCCCATCTGTATTTCTGTGGATTTACAAGCAAAGTTGAAAAGCAGTAGAGTGTAGTGCTTAAGGGAGACTCTGGAGCCAGAGGGCTCCAATCCTGGTTCTTCTACTTGGGCAAGTTGTTGTTTTTCTTCTCTTTGCCTTCTTTTTCTCATCTAGAAAGTGGGGATAATAACTAAAACAACATCAAAGGTCGTTTTGAGAATTGAGTTAACATATGTAAAAGCTTAGATTAGTATCTTATATGTGGTGAGCCTTCTATGGATGCTATTCCTATCCATGATAAGCTAAAAAATATCCTGCAAAGATTTCAGGCCTTAGATCCTGCACACTTGAATATTACTTTATACGCAAGTGATATGATTAAGTTAAGGATCTTGAGATGGAGAGAAGTCTCCTAAATTATCCAAATAGGCCCTAAATGCAATCACATGTATCCTTAAAGAGAGAGGCAGAGGGAGACTTCACATACACAGAAGAGGAAGAGGCAATGTGATCATGGAGGCAGAGATTGGAGCAAAGCAGCCGTAAGTCACAGAATGCCAGCAGCCACCAAAAGCTGGAAGAGACAGCGAATGGATTCTCCCCTAGAGCCCCCGAGGGGAGCACATTCTTAGGACATCTTAATCTCACCCCAGACCTAATTTCAGACTTCTGGCCTGAAGAGTTGTGACAGAACATACTTCTGTTGTCTTAAGCCACTGTTTGTGGTAATTTGTCAAAGAAACCATAGAAAACGAAGACCCTATCACAAATTTAATAGATGAAATTAATGGCCCAACTTTTCACCTCTCCCTGGATCCATGATCTTCACCCTGTAACTTTGCAGTTTTTCCCACTAGAGACAGAATGCACTTCCTCAGCCCAGTGGTGTGACTTTTTTTGTCAATAAAATGTGGGTGGGGGTGACAGTATGTAGGCTCCAAGCCCAGGCATTCAGAGGCATCCCCGTTTCCACCTTCCTGCATTGCTATTCTGCTAGAACTGTGAAATGGATGTGTCTCAGATGGCCCAGTAGTAACAGACTACATGTGAAGTGAACCCAGGACCTACACCCAAACTCAGGCAGATTCAGACACACACCAGTGAAAATAAGTGATTTTGCAATTGTTTGATATGCAGCGACAACCGACTGCTGCAGCTATTATCGTGATGTTCGTGTGATATATTACAGGCGCAAAATTAACGGGTTTTTGTTAATATCTGCTATTTCTCCAGACAGCGTAGTGGGTTAGAGTGGGATTACATCACTCAACCAGAAATTTTATGCGTAATCTAAGCCGTCCATCCCACAAAGACAAAATAAAATGAATAAGAGCACATCTATTGCTACTTCTTGGAAAGAGGCGCCAATAGCTTAGCAACTGCTAACTCCATTTACCAAAGCCAACACTAGACACAACTGTGAAGGAGGCTCTGTGTGTTTTCTTGGTATTCCATTCACCGCATTCCACCTCCACTAAAAACTAATTTTTCTCGTGTTCCTTCCTAAGATAAAAGCACAATGAAATTTCATGGCAAAGAATGATCACTTTAAATTTTTTGGCCTTGAAGATAGTAGCATAGTGGTTGTGATGCTTAACTTTATGTGTCAGCTTAGCTTGGCTGCAGCACCCGAGTTATTTCATCAAACACTAATCCCAGTGTTGCTATGACAGTATTTTGTAAGTGTGTTTAACATCTACAATCAGTTGACTTTAAATTAAGGAGGTTAGCCTCAATGAAATGTGTGGGCCTCATCTGAGCAGTTGAAGAGCACGACAAAAACTGAGGTTTCCCGGAGGAGGAGAAATTCTGCCTCAAGACTACAGCATCAATGCCTTCCAAGTTTCCAACCTGCCAGCTTGACCTACACATTTTGTGCTTGCCAATTCCCAAAACCACATGAGCCAATTATGTAAGAGATACTTGCTATATGTAAGAGATGTATTTCAAGGATATGTTTACATACATAAACACTTATAATATATATGTGTATATATGTGCATATACATATATATACATGTGTATACATATGTGTATGCACATATATAAACATAAATATACATATCTTTTTTTATTCTGCTTCTTTGGAGAACCCTGACATTACACCGTACAAATTATGCAGTGGTACAATTTGTGGAAATGGAAAGGGAGCTGCCCTGAGGAAGGAAGATGATTTCAGTTTTGAGCCAATGCAAAAAAAAAAAAAATCATACCCCCTCCAGGTCTCCACCACCACCACCCCCACTCCCTAACACTGCCAGGTCTCACAACTTCCTTTCTGTTCTTCTTTCCCACTAGCAGACCTGAAGTTCCACTCGCTGAAACAAAATGAGGGGTGGGCATAAATGCTTTTAAGCTGAACCCTCTCTTGCTGTGGTCAGAATGTGTTTGGGATTGTAGAAACTTTGAAAATCTGGTAAAGCCAGGGGATAATATCCCAGAAAAAAAAAATGCATGTAATGACAGTTTCACAACCTGTTACTTCTAGAGTAACAGAAATGCTTCACTCAAGTCTATTAAAACAATGTCTTAGTTCTGCATTAACTGTAAAATATACTATCTAATTGCTAGGAAGTCCCATGATCTCTGCTTTGTAAGCAGTGCATAGACTCTCAGAGTCACAATGGATCTTAAAGTTCCCCCTGTCCAGCTTCCTATCTCACTCCTGAACCCCTTCCATAACAGCATTAATCAGTGCCTATCCAGCATCGACTTAATGACTTTAGTAATAGGAAACTCATTCTCTTTCAACACGAGCCATTCTGCTCTCAGGTCAGTTCTGACTTAAATTTCCAAGATAACTTGCTCCAACTCCCACTCCTTTTCCAGTCCCACCCTGTGGTATAACAACAGAACATCTTGAATCATTCAGTTCACGCGGCCACTATTGCAGCATTTATTCTGCCAAGTCTTTCAGTCTTTCCATCGTCAGCTTAGGATTGCCGATATATTTAAGTTATATTCCACCTCTTTCATGCATTCTCAGTAACATTATTTTCTCCTTGAAGAATGTCGGTATTTTGTACCTTTATGTACTTTATAACAAACACTTAGCCTGGGTGACAGAATAAACTTTTATTATTTACACGCTACTGGATTAAGTTACTATAACTTAGCAACTGCTAAGCCAGAAAAAGTTTGCTGAGAGGCAAATGTGGGCATTAAGGAGAGATAGTGGGGGCAAGCAAGAGCTTGGTGTCACTTTAAACCTTATGCATATATGTTGGTGTTTTCTCAGTCGACATAAAGGCAAGCCATCGAATAGCTAGATGTACAGCTATTTGACCATACTAAAAATCACCCTAAAACTTCACTTATTATTCAGATGAATCAAACTAAAGTCATATTCCTCTGGAAAGTAAGCTGCCATCTTCCTTCTCTCTTCAAGCTTCCAGAGATTTATTCATATTTGAATTGACTTATGAAATGTCGATAAGGCAAAAATATCTTGAAAACTATCCTTCTGTAATCTTCAACCAAGGCAGAGCCAAACATTCCCATAATTATGTAAAGTATGAAGTCCTTCTTGCATAGAGCACACAATAATCCCCCAAGCTCGTAAAGATGGTGTTCTATTTTATTTCTGACAGATTATTTCAGAATATTGAAGCAGATCTCTTTTAAAGGAACACAGAAATACTGGTGAATATACTCCTGCTAGAAATTCCTTTTTCAAATCAAACTCTAAATATCTTCAGACTCATGTGAACATTAGTATATAATGAAGCCTACCCTCACTGCAGCCTAACTAACCTGGGCTGCTTCACTAGAATGCTTCTGAACTCATTTTTTATTAGAATATACCAATAGGAGCATGGTTAAATAAACTGATATTCCCATATGACGGAATTATGCAGCCATTAAAGGTGAAGCTTATAGATTCTGGTTTGAAAGGTACCAAGCTTTCTTTGTGTTATCTAAAATATCTTAAAATATTCACAAAAAGAGGAGGAGTCTAAAACCCAAAACACTCTAAATTAGAGCTTGATGGTACTATATTGACCAAATCTGGAATGAATTTACTAACTGTGAAGAAAACAGAACTAGATTAAAAAGAATAATCATGGACTACTTATGCCCTGCTGCTCATTCACTTGCCTACCTGAAAGTAAGTAAAAAGACCCTTCATCTCCATTTCCACAGCGTATGCACAGACACGCAGACACACACACACACACACACACACACACACACACTTACTTTGGGCTGAATAAGTAATTGAATGAAGCACATTTGCTGGGAATGATGACATAATCAGTTTGGTTTTTTTTAAGTTTATTTATTTTGAGAGAGAGAGAGACAGAGTGGGGAAGGGGTAGAGAGAGGGAGAGAGACAGATCCCAAGCAGGCCCTGCGCTAACAGGGCACTGACTTGGGGCTCAGACCCACAAACCATGAGATCATGACCTGAGCCGAAAACAAGAGTTGGGTGCTTAACTGACTGAGCCGCTCAGGTGCCCCAGGTATATTCAGTTTTAAGTAAGTTGAGTTTCGCATGCCGAATTGAGATATCCAATAGCCAATTGCATGTATTAAATCCTTTCAGTCTAGCGATAGACTTGAGATTTTTCTGCATGTGAGAGGTAATGGAAATACCAGGAAAGAATGGATTTGCCCAGAGAGAGCAGAAAGGGATGAAAACCCAGAGCAAAAACACAAAGCAGAGATTGAGATTGAGAAAGAGTGGCCAGGAAGGCAGAAGAGTAGTCAAGTACTAGAAGCCAGAGGGAGAGGATGTTTAAAAGGAGAAAACTATCCACAGGCCAAGTGTTCTGAGAAGTCAAGTAAGATACAAACTATAAATATCCATTGGGTTTCTTGATGAGAAGAGGGTCATTACTGGCATCAGACAGACTTTTTCAGTGGGTTTATGGGGACCGAAGCCATACAATAGTGGTTTAAGAAGCGAGTGGGAGGTGTTGAAGTATAAACACAGAGTAAGGACAACGCTTTCCAGAGGCTGCAATGAATAATGGGATGAATAATCTTTATACATCAATCTCTTTCATAGCCTAAAATGTCATTAGAATACATTCTTAGAATTTCTAGGTCAAAGGATAGACATATTTTAAAAACTTATGATAGAGAATACCAAATCGTCCCCCCTACTATTAACCTTTAAAACAGTTCCCAAGTTTATCCTTCAATCATTGATTTAAGCCAGTCCCTTCCCCTTGTTGCCTTTAATATCAAAACATCACCTGTGTACAACATTCAGAAAGGATGACTTTCAGGCACTGCAGGAGTATAAATCATTGAAATGTGAGGTACTTCATTCGTGCCTTCAGTATATGTGTATGGAGAGCCTAGTAGGCGGCAGAGGGTGAGAGGATATTAGGTAAACACAAAGAACGAGTGCTTTTAGTGGATAAGAGGAACATTTAATCCATAGTTACACCTATAACCATAATATTGCAATTGTGTTAAGTGTCGATAAGAAAAATACTATGACAGAGGAGCATAATCTTGTCTAGGGGTCAGGAAATAGTCTGGGAAAATGAAGGATGGGTAGAAGTTGGCCAGGGTGTTGGATTATCTGTAGTCAATTCAACCTAGCCACCGCCTCTTCTATTGCAATTTCACTGCTTAGCAGAATGAGGAACTACATTTCCCAGAATCCTCTTCCTTTGGGGGACCCAGTTTAGAGTTAGACAATAAATGGAAGGCAGAGAAGAAGAGAAAGAGGAGAAAGTGGTGTTCTCCAGTGGCAGGTGCAAAGATTCATGGCCAGACTGCAGAGAGGAGGTTTGCAGAGGATTTGAGGTGAGCTCCTGCAAGTCATTTGCTTCCGTGCAATCTAGGCAGCTGTAAAGGTTAGTGGCAACCTCCTAGAAGTTAGTGCTACAGGCTGAACTCAGTGAGATTGAGCCTAAGCCCTCTCCGGGGCATGTAAACCCCTCATACCTTTTAGGAGAAGAAATGTTTCAGGTGGAAAGAATAACGTATTAAGAAGATCCTGAAGTGAGAAGACGCTTGGCATCTTCTGCAAGAGCCACTGTGGCTGGAGTCCAATGAGTGAGATTGATGGGTGGGAGCAGTGGAGTCTGATTATTCAGGAAACGATGGGAAGAACCCTTAGCCCCCTATCTAGCAGGTATGGTAGTAACTTGAACAAATACAACTTTAAAAGATTTAGGTTAGCTTTTCTTTAACCAGAAAATCCCATCAAGCAGAAAACCCCATTATCCAAACATTGGATTTGTAGCAGATACTTTACTCTTGAATTTTCATATTTGTCTTTTCATCATTTAGTAATTTTAATATTTTTAGTCACATTAAAGGATCCTAAAGACATTTAATAACTCCTTAAAGATATTTTGCTGCCTTCCTTCAGTTCATGCTTAGCCTTTCTCTTCCTGATCAATCCATTAACAAATATTTATTGAGCAGCTTCTTTGCACAAAGCATGAGATAGACACTGTGGGATTACAGCTCATAGAAGACGAGGGGAAAAAATCATTAAACAGTTGAAAACCAACATAAGAGAGTGTTCAGTTCATAGCTCTAGTCTAAAGAATGCCTTTTTCAATAATTCATATGCTCATTTAATCTGTATGAATAAACGTAAGCAAGTGTAGGGTGATGGCCGCATGCTAAGTCCTCAACCTGAAGTGTTCTGCTCCCCCTTTGTTTGTAGAACTCCTAAGCGTTCTTCAAGATGCAATTCAACTGTCACCCCTGGGATCTTTCCTGACTTGCCCAGGCTGTCGCATCTCCTTCCTCTGTAGTCACAAATCCACTTGTATTTACCTCTACTACAGTCCTCAGCACATGTTCTTACAACTTCATGTTTGCCCTATACATTTCTATCCAATGGCAGCAGAATAATATTCCTCATTATGACATCCCCACCTATAATGTTGCCTAACACATGTTTGCATTAATGCATTCATTTGGTGGACAGATTCAGACTCACTTGGCAAGAATATTTTCCCCTTCGAAAACAATGTGCCTTTGGGGGTACTATGGACTTTCGTTTCCAGAAAGGCTTATCTGATTTCTTTTCTCTTGAGGATTTTGGCATTTTCTGCTTCAATCAGATCTTTTGAATTATTTTGCTGTCTTCATGGGAGCTCAGTCCTTTTGCTTATTGACTGCCATCTTGTATTTCTGGCCCATGATTGACAGAGCAACTGGAATCTACGAGCAGAAAATCAATAATGCAAGGCCTTCAGACAGTCCACTGATGCTCTTGAAGAAACTGGTTTCCTGGTCTCAGTGGCAGTCACTGATCAGAAAATGTAAAACTAGCGAGCCATGAATAGAAACAATGTAAAGTCAGCCGCACTGTTTCTTTGCATGAGAGGGTTTTTATATTGGTTTCCTGTGTTTAAATTCTGTGATGTTTCTCAGACCCTAGAGGGGGATGAAAAACGGGTGGATGGAAAAGAAAGGGAGAGGGAAGAGAGCACTGAGGGAAAATTGTGAAGTGTGCAGATTTGTATTCATTTGTTTTCTCATTGCCACACTAACCTTCACCAGTCCTTAAGCTTTAGGGATCCTAAATGTAAATTTGTTCTTTAACATAACATTTTCCTTGTTCAAGTATAAGTGACACTCGAGTAGACATGAAAGATTCGAGACTTATTACTTGCAAGTTAGCATTTTACTGCTAATGTAGTCTGCCACCCTTTACCTCCTAGTTTTATGGTTGTCTAATTATAGCCTGCAGGCCTATGGTGGTCCTTTGCTACTTCAACTGGAATGTAGCTTCCAGTGAATTCTCCCCATTAGGACCTCCCACTGAGTTATTGATTATTAAGGTAATGTACTTTTAGTGTCCTATCTTTAACATGGAAATGTAAAAATGAATGGCTTGCAATTGGAAGACTAAAAAATGAAGAAGAAGAAAGAAACTTCCCTATGGAGAGTCCTGTATGCTTTTTAGGTTACTGTTAATTTAAAACATTGTCAGACAAAGCAGTTTACCTGTCAAGTGATTATACATAAAAGGCACTTTATTACTGTATATTTTAATCTCTAAAGGAAGACACTTTGACATAGAGAAAGCTGGCTATTGATATTTAAGAAAGAAGAAAGAGGGAGGAAGTGAAGGGGGAGGGAGAGAAGAAGGAAGGAAAGAAGGAAGGATGCTTGTCAAATTCAATTTTTTTAAGGAAAGAAAGTACAAATATGGCCCCTTTCTAGGCAAAAAAAAAAAAAGGACAACCTTCATATTAACCATTCTGGTTATGGACATCTTGTCTAAGCTGTAGGAAACAAAAGAGAAAGGGAACTGAAGCCTCTTCATTATTTAGATGGAAAAACATGACTCTAGGTTATATCAAGACCATCCTTTATGAGGATCCTCCATGGGAGCCCACACACAGGATAAATACTGGCAAATGGCATGCAGGAAGTAGAATCTGTTAGATAAATTGTCTGTAGGTGAGGCTTCAGTGATAGAGGTTCCTCTTTCCTCCGTGCAGGGAAGACACCTGCATTTGTAGAGCAGCTCTTCGGTGCTGCTGCCCTCCATTAAAGCTACCGGAGCAGCAACGGCGGTGAGAAAGAACTGGTAGGTGAGTAATAAGGAAAAGAGGATGAATTGGGTGGGTTCCCCCTGAAACTGAGCTTGAACGCCCAGACCAGCACCTTATTTTAGGTGAAAGCAGGAATCAGAAGCTGATAAATTCACTTGACTCTTGGAGAGGAAATGGAATCATCGATCACTTTTTTAACTGCAAAATCTATTGAAAATAGACCCAACAGTCGGTCTCAGAGGTGCTCATGATTAGTTTTTGAGAATTCAGGAATCCTGCTGTCTTCGCATGCCTGAAAAAGATAAAATGCTGTTTGCTTGTGAGTTACATAATGTATTATCTGAAAGCATGCTGAAAATACAAAATGCTATCCAAATGTTAGCTAGTATCTTTTCGTTGTTGTATTTTCTTTCTTGATGAAAGCAGTACCAGTTTGCAAATTTAAGTGAAAAAGCTAAATCTAACCCTCAGAGGCTGGCTGCTGTTCACGGAATGATTGGGTGGAGGCATTTGAATCCTAAATGGTCCAAAGAGGGCCAATTATCATTCGATGAGTATCCTAAGCATTAGTATTATTCATCAGACAGGTTCATCTGTAGATCTTAAAAAACTCTGCCAAATAAGTACCATTAACCTGGCCTCTCTGGATGGGATCTCAGGAGGAGATCTCAAGACATAAAGAGTTGAAGAGACTCAACTTCAGACGTAGAACAAGTTGGGGGTCAGGCATGTGAATCAAACTAAGCCACTGACCTACCAACTAGACTCTGCTTTGCCTCAGAAGCTGGGTACCCGAGAGACCCTTGAAAGCAAATAAGGTGCTAACAGCCATTAATTAATTTAAGGGTGGGTCCTAGTTTAAAGGGAAGGTGCTGGCTTTTTTATTAGCAGAAGGAATGTTTTTAATTGGATTTGATAATAACGCCCTCTGAGCCATATAAACCCGGAACCGTTCTTTCGCTATAAATTTAAAATTCCAGACTTGAGTTGCCAAGGAGAAAGGACAATAATACTACTCTCTTCCCTAAAGGGAAAGCCGAGGCTAAAGTAAAAGAGAATCCTGGAGAGGCTAATTTTGGAGTAGGAGTTGGGTAAGGACCTGGGGTTGGATGTAATTTGCTTAGAGGCTAGGGGGAGTCACAGCCCAAACCCTCCCCTCCCCCAACACTAAGGACCAGACCCACACTTCTGATGAGTTGCAAATGTTTTATAAAGCTTTCTTCTTTTTTTCTTTTAGGATAAGCTTCCTGTCTCATAAAAAAAAAAAAAAATCCCCACAAACTTTTAGCTCTCTTTTAAGCAAACTGTCTGTATGCTGTAATTAAGTTTCATTTTTTCACATTGACTCCACCGGATGGAGGGTGCCATAAATCATATGAACAAATGTTCAGCTAAAATCCTCTCTGTAAGCATCATAATTTAAGTGAATTCATTCTCAGTTCATCTCTTGGAGACATGATCTCATAGCATCTGTTCTGGACAAACATAGCCATCTTTATTACCTGGGAAAACAGCAGTGAGTTTATCCCAGCTTACTTTGGATAGGCCCTTTCCTCATTCATTCATTCATTCATTCAGTGTGTGTGCGTGTATGTGTGTGTGTGTGTGTGTGTCTGTCTGTCTGTCTGTCTGTCTGATTAAACAACAACAACAACAACAACAACAACAACAGTGTGGATCAGTTATTGCTTTCCTGAGAAATCACCCCTTTGTTCATGTGTCTGGACACTCACCTAATCAGTGATACATAATCAAATTGCTCTGCCCCTTCTCTGGGCCACATTTACCACTAGCAATGTAGAAAGTTTTGGCTCTTGTCTCCAGGGGGTTCTTCCTTGTGATCTCCTTGTTGTTAGGCAGAATTTCATGAGGGCAGGAGCAAGGTATATAACCTTGCGTGGTAGGAGAATCAGTCCATGATTTTGTTGTGCCCTGTTTTAATTAGTTTGTATTATGAGCACTATCTTAAGATGAAAAATATACTGCACATTGTTGCAGCTTGAGTTGTCAAAAACAGCAGGAGCTATTTGGCCTTAGTTTCTACATACTTTAAATGCCACTGGAATGTGACCCCATGGAAACACAGCTACTTTTACCCACCAGTTGCCAAGGCTCACTTGGTATTGTTGGTCCACATATTGTTATTGTGATTCAGGTGTGAACTAAGACACCTTAACACACTCTGGTCTTACCACTCTCTATTACCTTCCTCTTCACTCTTGTAGATGTTGAGTTTTTAGTTCATAACCTAGGCTGAGACAGGTCTCCTTTGATTCGAGTGTAAGGCTGTGACAGCAACATTTTTCCAAGTACAAAAATGGTATGTAGATCAATTTTCATCTGAGAGAACTCGTTAGGGGATCGAAATACTGAACCAGGATCATCAAAGACTTTGAGAAGCTAGAATGTTGGGCTTACTAACAAGATGGATTTCAACAGGGATAAATGTGAAGGCCTTCATTTATGCTCAATAGACCAGCTGCATAAATACAGAATGAAGGAGGGATGGCTTCAAGATAGTCATGCGTGTGTTTTTAAAAGATATAGGCTTTTTAGGTGACAGCAAGACCAACGTGGGTTAATCGTATAGGATGTGGCTGCAAAAACGTCTTTTAACAATTTGAGAAGACAACTCTAGAAGTGTGGAATCCGGATCAAGGGAATGATGTGTCTGTGTGCCATACTGTTTATTCTTTAAGAAAGGCATTACACAACTGGATTTCATCTGAGAAGTAAGCTGAATGGAAGGGAATTTGAAACTATTTCCTGTAAGTAGCAGCTGAAGAAACATGAAATATTACCCTGATGAGGAAAAGACTTGAAGGATCTATGATTGTTTTCCTCAAATATTTCAAAGGCTCCCTTTGGAAGAAGAACCATCTAGTTCGCTACTGACCAAGAAAGAGAATCGTACTCAGTCTATAGGGTCCTTGCAGAAGCTCATTCCAGTGCTAGCTTTGGTAGCACATACACTAAAATTGGAACGATACAGAGAAGATTAGCATGGCCCCTGCACAAGGATGACACACAAATTCGTGAAGCATTCCATATTTAAAAGAAGAAGAAGAAGAAGAAGAAGAAGAAGAAGAAGCTCATACCAAGTTTTTTATTTGTACTTAAGAAGTCAGTATGGAAATGTACGATCATTTGTTTCATTTAAAGATTATCTCTTTATTGATCAATTTGATAAATTCTTTAACTACATTATCTTGCTTTCTTCTGGTAGGGCAGGCATACAGAGTGAGGCCTAAATGATCCAGAGTGCTACATGTGTAGGGAAGTTGTAAGTGACAGCTAGAGAAAAGGGTAAGGTCCAAAGCAGAGTGTATGGAATGAAACTCTTTCAGGCTGAGTTTTATTTTGTAGGTAATGCAGACAACTAAGGAGAGAGAAGAAGTGTATCACAATGGTCCAGAAGCAGAAAGGACTTTATGAGTCCTTATGGGTGGAACATCAGCTTAGACACGTTAGGACTGATGTGGGAAATATTTCCAGGTTGACTCAACCAAGAATTCAGTCTAGGTATTTTTCAGTCTACAGGAAATCTACTGTTAAGTAGACGCATGGCAAGGGACTGGAAAAGCAGTCCACAAAAAGAGATAGCTAGGTCTCCACAGCCCCCACCTGTTTAATTTACTTAAACTTCTGGGGCATGGATTGAAATATCTGCTTTCAACTTATTTGGGTGCCATGTAGCCATAGAATGAGCCAATGACGATGGAACTGACACTATTTGCAAAACTCTGGCTCTCCTTGACCTTGGGCACACATGTAAAATATATTTACTTAGAACATTTCCCCCCTCTTTAAGGTGAGAACAATCCACATGTCTACTACTAGTTCCTCAGCACAAGTATAAAAAGATAGAGATGATAGGTAGGTTAAGGTATGGCAGCCCTTTTGTTCTTTTATGCTTTCCAGACTTGATGAATAAGGAGGACCCTCTCATCCATCCATGTTTTTTTAATAACCAGTGCTCTGTTTCTTATGCTGTGCTTCACCCTAAAGCTGCTCTGGGTGGTGATGGTGGTGGTGAAAATTTAAGACATTTATAACAGATACTTACACAACATAGGTTATTATGACTACAATTGCTACTATTTTTATGATTCCTGATCCTATGGTAATCCAGGGGGTAGTTAATAACTCCCTTGGTGAAAACTGTTTACCCATAAACACTTTCATGAAGGCTGAGTAGCAATTAAGGTAATGGTTCTGGTGTAGGTAAAGGTAAATGACCTCGTTAAGGCCCCGGCCTAAATGGTACCCTGGTGACCTGAGAATGCTAGTAAGCAGCAGTTTAGTCACATTGAGTACTTTATTCAACACATCTCAAGCCCTCTGTCATTATTGTTTGCTTACCATCCTTCACAGTGTGACACGGGAATACTGGGTTTGGGTTGAGAGAGTGTGTGCACGTCGATGTGCCCAGAGAATTTGAACTGTTGGCCAGAAACAGTACATCTTGAACTGCAAGTTCACTTACTTGGGTGACAGTCATCTCCTATGTTCTCAAGAGTCGGCAGCATTAATCTTGGCTTAACCACATTCAAATCCTATAATCGTTTATCCACTGATTCGTTTCAGCCAATGTCATAAATCCATCTAAATCCTTTACCTATGGAGAGAAAGAGCAAACCCTGAAAAGAATTATTCACTTGACTAGCCTGCTGGTGCTATCATAAAACGCTGCTTAATTATTTCTAACACTACAACATTTAATGGATCTCCATTATGGGACTCCTAATCCTTTACTCTCTGTGTGTGGTGGGCTCTTTGACAAGAACATGGCATCCTCTAAGATGCCCAAAGTAGTTATCATTTAGTGCCAACAAAGTGGCCACTGCTGCATAGGACCACGCCTGTATTGCCTTCTTTTCAGTGAAGAACTACCGTGCTGTTCACACAGATATTTCTACAAATGTCCAAAGGCCAGGACATATTAAACAATAGGATCTTAAACAATAGAACATGGTTCACCAGAAATTAGTAATTAAGCAAACCATAGTCTATGCGACGATTCAAGCCACATAATTATCTAACCCTCTGAGTTGAAAACATGAGCAAATTTTTAATGCCACCTCTGCCATCTCTAGGACCAGAGTATAGGTTATAGTTTTCAACATCCCACAAAAGGGAGAATTTAGCCTGGCAGAGGCAGATGGATCAGAAGGGGCTCTGAGTTGTCTTCATCAGTCACAGGGAGGAGACAGCAGTTCTGTCCATAGGTTCTAGCAGGTGTAAAAACAATGGCATGGATACACTGTGTGTGTGTGTGTGTGTGTGTGTGTGTGTGTTCACACATAAATGTATGGTGCTCACGTGCATTTCATCAGGCTTCCCAGAGGAAAGTCCAGTGGGTGGTGGAGCTGGCTGAGTATAGCCATGACTCCTATTAAAATCACGGTAATGGGGGTGGGGGGAGCGCCTGGGTGGCTCAGTCGGTTAAGCGTCTGACTTCAGCTCAGGTCACAATCTCGCGGTCCGTGAGTTCGAGCTCCACGTCGGGCTCTGGGCTGATGGCTCAGAGCCTGGAGCCTGCTTCCGATTCTGTGTCTCCCTCTCTCTCTGCCCTCCCCCATTCATGCTCTGTCTCTCTCTGTCTCAAAAATAAATAAACATTAAAAAAAATTTTATAAAATCACGGCAATGGGGCGCCTGGGTGGCTCACTTGGCTGGATATCCAACTCTTGATTTTGGCTCGGGTCATGATTGCACGGTTCATGAGTTCGAGCTCCACGTTGGGCTCTTCACTGACAGTGCAGAGCCTGCTTGAGATTCTCTCCCTCTCTCTGCCCCTCCCCCAATCTCATGTGCTCTTGCTCAAAATAAATAAACTTTTTTTTAAAAGTCATGGTAATGGTCTGGCTGTCAGGGGCTGCAGTGTATGTTCATGAGCAGCCCACCCATTCTCTCAGTCTTTCACAAAAAACAATGCATTGCTTACAATTCATACACAGCATTTTCTCTAACGTCATACTCGACACTGTGACAAATTGTTTCATTTTTTCTTATGACCTAGGACCTAGAGGCTTCAGCTAATTCAGGAAACAATCTGGTGACCAAAAAGAATTTTCTCAGGAAAACTTTGCAATGCTATAATTCTTCAAAGAGTCAGCAACTTAAATGAGAAAAGCATACATTTTCAATTAAGATTCAGATTTTGTGTAATATCACCCTTTAAACATCAAAATAGAAATGGCTAACCAAAGCCATGTCAAAATCATAAGAAAGAGGAAAGAAGCAACACAGATTCCAGAAGCCAGCGTGTCTGTTCCAGATGGCATACTTTGAGTCTGAAAATTCATTAACAGATCGGCAGTGTTGTTTTTTGCGTTTTGTTTCATTTTTAATATTCCGCACAGGTGGCTTGATTTGTCTGTCCACAATGGGATTACAACCACTGAGTCAGGAAAGAACTCAGCCTTGAATGCATCACCCATGCCACCTGCCTGGCAGCTTCCAGAACTAAAGAGCAGCAGGTCAGGGGTTCAGGGAAATTTGAGATTTGCAGGGACCATGGCAAGAGGGAAACAGTCCCTATTCCTTCCTATAGCCCTGAGTGCTGCCAGCTGGATTAGGTACTCCCAGCATGGAGGAGGCCCAACCAGTCTCTCCTATTTTCCATGACACAGTTGTTCGCTTAATCCTCCTTTTGGACTGCCTAATCCTCAGTTAACCACTAGTTAAGGACGTCACTACCTCCTGGAATGGGGAGGAGACCAAAGCACAGAGCACTTGATACATTTCAAGGCAGCCAGGGACTGATCTGAGAAAGCTACCTCTCTAGCAGAAAAAAAGTCCACATACACAAAAGGATGGCCAAATAAGCAAACATTTCTATTATGTGCCTATATAATTATGCATATATACTCTGTTTGGAAAACTTAGAAAGCAGGAAGACATTTTTACTTTGGGAGTCAAGAAGGAAAAAATGCTCAGCAGTGCAGGCTGGCCAGTATAAATTGTGCTGTTGAGGAAAGTGTTAGCAAAGGTGTTTCCTGAATGGCTCACTTCACAGGACCCAGTGCACTCAGGTAACAGCTGATGCCCTGACATCAAGTGCCGGAGCCAGAACATGGCAGGAAGCAGATGGTGTCATATTTCCTGGGTCTCACTGTCCAGTTGAGTTCAGCGCCTGCCAAGTACAAAATGAAACGTCTCTCCTTTCACAGAGCACCGCACACATGGCAAGCTGGGATGGCGGCTGTGGAGGCAATGGCAAGTTCAGGAGAAAGCGGAAGCCTCCGAAGCACAGGTGCATTCTGATCGAAGACGGGGAGGGCACAGGGCGGAACTGGCAGCAGGAGGTCACCCTCTCTTTTCATCCATTTAACAGACAGAGCAGAATGGTTTGCAAGTCAGATGCTGAGAGAGGCAATGGAAATTCAGTCACAGCAAAAAAAGGTAAACAGCCGGGCGAACTCTTGAGTGGCCAGATGGACAGTCAGGTCACAGGTCATCAAATCAGTCACACGGTGCCACATAAAGCAGCAGGCTGGCACTAACAGGGAAGACCCACCTGGCAGGCTGGCAGACAGGCATGCAGGGCACGGCTCAGCTACCTGAGATGAGGCTGGGAGAGAGAGAGGCGAGGACAGGGGGCTCCTCTCCAGACCCTATTGCCCCTAGCCTGCATCAGCATCATGCCTTGGGGTTCAGTAAATGCTTCCAAGAGAAAATATGTGCCCCTCCTGAGTTATATCACCAACATCAACCGAGCAGCAACTTCTATATAGAGAGAGAGCTGCTTTTTAAAAAAAAAAAAAAATTTAATGCTCGTTTATCTTAGAGAGAGAGGGACAGAGCATAAGTGAGGGAGGGGCAGAGAGAGAGGGAGACACAGAATCTGAAGCAGGCTCCAGGCTCTGAGCCATCAGCACAGAGCCTGGTGCGGGCTCTAACTCACAAACAAAGAGATGATGGCCTGAGCCAAAGTCAAACATTTGACCCACTGAGCCACCACCCAAGTGCCCCTAGAGAGAGCTCCTATGTATATATAATAGCATATATAGATAGATAGATAGATAGATAGATATAGATATATAGATACACACACACACACACACACATATATATATATATATATATATATATATATATATAATGGGTGTCTTTGCTCATTGGCATGCTATGCACAGATAATTAGTTAGCCATCCCCAGCCATGAGCAAGGATCCTGGGGGCCTATTCTGAGAACCATATGTGTTGATGAGTAGAGAAAAGGGGAGAAATAAAGCTAACAGTGCTGCAGGCAGGAAAGTGGAATGGAAGCCTTAAAGAGTCATCAGAAATCTTGGGGATTAACCTCACCTGGGGGGTGGGGCTGGGGGCAATATGGCAGAGGGGAAAACACCAGAACTTCAGAGTCGGTTGGAATCAGCTTTACAATTTTGCCAGATTTGTAGCCTTGGGCAAGAGACCACCTTTCTGAGACTGGGTGTTCCTATTTATAAAATGAGAAGAAGGGTCTCTACCAAGAGGAGTTGTGAGTATGTCCTGGACTTCTGGTCCAGAAACTGCTCAGAGAATGACAACAGTGATTTCTTAAAATTTAGCTTAAGGCGAGTCCTAACCTGAAGAAACCAGAACTCGCTAGTTCAGGACACTTTCTGTTGCAAATGCTACAAAGGACAACTGAAGTCACTTAAGCAGAAGGAGAGAATGCATTGATTCTTTTACAACTGAGTCTAGAGGCACAGTTGACTTTGGGTAAAGGCTCCTCCTAATATCACCAAGGCTGTCCCCTTTCTTTCATTTCTTGGTTCTCCTTCTTTTTTGGTGTCATCGTCCTGTCTCCAAACTGTTGGCTTCTTTCATAAGACTGAGAATCCCTGGCTTTCACTGTCCTTACCACCTAGTAATAGGCCATTTCAGACCAGTGCATCTTCGCCCTGCAGACCACCTGGATGCTCAGAAACCAGGAGCAGGTCTGGGAATGTTCTGGCCCTGCAAGTTGGTGGTCTTTCTCTACCCAACCTTCCCTGATTATTTAGCTACATTGTGGACTGCTGATTCTGAAGCCTTGCCCCATACCTGTGGCATGTAGCCTATGCCCTGACCCCTTGCCTGGATCCTATCAGCCTCACCCTGCACCATGCTTCAGAAGAGCTGCCATGCCTCTGCAGACATGACTCTGCAAGCTTTCCATTGCGGAACGCAGCATCTCTGGTCCTCTGGCTTTCTGCCTCTTTTTCCCTACATGTTCTTCCCTTCTCCTGCCCAAAGATCCCTAGATGCTGGGGATCTAGAATCTGTGCTCTCATTTCCCTTTCTCTGCTCCATACTTCCTTTGCCAAATCTTCACTACTGGATCATCTTTTCTCCCATAGTATGGTCATTATGTCAGTGGGTACCAACAGCCTCACGTGCCAAAAGTCTTAAAAACTTTAGCATCCGAGACATCTGGGGCTGTCCTCTATGGTGGGAGCTTGAGACTACCATGGTACTTGCATGCAAAGGAGCATCCATTCATAAATTTAAAAAAAAATTAAAGAAAACATTACCCCTCTCTTTAGTGGCCCTCCTCCTCCATGAGCCCCTGGGGTATGGAAGGACATACCAAAGCAATATTTAGACCTATAGAATAAAAGGAGGCCAGCTGACAAGGACCAGTAACTCTAGTTTGCTATATTTCCCCCTGTTATATTTCGCTGGGCAGACCAGAGGCATAAGAGGAATTAATGTTTAACAAGTTGAATAACTAATTTTCTGCTAATGAGTCCCCCCTTAGGCTCTTACTGAAGTGGGTGTCATGTGTAAATGCAGTGTTTTGTGTAAGCTTGAAGGCTTCTAATGAAACATCATAAATATTCTTTGAAAAATTAAAAGATGCTGTAGCACCGATCTCTTTTTGGCTTCTTGAAGACTCTTTGGTCTCTAGGTTCCCAAGGCTTGCAGGGTCTTCCTGAATGATAGTTAGACCCAGGACCTCTGACTCTCCATAGACTCTACATTCTGTTCAGGAAGTGAACACCCACTTTAGCTACGCACAGGAGGTGATAGAAGGAACCCTGAATTATAATAAAGAACACCTACATCTTAGTTTCTATTCTGCCATCAACAGTTGGGAGAACTTAAGGCAAACTGTATACTTCCCCTGATGCACAGATTTCTCATTGACATGATTAGAAAATCAGAACAAATCATGGTCCTAATCAGCTAATTTTGTAGTTGTGCAAATGGGCAAATGTACCACATTAGAGTACAATAGAAGTTTAAACAACATGCTGTGTCAACCCAAGATGTAGCTCATAACAAAAATGATAATGAGCTATTGGGACAAAAGACCACGTCTTTGTTATGTCTATTCCCAATACACATGACCTGGCATATAGCATGTGCTTATAAAGTATGAATTGGATGGATGGATGGATGGATGGATGGATCCATGGATGGATATGTGGATGTATGTATGGATAGATTCAGGAATGGAGAATTTGAGAAATGGATGGATATGGATAGATAAGAATATGAAGGCTGGGTGGATAGATGTGAATAAATGTACACCTATCCAGATAATTGAGTACAAGTAAGTAATATGCTGGCCAGAGAGGATAAGGCCTTCTTTGTCTCAGGGATCTTGTGTAACCTACATAGGTCTTGGAGGCACTTCTGAAGTTCCTGCTAAACTCAGAAGAAGTGAATTGTGTGTATAAATAGCAAAATTTTGCCCATATTAAATTGAGTGGTATAACAAACCTTACATTGAAAGACTTCGTATAAATATTTCTGTGTCATATTAAATCTAGGAACAGGTTCATATTTATTCTTCTGCCTCATGAGCACAGTCCTCTCTAAACTTTCTGAAGGCATGAGATTAGTACATTCAAAGTCATCCTGTCAAATATAATGTGACTTTGGAGTTCATTTACATAGCCTGCCTTTATACAATTCATTTTTACATAAAGACTAATTTATCAGGTAGGCCCTGAAAAGCATACTGGACTTTGATTTGAGGTACCTAATCCATACCTCATTCATTTATTCACTCATTTACTAACTCTTTCAACAAATAAGAATCAAGTTCCTATTGTCGCGGGGCGCTGTGTTAGAGAGCGCTGGGGGAGGGGAGAATACAACGATGGGCACGACACACTCAGCCTGAACCCAGGGCTCTTCCTTTGTTGTTAATTCACAGTGCACTTTTATCTCCCCATCTTTTCTATCCTGGCTTTTCACAGAGAGATGGAACGTAGAGAGGAATGTGATTAGCCACCTCAATTCTCTTCCCTTACTTCTGAGAGGCATTTCCCTCACCTGTGCTTTTTAAAGACACTAATGCATACACAGCTAGGCTTTTTCCAGATCTGTTCCAGTCCCCATTACCTCTCCTCCCCTCCCATAGTTAGGGGAGTCCATGTACCTTAATTATGTAGCCCCCCTGGCAGACACTAGCTCAGCACCATGCTGAGCAAGTTAATGTTCCAGGGCATTGCTACCCTCCCACTTCTTGCCCAACGACTTTTCTTCCAGGTGAACTGAATGGATTGGCTCTTAACGTGCAGTTTCCCAGAAATCTCACACCACTGCGGGTCCCTATCGTGTCACACTGTAGTGACGGTAGTAACTAGCTTGAAACATAAGTTTTATGGATCCCGAGCCTAATGATGAGCTAGGCTATACAATCCTTTGGAACTTACCGGAGACTTGGCTGTAACAAAAACAGAGCAGAAGTTAAGAATATCTTAATATCCAAAAGCTCAGAGGATTTCTTCTAAAGCTGTGTTGTTTACCGCTTAATACCACTGGTGATTCAAAATCAATGTAATATAAGCATTCACTAGAAACATACCAAATGCCCAACGGGACATGAGTCAGGTCTGTGACACCTTCACTAATAAGGGATGACAGTAAACCAGCAATACAGCCGGCTTCAGGATTTTGAGAGACTCTAGCCCTGAATGTGTATGGCATTCCCTGCTTGGAGAGCATGCTGCCTTATTAGCGTGGGAGAACCAAAGGACAATAAAGATCATTCCAAGGCTTTCTTCCAGATGAGTAACCTAGAGTAACACTGCTCAACTGAGAATTAAAATGGAGAGTTTGCAAGGTCTTCTAGCGATGTTTCACCCAGGATTCTAATCACTGGTATCTGCTGACAAGATTAGCCTTAGGAATAGGGAAAAGTAGTCATCCTCCATGTGGGGTCCAAAGTGTCTACTCATTTGATTGTTACTTTCTCTGCCCTTCCTCCTCTCTTTAAATTAGCACAAACACGCATTCAAAACCCAACACATTGGGACTCAGTGGGTCTTTAAGACATCAGCCATCCCCTCAGCCTAAATGCTTTTTTTTGCAGTATTTCTATAGCTGGTTCCTCTCTTCGAATCGTACTTCCTCAGGGAGGCCTTCCCAGGATGCTCTCTGGAAAGAGTAGCCTCTGTCACTCTCACTCTGTCTCACTTGTCTTTGTACCATGTGGCCTACTTGAAGCTGGTTGTTTATTATCTGTCTCCCCAGTTAGGAGGTAAATTTCAAGAAGGCAGGTACTTGTTCTAAATTGTTCAGCACTATCTCCAGAGACCAGACAGTGGCTGGCACACAGTGGGTGTTCGGTAAGTATTAGTTGAATTAATTACTAGGTTTTATTTTTATTATGAATTAGCCCATTGGTTCCCTCTCCTCTGAAAAAGAAAAGGAAAGTAGGAGTCAGGAGAAGAAAAATGTTAAGACCCGCTCTGCCATTAACTAGCTACATGATTCTGACAAAGTGGATGAAATTTTCTTGGCCTCAGTTTTCTCCTCTAAAATAAAATCCAGTGTTGGGGGAGAAATGTGTCTTTCCCACTCATCAGGCTTCCAAGAGGAGCATTTTCTTCTCTAATGCTTCTGGTCTCCTGCACCACTCCTCACAGTCGTGGAGTGACATGAGTAATAGATGAGTTACGCAGAGAAAGCAGGCATGGCTGGCTCACCCCTTCCCCCTCACTGTGTTTAGGAAATGACTTGCCCTTGGAAAGCACATCTTCTCATCGGCTCTGCACCATGCAGTAACCTTTGGGATTAAGTCTCTGCCCCTCTTGGGGGAGACGGAAGGTTGTAGTGGTCCAGTGTTGTCTGTGACTAAAGGCAGAGTTCTTTGAATTCTGGGCTATGTTTAGTAGTAAGCCTATTGTGCCTCATGTCTATACTGCATTCTTCAGCTCAATGCTTAATTAGAAATAAAAAGATATTTTTATCTTCATCTACCTTTTATTTATCTCAACTAGCCCAGAACTCTGGTGGTGAAAAGAAAGGTATTAGATATTGACCCACTTACAAAACAAAATAAAAGGATATAGCTAAAGTCTCTTCCACGGTGCTGACTATGGATAAATGTGTACATTTTTCTATGAAATATGTAGATTAATAAAGTATGGGTATGTGTTTCTCAATATGGACGTATATATGAGTGTCCTCTTTCTTCCAAGAAGTATAAGGCATACAGTATAAAATATATACTTATAAGCATGAAGTATACATATACAAGTATATATAGAAGTGTATATGTATATATGATATGTACATATGTATCTACATCACATACACATACTCCAGAGAGAGGAGGGAAGGTGGTATAACTTATGTGTGTATGTGTGCATTTCTCTCCCGGTGTAAATAGGGAAGAATAGATATGAAATTTGGGAGTTAGTTTTTAGAACAGTAGGAATTGACCTATAAAAGCAAAAACTGGCTAGCATGGGTGGTCATACAAAAATAACTTGGTAATCCAAATATGTTGTAAGAGATGGGTAGGTTAAAATTTCAAATGACTCAATATTCAAACTCTACTCTTACTCCCCCCACCACCCCTAGATAGCTCTCTTAATTCCAGCCAGATGATTCTGAAGCATAATGAAGAGAATAGCACAACAGGTGGGTCATCAGAAGAACTGTAATGATGGCTATGGTGGGGATAGTCCTGGAGAGGGGTTGGAGGTGGGGAAGTGACAGAGAGAAGGCAGAGAGGCTGTGTCAGTGCATCAAAGACAGCCATTGTCCCTGAATTTGATGTCAGATCCATCTTGATCCACTTGCAAAAGGTCCAAAGAAATGCTCTCAAAGAGAATAAAATGAAAGGCATATTCCTTTCTGAGTTGCACATTTTTACAAACCTTAACATTTTTGCATTTTAGATACGTCCTACAATTGGTGCATCCTAATTGAATCAGTAGCATTCTTTCTCGTTGCTGTATTACATAATGGTACATCTTAGAACTGATGGAGTCTTAGGTTGGGTTCTTTCTGTTTTTTGTAATCCATTATAGGGAAATGAACCAGAAATGTGGTTTCGAGTAAAGTGTGCCTTGCTCAGCAAAGGTAGATTGCAACGCATGTTCTGCATGTTCTGCATGTTCTGAGGCAGAAACAACCTCACCCCAGTGAAATCTGGGAACATGCACCAAGGGCCCATAGTCCTTCTTTTCAGGACCCATTTTAAAAAATGAGAAACCCATTAAAAGTTTGTGTATGGAGATATATTTTAGGCTTCATTTATACTAAATAAAAAGACCCCAAATATTTAAAAATGTAAGGTTTTTATTATTAAAAATAAGAGCATGCACAGTGGAATATTATACAGTCATTAAAAGTGCAATTTTGAGGGACGCCTGGCTGGCTCAGTCAGTAGAGCATGCGACTCTTGATCTCGGGGTCATGAGTTCAAGCCCCATAGTGGGTGCAGAGATTACTTAAGGAAAAAAAGTGCGAATTTTAGCTGATACTTATTGATGTGGAAAATGCTAATAAGATAAAATTAAGTATAAAATAGGATACAAAACTTCATATTTAGAATTTTCTAATTTTATAAAATATTCTACATGCGTAGAGAAAATATGTTATAAAATGCAGTGAAATGCTAACAACTCTTGTCTCTCTTGCTGGTGAATATTCAGTCTATTTTACTTCTATATATCTTCTTTCATTTTCCAAAACCTTTCCAATGAGTGTGGATTACTTTTATGGCTAGAAGCAACTCTTCTCCCTTCTAAAAGCAGTTTGTTTTGTCCCCAAGTTGCTTTTTCTCCTAATAAGTCAAAATGGACCTGTGTTTGGCCACAAACTAGATACTCCTGAAAGTTATAGCCAGTCTCTCAGAACAGGGAACCAGGGGCTGTAAAAAAATGCCCTTTATGCTAGATAACAAATCATGTTGGTAAAGCAGGTTTCTCTGGTTTCCTGGGCATCCAAATCCAGAAATAAATTGCTGACTACTCACTTTCTGAGGAGACCCCATTCCTTACCCAGATATGGCCTCTTGATTTCTCATAAAGGAAGATAATCACCAGTACCAGAACTGGGGCTTACAAAATGCTCATTTATTACCTTTCTATTTGCCCTGGGTCCAGAGGAAACTTCATGGTCTCTACCCTTTGAATAGCAGGTAGGGAGAAGAGGGCAGAGTGCAAAGAACGGGAAATGTGGAGTGTGCTACAGAATTTCACCCAAGGGGGATTAATAAAGTTTCATACAGACATCCCAGAAGGCAAAAGTTCTTGTCTGTGGAGAGGAAGATGAAGAGATTCTGAGTCAAAACAAACAAACAAAAAACAGGTAATAAGACATTGGAAAAGACTTCATGCAAAACAAGTAGGTAATATAGCATTCCCTGAATTCACCTATGGAATATGGAACTTAAGTATGTAGAAAATATGAGAACTCTTCTCAGTACAGCTGTGAGGAGCCAAACAAGAGAAGCCAAAGTGAAGTCATCATGGTGAGAAGGTCCACCACCAACATGCTTTAATTCATAGGTCATGCTTCTGAAAAGGTGCTTTAGAAAATTAAGCAGAACATGTTGTGAATTCCTCTTTAGTTCAAAGCTTCAACCATTCTCCAACCCTGCCTCTTTCATAAATGTTTCACAAAGACAGCTTGTGTTCCTTCTCCTCTGCTGTAATTGCTAGTGACTGAGCTGGACTCAGAAAATGTAAGTCAAGGTACCTAGGTGTAGGGCCCACACATCTGCATCTCTTAAAACCCCTGAGGTATTCCAATGTGCTGCCACTGTAACAGAACGCTCACCTAGATGATCCATGACTAGGAAATAAGCAGGAGGAAGAATGAAACACTTGATACAGACAAAGGTAAACATAATCTTACTGTTCACATACAAGTTTAGTTTTTTATGAAAAAAAATTAAAATTTTAGGGCCAAATTATATGCTACTTTTATACACTCCTTTCCATTTATTTTTTTAAGTTTATGTATTTATTTTGAAAGAGAGAGAGAGAAAGGGGAAGAGGCAGACAGAGAAGGAGAGAATCCCAAGCAGGCTCTGCACTGCCAGCCCAGAGCCCTACACACGGCTCAATCTCACCAACTGTGAGACCATAACCTGATCTGAAATCAAGAGTTGGTGGCTTAACCCACTGAGCCACCCAGGTGCCCCACATCTTTCCATTTAAAGCTCAACATAATATTGTGAAGAAAGCAGAGTAGCCTTCTTTCCTTCCTTCCTTTCTTTTCTTTCTCTTCTTTCTTTCCTTCTTTCTTTCTTTCTTTCTTTCTTCCTTCCTTCCTCCTTCTTCCTTTCTTTTTTTTTCCTTCCTTCCTTCCTTCCTCCTTCTCCTTCCTTCTTTCCTTCCTTCCTTTTTCTTTCTTTCTTTCTTTCTTTCTTTCTTTCTTTCTTTCTTTCAGAGGCTCAGAGCTGCTTAATGACTTGCCCAAGGTTTTGTGGCTGGAAAGCACAAAATGTTCCTAGGCTCTGATGCCCACCTTTTTCACTTATGTGTGAACCATGGAAAATACTCTTTTCGTGGCCCCATTCACCAGCCAGTGAAGCCAAGTTCCTCCTTAATTATTGGCCCTCTTTCCATGACTCTGTCAGTAACCCAGCCAATGGTCAACAGGTTTTTTTTAGCATTTACTATCAAGTTTCAATACAAACGAGCAATGATATGTTGAAAAAGTGAGAATCAATGCCACTGATTAAGAAAATGTCCTCAAATTTGCCTTCCAGACACTCAGCTTTAAAAGATGAAGGGAAAAAAATCTGTATCTGACTTGATTGCTTATGAAGAAAATTCCTGTAAGTGTGAACACTCCTTTGAAACTGTCAACATAATAATAATGTTAATATTGACTATACTTTTATTCTGCTAAGCATATAAATTCCCTTAATCCTCATAGCAATTCTCCATGAGATAAATACTCTTCATAAACCCATTTACAGGTAAGGAAGTAATGGCATAAAAGAGGTTAGGTAACTTACTTTAAATCATATTAATTGCTAATATTTGTCACAGACCTGAGGAGTGAGCTAAAAAGCTGTGCTACCCTCCATCGCTTTCCCAAAATTATCTTACTAACAGTGCTTATCAAACCTTTCTAAACTCCCAGCAAAAGGAAGAGTCCAGTTCCTATCAGAATTCAAGTGTGTGATTTTTTTTTATTTTTCATAACTTTGAAAATTGCTGAAAGTCATGCCTCTCCTTGTTTGCTAGTTGTGCTGTTCAAGAGCCTTCTCCGATCTCACTCGAGACTTCAATGATACTCACATCCTTGAAGGCCCTGTTCCTGTACTGTGGTTCCATTTCCCGACTACTGGTTCTCACGTTGCACTGTAATTATTGGTGCATTTTCCCCCAACTACTCCGTAAATTTCTTCAGGGAGGGATCGTGCGTTTTCATTTTATTCACTCTAATGCCTCTCTTTGTGCCCTACTCAGATCGGGAAGATGCAAATTTCACTAGCTATAGAACCTAGATAACCATGTGCTACGTTTAGGGTTTTTAAAATTAATTCTATAATCCAATTCCATTAATGAGAAGTAAAAAATGCTTATATAGTCATTAAATAAATTTGGGTTGGAGAACTTGATAACTAACCAGGAGCAACTGACAAGAAAACAATTATTTTATACAAAATCATGGGCTCTTCAATTAGTCAACTTCTTAAGTATTTCCTTCCAATGTAATTCTAGTTTAACTTTTTATTCCTCAGCTTGCGCTTCAAAAAAAAAATGGGAATGTATAAAATTTCTATTTTTGTTCTTTCTTTTTAAAATGTTTATTCCAGGTAACATACAACGTTATATTAGTTTCAGGTGTACAATACAGTGATTCAACTCCATACATTATTCAGTACTCATCATGATAAATGCACTCAATCCCCTTCACCTATTTCACCCAACCCCCAACCCACTTCCCCTCTGGTAGCTATTCTATAGTTAAGTCGGTTTCTTGGTTTGTCTCTTTTTCCCTTTGTTCACTTGTTTCTTTCCGTAAATTCCACGTATGAGTGAAATCATATGGTATTTGTCTTTCTCTGATTTATTTCACTTAGCGTCATACCCTCCAGATCCATCCATGTTGTTGCAAATGGCAAGATCTGAATCTTTTATGACTGAGTAATACTCTATTGTATGTAGGTACCACATCTTCTTTATTCATTCATCTGTTGGTGGACATTTAGGCTGCTTCCATAATTGGACTATTTTAAATAGTGCTGCAGTAAACAGGGGTGTGTGTATCTTTTCAAATTAGTGTTTTTTTATTTGGGGGTAACACCCAGTGGTGGAGTTTCTAGATCATATGGCAGGTCAGTTGTTTTTTGAATTAAGAACAAAGGACATACCTTTATAGTCAATAACCCAAATAAAAGAATATGCATCTTGGAGAGGAAGGAGGAGAGAAGAAAAAGAGGAGGGCAAAAGGAATTGAGGAGGAACTAGAAAATAGGAAAAGAAAAAGCAATGGGGTTGGATTATGGCGAAGTCAGCACCAGAGTGAAGGAGAGAGCAAAAAGAAAAAGTTCAACATTTCCTGTGTTTTCCAGTTTTCTGAGGTTTTCAGTCCCCAAGCACAGGAGTCTGAAACTCACTTGTAACTATCTGCAGATGACTCCTCTCCCTATCTGGCACTCTTTCTCTCTCTGTCTCTGTCTCTCTCTGTCTATGTCAACCAGGACACCTCTTTAGTAGAGTACTTTCTTATGCAACAGAAGCCCGAGTTTTACTGTAAGAACTTTTTTTTTTTCAACGTTTATTTATTTTTTGGGACAGAGAGAGACAGAGCATGAACGGGGGAGGGGCAGAGAGAGAGAGGGAGACACAGAATCGGAAACAGGCTCCAGGCTCTGAGCCATCAGCCCAGAGCCCGACGCGGGTCTCGAACTCACGGACCGCGAGATCGTGACCTGGCTGAAGTCGGACGCTTAACCGACTGCGCCACCCAGGCGCCCCCTGTAAGAACTTTTTAAAAGATAGCTGTGTAACTCTGTTTTCTTATAAGAAAGAAAATATAACCACAAGCCCTTGTATTTTAGAAAATGTTTTCAGCCAAAGACTAGTTCTGGTATCTTAGATAGACGTCTACACCTCTGAACTAAATGAAGGGAACAAGAATGTGAATGTCTGTGTATGTTGCAGTGAGTTTGGTTGGATAGCCAAGGCCAGCTATATAATTTGTGGGGCCATGGACAAAATGAAAATGCAGGGCCCCTTGTTCAAAATTAGTAAAAATTTCAAGTTGGTGACAGTGGAGCACTCAAGCATGGGATCTTTCTGAGGATGATGTCCCGTGCAGCTTCACAGGTGTCATGCCCATGGAGCTGATCTGCAGAGAACTTTGTCCGGTGGGGGCAGCTGGCAGTCACAGCAGGAAAAATGCACAGGTAGCCAGAACGTTGTTCTGGTAATGAATGACTGTCTCAAAGTGTAGACAAGTCATAAGCTGCTGGTGGTGACTGAGTTTGAATGTTATTAGAAATAGAAGAGTGTAGCCATGCAAGAGGAAGAAAAGAAAGAAAGATTAACAATGTGACTTTACAGTTTGCCAGCCAGCTTTCATCCAGGAGACCTACCTGGAAACCACAGAGTGTCAATTCTTACTTAGTAGTATCTCTTTCTTCAAATAAAAACTGATACTAGCCATAGAACTTCCTTAAATAGTAGGTATGCTGCATGAATGTTGGTATGAAAGAGCCTTAGAGCTTTGAAAGCCAAATAAAATACTATGGATATCAAAAGATGTCTTTGAGTTTTAATTAAGCATGATTCTTTCTAGTTTAGCCTGTTAATTGATTGAGCAAAGGAAGCAATATGCCTTATAATGTCTGCCTAATCTCCCTTAGAGGGACATTGTGAGGATCACTTACAATAAGACATGCACTGAGACCTTATAAACTATAACCACTACTACAAGTAGAGGCAGTGTTGTTCAGCAGAGAAAGTTCTGGAGCCAGAATGCAAAGACTTGCACATACCAACAACTCCGTAACTTACCACCGATGACCTTGAAGCAACTCTGAGCCCCTCTGAGCCTCAGTTTCCTCTCCTGTAAGACAGAAATAGCAACTTTCTATTTAACTCAAAGTGGCATAATGTGCAAACATTATCCTGTGCCGTGTTTTTATTAAACTCTAAAGTGTTGCACAAATTTAAGCCATTTTTATAACTTGGCATTGTCAAGGTCACCTCTGATGCCAAAGAATTAAAGCCCAGAGCCATAAAACTCCAATCTCTCAGAGATTAACAACAGAAGATGAAATTGTATTTCAACCCTATGTAAGAAAGATCTATGCCCATGATTACAGAGGTAAATGGCAACATAAATAAAGCATTTCCTTGAGTGTTTTTGTTTATCCCCCTGTGTTTGATCCTTATGGTCATCTACACTTTATCAGCAGTAGTACACACAGAAGGCAAAGTAAACTGTATGTGGGAAAGGTGGCCAACCAGTATTTTTCTCATGGTGCCTCACATAGGCTAGACCTTGTCAAGCAGAATAAGCAAATGTTTTCTGCTTCCTGCCAAATACACTGGGCTTCAATCCCCAGAAATGTTTTTATACACAGTATTTACCCTCAAGGAAATTTTAAGTCCTCTGTCCAGCTTCCCACATTTCCACCCTCCCTCCCGCTTCACTACATCACTCATCAACCCTCCCTTGGTGCCCACCCTCAGCCACAGCAAGAAGCAGCAATGAAGTAAGCTAGAAACAAAATGGGCCACTGTAAAGGGCTGGAGTTTAATGGGAAAAGCAAAGAAACTGCAAATCAATAGCAGTAATGTGATAAGATGCGTACGGAACTGATTCCTGTTTTCCAGGCAGGGCACACAATAGAGGTAGGTTGGGGTTATCTTTTACAGAACCAAACTAAAATGGAGTCATGTATGTCAGGGGAACAATGGAGATGGTCAACACAGGAGCATAAAGGAAACCTAACCTAACCTTGCAGGAATTTATAACTCTTCTCAGATATCAGCAGAGAACACTAGTCAAACCCTAAGTGCCAAATCTATTCATGCCATCTCTGGACTTCCTTGTTCCCTTGTTTAGCTGCCCCGAACCAAATAAGAAAGAAGCCCACTGGGAAACCAATCAGCTGAAAAGCCAAATAACTTCTGCATTTACTCCCCGCCCCCCAAAAATCCCTTAGTCTGGAAACAACCCAGCTCATTGTTCCTATAGCTCTGAGTTTCCTGGCTTGCAGGTTGAAGCCTTGCACTAAACACATCTTTCTGCTTTGTTTTATTCAGTATGCAAAGTTTGGTTTTCGACACTTTATCTCGGCTTCCAGCTTTACATTTTTTTTTAATGTTTATTTATTTTTGAGAGAGAGAGACAGACAGAGTGCAAGTGGAAGAGGGCAGAGAGAGAGGGAGACACAGAATCCAAAGTAGACTCCAGACTCTGAGCTGTCAGCACAGAGCCCAATGCAGGGTTCGAACCCACAAACCATGAGATCGTGACCTGAGCCAAAGTCAGATGCTTAACTGACTGAGCCACCCAGGCACCCCTGCTTTCAGCTTTAGATAAGAGAGCAGAAAATTATTAACAGCCACCCAATTCCTGGGGTAAGTCACCAAGCCAGAATTTGGTGACAGACCTTTGCTATAAATTCATGTTTACATTTTTTTCCCAAAGTGGCATCTGCAAGTGTGTATTCCTTAACAACATGGTTGACTTTGTAGATTTGAACCTTTGCTATCACCTTTTGGAGATGTAAGACCAAGGGTCCCTAACAGGATGCTGGTACCAGGCGAAAAGATCACGTCAAGTATAAGTTCTAGAGGCCTTTTAAGTAACAAAATGATATCTACTAGCAGAATTCTTCAGAATTCCAGGTGCACTGGCTGTGCTGGTCTCATCCTAGAGAAGGTGGAGTTGAAGTTCCATAGTCACTGAAGTTGGAGCTCTGAACTCCCTTTAAAAGTGAACAGTCTGTCATTTGACAGCTACCAGAAAAAAAGTGCACTTCTATACTTGAAAATCTACAATCAGAAGGAAAGACCTGGCTTGGCAGCAGTCGAATCTCTGCTTAGTACTACTTCCTCTGCAAAGTCCGTCACTGTTAACCTCTCCCTCCTGTACCTTATCCACGGGCCTATCACTGTGTGTTCACCTCATATGATGTTTATAGGTGAGTGGATCTCTGTTACAGATTCTTCAAGGGTGAGGACTGGGTCTTGTTCATTATTGTCTCTCCAGTGCCATGCTTGATGCACAGTATGTCTAAAAAATTTTCACCGAAAGAAAGCTGGGGTAGCTAGCAAACCCCATCAAAGGAAGTATAGATACCAAATTCTAGGTCATGTGCTATCTCTATGTCAGTTCTGGAACCTTGGAGAATTGTGTTCCATCTCTGATACCATATTCTATAGCATTGGGAAACTAGAGTTTGTTCAGAGTTGGCAGTCCAGATGGGCGGTGGGGAGGGAAAATGTCTGGCAGAATCTGGAAACCATGTCAAATGAGGAACAAATGAAAGAACCGGGAATAATTAACTTGGCTAAAAGGAGGCGAAGGAAAGATGTGGTTACTCTCCTCAGATATTTGGAAAGCTGTCAAGTGGAGAAGGTAGGTCGATTTGTTCCGTGTTACCCTAGAAGGCAAATGAAGGTTAGTGATTATGAAGTACAGAGAGGCCGATTTTTTTAGCTCACCAAAAGCAAGAACATCCAAACAAACCAAACAAAACAAAACAACACTCACTAACAATGGCAGAAAAAGAGTAAACAAACTGTCTTTGAAGTGACAAGAAGAAAATGGTGTATCAGCCTGCAAGGATCCCTTCCAACATAGGGTTTCTAACTCTCTACAGAGTAAGTGCAAGTACCCCCTGGAATCACGGGCACGGAACCCTGCTAGGGAATAAGTGATGTCACCTTCTTTGCTCGGCACCGGCTATAATAGGTAGGCGAGCACAGGAGACAGCGTGGAGCTCCCGAAGATGGAGGCAGAAGGGAGAGGCGTATGTCTCCAAAGGCAAGGGAAGTCTGATGGTTCTGAAGACAAATTCTCATGGTACTGCTTTGACTACTGCTTCTCCGAGTCATCAGAAGCAGCTATCTGGAGTGAGAGTAATTTAAAACAAAACAAAAATATTTGGAATTTGGCGGAAAGGCACATCTTTTTGAAAGTTAATACTCAAAAGAGCTGCAATCACGCATCTGTTTTCTTGTTTGGTTTACAATTGAGGGAATGGGAACAGAGGACTCCATGAAATTGAATGACACTTCACATTGATAAGCGTTTCTGAAACAATATGGTAGCAATTTGAAGAACACATTATGCTCTCAAGCTGCATAAAGAAAGAGCAAAGAATATACTCTTTAATGCTTAATTTTAATAATGATCTTACTTGTTACAGATGCCGCATTTCACAATGAAAGCCTGTGTTTCAGTCCAGTAATATGATAAGGCACAGCTTGTAAAAATGAGAATTGAGTTTAACTATGTTCTTGTGTTCTATTTTCCATTTATCATGTGAATCGCTTCCAAATAAGATTGTCTTACTTCATTAATTTGCATAATTACTGAAATACAGCATGGGATCCCAAATAACAAACTCCTGATAATATCATTTCAGATTTACTGTGACAGTATTTTGAAAATGACAAAAATTGATACACAATTACATTAGGAGTAAAAGTATATAAGCTAATTATGTTTCTTTTGAGTCTTCAAAATATATAAAGAGGTTATTTGGGACAGAACAATACATTTCTGTGCTCAGATGCTGAACAGCTTGAAAACCAAAACACAACTGGCAAGTGCTGTACCGTTTTAGGGTAACAATAAGTCTGCTTTTGACAGAGTAGAAGCCAGGCGGAGTTTTGTTTTTGTTTTTGTTTTTGTTTAATGAAATCAAGACCATTGACGAAGGATGAGAAAAGTCTTCAATGAAGACTTAAAAATACCTGTTCAGATGTATTTTGATTTTGGCAATAGCACCCTATCAAATCAGCCTGACAGCCTCTGGTCCCAGTAAGAAAATCCTGACGCCTTGTCTGAGTTCAGACTTTCAGCAAGTGCAAACATTTCACTCAACTCCACCTTCAGCGCTATGGGCGAGATAGAAAATGTGGATACGGATAAAAAGCCGCAAGCTATTAGTTAGCTCTATCAGACATTGTTCAGAGAGCCAAGTAGTAAACGCTCCTCTCTGGAATGGAGGCTGCTGAAAGACAACAAGGCTCATTGACAAAATAAATCCCGTGGCCTGTCTTGGGCGAGCTGATAAACAGGGGCCCCGACTGATTAAGTGTCGTTCCGAACATCACAGAAACGACTGCAGAACAATAGCAGAGACAAAAACGACACCTCTTCCTCCTGCCTCCCGCCTCCCCTTATTAATCATTTTAAACCGAAAGCTTGCAAACGGCAGTCCCCAGTCCCGTTTCCCTAAGACGACATTCTGGAAGCTGCAGAGCAATGTGTTACCGTTCCGCCGCCCTTTCCTTTCGGTCATGACCGGAGTAAATCTGTGACTTTTGTGAGACAGGAACATGATGGCTGAGGGATGGAACATAAAATACAAGTGTTTGTATTTTATGTAGAATCTAGGTAGCATCTTACTTTTTCTAATGACTCACCAAGGGACGTTGACTGCCTGAAGAAGAGAGATCTCACTGTTGTGCGGTGGCAATCTGACTAGGTAATCACCCAGATGCTGTGACGGCCTGGGTTGCTCTGCGGTTCCTCTGCCCCGTCACCTGGCTGAGGAGGAGGGCATGCCTTCCCGAACCCTTCATCTTCGCGGAGCTCCAGCAGCTTTTAGGCCTGGGCCAGATGCCTCCGGCCTGTGGCGTGAAGGAGGAGGCTCGCCGGGTTCTGTGTACCTCTAGGCCACACTCCACATTTTAGTTCATATTAAAAAATAAATCTGGAGCCGTTTAACATTCCCAAGCTGGTTGTGTGTATGCGTGTGCGCACATGTGTGTGTGTTTATGTGTGTGTGCGCAACATGCAACACTTGAAAGCAGGGTTTCAGCTGGCCCAGAACCTGCCATTTCCATCCAGCTGTTGGCCTGGTGCCTCACAGCACACTTACAGCCCATATTAATAGCTCTTGTAAAATATGCCCTGTGATTTTACCCAGGCGACAAGATTCTCAACAGCTGGAGGGAACATCTCTTGACCCAACAACAGACAAATAAGATTCTTCATGTGGTTGAGGCCAGGGTGTGTGAAACAACACAACGCTGAGATCTCACCGCATTCACGGGGGTTTCCGGCCTCTGCTTCAGAGCTCCGGTGAGGGCAGCACGTGATCTCCCAGGATAGTCTGTTCCACTTCTGGACAATGGCTCCTATTGTTAGAAAGTTCTTTCCCGTTGGAATGCATCTTGCGGTAACCTCTACCTAGGGACACTGGGACTTAAGGCTCGTGTACAGAACGTTACATTCATCTGATTGAATTTTGTTTTTATTATTGCAACCACAAAGAGTTGTAGATCCTACTTACCATCTTTACCATCCCTCCCAACTTTGATTCAGCCACCGATATAACTCTCTCTCCAATATCATGATATATATCACTAACAAAAGTAGGTGAAGAGAAAAGAGAAAAAGATCAGTGCTTGTTACTTTAAGTGTATCTTCGGGTAAACACTGATCTATTAATCACCAGCTTTAGGGTAAAGTTTTCCATAGGTCCTGAAGGCAGCTATTACTATACCTATGCAGATGCTGCTCAGGTGTGGCTGTCCCATGAAACTTGAACTCACTTCAGGGCTAAAATTAGCTACCTTTGTATGTTGAGTGTCTAATACAGTGCCTGGCTCAAAGAATATCTTTCATAAATGACTGGGAACCAACAAATATTTTCTTGGGGACCCTTTGCTGATTTCCAGTGATTACTGTTTCTTTATTTATTGGGGCATAAAATCCACTACCTTAACCACCCATTTTCTACCATATTTACCTCCATTTGCTTGGTCTTATTATACATGGTGTTTTAGCATTGTGTTGATTTTCTGAAGATACCGAGATGTAATTTATCAAGCCAAACTCATTTAGAACAGCTAGTTCTGCTCACTTTAAAAAACACTTTGGAAGCCTATTTTGTGTTAGGCTCTGTACAGACACTAAGGATTTAAAAACAAATGTGACATAGCTCCTGTCTCCGAGAAAGACATAGTCCAGGGAGGGGAAATAGCAGGGTTCAAAACAATGTATATGGGACATCATGGAGAGGCCAATGGAAGCCCAAGGGAGGGGCACTTAACCTGGTCCATGTTGACAGCCAAATACTCTTGGAGGAGATAATACCTGGGCCTAAGCTTGAGGAGGCAACAGAAATTAATTACACAAAAGTGCAAAAGGAGTGTATTTTGAGGGGAAAAACAGAACAAGCAAAAAGCACAGAGGTGTGAAACTATATAAGATACACAGAGGCTAGAGTATTCTAGAGTGAAACTCAGTTTGAAGCACAAGAACTTCACAAGATGATGCTGGAGAGTCAGAGCCTTGGTCACAGAAGGCCTTGCTGGCCAGGGTAAACAGTGTGGGTTTTCAGAGATCAACAGGGAGATGTTAGAAGCAGAACCATGTGTGTTTTATGATGAGGAATTTATTATGGAAATTAGGCCAAAAGACAATTATAGGAGTTTCTGGGAAGTGTGCGTCCAGTAGGAAGTGGGAGGATCAGAAAGGAGTCAACCACCAAGCACATTCAGCCACCAAAGTGGGATCGCAAGGCTTGTGGGATTACCTAAGGAAGCTGGGCTTCTCTTCAGCGAGCCACACACCAAATGAATGGTGGTGGTCCTGAGGCTGCTGTTAGTCAAAGGGCCACTAATTGGGAAGAAAAGCTGGAGGTGGGAGGTAAGAGAGCAAGTACTGCCTGGAACCTTTAATTCTGTCACCGCATCTAGTCATGAAGACCTTCAGAGAGTAACGTTTGTTGTTTCACTTCTGCCTTCCGAGTTCACAGTCTTACACAAATTCTTCTTTTTTTTTTTAAAGCTTATTCATTTATTTTGAGAGAGAGAGAGCAGGGGAAGGGCAGAGAGAGAGGGAGAGAGAGATCTGTATAGATCATGCGGGGCTTCACCTCACGAACCATGAGACCATGACATGAGTCAAAGTCAAGGGTCAGATGCTTAACCAACTGAGACACGCAGGCTCTCCACAAATTCCTCTTTTGCCCACTATAACTTGTTACATACAGAAAAGGAAATTCTAGAAGACATAGTTTAAATGAACAGTATAAACTACCACAGTTAAGAAAAGGGAACAGAAACAACACATGGCCAAGAACATTCCGAAAGAAGGAAAGACACTGCTGGTGCAACACTACTCGTCACCACTGGCCATTGAGTCCCACACAATGCAATTTTTGACACCAAAAGTGCCATGAAAAACCTCTGAGGACCCTCGCATCTTTGTACCACTTGCTCAAGATTCAAAGTGGTAGAGTATCTGATGGGTCAAGCTGTGGTCAAACACCTATGCTAGCTGCCAGAGATGAGGAAAAGAAATATCTGCCCCACTTTGGCATCCATAGATTGAGACAGGGAGGGCCCTTTGTTCCATCTCTTTGGGGATTTTCTCTTAAAGTAGTAAAGTTGTTTGGATGCTGCAGAAAAACAACAACAAGACGAATAACCACACCCCACAGTCAGATTAACTGTTAGGAGAAAAACATTCCCATAGGTGCAATGAGAATAGATTTTGGCTAAGTGCTCTCTCTCAATTAGTGTTAGAGTAGGTTGCAGTAATATATCGAATTGTCTATGTCTATAACTAATATATATATCAACATTTCAACAGCATAGAACAACGTAGCCAACAAGAAGATGATTTCTTCTTCATTTAATAGTCCAGGGTGAGAGTTTGGGATAGCAGTGAAGCTCAGAGACCCAAGCTCTGTCTTCGACACATAGCTTGTAAGTTCATGATGGATATTGAAGTCCCAGGAAGCCAAAAGAGGGAGAATAAAGTAGTCATGTGTAGAGATTTTATAAACCGGTCAAAATGGTGGCACGTCACTTCTGCTCACATTTCATTGGAGAGATCTTGATTGCATGGCCTCACTTACCAACAAAAGAATCTGGGAAAATGGCCTGGCTGTGTGCCCAAAAGAGGGGAGAATAGATATTAGTGGTCAGTTATTGGTTTTTGCCATAAATTCTGCCCAAGCCACTCAGGATTCAAATCCAGCTGAGTAGGTTCATCTAGTCATAGTTTACCAAATTTTACTATAATAAAACAGATAATAAACATTATAGGTTTTAAGGCCATTTGTTCTCTGTAGCAACGACTCAATTCTGCCCATGTAATACAAAAGCAGCCATAGAAGATTTAAAAAAAAGTGTGGGGGTGGCTGTGTTATAATAAAACTTTATTTACAAAAATAGGCAGCAGGAAGTTTATGGCCTACAGGCCATAGTTTGTTGACCCCTGATATAATCAATTCTACTGTAAGCATTGTTCTCCTTAAGAGAGATAGATGCAAAACTAAAGCTGATGAGTTTTTCATTTGCTTTGTCAACCAGCAACATTTTGTCTCTGTCCCAGTCTCTTCCCCCTGCCCCCTACTTCACCTTCTGCATTTACTCATTTCTCATCAAAGTTCTTTTTGGTCTCCATCTGGGTTAGTTCACCATTCCTTTTTGTCACTACCACTTATTCTCCATGGACCATGGTCCTGTTCATTTGAATGGTGAAATAGGCCTTTATACATAACAACTCGTTCATATGTGCCTTTCTTTTGCCTCTTTAACTAAGCAAGATATCACTTGCCTCCTTCCCTTCAGTTGCAAAGATTTATCCAGGGTCCTCTTCTTGTCATGGCCCATAACACCTTCCATGTGGCCTTTGTTGCCTACCATAGTCATTTCCATGGCTCTAATCTATGAACAAGAAGCCATGTATTTGGTACAAAGGTTGCAATGAGCTTAGTTAGGAGGCAGTTCTCCATGGTTATCTCCCTTTTCTTTATATCTCAGGAACAGAGGTATTGATGACCTTTCGTTTAGACTATTTTTTCAAGGATGATGTTATAGTGACAATGTCTCCCTTGACTGCAAAGGTTGGGTAGGCTTGTTCCCAATGTATCAATGTAGCCTATTATAAAGCATTTGGATTTCTCAAGTTCAATGTTCTGTAACACAACACACTCGTTGTTCTATAGGAAACAGAGCTTGGGAACCCGTACAATGCTAATACTACTGCTTTTGCTGTAAGCGATCAACTATTCTTTGTCTCTGACTCAGGGATCTCATGTCTTCTGCTGGCATCAATGAAACTGTGGCAGGCCAACTTGGTGGCTGGTAAATAGGGTGGAATCTCAGCTCCTTCACTATTCTTGACAGACTACATGTTTCTAAGAATGGAGAAATATGGTAAATAAACTGGACTCGAAATTAATGTATGGTAGAGCAGAGCAGAGCTATGCCAGGTTACCTTTATAAAGGTGGCCAGGGGCGCCTGGATCCAACTTTGGTTCAGGTCATGATCTCGTGGTCTGTGAGTTTGAGCCCTGCATCGGGCTCTGTGCTGACAGCTCAGAGCCTGGAGCCTGCTTCGAATTCTGTGTGTCCCCCTCTCTCTGCCCCTCCCCTCTTCACATTCTGTGTCTCTCTGTCTCTCAAAAAAAATTAAATAAACATTAAAAATAAATAAAAATAAAAAGGGAGGCTAATTTCAAGCCTTGACTCCACCCCTTTCTAAACTTCCATGAATGTAAAGTGGTAAGGGTAATATTAGATAACTTTGAATTTTCTCTGTTTAAAGAAATATGTAAATCATTTCCAAATGTCAGTGCTATAACTATTATTAGTGATAATTTACTCACAATGTACCTTTCAACCATGTCACAGTTCTAAGGCCAAGAAGAATTGACATAGAATATATTTGGTCTAGTATGGGCAGCTTTGAACAGGCACTACATCAATAGAGAGAGAATTCTATATGCTGTAAAAGCAATAGGATGTAGAAAAGATGAGGCAAATTGCCCCCCGCCATTCTGCTTTACTGTCAATAAATATTGAGCTCTATCTGTGTGAAAAACCACTGTGTTTGGCACCAGGATAGGAGGTGGGGATAGAGAAGACCTTATTAAGGAATTCGTGATTAGAGAACCAAAAATCACATCATTTTAAGAAGTGGAATAACCCAAAGTCATATTGGTTTGACATGAATGAAGTGTTTGCAGGAGGCCCTGGGGGAATGTGGGGACAGATTTTGATATGACATAAAGGTATGTGAGAGCTACCTGGGGTTAAAGGGCAAAGGTTCTAGAGGAGCCGAGTTTTGGAGCAGTATTCTGGAATGTTGGAAAGACATACATCTTAAAAGGAAAGTAGATGGCATTTGGGGCAGTATCAGTCCTCATCAGTAGCACAAAGGCAAAAATGAGAGTCAAGCAGTAGCATAGTCAGGGAGAACCATGACTAACTGGAACATAAGGTGACCTGCGCCCAAGTCTTGTTCTGTTAGTAACTAGCCATCTGAGTCAGCCACTCTTAGCCTGTCTTTATCTGAAAATAAGGGAGTGAGTAAATTAGATGGTCTTTCTAAAGAAACTCTTTAATTCTGTAATTGGCTTTGGGGGAAGCAAGAAGCATGTTAACGTGACAGACCTGAGTGTTAATGTTGAGTTGTAATGAAAATTAGATTTGAAAGATGGGCTGAGCAATTGGCAGTCAGTGAAGACGCTTGTATCGGATGTCAGGATCAATAGGGAGTCACTGCTGGTCCTTGAACAAAAATGACAAGATTAAAATATCGGTGGAATGCAATCAAAGAATATTGCCCAAAAGGGCTTTCAAAATAACTACGGTCAATCCTAGACTGTTTTTTCAAGCGTCTTATAAAAGTTACATTTCCATCTACCCAAATAAGGGTAGTGGTAATTACACTATCAATTAAATAGTTTATCCTGCACCTGTTGAAAAATTGGAAGCATTAGTTGCCTGCACAGTACAATAGAAGTGTTTGTGATGCAAAATTATTAAAATATGAAATAGATGAATCCTACATATTATTTAAGGTGCTTCCTAATCTAGGGTACTTAAAACTGGTTGCTATATGTTTCTGAATGGTAACTGATTGGCATTGCTCTGATTATGGTTCGCAAGCCAGAATTTAACCCTATTTTTAAAAGTCCATGTGCCTATTGCCATATCAAGAAACAAATACATTTTCTTATTCTGTTCCATTGTCTCATCTTCGACATTGCGTCTTACCACAGTCAATTACCTCCATGAGGACACCAGAACATCTCTAGGTGCTCTCATTTTCCTAATCAATCATGGACCAGTTTAGGAGTCTGAATGTTCATTGCAGTGTGGAGAGTCCCTTGGTAGCTTATCTCATGCCTTGAATAAAAGCAAAAAGGGGCCAGTTGACGCCCTGAATCTAACAGCATCTATTCCTAGAAAGGCTGGAACTTCTTGGAAATGCAGAGCAGGTCAGGCTGGCCTCAGTCATCTGAGGCTGTCATGCAAACCCCCCTAGCCTCTGGAAGATTCTTTGGAAGTAAAGACAATATACAGATTCCTAAAATTCTTTTGTGGAGGGGCACCTGGGTGGCTCAGTTGTTGAGCATCCAACTTCGGCTCAGGTCATGATCTCACAGTTCATGAGTTCGAGCCCCATGTCAGGCTCTGTGCTGACAGCTCAGAGCCTAGAGTTGCTTCAGATCCTGTATCTCCCTCTCTCTCTGCCGCTTCCCCACTCACGCTCTGTATCTCTCTCTCTCTCAAAAATAAAGAAACATTAAAAAAATTTTCTCTAAATAAATAAATAAAATTTATTTGCGGATACACAAACTAGAATACAGCTTTAAAGCTAGAATAAACAAACATTTACCAAGTGCTTCTAAAAGACCAGTTTCTTTCATAATATTATTTATTTTTATTGAGATATAATTGACATATAACATTAATTGTAGGTCACCATCACCACACATAGTTACACATTTTTTTTTCTTGTTATGAGAACATTTAAAGTCTACTCTCTTAGCAACTTTCAAATATATAATACAGTACTATTAACTATAATAGTCATGTTGAACATTATGCCCTCAGGATTTATTAATTTTGTAACTGGAAAGTTTGTGCTTTTGACCACCTTCACACATTTTGCCCACCTCCAACCCTTGCCTCTGTCAAGCACCAATCTATTCTCTGTATCTGAGCTGTGTTTTTTGTTTTGTTTTAGGGAGGGATGTGTTTTTCTTCTTTTGTTTTTGTTTTTATTTAGATTCAACACATAAGTGAGACCATACAGTATTTGTCTTTCTCTGTCTGATTTCACTTAGCATAATGCCCTCAAGGTCCATCCGTGTTGTTGCAAATAGCAAGATTTTCTCTTTTTTTTTTTTTTTTTTGGTTGAATAATATTCCCTGTGATATATATTATCTCTCTCTCTCTCTCTCTCTCTCTCTCTTGTCTTAAATATTTCTTTTAGAGAGAGAGAGAACATGAGCAGGGTAGGGGCAGAGAAAGAGGGAGAGACAGAAAGAATCTCAAGCAGGTTCCCTGCTGCCAGCACAGAGCCCAATGAGGGGCTTGAACTCATGAACCATGAGATCATGACCTGAGCCGAAACTGAGTCAGGAACTTAACTGACTGAGCCACCCAGGAGCCCCATATTACATTTCTTTATCCATTCATCTGAAGACAGACACTTAGGCTGCTTCCATATTCACAATAGTATCTTAACTCTCACATCAAACCTCATCTCCAGGATGCCTGGGTGGCTCCGTTGGTTGAGCGCCTGACTCTTGATTTCGGCTCATGTCATGATCCCAGTGTCATGGGATCAAGCCCTGAGTCTGGCTTCGTGTTGAGCATGGAGCCTGCTTAAGATTCTGTCTCTCCCTCTGCCTCTGCCCCTCTCCCTCACCCTTGTACTCTCTCTCTCTCAAAAATAAAAAAACAAAAACAAAAAAAAAAATAAAAACAAATAAAACAAAAAAACTTCATCTCCTACAGATGATGAAGATCAAGATATGCTTTGCAAGATGTGGGAAAACTATCTGAGCTATAGTATTAAGTCAAGGATATAGGAAGAAGAAGTAAAAGAGAAGGTTTAAAGGAGGATTTAAAGGGGTGCAGGTGGGTGAGGATTGCTCTAATAGAAAGATGTTTTGTAAGGCTTCTTTCAAAGAAATCTTCTCCGGCCTGTCAAAGCTTATATTCAAACTATTTACTTAAAAGAAAATACATAGCTCTGGTTCCAGGGTGACTGTGTGTTTTCCCCCCATGAATATAGAGCCCAGATTAGTGTCATTTGTGGATTAAAAGTAGCTTCAGTGCTGCTCAGATCTGGTGGGATTTTATGGAGAGATCGAAACTGTAGGATTTACCCCTAATTTGTGAAATCAGTATGGCTATTCAGATTTCTCTGCAGCCTAAACTGCATTGATAAATTAGAGAAGGAGGAGGAGATGGTGATATTGTCAAAGAAAGGGAGCAGAATGAGGAACAAGTTTCATCATCAATACTTTCCCTCTAGAAAGAAATTCAGATTTTTCTTCAATTCTCTGAACCTTTGATTAGCCTCCAAAATGAGCCATTTAAAAAGCCGGAGCTAATGTTAACATTCTCCTCAAGAAAACTTTCCGAGTAATTCTGAATATTTTCCACCTACATGATGTATCTACTCTTTGCCAATCTAAAAATGGTATGAAATAAGAAGTGGGTGGGTTTATTGTCATTTTTTTCCTCCACGAGCTTTTCTGGTCAAGTCGTACTCCTGACCTTCTGGCCTCTACAGCTTTTCTTTAGAGAGCAATACGTTTTTAGAAGAATGTCCTTCTAAAATCATCCCATTGGTAAAACTTAGAATCACAACTGGAGGCAGAATGGCTTTCTGGATTGGAAAACGGGCAGGTTCCCAGGGAGTGTTACAGATGAGAGCCCACATGGAAAAGTCTCAAGAGAAGATGAGAAGTGAGGAAGTGGAGACATTGAAGCCAGACCACCATTCTGAGGAGTTTTTCCATAAAGGGAACAGGAGTTAAGGGGTCAGAACCAGAAAGGGTTATGACATTAGGGGAGGTTGATCTCTGAGGATCAGAGATCTATGCCCATGGGGATCACAGAGCTACCGAGGGGCTGTGTTCATTTTAAGCTACAGCTTTTTGGTCCCAAACTCACTCTTCTATACTTCACTTTTTCAAATTTGGGTCTGAGACTCTGCAAGCCATATATTTTTTCATTTCTGATTGCCCTTTGTTAAGTTCTGCCCTTAGGGGACTCAAGAGGGAGTCTGGAGGACTGGAGGAGGAGAAAGGTCCACACCCCCTCCCCTCTCTGTTCCCATCAGCACCTTCCAGCAATGCACCCTGGCAGTAGCTGCTCCCGGTAGCAGCAATTATTTCCAATACCTGTGTGTTTTCCCCCCTCTGCTCCTAAAATCAGTGTCGTTGCATCCCCTTACGGATATCAGAACCCTGCAGATGATACCCACTCCTCTGTGGTCTGAGTCTGCACCTTGCAGGGCACCAGCCCCAGCAGCAGCTGAGTCGTCCCCTTCTCAGGAGTCTCTGTGGGGGCCCCTCCCTCAAGCTTCTGACTTCAAAAGCTCCCAGGCCTTTCCTTTTTTTGCCCCCAGCCCAAGGAACTGCAGCTCCTTCTGGAAGCTTGGTGTTTCCGCAGTGTTCCTTTTTTAGGCTTTTCCATCTTTCAATAATATTTAATAGCGTCCCTAAAGTAAATTATCTCTGTCAGAATAGCTTGGTGGTTTGTGTGTTCTTGCCTGAACGCCACCACAGAGTCAGAGTCGGAGTTGCAAATCAGGACTGACCCAGGTCAAAGCCCACAAACCTCCCTGCTATACTATGCTCCCTTTCCTGTAAAAAGGTCCACATTTTATTATTTTTAAAAATGGTTTAGGGGCGCCTGGGTGGCGCAGTCGGTTAAGCGTCCGACTTCAGCCAGGTCACGATCTCGCGGTCCGTGAGTTCGAGCCCCGCGTCGGGCTCTGGGCTGATGGCTCAGAGCCTGGAGCCTGTTTCTGATTCTGTGTCTCCCTCTCTCTCTGCCCCTCCCCCGTTCATGCTCTGTCTCTCTCTGTCCCAAAAATAAATAAACATTGAAAAAAAAAAATTAAAAAAAAAAATGGTTTAACAAAATGTAAGTGAGGACTTCCTCTCCATAGAGCTAGAGTCTTTCTGATACATGTCCTAACAATGTTCCAGCCCTTTCCCTCGCCTCTGTATTTCTCCATCCTCATCCTTACCACCACTTGACCTTCCTTCATGTCCCAAATCTTCTGTGGTAGTGTCATTTCCTCCTAGTGCTTGCTTTTCTAGGGCACACTTCCATATGGGAAGCCGTTGCTCTTTGTAATTCAGGACTCTGATTCTGAACCCCCTGTTCTACGACTGATCTGTGAGTAGAGTGTTGGTGTTCTAACCACAGGGTAGGGTAACCCATGCCCTGGCCTGAAATTCACAGTCTTGCAAAGAGCACTAAATTGAGTGTTATAATCCAGTCTCTGCTTAGAAGGGGGCTCAATCTTATGTAAAAATAACAACATCTCTCTGGCCTCAGTTTCCTCAACTGCAAAGTCAGAAAGTCACAGGAGATGATCTCCAAGACTCTTAAAACATCAACATGTTTCACAGCCGAAACCCTTAGATATATGAGGCTTCCAGAACTTGCCCCGTCTTTTAGCTGTCTTCTTGATCCTGGACTTTGCAGCTAATGGACTGTTACTCGATTTCCTAAAATAATATAAAATTCTATTGAATGGGTAACAGTCCTTTGATTTACCCTAAAGCTTTCACCAGCCCATAGAAACCTTGCAATGTAATCTTTTCCATTCCCACCTTGGCTCCTTCCTGAAAAGTCTTTAAATTGTGTCTTTAGCTCACTGAACTCTAATTACTTTCTTCCTTTCCTTCATCACTGCTTAACCTCCTTCATCCTTGGTTTCTCTTTTTAACTCATCCAGCATCCTCCTCTAAAGAGCCACTTTTTTCCTCCCTCAATTTCTTACCTGTAACCACACGCATTACAAAAGTTTCCTCAACATCTTAGGGAATGTGGTTGTTAACCCCCATCTCGCTGCTGGGCCTTCCTTTCGGGAAAGGATGCCTGACAAGGGCTTCTGCAAATGCACGTGAGGCCACTGCAAAGTGTCTGTACCAAACACCTGAGAAGTGAAATCAGATCCCAGCTCCCTCACTTATCAGGTGGCTGTAAGGACTCTGAAAGCGACTTAACGTCCTCGGCCTAGAGTGTTCTTATCTAGATACAGTAATATCTACCACAGACACTTATCCAACCGTTTGTGAGATAATGGTATACGAAAGGCTATTAAGTAAGCCCTCAGTGATACTAGCTAAAAATCTTTATCCTCTCCTTAACCCATCATTTTGTACTTGCTCTTGCATGCCGCGTAATTTCTGACCCGCAGTTCCTTGTAAATGATGTTTCCTTCTATTCCACCGTCCGTTGTGCCATCTCTCCCTCCTCCATTTTCTCTCCTCCCCTTCCTCCTAGTTTTCCACCCAATACTTATTCAATTCTATTCTTTAAGAAGCAACTCATGGGGCGCCTGGATGGCTCAATTGGTTAAGCGTCCGACTTCGGCTCAGGTCACGATCTCACGGTCCTTGAGTTCGAGCCCCACGTCAGGCTCTGGGCTGATGGCTCAGAGGCTGGAGCCTGCTTCCGATTCTGTGCCTCCCTCTCTCTCTGCCCCTCCCCTGTTCATGCTCTGCCTCTCTCTGTCTCAAAAATAAATAAACGTTAAAAAAAATTTTTTTTTAAAAAAAGAAGCAACTCAGCATGTCTCTGGAAATGGATTCCCTGTGTTCTCCAACCCACTACCCAGACTAAATGGCCCTTCCTCCATGCTCCCACAGCCCTTTGGGGGTGCCCATCCTTTCTGTCTGTGTGTCTGTTGGTTTACTCCTTAGTCTTCTGCATGCAACTCACTTCTTTGTGGACAGAGACTGCTTTATCTTTATGTCCTCAAAATCTAGCAGAGGATATAGTAGGCTCTCCAAACATGCTACAGGAAGAAAATAATAGTTCTTCAGAGTTCACAGTTTCGGCCTCAGTATTTGCTTTCCTTCTTTAAGCAATAATTTTTTGCCACTCAGGACTCAAACTGTGGGGCCTTTGTAGGTACAAAAAAAAAAAAAAAAATCACATTCAGCCAGAAGAGAAACAGCAAGAAAGAATATATATCACTGCATCTCATTAAGTAGAAAATATCCTAAGGGGAATATAGGAGAGAAAGAACTGCATTGTAAAGGCACGGAGGAGACCCCCAAAGAAGCTTTTGTTATTATTGTTATTATAATTAATGGAAAGGAATTTGGCAGGATCCCCCAATTTTAAGGGACAAGGGAAAGCCACGGGACCAATAGTAGTAGTGGATCAGCACCTTCATTTCCATCGTGCTGTTCAGCCAGCCAGTAAAAGTACATCAAATATACATAGGCACCATGGGGACAGGAAACCAACTTGTGGTCAGTGAATTCTAAAGGAAAACCCGGAAGCGGGCTAAAAAGGGCCGTGGATTAATCTCAAAATCAAGAGAAGGAGCAGTACATCCTTCTTCCCCTTTCTATAGGAGATGGAACAGTCGCAAATCTCTGAATTTTCAGTTATTCTTCTTCGGCGATTAAAAACCAATGACTGTATTCAAAAGGCATTTTCCACTATGTTGCCCACACCCAGATAGATGTACCAGGTACTCTCAGGATCACAATGTAACTTGAGGCCTCCGTGCTGGGCAGGGGCTAGGACTTTGCTGCAGGCGAGATACAGAAACAAAACAAGGTACAAGAGCCTGAGCTGATTCCCACATATCACAAAACTGTTCCATGTGGTCAGCAGACCTGTCGGATGCCCTAAGAAGTTCTGCAGCACGTGAAAGTGATCCTGTGTCCCTGGTGAAGGATGCCAAGTCTAGCCTAGTAAAATCAAGGTGCATAAAATAGAGCCAGTGAAAGGAAAATGTCATTAAAACCTACTTGAGGGTATAGACTGAAATGCTTCAATCTCAACAGCCCAGAAGTTATTTGACTTTGGGCAAGTCTCACCCCAGCCCCTGTGACCTCCTCTCATATCACCTCACGTTCCAACCACCATGAACATCTCACTGTTCTCTGAATACACTTGACCCAACCAGGATCCTGTTTCCCTTGCCTGGTTTGTCTTTTCCTACTTCCTTCTTCTAGCTCAAACATCAGTCTCTGCTGACTCCTTCAGGATCCCATGGAATTCTCAGCACAGTTGCAGTGTTTACCGTATTTATTGAAATTATATGTTTAGAGCTTGCCTCCTCCACTAGGCACAGAGATCCTAGAACAGTGATTGTATTGTTTCATTTCTGTACCCGGCATTTAGCACTATACACAAAACACAGGTTCTCATGAAATGTTCCCTGGATAAATAAATTTCCTTTAATTATGCCTCCGTTCCTTCAAATGCAAAATGTAGAGGTGAGACTACCCTGCCCCCAGGGCTTCTCCCTTGCCTGACCTGCCAATGGTTCTACAAAGCTGTCTCAAAAGTCACAGAGATAAAGAACCTAGGTTTTATAGACCAAAACAGACCCAAATACTTACTGAGTACAAGCTGTTTAACTTATAAAAGTAGACCATGATTTGCCTGTGCTCCACAGAGTTCTGCTTCCTGTGGCATTCCCATGAGAGAATTTTCCCTGTAAATTCCTAGCTTCCCTCAGAACCACATCTCTCTCACACAATATTCTAAATAAAGGACTATCCTGCATCTGGCTGCCATCCATCAGCTAGCTCCTTGGAAAATAGCAGAGACACGAGAGTTATATTATGTCTTTGGCCATTATATCGTCCAGACCCCTGTGCCAGGCCAGCATCATGGTATCACAGTCCTATGGATGGGCAGTATGCTGAGAATGAGCAGGCAGAAGGCCAGAAGACTTTGGAGTCCAACAGGTAGATCACATTTAGTTCTACCACTAGCTTCCAGTGTGGCTTTGATCAAATTGTCCAATCTTTCTAAACCTTACCAGTAAAATGCACATAATAAGTATGCCACTCTCATTAGGTTGTGAGGAGTGCATGAAATAACATAAGCCAAGTTCTTAGTCCAGCATGGAGATTCTTAGTGCATTGTGGACACTCAGTGGTATCTATATTTTAACATATTATCTTCTAGCCCAATCCCCTTGGCTTAAATATTAGGAATCTGAAAAGCAGAAAGTCATAGAAATTTGCCCACACTCACACAACTTATTAATGGCACAGCTGGACCTAGATTTCCACACCAGGCATTTTGCTGGTTCCTACTGGTGCCAGGAAAGTCCTACACAGGCTAATGTTTCCATCATCAAGTCAGCCCCAAGGATCATTTTTTTGTGTTAGATTTTTGGAGCACATTGTCCAATGGTGTACAGGAAGGCCAGGAGGTAGACTGTATGCCATCTATCTTCTGGTCCCTCCTGGGGAATCAGCACAGCTTAAAGGGAATTGCACAGTGATTTCTACTTCCTTGTCTCCCATCAGACAGGCTCATGACCTTGTGTAAGTCACTTAAATTCTCTGAACCTCAACCTCAGCCTTGACTGCGAAATGAAGATGATGATGTCTGTCTGGTCTCACCATCCACAAAGATTTGCCATTTGTGATGGGCAGATAATGGCCCAAAAGGTACCAAGTCCCGACCCTGGGAATCAGTAAATATTATCTTATTTGGAGAAAGTATCTTTGCAGATGTGATTAAAGGAAGGATCTTGAGATGGGAAGATTATCCCAGATTATCCAAGGTGGGGGGAGGGCACCCAAATTCAATCACATGTATCCTGGTAGGAGTAACACAGAGAGACATTAGACACACAGGGAAGAGTGGGTGATAGAAAGATGAGGACAGAGGGATTTGAGGATGCTGGCCTCAGACTAGAGGGATGCTGTCATTAGAAGTGCTGGCGGTCACCAGAAGCTGGAAGAGGCAAGGAACAGGTTCTCCTCTACAATCTTCAGAGGGAGTGTGGCCCCACTGACACCTTGATGTTAGCCCAGGACTGGACCCAACCAGAAATCCCAGCCTTGTCTATGTCAAAAAGGGAAGAGGACCGGGGAATATGGAGCTGCACTAACGACTGCCACGGTGAAGTTGACTACATGTAGAGAACATGCAATCAACACAAGTAGGAAGCTCGTAGGCATGGACTCATGAGGTGAGCTTTGAGAATGTGGCTCTGGGGAGTTGGAAAAGCACAGTAAGACAGCAGAATAAATTCTTACTTGGACAGGGTGATATTTATTTATTTGCAAGGTGACCTTACATTCTAGTTTGCCAGGGCAGTCCGTTTACACCTGTATTCCCTGCAAGATTGTTAATAGCACCTCCTTTAACTCTCCAAAGTTTAGATGAAAAATATTATGGCAACCCCTACTTATCTAGCATGGGTATAATTGAAGCCCTGATATTTTTGAACGGCCCTAATACATGAATGTGAACAAGAATCATCCGAGGAACTTGTTCAAAGGACAGATGCTTGGGCCACATCCCCCCAGAGATTTTACTTCAGTAGCTGGAATGGGGCCCCTGGAGTTGGCACTCAAAGTGACTCTGGATACACTTGGCACACAGATTATACTTTCAGGAATCTTGCTAAATCTTCCTTCACATTCAGGCAAAGCTAACGGGTGCCTCTATAAATGGAACATTTTCCAAGGGATGTAGATCACACAAACACATGGTCTGTTATTGTCCAATTTCCATTTTATTAATTATTTGAAATAGTAAAAGATTTTAGTTGCATTCCCAGATCTATTACTTTTGAGTATTTACTTTTTTTAATAAAATTTACTTAGGCACTCAGGCCAAGTAATGCCTCATGGCTTAATTCTCAGACTTAACAAAGACCAGGAAGTACAGGATCTGGGAGATACGGGATAAGGGAGTTTCTGGATGCAGTCAAGAGACCTTAGAAGCTCCCCAAACTCAAATTAAAAAAACAAAAAACAAAAAACCTCTCCTCTTACAGTAAGAGATTCCTTTGAGCCAATGCCCCTGTGTGAAAAAAAGGCAAAAGAATTTTTGTGTCTGAAGCCTCATTCACACCTCCATGTGGATTTATCAGCTGTTTAGCCACCCTTAAAGAATGGAAGTGTGGATCCGAGCAGGCCAGAGTGGCAGACACTTGGACAGCCTAAAGAGCAGTTCTTGAAAGCAATCAAGGCTCCCTCGGACTTTCAGGGTACTAATGGAAACAGGAAGGGAGGCAAGAAGAGGACACATACATCAAAGAATAGAAACAAGAAGAAATGCTCCCACTTCACCATTGTGCCTAGGAACTAGCTGCTTGTATGGATGCTCTCTGCGTGGGTATCAGTGGCAGAAGGGGTCATTCCTCCTTGAGCTAAGCCTAGAGGCACACAGATGAATAAAAAGCAATCACTATACACACAGATGTTTATAGCAGCACTATCCACATCAGCCAAAAGGTGGAAACACCCCAGATGTCTGTCAGCAGACAAATGGATAAACAAAATGTGACATGTCCGTACAAAGGAATATTATTTAGCCATAAGAAAGAAGTGAAGTACTGATACATGCTCCAGCCTGGATGACCTTGAAAACATTATGCTCTGTGAGAGACTGGTCACAAAAGATCTCGTGACATATGACGCCATCCATATGAATTCCAGAACAGGGTAATCTATAGAGACAGAAAATAAATTACTGCTTGCTTAAAGCCAGAGGAAAGTGGGAATAAAGAGGTGATAGTTGAAGAATAAGGGGTTTCTTCTTGAGGTAATGAAAATGTTCTAACAGTGACTAGTAATTGTTACACATTTTTGTGACTATAATAAAAAACACTGAATCGTACACTTGCAATGTGTGAATTGACAACAGGTACTGGTGAGGATGTGGAGAAAAGAGGATTCCTCGTGCACTGTTGGCGGGAATGCAGACTGGTGCAGCCCCTGTGGAAAACAGTACGACAGTTCCTCAAAAAGTTAAAAATAGAACCATCCTACAATCTAGCAATAACATTACCAGGTATTCACCCAAATACTACAAAAATGCTAATTCAAAGGGATGCATGCACCGCTGTGTTTATTGATTATTTACAATGACCAAGTTATGGAAGCAGCCCTAGTGTCCATCAATAGATGAATGGATAAAGAAGATGTGGTATATACATATATACAATGGGATATTACTCAGCCATTAAAAAGAATGAAATCTTGGGGTGCCTGGGTGGCTCAGTCAGTTAAGTGCCTGACTTCGGCTCAGGTCATGATCTCGCGGTTTCTAACAGCTCGGAGCCTGGAGCCTGCTTCGAATTCTGTGTCTCCCTCTCTCTCTGCCCCTCCCCTGTTCATGCTCTGTCTCTCTGTCCCTCAATAATAAATAAACGTTAAAAAAAATAAAAATAAATGTTTAAAAAAAAAAAGAATGAAATCCTGCCCTTTGCAACAACATGGATGGAGCTAGAGAGTATAATGCTAAGCGAAATAAGTCAGAGAAACACAAATACCACATGATTTCACTCATGTGTGGAATTTAAAAAACAAAATAAGCCAAGGAGAAAAGACAGAGAGAGAGAAACCAAGAGACAGACTCTTAACTATAGAGAACAAACTGGTGGTTACCAGAGGAGAGGTGGCGGGGGGATGGATTATATAGGTGAGGGGGGTTGACAGCTCACTTATGATGACCACTGAGTGATGTATGGATTGTTGAATCACTATATGGTACTCCTGAAACTAATATAACACTGTATGTTAACTACACCGGAATTAAAATAAAAACCCCTAAGAAAAATTAATTAACTAATTAAATGTGTGGATTGTATGGCATGTGAATGAAATCTTAATAAAGCTATTTTTAAAAATAAATAAACCCAACAGTCACTCTCTTCAGGGAACTCCCGCAGCCTCCCCTGTCCCAGGAAGTGAGTCACAGTCATCTCAGTGCAGCTCCGCGTCTTTCCCAATCAAATCCTTGAAATCCTTGATCATCCCTGGAAGAGAAGAGAAAGGCAGAGAGGGCGCAGGGTTGGGGGTTGGAGAAGTGATTCCTCACCCGTCGCTGCCACCGCAGCTTTTCTATTTTTATAATTCTTAGCCAGCTAGAACTATCAAAGGGATCATCCGAATGCATTCTTCGTGAATGCTGAGGGCCCACACATGTATCTGTCGTCAGTATAAAAGAGTAGCATCAGAAAGCCGGCTTCTTATGACTTCTGAATGTCACTGCACCGACACAGTCAGGTGAGTTTGTGGATCCGTTATTTCCCAGGGCCAATGCAGCTCATTCTTTAGAAAATACTAGAAAGTGAAGAGGATTGATTTGCTGGTACTTCAAACCTAACATGTCCCGAAATGAATGCATCACCTTCCCCTGCAAATCAGTTCCTCATCTTATTATCTCTATCTGCACCGCCTCAGTTAGTGCCCGAGTCAGAAACCAGGCATCACCCTAGAGTCTATCCCCTCTCTCACTATCCTCAGCCAATCACTATGTCCCGTCAACTACCAAAGCTGCCCATTTCGGTCCGTTGTCTTCACCTTTGTCCTCCAAGTGAGGCCACCATCATATCTCACCTGGATTGCTGCAAAGCCTCCCAAGTGGTTCTACCTCCTTTCATCCATTCTAGCCCCATCAGCCAGATGTCCTTTCGAAAGGACAAACTGGACCACCTCACCTTCCCTTTTAGTTGTTCTCAGAGTCAGTCTGGTCATCTGAACATGATGTACAAGGCTCTTGATTTCTCCAGCCTCATCTCTTCACTTCCCATTCCAGGGCCAGCCCTTTGTATTTCCCATCGCCCTCCTTCCCACCTTCCTGACCGTTCCATGCTCTCACTAGCCTCTAGACCTCACCAGAGGCTACTCACTTTGGCACGTGCATGCCTCCCCCACCTGCCCCTTCTACCCCACTCTCTTGTCTGACCAACTCCAAATTTCCTTCTCTCAGCTGTGTCACTGTCTCCTACAAGTTTTCTCAGAAGCCCCTCTTCACCCCTGCCCCAGACTACATTTGATGACTGTTATATGCTTCTGAAAGTGCCAAAATACTCACTACACAATACAATTATTGATCGTTCGTAGGACTGTCCTCACCTGTAATACGTGACCCAAGGCAAGGAAGCAATTGGTCGTATGCCTCATCATTTGCTCACAGCCTAGCAGGATCCTAGCATTAAAGTAGGCACTCCATAAACACATGGTGTCATCAAGAGTCCTGATGAAGGTGGGCTGGTGCCTGGCTGTACAAAACTATGAAATGCAGAGGGTCTGTTATCGTTGGCTATGTTCATAATCACCACTTATATGCTGACTTAATAATAGAAATAAAGTATTCTGTGTAGGGAGAACAAGTCTATTTTGTTTATTTTTTATTGAGGTCTCGTTGACATATAACATTATATTAGTTTCGGGGGTACAGCATAATGATTCAACATTTGTATATATTGCAAAATGGTCACCACAATACATCTAGTTAACATTCATCAGCATACATAGTCACAGAATTTTTTTTACTTGTGATGAGAACTTTTAAAACTCAGTCTCTTACCAACTTTCAGATATGCAGCACAGTCTTATTAACTACAGTCTCCATGTTGTACATTACACCCCTATGACTTGGTTATTTTATAACTGGAAGTTTGCACTTTTTTTGCTCCCTACACCTATTTGGTCTACTCCCCAATCCCCTCCTCTGGCAACCACCAGTCTATTCTCTGTATCTATGAACTTGTTTGTTTGTTTTAGATTTCACATGTAAGTAAGATAATACAGTATCTGTCTTCCTCTGACTTCACTTAGCACAATGCCTTCAACATCCATCCATGTTGTCACAAATGGAAAGATTTCACTCTTGTTTATTCTCTTAATTTTTAATTATACATATATGATTATAAACCTTACACAAAAATGCTTGTTCTGAATGTACTCAGTTTAATTTCAATTTTGCAACAAAAGCATCTAAAAATTTTGCCCTGGTAATTTAATCATCAGGACTATGTGGCAAACTTCAAGGAAGAAAAAATCCTCCATTGACATATTTTATGTGATATTTTAAAATGCAAGACTGACACCAAGGAGCAGTGCATTAACATTTTTTTGGTGGACAATAAGAGATCATTCACAGACACAATACTGAGTTACTCATTACTGTATTGAGTTTCCAAGCACATTGCTCCTTGGTGATTCCTGGCTCTTAATGTATTGACTTTTTGCTTGAGCCAGAACTTACAGAATTCCACTTCACCTAACACCATACCAAGTTACCCCTATTTTATATAATTCTACATTCTATATTTCCAATGAGGACACAGTTCGGGCAGTGTGCACCTCCTTGGCAGATGCTGTCTCCTAGACAGGGCATTCTTCACAAAGAATAAAAGCTTATCGTGACATCCAGTAAGTATAAAATCTATACTAAATGACTGATAGAGCACATTTTCTGAAAACTGATCTAGTTTGCCTTTCACCCCTTCTTTGGACATTAGGCTAGCGGGCAGAAGACAGAGGGGGAAAAGCCAGCCTATGAGTTAGACAGATGTGTAAGTTCAAATTCTGACTGTGATCCTTGTTAGCTGTTTGAACTTGCACAGATTATGCTCTGAGTCTCAGTTTCCTTGTCTCCAAAATGACTATAACAATATTTACCAAATATGGTTCTATGATGACTTCAACATTTAGTCTTAGTGAACGTATCCAGCAAGAGTGGGAGTCTCGTGGTATTTATAAAAAGTTACATATATGTACCCCTAACCACCCAAATATGAGGAGATTAAATGGATATGCAACATGCATGGAACTTAAAAGGTACTGAATAGCTTTTCTGCCTTTCCCTCTCTTTCTCCACCTCCCAACTTCTACAGCGTTGGAGCGAACAAGTCAAGTTTCTTAACTCAATGGATGTGACCCGGTGCCTAATGTGTTAAATAGCAGCTTAGACTGCTGTCCCACATCTGATAAATTGCAGGTGAGAAGAGAAACATTCAGATAAGGTTTGGTTCAATTTCAGGGAAAGTGGACACAAATAGATCTTGTAAACAGCTGCCGTATTCAAAGGAAAATTTACAAAGTCAGGAAAATAAACCTTGGGAAACCACTCTGATGTATTAAATGTCTATAAGCCACAATTATTGAAATCACCTAGAAAGGCAAATATATCATACATTCCTCTATCTAAATATATGCATTTCAGCCTTTAATTTTTTTTAACCAAAATAAAGTGTCTCTTAGAGTTATCCAGATATAAACTATGTTGGATCAAAAGAAAAGCAGTAAAAGTGGTTTTATGTTCATCTTTCTAATTTGGTTGAACACCTTGAAATTAAATTACCAGTTTGACATTTTGAGTTGCTAATTTTTTAATTCAGTAGCGACTTTCGTTGGCATTTTGCCTTAGGATTATTTTTCAAGTTTTCCTCTTGTCAGTGGGCATCTCGTTTCCCACTTTTTTGCCCTTTGTTTTATTTGTGGCGTTAAACATTCAACTATTAGAATTTCCCGAAAGTCCTTGCAAGTCAAACTACTGCTTTAAGAAACTATCAGTGCTTTTGAATTTCCCTCTCAGCGTGACAGTATTGAATATGCTTCCTTCCTTTACAAACATTTAACTCTTAATTTTTGTGTTAAAAAATCTGGTCACATCAAAAAGACTTTGAAATCAACCAAAGAGTCTCCCACTGACCGAAGGAGGAATGATAAACATAGTATATAACCACTTTGCAGTATCTAATGAAAATATAACTAGGGCTAGCCAGTGGTCACTGACCCTTGCTAAGTGGGAAATTTGATATTAATGGACCAGCCTGACAGAACCTAAACCCATCAATCAATCTTAACATCACCCAAAGAGGGGCAGAGAGACAGATAATATATGCCTCCTACTGTGATGCCACCACCATTCCCCACACCACCTATGAGGTATTCCTGCCAAAAACTCTAACCCAAATCTGATCAAGCCTCCAGATCTTAGGTTACAGGAAATACAACTTGGGGGCTGGTAGGGAGACAGAGAAATACATTCTGTAATATCATAGGATTCAATTAGTGCATCAAGAGTATGAGTAGTTCTACATGACAAATGACCCAGTTCCTTCAACATATAAATTAAAAGGTGATAAAAAGTTAGGGGTTAGATTTAAAGATACTTAAGAAACATCAACTATATGCAGTATCTGGACCTTGTTTGGATTCTGATTTGAACAAATGATGCCATCAAGAAATTTTGAGTATTGGCTAGATATTTAATGATATTAAGGAATCGTGTTTTAGGTCTAATGATGGTATTTTAGTTTTGTTATAAAAAATTACTTATCTTTTAGGGACATATATACACATATGCATTTTCAGATGAAATGGCATATTTAGGATATGATTCAAAATATTCCAAAAGGGGGTGGGGACGAATAAGGGTAGAGATGAAGTAAGTTTATCCCTTTGTTGATGACTGTTGAAGCTAGATGATGAGTACATGAGGTACGTTATACTCTTCTCTCTACTTCCCTACATGTTTGAAATTTTCCATAATAAAAATGAAAAATAAGAATGAAAACAAGAAAAAAGAAGAATAAGAAGAGGCCAGTACATAGGAATCTAGAAAACAGTTTGCCTTTTACCGTCCCTTTCCCTCCCATAAAGTATACCAAATCTCCAGATCCAAACGTCCACACAATTAACACCGTATCTTTTGGCAAAGTTCACTAAGACAGACCTAAGAGGAAACTAGAGTCTTACATATTTGTACAAATATCTATTATTCTCTAGTGTTCCCCTCTAATACTTTCCCTATATTCCATAAGGAGATAAATGGGTCATACACAAGATGTCAAAAGAAATTGCCTTCCTTTGCAATCACCTCCAACTTCTACTCAGTACAAAAATCCAAGTGAGTGCTAAAAGGGAAATGCCTTGTGACAAGGTCAAACAAGACAGATGAGAAATACGGCTTGTGATGAAAAACTAACAGGTGCGTGTTTTATTGGCATGATAAATGTGGAAAAACCAGATGTGGAATCCCATATAACATTATACTAAACGTTTTAAAGTATATCTTTCCCCGAAGAATCTTTTGTTGTTGTTTTTTTTCCTCCTCTTATTCTTGTCATTCTGATTGCAACTTCTGTAAGCCTCTTAGGGACCAGGACAAAAGAATTTGTGGAGATTCCATTTTTGCAGGAAATGCATAGAACCCTACAGCATGACCTTCGTTTCAGTGAGCAAGCCTGTTTGTTCATCAGGAGGGAGGAGGCATAGGTGGATCAGTTGCCACACTAGTCTTCTCTGCAGGACTAGTGAGTCTGTGACCAACGTGCTAATAGAGCAAAGAGGACTCCACCATCACCCACAAATACAGAAAGGTACTAGAAGTAGTGTAAACAAGATCGCGTTGCTTTTGGTTTGCTTGGTTTTTGTTTTGTTTTGTTTTGACCATGCATGCTTGCCCTCATTTCCAGTAACGGCCTGAGTGGCAGGAGGAATGGCTAAATGTATGAAGTGGCTCTTAGTCTGGTCTGCAAAGCTGCAAGCAGAGCTATGGATAGACTACAGGACCCTTTAAGGTAAGCAATGTGTTCTATCAACATGTGTCTCCAGTTCCTAGCAGAGTGCCAGGCACATTGTTGCTCAATAAATGGATAGAATTAGGGAACTAAGGAGGAAGGGGGAAAGGATCATCTCTACGGATAAATCGGCAGGATGGGATCCATTCCCCAGATGTTCAGACTGCTCTCTCACAACTTTCATCCAATTGCTCAACAAGTCCATCCAGTTAAATTCTGGTATGATCCTTCTTCCACCTGGAGGATAACGTTTCACTCTCTGCTACGATGGTTAATTTTTTGTGTCATGTAGCTAGGTTATGGTACCCCGTTGTTTGCTGAACACCAGTCTGGATGTTGCTGTGAAGCTATTTTTTAGATGAGGTTAACATTCATATCAGTATTCTTTGATTAAGCAGATTAACCTCCATAATGCGGGGGGCGGGTAGGCTAATCAGTCTTAAGAGAGTCAGGCCTTAAGAGAAAGAAGACTGAAGTCCCCCAAAGAAGAAGGAATTCTGCCTCCAGACTGCCTTTGGACTCAAGCTGCAACATCAACTCTTCCCTGAGTTTCCAGCTTGCCAGCCTCACCCGCGTGCACGGACACATGCGCATGCGTGCATACACACACACACACACACACACACACATCCGCACATACACCTCCTATTGGTTCTGTTTCTCTGGAGAACCCTAATACAGCCCCTGACTGGTCTCCTGTTTCCAGGACCCTTTCCCTCTTACCCTTCTTTACTTCCTCATCCACACAACCCATAGTCATTTCTAAAATCCAATCTGATAACACTATTGCCCCATGACACACCTGTCAGTGGTCCTGTATTAACCACAACCCCTCCCCATGTAAACTAACGTTATTCCCTTTTCTAGAGCCCCTAGACAGGCCTTACGTGAGTGAAGTTCAACCCTCATCACCCAAGATTGTAACACTGCAATTGTTTATTTGAGGGCCCCTCTGCTTGCCACATCTCCATATGGTACAAATGATCTCGGCTGACTAAGCTTCCAAGAAGAGCTGACAGGGCTTACTTAAATATATACTCATATTGTCCTTTAGCAAATAAGTGCAACACAAATGCCCCCAGTATTTGAGAATATTGGATTGTTATCTTTAAGAAGAAAAAAGAAAATTAAGCTGACTGAAGTAATATGGGGGAAATCCTGCAATATTAAATTTTAAAGAGATCCTGCTAGGATTCATTTTAATAAAGACCCACCAAAAATATGTTCAAGCTTGTGTACCTGTCATATTTGTCAGTAGTGATAGATTAAGAATCTATCAGCTAGTAAATTAGCCTGGATTCTTAGAGCGTCTCATCAAGACACTGAGACTTGAGCTGTCTTAGTATTTATGGACAAAGTCCATGGCACAGGCATATTTCAGGCTGAGACAGGCTCACTCTGGTTCACTGACCAGGAATGAATACACTCAAAAGGTGGAGACCCAAAACGCAGCCTTTCACCGGAGCCAGGCAGGGCTCATCAGACAGAGCAGGCCCCAAATGGTCCCAATTGTGGATCAAAGGAAGATAGAAAGGTTAAGAACTAGACAGCACAGTATTGTCACCACTCTCCCATACAACAAAACTCAAAATCTCCAGAATCTTCTTACTCTCATCCTTTCTGCAGATTGTCGCAGAGAAGCTATGTATTGTGACAAGCTACTTATCTATTCAAATACCTTTACTAGTATTACTGCTAGTTACAGAATAAAGCTCTGTAGTTCTCAGCCTGATATTCAAGACTGTGCTTTCTCTTCTCAACTGAGTTAACCAATTTTATTTCCTCACCCCTGAGTATATATTTTCTTCAAGATCTACCATTTCTCCATGAAGCTCTTCAATTATTCCAGCCGGTGCCACTCTGCTTTGTCTCTGAAAATGTTGCATTTATTTTACAATGGGCATGTAATCACATACTGCCAAGCAGTGTTTAACTCATTAGTGTGTGTGCACGCGTGTCTTAAATAACATCTAAACCATCAAGTGCTTGAGGGCAAAGGCCTCAAGTAAAAAGAAGATCACCTTAATAATCAACCCAGCACAGTTCTGCCACTTACTGGTGCTATACCCTTGGGCAAGTTACTATCTAGTCTGAAACCCATTTTAGTCATGTGGAAATGCCATGCATCCTGAATACTTCCCAGAGTTACTGAAATTGGGTTAGTTTAAAAAAAATGCGTGAGTACTTTATCAATCAAAAAAAAAAAAAAACCACCATGTACTTTTTGAAGATATTAGTATTAGCAATATATACGAACATAAGTGTGCAGATATATACTTATACAGATATGCTTCTGTACAATAGATAGTATTACTACCCAGAAAACTGTATGAGACCTAATGTTAGAAGTAGCCAAATGTTTTTGTATTTTTTTTTCAGCTTAATAGCTTGAGAACATCCCCAGCTAAAAGGTGAGTTTAAGAAGGCCGGAAGTTCATACTTTACCTGACAGAGAAGGTTCTTTATAAATGTTTGCTGAACAAAGGAAGACAAATGAAAGAGTTTGTTTATTACAGTTATCTGTTAAGTTCTGAAGTCATAAACACCAGAGACAAACTAGTCAATTCTAAACCAGTTTGCAGATTCTATAAAGTGCCATGCTCTAATTATCTAAGAAATAAGTGATCTAACATCACTTAACACTAAAAAAATCCCAATATTGCTCTTAGAAATGGAGAATTGAATATTGCTTCCACTTTCACTTCCTTGAGAGAACAATGACAGATTATGTGTTATATTCAAAGTAGGGAAAGGTATCGATAGGCCAGGATGTTCTTCGGGAGAACGGCTGACAAAGCATAGTGTCAACAAAGCTTTCATCTCCATACTCAGATTAAAGGTCAGTTGCATAGCAGTTGTGTTCATTGTGGTCTATGGTAATGGGAACAGATGCTGCCACGCATGATACGTATAGCTTCTTCAACAGTCTCAACAGAATCCACCATTGTGCCATAATTCACATCAAATATAAAGTTAAAAATGGTAGCACCATGGCCCTGGAGTCACACAGTCTGATCGCATTTAGTTCAATGCAACTGGAAATGAAACCTATTGTCCTAGACATATACAGAAAGATGGACAAGCATGGAAGGACCTCAAACAGTTCTAAAGAACAAGCTGCTGAAAGCAGAAGTCCTGATGTCTCCGAGATAAGAATTTCCAGTGAATCAAATATATATTGAATGCCTATTGTTTGATGGGCTATGGGGCTAGTCCACACCCTTGAGAAGATCTCAATCTAGAAAGAAAGACATAAGGGTTAACTAGATCACTTTGATTAAAAGTATTAAATATAAAGATGCTAAATATAGGTAGAGATAGGGGTTCCCAGCAATGCAGAAAGCTGAGTTAAGATACTTAGCAGTGGTGAGGCCAGAAGTGCTGTCTTGGACTGGCCAAGTGCAAGCAGCAGGACCTTCAACCCTTCCAAAGAATGGTAGCTTCCATGAATTCCATGAGCTTACTTGGTGGTAAATCGCCATCATAAAGCCGCAAACTTTCATAACCACCTAGTTTTACCAGACTTTACATTTGAATTGAGTACCTACTGAGTGCCAAGCACCATGCTGGCCTTGTTCATTAATACATGTCTGTGCTTTCTAGCTCACAAACTCAACTGTCAAGTCTGTTACAGATCAGTCATGGGAGCCAACTGTGAATAAGTAGTTAGGTACAATAAATGATTATTATAAAACACAACAGATTTAATACTCACACCAAGACTCACAGGATAGGAATTATTAGCTTCACTCTCTAGATTAGAAAATTGTGGCTGGTGGGTTAAGCGATTTTGCCCATGCCATGCAGGTTAATAGTGGAGCCAGGTCTCCTGGCTCTTTCATTAAGAGTACCTTGAACCTCAATAAATATGTCAACAACTTCTCTTGTGCCTTCTTCCTAGAACTTTGTGCTTATCACTGATGTATTCATCAACTCAGGCTGCTATAACAAAACTTCATAGTCTGGGTGGCTTAAACAACAGAATGTATTTTCTTGTGGTTCTGAAGGATGGGAAGTCCAAGATCAAAGTGCTATCTGATTGGATCCCTGGTGAGGGTTCTCTTGTTGGTTTGCAGATAGTTACCTTCTCACTGTGTCCTTACATGGTGGTGAAAGAGTCCTTCCTCCTCTCCTTCTCTTCTTCCTCCTCCTCCTCTTACTCTTCTTCTTATTCTATAGTCCTATCAGAGTATGACCCCCCCCCTTATAGTCTCATTTAACCTTAATTATCCCCTAAAGACCCTATCTCCTGATAGTCACATTGAGAGTTAGAGCTTCAACACACAAATTTAGAGGGGCACAATTCAGTCCATAACAAATGGCTCCTTGAGAACCATGAAGCCCCTCAAACCCAGCTTTTCCTTCCCAGGAACAGTATTTCTTCAGATCTTTCTAGGCCTTTTTTTTTTTTCCCCATGAAGAGCTCCTCTCTCCCAGGACTTAAAACCCACCCTTATAATACCACCTTCTAAAAATATTTATGAGAATTTGATGGTAAGCTGAACAGCTACATTTTTATCCTATCACTTCTAAAATCCCAATACACTTGCAGTCAAGGAAAAAAATAACAAAAGTGGGAGGCCATAAAAAGATGAGAGTTTTTTCAAATATTCTAGAAGCTGGAAATTTTGAAACAGAGTGGAAGAAGCTGTGGTTCCCTGATGTCAGAGGTACAGCAAAGAGATGGCCCACCTGCCTAGCAGAATCCTTATTAGGCCTGATGTGCAAAGGCAGTCTTTACAATTGAGGGCAGGAGTGAAAAGAGAATGGGGGTTAATTTGGAATGGAAACACCCCTGATGTCCCTTCCTCACCTGTGTATACAGGATGATCCAAAACCACAAGATTATATCTCAGTCTTAATAAAACTAGAGGGATATTCTTAAATTGAACGCATCATTTGAAAAGACAAGGTTTATGACATAAGTTCCAGAATCCCAGATAAAATTCTTGGGCATCTTAGCACTCATGCTTCCTTTATACTATGGCCTGCCAGTTGACAATCCATGACCACATCCACGGGGCTCCCAGATAACCTCTCTGCAGCCTCATTCTTAAATATAAATGGAAAGCCAAGACATTTGAGAAAAGCCAGAAATGTGAAAGAGAAATACCACAATAAGAAAAATAAGAAGGGAGAAAAGTAGAATAACTAGGAATTATTTAGAAATTAAAAAGACGTTTCACAATATCTTGTTATCCTTAGAGATATGACATCATGAGATGCCATGACATGTAAGAAACCACTACATTTATAAAACAAAAAGAGGCGTCTTTGAAAAAGAACAAGAAGGAACTTTTGGAAACGAAACTATCATTGTCAAAAGTTAAACATTCCCGGGGCGCCTGGGTGGCTCAGTTGGATAAGCGTCCAACTTTGGCTCAGGTCATGATCTCATGGTTCGTGGGCCCGAGCCCTACGTCGGGCTCTGTGCTTGACAGCTTGGAGCCTGGATCCTGCTTCCGATTCTGTGTATCCCTCTCTCTCTCTCTCTCTCTATCTCTCTGTCCCTCTCCTGCTCATACTCTCTCAAAAATAAACATTAAAAAAAATTTTTTAAACATTCCATAGAGAAATGGATAAAGCATAGGAAATCTCACAGTTGATAAAACAAAAATACAAGTGACCCCAAATATTGTGCTTTATTTTCTTTATATAGTTACCTCTTTCTAAATCAGATTATTTGCTTACTTGTCCATTTTCTGTGCCCCTCACTCAGAAGTAAGGTGCTCACTGAGTATTTCTGGGATTAAAATAAATCAAAAAACAAAGAGACAACATGATAAAAGATAAGAGATGTAAGAGGCATGGTAGATTCCATATGTGATTAATAAGAATTCTAGAAAGATGTGAGAAACAGTGAAAGCAAAAACTTCAGTGACAAGAACAAAAATGATTTCCTACAGTTGAAGAGGGATATGAATCTTCCAATTCGAAGGATTTTGTAAATAATGACCGAAGTCACTGAAAAAAGAGACCCATCATTAACCAATTTATTGTGAGCAGCGCCTGGGTGGCTCAGTCAGTTAAGCATCCAACTTGGGCTTAAGTCATGATCTCACCATTCTGAGTTCAAGCCCCGCATTGGGCTCTGGGCTGACAGCTCAGAGCCTGGAGCCTATTTCAGATTCTGGGTGTCCCTCCCTCTCTCTGCTCCTCCCCACTCGCACTCTGTCTCTCTCTCTCTCTCTCTCTCTCTCTCAAAAATAAATACATGTTAAAAAAATTTTAAACAATTTACTGTGGAATTTCAGAATATTGACAATAAAGAGAATATCCTAAGAAGTAAAGATTGGAAGCAAGAAGTAACATTGGTAAAGGAACAACCACCAGACTGGCCTTAGACTTTCCATCAGTAACTGGATTTAAAGCAAAAGCAAAGAGTAAAGACATGTTAGTCATTGAGCAGTAGCCCAGAAGAATGACAAAATGAGCCCTGACTCTGGAACCAGCTGTTGTGTTCAAATTTGATTATGATGAATAACTTGTGCTTTTGGGAAAATGATTTAACCTCCTTGTGCCTCAGTTTCCTTTGCTGTCAAAAGAAGATCATAATAGCCCTCAAGTTCAGTGTTGCTATTAGGACTAAATGAGTTAATTTTCATAAAATCCCTTTAAAAACATGTCACAATGTAATCTCTAGATAAGTCTTTCTTGAATAAGAAAAAAAAAATTCCAGGACCAAAAAAAAAAAAAAAAGTTTACCTCACTTGTACCCTTTCTTAGGAAATTATTTGAGGATGTAGATGAGTTAAATTAGTGATCTGTCAGGATGCTTTCAGTTATAAGGAACAGAAAACCCAAGACAAACTGATATGAAGTAATAAAGATGACTTAGTCCTTTATAGAACTGAAAAGATCGGAAGCAGAGTAGACTCATGGTGCAATTCAGTCAGAGTTCTGGCTGTGCTTCCTTGTGATTTTTCAGTCTGCCCTCCTTGGCTCTATCCTAAGGTTGGCTCCTCTCATGGCTATAATATGCCTGCAGTAGCATTGGTGGCCACATGATGCTTCAGTAATATCCAGGAGAAGAGGGAATATGATTTGCTTCAAACATTGTACTAAAATCATAAGCTTTACACTGTTTAGGCCACCTTTGCGTCCGGGGGAATGCATAGCCTGATTAGGTTAAATCCTGAGGAGAATTTGGGGGCATAGTCTCCAAAGCTGTCCTCACCACCTGCAGGAGTTTAGCCAACTGTAAAGTTAGTCCCTCGGACTCCCTTACTTTTGATACCAAGTGCAAACTGGGGAGATTCTCAAAATCCCTCGGTTTCAAGAATTCACTAGAAGGACTCACAGAACTCATTAAAAGCTGTGATACTCATGGTTACCATTTATTATGTTCAAAACAAGAAAGGGTTACAGATTACGACCAGCCAAGGGAAGAGATGCATAGGGCGGAGTCCAGGGGAAATACCAAATGTAGAGCTTCCACTTATCCTCTCCCCATGGAGTTAAGGAGAGTGTTAACTCCTTCTGGCTATGATGTATAACAATGTACAGGATATTGCCATTCAATCAGAGAAGCTCATCCAAGCCTTTGATGTCCAGATTTTATTGGGGCTTGACCACATACTGCCTATATGGTTGACCCTTATTCTCCTGCCCTTCCAGAGGTCAGGCTGATTTCTAGTCCCTTCAGAGGTAGGAAATGATACCACATGACCCAAAGCCCCCATCATAAATCATAAATCACATTCTTACGCTGCCTGGTGGCCAGAGACACTCCTATCAGGCAGGACATTCCAGAAGCCTAGAGATCCCCGCCCCCTCAGCCCAGCTTGAAACTATCATTGTGACCAAGAGGGATGAGCTTATCCTGATTGGCTTAAACCCATTAGGGCCAACCTCTGAAACTGGTATTGAGGGCAATCCTTCTCAGACTATATGGCTGTTGCACAATGGAGGTGGATGAAACAAATGTTTGTGTGGCCATCAAAATGCCCACTGGAAAAAGAGAGTAAACCAAGAAGGAGGGAGACATAGAATCTGAGGAATGTTGCATTGAAACCAGAAGTGCCGGGAAGCCAAATCTCAGGATGATGGTTTTATAGCAGATCTGGTGAGCACTAAGTCCAGACTGGAGCAGGAGGACAGATGGTTCCAGAAGGGAGGACTCTGAGGAGAGGGATGACTTCATAGAATAGATGGTACATTGGAGACATTGAAAGAATTTAAAAGTAAAGGCAGAGAATACAAGAGGGGAAATTCTGAAGCAGACAGAAAGTCATTGGGGGAAAAAAAGCCTGAAATTACAGCACATTGTTTTATTATTTAGTAGTGAATAAATACATGGATAATAGCATAAATGCTACCACTGATCTTCAGTGTCAGAGTCATCCTATAGGTTAGGCACAGGATTAATTTTTGATTATAGGACAGAATGTAAATGCTACCAACTTTGAGGATGTGAAGGTAAAAGAAAAAGGGAAGACAGGTAAAGAAAAGTGTGGAGGGGCTAATACCTTTATCATAAAAACTAGGAACTCAAGAGAAATTATCTATAATAAATGGAACAAGAAATAGAGTTACAAAGTTAATGAGCAGAGGAACTAAAGAGCAATGTATTTATTCAGAGGAAGTGAGGAGAAGATATGGAGGTATATGTGAGCAAAATACTTAATCACGAGAGCAGGAAGTCAGTGGGAAATGTCTAAATTAGACGCAATATGAAGAAACAAGGACATAACCATAAATTGAAACACACGGAGGTAACTGCTAGGTAGCCTCTGGGTGGGTACAGCGACCGTGTAATTTTAGGTCCAAATCAAGATACTTTGGAGTGAAATAATGATAATAATTTACACTGGGATAAAACATAATTCAGGACTGTCCAGAATGTGGAGCTACCCCCACTTAAAGGGAAATAATTCCAAGAGGTCTTTATTTAGTAGAATCAGTGATGTCTAGGAAAAGCCCATGGCAAAGAGGGGCTAGGGATCTTCTTAGTAGTTAATATCTTTAGTGATATGTATGCAATATTTTGACAAATATAAAAATTACCTTAGAAAAATGAAAGTAGATGGGCGCCTGGGTGGCTCAGTCAGTTGAGCGTCCGACTTCGGCTCAGGTCATGATCTCGCAGTCCGTGAGTTCGAGCCCCGCATCGGGCTCTGTGCTGACAGCTCAGAGCCTGGAGCCTGTTTCGGATTCTGTGTCTCCCTCTCTCTCTGACCCTCCCCCGTTTATGCTCTGTCTCTCTCTGTCTAAAAAATAAATAAATGTTAAAAAAAATTTTTTTTAAGAAAAATGAAAGTAGATTTAGGCTAAGGTGTTAAGGGCTTACTAGGGCATCTCCTCCAGAAACTTAACATTTTCACAGAATATTCAGCGAGACACGGTATCTTAAACAGTAGCCATGCTGTGTCCAAGTTAAACTTTGACCTATCAAGGGTACACTCATCACAAACTAAACATGACATAGATGTTGACAGATATGTTTTACTCAAAAATAGCGGAAAAGAACTTTTTTTCATAATGAATCACATGTAGATATGCAGAAGAAGACTCATAAGAAACTTTTTAAAACACTGGGTTTTGGAAAATATCTTATCTTAGGCAGCCACTGAGAGCCACTCATTACCCATAGTTTTAGGTGTACTCTCAGAAAAGTTTGGAAAGCCCTGAGTGAACAGATTGGAAGCCTCTGTGGCAAGATGACAGAGACACATTTTAAGATGAGAGAGGAGGGCAGGTACAGATTCCATGCCCCTTAGATCTCACCATGAAGTTTCCTGCTCTGCCTGCCCCTCAGTGCACGGAATGACACTGTGTGTCCCAGTGTGAACATGAATGGGGGTAACCCTTCCTGGAACGCTCCGCTCGCTGAATTTCCTGAAGGCTGCTGGACTCTCTACCGATGGGATATCTCCACCACACACAGCGCCAGGTTACTAATGAAGCAACAGAACTTCCTTTGCCCGTTAGGATGGGGATCCTGAATCATAAGGAAAATCTTCATTTGTGAACGTGACATGATAATCAAGTCCAAGCATGTGGCATACGTTGGTGGTAACTCTGAACTCCTGTCCTAAGTGATTTGAGGTTCTTGGCTCAAACTCCTTTTCTCTTTCATGTTACATCTGATTCTGCCATGACAGCCACCAGTGACTTCTTTAATTTCTCTGAGACTCAGTTCCCTGACCTACAAAATAAGGTTAATAATAGTACCTCTGTTAGCATGGGGTTGTTGTGAGTCTCAGGTGAGATGCACTAATTTAATATTCAGCGCTGAACACAAAGTGTTCAAGAAATAGCAATCATTAATACTTTAGTTGATATTAATTATAATAGATTAAGGCAAAACATGTCTCTCTTGACTTCTACCTACTGAGCCATATTCTATTCTCTGTAACAGCACAGCCTAGTTCTGCTCCCTCTGTATGGCAGCCCTTCAAGGATTTGAACCCAGATTTCTTCTCTGTTTATACTATCTGCCAGATGCAAGATAATATGGAAGTCAAGAGAACAGCCTTGGTCTAGGGGCTTGAGGTCTGATCTTCAATCGTAATAGGCCTTTAGACAAGTACTTAATTTCTCTGAAATTCAGATTTCTCATCTGGGTATTGAAAATAATTATACACACCTAATGAGGTTATGGTAAGAATAGAGATAATACCAGTATTGGAGTAATCCCTTAAGAAATAACAAATATTTTTTCTATTTTTGCCAGGAAAAAAAATAAAGAGCCATGACTCGGTGTTTGATTATGGAGAACTGTGATTGCTGGATGTGTTTTGAACCTGATGAAGTGAGGACCACACTTATTATCTGCAAAATTTACCCGTCCTTTGTTCATTCCTTCAGGGCTCTGCACTCCGCTAAGAATATTCTCATGATGGCTGATTAGTTTGATATGTTATTACTCCAATTAAGATTATTGCATTTTAACCAGGATATATAATGGTAGCTATTGCCAGGACTGGGGCAGGATTTGGGGGGGAGAGAGAGGAGCAGAAGCCTTGAGACAGAAAGAACCAAATTCTTTCTGTGTAAGTGTGTCGTTTGCAAACTTTATTGTGCATCAGAATCATGTGATTAAGTATGGGTAGGATCTTCCCCAGTGATTATGATGAAAACCAAAATTTGAAAATCAGTGTTGTAGATCAGTGGTTCTCAAATTCACTTGTCCACTGGAGTAATCTGTGAAGTTGAAAATACTTAAGCCCTGGCCTTACCTGCAGAGATAGTTCCAGTTGGTCAGACTGAGACCTAGGCATAGATATTTTATAAAATTCCCCAGGAGATTTGAGTGTTCAGCCAAAGTTAAAAATCGCTGATGGGTGTCTTTCTGCACCCAACTAGGCCAGGATGAATGACAGGTGCAGATGAAGAAATACAATCCTCCCAAATAGCTTGAACCACCCATCAAAGCCAAGCTCTCTTTGGGAGAATGTTCCACCTCTCCGTTGTAAATGGCATATTTACAGCCATTTCCTCTGTTCACTGCCAGGCCTGAGACATTGTTGAGTGCTATGGAGTAGCTATTGTGCTTCTCTCCGGGTGGGTAAAATTATTCTGAAATATAATGTTCGGAATACAGTAAAGCAGAGTGCATTATATATGTATAAATTAGTACTAGTCATAATAATGAGGCCTCAGAAAGAACTTTCTAAAAATGGTTTGACTTTCAAAGAGGCCAAAATAGTTTAATTTAAGGGTACATTTCCACTCTTGTGTTGAGATCTGCTCGTGTGGCTTCTATTGATGATAATGTTAGTTGTGAGCTCTTATTCAGTAGGCGTGGTAATCAAGTACTACATTTAAAGGGGGACTTAAGTGGTGGCCCACATATCAGTTGGGCAACATTCTGTTCCCAAAGGTTATTCACCTCCATTTAAATGCAGAAGAATTAAAATCAAATCATTTCAGATTTTTCTAAATCCAAGTCAAGGATGTCTGCCTTTGTTCTTTTTTCCACTTCTGAAATTTCTAAGAGAGCAAAGCAGAACAATGGTCTTTTTTTTTTTTTTTTTAAGTTGAATGTGCTATGTTATCTGGGCTCATTAGGATGCAAGAAATAGGCTCTCAAGGTATCTTAAGTGCTGTGGGTGAGATGGGAGCATAACCTCAGGTATTTTCATAGTAACAGGGGGTATCCATCTCAGTTGGGTAGCCAGGCCTAGACGACAACAACAACAACAACAACCAAAAACTTAGAAAACTAAACCAGCAGGGTGTCAGAAAGCATAATGGAGCTGGTCTTGCTGAGCCAGGAGAGTTTGGAGGCTGGAAGGTTAGTTAGGATCCAGTGCCCTTCTGCAAATCAGCCTCATTCTGGCTGTGGCCATGTGCTCAGAAACCCCGTTGGGCTGGACAAGTGGGCTCCCTGATACCACCTTCAGCAAAGGGGCTGTCCTAGAGATGTACGTGGACTGAGATGGAAAAGCCATGCCAGACAGAGGCTGCTTAGGATCTGCTTCACTCATTCGCTCTCTCTCTTTCTCATGTATCTCTGTGTTTTCTTGATGTCTGCTCTGTTCTCATCTCATTCCTGTCTTGCCAACCCAACCCAAAATAAACTGGTCTGATTGGTTTGGCTAATATTACCTCAAACCAGTGATCCCATAAATCACCTGCAAACCTGCAGATGGGCCCCTGGTCCAATTTCATGGCTGTCTTTGAACAAAACAAACAAACAAAAAAGACTAGCCCTGCTTCCTGAAGCAGGAGGCTATGAATGAGGTAGAGTCATCTAGAAGGGGTGGTTAGGTATAGCAGGCACCGTGTTTGACATACTCTTAAAAACCGTGAACATTATTTTGCTAATCTTGCTACTATTAACCAAAGAGCACTATGTTCTGTATGTGCCTGTGGCTTCTTGTTATACATGGCTACATCCTTTTCTGTAAGACTTTTATATTTTCTTCCCTGTCAGCTGACTTTTTGGGTATTTGCAGTTCAAACTCTTGATAAAGAAGATCTGGTTGGTCTAGTTTCTAATTATTGGCTCTATATGGCAAATGTCTCTTTTAAGGCCACCCCTTTGGCTACTAATCAACCAATCAATTTTCTCTTTGGGTCAGATGCCTTTCCCTGATCCAATCAGTTGTGTCCAAGGTGGGGTGGGATGTCACATGGGTCACTTCTATGTACCTAATATTTCTTCATTTACCTAGAACCATGTAGAAGGAACACTCATAAGGAAATTATAATAATCAGTATTCTTATGGGCAATAGCTACCTAATTTAAGGTTTAAAAAAAAAGTTTTAGTAAAAGGTATCAGATAGCTTATAAAATCTCAAGTAGAACCAGAAAACCATGCTTAGAAGATTTACCACCAGGAACAGTGCAGCTTAGAAAAATATCTAATCACTAAGGACTGTTCTAGAGAAACACCACTGCTGCCAGACCTGCTGCTTGGTACCTGCTGTTTAGTCACTCCAGAGTAACTCTAGAAATTCTACCCAGGCTTCCCTGAAGAACCAGATACCCCTGTCATTGGGCTTACCTGGTGACTGGGTCTTACCTCTGGCATCTGCTGCCTCATGGAGTTCATCTCCATTTCTAAGTCCCACGAATTCAGCACTACTTAGAGCATGCAGAAAACCTTAGCTACAAAGGACTTGGAGAAATGTAAGTTTTAGTTTTCCAAGTAACTGTGAGGTAAGACTCAAGCTAGGAAACCGTTAAGAATGGGTATTGAAAGAGCCAAGAAGAGTCCACCCAAGGGAATTCTGAGATGTCAACATTCCAGCATCTCTCCCTCAGTCCTTACAGAACACTGTAAGGATGCCTTATTGGGTAGACAGCTGTCCTTACTTGGATAATATTCAAGGAAGTACTCTTTTCCTGGTCTCTTTTAACAAATGTGGACTCCCTCCATTAGCCAAGTCAAACTTCTGGTTCACTCATTCCTTTCTTTCTGCCTTTGCTGAAATCTCTCTTAGGAAATTCTCCTATTCTTTACCACAAATATGTGTGCAAACCCAGATTTCAAGAGCCAAGTTATACCTCACTTCCCTAAGTAACACTATCATCTTGCGATCACCCCTTCAATCCCAAACTCCTCAGTCTCCCCACCCCCCGGGCTGAGTGCTGTTGGTTTTACAAGAATTTACTCTGGCTTCATATACATGTTACACTGTTCGTGCAGCTCACCTCTCACAATGGAGTGGCACATAATGCCCGTACAATAGATACTTACCAAATAAATACTGATCGTTTCAAACACAAATAAGAAGAGGAAACTTCCTTTTAGAGCCAATGGGCACTTAGAACGTGCCCATTGGCCTGAAATCAGACTCATTCAGTCCAAATTGAAATCCTTCCTATGTTGGGGCACCTGGGTGGCTCAGTCGGTTAAGCGCCCAACTTCGGCTCAGGTCACGATCTCGCAGTCCGTGAGTTCGAGCCCCGCGTTGGGCTCTGTGCTGACAGCTCAGAGCCTGGAGCCTGTTTCAGATTCTGTGTCCCCCTCTCTCTGACTCTCCGCCGTTCATGCTCTGTCTCTCTGTCTCAAAAATAAATAAACGTTAAAAAAATTTAAAAAAAAATCTTTCCTGTCTTCGAAGCTTGGGAAAAGAAGTCAGCCATTTACAAATTCAAAATAACTGACAAATACAACGGTAAACCAACCTGCCTTTTCAGTCGCTTCCTGAGAACATTCAGGAGCTTACCCACAAAAGGGAAGAAAGAGGCTGTACGCAGATGAGATGTGGTACGGGAAGACGGCAGGGTAGGGATATTTATAGCCCGGGTAGATTTGGAAAACCATCTCATTCACAAGAATACAGCTGAATCATTGACCCTTTTGTCAAACTTTCCAGGCCTCTCTTCCTGCAGAAGAAAAAACATGGATGGAGAAACGAAGTGAGTAGATTCAGTTAAAGTAAGGATGACGAGGCTATGGACACTGTCATCTATTAGTATATTCTGTTCGAGAAGCACCTGGCCCGGAGACACATACCAGGTGATCAGCGCATTGATTAGGTCATGAACATCAAATTTGTTATTTCCATTTAGAAATTAGAAAATGTTCTCCATAAACTAGCTGAGCAGTAGAAAGTCATCCAATATGATCCTATTCATGCATCCCTCATGCATATGCATCCTCACTAAACTCTTCCTGCTGTCACTGTTCAACCAGGCGCCCCACTCCCACTCCACCTTCTCCAAGCCAGGCGCACCTGCTACCCTGGGCGCTCACTGCTGCTGCCATGTCTTGCTGCGTAATGCCATTGTCAACCTCCCTGCCTGGCGTGCGTGCCATTCTCCTTCACTGGAGGAAGGAATGTTTAATTATTTTTAATCAGTGGACATGGCATCTTGCTAGACAGCGACACTTGGGGGATCCAACACCATCTGCCTTCCACCAGGCGCCAGCTGCTCTGGTGGATGTCGGCAGAACACCTTAGGACACGGCCTTCCACTGCCAGGCGTCTGCGAGCGGCTGCCACTCGGCACAGCCTCCAACGCGACGCTGCCACTTGGGCACATTCCCTGTCACGGCTCGTCTCTCACCCCTGCCACCCTCGCAGGGAGGTGTTCCACAGCCCCAGCTCCCAGAACATTTTGCAAGCAACCCGGGGGCCTGCCAGTAATAATAGGGTGTCCAAATATAAATGTCACCCTAACCCAATGGCCGCAGATCCTTCCATCACCATTAGTCAACCTAATGGATCTGCTGACTTCAGTCCCACAGAGAGCGGCTACTGACTTCGCAGCAGGCCAACCCGTGGAGAGCAAGGGTCAGCCAGCCTACCGAGTGTTTAAAACAGTGGGAAGGAAGAAGGGAGAGAAATGCCTCTCCGATAAATCACTGAGCTGTCCAGGGTGAGCAGTGCCCTTGTAAGTGAGCTCCTGATCGGTTGTGCTCCGCAAGTTGCTGTCACAGACCTGTCCCTTCCACCTCCCACCCTTAAAGCAGTTCCTGCAGCTCTCACAGCTGTGCCAACACTTTTCACTCCCGCAAAGCACGTTCCATTTGCTGCAGTGGCGTTAGCGGCACAGCGCGGCCCCTGGCGGGAGCACCGCCACCTCCTTCCCGAGGAGCGGGCTCCCTTCCCAGACTAATTCCTACACTGTGAACCAAGCCCCCAAGGTTCATCTCACCCCCCACCCCTGCCCCCGACTTTGTGAAGAGCCAAATTAAGCAGCTCTAACCTCAGCCTTATTTTCATGCAAAGTGAGAGAGATCAGCCGCTGGGTACTGGCTGGAGGGGAGATAAAAGCCCCAGCTGTGCCTTCTCAGGGAGTCAGTTTCACCTCCAGCAGGAAAGCAAACTGTTCTTGTGCCTGAGGGAAATTACGGAGCCTCACACTTTCATCCAGAGAGGGACAAAGGGGAGGTCAGGTGCTGCATCTGCCAGAAATGGGGATGTGTGAAATGTGATTAACCCAGGAAGGAGCCAGACAGAACCCGGCTGGGGCCTCTCCTGTCTCTGCGTGTTTCCCAGGGTCAGGAGCAGGAGGAAGAGTAAACAAAAGCATTAAATAAATATTTTTCCATTTAACCCATGTGTTAATACAGATTTTCACAACCTCGACAGCACAGACTGAATGGGTAGTGCGGCATTAGCCTAAATAATGAAGGAAGTAGTGTACATCCGTTGAATTTTCTGCATTTGTGTAAAGAATGGCAGGGGTTGGGGGGTGCGAAAAAGGAAGGGGTTCCAGAACGTGCACGTAGTCACATTGTACCCCAGTCCATCGCAGCACTGCTAAACCTTTCGGGGCCCATTCGATCAGCTCGCTTAATGTTATTTCTCAGGCTAACTACAAACCACCGGTGCCTGTAGAATTAAAGTCATCAATAGCTGAGCTCTCCTGCATTTACAGGAAGACACAAAATAAAATCCCTACTGATACGCCTATCAGAGTAGGAAGTTCTCAGTCCCTTTGCAGACAGTCTCTGTGAGAGCTCTGTGTGGTAAATGAAGCTACAAGTGCATTTGTCTCTTTGTCTAAATAAGTAATGCCAATTTCATTTTCAAACAGTATGCTCGGGCTGCATTCATTATTGTGTTAGGGTTTTGTTTCTGCCAAACCAGCCCTCCCCAGCACCCTGCTTGGACAACTTGTCTCTGGTTAGAGATGTATGCTGAAAACAGATACTGTTTGAAATTGACTGGAGATGTATTAAATAATCACAAGAGAAATTCCAGTAAAAATAGAGTCAATTATCAAAAGATTAACACTTTTCTTTGTTCTGCAAGGGAAAAAAAGGCAAGGAGGGGAAGCAATTTTCAAGACAGGCACTGATGCTTTAAAAGGATTCTTCAGAGGTGAATTATTTAATCCTTTGTGACTAAGGAAATCTTTGTGTGCACTGCGGGAGGGGGGAGCAAACAGGAAAAATGTACAATATTGAAAAGTGAAAATACAATATGTGGCACACTGAGAACATGTAAGTCAGAAAGCCTGTCGGGTGGTTGATACCTGAATCAAATCTTGATTACTCTCCTATAGGAAGAATCTGCAGATATTTTCTCGAATATCCCTAAAGGATTAACATAATCAACTATCGAGTGCTACTGCAGCTACTCCACAAAAATGTAGTTAAAGCGGCACTTATCTGGCAGTGGGAAACTCAGCTCTCAAAGAAGGCACTTCATATATTAAGGCTTTAAATAGTTTTTTTAGGGCCCTCTTCAAGAAGCAAGAGCTGCTGCGGAGGTTGGGAGGGGTCTGGTGCCCACCAGTGTAATTCTGCTGGGCAGAGGCGGGGCACCGGCAGCCAGGCAAGGTGGGGTCCCTGTGTCTGAACAGGACTGACGAGGCTGGGGGGCAGTTGGCCTACAAGTAAGTTTCTACCCAAGTAAGTTTCCTTCCCTGGAGGGAGGGGGTGGTTGAAATGCACAGAGCCAGGCTTCCAGAAAAGCCAGCTCAACTGGGATTACTTCAGTTAGCGGACAGCTCAGAGAGTTGCTAACACTGACCTTCAAAAATCAAGAAGTGCCTGTGTCCCTGGGGAAACGTCCCCAGAAGTGCTAAGCCAGATTGCTCCTGATCAATACCCTCTTCTGTATGACTCAACTCCAGCCACAGAGACTCTCTAAGAGGCCTTTGCACCAGGCGGAGCTCTCTCAAGCAAGTGAATCAATTGACTTGCCTAAGTAGCATAGGCCGAGAGGGCTCGTCCCTGCAAGAAAGGTCTCTAAGATGGCCTGGTGGTCCACAGGCGGGAGACGGGGCAGAAACAGGACAGTCAGGGGCCTCAGCTGAGTTGGGTCGGTTTGGCGTGAGAGCAGCATGCCCCCAGAAGCGGAGATATGAACTTGAGCTAGCTTTAAAAGTTTGACTACTCCCACCTACTCATTTCCTTCTACTCGTTTTATGAGCAATATATATTCTGAGTGATCGTCATACATATTCTGTAATTTTTCACTTAGAAAAATAGCTTTTGCATTTCATACAGCTCCTAATTCCAAAATTAGTTCAACAGCTAGCAGTGAATGTAGAAATATATACCCCTTTCGGAGACATACTTAGGCTGGTATTGATTTATGCTATATCATGATTCTAGTCTTATGGGATAATCACCTTGTCAAGGCTATATTTATTGTTGTGGCTATTAAATCACATTAATTCCTCAGCGATTACACAGAGGTAAAGTATCCACACACTGCTGCAGTGACAGAATTCGGTTTTCCTCCCAAAATAAATGCAACGCAAAGATCCATGTCCTAGTTTTTCAATGGTATTCCAACCTTTTTTTTTTCTTTTTGCATATCTTACGCAAGCATTAAACTTACGGTTGCAGCCAGCACTTTGCCATAGATTTGAACTCTGGTGAAAAAGCCCCTTGAGGGAGAAGCGCTTTGGAAACAAGTGCTAATGGCAGCACGGCACAGAAGCAAATTGCCCATCAAATGGGATAACTTAGTGTTGCAGAAGCATTTGCAGGGGAAAAAGAAAGGGAGAAAGCAGAAATCATCCAATACCGGCTGCCCTTGATTTAGGCTGCTTTCAGTAGATTTGAATGGGAATGCAGATTCTCTCCAGTGCTCAGGGAGTTTGTAGTAACACTGTCCAGACCCAACTTGCCTTAAAACTTCCACGGTGTTTTAGCAAAAGCAAAGCGAGAAAAGGAGAGCTATGCTGTGGAGGGGTTTCTTACATGAGGTGTGAGCTGATAGGATCCTTTTTGGAGATGGGCATGAAGCCCCTGCCAGATTTACAACGGATGCAAATCTGTGCTCCCTGCTTGGGGGACCCCTGGTTAGCAGGTAGCTCTGTAGCCCTTGCATGTGATTGGTGTCTGGAGGAGGCCTCCTGCGAGAGAGCACTCAGGGCCCAGCTCCGCCATACTTAACAAAGACAGCACTACCCAGTACCAAGAATTCTGGCCGCCAACAAGAAATCTCAGAGTTGAAGGCTGCTGACTCTTGGATCATTTGAAAAGATCCTGCTTGTTTTGTATTTTACATAAAGGGTCAGATAGGATTTCATCCAAACTGGCTCACCCTCCTTTGTGCCTTGCATATTGATTCCTGTCATTACTTTGGGGCAGGCTTCTAGCTTGATTGAAGCCTATGTCCGTGACCATGTTCATGTGCCTGTGATGTTCTTCACTTTTATGAATGCCAAATACCTTCCATCTACAGCCCCGACCTTAGCTAAAGTCCCCAAGCCAATGAGGAACGAGAGAATAATGAGGAACAGGAATGATGCACGAGGGTTGTTCTGGACTCTAATTGTTATTGGTTCATTTTGGACCAGTGAACTGGATCATGCTTAACGATGCACTAAGTTTTGACTCCAGTAGAAATGATAATAAGTGAGCTTTAAAATGTAGATGTCTCCACTGTAACAACGTATTAAAACCATCCCAGAAATGGGGGAGAAGATGAAACCCTCATTGGCCCATCCTAGGTTTTGTAAAAGAAAATAGCGGGTTCCTCACACAGCCAGCTCCTGGTTTAATTGGTTCCGATTTAGCTTCTTTCTTTTAAAAAGAAGCACGGAATACCTGAACTGTGGGATGCATGCTTTTGTTCTGTTTTCTGCAACACGGAGAGAGGTAGCAGAACTACTTTTACTTGAAGCGATTTGCATGTCCCTAAGTGCACCTACCTGAATAGTAAACTGCTTTTCCCTCAGCACCACCCACCAGGCCCACACCACCCCCACCACCCTGCTAATCTGCTTTGCCCAGACCTTTCCTCCAGGTCACCTTTCCCTTTCCACTTGTCACCTCTTCAGGCTTTCCATACACATTTTTACAGGGTGCCCCAACTAAAAGGACTTTTCTTCTCTCTTTAATTGTATAATGTATTACTGAGCTGTCTCAGTGAAAAAGCCCTGAAACAGACTTCCCCACCAGTATGCCTCGTAGAGTCGGTGTAGCTTTTTCTATTTATTATTCTCACCTATGTAATCATATTAGGAAACAGCTTGGAACCAATTTCCTCACATGTCTTACTTCTGCCTCATCTGCCCCCAAACCTCTTAAGTTGTTGACTTCAGAGATGGTGAAGGATGTTTGTCAATTTCCCTTCCTTCCCTCCCTCCCTGATCTAGCCTCTGTCTCCAAAATCTGATCCTCTCTTTTCCCCCAACCTCTTTTTTTCCCCAGTCTCTTGGAGGTGATACAGTCTTTCCCACACTTAATAACTTTTTCCCCCACTGTGGCCAAGAGCAGATTGTGATGCACTGCTTTTACTCTGTCTCTCACCTAGTTTTACATTTTCCCCACCTGCGTTTCTTGGTCCTCAAGTTTCCCAGGAATGCCACGAAACTTTCACTCAAGCTGTTCAAGCGTGTATTCCTTCAGCCTGCCGAAAGGCCCTCTCTAGATGGGTTTTCCCCAAGTCCCCAAGTGCTTTTGCTAACGAAACTGCTGAACGGGAGCTAATTTATCACTCTGTTATCACTATATTAGGGCATGAGAGAGCCATACCCAGAATGAATTATGGATCCTTCCAGTGTCCCATGCATCCTGTACGTCAAGGTAAGCAAATGCTGCGTTGTGTTAACTGTCAGCCTCCAAAACAGCTGACATTTGTTATTTTAATTAATAGTTTACTTTGCTGAAATAAGCTTCTGCGAGAAGCTATGACTTTTTATTAAATCTTCACTGCAGCATTGTTTTCCCCAGATTGGGAGACAAAAGCTAATTTTCAAAACTGCTTTATCCTGCAAGGTCACAGTCAACAGCTTGTGTGCACATGTCAGGGAAACATCTGCTTCTGTGCCAAAGATATAAGTAAAATTTGCTTTATTTTGAAATTTAAATTTACTTTTACTTGGAGAAAAATGATGAGTCAGTCATTAAAGAGCTATTAAGTGATGTTGATTAGGGAAGACTTTTTAACCAGTCATTTTGTCTCACAACTGACGCTGAAATTTCTCCGACCTCAGCATTCTGCTTAGACGTCGCAGGGAACTGTGGTCACTGGCACATCTGGATCTGGACCAACTTGTCTTTTCATTAATGCAAATCATTATTATGTAATTACTCAGCCTGCAATGTAGAGATCATTGATTTCTTTTGCCCAGTAGCAGTATTTTTAAGTCACTGATGACAATGAGAACTTTCAAGACAATCCAAACTATACAAATTAGCTGCAGTTGAAGAAAGGCAAACTGACTTAAAAGGTTCCAACACGAAATTTAGTTCGGAGATTTTCTCCTTGCTTGGAATAAATTAACCGAGGGAAGTTGCTTCCTTCATGTTGTTTTAATTACCTTTGATAATGCATTTTACTCATCACATTTCCAAGACAATAACACTTTAGTGCTCTTTCCCCAAATGGACTTGTGCTCTGCCCCTGCATGTGTTCCCGTATTATGTCCCAGCTCACAGGGGAATCCGTCACTTTTCTGAGAACACCAGTGACGCCTTTGGAGAGAGATACCCTAATATGAGCATTCTCATATTCGGCCAATATTTCTGGGTCTTGTTTCTTTGAGGCCAGAGAGGTCCTCAAACACTGACTTTTAGAAAAGCAGGTAACTGTCTCTGGATTCTGAGATCCCATCTTTTCATCTTTTCAAACTGCCTCTGCAAGTTTCTGATGTGTAGTAGATGAAATGATTGGCCCTAATTTACCCCTCCCGGCATCTACACCCCTGTCTCAGCTTCGCTGTGGGAAGAACATTTCCCCACCTCTGACTTTGAGCTCAGTCATAGATTTGGTTTTGACAAATGACATGTGGATGTAAGTAACAATAAGCCAGTTCTAAGCCAATAAATATCCTCCCATGTTTCTGATTGCCCTTTTGTACCTCTGCCATGACCATGAGAAATTTATACCCATGTAGCCCTAGTTGGTACACGGAGGATGAGATGCTGGCACACAGCTGCCCCAGCTGAGCCCAGCCTAGATCAGCCAAGTTCTAGCCACAACTCACAGTGACATGAGCTCTAAAAATGATGATTGTTGTTCCAAGCTACTGAATTTGAGAGTCATTTGTTAGGCAGTGATAGCCAACTGTTACATAGGTGTTATCTTCTTTTTTACAACCTTTTTGAGGTACAATAAACTTTGCATATTTCAAGAATACACTTGATAAGTTTTGATAGGTGAATAGACCCATGAGATTATCACCACAATCAAGATAATGAACGTATCCATCGCTGCTAAACATTTCTTCCTAGCCTTCTATAATTTCTCTCCTTCCTGCTTTTCTTCCCTCCCTTGACTCTACCCCACCCCCAAAAAACCACAGGCTCTTTAGAATGTATTTTATATTTGGCAGCCTACGTCTAGCGAGTTTCATGTGGACTGTTCTTGGCCATCTCTATTCACATGTCAGTATAGTGTTCAAATTTAGTCATTACTACCTTGAAAAATCATGGGGCCCACTGCCCAGGAAACCATAATAGGAAAAAAAAAGAGTTGACCCGAAAGTATGGACTTTGGAATTACACAAGACTACTTTGGATTCTCACTCTGATATTTAATTGCTCTGTGACTTTGAGCAGCTAGGTCAAACTCTCTGAATACCAGTTTGCTCAAATGGAAAGCATGGGAAATATATACCTATCTCTATGGGTTATTCTGAGGATTAAATGAGGTAATGTATGTAAAATACTTAGCATTGTAACTAGATCGCACATGTGCACATAGCATATTCTCACTAAAAGTTAGCTGCTATTATTAGCTTTATGTCACCAGAATAACTATTCCTTAGGTACACAGTGAAGGGAGAAGCCACCTCACTATACCTGGCACATGGTAATCACTCAGTAAATGTTGGTTGAATGAATGAAAAAGTTCAACGTTTATTTCTTTGCCTGCAACAGGGGCATTCATTTTGTAGAACAAGAGCTCATCCTATTGAACCAAAGTTGGTGCCCCTCCCTTTCTCTTTCTCTTTTTAATAATAAGCTTACTCTAGAATTGTATATCTAATATTCCCTACAATTCTAGATCATTTGTGAGGACTGCATGCAGAAGCAGTGGTGATGACCTTGGGAAAAGTGGTCTCATGCCCCAGACTGATACCTGTCATTTATTTTCCGTGGGATTCTAAACTCTACGATCACTCAAGGCCTTTTTCAGGGGCTAGCACTTACCTCAGATTTACTTCACTCATTTCAATTCACCTTATTGAAAGAAGAAAAGGAAGGAAGGAAGGAAGGAAGGACAAAGGAAGAAAGGAAGGAAGGAAAGAAGGAAGGAAAATAAAAAGGAAGGGAAAAGAAATAGAAAGGAAAAGAAAAGGAAAGAAAAGGATTATCTTTCTGTCTCATTTGGGGCCCCTTTAAGGAAGCAGGGAGCAAAGTGGACCAACATGGATTTTGGTTTATATCTTTCCCTTATTCTGTCTCTATCCACTGTATTTAACCCCTCAGGGCCTGGCAGTCATACCTGGCCGGCCTCTTCCTGACTCCCATGGAAGTCACCTCAACAGTACCTGCTGACATCTGTATCCATCCAGGCCCTTGAGGAAACCACTCTTTCCCATCCACTGACATGCTGCTGAGCTGCTGGGCCAGTTCAGATGCTGACACCTTGCTTCGGTGGCCCACTTTCCTGACGATGACCTTAGAACTCTTCCTCAGCAATCACCATCTGGCTCCACAAAGAACGACAGTTAGGAGACAGGTGCTTGCTCGTATTTCTACCCTTGCTTCTCAGAGAGGCTGGCCTCCAACGGGGAAGGGGGTAGGATAGAAACAGGTGGCTGCCCCCACCCCCCCACAGCCACATGTGTCACCTGACTCACCAGATCCACATAGATCCTGCTTGGGGTCTGTGAGACTGCTTTTCCACCTCACTACCCAAAGGCAGGTTTTCCCAAGGCTGTTCTTTCCATTGTCAGCCCCTTCCTTGGTCAGTTGCTAATTTCCAAATCCTACCTGTTTATAACTCTGCTTTTGTGATGCTGGGACTCGGAAAATTATATTTCTCATTTGTCAGCTGGCACCCTGCTAGGTTTTGCCAACAAGGATTTGGAGAGGGAGACTGTTCTGGGCTGAATTTTGCCCCCTGCACCCCTCCAAATTGTTTACTTTGAAGTCTTAGTGCCCAATGTCTCAGAATATGACTGGATTTGGAGATAGGGCCTTTGAAGCAGTAATTAAGTTAGAATGAGGCCTTTAGGATGGGCCGTAATGCAATTTGACTGGTACCCTAATAAAAGGAGGAAACTTGAACACACAGAGAGACCCCAGAGATGTACACAGAGGAAAGGCCCTCTCAGGAACCAGTGAGAAGCTAGCCCTTTGCGAGCCAAGGAGACAAGCCGCAGGAGAAGCCAAATCTGCCTACCCTTGATCTCGTCTTTCCACCCTCCAGAACTGGGAGAAAATAAATGTCTGTTGTGTAAACCACCCGGTCTGTGGTGGTTTTTGTTAATGGCAGCCTGAACAGCATGAGAGAGAGTGCAGATAAGGGGCGGGAGGAGGGATCTGCTTCGTGGACATGCTAGCTGCTCCCATCAGTACTGCCCCAGCAGGGCCTTTACCACCCAACCCTCCCCTCGGCAGCAGCTCTCCCAGGCTCCAGTCCTCTCACCAGCCCATCATGCCCCCACCCTCCAAGGGCTGAGTCCCCCCCAGCTCCATGGGCCCCCTTCTGAACTTCCAGTTTCTCATAACTCCAACCCTTGCCCTTTGTTTTCTCAGCCCTGAGGGCAGTTAGTTTGGTACGGTAGTTACTATCTTTGCTCACTGTTACTACCTTCAAAGTCCCTGGGCTCCTCCCTCCTGGCCTCCATGCCATCCACTTCACACCCGCTGGCCCACCCCAGGATCTCCTTCACCAGCCACGGTCTGTCAAAAGTTAGAATTGCTGGGGCGCTTGGGTGGTTTAGTCAGTAGGGCATCTGACTTCGGCTCAGGTCATGATCTCATGGTTCATGGGTTCAAGCCCCCCGTCGGGCTCTGTGCTGACAGCTCAATGCCTGGAGCCTGCTTTGGATTCTCCGTCTCCCTCACTCTGTCTCTCTCTCTGCCTCTCTCTCCCTCCTCCACTCACACTCTGTCTCTCTCTCTCTCTCAAAAATAAATAAATATTTAAAAATTTGTTTTTAATTTAAAAAAGGTAGAACTGCTGAGTGGAGAAGATATTTGCTATGAGAAGTTCTGTCTGTATGAGTTTTCCATTGCTGCTCTAACAAATTACCATGAATTTGTTGTTTTGAACAATACAAATGAATTATCTTATAGCCATGTAGGATGGCAATCTGACCCAGCTCTGTATGGGTGAAAATCAAGCTGTGAGGAGCAGGTTGTGTTCTCTTCCGGAGGCTCAAGGGGAGGGTTTATTTCCTGGTCTTTTCCATCTTCAGATCCAGCCCAGTTGAAACTCTCTCTTATGCCACCGTTTCTCTGGTTCTATGCGGCCTGAAAAGGCTCTCTGTAAGGATTTATGTGGTTTAGATTTGGCCCACCCATATAATCCAGGATAATCTCATCTCAAGGCCCTTAACGTTAGTCGTATTTGCAAATCCGTTTGCCAAGTAGGAGAACAATTCACAGGTTCCCAGAATAAGGGCAAGCATAGGTCATTACTCTGTCTACATAGGATCTTTCTAGCTTTCACCTAATCTTCCTTCTTTCTTATTTGACATGACTTCCCACTTCTACCGACAGCTGAGTGTTCTGTTTAGACGTATGGAAGCCTGTCTGTGTACTTTGAAGGGGCCAGTGGGAAACACAGAGGTCCTATGATCCAGGTCCTGGAAGCTAACAGTGTACTCCCCTTGGTCCTCAATTTTCTTATCTATGAGAAAAGTTGACCCTAACGATACAAGCTGATGCTAAAATATCGGGATTCCCGGGGCACCTGTGTGGCTCAGTCAGTTGAGCATCTGACTTCGGCTCAGATCATGATCTCGCCATTCGTGAGTTCAAGCCCCACGTCAGGCTCACTGCTGTCAGTGAAGAGCCCACTTCAGATCCTCTGTCCCTCCCCTGCTGGTGCTCTCTCAAAAATAAATTTAAAAAAAACATTAAAAAAAATAAGTAAAATATTGGGATTCCAGGGAAAGGCTGTGCAAAGCACTCCATTACTCTATGTGAGGAGAGCTGAGAGTAAAGCAGCCTGGCTGATTACTGGGCCCTGGTGTCAGGCAGATAGGCATCAGTAATATATTGGCCCCTCTCACCTGAAGCTCAGTTTTCTCCATTCTCCTCGGAGTGGCCTCTGAGTGGGGGTGGGGCCACCCCTCACATGATCCCTGCAGATAAAGGGGCCTATTCTCGTGCAAGGCCACGTTTGCAGTTTTCAATAGCTATATGAGGGTTAGAGTCTGATCTTGGGGCTCATGAGTTAAATTGAAGAACCTCCTCAGAGGTCATTCTTACAAGGGAAGGACTCAGAGAAAAGAAGTGGAGTGGAGTAGAGGGGACTCAACTGGTTAGCTTTCAGGCACATTTTCTCCCTGTTCTTTTTTTTCTTTTTCTCTTTTCCTTTTTTCCCCTCTTTTCTTTTCTTTTCCTTTCTTTTCTTTTCTTTTTTCTTTTTTCTTTTCTTTTCTTTCCTTTCCTTTTCTTTTTGAGAAAGAAACAGCATTGAGAACATAACTAATTCCATGCAGGATTTGGACCCATTCCAAAACTCAAGGCTACTCTTCCTTTACTTTGAGACCAGGTGATTTCTCTAAGTTTTATGCCAAGCATACCATATCTTGGGACTTATTGAAGAACTGTTTGTCCATGAAATTTGGTGCAGGCAATTCCAGAGCACATCAGTGTTAAGTCCGCGTTGTTGGGTTTCCTGGGAGAAGGCGAGGCCTCGCAGCTCTACGCCGCCCTTCACACTGGTGCTGTCTTGCCAGTTCCTTGCCGTTTGTGTTCCTATATCCCTTGAGTGTGTGTGGATGTGAAGGGAAGAAAAAGAAAAACGTGCTTCACTCCCTGATCTACGATCAGTTTTGCACATACTTTCTATTTTTTAGGGATTTATTTTTCTTAGTGCTGGGCTTCATTGCAGAAGGCATTGGGGTGGCTCTCTGATGATTTATTTGTGTAGAAGAGTGAGGTTATTGGTTTTTCCTCATTTATATGTAGGGCCCCTCATGGAGAAATATTTTTGGAAACATTTTTATTTCTCCTCATATTTTTTCCAGTTACGGTGTATTTGCTTGCTCTGGGGGCCGGCTGCCTGTAGCCCTTCGGTGTGCCGAGTTAAGAAAAATTTAAACAATAGGAAGCCTTCGTGGCCCTTATCACAATTTCATTTGTGTAGGTGTCATCTGATTAATACCGGAGGCGTCTCGAGCTGCTTCCTGAGGTGGTGTGGCTTTCATGGACGCTGAGGCCGAACATGGATGCTAAGAGGCACTGCATTCCTTCTACACTGTTCTACCCATCTACATTCATGGATGAACTGCACTGTTGACAGGTCTGATTTTCTTTCTGCCACAGTCAGCTCTATTATCCTGCCTCAGGCTTGAACCTGCAGCAGCTGAATCTTGTATTTGCTCTGCCCGAGGCCTTAACCTGCTGCTCTTCCCTTCATCCTTTATTTGTTCCTTCCTTGTGCCACCTGTTTGTCTCATCTGGCACTATAAGAAGGCATCCCTCCATCTCCTTATTTCACCTCTAGTATTAAAAAAAAAAATCCCAGGTGTCTTTCTTTCACCTTGCGTGCGCTTGAAGCTGCCCCAGCAGCTGTCGAGATGAGTTTTCTTCAGGCACATGAATTCCAAAGCCGATTTCCATTTGTTCTGTAAGAACAGACCTCGCTACAAGACGTCAGAAAGGCACACGAGTACTATGTAAACACTTAAAAGAAAAATTAACAAACAGAAATGGTGATGCGTCCAAAACCGATGACACGGAAAGGCAAAGGCCCTCCTAACATTTCCTTTTGAGTAGAGACTCGAAGCATAGCTCTTACCAAGGCCAACAGATGCCACCTTGCTGCCTTTCTAAAGCACAGTCCCCGCACCCCTTGCTCTAGAACCGTGCCATGCAGTCTGGTAGCCACTCGCCACATGAGGCTACAAGCAATTGAAATGTGGTCGGGGTGGGTTGAGATGTGCCATAATTGGAAACTGCACAGCAGATTTCAAAGACATGGTATGGAAAAAGATGAATATGGAATATCTCGTTGATAATTTTTTACACTGATTACATGTGAAACGAAAACATTTTGGACATCCGGGTTAAACAAAATATGTTACTTACAATTAATTTTGGGGGCACCTGGGTGGCTCAGTCAGTTAAGCGCCTGACTTCGGCTCAGATCACGATCTCACGGTTCATGAGTTCAAGCCCCACATCAGGGTCTGTACTGACAGTGCAAAGCCCACTTCAGATCCTCTGTCCCCCTCTCTCTCTGCCCTTTCCCTATTCATGCTTTATTCTCTCTCTCTCTCAAAAATACAGAAACATTAAACATTTTCTAATTTAAAACATTAAATTTGCCAGTTTTTTACTTTTTTCAATGCAGCGAATAGAAAAATTAAAATGACATGGTTTGTATTATATTTCTATTGAACATTGCTGTTCTAAAATTTGGTTAAGAAATGACACCAGATTTTTGTTTTCTACCACTCTGAAAAATAATTTTAGAACACTGCCATTGAGGAATGTGTGATTCTTTAGTTTCATTTCAAGAGATTTGACATGATTGAGTCACTAGAGTCAGTTTTTATAAAATTTGGACATATTTATAATGAAGTCAGTTATTAAAAAGATTGCTTTTCGGGGTGCCTGGGTGGTTCAGTCAATTAGGCGTCCGACTTCGGCTCAGGTCATGATCTCACAACTTATAAGTTCGAGCCCAAATTGGGATCTGTGCTGACAGCTCAGAGCCTGGAGCCCACTTCAGATTCTGTGTCTCATCTCTCTGCCCCTCCCCGCCTCATGATCTGTCTCTCTCTCTCTCTCTCTCAAAAATAAATAAACATTAAAAAAAAATTTTAAAGATTGCTTTCCACTTTTATGCACTGGTTTTTCCTTAACATTGTCTGGTTTCTTTCCTTAAAACACTGACTGTCCAACACAATCTGTTTTGAGATTAGTTTAACATTTATGAAGTGCTCCCAGTTTGCACAAGAACTTATAAAATTATATACTCTCTGCCCTCAAGGAGAATATACTCCTAATGAATAAAAACTGGCAAAGTGGAACTTCCTCTGTTTATAGAATTTTAATAGACCAAGTTTTAAGTATTATAACGAAAAAAGGGGCATGATGTAGATTATATTTCCATCATGTTTTGTATGTTTTTTGGAAGTGACTTTTCTACAAAGTTTAAACTAAGGGAACACTATGGCTTCATTGCTAAGAAACCTCTAGGCACAAATCACTGATTTGTGAAGTCCTGAAAGATATTTTTCAGGATTTGAAAAATATTAATAGTGAGAATTTATATAGCACCTTCTATGTACTAGATACTGGTAAATACTTTGCATGTAAGACATCATATAACACAAGAATTCCATGAGGCAGAAACAGTATTCACGCTCACGTTACAGATGGAGAAACTGAAGCATAGAGAGGTCGAGTAAATTTTCCTAGGTCACACAGCTAACAAGCCCATAGGGAGTAGTGATCAACGCAAGCATTCTGGCTGAAAAGACTGACTTTTAACCCTGTGCCGCACTGTTGCACGGAAGTGATATTGGACAATTCACTATGACAACTACATCCTGATTTTGCCTGCTAAACTTTGAAGGCCACCTGAAGTTTGAGGGACTAAATTTTGCCCTCACTTTGATTTTTATCCTACTACATCCTTTATCACAACTTAATATGTGACAAAATTATTCACCTTAGTTTCACCCTGTTTTCCTTTGCATTAGTACTAACTGACCCTGAAATAACTAAAACACAAGTGAAAAAACAGTGCCAAGATGTGGCCTAGATTATCCATCAAATATCTAGAATCTTGTTTTCTTTTTTTTTCTTTTTTTTTTTTTTTTCAGCTCTTTAGTGAACATAGGCCAAATCTTACTCTTGTTCATGGATTTCTATAGAAAATCCATTTGCATATCTGAAGAAGGAATGTGGCTTTTAATGATCTTAATGGAAACTAGAAATATATCATTTTCCTGATAAGTTGTCATTTTGGATGTTCATCTCCCTGGCACCAGAATACAAGCATGTAAATCTATGAGCCACTTGCCTGTCATTAAAGGAACTAATGTGACATTCCCAACTCCTGCAGTCTGTCCCCACACCTGATTTTTGTACTACATGCTGGTTTGAGTTCATTTTTCTCCCCTCTGGATTTTTGTTCTTAAAAGCTAATTTCCAATGTCAGCTCGTAATGATTCATGTAACTCGTGACACAAAAGTGCATTATTTACAGATAACACTCCCTGGTTGATCCAAGGATTCTCTCCAAACAAGCCTCTGAACTACCTTGTGCAATCTTTAGCTATATTCCTGGAACCTTCTGACATTATTCTTAATTAAGGTTTACATGTTAATATTGAACGATAAAATGAGGACCGCATAATAACACATACACACACACAAAACAGAACCAGAGTAATTAGCAGCTATGATATTTCTTCATTGAATTGTATCATTGCACATATGTGTACTTGGCAATTTATAATTTTTTCAAGTTATTAATTATAGCTTCTGAAGCAGTATCTTTTAAAATACCTCAGGAGCCATCTCCTAAACATCCCTAGATTTAATGAAAGCTGGTGATTATTGCCTTAAATAGCAGTAGAGATGCCTCCCCACCTTACTGAAATCAGTTAATCTCTAATTTCTCTTGTCTGTGTAAACAAGCAACTATTATTTCTCACATTTTTCCTGAAGTTCATTACCAATAAAATAACTTGGCTTTGTTTACATATTCCCTACAACTCAGATGGGATTTTTTTTTTCCTTGTCTCTGGGTTGCTTTCTTTTTTTGAAGAAGAAAACAATACCAATATCTTTTATGGTTGAAAACTATTAGGACAAAATCTAGTAGATATATTAGAAATAGAAAAGTTGTTTAAAAATGTGCTAGCAAGTGGGGGAAAAAAAAACCCAAGGTGTGTGAGACACATAAAAATTACTTTACACATGTCCTTCAAAAAAGTTTAATACATAGTCAGGTCACATTACTGCACATCAAATTCTCTAGGTCTCTGGCTGCCAGTAGCAATTATCTGTAAAAGAACATGTTTTCCCCAGTGACTCGCTATCGGGAATTTTTGAGTATACCTAAGCATAGCCTTGAGCAAAACTCCTACGGGGCATATTTGGAATACAGGATTTCATTTGGATGCAATATCAAGGTTTCAGTGCAATATGTCATCATATATTTTTACATCTGTTTTAACATATTGATGTGTTTATCTGTTGGCTTTAATTACATGATATAAGTATATATAAATGTAAATAGTACTCCTGAGCTTCCACTCAACTTTTGTCATGAGGTATACAAATATATTTCCCTTGATGCCTGGATGATTTTATATTATAATGATGCCTCCTGAATTTTCATGATTACTTTGCTAAAAAGGTGTTGAATATTTGCAGATTGCTGAGGCATCAGGTCTCATTCTATCTGACCAGGTCACATTTCATTCGTTTCCAATGATCAGGGGAGTCTCAGCTAATAAAATCTTTGGTGTCCATCACGATTCTGTTCCAACTAATGATGATGTCACATTTTAAAGGCAGTTAAATATGAGGCCGATTTTTTCAAAACGTTGCTGTGCCATTTTGCAGAGTCACTGAGAACTGAAAAAATAGGTGTTTTCAATTGATAATTGTGAAGGATTCATATAAGCAAGTCCAGATACTCAGAGGTTTAAATGTATTAATGCCATCCCAGGAGTTTCAGGCATTGACTGTGCGTGCTGTGGTTTGGATCAGGATAGCCCTGTAAAGAGCAGTTCCCAGAAATATATTTTTTCTAATATATAAGTCAGTGTTGGGGTGGCCTACTGGGTTAGGATTTAGACAGTAGCAAAAAGGTGTCATTGGCTGGCAAAGAAAAAGGGGGGGGGGAGGCTTTATCTAAGAATCACCTTTAGTGATCAGCCTTTTTCTTAGCAAGCTTTTGAGTAGAGAAGACTTTCTCTACATTTGAGGCATTGAGCTAGCCCAAATGAAACAATTCACATTTACATCTGTTTTCACATGGCAGTACGTGTCACTCCCTATGTCCCCACCAGCCCACTCAAGGTGGCCTAAAGAGACCACAGTCCCCACCAAGAGCAGCGATAAATATGTTGTCGGATTGGTAAGGCACTTCATTTGTAAACGGCTCACTGATGGAGCCCAGACACTGGTGAGTAGGAGCTGGCTCAGGTGAGCAAACGGGATGAACAGTGATGCTCTAATACTTGAGTTGGGCCACACGTCCACCCAACTTAGCTGATGCGAAATCCAAAAAGGATCTTATCAACCCTTCACCGTGGGGACTTTCCCAAGAGATTTATGAAGGGTGAGAATCTGGAAGGTAGGTTTATAGGTAGCCTGGGATTTATCAAGAATATATCATCTGAGGGCTTCAGGTGATCCTTCTCTAAGAGAAAAGTTTAGAGGCCAGCATTTCCTGTAAGCCCACAATAGTTGGGGAAAGCTGGAGAACATCAGTTTTTACCCTAATACATTAGGTTTAATGTTTGCAAGGGCCATGTAAACCATTCGGGATTTTTATAGAGCCATATGCACTTTTATTACTGCAAAAGACAACACTGTTACAGTCATGATAAATAAAATTATTTGCAGGCCTTTGCAGCTTGGCCAATCCAACAGTACTGCATTTTAACTTCTGCGGCCACAAAATGTAAATGAAGTTGAAACGGCAGAAATTTTCATCTTTTCCACTTGTAGTAATTCTCACAGAATCATGAATGCCTTTCTTCCCCCTTCCTGGATCTCTCCAAATAGATCCCATTTATCTGATTGGATTTCTGTCCCATCTTTCTACATATTACAGCTAATTAGTACCCCCTGATGAGAAACAGTCCACTGATGGAAAAAGCAGTTAGATAAGATCTGCATTAACAAATGTAGTTCATTTAATATCATTTGTGCTGCTGCATTATTAATAATACATAATTACCCTGCACAGGCTGGAAGGGGAGAATAAAACTGTTCTTTAATTTCTTGGCCTTTGCAGAGAAACAGTATATTAGAGAGAATAAACAGTATTGGACTATTGGTTGCCATCCATCATAGAGCTTTATGTGTCACACAATTTTATTAACTTTGGGTCTAGCTACAGTTTCTATATTTCAACACAATCGCAGACTACCCAGAGACAACGACTTTGTGGGATTTTGAATGGTCAGCTTCTTGTTTCAGCATGTGAAATTGGGAGGTCCAACCGATGGCTATCAGAAAGTTGAGATTTTCCACCTGTCGTCGAGAGTATTTGATAGCAGTAGTTAATGAACGCCATTGTGGTCAATAACCAAAGCTCACGAAACCTGATGGAACACGATGGAGGGACCTGACTTCCTTCTCCCCATTCTCCAGAGTTAGGGTGTGCTGGATTAGAAAGATGGTGGCATAAGGCCTGTGTTAAAATAGTAAGACAAGCAGTGGTGACAGCATCAGAAGAATGGCCAGCATTGACTGAATGCGTGCTTCACACCAAGTTTCAGGCTAAGCTTTTTATGGGGATTCATTCTCACGATAATCCTATGCTGGAGGTTGTTACCATTTTTATGGAAGAAGTCATCCAAATCTGGCAAGACCTCTCTCACTGTCTTGAAAGAAAAGTCTTTAGAAAAGAGGCCACACTCCCTGCATTTTTCTTTGCTGTTGCGTCCTCCCTAGTGAAGCCAAGCCTCTTGAACACGGTTTGCCAGATGGGACAGTGTGAGCACGTGCAGAGCTGTTGTAAGTGTTGTTTGTTTGCACAGGTGAGGCAGGCCAGCAATGTAGGCAGCTGGCTCAGGAAACCAAGGATCCTCCAATGTCAGGTCTGGTTTAACCCAAAGGAATGAGGTGTGTTTATTTCCTCTAATTAAAGCTACACGTAAACCACTCTACTGCATTCATTAGCCCACTTTTTTATTCGTCAAATAGTTCCTGAGCCCCTACGAGAGCAGTCATCTGATAGGGGAATAGTTCCTCAAAGGAGGAGTTTGAAATATTATATGGGGATAAGAATATGGTATCAGAGAGCTCCTATGCTGATCTAAATTATAACAATCCAGTGTGTTCCAGATACAATGTGGGCACAAAGGAGGGAATGCTCAACTTGGCCCAAGTGGGTCAAAGGAGGTATGACAAAGAGATAATAAACTGATTCTTGCAGAATGAATGCTGTTTTCCAGGTAACCTGGGAAGAACTTGTTTTCTCTCTTTGCAGTGATCTTATGATCATGTTAAACAATAAGCTACAAATACCACGCGGCCCTAATAGTTGACTGTATGGAAATTCTGTTGCTTAGTAGAACAAGGTATCTTCCTTCTGAGAATCATGACTACCTATCAATATTTCAATATTGCTTTGAAATATTTTTAAACTGGAAGCAGGGAGGAATGGTTTGTGTATATGCCAACAATCCTGATAAAGAGAGAGAGAGATGGGTAGTATGTGGATTGGTAATGGGATTTATAACATAACTAGTGGAATATTAGTAAGCAACTTATCCATGGTGGATTTTTTTTCATGGCACATTCTCAGATGAATCACAATTTTGAAATACAAACGATTGTGTCTTTCCCTCCAAAGACTTTCGTGTCTACAAGGTACTACAGAACAGAATAAAAGCCCTCTGAAAGTTAAGACAACATCTGTCCCGTCAAAGCAATTAGTTCAGGTTTTAGTGCATCAAAAGTCATTTCATCTGTGATTTTCTGTGTCATCCACTTCCCCTTGCTAAAAAGTGGACACCTGGCTCTCCATTTCAGACTAAAGGTACTGCCACACTCTGCCTGGGGCATTGCACAGAAATTCACTAAATTCACTAAACCATAGTGAAGACTGCCAAGTCTTCACCCAAACTCTCTTCCTTGTGCGAAGGCAGCTGGACTACATTCGCACTCTTCCCTGAAGTTGGATAGGGCGTCTGACTGAGTTCTAGCCAGGTAGCTGTTGAGCGGCAGAGATGTGCCCCCCACCAAGGCTCAGCCCACAAAATCTCCTGCAGGCACGCTCCATTCTCTGTTTGTCCTCTGCCTGGAAGTAAAGTGGAGAACTCTGTGGAGAATGGAGGCTCAATATGGACGGAGCCCGAGCCTGCATCCCTGCTGAGATGAGAGCAATTCAAGAGCGCACCAAACGAGGAATGCCTATTCTTAATTGTTGCATAAACAAGATATCAACTTCTATTGTGAATTTTTAGCTTGTCATTTGCTTTGGCAGTCGGCCTATGTGAAGACACACAAGCTCTTCGCTTAGATGACCAAAATAAGTAAGATATACAGTATATGGAGCAGAAGATAACCGAAGACTTCACATGAAGCACTGTGACCATAATGCAGATGAGAGGCAGAGGTGGGTGGCATTGAGTCCTACCATTAGAGGTAGGGGCTAGAGCGGCACTGGTCACCACTCCCATGGTGGGTGTGAGAGGGCACTGAACAACTGCCATGCAGGGGGACTGGAGATTTCTCAATTTAAATGTCACATCCTTTTATAAGGCTTTCCTAATCCCACTCAAGTTGGGTCTCCTGTTATATGCTTCCTTAGAATATTGTACTCTTCCTCCGTGGCACTGTAGACACATAATTAAATAATTGATTTCTTTGTTGTTGTTGAATGACTGTCTTCTTCCCTAGACTGTAAACTTTTCTGAAGACTGGGACTACTTCCTTTGTCACTGCATCCACCTTGTCAAGAATTGTGCCCGATACACAGCTGTTTATCAAATATCCACTCGCTGGCTAGTGCCTCACCGTTTGGTCATTTATTCCAGCTTAGTCTTTCATCTTCCCAATAGACAAGAGATTTCTGTTTGGGAGGTTCCACTCAATGACCTGCAAAAACCCCTGTGATTATCAGAGATGATGATTTCAAGCGCTCATTCCCAATAAACACCCACTCATACACCCATAGAAAACAAATACATACACATAAAATGCTACCACCATAAATGCACACAGATATCCGGCCCCCCAAAGATTTTCCCAGATGCTCTTCAAGAGCCATCCCCTTACCACCTGCACAGCTACCGACATGCATCCCAAAACACACACAAAACAGCCAAAGACACCGAGACCCGAACATACCTCCAAAGACACCCCCCTCTGGTACTGACACATGCTCAGACAAATACATGCACACACGTTAAAAGCATTTAACACCTGTCATTTGGGTGACATTTATTCTATGCCTTTCTACCTCATCCAATAAAAGAGAAATGCATAAATCTAAAATTAAAATAACATTCTCACCTCTATTATCTATTCTGTTTTGAGCTGCTTCCTTAAATCAGTGGTCCTCTGTGGGAAGACGTACACGGGGCACAGAGGGGAACAAATGTCTCTCCCAAAGTCTTCCATTATTCTATCATTTACATTGCAAATGTCATCAAAAATGCAAATATATGTGACATCTCTAATTGTTTCCAGATCTTATGCTACAATAAACATTGGCTTGGTTAAATCATATTTCCAAGAATAAAAGAGACGGAGGTTTTGTTGTTGCTGTCCTCTATATTTAAAGGTGCTTAGAGAAGGCTACGATAATATTGTTTTGAAAAGTTATCCATCCAAACTAATATATTTAGCACTCAAGGGATACACTATTTAGATTAAAAAATACTATAGACAATGTCACAAGTCCATTGGCAATCTATGAGGATTATCCATGAGTATTTAGCCTGCTGGGGAAGGAAGAAATCAGAAGATATGAAGTATAACAACAATAATAAACAAGTCACTACGGGGTACCCTCCAGGGTACCCCAGGGTATATAATCGGCTCTGTTTTTTTTCTTCCATCTGGAAGTTTATAGACATGGCTGCCCCACATCAGAATAGAAATTATTGTTCTGTCCACTTCCTGAGTAGTCCCTGATGCCAGTCCACAGACAGAAGAATATTTAGGAGAACGTGGTCAACCTCTTTCAGATGGCTGAGTAGGCAGGTCTTGGCAACATGAGAGAAACCAGCAGTCAATTGTGCCTGGTCTTTTGCCCCACATACCCTCTTTCTTTTTCCCAATGAGTCCTCATCCTGCATGTCATAAAGTTGCTAGGATGTAGGCCAGAGCCAGCCTGAATAGGACATAAAGTGAATCAGACTGTTGTTCTTTTCATCATTGCTGCAAATTAACACACACATCCAGTTTTTTATGCAGGGAGACCAGGGACAATGAGCATCGAGGGCAGCATTCAAGCAGGTGGCATATGAAAGACAAGTGGTGGCTCCACCCTTTTGCTGGTTAGAGTTTGACTATATAAAAGACTCAGTGCTTTATCTGAATATCAGTTTCTGAAGCCACTTTCTCCCCACCTTCTGTGTTTCTCCATTACTATCTAGCAATAGATTTGCTTAGAACTGTGCTTCCCAGTGGGCCTGAGAAAATACATATTTAGAGCAGTGGTAATGCCAAGAGGAAGTTATCCACAAACACTCTAGGGAAAAAAACAGGTCTGCACTGACAGAGCTTTCATGAGAATTTGATGAAAGCTATAGATCCTCTCTCCAGAAAAAGAAATGCATATATCAACACGCAAGCATAATTTTGCATTAAATCTCATATGTTTTTTTTATTCTTAGTCAACCCTTCCATAGATTCCAGAACTCAAGTCCCTAGAGTCTGTGTCAACCTGCTCCAGTAGTCAAGCTTACTACTACACCTTATGGAAAGAGCATGGGCCTGGCAGCTAGACCGGCTCCACGAGATTAACCAAGTCCATTAACTTCACTTAACGTTCATCCCGGCATTCCGTACATAAAGACAATAATAATACCACTACATAGAGTTATTGTTAGTTCTAATAGAACATATCCTTTTCACCACTACATCCCTACTGTTTTATGACTCACGTGGGGCATATCAGAGGCTCAATGCATGATCTTGAATTACTGAATATGTGTAAACCCCCAAGTATAGTGACTGACACCAACTAGGTACTCAGTGTTATTTTCCATGTCTTCATTGCAGAAGCAGGAAATAAATGCTGATTCCCAGATGCTCTGTGGCTGAAAACCTCATCCCTCTCCTGGGTTGGCCATTCTAGGGCACATTTGAACAGCAGCAGTTAAAATGAAGGTGTCAGAGGGTTCTTTAAATGACATCATTGTCAGTCATACCGGAATATTTTTTAAATGCTTTCACATATACTTTCATCTTCCATTTATCCCATTGTCTTGTGAATTCCCCTCATTGAATTAATGGTATTTATCCACTTGAGGGTCATCATTTCAAAGCTTATTCCTGTTTTGAGTCAGCAGACTGGAAATAGACTTGAGAATCAAATTTATAGAGACAGAAAAAGGAATCCTAATTTTATTAGGTTTTAATTAACCAAGAAACAGAGTCAGACATGAGCAACTTGACAATAGAGTATTACATAAGGGAGGTGCCTTCCGGAAAGAGAAGAAAGAGGAGAGCTTGTCCTATCTGGTTGGTGGAAAAGGGAAATGGGAGACACAGAGTCAAAGTGACCTTGGAGAGGCATGGCTTCAGGCTGACATCTGATAGTAGAGTGAGGGGAAAGCTGAATCCAAGCAGAGAAGGGGCTTTTATCCCATTCTCAAGGACTGTCCCAGCCGTCCTACTGGCCACCTACAGCATGGGCAGACAGACAGGGAGTCTGAGTTGGAGAGTGAACCACGTTGCCCTAGGCTCTCCTGCGGCCTGGGAACAACAACAAAATAACAGTGATAAGGCTTCTTTTGTGCCAAACTGTGTTCTAATTTCTTTACATATTAAGTCATTTAATTTTCAAAGAAAGCTATGAGGGAGTTATTATGATCTTTGTTTTACATATGGGAACACTTAGGCATAGAGAGGTTAAATAACTTGCCACATCCTATTTTCTAGTTTTCTCCTAGCTAATACTTACTAAGCACGTACCCTGTGCTTACCAAGCACAATTCTAAACACTTTTCATGTAGTCACTCCTGTAACCCTCATAAGGCTTCTACCCAGAAGGTAGGTATTATGAATAACCCCATTTTACAGAGGAGCAAATGGAGGCACAGTTATGTTAAGTAGCTTGTCTTAGGTTACTAAGCTCGTAAATGGCAGAGTTGGACATCAAACCCATCAAACCCAGGTTGGCTCCAGAGTCCGTGCTGTTAATGAAGGTTTCTTTAATTACTCTGATGAGGGACACAGAACTTAGCTGAAAATCTAGCTGTGGATTTGAGCAACAGAAACCTGTTGAGTGAGTGTCATTTGAGTGACCCCGTGGCCAATGCATACAGACTGGGCCTCTGAAATTGAGACTTGATGAGAGTCAGAGCCAGACCTTAGAGGGTGCACAGAGCCAGAGCGGAGTAAAGTGAGTCCAAGTTGACAAGGAAGGGGACCAAGCTCTCCAAGAGTCTTATCTATGCAAGACAGCAGACACTGAGTTGTGTCAGCTATTAACTTCAGTGTGGACAACAGGGTAGAGGCAGAACTACCACACCTCAACAGGCACACTTACCAGGGCACACTTACTAAACTGAGCACCTCCGACTACCACTATAGGAGAGACCAGCCCAAGGACCTGCACAAGGTTAGGAGGGTCCAAGCCCTTTAACCCAATTCTACCAGGTCGCATAAGATTCTACCAGGTCACATCTGAAAAAAGAGCCGGGAGGAAAGCAAATCCGGAAGGCTGAGCGTTCACTCCCTCCAGACTGCGTTCAAAACAAGACCACTTAACCACAAAAAAAATGAGATATTTCAGACTGGAAAGTTTAAAATAAAGCTATTTTCATCTGCAAGGCACTGGGATGAGAAGCTCATAAGGAAGATTAGATCGGTTATTGGAAATAAAGGAACTACATTTTCTTTGAACATCTGAGTGCCGTGTGAATGCGTGTGAGCTTACAGCTCCAAAAGACTCCAAGAGCCTGTCTAATGAAACACCTGCAGTATATTTATTAACAATTAGGATGAGGAAATGGACAACATACTGATCAAATTTGTGGTTGATGCGAAGCCAAGAGTTACAGTGAATGCATTAGGTGGCAGAATTCGGATCTCAAAAGCTAGCCACCAGTGAGCCACGCCTAGCCAGATAGAGTTTATCTGGATAGAGTTAAACCGAGGTACAAAGAACCAATTGTACAAAAACAGTGGCTGAAAAAGAGTGTCCAACTCTTTGAAAGTTCGCCCTATAGAAGATGGATTAGATTATGAGGTCCAAGGGAAGACGAGTAAGAGCCATTTCTTGAGTCCTTACTATGTGCCAGGTGTACATATACACCATCTCACTTAATCCTATGAAGTTGTGTAGTAGTATTTCTATTCTACCGCATCAGGAAGTTGTCGTTGAGTTTGACTTCAAAGTCTAGGTTCTTTACACAAAACTGCCTCCCAACATATGGCCATCGAACTTAAGGAGGATTCTAACAGTCAGCACTTTGCCCTGAAACTAAGCTCTGGGAACAAAGTGTAACCAACCCCAGGGGTACTGTGGGTACTTGCCGTAAGCAAGACTACTTATTCTGAGACTTCATAAGTCCCATCTCTGGAAATTTGCAGAAGCCATAGTCTCTGTATCAGGTGGCTTTTGCTGCAAACACCCCCCCACCCAAATCTGCATCTCACAACAGAAAAACCTTTATCTCACCCAGGGATCTGGGTGCCAGTAGGGTTCTGTTGGCCTCACCTCGCTTCTCATTCTGGGCTGCAAGTTCAGGGAGCAACCGCTAGCTGGGCATGTTGTTCATGTGTGGGCAGGAGCTCCAAAGCACATGTAAAGCCTCTGTTTCAGATGTGAGCATCTTCGTATTTGCTTGCACTCAGTTCTCCGCCAGAGGAGGCTCTGTGCCCGCTCAGTAGCCTGCATTTGAACCGCGGCAGAGTTCAGCCATTCCCCTGGTAGAGAAAAAAATCAGTTCTTATGAATTCTCCATTGCCCATGAATGGTACTACTCCACTGAGACTTTGTTTCCTTTTACTTTTGGCTTGTTCATTTTGTTTTGCTTTTGTTTTACCTGCGAAAGAAACTATCAGAGGAAATGGCAATCTCAGAACAATCTAGAATAAAGGGGTGAGTGAAATGAGGTGAAAGGAAATGTTCCAAATCTCCCCATAGCGTCCATGCTACGATGAGTGTAGATTGTTATGTGATTGCATCTTTGGCTATGGATGCTTATTATTTACGTCTTTAAACTTTGGATACATTTCTCACATATAAGCCCCAGGGCACATTTACAAGCACTGTTGAAAGAAAAAAAAAAAAAAAAAAGATTGAGAAAGCTGTGTTATCTATTTATTCCAGGGGAGATTTACTTCATTTTTTTCTTTATTTCTTTATTTCTTTATTTGATTTATACAGCTGGGTCCAGCACAAGCCTCTGGGCACGTTCACATCAATTAAAACCACAGATAGAAGCAGAATGCTGAATACAAACAAAATCAACAATTAATGGACTATCCCCAACTGTAAAGCACTTCAGCAGAAACTTCAAATCATTCCTCCCCACGAAGCCCCTTGGGCAGGAGGCTGGGTTAACAGATGGTTAAACAATGTTAAGAGAAGACAATCCAACACGAGTACCGAGTACCGTATGTGGAGGCTGGAAGAAAGACGGTACGTGAAACCCACTGAAGAATTTATCAGCAGAGCTATCGCTTGAATTCACGAACTTGGAGCTGGAGTTGGATGTAGCAGTAATCTGGCAAAAGTGAGCAGACAGCACAGTCCTAGCAATAGAAGGAGGAGAGGGAAGAGTCAGACATTAACTAAAATGAACTTAGTGGGACTCTAGCCAATGAGAGTGATCTGGTCGGGATTAGTTGTTCATTACAGGCACAATCAAGTTTTTGACTAAGCCACAAGTTAACTTTCCTTAATCACGTGCTACTTCACCTGAGCACCCATGTAGCTGCTATATACCGCAGTGATATCTTTGGATGGGGATGAGAATAAGTCAGGCAATTTTCGTTTTTGGTGTTACGCTTTAGTGATAATTGGTAATATGAGATTAAGAAAAACCTACAATTGTTGTTATTATTGTTGAGGTATAACACATATACAATAAATACAAATATCTTAAGTAATAGGGCAGCAAATTCTTTACTTATACATTATGGAAATATGGAACATACACATATACATACATATACATATACAAATGAAAATATGGAACATTTCCAGCATCACCAAAGTCTCCATCAGGCCCCTTCACAGTCAATATTCCACCCCCAGAGATAATCACTATTCTGATTTCTGTCACCATAAGTTAGTCTTGACTTTCTCAAACTTCATGTAAATGACATACAGTATGCATTCTTTTGTAGCTGGCTTCTTTCACTCAATATTGTATCTGTGTTACTTATTCATGTTGTTGCAGGTAGCAATTGTACATATTTTTGTTGCTATGGGGTATTGTATGAATACACTGCAATTTATCCATTCAATTGTTGATGGACTTTTGGATTGATTTTTGTTTTGATGATGATAAGGAGGAGGAGGAGGAGGAGGGTGGGAAGGAGGATGATAGAGCTGCTATGAACAGAGTAGTGCATTATAGTACATGACTATATAGCACAGGATAGTCTTTGGGCATTTATCTAGGAATGGCATTGTTGGGTCATGAGATAAATGTATGTTCAGTCTCAATATGTGTTGCTAAACAATTTTCCTAAGTGGCTGTACCAATTTACCTTTTCATGAAAAATATAAATGTTCAAGTTGCACCACATCCTTGTCAACACTTGGCATCATCTGTCTATTTAAGTGTACCCGTCATGTACATAGTGACATCTCACTGTAGTTTTGATTCGCATTTTCCAGATGATTATTGCACAATCTTTTATAGCCCTGTTGACCTTTTTGATATTCTCATCTGTGAAGGCCTACTTAATTTTTTTGTCCAGCACTTTATTGGGTGGTCCGTCCCTGTCTTTAAATTGAATTTTTTTAGGAATTTATAATACATCATGGATATAAGTTCTAGCTGTGCGGATGTATTGTCAATTTCTTCTCTTTGTGGCTTGCATTGTCACCCTCTTAATGGTGTTTTTGATTAAAAGGAGTCTTAAATTTTATTGAAGTTCAATTTATCAATCTTTCATTTATATGGTTAGTGAATTTTGTGTCCTCTTTAAGAAATGAGAGCCTATTCCAAGGTTGTGAGATTCTTCTGTGTTTTCTTCTAGAGACTTTATTGCTTTACCTTTCACATTCAGGTCTATCCATCTCAAATAAATTATTTTTCAATATCGATATCCCATTGCACCCTTCACTGAGAGGTCCATCCTTCCCCTACCAAACTGCAATGGTGTCTTGGTTGTAGAGTAGGTGGCCATATATGTGTGGGTATGTTTCTGCATTCTTTATTCAGTCTCTTTGGTCTATTTGTCCACCTTTGCACAAATACCACACCCCAAATCTTGATACTTCAATTTTAGCTCCACTAATCTTTAATTTTTTTTTTTAACGTTTATTTATTTTTGGGACAGAGAGAGAGAGACAGAGCATGAACGGGGGAGGGGCAGAGAGAGAGGGAGACACAGAATCGGAAACAGGCTCCAGGCTCTGAGCCATCAGCCCAGAGCCTGACGCAGGGCTCGAACTCCCGGACCGCGAGATCGTGACCTGGCTGAAGTCGGACGCTTAACCGACTGCGCCACCCAGGCGCCCCATCTTTAAATTTTTTTAATATTTATTTATTTTTGAAGTACAGAGACACAGCACATGAGCGAGAGAGGAGCAGAGAGAGAGGGCGACACAGAAGCCGAAGCAGACTCCAGGCTCTGAGCTGTCAGCACAGAACCCGACACAGGGCTTGAATTCACGAGGCGTGAGATCTTGACCTGAGCCAAAGTTGGCCACTTGACCGACTGAGCCACCCAGGCTCCCCTAACTCCACTAATTTTAATATCTTTATATGATTATCTTTCTCCTTTCTGTGATTTTGTTAGTTTTTCTTTTTTGTCTCTGGATCTGATTCTTGACTGAACCTATCTCTAGAGCCTAACTATTTCTCTTCCATGACTTTATTTCTTTCTCCCTGTTATGTAAGGGGGTCCCCAAAGCTACACAGTGTATGTATGATATGGGGCTTATTTGGAAAACACTTAGAAGCAGAAAAGAAGCACACTACCCCTGAATCCATGTCTGTTCCATAAATACGTTTACATGAAAACAACAAGGCTTCAGTGAAGCAGGGCCTGCCTCAGCCAGCAGGCTGGACTTGCTCCCAGGAGCACAGCAAGACAGAACAAGCTCTGCTCCACACTGTGATACATGTTTATAGGATAGCCTAGGAAGAGCTAAAGAACACCTAGCTTCTCTAAGTGAGATCTCTAACAAAGATAGGGAAGGATCTACAGGCTCAGAAACATTGCTAAGAAGTGTATGGACCGAGCATCAAGGTCTTTATTCTGAGGTCCCTGGGAACAGTTTTGCCTGGCAGGACCACCAACAACCAAATGTCTTTTCTCTGATCAAGCTGAGGCAGCTCTCTGCTAAGCTACCTAAAGGAGGAAGAAAATTTGCCTCCAGACCATCTGGATTTATCTGTCATCACTCCCCACTCCCTACATTCTTTACTGTTTGTTATATTTAAATTTTAGTTAGTTAACATACAGTGCAATATCAACTTCAAGAGTAGAATTCGCTGATTCATCACTTACGTAAAACATCCAGTGCTCATCACAAGTGCCCTCCTTAATACCCATCACCCATCTAGCCCATCCCCCCACCCATTTCCCTCCATCAACCCACAGTTGTTCTCCATCACTAACAGTCTCCTGTGGTTTGTTTCCCTCTCTTCTCTATCCCCCTGATTTCCATATGTTCATCTGTTTTTTTTATTATTATTATTATTATTAAATTATGTTATACACCAACATTCCTTGAACGCCTACTATGCAGTTGACATTCTACCAAGCTTTCCAGATAATAAGGTTACACGATATGGTCACTGCCACCAAAGCATCTACATTCTCATCAACAAGCATGGTATAGAGATCTAACTGCGAGGATAAGCAGTTGCCATTAGGCCCACTCCCTCTTTTAAAGTAAAGCTCAAACTTTCATTATTCTAAGATTTCAAATGTATTTATGGCTTGTACATTTGTAAAATAATTGAAGTGAGTAGTTTTTAAAATTACTTGTTGCATTATATTTGTGTCTGCTAATTTTAAAAGCAGATGTATTTATCACTGCAAAATTTAGAAACACTTTAAATATCCAGTAGGAAGGGAATAGTTAAATAAATTATGGTAAATTAACGAGATGGAATATTAATGTAGCATTAAAAGTGATCATTAAAAAGACCAAGTAACAAAACGGAAAGTGCTCCAAATTGTGTGTATGCAAAAATACTAATATTTATGGACAAAACATGATGAAAATACAAAACATGTTGCAGTGATAAAATTTTAGCAAAACACAATTGTTTTCTCCTAAAATTTCCTTTAATACTATTATTTTTATAATAAATTTAAATCTAGGAGAAAAAGAAGCTAGTCTTTATTTCTTTCTCTTTGCCCATATATATTTCCACTGTATATTGATATAGACATAAAATAAGCATTTTTTTTTTACTTGTGTGTATGTATACATGTACGTCAGTTCTCCTCCATCGAAAATAGATCCTATCAAAATGTACACAGGAGCAGCGCCACTCAGGACGAGTAGCAAAGGAATTCATCCTGGAGTCTTGAACTTAAGCATTGAAAATTCTCTTTGGTTCTGTGCTTTCCATTCCTAAGAGAGCAGTAGGTAATTGCACCATTTCTTTTGAACAACAGAAACAAATGTCAAAAGCACATCCACTACCCTGTAGTACCCTGCAAGAACTGTGGCCTCTCTTGCTCCTGAAACCAGGAGCTTGGCTCTCTGGTCGTGCTACGGGAGGAGAGGGCTGGGAGCCGCTGCCCATTCCTGGTGTTCCTCTCACAGGGAGGGAGTGCCACTAGGGTAACCATCCGGCGTCTTTCTGCACCCCCTCACTCCTCTCCAAGAGCAAGCCAGGTGTAGGATCTGAGCATGCAGGATCCCTCTCAAAGCCCTGCTTTACTGTAATTTACAGGATGAGGCTTTGTCTCTGTGGGGTCAGTCTTGCCCAGCCTTGTGCCGCTGGGGAATACATGGGTCTCAATCTATTATTCAGGATGAGGCAGCACAGTTCACGGTTGTATTTCACATTTTGCAATATCAGTTTTATCAGTAATAACAATGATATTTTGGTTTCCAATCTCTTTTATTCTTTTGTCTTATTTTGGGTATGCTCAGAATTCAAGCAGGTAAGACAGATGCTATTTATTGGGCCCCTTGAGCCTGCTGCCAGTTCCTTTGGGAAGCTGACTTTGAGATAGAGACTAGTGTACTAGAAGTTTATTAGGGAATGCTATTGGAATATCACCTGTGACAGAAGAGAAGGAAGCCAGATTGGGCAGAGGGAAAACAAGGCCATCAACCAACTATATGAGGAGCTCAGGCCCTCAGATGGTCCCTTCAGAGTTCTACTTAGTTGGGATGAAGGGGCTGGGCCTTTATGCCTCTGCTTTTCACCACAGACCAATTATTGGATGCTAAGGAAGGGGGGTGACCTTGAGTGAGACTGCTCTCTTCAGCCAAGGACACTGCACTGAGAGGGCTGAGGCCTGAGGCCTTCAAGGAACAGATTTCCCAGAAGCTGGGGGAGACTCATTCCTTCCACGGGAGATGAAGCTCCAGATTTAGCAGTGTCTGCTACAAAGCCAGTTTCCTGAGTCGTAGCTTCTCTCAAACCAGCTTAATATTTGGCAAACAGTTTTCAAGGTCATGTGGCATACATGTATGTGTATTAACTAAATTCTCTCTGAATATGCATATATACACATATGCACATTTTATCTGGATATTACAGAGCCCTTACACTGTTAAAATGAGTTGGCAGAGGGGTGCCTGGGTGGCTCAGTCGGTTGAGCGTCCGACTTCGGCTCAGGTCATGATCTCACGGTCCGTGAGTTCAAGCTCCGCGTCGGGCTCTGTGCTGACCGCTCAGAGCCTGGAGCCTGTTTCAGATTCTGTGTCTCCCCTCTCTGACCTCCCCCGTTCATGCTCTGTCTCTCTCTGTCTCAAAAATAAATAAACGTTAAAAAAAAATTTAAAAAAAAATGAGTTGGAAGAAATTAAACTCTAAGCAAGTCCTCAAACTGCCACTGTGGTTCTATAGTACATTCAGTCGTTCATTGGTTCCACAAGCTTTGACTGAGTGACTGTCAGGTGCTATGTATGAAGACACACGGTGCATAAACCGTTCTGCCTACACCGAGGGTTCAACTCTCAGCTCGAACATTTGTTCCTACCTGAGGCCCTCTCAAAGCCCTGAATTACATTGCCCCTCCGCCAATCTGTGTTCCCATATGTGATATACTTCTTCACGCTAATTTAATCATTGATACTTTTAAAATCATGTATGCCTTTGATCATCATTGCTATCGGAAACTATATCTGCCTTATTCACCACTCTGTTCACAGTGCCCTACAGTGGTTGGCACACAGTAACGAATTAATGAAACCTGTTGAATCAATGAATGAATGAATAAACAAACTGAAGAAATGTGTCCAATACTGTGACAGATCAAAACAGGAAAGCAAGCTGCCTGAGGGGCTCAGAAAATCTTCACAAAGGGAAAGACAATCGAACAGGCTCTCGGCAGCAGTGCAAGAGTCTGCCTGGTGAGTAAGGTGCAGGGCATTTGAGGGAAGAAAAAAGCTCTCAAGGATGCACAATCACATCAAGGTCTAGTAGGTTTAGTGATCAGTTGTTAATTCAGTGTGGCCAGAGCACAGGGTGATGAGGCTGCAGATATTAGATCAGGTTAGGGTCACGAGCTGCATGAATTAAACATTTCAGAAGAGAAAACTGGGAGTCAAATGAATGAGATCACGGGCAGAGTCAGAGCCAGGGGAGCGAAATACACAAAGGCATGAAAAGCACAATGTCCATCGGCTGATGCTGCAGCCCTCATTTCACATAAGGCAAGCCCCTCAGGGCTAGAACTTGGCACTAGTTCAGAGCAGAGGGTAGAATAGCAATCTTGGAAAAAATGAAATAGAACACCCTGGTTCTGATGCCCAGCAGCAGATGGCCTACAGGGCCCATGCACCTTTTCTTTCTGAGGCAGGAATCCAGCCATCATCCCCATGAAGATTCCTCTTGCCAATGTCACAGAAAACCATCTTTTTTTCTTTGGTTGGACCAAAATTATTTTCTAAATAAACATGAGCAGGTTCAAGAGGTGCTGAGCAAGAAGTCTGTTGGCAGCCAGGTGAGACAAGGACTTGACATGATCCAACCTCTGCACAAGCAGATTCAGCAGAAAGCAAGAAGCTGGCAGGTCACGAAGCACCCTGGAAGAGTTCTCTGGAGGAGGAATCAAAATAAATAAATAAATAAGTAGATAGATAGATAGCTAGATAAATGAATGAATGAATGAATCAATCAATCAATCAATCAGGCTTGGGTTCACCGTTAACCAGGTGCAGCAGCCCCAAAGCTGAAGGGCCATCATTAACTCCATTAGCCATGCACACAAAATAAACCCGGGGGGATAGAGGCAGGCGAAGAAAAGAAACTGGAACACCTGAGGGAACGTGCCAAGTTTCACACACTTTCTGGCCAAACCTTTGACCATGGAGATTGAAAGATGAATCTGATTTTTCAAAAGTGTTTGTCTAAGACTGCCAGATTAAAAGCCATTAAATTTAGGATAAATTGTGGTTAAATATTTAAAAAATATTTTTAATTTATGATTATAATTAGATGCCTACATATGTGGTAGAGATCCAGAGAGATTAACTCCAGTTATCAGAATCAAGTCAAAACAAAACAAAACAAAATTTAGCAAAGTCGTGGTCCTTGATCATCATTTTCCAAATATAATTTTAAGAAGAGCATTTTCACTGCCATTTTTAGAAACTCCAATCAATTCCTAGCTCTAGGCTTCTGGAGGTTCTTATAGATCTGGCTCCTTCTCTCCTCTTTGCTTATATGCCCTAGGTTTTATTAGAATAAAATTTGTACTTAATTTTTTTAACATATTTATTTGAGTCTCCATCCTAATCATTGTTCACACACACAGAATCTGGTTCAATACTCTTATTTTTGGAATTCTAACCAATGAAATGACCTGGGGAGGTACAGGTTTTCAAAGACTTTACAACTGCCTTTCAAAATAAAATCATACCTTCTCACCGTATTTATAAAACAGAGGAGAGTTGGGTCACCTGGGTGGCTCAGTCGGTAAAGCATCTAACTCTTGATTTTAGCTCAGGTCATGATCTCGCAGTTTGTGAGTTCCAGCCCTGCGCCCAGCTCTGCACTGATGGTTTGGAGCCTGCTTAGGATTCTCTCTCTCCCTCTCTCTCTGCCCCTCCCCTGCTCATACGTGCTCTCTCTCTCAGTCTCTCTCTCTCTCTCTCTCTCAAAATAAATAAATAACCTTTAAAAAAAAGAAAAGAAATGAAAAGAAAAGTAAACTCTTGTTGAAAGCAGGATGGGGAGGTGAGGGGTGAGAGCCAACAGGAGCACTGCTCACTCGGCGTCCCTTTCACTCCAGAAAAGCTTTCAGATCTCTTCGAATTCTCAGACTGGTTTTGTTGAGAAACCAGTCACATGGCAGACAGAGGCCTGGACTAAGAATCAGAAACACTGGGCTGCAGTCATGGTGTATCACTAATAAGAAACGGACCTTAACCACTTTTGTAGAGACTCTGGGCTCAGTCTCGTCAACTAAAATAACAAGAGTAGAAAAAATAAATCAGAAAGCTCAGTCTAAGTAAACAAATCTTAGTATCCTGAGAACCGAAGTTTCATTCATTTGGATGAATTATGCCTCTTTTATTAAAAGCCCAAATGAAAATTTGGGCTTGTCAGAAACTTTCTGTTCTCTGATTAATAAAAGTCTCCCTTTTTTATACTCTAAGATCATTTGAAATGGCACAGTTTTTATCCACAATGGTCTTTCATCGACAGATGAATGGATAGAGTGTGAGGTGTGTGTGTGTGTGTGTGTGTGTGTGTGTGTGATGAAATATTACCTGTCATTTCTTCTTTTTTTATTACCTATCATTTATGACAACATGGATGAATCTGGAGGGCATGTTGCTAAGTGAAATAAGCCAGTCAAAGACAAATACTGTATATCACTTATACGTGGAATCTAAAACAACAAAAGTTGAACTCCTAGAAACAGAGTAGAAAAGAAGTTGCGAAGGTCTGGAAGGTGGGTGAAATAGGGAGAGGCTGGTAAAAAGGTGTAAACTTTTGGTAACGTGAATAAGGTCTGAGTATCTAACGGGGTGCCTAAAGTTGATAATATCGTGCTGTGTAATTAAAGTTTGCTATGAGATTAGAGCTTAAATGTCAAAAAAAGAGGGAAAAAGAGGAAAATATGTGAGGTGACGGATATGTTAATTAGCCTCATGGGGGAAATCCTTTCACACTGCATACATGTATCAAATCATCAAATTGTCTACCTTAAATGGCTTACAATTGTATTTGTCAATTATACCTCCATAAAGTTGAAGCTGCATAGTTAGAATCCTATGCCTGAATGTTTTCCAGTTCTCTTAAAATTCCTTCCCTTTCACAGTTTTGCTGTGGAATTACATCTGTCTGCTCTCCTCTCCTGTTAAGATGCCAGTCCTTCTGAGATCCAGGGAACACATCCGCCAGGCCCAACCTCCTCACTCGTGGTTATCACTTTAGGCTGACACACCATGGACACTTTTCCCCCTCAGTTTCAATCACTTCCACTTCATCAACCAATTCCCCCTTGTGGTTCAGAATTAGGTCCAGACTAACAGTTTCTCCATTCCCTTTCTCTCCCCTCCAGGAGTAGGAATTATCAGAAATTGTCGCCTCCTTTAGACATGTGGGCAGCGAAGCCAAAACCCATAATCTTCCTGGGGCTTAAAGTAGCTCACTGACCACCCCTTATCAGTTGAATGGGAATGAAAATTGGCCAATTTCTAACTTCTGAATTCTCATCAGGACAAACCCATTAAAAGCATTAGCATATAGAGTGGGGCTTGCAGGAGTCACTCAGCAGCCTTCCCCTGGCCCTCAAGGATGTACTGATTCGGCTGTCATTCAATGGTCCGGACGGGCCTGTTGCTTCACTTGGAACTTCTTGTGCAACCCCTGGGTGCCTGGCACATTCTTTCTCTTAAATACAGGTGAATGAATGGGGACAAGCAAATCTGTGACGTTTATGAGAGGTCCACAGGTACAAAAGATGGCCATGCCTCCCAGATTTTTCATCACATCTTTATTTCCCTTCATAATTCCTAATGGAGTCTCCACTTGGACGTGCCCAGTCACTTCAAATATGCCATATACAAAATCAACATCATCTTGGTACTGAAATAGTTCGCTTTCCCAAACTCCCATTCATTATTGCTCCTGTTCTCCAGCCTCTGTGGCTGGGGTTACCTAAGACCATTCTCTCCTCCACGACCTTTTTTTTTTTTTTTTTTTTTCTTTCAATGTTTATTTATTTTTGGGACAGAGAGAGACAGAGCATGAACGGGGGAGGGGCAGAGAGAGAGGGAGACACAGAATCGGAAACAGGCTCCAGGCTCCGAGCCATCAGCCCAGAGCCTGACGAGGGGCTCGAACTCCCGGACCGCGAGATCGTGACCTGGCTGAAGTCGGACGCTTAACCGACTGCGCCACCCAGGCGCCCCCTCCACGACCTTTTAGTTAAAACTCATTCTGCTAATATTATTGGTAATATTTATTATTGGTAAAAATAAATTTGTTATTGGGAATAATTTATTATTGACAATAGGTCATGGGAAAATGTACCCACTTTAAATGTGTTTTTTTCGGGGCGCCTGGGTGGCGCAGTCGGTTAAGCGTCCGACTTCAGCCAGGTCACGATCTCGCGGTCCGTGAGTTCGAGCCCCGCGTCAGGCTCTGGCCTGATGGCTCGGAGCCTGGCGCCTGTTCGATCTGTGTCCCCCTCCTCTGCCCCTCCTCCCGTTCATGCTCTGTCTCTCTCTGTCCCAAAAATAAATAAACGTTGAAAAAAAAATAATTTAAAAAATAAATAAATAAATAAATGTGTTTTTTTTTTTCTTTAATAAAAAAAATTGTGCAAAGCAAAGTACAAGCTAGGGAATTTTGAAGGATTCATGCATTTTGACGGTTTATTTACTTCTCATGAGTTCCACACATCTGAGGGTTAAAGAACTGTAATTAGGGAGTTGCCTGATAAATGGTTTTTCAGAGAAACATTTTTGAATGTCCATTTGCTAATGGTTTTTCTTTCTATGCCAAATGCATTAAGAGTTTGTCATATTTTAAACATAATGTAACAGATACAATTCCACAGAAAAGTAGACATTAGAGAAGTTTTGACCCTAGTTTTCTTAGAAATTATTAGTAGTTATTATTTTCTCCAAATCGATATCCACAATCGTGTGCAAAGCCACAGGGATGGCCTGGCATCTAGTCTGACTGGGGCTAAGAAAGGAAATAGCATGGAGGCCGGATCCCCGCTAAGCTTCAGGGTGCTCAAGGAAATCTGTGAGAACCTCTCCCTATATCTTTCCAACAGAAAGCTGAATCATTCTAAATCTCACACTGTGAGAAGGATACAAAATAATGAAGATTTTAAAAATCAACCCAGGAGCAACAGGCAAAGATTATGCAGAGAAAGAAACCACACAATGGGCCCAAGTGGTTTCCTTGCTTCCTGGTGTCGCTGGGCGAAGCTTTTGGAAGCACAAAGCCTGCTTGGTTGCTAACATCCCACATTCAGATGCAGAACCATGCACTCCATTGGAGGCAATGCAGATTTAGAGGAGTAAAGGGAGGTGCCCAGGGCTTGAGGAAAATGTGGACTTCGTTTTTGAGAGTAATGGGAATGAGAACAGGAGCCATTTGAAGTAGCAGAGACCTGAAAGAATCCTAATTGCCGGGCTCAACCTAAGATTAGAACTAGCAAAATTACTTTCCAGGTTCAAAGGGAGGGTGTCTTCAGGAATTGTCACACACGGCCAGACCCCACACTGCTGGGCAGATTGTGTTTAATTTCAGAGCTGTGCCTCTGCACATTTTTTTATGCCTGATGAGATCTTAAAGAAAACTCTCCATTTATATGGGCCTTAGTTGTTTTCCTGTTTGTTTTAATTGTTGTTGTTGCTTTTGGTTTGTTTGTTTTGTGGGTTGTTTTTTTTTTTCTTGTTGCTGTTGTTAGCTGTGGGGCAAATTATTTGGTGTTTTTTTTTCTGCGATGTGCAGAGGAGGATTAATTTGGGGGTTTGGTGTTTTCCTCAGTTCACTGTGGGCTATTTGGAGGCAGAATAAAAATTGCAGTATTCTGTTTCTTCAAACCTTGGAAATGATCACATTTCTGATGATCTACGGCTTTTTTTTTCCTACCCCCAGCAGTGATCGCATTCCTGACATCGTAAGTCCACACCATTAGAAGAACTGAATCATTTGTTGTACATTAACTCTGTTCTTCTGAGAAAAGGGGTCACTCTGGACATTAGGTTAGGTGAAGCTGCTTGGGAATAACTTGAGAAATTTTTTTTTTTTTTTTTTTTTTTTGAGACAGAGAGAGACAGAGCATGAACGGGGGAGGGGCCAGAGAGAGAGGGAGACCAAGAATCGGAAGCAGGCTCCAGGCTCTGAGCCATCAGCCCAGAGCCCAACGCGGGGCTCGAACTCACGGAACGCGAGATCGTGAACTGAGCCGAAGTCGGACGTGTAACCGACTGAGCACACCAGGCGCCCCATCTTGAGAAATTTATGAGCGACCCAGAAGAGGTCAGACTGCAGATGGAGAAGATGGGTTCTTGGGTTCTATCATGTTTGTTTCCGTTTGTTTTCTTCTGCTGTTTTGTTTGTTGGGGGTTTTTGTCCCGCAGGTGAAGGTGGTGAAAGATGCAATTGGTTCCCTGCTCAGATTCCTCTACCGAATAGGTCCACCGGTCCCGGGCGTCTGTGATTATGGTGTATGGTGATTCACAGCGGCCCAGGGCCCTAACTTCAAGACTTGTCCTTAGCAGACAAGAACCCTTCTCACCGAGGAAATTACACTCCACACACCCCTCTTGGCCCCAGCCCCCAGGAGGCAGCCCACAGTGTCCTTACTTAGAGCAAGGAGGTGGGAGAGGCTTGTGCTGCCCCTTCTGGACAACTCTGCACAGTTATTAATGCTCCAGAACTCCCTCTTTCAAACAGGTCAGGCTGCCAAGGCCAGACTTGCCCTTTCCCCATCTCTAGCCTCACCCTTTCACAGGTTGTTTGTTTTGTTTTATTTTGTTTTGTTTCTTTGAAGAACACACTCAATAAATCAAGGGCACAGGAATGTCACAGGCTCTGATCCTTGAAAACCCAAATTAAGACAGGTGCTGGGTTGTTTTTGTTTTTGCTTTTCCTTTCTTGCCATAGATTTAATACTCTCTATAATATAGGCAAATCATTTCATGACGATGAGAAACCTAACCAGATTATTAACTACTTAAGGGCTTACTGCTTTAGGTCCTGTGGGAAATCACTATGAAGGCAGTTGCAGCCCACAGGGGAATGACATTTGGATGGAAACCATAACAATGTATAAACAAATCAAATGGTAAAAGTAAATCTTTGAAGATGACACCAGCTATGTCAAGACAGCACATGATTAATCACCAATGTGGAGACAGTTGCTACAGAATTCGGTACCACCAAAAGGTCAGGCGAATTTGGTTCTGTTTTGCTTCCTGTGGGAACGGGCACAAGTTGCTTGCTTCTCTGGCCTCAGTTTTATTAGCAAAATGAAGGTTAATGACTGGATAACCCCACAGGCCCTTCTCAGCTCTGTACTGTGTGACCTGGTAAGTGTGCTGCCTGGGGCTAAGGTGGCTTCAGGGACGAAGTCTATGATGTCAGAGAAGGACAGAGTGCATTACAGATAAAGTGAGAACATGTTCAAAAGAGCAGAAGTAGGAAAGCAAGTCCATTCGGGCGACTGGCATTAGAGCATTTTGGTAGAGCGTCTTGGGGGGGTGGTACCACCAATGGGAGCCAAATGGGAAAAGTATTTAATGCCAAGGTTAAGAAACATACATCCTGTGCTATAAAATATAACATCATCTCATTAGCAGGGCAAGGATGGCACCCTGCCGACCTTTTCTACACCCTTAAGGCCACCTGCATATACTCTATGCAGCATAACGTACCATCTGCAGTTTCTGGAAAATACCAAGGCCTATCATGCTCCAAGGCCTTTGCACATGCCATCCATTAGCCAAGAACACAGCCCCCTCATTACCTCCTTATTAACCCATTTCATTAAGAAAGAAAGAAAGAAAGAAAGAAAGAAAGAAAGAAAAGAGAAATCTCCTTTCTTAAAACTCAGTGTAACTACACCACGTGCTGTATGAATCTGCCTCCCCCACGGCCACAGGCACAACTTGTTACTGCCTTCTCAGTAGCTCCCTGGCACTTTGGTCTTTATCTATACTACCACTTGCCACATTGTATTGTAATGATCCATTCTCATACTTCTTACTCATTAGCAATTCACAAGTTCTTTGAGGTTAAAAGCTGGGTCCTCTTCGTGTACAATTTCACCCCACTTTCTTCGGCCCCCACATACGTCGGCTCTAGTGCAGTCCCTGACAAACAGCAGGGAGCTCAGAAATCCTGTTAGAATGAGTGAATCTGGACCACATAATATCTTGCATGGGCCCTGGGCACTTCTGCCTTCTTGGGTCACTTTTTTCCATTTTTTTAAATTCTATCTTATAATCATATTGGTATAAAGATGAATATATTAATATCATCTATTAAAACATTTTCTTTTGTGGCGCCTGGGTGGCTCAGTTGGTTAAGCGTCTGACTTGGGCTCAGGTCATGATCTCACAGGTTGTGGGTTTGAGCCCTGTGTCGGGCTCTGTGCTGACAGCTCAGGGCCTGGAGTCGTTTTGGATTCTGTGTCTCCCTCTCTCTCTGTCCTACCCTGCTCACACTGTTTCTCTCTCTCAAAAATAAACATTTTTAAAAATTCATTAAAAATTTTTTCTTTTGGGGCGCCTGGGTGGCGCAGTCGGTTAAGCGTCCGACTTCAGCCAGGTCACGATCTCGTGGTCCGTGAGTTCGAGCCCCGCGTCAGGCTCTGGGCTGATGGCTCAGAGCCTGGAGCCTGTTTCCGATTCTGTGTCTCCCTCTCTCTCTGCCCCTCTCCCGTTCATGCTCTGTCTCTCTCTGTCCCAAAAAAAATAAATAAACGTTGAAACTTTTACCTAAGTTACCTAAGTTAATTTTTTCCTTCTGATTTTAAACTAAAACATTTTTGTGTGCTCCTGAAAATACTGTGGATACCACATACTATGCATACTGAGCCTAACAGATAAGCCACTCCTGAAATAAATGGCCAAATTTTTTAATCAATGAAAGTCATCTTACAAATATTTATCTTTACTTACATATGCTGATTTAGGTTTATTTCATCTGTTCTAAGATATTAAATGTTTGATTATATATTCCTTTGGCTTTATTTTCTTTTCCTTTTTTTTTTTTTTTTTTTTTTTTGCCACAGTAGTTATTTTTTTAATCATATGTAACATCATGGGAAATTTAATAAAAATGTTCATGTGAAACACTACTCAGTCTGTTTTGGATAGCAATTTAAAATGAATGGTCAAAATTATCACTAGGGGGGCACCCTACCATTCTTTGAATAGAACAAGAGAAATGTATTAAAAATCAAAAGGGAAAAATTAATTTCATAGTATAACATAAGGAATGATGATTTCAAACAGCACTGTATATTATTAGTTCATAACGACTAGCTACAAAATGTCAAGAAAATTAGATTTCAGATGGTAGATGAGGTTTGTCTCACTGAAAAAAGGGTTTTAATAAATATTAAGCACAGAAGTATTTGGGGATGATGAAGATTCGGTAATTAAGCATTGAACATTCAGTGATCCATTTGACACGAAAGAATTAAAGACACAAAAAATTGGTTAGCTAAATGCAACTGCCAAGGGGGTTGAACTCACTATTTTTGTGCTCTAAAGAATAATAATTCATCTAGTAGCAAATCTTTCTTCCCCGCTTACAAGTTAGAAATACTGCATATCAGGATGAAATAGGATTTTTGAGACACAGATTCTTAGAAATGAGGCAGGTCTTTAGCAACCTACTTCCTACTCTGTATAGAAATAACATCTTCAGCATTCCTGGAAGGTGTTAGTGATGGCTACGATATTCTCAGAGATGGGAAACTCACTGCCTCACAAAGCAGCCTGTTTGCTGCTATAAGTCTAACCTTTTTAAAAAATACCCTGTTCATGTCAAGCAGAAAAATATACTCCTCTCTCCACCAAAAAGTACACAAAGATTAACATTTCACTTATGTGTTATTTTGGGGGAATTATGGATAGAACAGGATTGATTCAGTTTCCAGATTAGCACACTATACCCTTAGGCACTAAGATACTTTTTTTTTTTTTTTTTAATCTTAAACAGTTTTTGATTGGCATCTTTCAGGTTGTGTAGAATAGTGGACAGAGTGGAGATTTTTTAATCAGAGAAATCTAAGTTTGAATCCTGGCTCACTTATTAGCACTTGTATGACCTTAAGGAAATGGCTTAAACTCTGGAAGTTTCATTTCCTATCTCCAAAACCTTGAGCATTGAGAGGATTAGAGATAATGGATGTAAAGCACCTAGCATGGTTTTTGCTACAAAGTAAATACTCCAAATATGCCAGCTACAATTTGTTTGTCTCCTTAAACATTTGACATTTTAATGATTTTAATAAATTATGAGCATTTATTATTAGAGCATTTTGAAATGAGTCGCAATGTTTATTATTGCTATAAAAGTATCCTAAACTGCTTTCTCTGGCTTTATGGTTGCTTTTAAAAATACTTCTCTAGCCCTCCTGGCTATCAGATAATTCTGTCCCTGTGTCAGCCTTTCTCACTACCATTTCTGTGTCTCCTCACTTAGTTTTTTCCAGTCTTGGAAACAAACAAATTAACCAACCCAAATTTGTTAGAATTGTGTTTTTAAAAGTGCCTCCGGGTTCTGCATAGAAAGTCTAAGAAACTCTTAAAGAGTTTAGTATTACCATTTCAGAGCCTACGTTTTAGCTCAAGTGTCTTTGGCTCATATTTTAGCCAATGCCAGAACATTTTCCTACCTCCAGGCTCATGACTGTCTTTCAGAAGGTTGCAACTGTCAGATAACTGACCTGTAGATAAGTACTGAGGATAGAAAGATGGTGGGTGAGTGAATAGATGGATGGATAAATAGATGATAGATAGATGATAGATAGACAGATAGATACTTGTCTTATGAGGTACGAACTAAAATTTTCAAATTGTTGCAATGAAAGATGGTTTAGGTCAATCTGTATTCCCAAGGTACTGGAATCACATCTCTATTTTTCATCTGTAAAATGGAGCAAAAAACATTGAATCTGACCTATTTCAAACTGAACTATGAAACAGCATAGGTCATATAGGAAAGATATAAAGAACAGACATGAAGGTGCCTTATAAATACAACTTGTCAATGCCATTATGTATTTTGCACCTATCCCTTAAAAGGTGGATGAGGAATCTATTTGCATTTTTATCTAGTAGAGTAAAAATTAAGTATGTTGGCTTTCAGTTATATAGCTCCTTCTTTCTTGAGATCCCACTGTTATGGTTTCTTTCCAACACCTTTCTTTCTTTTTTTTTTTTTTTTTAATATTTTATTTATTTTGAAAGAAAGAAAGACAGAGAGAGCAAGTGGGGGAGGGACAGGGAGAGAGGGAAAGAGAGAATCCCAAGCACGCTCCATCCCATGACTGCAAGATCACACGACCTGAGCCGAGAGGAAGAGTCAGAGGCTTAACCGACTGAGCCACCCAAATACCCACTTCCAACACCTTTCTAAGCAGAGTTCCACGCACAGATCCCGTTTGTGAGCCCTGCCTCTAAACTGTGTTGTGATTTCGTACTGTGATATGCAAAGTGTTTTTTAGCAATGCCATGTCATGCCTGACTTGTTTACTAGTGAGTAAAAATAAAATATCTTTGCTTATTTTTTTCTTCTATGAAGTCTAATAATATTCCATCCAATGATTCTACTAAGTAAAAGGAAAAATTCATATAAAATCATCCTTTGATTAGATCTCCTCTTCTTTTTTTAATGGTGTAGGCGATACCTGAGTGCAAAGACCCTCGTGAAGAAATAAAACGTAGATTTCCACTATCATGTGAAAAGATTCAAGCTGAACGAAGTGTAAATATCCCTGTGGGAAGTACTTACCTATTGCTGTGTGACAATTTACCCCCAAATTTGGCAGCTTAAATAACCACAGTTCATTACCTCAGAGCTCTTGTGGGTTGGGAGTCTAGGTGTGGCTGACCTGAGCGCCTGGGGCTCAAGGCGGGTCAAGCTGTTGGCTGCTGCTGCAGTCACGTCAAGATTCAGCTGGCAGTGGAGGACCTGCTCCCAGTCCTGCTCGAGAGGCTGTTGGCAGGAGGCAGAAGCACTTCCTATCCACCCGTGTGGGCCTCTCCACGGGTTGCGCGACCGTCCTCCCAATGGGGCAACTGGCCATTAGAGAAAGAGACGGAGAACAGGGGGAGAGAGGGAGATGAGAGTGAGTAGGAGAGACGCCCCAGAGAGTAGTCAGGAAGCAAGTCACAGTCTTTTTGTAACTCAGCCTCAGAAGTGCCTTCCCACTTCTGCCAAGTTATGTGCATTAGAAGGGAATCACCTGGGCGCCTGGGCATGCCAGTCGGCTGAGCTGAGCGTCTAACTTCCACACAGGTCATGATCTCGGGGTCCAGGAGTTCGAGCCCAGCGTCAGGCTCTGTGCTGACAGCTCAGTGCCTGGAGCCTGCTTCGGATTCTGTGTTTCCCCCTCCCTCTGCCCCTTCCCCACTCATGCTCTGTCTCTCTCGCCTTCAAAAATAAGCAAACATTAAAAAAAAGGGGGGGGGGTAGAATCACTGCATCCTGCCCACATTCAGAGGAGGCAGGAATTACACAAGGCTGAGAATACCAGGAGATGGGACAGGGAGGGGAAGGGGGGGCGGTCACTGAGGGAAATTTTAGAGGCTGCCCTACTGCGGTGGGATAAACCGTCTGGGGTTTATAATTACTCAATTTTTATTTACCTTGAAGGTTTGGATAGCACATAGCTTTCTTTTTTTAATTTTTTTTTTTGTTGTTGTTAGTTTAGCTAATGATCTTTCAACAGAATGGTAAACTGGGTTCCTGTTGTATTTACTACAGAAACATCCTGGTTAAGCTAATACCAAAAAACATCCCAGCAAACACAGTCTTTTGTTATATACAGCCCTCGTGGCATATATCAATTTCCAGTAAAATTATCTGTGTGCATGTCTCCCTCTGTCCGAGGGAGCAGGGCCCTGTGAGCTCAGGGCCGTGATGGAAAAGGGAGCTAACATTCACTGAGCCCCTTTGAAGAGGCAGGCCCTGTGCTAGATGTGTTTACATAAATTATTTTTAATCTTCACCCAAACCTGCTAAGAAGGCCCTCTTACCCACAATTTATGAGTGAAGAAACTAAGGTTAAGTCACTAGCCCAAGGCCACACAGGTAAAAAATGGCAATGGAGCTGGAATTAAAACCAAGGTTACAGGTGTCCAAAGCTCATACTATGTCCACTGATAAACCACACTGTGCCCATGTCATTGTGCCAAGGCCTTAATTGTCCCCAGGAAATATTTAATGAACAAATACTTCTAAAAGGCTTATGAGCAAAAAATTTAAAAAATAACAAATCAGTGGTAATAAATATGTTGTAGCCTGACATATATCCCCTCATAATTCATGTGTTGGAGTTCTAACCCTCAGTACCTCAGAATGTGACTGTATTTGGAGATAGGGCCTTCAAAAAAGTAATTAAATTAGAGTGAGATCATTAGGGTTGGCCCCAATCCAACCGGTTTCCCTAATCTAACTGGTTGGCCCTAATCTAACTGGTTTCCCTAGAAGAAGAGAAAACTTGGACGTGCAAAGAGATGCTAGCAATGCAGGCACACAGAGAAAAGCCCATGAGAGGGCCCAGAGAGAATAGGGCTGCCTACAAACCAAGAAGAGAGGCCTCGGTAGACATTAAATCTGCCCACGCCATAGTCTTGGACCTCTGGCCTCCAGAGCTATGAAAAAATAAATGTCTGTGGTCTAAGCTACCCAGTCTGTGGTATTTGGTTATGGCAATCCTAGCAAACTAATGCTTCACATCTATATATACCTATACACCTTTGCTCACACATTCATATGTACATGCAAATACACTAACATATAAAAATAGAACATATCAAAGCAGAGACATGTAATATAAACATATTATGTGTATGTTTGAAATCCTTAAAATGAAATTTTATACAAGATACTAAGTAACATTTTCCATATTGGGATTTGTGTTAGGTTAGTTAACTAGGTATTACGCTAGATTCCTTTACCTGTCATTTTCCAAGAACTTCTGAGGCGCTCTGGTGGGTGGCAGAGAAGCAGTTAGGGCATGAGCAAAGAGAATTGGACTCAGACAAACTGGCTTTAAGTTTTGGCTCTGTCATTTATTTTCAGCTCTATGACCTTGGGCAATATGCTTAGGCTTTCTAAGCCTGTACTTCCTTATTTTTCCACTTCAGCTAACATTTCTTGAGTATCTACTACAGGCCAGACTGTGCACCGATCGCTTTTGCATAAATCATCTCAATTTGTAAAATGTGATAACAATGCCACCTAGCAGAGCTGCTGTGATGATCAAGTGGGATAATGCGAATGCGAAAGCTTTGCAAACTGCGAAGGCTCGTGCAGATATCAGGGTGTGTCATTTTTCTGTTTTCTACATCAGTGCTTCCAAATGATAAAGCTGTAATTTTGACCTTAGCAACAACTGCTTATCTAGTTTTATTCTCTAGCTAAATGATCCAAAGGTAATCTAGGAGTTATATTAATCATTCCCAAGCTCAGCTTTAAACCTATCACTCCCCTGCTGAATAAACAAATAAACTTCAAAACCCTGAATCATATCCAAAATACCTGCATAATGTGTGAATTTTAGGTCTTCCATGATCTAGCCTCAATCTACCTCTCCAGCTTTACCTCCCATCATGTATTCTGCATCAGGTTTCCAACAAAGCAAAATGATTAGCCAGCCACCTATTCAAACCCCGAACTTTGCAGCCTTATGTCCTTCCCCAGAGAAGGGGATTCCCTTCTCTGGTTTGCTATTGCTGATACATGCGAAACATTAGCACACAGCCTGGGATGTAGCGTGTTCTCAATAAATGGTACCTGCTGCTATTTTCCCTATAGCTGCTACCATCACGCAAATCAGTGAAATATTTCCTCCACTACAAACCTTGCAAGTTACAGATGATTTTGCTCTCCTCTGCATGTCTGGAGCACTATATCTTAAACTTTTGGGGGATTTTAGTCATTTTCTATAATATACTTAAGTTACATATCCATCCATTCAAAATATATGTGTTAAGAACCTACTTTGTGAGAAAACCTATGTTAGAAAGGATACTTGGACAAGATGCGCCTTTGCTAAGAGAGCTTGAAATCTAATGGGGGAAGAAGACGACGAATCGGACATACTCATATTGCACCTGGATCATACAGCCAGCAGCGGTATCTGCACTTGTCTCCCTGCTTCTAGCACCTTATAGCCCGTCCTCAGCACAACAGCTAGTATACATCAGATGGCATTGCTTCTCTGCTAACAACCCTGCCACGGATCTCTATTTTACTCATTTTCATTTGCAGGGTCCTGGGGGACCCCATTGCCACCTGACCTTGTGAAACTCTCCTGCTTTCATGCCCTGCTATTGTCTAGCCACCCTGGCCTACTTCTTGTCCCTCAACCTGCCAAGCTTGCTCTCACCGTTGGTACTGACCATTCCCTTAGCCTGGAATCCTTTTCCCCGGGTATCTGCTTGGCTAACTTCTCTTTTAAGTCTTTGCTCAAATACCACCTTCTGAAAAAAGCCAACTTTGATCACGCTGTTTACCTGGCTACGCAGCCCTCTCATTTACCCTGATCTGTTTTTCCTTTGTCTGTTGTATGTACCCCCTTCTGGCCACTGCATACCTAGCTAAATCACTATGTTCATTGCTAACTGTTGGGCTCTCCTCTTTAGCTCTGCGGCAAGGAGCAGGAATCTCTTTTTTTATCCTCGATGTACTTATGGACCTAGAACAGTGTGTAAAACAAAGTGGGAGCCCTATGTTCAGTTTCCTTATTTTTGTACCCTCAGAGTACCTAGTATGGCACAGTACAGCTAGGACACCTTGAATGAGTATTTGTTATTGGCTCACCTTTAGTCTCTTTAAATCATACGTCCGGTATTTCCTAGGGCCTTCATTGTTCTATGATCCACTTTTATCTTTCTACATTTCTGGTAGAATATATTTCAAACAGATTGTGTGCGTGCGTGTGTGTGTCAGTATGCGTATATATCAGGATTTCAGGTATTATTTTATGAACATGTGAGGTTTTAAGGAAAAGTTTTGCTTTTAAGTTTTATAGAAGTCATCAAAGTACACACTACATGTTTTTCAGGCCTTTTTTTTTTTTTTTCATACTCAAGGCATTGATGTACATCGTGGGCATTTGTCATTGGTAGAGCAATATATCTAAACACATATTAGAGGGGGAAAATCAATATAACTCAGCAAATATTTAATGAATATCTACAATGTGAAATATTTTACAGGTTTTACAAAGAGGGAAAGAAACACTTCTACTCCAAAATTGCTTGTAACCTCCTGGGTGAGAGAAATATATGGACAACTCACTATAAAACAAAACCAATATGAAGAAAAATACAAAGTAGTGTGGGGTAACTTGTTAAATTATGCTCATCTGAAAAGAGACATTCATCTTTCTGTGATCTTCAGCCAAACCCCTGCCCTCGGTAAGCTCTGTCCATAAATAGGTTAACAGTCAACAAACCAGAAGTTCCATTAATCAGAATGCCTTGCTCCTCCAACTTGTCCAGTAACAAAGGAGCTGGTGTTCTTTCATTCTTTTGTGCATCTATGCTACTTTCGAAAGGCAATGTAAGTAATAACCCTGAAGCTAGACTTTAAAGCTGATCACAGTTATTTAGTAACTTGACCCCCTCTCCCCCATCTCCCCTCCATCCTGATGGATTTAGACAGGGGCTGCTCTGAGTTCCTTTGTAAGAATTTATGCTCAGGATGACTGATTGACAAGTGGAGCTTTTTCCTTTTCTGGGGGAAAAGAAATTTCCAGGGTCATGCTCCTGGTATTTGCAAAGAGCTCTAAAAGCTCCAGAGAGCGAAAGAGTCAAAATTGACTTCTTGCTGATGATCACAAACTTCATGACAAGGGGGGAAAAAAAAAAGGGAGATTGAGGCCGCAGTTCTGAGTGTCAGGATAACTACCGAGGAGGCCGATTTTGAAACAGGCTTCCAGATAAATAGGAAGTTATATACTCAACTAGAAACCACAGGCATTAGATAGAGGGTGCAGAGGCTGAAGAACTTCCACCCCAATCAAGATGGCATCTGCACGAGCAGCCTGTCAAGAGAGAAGGATGACCCTGAACTGTGTGGGTGGCTTTCTTTAAAAAAGACACAATGCCCATCCGAGTTTACGTGAACTTGTTATTCCTTCAGTATTATACAGTGTGTGTCCTCGTACGTGTTTGAGTTGTTGCGGGAACAAAATTATATTTCTATCACCCACATTCATATGCCTACAAACTGTCTCTGTATTCTAATATTCATCCTGATTTATTTATAAGGGCCTGCAAAATTCATGCTTTAGTGAGGAAATGTTTTAGCTCTTCAGATCTCTTTTGTGGTCATTTTCAAAACCGAATGACTGAAAGGTGGGAGTTTCAAGCTCCATTCGCTTCTAGAGAAAAAAAAAAAAGAGTTCTATATACTTTAGATCTTCATTTTTAACAACAAAGTCCTGGATTTTGAATAGAGATATTTTTATCCCCAGGAAATAATCTTCTTTAGAAAAAAAAAAATAGCTGGAAAAAAAAAAAAACTAGTTATATTGGTATGTGTTTAAGCCTTTATATTGAGAAGGGAGATTATTAGCATAGTGGTTTGAGAAAATAAGTAGGATTCCTGTTTAATGAAACCCATTTTCATTACTGCTTGGCTTCGTGACTAGATAGCCAAAGGCAGGGAGGGTGTGGAAACTGGTGGTGAATGAAGCTGCTTTAGAGGCTCAGAGAAATGAGCTGATCACCCTGAAGTCACAGGAGACAAAGTGAGAGGACACAGGACCTGCAAAGCCTTGAAGAGAAACTCTGAGAGGATGGCACGAGAAAGGGATTGGCTCCAACGTGTGTCCACCATGTGCACGATACCGGGAAAGCTTCTCCGACTAACGCTGCTGAGGAAGCTTCAGGTACGTTGCCCGTCCCGTGATTTCCTCACTAGCAAACACGACGTAATCACCAGTGAGAATGAAAACCGTCAGATTTCATGCGATACTATTCCCAGGAATTCATTTCACCCTGGAACATCGCTAGTTTTACCATCAAAGCTCAGAAGCAAACAAAATAAAACTGTGCTCATTTAGCTTTGCACCAAGAAAGCACCAAATGCACAGGAATCGTGAATGGCTAATGAGAATGTATAGAGGCCTAAAAATGGACGTTTCGTGTATGAGTGTCCGATTTAGGGAGCAGCCTTTAATGAGGGATGCAAAACATGAATGTAAGATCTGGTTCGTCCCCCAAGAAAGAAAGTTCAAATCATTACGGCCAACCGTAAAATGAAGAGTAAATAAATACATACTTCCCATTTGACAGAGGGATATTAAAAGGTTTAATTCAATAATTGACATAAGGGGCATTGAGTTATTCAAATAAATGCGGTTACATAAATAGGAAGAATCATAAACTTTCACATCCATGTGTCATTCCTGATCCTCCGGTCATTAAGCAAGGTCTGTACGGAAGTATTTTCCCCATAAATCATTTTCTGAACATCAAGTTAAAAACCCCAATGCCCTGGAAAACATAAAGAAGAGCCACCCTATATAATTAGTTGAGAATGGAGTTCTGCTAGCCACTCCTCCAGTGCCAACACTGTCATACAGCCTCGAAAACATTCAATCAAGTCATCCAGTTGTTTACAAATCAGATGCAAACCCAAATACTGCAAGGTTAGCCTGTTCTTCAAATAACTACACTTCTGGCACAATTCCACAGCAAACTAGAAATACAGAGATTCAAGAGGTTCTCTGTTGTTGCTAATCTTTCCACTCCAAATTATGCTGCTGCTCCTGTATTTTCTGCAACATTTGCTCTTTTTCAGGTGGAGTTGACAATTCTGAGGTCACACTGAGTCGTCAATGGCAAGCTGACAGTAGGACATGGCTGTTTGAGCTAAGTTACTAATAAGTGAACCCATGGAGTGCCATTTCATTAGCGAATGTATCATTAAAAGCATCACCTCCATGACTTACTCATTGTTCTTTGCCCAGCCTGGTCCCTGCCTTGAAGCCTTAAAAATAAAGAAACCATGCTAGCCTAGTGAAGGGCTGGGACCAGCTAATTAGTGGCCCCCTTCCTGCATATTCTCTTCTCTCTACGGGCACAGAGCAAGAGCACTTCTCTCCCCACCCACAACTATAGTTATGAATGGATTTGTTTGAAGAAAAGAGGGAGGAGGACAGGAGATAATGAACCAAATAAGAGAAATAAAATCAAGGATCAAGGACAACAGCAGCTTGGGTCCAGCGGCCCAGGATCAATAACTATACTGATGATAGTATAGTTACTGCTTGATCTTATAAGTTGATGTTGGGGTCAATCAGCCCTGGATATAAGCCCATCTCCACCACTTACTGGCTCTGTGACCTCAGGCAAGTTACCTGAGGTTTCTAAACCTTACTTCCCACATTTATAAAATAAGAATAATCAGAATATCTGTCTCCAATGAGACACTTAATGTAAAGCACTTAATGCAAATGCCTAACTACTACTATTAGCTTCAATATTTGGCACTGACATCTCTAAAATGACTCAAACATTTCCTCCCCAGGGTCTACTGGGACATCTTACATTCCCCATGCCCTAACGACCTTGTTGTCAGTCTGAATCCAGTCCCCAAACTTTGTGCTCTCCAAACACTTCTTTTTCACAGTACTTACTAATCCATATTATCTCCTGTTCAAAATCATAAATACTTGAGGACAGACACAGCTGAAAACAAAGTCACATCTTTCAAGACGGCTTACTAAGAACATTATCTAGGAGGCAAGACAATTGGGTATGTTATGAAATAGAGAGAAACTTGACCTGGAAAAGCCTTCATTTATTCTTCAACACACACTTATGAAGAACTTCCTGTATGCCACATGCTAAGATAGAGTGGTAAACAAGATACAGATTCATTACAGTCGTGATAAATGTTTCAATGCGTCATAGTCTTGAGGCCGTTGGAGGTTCTCCTTGAGGAATGATATATTAGGCAACTATGGCTGCAATTAATGCTGCGTAATAAACCACCTTCCAAACTTGGTGGCTTTCAACAGCAAGCACTTCTTATGCTGACAGATCGGCAGGTTGTCTGGGGCACCTCTGCTTCAGATTCGGGTGCCTGGGATTGGCTACGAGTCTTGGGTCAGATGCATGTCTGCTCTGTGTGTTTCATTCTGGGGCCCCAGGTGAAGAAGCAATAACAGCATAGGACTTGCTCTCCTCATGATGAGCAGAGGAACCCAAGTGGGCAGGCCCAACCTCATGAGCATATTTAAGGCCTTTGCTAGTGTCATATCCTCTAATGGTCCAATGGCCTAAAGCAAGGGCCTAACATCGATGGAATGGGAAATATATGCCACCTACTCTAGCTCCCTTGAGAAACAGTCTCTCCTTGAGCAAATTTTAGTCAGGTTCCCCTGAACTCTTTTGACAACTAGCACCTAACTTTTGGGCTGCTGTGTTCATTCCTGCATTGTCCAATTTTGCAAGAATCCTAAATCAGTTTAATCAGAATCTCCCATCCTCCACTGTTGACCCTCAGTATCTATCAGGTTCTCAATCTCTTCCATCCCAGGTGATGTTTGATCACCAGCCTTCTTCTCTAGCCCCCCTACCATGTCCCTTGAAGACATGGGCAGTGCATCCCAATGGTTGTAACGGTATGTCGAGGGACTTTTTCCCATTCCTAAAGAGAATTCTGTGAGCCTTAAAAGGCTATAGAGGACAATATGACTACATGTTACAAATGGTAGCACTTATTCTCCTTAATTGAAATGTAGGAGTACTGTGGAACAGGGCAAAAGTAGGATTTGTCTATCTATCATTGTGACAAATGGACAGTTTATCGCCTTGCATTTGCTCAGCACTGCAGGAAAAGGGTAGAAGTTCAGAAAAATCTATTTCCCACAGAGCAATTATCAATTTTAATATTAAATTTTAAAATGATTTTTAATTTATCAACTGGCCCCTGAATTCAGGGTGGGCACTGTCAGATCTCTGCCTTGGATATTAGGCTGATGATGGTTCATATCCAAAGTCCATAGATAATGAACACTTTGTAAATCTGTAGTGCAGTTCTTTCTCCCCCCCCCCCCCATTGTAAATTAATTGATCTTTTTTGCCATTAGGGAGATAATCCACTGCTGTACTTTTCTCTCTGTCTCCTTCACTTCTTTTTTTGGTTCAAACACAAAGCAAAACATTCCCAAATACAACCCAATTTTAATTAAAGCTACCCTGGTCCCTGGAAAAGCTGTATCCTCCTGCTTCACTGAGACTTTAAAGTTTCCTGCTTTGATGCAGTGTTGAAAGAGCAATAAAACAGGGGTGAGCGGCTTTAAAGTGAGAGGTCAGAAAAGCATTTGTCTCCTTTTGCCCTTCACTCTCTTGGCAGTAGAACCTTCCTCTGGTCCACAGTTCAGAGTCCAGGAGAAAAATCTGCATTCAGTAAAACCACAGACCAAAGTCAAATCCTGCTCACCAAATCTCACACATGGGAAACGAAGGCTGCTGCCACCCTGCGTGGCCTTGACTTGAGGCACACAATTCAAAAGCGTTTGTGGAGGTCAAACACTGGGATCCAGAGCTGTGCATTTTAGTTAACAAAAACTTAACTTTTCTCCAGTGCTTAAAAAAGCACCAAGGTCCGATCCAGGTTTAAGATGCATAATAAAGCGATTGAAATTCTCTTCACTAATCAGGTGAACTGACTGAGAAATTAATATACTATATTAATTCCTAGTCTTCCACATAACTTCTGAAAGTCTAAATATACCATGACTTCTTTTTTTTCCCCACCTTTCAGAATTGCTCTAATATCTCTAAAAGCCCATTACACCGTGGGAGAACTGAACAGAGTAATTAGTAGATTATTGTCAAGATTAGTGAATCCAAAGGTAAGCTCCTTATCACAGCTATCTTCTTTGGCAAAAATATTCTTATCATTTTATATGGAAATGAGAACAACCAACTACACAATAAATAGTGGGTATAATTTTCTCCCCAATTTAATGGAACCTAATGGGCCTACAGCTCCATGAAGGTAAGTGCGGCGTCTGCTATAGTCACTGCATCATCTTCGGCACTTTGCACAATGCCTGGTGCGTGAGAGGCATCAAAATATTCCATGAATGAATAGATCAATATTTAAGTGTATACATACATGAAGGAATATGTAAATGACTGCCAAGCCAGCACAAGACTGTTGAATAACACAAAATAACCCAAATCAGAAGAAAGGAGAGAAAACCTGGTTGTCTGGTAAAAGGTGTGCTATTTTTCCCCAAAGGAAAAATTTCAAGGCCGCTTTTTTTCCCCCCCCAGGGAAAGAAAAGATCAATGCCAGCAGCCCAGCAGTCGCCAGAAGCCCCACAGAGTATGCAAACCTGATGGAGGAGAGAAAATTGAGGTGAGGAAATAGATTTCACTTTTGAGCTTTAAAGTAGTCATTATAAGCAATAGGGAAGAAATAATTATTTTTTAAATGATAAGCACTACCTGGACAATGTGACACTCTTCTATTTAAATGGAACTTTGTGAAATGTGTCTATTTGGTGGGGACATGGTTCTCCTGCCCTGAGTGCCTTAAGGAGTCTGTCAGTGTGAAAAATAATTTTAAGAGTCAAAACACATCAAGCAATAAGTTGTTGGTCACTGTCGCCATTTTCCTAAAGAGCATGGTAGAAAGACCTCTTCGCTCCCATCAGATGACAATAACATCCATGATTTGGAGAAAATGATTCTGATTCCCTTTATGCAAAATTAAAGAGTAAAGCCTTTTCCAGGTCATCACTTCGGTGGCGTGTTTTATTTTGTGATTTTTTTTTTTTTTTTCTTTCTGGTAACTTACCACCTCTTCAATTACAGAAAGAAAAATAACCGAGAGATTGCATCAAATGGGACTCAGCTTTGGGAATTAGAATCTGTCCTTCTCTTCCTGAGCATAAAATTCGGCCCCTGCCTTTTAACTGGCTCCTTTCATCCACCTATCCTCAGCCCCACATCTCCCCAGCCCACAGGGTCATTTCAGCACCTCGTTCACAGAACACCTACAAAAGGGACCAGGAAAAATCGTCTCTTGCCCAATGTGTCTTTTCAGCTTTGCCACCCCTTTACACCAATTCTAACAAACTGCGGCAGCAGACAGGAGCTATCAGCAGTCCCTGTCTAGCCGATCCGAAGCAATCAGAGAGGAGTCCCCATAAAAAAAAAGGCAGAACAAGTATAGCAGATAAAAGGACTGACCTATTTTCTCTTGAAATCTACTGACCCTTGTTTACCAGCTTCTTAGTCTTCAATAGAGTTAACATTAGGCTTTGTAATGCATGATGGCCCTTAAGCACCAAACAATTGGAGCTGTTTAACATGGAAGAAGAATTGTCACCAAAGAGACACCTGGAAATCGTGTGAGGTTTGCCCATTCACATCAGAGCCAAGGTTCTGGAAATGAACCTTAGTTCCAGACAAGGGGGTTGATGATTAAGTATAAGTGGCCTTGGAAGTAAATACTAACTCTTCAATTTTATTTTTAAAAGTCCAAAGCAACTAAAGATCTACAGGAGAACAAAGGGCCAAAGGAAGCCTCAGTTCAGCAGAATACTCAGGGCCTAGGCATCCTGATAAATATGGAGTGGAAGCTTTTGTGCATTTCTTGAAATAAGCCATCAATATGTAATTATGTAAACACATATATGTGCAAATAGATAGATGGATAGATAGGTGATAGATAGATAAATAGATAGATTTTGTTCTGTTCTCAATCCCTAAGATTTATTATTCTTAAGAAGCTGGTTTAGCAGCAAGACCAAGTTTGTTTCCTTTGCCTTCAAATACTTCCTGTCAGCTCATAAATGTACAAATCAGTCAAATATCTAAACTAACAGCATTTCATCAGTCTTACTTTGCCCTTAATAATTCATCCCTCTTATGTTTACTCTAATACTTCTGCAGCATAAATATGCATGATATGAGGCTGTGTATGTTCAAGCACTTTCATGGATAGACTAACAGCGGGGGACTTTTGACCTTGGTCTGAAGAGGGAAAAGTTACTGCAATAACTAATGACAGAAATGACAGTCTCACACTTTAAATTAAAGAGGAAAGGGGAGAAAAACATTCCCGAGGGAGAATTCCTTAATAGCAATTTAGATTTCAACCTAAGAGGTGCTTTTTGTAAATTTCATTTGAAAACAGTTGCTTTTCCTGCACCAGATTTAACAAGGATAATACCCATCCTCTTGCCAAAATCTCACAGAGATGTTATGAGAAATAATAAAAGAATGTCTGTGGAGCCTCTGAGCTACTTGGAATAAAGATGCTAATAAATACAAAGGCTTCTTATTAATTATAGTAAATATCCTTGCAGGGGAAAAGAAAAGCCACAATAAAAGTGAGATTTGGGCGAAATCTACTAACTCCTAATCCAATTATTTTAGATGTTTTGGTTATTTTTTTTCTGACTCCCTTAAATTTGTAAGGAATGTATATTAAATATTTAACACCTTATTTTCTCCTTGTTCAGAGGTTTTTGGTCCCCCCCATCCTGATATCTTGGCAAATAACCCCAGGTATTAACAAGGACCAATTTAGGATCTTGGATGGCTGGCAATTCAGCTTCTCCACTGCAATCAAAAAACCATAAAAACATAGATTTGTTGCCTTTGTTGTGCATCACATGTTTTCAATCTCAAAGGGATTTTTCCAGATGTTTCAGCCAGTCTTGTTGGTATGTTTAAAAACTCTGGTCTGTTTTCTGAGTCCATTTCCCCTAAAATACACAAACTCAAATGCTCAGGCCGAATTGAACCCAATCATCCTTCTTTACCATCTTTCAATGAAGCATTCTGTTCTGTCATTAGGTGAAAGGAAGAACAATACCTTCAAGATCTCACTTGCAGATATAATATTATGAGAAACTTGACACAGATTTATGTACCAGCTTGTAATGGCACAATTAGGATCTTTATCTGTGCCGGGAAACGTAGGCCAAAAGGCATTTTTCATTTTCTGAACAAGTACCAACCAAACTTGGAAGGCTGTTGAAGCTAAATGGGAAAGACATGGGGTGCTTTGGTAAGTTTTACTTAGTGATGCTATTCCTGGGCCCAGAGAATGACAGACTCAGAAAATGCCATTTGTCCTAGCAGGGATTCGAAAACTATGCTGCAGGTATTACTTATGTTGGTAGGGTCACAATTAACATACCAGATGTGCAAAGAAAAAGGAACTTCGTTATTGTCTACAAGTGATAGAATCTTTCTTATAAGCTCTCCCCCTGCTGGGTAGCTGCTGATGGGGGTGAAGGGTGGGTAGAAATAGGCTTTGACTTTAAATCTGCCTATTAATGACATTTCAGCTCCTCATGGTTACATAGTTTTTTGGGGATAATTTTTCAGTAGATTCAAAGCTCGATCCCTAATGAAACTGCTTCTTCCTTTCCCCTCTTTCATCAGATGGTGCTTGGATATAGAGGATGAGTTGCAGCCGTCATGATCGGGGGATGCAGAGTTCTCGGTTTCATGGCAGATGTCCATGATAGGCTGACAGACTTAGCCTTTGAGTGTGCCCTGGCTGGACATCTGATTGTGCTCCTTTGAAATGAACAGCTGTAAATCAGCAAAACTCTTGGACAACTAGGCCATCTCCCTTGATGACTGTTTCCAAAATTGGATCTCACTAGCCCAACTGGAGATCTGTGACCTACCTGTGGTAACCACCCAGATCCAAATCAGTCACTCAGAACAGGTTTTAAATTTGTTTCCTTAGCCCCACCTTTTCTCCTTCTACATCCCATAGGACAGAAAGCACAATCCCTTCCTCCATAACCAGAATATCTCTTTCATCATTGACTTAGCTCAGGCTGCTGTAACAAATTACCATAGCCTGGGTGGCTAAGATAACAAATATTTATTTTACATAGTTCGGAAGTCTGGGAAGCCCAAGATCAAGGTGGTGGTTGATCTGGTCCCTGGTGAGAGCCATTTCCTTGGTTTGCAGATAGCCATCTTCTCATGGTGTTTTCATGTGGCAGACAGAGAGAGAGAGAGAGAGAGAGAATGGAAGCAAGCTCTCTCATGTTTCTTCTTAAAAGGGCACTAATTCCATCATTAAGGCTCCACCCTTATGACCTGACTACCTCTCAAAGGCCCCTTCTCCAAATACCAGCACATTGGAGATTTGGGTTTCAATATAGGAACGGGGTGGGGGTGGGGTGTACACATTCCATTCTTAGCAATCACAGTTTTGATTTCTTTATTCTGGGTGGTACATTCCCTAACTGATACTTTCCCAGGGATCATACCATTCGTGCTCAGCCTTGGAGGTAGAACACTTCAAGGGAAGAAGATTTAAAGGGCAATAAAATATGTAGCTTAATATTTTTACAATATTATCCCTACTACAGAGCACCAAAATTAAAAGACTTTTTTTAACGGTGCAAAGTTAAGAAATTAGCAGTGTCTGCATGTGTGAAAAGGCACGCATGTGTCTGTGTGTGCATGCCCATGTGTGTGTGTGTGAATGGTTCTCTGTGTCTGTGTGTGTATGTAGACACATGAGGTAGGGGTCTGTAAAGACTCATAGGGAATGCAGTAATCGCAACCTATGAGGGCAAGACCCTGTTGAATTATTCCAACCTTCACCATGTCAGAACTTACAGAGTATTTCATCACCTGCCATAGGTAATGGTGCTTTGAAAATAGACATGAGCTGTCAGCCCAAAACACACTCCCCTCCAGGAACCTGAATATTTCCTCCAGGAGGTATCAGGAAAATGTCAAATCATTGGAGACTGCCTTTCCAACCCCAGCTGGCCTTGACCTGGGATAAAATGCACGTTTCCTGAAAACACCTCATAATTTAGACTCTATGACAGAGGTCCCTTCTGGATTTTCCACACAATATTTATTCTGCTCTCTCAGACTTCCTCATGGAGAATAGACATAGTGCCTCTACTCCATTCTACGGATTAGGCTGATGTTTAGACAATCTTTTGTTTTCCCTCTGGAATAAAGTAAGTGTATGTTTCTCTTCCAAATAATATCCCAGAAGTTATTTTTAAATAGACTCAACCTTATGATGAAATAAGGTAAGTAAAGAGGAAGTCAAGTAAATGAAATTTTTTAGGGAAAAATCCATCTGGTAAATAATTATTTGCCATAAACTCTGGAGGAGTAAGTTGACCTAACATGGCAATCATCACACCTCACTTACAACCAATCTCTTTTTACAGCTGAGAGTGCCGTGTGTTGGCAGCTTTCAGTTATGCACATATTATTTATGAGTTTTAGCCACATAAAATTTGCAAGTAATCTGCTTTCCTCATAACCTCTCTATTGCTGATAATTGAGAGATGAGTGTAATTGAATTAAACTTTATTGATTCATGCATTGATCTTTTTTTTTGGTCAAGGATATAAATAATTTATTCTATAAATTAATTTATTCTTTGCTTGAAAAATCTTCAGATTGAAGTTATTCTTCTAAGTAGTGTTGTACAAAGAGCTGTGAGTTGGGAAGTTAGAACTAGTTTTAAAGCCTGGCTCACTGTGAGCTTTCCATATGTGATCATCTATATAATGGAAATAATAATACAGAGAAATTAGGAGGGCTAAGTGAAATTAAGCTCTAGTAACTAACAGACAATTCTTATCACATTTAGAATGCTCTTTCTCTCTCTCTCCCTCTCTTTCTGCCCCTCCCCTGCTTATGTGCTCTCTTAAAAAAAAATTTAAAAATGTATATATGCACCTTTATCTTGTAAAGATATATCATTTGTACTAATATAGATAAAAAGGAAACATATTTGTTTGCTTATTTGGGGTCTTCTTGACATAATTTATGGAAACCTAGTTCAAATTAGCTTAAACAGAAAAAAAAGATAATTGTTCAAATTTTTGGATATGGCTGGAGTCAGGCCCCCGAACATTGTCATCAGTGATCCTTCTCTTTATCTCCCTCCCTTCATCCATCCAACCATCTCTTGGTTCTAATTTCTCTTTGAACATGGTAAGTTCTTTGCACCTGGTGGCAAAAATAGTCCCCAGTAAATTAACTCAAAGCTTCTGTCATCTTTACAGTTTATTGCAAAGAGAAGGGCTTCTTCCCTAACAAATTCAGCAAAATTCCTGAGGATGACTCTGATTGGCTATGTCTGGGTCATGTGCCCACTTATGGAACAATCACAAGAGCAGAGGAGAGTAACCTGATTGGCCCAGGTTGAGTCACATGCCTGCCACCATGGCAGAGGAGGCAACAGCTTGTGACCAACACCTTCACCAGGTTGGAAGGGACAACTGGTGAGAGAAAAAGATGGTGAACAGACAACACAATGATCTATTATAACATGAAATAACAAGCATGAAGCATTTTGGAGGTAGGCCAGGGGAGTGTATGAGGCCTTAATGCTGGTTCACTTTGCAAGAGTGTCACCTCTGCTAAAGAACGAGTGAGAATTATCCCTAGAACCTACATATACTTACAATCTTATTACAGCTCAAAGGAAACGAACCCCTCAAAATTTAAACCCAAACCACAAGCTCATGCTGAAATAGATTTTTAACTCTTTAGAAAAATGACCTAAAAAATTCAGAGAAATCTTACCTGGAAGAAATCTTTATGAAACACATTTGGGCATCTAAAGGAGCTAACAGGCAAGTTAAGTCCTCTGGTACACAAACCCAATGCATAAATACTTCAACCATGGGAATTTCTTCACTGGTCACTTAAAGATCCAGATAGAAAATACTAAGCCTTGATGGGAACTCTGCATTTTAAGGGAATTGTGAGGAAGTTAAGACAGTTCAAACTGGAACATAGAGATTTACAGAATATAAATGCAGTGAGAGATTAAGAAAATATGGATCATTTAATGAATGAAAAAGAAAAAAAAAGCGATCTCTTCATTTTCCTTTTGATTCCCCCAGAGCCCATGTAACAGATTAATTGTAAAAAGATGCTTTAAGCAACCATCAAACAACATGAAGCTGCTGTGTGACAGGAATTGTGCTAGGGGCTGAGGCATTGTCTTGCCCTCAAGGGAGTCACTGTTTTGTGGGGAAGAAAGCCCCTTCAGCCGATATTTTAAATAGAGGTTTTTTAAAAGGTGCTGCTCTACCATATAGTGTGAATTTAAGAGGTCGCACCTGCAACTCTCCTAGTAATTAGGTTCCTCCCTAATGCCTGAAAACCACCATTAGAGGTTAATTCATCTGGGTTAGAGATTTACATTTTATTTTATTTATTTATTTATAATTTTTTTTTAACGTTTATTTATTTTTTGAGACAGAGAGAGACAGAGCATGAACGGGGGAGGGTCAGAGAGAGGGAGACACAGAAACTGAAACAGGCTCTAGGCTCTGAGCCATCAGCCCAGAGCCCGACACGGGGCTCGAACTCACGGACTTCGAGATCATGACCTGAGCCAAAGTCGGCTGCTTAACCGAGCCACCCAGGTGCCCCAGAGAGATTTACATTTTAAATACCCCTGGTAAGAATATCACTTTAATCAGGGTTGTCAGTTGTTCATATTTCATGTGATTTAGTCAATCAAATCATTCCCTGCTAATAAGCACCTCAAATCGGTAAACTCAGGAAATTGATTTTGGGGTTTTGTGTGTGTGTGTGGGGGGGGGGGTGGGTCTTGAAGAGCAAAGGTAATGGAAGAAGGAAATACTGGACATGCAGGATTAGAAAACCCTCAAAATCTGACTTCCTCTAAAAGACCAATTTAGACTCAAGCTGGCCCAAGATGGCTGTGTTTACTCCTTCAATACACTGATGCACTATATCAGGGCATTTAAGAATTCTTAACTGCTGTACATTGTACAATTGAATAATTATGTCTTATTTGGCTGGCTCTAGGCTCATCAGGAAGAAATGAAATTAATTTCCCCCAGCACACCTCCTGTCTCCCCCACTAGGGTGCCAGGTTTTTGGGTCCTCAAGGTTTGGGGGGAATTTGTCAGGTAGAGATAGATCTCAGCAGACAATCACTAACAGACCTATGCATACCAACTGAGACCATTACACTGAATTTGTCTGAAGAACTTAACCCTCCATACCAGATAGGGCTTGGTTCTCCAGGCCCTGAAAATAAGATGGGATTTACAGGTTTTAAGAGAATGTGGGGACCTTAAACCACATCTGAGTAGACTTCAAAGGTTGAGTTAGGCGCACCACAGGGAGGATTGAGAGCCAGGACCTTCTTGCATCTTCCAGATCTGTGTAAACAGTAGGATTCCAATGCATCAGAAGGAAGAAGAAGGAAGGAAGGAAGGAAAACCATGCATAGTAATTGATAGAAGACATCTCATCAATCCTCATGGATGGTGATTAACAAGATGTAATCTGATTTTGATAAAGAAATGAAGCAGTATTTGTACACAGGATGGCATGGAATAATGCAATTCTAATTACAGAACCACCTAGAAGTTATTTCAGTAGGAGAGATACAAGATTAAAAGGAAAGATGTTTAAAGGAAAGCACGACATGAATAGTAGTTGACTCTCTGATGTCTGTTATAAAACCTTATCTATCAGTAATTGGATTAGGAATAGGCATTTGAGTGGGTCAACCAGGCAATTAGAGAAGAAATCAAAAAATATATGGAAACAAACGAAAATGAAAATACAACAATCCAAACGCTTTGGGACGCAGCGAAGGCAGTCCTGAGAGGAAAATACATTGCAATCCAGGCCTATCTCAAGAAACAAGAAAAATCCCAAATACAAAATCTAACAGCACACCTAAAGGAAATAGAAGCAGAACAGCAAAGGCAGCCTAAACCCAGCAGAAGAAGAGAAATAATAAAGATCAGAGCAGAAATAAACAATATAGAATCTAAAAAAACTGTAGAGCAGATCAACGAAACCAAGAGTTGGTTTTTTGAAAAAATAAACAAAATTGACAAACCGCTAGCCAGGCTTCTCAAAAAGAAAAGGGAGATGACCCAAATAGATAAAATCATGAATGAAAATGGAATTATTACAACCAATCCCTCAGAGATACAAACAATTATCAGGGAATACTATGAAAAATTATATGCCAACAAATTGGACAACCTGGAAGAAATGGACAAACTCCTGAACACCCACACTCATCCAAAACTCAATCAGGAGGAAATAGAAAGCTTGAACAGACCCATAACCAGCGAAGAAATTGAATCGGTTATCAAAAATCTCCCAACAAATAAGAGTCCAGGACCAGATGGCTTCCCAGGGGAGTTCTACCAGACGTTTAAAGCAGAGATAATACCTATCCTTCTCAAGCTATTCCAAGAAATAGAAAGGGAAGGAAAACTTCCAGACTCATTCTATGAAGCCAGTATTACTTTGATTCCTAAACCAGACAGAGACCCAGTAAAAAAAGAGAACTACAGGCCAATATCCCTGATGAATATGGATGCAAAAATTCTCAATAAGATACTAGCAAATCGAATTCAACAGCATATAAAAAGAATTATTCACCATGATCAAGTGGGATTCATTCCTGGGATGCAGGGCTGGTTCAACATTCGCAAATCAATCAACGTGATACATCACATTAACAAAAAAAAAGAGAAGAACCATATGATCCTGTCAATCGATGCAGAAAAGGCCTTTGACAAAATCCAGCACCCTTTCTTAATAAAAACCCTTGAGAAAGTCGGGATAGAAGGAACATACTTAAAGATCATAAAAGCCATTTATGAAAAGCCCACAGCTAACATCATCCTCAACGGGGAAGAACTGAGAGCTTTTTCCCTGAGATCGGGAACACGACAGGGATGCCCACTCTCACCGCTGTTGTTTAACATAGTGCTGGAAGTTCTAGCATCAGCAATCAGACAACAAAAGGAAATCAAAGGCATCAAAATTGGCAAAGATGAAGTCAAGCTTTCGCTTTTTGCAGATGACATGATATTATACATGGAAAATCCGATAGACTCCACCAAAAGTCTGCTAGAACTGATACATGAATTCAGCAAAGTTGCAGGATACAAAATCAATGTCCAGAAATCAGTTGCATTCTTATACACTAACAATGAAGCAACAGAAAGACAAATAAAGAAACTGATCCCATTCACAATTGCACCAAGAAGCATAAAATACCTAGGAATAAATCTAACCAAAGATGTAAAGGATCTGTATGCTGAAAACTATAGAAAGCTTATGAAGGTAATTGAAGAAGACTTAAAGAAATGGAAAGACATTCCCTGCTCATGGATTGGAAAAATAAATATTGTCAAAATGTCAATACTACCCAAAGCTATCTACACATTCAATGCAATCCCAATCAAAATTGCACCAGCATTCTTCTCGAAATTAGAACAAGCAATCCTAAAATTCATATGGAACCACAAAAGGCCCCGAATAGCCAAAGGAATTTTGAAGAAGAAGACCAAAGCAGGAGGCATCACAATCCCAGATTTTAGCCTCTACTACAAAGCTGTCATCATCAAGACAGCATGGTATTGGCACAAAAACAGACACACAGACCAATGGAATAGAATAGAAACCCCAGAACTAGACCCACAAACGTATGGCCAACTCATCTTTGACAAAGCAGGAAAGAACATCCAATGGAAAAAAGACAGCCTCTTTAACAAATGGTGCTGGGAGAACTGGACAGCAACATGCAGAAGGTTGAAACTAGACCACTTTCTCACACCATTTACAAAAATAAACTCAAAATGGATAAAGGACCTAAATGTGAGACAGGAAACCATCAGAACCTTAGAGGAGAAAGCAGGAAAAGACCTCTCTGACCTCAGCCGTAGCAATCTCTTACTCGACACATGCCCAAAGGCAAGGGAATTAAAAGCAAAAGTGAATTACTGGGACCTTATGAAGATAAAAAGCTTCTGCACAGCAAAGGAAACAACCAACAAAACTAAAAGGCAACCAACGGAATGGGAAAAGATATTTGCAAATGACATATCGGACAAAGGGCTAGTATCTAAAATCTATAAAGAGCTCACCAAACTCCACACCCGAAAAACAAATAACCCAGCGAAGAAATGGGCAGAAAACATGAATAGACACTTCTCTAAAGAAGACATCCAGATGGCCAACAGGCACATGAAAAGATGTTCAGCGTCGCTCCTTATCAGGGAAATACAAATCAAAACCACACTCAGGTATCACCTCACGCCAGTCAGAGTGGCCAAAATGAACAAATCAGGAGACTATAGATGCTGGAGAGGATGTGGAGAAATGGGAACCCTCTTGCACTGTTGGTGGGAATGCAAATTGGTGCAGCCGCTCTGGAAAGCAGTGTGGAGGTTCCTCAGAAAATTAAAAATAGACCTACCCTATGACCCAGCAATAGCACTGCTAGGAATTTACCCAAGGGATACAGGAGTACTGATGCATAGGGGCACTTGTACCCCAATGTTCATAGCAGCACTCTCAACAATAGCCAAATTATGGAAAGAGCCTAAATGTCCATCAACTGATGAATGGATAAAGAAATTGTGGTTTATATACACAATGGAGTACTACGTGGCAATGAGAAAGAATGAAATATGGCCCTTTGTAGCAACGTGGATGGAACTGGAAAGTGTGATGCTAAGTGAAATAAGCCATACAGAGAAAGACAGATACCATATGTTTTCACTCTTATGTGGGTCCTGAGAAACTTAACAGGAACCCATGGGGGAGGGGAAGGAAAAAAAAAAAAAAAAAGAGGTTAGAGTGGGAGAGAGCCAAAGCATAAGAGACTGTTAAAAACTGAGAACAAACTGAGGGTTGATGGGGGGTGGGAGGGAGGGGAGGGTGGGTGATGGGTATTGAGGAGGGCACCTTTTGGGATGAGCACTGGGTGTTGTATGGAAACCAATTTGTCAATAAATTTCATATATATAAAAAAAAATAAATAAATAAAATAGGCAAAAAAAATAAATAAATAAAGATACTGTTAAAAAAAAAAAAAAGGAATAGGCATTTGACTTCATATGACCAATGAAAATGAGGGGAGGCCTGATGAAAATTCTGCGGAAAGGACTCCTCATTCCTAATAAAGAGACACTAAAAAATGTCCTCTGGACATTGTATATTCAGATAAGTCTGCTAGAACTGCTGCATCCATATTGTCACCAGTCCAAGGACAGTCAGCACATGGAAGAGGCATGGCTAAGAGAATGGCTGAGAAATGGAGCTGGAACCCTGACAGGCCACATACAGGGCCACATACAGGCCACATACAGAACCTCTCATAGACGAGATGCTGCTTCAGCTTTCTGTCATTTGCTGCCGAGAACATTTGATGTACATGGTATGACTGTTTTGATGGGATCGTTTTGCACTTAGCACAGCTAGTTCATTAGGCTTCACCCAGGTCGGTGTCTTACTGCATGGTGTGATAGTCCTTCTTTTCCCCACTCCAACTGTTCTCTACCCTATAGCAAAGTGCCATCACTCTAAAAGAATCCAATCAGACTCTATCTCTGCTTAACCACATCTACAGCTTTTTCATTTTGTAGAGGGAAAACTGTCAGTCTCCCCTCACTCCATCCCATGCACTCAGCACACCATTCCAGCCATTCCTATTTTCCCCAACACATTGCCCCTCTTTATGTCTTTGGACCATTTATATGAATGTCATGCTGCCTAAAATGCCCTTCCTCATCTTTTCTGTCTATAAATGATCTTTCCATCCATACCTACCTCTGTGAATCCTTTCCCTGACTTCTGTTTGCCCTGTGTTTCATAGCAACTGTGTCTTATCTACTAGGACCTTTTCATATATTTGTTCAAATATAGCAATGCTCCCTAATTGCCTGTATGCCCCTTGAGATCATCTCTGCCACCTCAGCACCAAGTTCAGCTCTAGACCTGTAATAGGCCTTCAATTAGTGGGATGAATAAGTGAATGAATGAACAAGTAAGTTCAACTCCCCAGAATTTAGAAAAGTTAAGAACAAATTCTATACTATCTGGAGTCCTTCTGCTGAGTAAACAACCACTTCCCACATCTCTTGAGGGTATCACAGCTAACCAGTGCTCTAATACTCACAGCCCATACGGTGATTTATTTCACCACCTTAAGCTATATTCCTGATTGCTGCTTAGCCAAAAGGCTGGATCACTCTGGTGGGCATGACATTTTTATACTGTGTTTTAAATGTGAATATGAAAACTGACTTCCAGCCACAACAGGGTTATTTGTGATGGCTGCTTAACACACGTATGACATTGTGCTAAGAAATCTAAATTAGAAGCATTTTAGGTAGTGACACAGGGACCAAAACAAATATCTGGTATATTTTTAATGAGCTAGCTCCTAAATGTATTTATTTATTGATCAGACACGAAGCATGTATGTGTTTGTGTTATTTAACACACACATACATATGTAAAATATATATGTGTGTATATATATATGTATAGGTGTGTAAAATGGTATAATTAATAACTTCTATGCATGTATTTGTCAATATGAATACATGTTGAGAGAATAAATGTACACGGAAAGAGGAAATAGGCGAGAACACAGAATAATGTACCTATGCCTTCTTTTGATGCAATTTTTCTCAACGGCTCTGCCTCAGTTACTTGCCATTAGGACACAAACCATGGCATTTGGGGTTTTGACAAAGCTGCTCTGGTCTCTGGCAGTTTGGAAAGTTGGCTGCAAATGCAGGTTTTTTAAGTGGCTGCTTGTGATGCCATGCTGGTGGCATCAGTGCCTGGGAAATACCAATTGCTGAATGCTTCCCCTATTTTATTTTCTAAATTTCATAGCCTGATAGCAGTCAGGCTGCAGGCATTGTATTCTGAAAGGATTACTGCACTTCCTGAGAAGTTAAAGTCACTCAGCTTTGGCCCCTATGGCTTGGGACACCAACCGAGACATGCTGCAATCACACAGCTGCAATAGACTGTCTCTCGTGGCTTATTGCTTAATGATATTCCCAACATCAGATCTCCCTTCTATTATGTAGACTCTTTGCCACCAACTCCCTTTTGCTTTTTTTAAGCCTTTTTCCATTTTTGTATTTACCTTATTTATCTTACCTTCACACTTCCCTGACCTGATTACCCTTAGACATAATCAGCTCCTGTTTTCCTTTATGTATCAGTGGCTGCCGCTTGATATTATGGTGTTATTTTAATATCGTAACGGAAAATGATAAAGGCCAATCAATTACTTTGTATTATCTATCGTGTTCCATAGGGATTGATTTTCCTCTATGTAATCATGTTTGCAGCCATAAAAACAAAGATTAAAAAGGGGTTTCTTTCTATTTTTCATGTTCAAAGGAGTCGTCTTAGTGTCCCTGCTTCATAATGCTGCAGTGAAGAGAACCAAATCTCATCTAGAGGAGTGGAGCCCCTAGGAGGTGGCCAGAGCCACGGGCAGGACTCAGCGCTGGCCCTTGGACTTTGGCCCATACCTTGAGTATTTATTTTCCCTAGTGCTCTTTAGAAAAATCTGGCATCACATTTATTATCTAATAAACGGCAATTCTGTGTCGGCTGCATGTTTTTTGCATATCATAGGAGGTTTGCGCATTGTCATTTTGCCTTCTCCTCGCCACATAAACTGCTTAAAATCTCCCACGTCAAATAACCTAGAAATGTACAGATAATGAATCTTCCCCAGTACCGCTGTGCCATTCACTCACTTAAATTTCAGTTGCCCGCTGAGGCTCCCAGTCCTTGAGAATAAATATACATTAGATGCAAGCAGGGCGCACGCAAACGCCAGGAGACAATACAAAGCGGGCGAGACAGCTTGCAGGAGAGACCTGCAGAAGACTCCCTATCTCTCCAGCAGGGAGATTCTCTGAGCCAGGAATCGGCTTCAGAGAGATGGCCGACAGAGACTGAGTCCTCCAATCACTAGCCTTGCACGCCCAGAGACTGGGGGGCTGGGGGGCAGCTCCAACCCGCAGCCGCAGACACTATGAGAACACCCCTCCACAGCCCAGCTCCGCCACCAGAGCTGCCCTCCCTGTGATTCCCGGGACCAAATGGGTCGTTTGTCTTTTGTTTGGTGTAAAAATCCATACGGAAACCCTGCCTGTAGGAAAGCTTTGAGACTCCACGGTTTTGTCTCACCTCACTTTTATTGCTCCAATGTTCTGGACTCTCTTTGCCCTCCTCTTGCACCTAGATTGACTCTTTTCCCTGAAATAAGCAAATAGCACATATTAAAAATCATTCCAAATTGGGGATGGGGGGAAGGTTATGGGAGGAGGCTCAGGGTTTGTGATGCTAACATTCCCCTGCAGCATCCACACGCATCCTGATGCCCGTGCAATCTCGGAGAAGGTTGGTGTCTCTGGGGCAGCAACGAGAGGCTCCCTGGGGACTGGGTTCAGCTGGGCTTCTCCTCTCCAGAGGCCTATGAGATTCCTCTCCCTGGGGCCCTGGGTTCGGGAAATCATTGCTTCTGACAGTTGCCACAGCTCAGACTCTGTGCCCTTTAGGATATGGTGTGGGTGTTATTTTGCTCCTGTTGTTGTGAAAACATGTGCATAACAGAAGGGAGACAACGTGCTATGTACCTGTGTGTTTTGGAAGGTGGCTCACATAACTGTGTTCCGTTCAGCCCCTTCCTGAAGTGTCTGAGTTATGCTTAGCCCTTCCCAATCCTTGACCCTGTGTCCTCTGTTGCAGCTGCCTCATCCACAGAGTCCCTCAGGGGCAGCAGTTGCCTTATAAGCAAACAAGCCTGAGGAAGGGAGGAAGGCCCACTGCAAAGCCCGCCCTCCTCACAACAAAGCCCCAAGCTCCTGTTGGTTCATTTGGTTAAAACAAAGTCTCCACCTGCCTCCTGCAGCACCCTCCCTTTGAGAGTTCATGCTCAGAGCCACCGAGTCATTTTTATTATAGAACAAACAGTGGCTTAAATAGGTTGTCTCCGAACGGTCATTACCTCCCGCTCCACCTCCACCTGCCCCAAGCCTCCTGGGGTGGGGGCCAGCCTCACAGCTGCTGCCAGGCCTGCCCACTGCCCGCCCGCCCTCCGACATAAGCCCGAGTTCCAGCACTGAGAGACTTGCTGCAGTGGGAGTCGTCGAATGATCTGGAACTTTTAAGAAAGCATTCCAAACGTGTTGTGGCACACTTAGCACTGGGAGGGCAGGGCAGCCGTTGGGAACGGGGTCAGCTTTCTTCCTCGGGGAAATTACTCAAATTGGCTTTTAAATTTATAGTCTGTGTTGTGATAATAAATAAAAATATACCTCCCAAAGTCAGAGTTTCTTTCGCCGAAGAGGTCCTCTGGGGCTGGTCCCTCCACTGCTACTCTCTGTTTTGACAGAAAACCGAAGAGTAGTTTTCTAGGAAATGCTCAGGAACTGGTGCCTCCGCTCTCCCTCGGCTTGCCTCCCTGGGCCGCTCGCCTGCCATCATCTTGCTTCCTCCGCAGGAGCCGTTTCCATCGCTGACACCCTGCCCCCTCCCCAGCCCACGTCCACGGTGGTTCCTCCTTCTCCAGTTTTCTCCAGCCGGAGCAGAGAGGCCCTCCAGAAGCAAAGGCAGTTTCGCTCTGTCGGTAACAGCACACTGATGTCTAATAACAAAGCGTTGCTCGGTGCTTCTCAGCCTATTACCCGTGTTGTCCCCGGCCTCCTCCCAAGGCACCCACTCCAGCCCACACCTGTTTGCAGCACAGCCCAGAAAGGTGACAGGCAAAGTGAAGTTTAAACACTTAAAATCTAGGGTTCCAGGTTTGGGTACAGTTACGTAATCTACGGTCATCCTATTGTACAATCAGGGTTCGGGGTGAGATTTTGGAGTTGCACTGATAGGTGGGTGATTCTTCCTGTTTTCTGAAAATAATTGTGATGCATTGAAGAGGAGACGCTGTTTCTTCCTAATGCATCTCATGAATTGTGTCCAAATATAAGGACAACAGACTAGTTTTTGAAATATCAACATCTGTCTTAATTTACTGGCTTCTGCATTATGATTCTAATTGCACTTGATATAACCTATTGTTGGATTCCCTCAGGGTCTTGGAAAAACTAGTGAAAACAATGTGGAATGGATTCCTTGTGTGAAATCCACAGACTTCTCCCCCCCCCCTTTTTTCCTTTGCCTTATATTAAATTAGAATTTATAACACTCCATAGCCCATATGAAAAGCATTTTCAAGTAATATGATGAAATTATCTTCTGAAACTAATTTCTCACATAAAAATTGAGCTGGCTGACCATTCTTGTAAGCAGCTGACAGGTAAAGGATCGTCAGCGAGTCAACTCCAGTTTGGGAATATTCGTCACATTAAGTATATTATTTGGGCAAATAACCCAAGTCATTGATAAAAAGCATTTTAAATGTATGTGTATCTGAAATCTCCTTTTGCACCGATCTTAAATTTCAGGGCACGGCATTATACGATATTCCTGGGGGTATCTGCCACTCTTCAGTGTTGTAATAAAAATAAAACTTGAAGTATCTCTGTAGATTTAAAAGACAAATGCAGGTCTCTTGCTCATAACATATTTATTATTGGGGAAAATGATTTGTCCATTATCTCCCTTAATAACAGTTAAGATTTTCTGTGCTTAAAATGGGCTTGGTACTGTATTAAGGAATTTTAGGCATTATCTCTTTGATCCTCACATTGGCCTTTTCAGGTAGTCTTGTTACCCTCATTTTACAGGTAAGGAAACCGAAGAGGTTAAGAATCACACCCGAGGGGAAGTGGCAGCCACGATTGAACTGCATATCACAGAAGCATTATTAAAACAGGAAGACCCAAAAAGGATTTTTGTTGTTGATGACTGTTTTTAACGGAGGCAGAATTTAGCGACCGTAGAATAGCTCACGTTTGAACAGTTAGAGAAGGTCCCAGAGGAAAGAGTCGGGTCTGCAAGGAAAGTAAACTTTTATGACTGTGTTGTTTCAGAAGACTTGGCAGAACTAGTTACTCACAGCTCGCCTGTATCGCTCTGTTACTTAATCAGTATTACACAGCGCCACTTAATCCTTTTTATGGCTTAGCTTGTCTTGTAATGTTGTTGTACTGCTGATAAACCCATTCGCAGAAATAATGTACCTGTAAAAAAATCGACACCAGGCTCAGTTTTTAAAGTAAGGACGCTTTATTTGTGAAAGTTTCCATTATATCACAGCATTCATTACCACACAGACACTAACAACAGGATTACCTGGTAAAGACTCAAGACAGATGAAACCATTTTTAAAACAAGTATTTATTGCACAGCCCTGTGAGATTCTCATTACAGGGCATGAGTCCTCTTGGACCACGGGTTAAAAGCATCCAGATTAAGCTTTTATCGTGACATACATCAAGTTCTTCAACAGTTAAAAGCAGAGTATAATTTTTTTTTTTTTTAAGTGGAAAAGCATCTCAGTCCTGAAAACTTGCACAGATTTCCTTTTTTCGGCTAATAAAAGGCAAAATTTATTATAACCTCCTCCGTAAAAGCTTTCTGCAGTCAAATATACAGAATAGCTAGCAGTTTTAATTTCACGAAAATACCCATGCTTAAATTGAAGGATTTTTAATGTACTACAGTGACAGCATCATTCTGCTTCCTTTGAGAATCAATTAGCAACTAAACAACAATACAGACTCTGTAATGATACATGTCTGTGGTATTTCCCCAAATTACCTGGAGCAAGGTAAAAATGGCACGAAAGCTTTGGTCACCAGGGAAATCATGAAAGGATATACCACACCTTCATAAAGTTATTCAGGAAAAATCCGTAAAGAAAAAAAACATTAGTGTCTGAGGCTATACAGCAGCTGTTTCAAATAATAAAATATCATTTGCATCTCTGCTGAGGGTTTTGATTTCATCGGCTGGTTGTGTCCCATGCATTTTTCCTGAACTCACTGCTCAGTTTTTGAGCTTAGCCAGTTACGATTAAACCATCAAGTAGGTACACTTGTTTGTTTCGGATATACGAGAGACAGTAAAGCTTCATTTCAAATAGAGATGCCCAAGAGGAAAAGATTAGAAAGTGCTGTGCAAAGCGGTGAAACACTGACTGGCAATTTAAATTGGAGTCAGACAATTCCGCGTGAATAGGAAAAAAAAGAAAACCCTCACATACACAGTGTGTGCAGTGGAGGGGGTGAGGGACGGTGAAATAGGTTTTATTTTTAGAAGACTTTGCTAAGTTCTTTATAAGCATCTCAATCTTTGTTAAAAGAAACAGCAGATATGCACATTTCCTTAGGGGAGCATCTTTTTTTTTCATATAAAATTTTTAGTAGTTGGCTGCCTAGAGTGAGGCTTTTTGTAACAGAATATACAAATTGTATTTTTTATGGTTCCTTATTTATAGTGAAACAGCCGTTTTAATAAAATGATTCACTTAGATTATTTTACTGCTTTTCATTATGGATCTTCATATTTTTTTCATTTGTTCTTGTCTTTCTCCTAGTTCAAATTAAGATGTTTGACTCTGCAATTAGTCCCAAATGCGTTTGATTTTTGAAGTGCTGTGTTCTTTCAAAAAACCTGTTAAAATATCCTCCTACAAGTATGAGTTTCAAAATCAATACAAGCCATTTGCTCATATAAGGCAACGCTGGACTGTGTTAAATGTTACTCAAAGCAAATATCTATTTATTGGGAGAGAGGGAAGGTGAAGAAAACAGTACACAGAAAAGACAAACTGTCCTTGCCCCTTCCAAATTATAGGAGCAATATTGATACCTACCTAATGCACTTTTTCACAGTGGCAGGGCGTTTTGCTTTTATTTGTTCTGTTGGAGGGATAGAGGTGGCTTTTGTTTTGTATTTGATACAACATAACCTAAAGTTTATTCTGTGAAAGCCTTTTTCATGTGGTATGTGTCAGCCTTTATCTTCAATCATGAAGGAGATACATTGTATTCAACAATGTAACTAATGTTAAGGAAAATTCTTAGGATTAAATATCTAGACTCCAGTAAATCCAGTTTAAAGCAACAGAGTTTACACTTGTGGAGATGAGGATGATAAAATGTATCACATCATATGAACGCTGTTTTCATGCCGTTAACAATTCAGGAGCATTGTGAGAGTCGACTGAATATTTATGGTTCTAGAAAAAATTTCTATTGTATCAATATAAATTATTTCTCATGTTACTTCAAATGCAAGACCAAAATCAACGTTAACCACAACTGATGTTATTAATGTAAAACCTACTAAATTTTTTTTGAAACTAGGGAACTTAGTTAAAGAGCACATTGTCTTTGTTCTGAATGTATCTTATTGCTGAACGTTCCATGTATTGCTTTGACAACATTCAGGGCACCTAAAGGATTGTACATAAAGCAAGAGATTCCAATGAGAAAATATATGCAAAAGTAAATGTTGCTTTTATTATTCATACATATTCTCACAGAGCATGTAGCTTAAAATGTAAAAATACACATACACAAGCACACACACTCACAGCCTCTCCTCTACCTAATTTGCTGAGTTAATGTTCCTTCTCAGAAAATATATACTTTGAATAAGATGGATTAAATATGTTGGTTGGATTTTAGAATGCAATAAAATAATTACATTAAAAATGACCGTATTTAAGGGGAAAATAGCTACGTTGGGCTAATTTATTATTATTACTCGTTGCATTTAAAGAAACTTGGACTAGAGATCAAAGTGCAGTTTGATTTGTTTGAAAATTGTAAATGACCCATTCCCAGATTTCCAGCCCCATAAAGTTAGAACGCAGCCTGAGTACTCTGCGCTCTAATCAAGAAGGAAGGGGCTTCAGCTTCAAATGTCAATGCTGTAAACATGTTAAATCTGGAAAATATTTTCGAAGCAAGCAACCATGTGTAAAATTTACCGAACTTGTCATGAAAGGGCTGCAGCTGCAAACCTGCAAACTTCCTACTTCCATGAAGACTCCAGATGTTGAGACGAGGAAGCGAGGTTTTCACGTTGGCTTCCCAGCTGTTGCAACTCGGACTTTGCCTGCTGCTATCGTCACAGTCAGCTTTTCACCAGGTAAAGGGACAGTGACCATTTAATGCCGGCAAAGAAAATCGTGGGCTTCCTTCAGCAAGTGCTCCATATCGTTTACTCCGACACTGCCAGCCCAACATTCCACCATAGATTAAGGCTGGCGATCCATCCAGCTGCCCGGATAAACTAAGTTAGTTTAACAAAAGCTTCCAAAATGCAGAGGGAAAAATCATCAGCTAATTACAAAATTGAGCATTTGTCATGTGCTCCTGGCAAAGAGGATTCCCATTAAGTCACACTCATGCATCATTCCACGAAAACTTTTTCTAAAACCATGTTTGGTGCCTATAACTAAAACATCTTGGGATAAATTTAAAACTTCGCTTTACTACAGAAATACAAAATCTGCCAGATATCATCATAAACAAAGACAATTTGATGAATTTTTAAAAATTACTAACACTTCTTTTAACACCACTACCATTATATGTAATATTTACAATATGCAATCTTCTTTTATAATGTAAAGTGTTTTTAAAATGAAATCTGCACTTAAATGCCAATATCCTCTCCTTCTGGCTTCTCACTTTATGACACTAACATAGGATCTCATTCACCAAGCCAATTGAAATTTTAATAAAAGAAAGCAGGAGTTTCTAATAAACTCCTGCAGTGAGCTGATAATACTAAACATCTTTAGCAGCATGGTGTTTTTTATTATTATTTTAGCTGTATATTAATATGCTAGTATTTGTAAACTCCCCAGTGCCACTAGATTTATTTCAGAAGCCTTCACTCCATTCTTCTATGGTGAAAAGTTTATCTGACAAAGAAAAATTCTTTTTCAGTGGTTTTCCATCCAACAACTACTTGACAGGAAAATATATGGCTGACAAATGTGTTGTGACTATGCGCTCGGCCCTGGAGGGAAGAGTGACTGATTTCACTTATGTGGTGCCGGTTCTGGACTAACCAGGAAAACTGGCATAATCCACACTGAAAGGGAAGCAGTGTTGGGCTTTTGCTTTACCAAGATATACTGACCTCCATCTTTCACACTATACCTCCTAGATAACCTTATCTTCCATCGTATCCCCTCAATACCTCCACCCGCCCTCTTCCCTGGCCCCCACCCAACTTCCCAGGGAGACCACCATCACTCTTCTATCTGAGCAAAGGAACTGTGGCTGCATAAAGAGTCCACTTAAAACATAATATACAAGGATCCATGTTTACAATGTAGTTTGGAGTGTGGAACTCAAATAAAACCATGGGGGATATTCTTTTATGGTGCTGGGTATGATGTGGAACTGTTACCATCAATAGGCAATGAACTTCAGCATATATTGTATGGAATAAGAGTCGGCGTTTAGACAGTGTTTATTGTGTGTCAGGAGCTGTTCTGGCGCGCTTAACATATATGAGGCCTATTTGATCCTTTCCACAGTCTGTAGGGTAGATACTGTTATGTTTCCACCTTATAGACAATAAAATGAGTGGAGGCACGGAGTCCAGCTATTCATCACTCTGCCTCTGTAACTACCTTGAATTAAAATTGAAACTGTCCTTAACAAGTGAGTGTCACCAGGGCCGCTCCTATGGATTACTACCTGTTCCACTGCTGCTTCTCCCATAGACTCTAAGGAAGCAGGGTATCTCTGGTCTTCTTAGTCTTAAATTTAGGGAGAGAAATGAATCCTCTCACCCTATATGAATGCTACACCTCCCAATATGATTAGGTAAAAACACCAGAAAAAACAATTATTGTTGGTGCTTTTAACACAACGTGGAAGGAAGACAGGAGCAGCCCCGCTGTGCTGGCCCTCATGGGCCTTTGTGAGTTAAAGTCCAGAAGATGCATGGCTTGATAAGCAGGGGATCCTTACAAAACATTTATGTTTTATTGTTTTATTATTTTTTTTACTTTTTTTAAGTTTATTTATTTTGAGGGAGAGAGAGCACGCGAGCAGGGTAGAGGCAGAGAGAGAGAGGGAGAGAGAGAATCCCAAGCAGGCTCTGCACTGTCAGTGCCAAACCCGATGCAGGGGCTTGAATTCACAAACCCTGAGACCATAACCCAAGCCAAAATCAAGACACAGACACTTAACCGACTGAGCCACCCAGACGCTCCCCCCTTACACAAAATTTAGAAGGTACCCTTTCCTTCATTCAGGCTGTCAGAGCCCAGGGAGAAGAGTTGGTGAAAAGACCACCATTCTCAGTGAGCATCCTATACAGGACTGCACTGGTCCAACGTGGAAGAAAACATATGGGTCCCTGTGGCCCAGCTTGGAGAAGCCTGATGATAAAAGCACACATTTCAGGAAAGGAGACCTTTGTTTCTTCCCAAGCCAGGACACCGAATTGGCTCAACAAGATAATGGCAGCCCCAGCGGCTGAGGTTGGGGGCCGGTTTAAGCAGATACACAAAATGCATCCGAGTGGACCCCCAAAATTGCAGGTCTACTTTTTCCCCAAACTGTCTTGTTTCCATCATAAGGCCATGTGTTGGTTTTGAGCAGGCTGCACAGAGATCAGCACCACGCCATTTCTGGAATTGCAACTCAAAGGTGCTCGCATCAGATTATTGACCAGTATGGCTCCTAATAATAGTCCATCATAGACTGCCCATTAAGTGTTCTGGAACTGGAACTGTTTCTACAAGCAGGCTACCAGAAGCTGTAGGCACATTTGAAAAAAATCAGGTAACATTTGGTGATAGAAATACCATATATCTTTGTTTAGAAGTAGTGGCTTCTATTAAATTTAATTACTTCCCCTGTGGCTTTAAATCAAGGGCAGCTTCTGTTAAATTTAATTACTTTCCCCTGCGGTTTACATGGCAAAGGTGTCATTGCTACTTGCCGAGTGCTTCTGGCCAAAGGAAAAGCTTGGGTATGATTTGCTCCATTACACCAATGCCTTCCCTCATAATCTTACTTTCTCCCTCTCTCCAACATTTTTGTGGACATGTTATTCATGAAATCTGCCTTTGGTATCATGAAAATTATTCAATTAGTAGCACGTGATTGACAGCTGAAATCTGAAGAAAAAAAAAGTTTTAAGAAATTTCAACCGAATATAGCCTGGATTTACTTTCCCACTTTGTTGCACAAATGTTTAGTTTTGTCACACAACAGCACGTTAGAAGTAGGCAGCATCCGCATAAAGGTGCACTTTCCTAAATTTTCTGAGAAAGGCAGTTATTACTGCTTTTATTTTCTTAGTTGCATGCCCAAGCTAACAATTTTTCCTACTGATTATGTCAATACCAATTCCAATTGTCCTCCTGCCCCCTAATTGTCAAAGTGCACATTCAGTTGTAGCTACTTAGGAACGTAGGCCCTTTATTGAATTGCCGTTGGAATTATTCACAGAAGTGAATTCCTAAAAGTTTGCTTCTCTCAAGATGAAGTGGATCTTCATTAACATTCTGAAAATGAAATGCAGCTTCATAAAAAAATAAGGCAGCTTTCAGACCATTTTAGAATTTCAGAGAAATTTTGCATTATCTTTCCCATGATTCTATGCTGATGTCAGGCTGTATTTCAACTGAAATGACAATGAAATCATTTCAATTCCATGCAATGTGCAAAAAAACAGTCAATTTTTCACTTGGCAAGCTGAAGTCTAAAGTAATTAAGCACTGCTGTGTGGGAGGCAGCTTCCTGCTCTGAAGTCAGCCTGAGATAATTACCATATTAAAGTCAAAACATCATGTGCCGCACTGATAGATAGATGGATGGAGAGATTGGGCATCTATTAAATGATCCATTTTGTTATGCTTCCTGGGAAATGTGCCATTGATGCCAATTAAGAAATATATATTCCAAGTGAGTATTTCTAAGTGACAAAACTTCTATCCGGTAAATTGAATTATTATTTTACTGATCATGAAGTACTTAAAGTCATAAAATCTAGATAGAGAGCAACCTATGACGAGAATTACATGCTCTGACTCGGTTTACAAACCCCTCATTACCCAATTGCCACGTTAGCATAAAGTTCTTTGCGATAACGTTTCTGGCCAAGGCACTAAGTTATTTCTGTCATGAAAACTCGAACCGGAATAATAATAATAGGATATTGCAGATAAAATGTATGCATTCGGAAATTCCAAAGGCACAAACAACTTTAAGTGAAAAACTCATGTTTTATGTGTTTAAAGGAAGGTAAATGAAATACACTTCAAAGAGTAATCTTTCTGAAATATCTTTAAATCTCTGCTCATGGCATTGAAAAATGAAATGACCCCCCCAACATTCAAGTTGGAGAGTAATTTATTAGCTAAACACGGCTGAATGCACCGTGGCAAGATTAAATTGTGTTAAAATCCTTAGCACTCTCATTTATTAAAAGTTAATAATTTATTAATATTCTTCTCCAGTGGCCAAACATATGGTATTATTTATGCTTTTATAATGCTACTTGGTTAAGAATACACTTAATAGAGCTTTTGGGTCTGTGATTTAAATCTGCCCCTATTTATCAGTTTTCATTCCATTACAGCAGACAATAAAACAGTTTATTTTCGTGTAAATATTAGTGAAAGAAGAAGAGAATACGTTGGCTCTCTGAAAGAAGAGGGCATCTCCAAGTCAGGATCTTTTTTTTGAGTAAAAAAGAATAGGCACCTCTATGCTGCAGTGAAGGTTATGTTTGATCTTCTCTAACTACTTTCTATGGGATTTATTCGCCACCATTTCCACTAGCTTATTGATACCATAAAGGATGGAGAACTAAAGCAATATCCCTTTAAAATCAGAGACAAGAACTTTGAGGATCAAAACTAATATTTCTCTTGTTGACAAAAAAAAAGTAGACTTTAAAATATAAAAATTCACCCATATAAAGATTAAATGATAATTATTTTCCCAAGGAGGTAATCTAAAGAATCAATAGGCTGCCTTAATATCAGATTCTGTCCATGCCCTCTGGCACATCACTTGATCAGGGGTCCCAGTGAGTCAGGCAGTCATTTGAGCAAGGCTGGCATCTCTAAACTCCAGGCTGTTCTGATAGACAGTTTCAGGCCTTTGGTTCTGTGTGTTTCAACAGAAATCCTAAAATGAATGCAATTTTAAATTACCTTGTATGGGGGAGAAGGAAAAATGGAGTTTTTATTAGGGCTGGTTTCTGTGCCCTGGGATTCAAAGGAAGTTCACTACCCGACTTACTGACCTCCTCCTCACATTTCTAGCAACACCATTCTCTTTAAATGGATGGAAAAATCGAGAAAAAATAATAGTAATGGAGAGTAGGAAAGGATAAATATTTCCTTTGATTCTGTGTATGTGTATAAGTATTTATAAAGGCATATGCATTCATATATACACATGTATCTATGCAATAAACACTTCCCATTTTAAACCAATTTTAAACCAAAAAGGAAAACCATCTGAATTAGTGAAAAATGAAAATTAAGATGTTTTCTTTTGTTTGTAATAGGACTTACTTCCTAGTGAACTATGAAATTTTATTTTGTTTCTACTTTCAAAATTTTCTAAAATGAAGACATACACAGTTGAAAAACTATATTCCACTTTTCCAAGTTCTTTTTTTTTTTTAATTTAGCAAGAACTATTTAGTCATTTTGTAATACCGTCCAAAACAGAATGAAGTATATAGGCTTCAGGGTGGGGGAGACCGCTTTGAAGCGGACAGTACTGATAGAAACCAGAACAGGGGCACGAGGTCTCCTCTGAGGATGTCAGCCGTCTGGGAGTGGGAAGCCAGCCCAGGCCAGTGGAAGGGCACTGCAGATTTATCCGGCCACTTGTGCTCCATTTTGTAGATGCAAATAAACCAACGTATTTAGAATGGTCAGAGGGAGGGCCTGCGAGTGAGAAGACCGAGAGGTCTATTCTGACCCTGCCATGGAATCATTTCGTAAATTGGGACAGTTTAGAACTCCACTCTTCTTTTTCCCCATCTGCAAAATGGGGGCAGTAATATGCCCAGCTTACCCCTTAGCAAAGCAGAATTAGCAAACGGTCTGAGAAAGAGCGCATCAACATTCAGGGCATGATTCGTTCTGAGAGAATTTCAAGTTCTTCATTGTGAATTCTAGCATCGTTTTCAGCTGCCAAAATCCAGGTGCTATTTAGAGAATTCAACCTCAAACACTGCATTTATTTTCTGTCCGTTAAATGTCCATGGTTTCGAGGGTTTTCTCACCATATTAACTGCAACAGTGAAATTAGATTGTTCGGCTTCAGTTTATAGCCCATTTCATTCTTTAATTTCTGTGTTCAGGGATGATGAGTTTGGGTTTGCGTTCACAGTGTTCCAGAAAAATCACAGATAAAATGGGTTTTCATTGAGAATATTTAAACTTCATGAAAAAAAAAATCTGGCTTTCCCTACTGCGCTGGAGTATTGTGAATAGAAGTAGAATAATACACGTGAAAGCAGTTTAGGCTTTCCTAAGAACAGAGTCCCGGCTCTTATCCCCACTCCCCAACACACACTTTTGTACAACGAAAACCGAGTTAAAGCTACTTTACGAATTCTGTTTTGATATATTTCAGTTATGTATTGGAAAGCATATTTTTAAGATAGCTCTCCTAACATGCTAAAAAAATGAAATAGATTAATTCTATCTCAAACTCCTAAATCAAATAAACAAGACATCAGTGCATGTAACCTTTCATTCACACTTCATCCACCACCTCATTCTTTACTCTCTCGCACTTCACCCATGGTAATCTTCCTTCTCTCAACAAATGTCATATCCAGTAACTCAATCATACATCTTAATCAAAAGCAATAAGTATAACACCCGACATGAAAGAGCACCTACATAAACATAGTCTTTTGTGCCTTCAAGTCTCTCGTACTGACACTGTTAACACAAGACAGCACTTCTCATCACTAGAAACACACCCCTGAATTCGTTAAGCGTTCAACACTTTCTCTAACATCATGGAAAGACAGCCAGCAGCGGTGGCATCTGATTTTAAAGCACGCTGGCACTAAAGAAGTTTAGGCTTCGGAACTGAGAAGAGGTGAGGGAGTGCTCCTTCTAATACCAAGATAGTTACCCCAAGCTACTAGAATCATCGCCTGACCCTTAAATATTATTTTTATGTGTGATTTGTCTAATCACTCCTGGCGACTCATGTGATAAAAGGGATTTTCTTCTGTCTTCAAATTTCAAGCCAAGGCAGAGAAACACGATTTTTTGAAGGGATGTGCTAACGGGATTTTCATCAGATGGAATTTCCTGCCTTTTTCATCAACACCATCACCATGGAAAATATGACCACTTTTACCATGTACCTGGGCAGAGTAAGAAATGTAGTCATTCTCTTCCCTCTCATATTTTTACAACTTGATTTGCTTTCTAATATTGTGGGAATAACACCTTAATAGTCAAGAGGGTACAGGCAGAAGAGAGAACTAACATATGTTGAGCCCCTAGTACAGAGTTGACATCCTGATGGATGTATCTCATGACAATACTCACAACTCTGTCAGGCCAGTATTGTTTCTCCCCATTGTTTACAATGAAGAAAAAGTATTAAGCAAATTAGGAGTTAAGCAAGCAGGTCACAAGCTGGCAAATGAGAGTGCCAGGCTGGATTACATACAGTAGGCTCTCCATGAATATTTGTGAGGATCGGCATAAATCTGTATCTATATATGTTCTACTTGGTGGCAGAGATTCTCTAAGTTTAGGGTTAAAAGTCCTAATTTTTAACACTAAACGGCTCAAGACTATGCTTTTCAGTTATTGTGGACAGTGCCCTTCCATATTACCTTCCAAAAACTAAAAGTTAGAGATTGTTTACCCCCATCATACAGGTGAGGAAATTGAGGTTCGGAAAAACTATAGTCATACAGCTAGTTAGTGTCAAAACCATGTGAAAAAAAATACACACGGTACCACCAACCAATAAATTTACCATTGAATTTGTTGTAATGAACAAATGATGTTTGTAATGAATCTGTACAATATTTTTCCCAACCTTCATATCTCATAGCAATGATTACTGACTTGAATGATTCTTGGATCTGGTCCTGGCTATGCCATTTATTGCAGATACTCAGTTTTCTCATACAGAAATGCGGAATAGAGTATCGATTCCCACTTTGGCTTACCGTGAATTCCAGGCATCAGTACCTGGAACAAAACAAGTCCTCCAGAAATTCTTACTGAATAAACACATGGAATGACTACTTCATAGGCAGTTATATGAACAGCACTTGTTCTAAGTAGATCTGAGGAATGATAACCCCAACTCTCAAGGCCTTGGGTTTTTGTTTTGGGTTTTTTTTCCCATTGAAAATACAAGTTCCAAAATATTTATTTATAGAAAGCAGCTGCCTTTTAAAGTTGTCCAAGACTGTACATTTGTATAATTTATCTTTTAATGGTTCACTCGGGTTGATTTTTACACTAGTCTTTATTGTACTTGAAGCCAGTAATTGTCTTCTTACTATAGTCAATGCAAAGATGTAGGTCAGGGGTCAACAAACTTTTTCTGTAAGTGGCCAGATAATAAATAAGTTAGCCTTGTGGGCCATATGGTCCTTGTTAAAACTACTCAACTGAGCCACTGGAGTACAAAATCAGCAAGACAATATGTAGACAAATGAATGGGCTGAGCTGGGTGTCAATAAAAATTTATTTTATTTTATTTCATTTTAAGTTTATTTATTTATTTTGTGAGAGAGGGAGAGCACGAGTGGGGAAGGGACAGAGAGGGCGCACGTGAGAAAATCTCAAGCAGGCTCCGTGCTGTTAGTGCAGAGCCCAATATGGGGCTTCGTCACCCATGAGATCATGACCTGAGCCGAAATCAAGAGTCGGATGCTTTAACTGACTGAGTCACCCAGGCACCCCAATAAAAATTTATTTTAGAAAACAGATGGCAAGTCAGATTTGGGGCTGTACAGTTTGTCAATCCCTGATCTAATATCTAAGTGACCACCAGAGAGCGATATGTCATCATTATCATGTTATCTCAGGGGCTTTGTACGTAGTTAGTGCTCAGTACTACTTTGAGGAGTTATAAGTTGTGCTAGGCACTATATTATGCACCCTACAGAACATAAAGGAAAAGAAGATGGTGGCCTTGATTGCTTATGCTCAACAGTACACCTGAGAAAAGAGTTTTTCAAGAAACAAACCCAGAGGGCTAATTGGTCCACAGCAGTCCCTTGATAATGTTAACACCAGGCAGCAGAAAATGTTATAATAGAATGTTCCTTTTAGGTTCAGGGGCACATGTGTTAACCTACAATATATTCAAGTTTCTGCAGTAATAAACTATGAGATTTAACATCACCCCAATGATAAAATGAGAAGCACAGGTGAGTGATCCTTGTCAAGTCGAATGTATCAGGAAAAGCTTTTAGTAGGAGCTGATTTTAGAGCTGGTTTTTGAGAGCGGAGTATGTAGAGGGGAAGAGAAAAGAAAAGGCATCCCAGGTGGGAGGGAAAACATGCAAAGCCATAGAACAAAGCAAAGCAAAAGACAAGTAGATTAGCTTACATGAAACGGTTGGTAAATAACAAGACACAATATCAAAGATTTGCACAAGACCTTGTTCGCTCAAAGTTACTCTTTTTTGTACACATTATTTAGCTTAAGAACTAGAACCATAGTCTAACAAAAAGTTCCGAGAAGCTAGCCCTGTGGAATGAGATGATTTGTGGAAATGGTTCTTCCTAACCGTGTTTGCCAAAGGTGAATTTTATTATATGATGGATAGTAGATTCATGGCAACAAAGGAGCTAAATTCACAAAGAAATTTCCCATTGCTACACTAGCTTTAACCAATCAAATTCCATTTAACAAGGGGTGCCTGAGTGGCTCAGTTGGTTAAGCATCTGACTACCGCTCAGGTCACGATCTCATGGCTGGTGAGTTCGACCCCATGTCGGGCTCTGTGCTGACACCTCGGAGACTGGAGCCTGCTTTGGATTCTGTGTCTCCCTCTCTCTTTGTGTATCCCCTGCTCATGCTCTCTCTTTCTCTCTCTCTCTCAGAAATGAATAAACATTAAAAAAATTTTTTTTAATTCCACCACATAAAATTCTACGTAAGCAGAGGAGTATCCCAAGTATAAGGCCCAAGCACAACAAGAATGTCCTTGCCAGCAATGCTGAATTACCTTCATTCTATAGTCCACACAGGTTCATCACATGGCTGCCCCTTGTACAGTCTTGAACTGACGGCTACAGGCAGCATCTACCAAAATGCAGGTGGCTTTCATGGGCAGATAAACTTCTGTAGCCAAACCTCTTTTCTTATTTTCACTTCTATAAGTAGCAAAATTCGTTTTTAAGCCAAGGGGCAAAATAGGTAACCTATATGCTCCTTCCCCAGGAAGGCCTCCTGTTTGCCCTGGGGTTAGAGTTTTGGCCTTTCCTCATGAAAAGCTGTTCTCAAGGCTGGGAATATTCAAATATCTCTCAGGGCAAGGCAATACAGGAGGCTCAGAGGTGTGGACTCTCTTCGCCATTCATCCTGGAAAAACAAGTGTTAGGGTAGAAGGAGGGAAGAGGCCTTGGTTCAAAGATTTGTTTAAGAATTTTTTAGTTAAAAAAAAAAAGGATTTTTTAGTTAAAAGAAAACTTTGGTGCCTGGAGAGTGCCTTGCGGCACATTTCATTTTCCTAACGCTTCAAGTTGGCTACATTTCTAGTTTTATGGAGTCACCAACTTTGCATAATTCAAACAAGAAAATGGAAAAAAAAAGCCTTTATCAGTGGGAATTAAAATTAAAAAGCAGAGCAGAGAAACAAAAACAAATGGACAATAGTAAGCCCTATAATTTTATATGGCAACGAAGTATCTCCAAGATTCTCTGTGGTCCCGTAATCCACCTAATCTACATAATCTGCAGCTTTAAAAACCAAAGTAACCCGTTACCTGGGATGCTTGAACAAGTGCATTGAAAACACTTCTCAGACTGACGTTAATTACAATTAGTAAATTGCTGCTTCTTCTTCTTCTTCTTCTTCTTCTTCTTCTTCTTCTTTTTTAAACACAAGCCTTTTCCTAGAAGACTGAGATGGAGTTTGTCTTTGATGGGAAGAAGAGAAGCGAGAGTTTCAACGGGGCAAAGGCGCCAAGAGGCAGCACTAAGTCTCATCTCTCACACAAGATGTGCAGCGTGCATTCTTGAAGACAGAGTGACATCTAAAGGGATTTTGAAATAGCCAGGGCTGCTACATGGCAGCAATACTGACAAAGTCAAGGGCATGTCATATTTTGGAAAACTGATGAGTTTTCAGGTTTCCTGTGCTTGATTGTCCCAAGTAACCATGAAAAGAGGATCAAATTCCGATTTTAATGACATGCCTCAGGGTGCCCTCAGGACAACTGCCATTTTTATCTTAGATTCTGCAGGTCCTCGGTGAACAAAAGGGGGAAAAATCAGCTTTGAATAGATTCCTTACGCTCTTGTCAAAAGTAATCCAACTCTGAATATCTATATCCCAAAATATCATCATGCGGGCAGTTTTTATTAACCTAAAGAATTAATAGAGCAGAATATTTAAAATGGGGTTTCAGTTATTGATTCTCCAATTAGATCTTGTGTTCCCTGGGTGCTGTGTATAATAATGGTTTTTGCTCTGTCTCCCGCGCTCGCTGGCTTGCTCTGGCTCCCTCTCTTTCTCTCGGTGTCTCTGTGTTCCGCATAAGCATGCATGCTTTGAATACACATGTGGTGCATAATGACCAGATCTGGGAGGCAAGACTGCATTTGTGGATTCTGATTATGCTTTTGAAAAATATCTCCGATCCCCAAATTTAGTCTTTTCCAAGCTTATAATCCCTGCTCTCCTTCTGTCTGCACAAAATCATTTTTATTTTGGAGTTGACTCTCATAGTATGTGGCAGCTTAGCCAGAGAGCAAGGCCCGTGTGCTTGTTAACAGCACCCTGATGTTAACAATGAACTAATTACTTTTACTACTGATGTGCTCTGGGGCATTATTTTCTTTCTGTGTGCTTTCCTACTGAACTACTGTCATTACTCAATCAGAGGACTGAGGCAAGCAAAAGCAAACAACAACAACAACAACAACAGCAACAGAAAGTGAATGCATTTTCCTCCACAGGACTGAAACCGGAGTCCATATCCCGGGTCTGCCCCCCCCCCCCGCCCCCACTTTCTTTAATTGTGCATTCCTTGAGAAGTGGGAAGGCCTTCTGATGCATTTTTACTTATTTATGAAAAATAGTATAAACTCATGCAAGGCTCCTGGGATACTCTATCACATTTATAACCATGATGCCCCAGTGAACTGCTTAAGCACGGATCAGCTGCAGACCGAGAAGTTACTCTTTCTTCCTTACAGAAGCCGCGTCAAAGTGGTAAAACAGTTTGTGGTGTATTCCCTTTTCGAGAAAAGCGCCTCTGGAAAGGAGAAGTCTGTGCATTTCTCCATTTGCACCATACTATTTCCAGTTTTATTGGAGTTGGGGGGCATGGCAGGGAGGGGAAGCGATGAGAAAGGATCACATTAGCCCAGAGAAAGCTATGATCAGAGAACATTTGCAGTAGGATAGCATTTGCAGCAAAAGTGTTATTTTGCCTGAAGATAGAATTTGCTCACACAACTGATTTTCTGTGATTGTTTTTATATAAAACACCCACCCTAGACCCATTCGCACATCTACCCAAACAACAATATTTCACTTTCATGTCAAAAGAAGTTGGCATAGAAAATTCAGAACAAAACATGGAACCTGAGGCATTGAAACGACAAATAATGACAGGACCTTTCAGCTAGTCTTAATAAAGAAGATTAAAGCAACGTGTAACATGAGATGTATGTTCATAAAACAGGCAGTGAAAAATAATACCTTGACTACCCTAATAATAGACGCATATCTTTACATTTCAATTAGTCTTTTGCCAATGCTGTGTTTTTTTTCTTCAGACTTACAAACATATTGCAAATGTAGAAAAATGATGATTATCAAGCCACAGTGTTCTTGAAAATATGACGATTTGGGTTGTTGTTTTAAAAGAAGTAATCTTTCTCCTACGGTAACTTTTCGTTCAAAGCCATCTCAATTAGAGCAAGAATCCATCATTGGATTCAGACGCCGCTCAGTTTCCCGGAGCTGTTAGTGCCCAGAGTCTGCCTGCCTCAGAGGGCTGGGATTCTGATAAGAAATCAGAAATGTAAAGGCAGGGATGAGAAATCTTGGGGCAGGGGGCAATAATAATTAGAATAGTCCTTTATTGGTTCACAGATCAGTGTTTAGGACCAGAAAGAAGTCAGCTTCCTATGAATAACGCAGCATAAACTTCATTGCCAAAATATTTCTTCGAGTAGGAGTTAGAGATTCTCATTTTGATTCTTTTGTTCTTCCAATAGTTATTTTCACACTGAGATGTTGAACATTTAGCTGTTTTCCTGTAGAAGAGAAACTACGCTAATACAATAGGTCTTTGTTCCTGCTTCTTTACCGAGTTGAGCAATAACATTGTGAAAAGAAACAGAAGTAAGCAAGCAGACTGATGGCATCACTCAGCTATTATGCTGTGTTCGCTTCACCATACAATTTGTGAGACTGGTTCAGTTCCCGTTCTGATGCAAAACTGTAATTTTATGTTGCAATATCAGAATTTGAGGAAGTTGTTCCTTTCATAAAGGAAACATCTTGAAGATAGGATTTCTGAAAGAGTACCACAGTCAGCAGTGAAGACTGTATCAGAATTTAAAAAATCTGAAAAATCTGCAAAGGATTATACTAAGCTATACCACTTAGGCGTCGTTCAATAGCTGTAAATAGAAGCACAAAACGAAAATGTGGGCCAGTGCATGGATCCAGCAAAAAAACGAAAACCCCAAACTATGTCAAAATTTAAAATCAAAGCGTCACCAGAAGTCTGCCGACTTTGTGTTTTTAAAGAGGTTAAAAAGCCTCTGATTAGAAAACAGAGAATTTAAAGATTCCATGGTATAATTCAGCGAGAGAGAAAGAAGGAAAGAGAGCCAGTGCAAGAACATTTGGGAGTGAGGCTGCCCATTCTTTGCCCAATGCAATTTTATTATTTAGCCTCTGTGGATTTTTTCCTGTGTCATATAGATGATAGACTTGACTTAGACATAATTTTTTTTTCTTGGTAAAAATTAAGTAATGCTTGAGCAATACAAAAATTCAAGTAAAGGTTTTTAAAAGATTTTCTCAGGAGTTTCTGTAAGTTTATATCTGAATTATTCAGCCTCAATTTGGATTTTCTATTATGAAATATCTCCTTTCACTAGTATTAAAACAATAATCCAAAATATTCCCATGCCCCATGTGTAATAATTTTTTTTTAATTGTAGATGATTTGGTATAGAAGCCAAAAGGAAGAGAAGAAGTAAGCAATTCTCTGGATGGCTTTAAATTCATGAGCCTCACATGGCCAAAAGCAGGGTCTCAAGCACTATTTTCTCCTTGACGCGATAACGGTCATTAATGTCCGGGGAGAGTACATAAAAAGGGTGTTTTGAACAGACTGCGATCAGTTTAAGTCCTAACAAAATGAATGGTGCAGAAACTGATGAATTCCACACCAGGCATTTCCACATATTCATCCATATTGTGAATGGAAAATACAAGATGTAATTACAATGTTGGCTGAGCTTAACTGACACTATGTCTATCCTGAGTTACCAACCACTTCCACTCCTTGCTATCCAAGCCCCCCAGCCCCCAAAAGGAGGGTATCTGTTCCTAGTTCTAATTTTAACTTGAAAAATCACATCTCAGGAAACCCAACATCCCTTTTAAGAGTAAGAACAATCAAAAAATGTATAATGTATTCAGTTCATAGCAGAGTGAATCATTGAGGCAACTTCCAAGATATGAAAATGTATCTCTTAAAGCTTAGACTTGGTTTTGTCAGAAAAGCAGTATTAAAAATAGCAAGCTGATTATATAACCGTGGGAGGGAAAAGTAAGGCATTAGCAAACAATGAAGGAAGGAAAAAAATAAATCTAAATACCATCTTTATGAAGGTATAAAGAAATGAAGTGCCCCATAATAAGAGTATACGTTTCCAGCCAATGAGCAATCTATGAAAAAAGATAGATGTATTTTCTTTGGAACTAATGAAGCACGAGTTACTAATAAATACTTGGAATTGCCTTGTACCTCCTCTCAAAGCATCACCCTAGGCTACTTTATTTCTTGTTGTGACTGTGGGTTTAAATCAAAGCAGGTATCCTTAGCACCATTTTGCAGAATCACAAAGCTGAGGCCTACATTTAATTCTCCTAATTTTCTTAACATCAACTCAGACCTCTTATCGGTTTCCTTTCTTTTTAAATACCCCAAGCCCCCGTCTAACATAAAAGACACATAAGTGTTTTGTAAGCATCTACTGAATGAAGAAACAATTTAATAACTATGTAGGCAAGGATATGCAAAAAGAAAAAAGAGTGTTCTCAAAGCAAATTTGTAGCTTCTATCTTAATTATTTTTATTTTTTTTTTTAAATTTTTGTTTTTTTTTGCAACGTTTATTTATTTTTTTTGGGACAGAGAGAGACAGAGCATGAACGGGGGAGGGGCAGAGAGAGAGGGAGACACAGAATCGGAAACAGGCTCCAGGCTCCGAGCCGTCAGCCCAGAGCCTGACGCGGGGCTCGAACTCGCGGACCGCGACATCGTGACCTGGCTGAAGTCGGACGCTTAACCGACTGCGCCACCCAGGCGCCCCATATCTTAATTATTTTTATTATGGATGTTACTAACAATCAGAAGGCATCCCAGATTGTCCAGTGTTCATTTATTCAACAAATATTAATCCACCACCACCACATGACAGGTGTGCAGATACGAAGATGAACAACACAGTTTGTGCTCTCAAGAAACTCAAGGGACTAAAAGACGATGCCCCTACAATTATAAAATGATATGGTAAGTACAATAATAGAGACAGCGACAGTATATTACAATAGTTCCAAGGAAAAACACCAAATACAGCAAGATGCTGTGGCAGAGATTTAGAGGTAGCTCCTCGGAAAAGGTTATGCAGGTAAATAGGGATTTCGAGTGGAGGGGTTGCACTGGGGTCCCCGAGACCCTCCTCGGGTTTTATGGTTCTCTAGAAGGACATATGGACTCAGCATATACTCACAGCTGTGAAGTATTACAGTGAAAGGATACAAAGAGAACCCCCTGGGCGGGGTTCCAGGAGAAACCACAAATAAGCTTCCAAGAGTCTTCTCCCAACTGGGTCACCCAGGGTCTGCTTAATTCACCCAGCAGAGTTGTGACAACATGTGTGAAATGTTGTCAACCAGGGAAGCTTGTTAGAGACACAGAGCCCAGGAGTTTTACTGGAGGACAGCCACACAGGCATCCTCTATCTAGAACATACCAACATTCCAGACTCTCAGAAGGAAAATGAGTGTTCAGCATGAACCATATTATTTGCATAATTATCAGCTCTAAGAATGGTTGGAACCCTCCTGAAATCCACATTTCCAGATGCCAGCCAGGGACAACCTTGTAACCAGGCCTTACAAATGATAGCTGTTAGGACTGCTATATCAACTCTTTTTTGCACAAGGGGTTAACATGAACAACTTCAGATAAGCAAAAAATAGCTAGAGGCTTTTAAGAGTGGAAGGAAGATCAATTAGGGGCGCCTAGGTAACTCAGTTAAGTGTATAACTCTTGATTTTGGCTCAGGTCTTGATCTTGTGGGTCATGATTTCTGGCTCCATACTCACAGCTTGGAGCCTGCTTGGGATTCTCTCTCTCTCCGTCTCTCTCTGCCCCTCCCCCACTCATGTGCCCACATTCTCTGTCTCTCTGTCTCTGTCTCTCTCTCTCTCTCTCTCAAAATACATAAATAAACTTAAAAATAAAACAGAGCTAATGAAGAGTTCTCAGTAGGAGAGGGACAAAGCCAATAGTTGGAAAATCTAATATTTAAAAATTTTTTTATGTTTATTTATTTTTGAGAGAGAGAGAGAGCATGAGTGGGGGAGGAGCAGAGAAGGGGGAGACACAGAATCCCAAGCAGGCTTCAGGCTCTGAGCTGTCAGCACAGAACCCAATGCAGGGCTTGAACCCATGAACCATGAGATCATGACCTGAGCCGAAGTCGGACGCTTAACTGACTGAGTCATCCGGGCTCCCCATGGAAAATCTAATATGTTTAATTGATGAGAATCTCAAAAGAGAAACTGCTCCTCCCTTCCCCTATGTACCAAGACAACATAGTGTGCTCTGAAGAGCGTAGACCTAAGCCTTAGACTCCTATGTTCTAATCCCAGATCTGTCACCGACTAGCTGTGACCTTGGACAAGTCAACCCCCAATACTTCAATTTATTCATCTCTAAAAATGGATAATACTAGTAAGTCAGTTCATGGGCATTTATGTGGGAATTAAATGAGCTACCTAATATTTCATCCATCGAAGGCACAGTCAACGTATAAGTCACATCAGAAAAAAAGAAAATACAACCGATTAAACTATGGCTCACCGCCTTCTTATCACTAAAAATTTTCATTTTCGTTATGATTTAGACAGCTCCAATATTACTATTATACATACATAAAAAGGAAAACACAGTGAAATAAATTGGTTGTTGCTTTATTATGAGTGGTCCTCCTATACCATTTGCTTCACGAACATTACATTTTACTGACTTTTCTTAACTTTTCTGGACAGACACTACCTTTTGATTTTTGTGCTGAATCATAATGTAATCATTTTTGCGATATTTCGCACTGAAACTCAACATAGGTACCAAAACTGCGTCTGACTCAGCAGACGTGGTGACGGTGTGGATAGCCAGCCATGACGAAGGTCGTGCAGATAGGCAACAACGACTGTGCCATGACTTCTGCCTGGCCGACAGCAATTACAAGATGCCACAGCTTCTAAGCCATGTTCCATTTTCAGAGATGTTAAAATGTGGGGTCAGGGGGCAGAAATGTCCATCTTAAAATAACTGAAAGGCGGTAATAGAAGAGGTGGATTATTATGAGCCTAATGAAGCTTCAGCCTCTCAATTGCATAGGCGCTTCCCAAAGTCCTGCCTAGAACCCTAAGAATGTTATTCACACAGTCACATTGTTTTGAAAATTTTGCTTATATTTTAAAAAATAAAAATAATTAAAAATCAACGATCTAAACTTTGACTTAAAGAAGCTAGGAAAAGAAGAGCATATTAAACCGAAAGTAAATAGAGAAAATAATACAATAATTAGGAAATCAGTAAACTAGAAAACAGAAAAATCAACAAAGTCAAAAGTTGGTTCCTTGAAAATATTTGTAAAATTGATGAACCCCTAGCAAGACTGATAAAGCAAAGAAAGGAGGGAAGATGTAAGTCACTAATATCAAGAATGGAAACTGGGATATGACTTGATGAATATTTAAAAAGATAAGAGGATACTATGCACAACCAAATGCCAATAAATTTGACAACTTAGATGAAATGAAAAATTCCTTGAAAAACACACCTTAACAAAACTGACATAGGAATAAATGGAAAATCTGAAGTAGCCCCATATGTAGTGGACAGAATCTAATAATTACCCAACAATACTTCCTAGTATTCATGCCCTTATGTAATTCCTTTCCCTTTAGAGTGGCTGGGACCTCTATGACTTGCTTCTAATCATATACAGCAAAACAGAGGGAATGTCACTTCTTTGATTGTGTTATATAAGATTGTGACTCCTGTCATGCTAACAGACTCTCTACAGATGCTCTCATTTGTCAGCTTAGTGAAACTGCCAGGTACAGAGGTTCACATGACAAGAAATTGAGGGAGCCTCCAACCAACAGCTAGCAAGGAATTGAGACGCATATTTTCTGAAAGAACTAAATCCCACCAATACCCGCATAAGCTTGGAAGCAGATCTTTCTTCAGTTGAGCCATGGAGACTTCAGTCCTGTCCAGCACCTCAACTGCACCCTTGTGAGAAAGGCTGAAGGAGAGAACTCAACTAAACCATGCCTATCTTCCTCATTCACAGAAAGTGTGAGGTAATAAATACCTGATGTTTTAAGCTACTAAGTGTGTGGTAATTACTTACACCTGGAGGACAGGCCTGGGTCAGAACAAGAGACATTGTCCCCAGGCTTCCTCACACCTGCCACATTTTCCCATCTTTCCTTCTTCTAAGAGTGAAAACTGTCCTTTCTCAGTCTGATCAATCTTCTTCCTCAGGCCACAGGGTGACTTCTCCAATATGGAGGGCGATGAACACAATTCATGAGGGGGACAGAGGGTCAGATGGAGGCAGGATACCTAGGGGGGGGTGGTGAAGGGTGTTAAAGCTCTCTCTGGAGGCAGCAGAAGACCGAGGAAGCAGAGGCACACCCAAGATGTTCTGTTCCCTCCCTCAGAAGGCCATCCCAGCAAAAATAAATAAAACTCATTTTTTATTGAATGTGCAATAATGTTCTCACTTCAAAACTTCAGGGCCAGAAGACTTCAATGGTGAATACTATCAAACAACTAAGGAAGAAATAATACTAATCCCACAAAAACTTATTTAAGCATACAGAAGAAGAAGAAATACTTTCCAACAGATTTTATGAGGCCAGCATAACCTCGAAATCAAGATCTGACAAGGTTTTTACAAGAGAAGAAAATTACAGATGAATATGTTTCCTGAAGATGGATATAAAAATCCTCCACAAAATATTAGCAAATTAAATCCAGAAATATATAAAAGAGAAAACATACCATGAACAAATAAATGGATTTGCTCCAGGAATGGAAGGTCAGGTCAACATTTGAAAATCAATCAATGTAATTCACATTAGCAGAAGATGGGTGGGGGGGGTGGGGGGGACAGGGAGGATCATTTAAATAGAAGCTGAAAAAGGGGTGCCTGGATGGCTCAATCAGTTAAGTGCCCAACTTCAGCTCAGTGAGTTCAAGCCCAGTATTGTGGCTGCTTCAGATCCTCTGTCCCCTTCTCTCTCTGCCCCTCCCCTGCTCATTCTCTCTCTCACTCTCTCTCAAAGTAAATAAACATTAAAAAAAAAAAAAAAGAAGCAGGAAAAAAAATTGGCAACACCAATCTATGATTAAAAACTCTCAGCCAACTAAGAATAAAAGGGAATTTCCTCACTCTGATGAAGATATCTAAGAAAAACCTATAGCTAACATCATATTTAATTGTCAAAGGTTAAGATTGGAGACAGGGTAAATATGACTCTTCTTATTATTTCATTTTACCATTGTATTAGAAGCTCTAACTAGTGCAATAAAGGAAGACAAATACATAAAAGACAGAACCATTGAAAAAATAATAAAACTGGCATTAGACATAGACAATATAAGCCCCACGAATCCACAAAAATGACAACTGATAAGTAAATTGAGTAAGTAAGGTTACAGAATACAAGGTCAATATTAAAAATCAATTTCATTTCTATATATTAGCAATGAACAATTGGAGCATGAAATTAAAAAAAAAATGCAATATACAATAGTACCAAAAAAATCAAATACCTAGGAAAAAATTTAATAAAAATATGCAAAGCACCATACCGAATGCTATAAAACACAGCTCAGTAAAGTTAATAAAGACATAAATAGGTGGAGAGATATATCATACCCATGGGTTGCAAGACTATAGTGTTTCTATGCCCATTCTTCCCACACTTATATATATCTTTTACCCAGTGCAATCTCTATCAAAATTCCAGCAGGCTTTTTTGAAGCAATTGACAAGTTAATTCTAAATGTCAAATGGAATAGGACAGATACAGAATAGTATAATACATCTTTAAAAAAGGAATAAGCCAGAGGACTTATATTACCTGATTCCAAGACTTATTATAAACCACAAAAATCAAGATACCATGGTACTAATACAGACTATCAAATCAATGGAAAAGTCAGTCAAGAAATAGACCCTCAGAGGGACCAAACATAAAAGACTCTTAAATACAGAGAATAAACTGGGGGTTGCTGGAGGGGTAGTGGGTAGGGGGATGGGCTAAATGGGTAAGGGGCATTGAGGAAGACACTTGGGATGAGCACTGTGTGTTGTACATAGGGTATGAATCACTGGAATCTACTCCTGAAATCATTATCGTACTATATGCTAACTTGGATATAAATTAAAAAATAAATAAGTAAAATATAAAAAAAAAGAAAAGGAAAGAAATAGACCCTCATATATAAGGCTAATTGATTTTAGACCACAGTACCAATTTAATGGGGAAAGAACATCTTTTTAACAAATGGTTTGGGAACAACCAGATAGCTATATGAAAAACTTATAACAAATCTGAGTCCCTATTTCACTCCATGCACAAAAGTTAATTCTAAATGGATCACAGACATAAACAAACAAACAAAAACCAAACCCAGAACCATAAAGCTTCTAAAAGAAAACACAGACACAAGAGAATGTTTTTACAAACCTGAGCTAAGCAAAGATATCTTGGACAGGACATGAAAAGCAATTCCCATCAAAGAAATATTTGATAAATTAGACTTGATCAAAATGATTTTTTTCTGCTTATCAAAAGACACCATTGAGGAAATGAATTCCCACAAATTGGGAAAAACTATTTAAAACACCTATGTATATTGTATGTCTATTTGAAAGGGCATGTAAATATATAAACACATAAAGAATACATAAACAACTCCTACAAATCAAGAATAAAAGGACAGCTAACTTTAAAAGAGCAAAAGACTGGGACACTTTACAAAAGAATATAAACAAATGGTCAATAAGTGCCCATCAGTGCTCAATATCAGGAAAATGCAAATTAAATCCACAATATGATACCACACCCATTATAGTGAAGAAATTTTTAAATATTGAAATATCCTCACCAAATATCAGTAAGGATGTGGAGAAGCTAGAACTCTCATAGTGGTGGACGTGTACAATGGGGCGACCACTTTAAAGAACTGCATGGCAGTTTCCTGTAAAGTCAAATACACATCCATCCTATAAACCTGGAAATCCATCCTAGAGACTTACCAAGAGAAAATTATCCACAAAAACAATTGCACTAGACTGTCAATAGGCCAAAACTTGGAAACAACTGAAGCGTCTATCAACAAAACAATGGGAGCACCTGGGTGGCTTGAACATCGAGCTTCAGCTCAGGTCATGATCTCTCGGTCCATGAGTTCAGACCCTGCGTCAGGCTCTGCACTGACAGTGAGGAGTCTGCTTGAGATTCTCTCCCCGCCCCCTCTGCCCTACCCCATTGCGCTCTCCGGCTCTCTCTCTCCAAATAAATAAACTTTAAAAACAACCCAAAACAATGGATAAACAAATTGTATTATATTCATAAAACAGAATGCTACTCAGTCATAAAACAGTGAAGTACCAATTCAAGCGACAACACAAATGAATTTCAAAAACATTAAGATGAGAAAAAGAATCCTGATGCAAAAATATCCTGCCTGTTTTCATTTGTCTGAATTCTAATAATGGGAAAAACCAATCTATGGAGATGGAAGTAGGAAGTGGTTGAATTCAAGCATGGGGTGGGACCTGATGAGGAGATGTGAGCAAACTTTGAGGGTGGTGAAAATGTTCTGTGTTTGGTGGGAGCAGTGCTTCCAGGGTTGGAAAGAATTGTCAGAGCTCATCAAATGAACAACTGAGATGTGTGCATTTCATTGTATGTTAATTATATGTCAATTAAAAATTTTAAATTCCGGGGCGCCTGGGTGGCTCAGTCACTTAAGCGTCCAACTTCGGCTCAGGTCATGATCTCACGGTCCGTGGGTTCGAGCCCCGTGTCGGGCTCTGTGCTGACAGCTCAGAGCCTGGAGCCTGCTTCGGATTCTGTGTCTCCCTCTCTCTCTGACCCTCCCCCGTTCATGCTCTGTCTCTCTCTGTCTCAAAAATAAATAAACATTAAAAATTTTTTTTTTAATTTTAAATTCCAAATCAGCAAGCATATATTAACAAACCTACTATTTAGAAGGCACTACTGGAAAAATGCCACATGTTTGAAATTGAGAGGAAGATAGATAGATACACACCTTTAGCCACGTAGCCCTATTTCTGCCAGCTGGTTAGTTAACAAAAGTTTTATGAAACCTGTATAGTTCACAGCTAATGCACAATTAGGAAATAGTTTTGTTCTTAAAACTCAGAAGAAAAAAAACAACTAGACTTATTCCTACACCTAAACGAAAAACACCTGCCAAGAAATTAGTTTCCTTGAAATGAAAAACCCAAGGCCATCAAGCAGGTAGGAAACACTAGAAGTAAATAAAAGGTCAACAGGGGAGGGAGGATAGGATTGATCACCCAAAGGCCCTTTGGCTAGGACACCTGTGACCTCTCCTAGTCATAAAGTGACTGACTTTCTCGTTGCCACTCGTGGCTCCCAGAAAGTTTCTCATCACAAAGACCAAGGCCTTCTCCAATTCACACTCTGCAAGTAAAATAGTGGGAAAACCTATTCAGTGAGCTTTCAAAACCCAGAATGAGGTAATTTCTGTGACTTAATGACTTAGTTATTGCAATGGGGGGTGGTGGTGAAGGGGGCTCTTTATGAAAGCATTTGAACTTGTTACCCTGATCAGTTTATATTTGTATTTCTGTGAATTTTTGGCTGCTGCTTAACTTAAATATTTTGTTTTAAGATGAAATTAGTGAATTTAAGTATATTCTGGGATCAAGCCTAGAATGATCTACCTTTGCATTTGTTTTTTCTTAATTTTTTTTAACGTTTATTTATTTTTGAGACAGAGCATGAACGGGGGAGGGTCAGAGAGAGAGGGAGACACAGAATCCGAAACAGGCTCCAGGCTCTGAGCGGTCAGCACAGAGCCCGACGCGGGGCTTGAACTCACGAACCGCGAGATCATGACCTGAGCCGAAGTCGGACGCTTAAGCGACTGAGCCACCCAGGTGCCCCTACCTTTGCATTTGATTAAACATCTTCGCCATAATTTATTTATCGTTCTGGAGGCTGTCTATGATTGAGGAAACATTGTGCACTATTTTTTTAACCTCTCTAGAAGCCATGGGGACATACCACTTGGTACATAGGTGCCCAATAAATACTTGTTGAATGAATAAATGAATATATGTCATGGTCAAAACCAATACTTCATAATGATGTATCTCAAATCCAGAGCTGAACATAGTTCAAAACAGTGTTCAGGGGTGCCCTGGGTGGCTCAGTCGGTTGAACATCCGACTTTTGATTTTGGCTCGGGTCATGATCCCAAGGTCATGGAATCAAGCCTCGCGTCAAGCTCTGCACTGAGCATGGAGCCTGCTTGATATTCTCTCTCCCTCTCTCTCTCTCTTTTTCTTTCTCTCTCTCTCTCTCTCCCTCTGCCTCTCTCCCCATTCACACTCTCTCTTTCTCCCCCTCTAAAATAAAAATAAATAAATAAAATAATGCATGGATTATGGGCTCTGGAATCAGTCTCCAACGTTTTGATTCTCCAGTTCCAAAATTATGAGGTTATGAGATGATGGGAAAACTTCCTAATTTTTCTAAGTCTCAATTTTGTCCTTTGTAAAATGGGGATTAAAACCATTCCCACTTAATATAATTATAATATAGATAATATTTACAATGCATTTTATAGCTGGCCTGTAAAAATCACCCAACAAGTACTTGCTGCTATTATTTTTAAGGTGTTTACCATCACTGTTTTATATTATTTTGTTATAGTATAATAGCTAACAGCACAAACTCTGGAGCCCCCTCCTCTGGTCGTTAGTTTTCACATCTATAAGACTATGGGTCATAGTGATAGGACCCACTGCATAGGAGTGTTATCAGGATCAAATAAGTTAACAAGTGACATGCCCACAACTATAAAAACATCAGTAGAGTTAGTTGTTCAAATTGGTGGTGATGGCATTAAGTGGTATGTCCTACTGGGTAAGTGTGCTTTCAGTGTTGCCTGGATTTGAACCCCAGCTCTGTCCGTTACTTTGCTATGTGCTCTCAAACACGTTAATTAACCATTCTGTGCCTCAGTTTCCTCGCGTGCAAAGAGAAAATAATAATAGTACCCACCACATGAAATTGTAGTTAGGATCAATGGGGAGAATATGTGTAGAGCACTTAGATTAGGGCCCGGCAGAGAACAAGTAACGCACATTCATGGTATTGTTATGGAGTGGCTATCATCCCCATCATCATTTCTGCCAGAGGAACCCCTATTTATAGTCTGAAAACATAAACAGATAAAAGCTCCGTCTAAAATGAAGGCATAGGCAGGATTCTCACAGAGCACGTCTTTCGTTCACAAACGTAACAGTTCACTGTTCTAAGGTCCTACATCTCTGAGATGTTTTCTCATTTTCCTAACCATCCAGATAGCTCAAAACATCCCACCATCAAAGGCAACCCTTCTGCATTAGCTTTGGAGGCCATTTTCTCACTAACTCAGTTATTACTTTTTTATTATTTTATTTTATTTTATTTTATTTTATTTTTAGAGAGAGAGAGAAATAGAGCACAAGTGGGAGGGAGAGGGAAAGAATCTCAAGCAGGCTCCATGTTCAGCACAGAGCCCAACATAGGGCTCAATCCCATAACTCTGGGATCATGACCTGAGCCAAAATGAAGAGTCGGATGCTCAACCCACTGAGCCACCCAGGTGCCTCTAGTTATTCCTTTAAAACTAAAAGTATAATAACTGCAAATCCTTCCCTGTGAAGATCAAGATATGTGATTTCTGATCCTGAAATTGCCACCAAATTAAATATCCTTGGCTAACTCATCAGTTCTCTGAGTCGTGCACATTCTTCCTCAGGAAGCACGTCCACAAACTAACCTATAAACTTATATATGCCCAAGGCTGTGCGTAAAAAATAAACCAACTCAGGGCACCAAACAAATACTGTGCATTGTTATAATTATTATCATTAAAATTCCAAGGAACTGCATCAGGGATGTGGTTGCTGTGGACCCTCAGCATTATTGGCCAAAGCTGGCCATTGTAAATCTGCTGTGCCCCCTTAACTCTGTCAAGTGGGCAAACATTATTCAATAGTTACCAGAAAAAAAAAATAGAATTGAACACAACAAAGCTGAGCTGGAAGAGCTGTTAGAGACCAATCTGGATAAGGATAGAAAATGAGAGTAAAAGATGTTAAATAGCTTGATCAACACTATAAATTTTTTCAGGTAAATTTATCAGTAAGATAATAGTGATAGTAATAAGAATATCTTATTCAGAAAGGCTTTGCAGTTTTCATAGCACTTTTAGACATATTGTATTTGATCCTCATGTCAACTTGATGAGGCAGAAAAAAAGTAAGTATTATTATCTACATTTTATAGGTAAGGAAACAGGTTAAGAGTGGTTACATGATTTAACCAAAGTAACCTGGCATATACAGAGCACAGCAGAGATCAAAAGTCAGTTTACCTGGATTCCTGTCTCCTGCTTTTATCTACTGTCTTAGACTATAATAGCAAGTCACCAAAAACAACAACAACAACAACAACAACAACAACAACAACAACAACAAAAGCTATGTGCTATTATGGTCTGAATGTGTACCCTCAACATTCACATGGCAAAATCCTAACTCCCAAAGATCATTGGGAGGAGGAAATTTTGGGAGATGCTTAGGTCATACAAATGGAGCCCTCATGAATGGGATTGGTGCCTTATAAACGAGGCTCCAGAGAGATCCCTAGCCCCTCCCACCATGTGAGGACACAGCAAGAAGGCACTAGCTATGAACCAGGAGGAGGGCCTCCAGCAGAACATGATCCTGTTGGTGACATGTTCTTAGACTTCCCAGAACAGTGAGAAATAAATGTGTATTGTTTACAAGCTGCCTGGTCTGTAGTGTTTTGTTACAGCAGCCTGTAAGATTAAGACATTATGTTTCAAGTGTGTGGCTTTACTATTTGCTTTGTGGTAGGAAGAATGCAGAATCTTTCTTATGCATTTTCCTAGTATTGTAGAGACAGAGGGATCTCTGAGACTTTATCTGTTTTATCCTCCTGTATCAAAGCAGGATTTCACATAGGTCATATCTGGCAGACCAGGCATCTATTTGAAGATAGAGTGTTTTCAAAATCCTCAAGGAATGTAATTTCAACCAACTTCATCCACAATATATTTTTTTACAAAATAATTTGACCAAATTGCTAAGTCTTTTATACTCTGCCTAATATTTTATGGAATTTGTAGAAAACTAAGATTTCTTTTGTATTCTCATTCAGAACAATCCAGCTATTCTAAAAGTGATAAGTATGTTTAAGCATCAATATATATTTTGTTTTAAAATACCAAAACTAAATGGTGGCTTACATACTTATAAAGGGCCCAGATTAACCTATTCCTATTAGCAAGTGACTTGAGCCAATAAATGCCCTTAACTTTTTAGTCATTCTGACACTAAGTGCCTGGTTTAAATGCAGCATATGCAGTGTGTGTGTGTGTGTGTGTGTGTGTGTGTGTGTGTATGTGCATGTAGCAGGCAGCAGATGTTGGCCCTTTCATGAGGCAGAGACAATAGAGAGAGGGAGGAGGTCTTTCTCTGGCCACACAGACCACAGACATGTGGCATTACTGTGGCCAGCCTAGCAAGAGATAGTCAATGATACACTGGCAGGATCCAAGGGGATTGGGAATGTGTCCCACTGCTCTAAGGAGTCCTCTTCTTCACTTGCCCAGTGGTCCAGTCACATAAAAGACTCAGAAAACCCAAGCTTTGAAATTAAGGCTCCTAGGAGCTAGTAGATCAGGCCACCATGACCTAGAGACAGAAAAACCTATGCCAGTCAGTCATAGCCCTATTGATGCCTAAGGATACCCTGTGCCTTCAGATTGAGCAGCTGTTCCTTTACTGTGATGTCCACCATTATTGACAGATTACATTTCAGAGAAGTGCCACCCACCCTAATAGAAAGCTGCCAGCTCCAGCCCCTGTCACACATTAGTCCTTAGCCACCAGAAGGGGAAGTATGGTGCTCAAAGTGTCTGGCTGACTGGTCCTGCGTTAGAGATGAACAGTCACAGTCTGAGGGGCTAATGGCAGGTACAAAGACCAGATTCTAGGCCATTTTGTCAACTTACTGCCTTGTCCTAACCCCTGGCTCCTTTCTTGGGATATCAATAATCTAAGAGACCACTGCCATTAAACTGGGCACGGCGAGAAACTGGTGCTTTCCGTTACTTGATGTCTATATTTTCCTTTGTTTCCAGGCTTTTATCAGCCAGAGTCTGATAAAAAAGTCTGCAAACGCAGGATTTCTCTTGATCTCAACTATCTGCCACCATCATTGTCTACCTGTCTTGCTGAGTACTGAATTCCCCTTGCTCTAATATCAACCACTACAAATTCTTAGGTAAGTTCATTTAGCAATAAACCCAAGGGGTTGGCCCCATGTTGCAAATATGATTATATATAATGCGGAATTTACATTTTATGTCCTTATCTCTCTCCAAACTCAAGAACAAGATGTTCTACAAGTGTATGGACACCAACTCAGAGAAGGAGGCCATCAAGCTTTTCATTCCCCCTATAAGGGTCCCAGATCTTTCTAAAAAATAGGTACTCTACTTCTGCCAGGAAACCCCAGTGATCCATGTGAATATTACCTGTCTAAGAACATTATCAGTGCCCAATGATCCAGAGGCTCCAAAAAGACAGTCTTTACAAAATGAGATGTCCAGGACACCTACAACCCTATCGATATCTGATGATAAGTAAAAGGTGACCTTTCAACTTTACCACAACCCAGCTTTCACTGAAAAACATCTTAAACATCTTAACCTCCTGAAACTAAGGAGACATGACCTGATGATATGCCAACATGCTCGGTCTAGCTGACATTTCATGATCCAGAGACTTTATCAACTACCCAATGCTACCACCTCCAGGTCAATTCTAAGATATGTGTATTTGAAAACACTGAGGTGGTGTTCTGGAATAAAATCTGTCCACCAGAAGGTTCCCAGAAAGGAGTTCTGCCCCAGATGTCATTAGGGCAACCCGACACCGAGCCACTCCAGGTTACACGGGTCTCTGTCTTTGGCCACTTATTCTCTACTGTTTTTGTATATTTTTCTCTAGTAATTTTGTTTTCTGGTGTGGCCCAAAGGCCACTGCTGCATCCCGGGAAAGGAAGACCTTATTTTTCTTTACTCCAAACATCATGCACTCTCCAATATGGCGAGTAGGTCTAGAGAGGTTTAGTACCGGGAGCCTCTATTTCCACTTGAGTTGGTATTCTTCTGGATGTCTGACTCCTGAAAATCTCATATTGCCTCTTAGCTTATCCCATTACAGGCTATTAGACTATAGCAGGTGACATTGTTCTGGAATCCTGGGGTGGGGGGGGGGATGTCATCATTTTTCAAGCACTTTTCCTTTTCCATTTCACAAGTATCAGGTACGTCAAAATAGTAGATAAAAGCCCTACATTAGAAACAAGAATATGAGAGATTTCATCTCCACCAACCTGTTACTGCCACCCCTGCTTACTGAAGAGATTTCCTGCTTCTGTGGACTGTTGTGCTACAGAAAATTCAACTGCAGCTCCTGGAAGGTCTCGAAACTCATAAGAGAACTGTTCAATATTGTCCAAGTTTTGATTTACCCATCCTAAGGCTAACAATCAATTATTATAAATTGGATCCTTGAAGAATAACTGCCTAGTTCCCACTGCCCAGTTCCCACACATAGCAAACCCAGCCACATCCTTGGCTTATGTACTCACCACACTCTTCAACCCACAGCACTCCTTTTAACAGCAACTAGAGCTTCCAGCCATATGAACCCTCCCTTTCCTCATATTACATTCAGTAGGAAACAACGTGTCCTTAGAATGACCCTTAGGAAATCCATGGGTAAGCCGAGGAGTGGGATCATCATTTAACAGAAGTTCCTGGATACGCTGTTTCATGGGAGGCAGTCTGGCTTTTCTCTAAACCCATACATACCACTAAGCCCCAGAAAGAAGCTGGGGAGGGATATATGTGGTTTTTCACTAATGCTTTTGGTCTTCCAAGTACAATTTCCTTTTTCCCTGAACATCCTCCTCATATTCTGCTTACCATACTCTACTTAACAAAGGGAGTACTCAGGAAGGAAGCACCAGTGTCTCAGTCCATTCTAGCTGCCAGCACAAAGCTCTATAGACTGGGTGGCTTATAAACGATAGAAATTTCTGTCTCACGGTTCTGGAGGCTGGAAGTCTGAGATTGGGGTGCCAGCATGGTCCGGTGCTAGTGAGAGCCCTCTTCTGGGTCTCAGATGGTATCTTCACACAGCAGACAGCAGAAGGAAGCAAGATTCAGTAATTGTTATAAGGGCACTAATTCCAATAGGGGAGGCTCCACCCTCATGATATCATCTAATCCCAATTACCACCCAAAGGCCCCACCTCCAAACACCATCACATAGTGTGTGTGTGTGTGGGGGGGGGGTGCTTAACATATAAATTTGGGGGGACACAAATATTTAGTCTATAACACCAAGATCCACCGTACACTGAGATGTGTTGGCCAGCTTGAATACTTGATCATTTGAAAAGTGCACAGCCCAGACTGCTAGACATAGGAGTTTAACTCTACCGTCACATCATTCCTCATCAGGTCTTAACTCTGAGTGTATCAGGAAAACCCCAGCCCATTTATACCTTCAAGCTAGTTCAGTACTCTCAACAACTATAATATTTTACCTCCTATTTGCCCTAAACTTGTCTTATCTTATTTCTGTAACATAGAGAAGATAGTTTCACCTGTTTTCAATGTGTTCCCTGACACTGAAAATGTAGTCTCAATCTCATTTTTAAATATATTAACTAGGGTTATGTATTTCATAACTGATAGTATCTAGTTTATTTTTTTTTAATTTTTTATTTTTTTTATATATATATATGAAATTTATTGACAAATTGGTTTCCATACAACACCCAGTGCTCATCCCAAAAGGTGCCTTCCTCAACACCCATCACCCACCCTCCCCTCCCTCCCACCCCCCATCAACCCTCAGTTTGTTCTCAGTTTTTAACAGTCTCTTATGCTTTGGCTCTCTCCCACTCTAACGTCTTTTTTTTTTTTTTTTTCCTTCCCCTCCCCCATGGGTTCCTGTTGAGTTTCTCAGGACCCACATAAGAGTGAAACCATATGGTATCTGTCTTTCTCTGTATGGCTTATTTCACTTAGCATCACACTCTCCAGTTCCATCCACGTTGCTACAAAAGGCCATATTTCATTTTTTCTCATTGCTACGTAGTATTCCATTGTGTATATAAACCACAATTTCTTTATCCATTCATCAGTTGATGGACATTTAGGCTCTTTCCATAATTTGGCTATTGTTGAGAGTGCTGCTATGAACATTGGGGTACAAGTGCCCCTATGCATCAGTACTCCTGTATCCCTTGGGTAAATTCCTAGCAGTGCTATTGCTGGGTCATAGGGTAGGTCTATTTTTAATTTTCTGAGGAACCTCCACACTGCTTTCCAGAGCGGCTGCACCAATTTGCATTCCCACCAACAGTGCAAGAGGGTTCCCGTTTCTCCACATCCTCTCCAGCATCTATAGTCTCCTGATTTGTTCATTTTGGCCACTCTGACTGGCGTGAGGTGGTACCTGAGTGTGGTTTTGATTTGTATTTCCCTGATAAGGAGCGACGCTGAACATCTTTTCATGTGCCTGTTGGCCATCTGGATGTCTTCTTTAGAGAAGTGTCTATTCATGTTTTCTGCCCATTTCTTCACTGGGTTATTTGTTTTTCGGGTGTGGAGTTTGGTGAGCTCTTTATAGATTTTAGATGATAGTATCTAGTTTAAAAGGTAGCTTTCTCTCTATAGAGGAAATTTTCTTGATTTGGGTCTTCAATCGGGCTACCCATTATCAGTTCATAAGATCCATGACTACTTTTCCAGAAAGTTTAAGTAGACTCTTAGAGGAGCAGAATGAATATCAGATATTGACACATTCATGATTTAAGGCACTGGCAATGAGAGGTATATAAATCATTGTATTAATATGTGGAAAACAACTTTGAGTGAATCATAAATTCTTTCTATCCTGAAGCCCAGAACAGTCTGGCACTAGGGGGAAAAAGTCAGAGATTCCTCTTTCCCTTCTTCCCATAATTTTCTTGCAAATAGCATATTCACTGAAACGTATTCCAGTATTTCTTGAGAGCTCAGTTACAAAGATGGAATCTTAGAAGGAGAAGTAGGCTATACGATTAAAATATTAATTGATAGTTACCGTAATATTCCTTCCAAGAAATAATCTCTTTCTCATGTTCAAAAATAAAACTAGAAAAGCTTATTATTTCAGTTAACCAAATTCAAATAGTTTCTGGACAGTTAAATATGGCATTTTGTAGGCCATAAAAAGAAGCAACATACTGTTTCTGATCTTAAAAGAACACAAATTTGGTCAGAAAAACAGTAGAAGTATACATATGCTAAAATACAGTAAATTTTTTAAAATACAGGATCACATTCTTTTGAGACCAACAAAAAAGATTTTAAGCTTCATGGAGATGGAAACTTCAAATCAGGTCTTGAGAAATTAGGTAAGATTTCCAGAAGTTGCTCTCTGGAAAGGATTTAAGTAAATCTGGGGGAAATAAGTAAATTCTGTGATTAATTATGTGTCAACAGCTGAACTTAGAGGTTCCAAAATGAGAGAACAATTAGATTGTTGCATATAATAAATAAATAAATAAATAAATAAATAAATAAATAAATAAATAGTATATGCACAAGTAATAAGTAATTTTTTTACACAAGTAAAAGTGAAACTTTTCGGCTGTTTCATTCTGGAAGGTTGTTGCCCTCCACAAGAACACTTGATGTTACCCTCTGGCAAGATACAGCTGGAACTCTGAAGTTGAGTGTCAGTGGTTTAAATTAAGAAACAGCTTGTGATATTAAAATTAAGACACTTTTGAATAAAGCAACAAGACATATCACAAACTTCACAGAGATATAGAGCCTTTCATATGGTTCAGCAAATACAGGAACAGGATTCTCTTTATTTATTAATTTGATATGCATTCATTAGGTACCAACTGTCTACCCCATATTGCACTAATTACCAGGAAGATGTAAAAGAAAGCATGGAAATAGTCCTTTCCCAACAGGTTGCCTAATATCTAAGAGGTGAAATAAAATGTGTAAAAATAAAGTGGAAAGAAATTTCTGGACAAAATATGAGGAATTGAGAAATGCAAATGCTACCTACAGTTTTTCTCTCTCCCAGGGGGCTCACAGCACATCATAATTACCTGGCAGAAAGTATCATTCTCATAAGCATTTCGCAATGTGATTGGCAAGGGATGCAGAGAATCTAAGCGATCTGCATAAAAACCTTGTGAGCTGAGTGGGAGAACTAGAAATTAGTTTTCTATATAGTACATTGCAAGGAATACTGGTAGGTCCAGAGTCAGAAGTCCTCAAGGTTATTTTTCCCTGTACTTTTGAGGCATCAGGTGATTCCAGGAAAGTTATTTCACTTCTCTGAAATAAGGTTTCTCCATCTGGGGGTGATATCCTGGGATATCTACCTTGCCTATCTCACAGGGCTTCTATGTGAATGGAATGAGTTGGGGTGGGGAGAGGTGAGAATTTTAAAGAGCTGTGCAATGCACAAAACATTTTATAAGTATATTGTAGGATATCTTTATGATTGATCGATTGATTGTGAGCCTATGTGCAGTGTCTGTGAAAGGCGTGTTCTCAAAAAACTGATGGTACAGAGGAGAAATCTGCTATTCCAGTTGCTAAACGTTCCAATAGGCACAGTGTTACACTTTGGGTGGCAGAAGAAGTGAGAAGAAGAGCTGAAAAGTAGATTAAAAAAAACAGCCTCGGGGCACCTGGGTGGCGCAGTCGGTTAAGCGTCCGACTTCAGCCAGGTCACGATCTCGCGGTCCGTGAGTTCGAGCCCCGCGTCGGGCTCTGGGCTGATGGCTCAGAGCCTGGAGCCTGTTTCCGATTCTGTGTCTCCCTCTCTCTCTGCCCCTCCCCCGTTCATGCTCTGTCTCTCTCTGTCCCAAAAATAAATAAACGTTGAAAAAAAAAATTAAAAAAAAAAACAAAACAAAAAACAAACAGCCTCAGGTGCCCAGGCACAAATGCTAGAGGATAATAGAGACAGCTGTGGAAGTGTCTAGATTACAGAGGATCCGGGCAGCCCCGCTACATCTCTCTCAGCTACAAAAAAAAGCACTGAAGTCTTTCCAATCCCCCAAGATGGGCTCATAAATTAACTGAAAAAGAGAGAAAGCCAGCTGGCCCAAACATGACTCCCTGGTTGTCACAGAGAAGTACCACAAGAGAAAGCAGCAAAGACCATAACATCGGGGACAGTATAGAAACACGGGAATCTGGCTGCTTGATGAACACCAGCAAGGGGCGGTGATCATGCCCCAAGACCTGCCCCGGCACAGACAGACACCGCTGAATGGCCCATGAACTTTCAGACAATGCCATACAACTAAGTAATTCCCTAGAAATTTTGATGCCAGGAGAAGTGAGGTGAAAAGTAAAGAAGGGCAAATCACGACCAACTGAGTTTTGATGTGAAATGACTAAGAAAAACACAAAGTGACTGGGGTCATCTAGAACTAACTAGAAGCATTTTCCACCATCAGGAGTATAGAAAACCTGACATGGAAGTTACGGTCTGTATACAAAAACAAGGTTGTATCTTTGGGGACCACTCCATATTGGAGACTGAAAACATCATATCTGCTATAGGATTTTATTCTGCAGATAATGAAACATTTTAAGGTATAGAAACATTTTAAGCAGAAGAGTGACATAATCAGATCAATCTATCATAAAGAAAGGTGTGGGAGAATGCTGACAGAAAGGAACCGAATGGCGGAAGCAAACTATACAGCCGCCCCTGGTAGTCTAGCTCAGTGATCCTTAAATTTTAACGTGCACACAAATCACCTAGGGGGCATGTTAAAATGCAAATTTGGATTTTTCCCGGTGCTGAGGGAGTCACTGCATTCTCGGTTTCTTTTAAAAAAAATTTTTTAATGTTTATTTATTTTTGAGAGAGAGAGAGAGATAGAGTGTGAGCCAGGGAGGGGCAGAGAGAGAGGGAGACACAGAATCCGAAGCAGACTCCAGGCTCTGAGCTGTCAGCACAGAGCTTGGCGTGGGGCTTGAACTCACAAACTGCAAGATCATGACCTGAGCCGAAGTCGGACGCTTAACCGACTGAGCCACCCAGGTGCCCGTGCATTCTCAGTTTCTGACAAACGCCCAGGTGAGGCTGATGCTCCTGTCCATGGAGCATGTTTTCGGTGGCAAGGTGACCGACGCCTGAACTAGGCGGTGACAGTGGAAAAGCAGAAGAAAAGACATGGCTGAGAAGTGGTCAGGAAGTAAAAATGGCAAGACTCAGTGACTGATTAGGGAAAGAGGAAACATTCATGATGACTCCAAGATTTTCAGGCCTGGACAATAGGGTGGATCATAGTGCCATTAACTGAGCCTTTGGTAAATAAAGGTTTATGCAGAAACACCGCAAGACCTTTGTGCATATGTCTTTTATAAATATTTATTTTTACCAAGTTACTGAGAAATACCCCTACTGTGTGAGATTGCTTTTTGAGTAGTTTCAGATTGGGATCCATCTGTCTTTACTTCGTGGGTTTGGGCTGCTTTGTTTTCATTGCACATTGTTAATGGTTTGCCCCGAATAAACTGAAAATATACCATTAGGGAGATCAGCAGACACGGAGCCTAAAAGCACCCTAGTGCTGCATGGTCAGGAGTCATTAGAGGTGCAGCAGAAAGTCTAGAGTGGTCCATGTGGTTGCCAAAAAGCATCCATGGAGATGAACTATTGGAAATGGCCGTGCAATTTTAGCTCTCCTTTCAGATTCTTAGTGAGGCGAGGCCAGATTAGATTCAAGCCCTAGTCTGTGCTCTATGTGCATGTTTGGAAGGAGGGGGGCACGAAAGAGAGAGGAGAAGTGGGGCGGGAAGGGTAGCATTGTGCTTCTGTGAACTGGTTTCCTTAATGCAAGGAGGTAGCACTTACAGCAGCAGTTCATGGCTTCCCCAGGAAACCATTCTAAGTGGGCCACGTGCCCAATGGTTTCTATCCCAGTTAAGTAAATAAATGAAATATGCTAATTAGCACCCTATTAGCTCACAGCAGGGAGTAATCCATGGCATTTTGATTGGAAAGAATTCTGTCATCCAAAAGACTGGTCTGTAACAGAACGCAAACCGGCCCAATTTCCTCCCTCCCTTCCTGCTTCCTCGTGGCAGTTGTCCAAATGTCTGAGAAGCAGACCTCACAACTGTGTGCAATTCCAAGGGTGTCGCCGCGCTCCGGGAAAGCACCTCCTGGCCTCCACGGAATCTGGCACTGTGCCGGGCTCTGAGAACAGATTTATACGATCCAGAAATGTGGACCAGAGCTCAGAAATATCGTGTAGGTTTGGGGGGGCCTTTAGGGGGCAGCTCTTATTTCTTTCATTATGAGAGTAACCCCATTTTTATTCTCTGGCCCTCCCCGACTCCAATCCAGAATGCATTTCCTTAACTCAGGTACACAGGCACGCTGCCACGGAGTGGTTCAGCTGAAGGAGGCCTTCTGATTAAAATGGTAGAGCTGTGGGGTCTTAGTTGGGGAAAGGCAAGCTCAGGTAGGGTCACCTCTTTATATTGTTATTGTTTCAGCTGCAGGGGAATTCCATCTAGCTCCCGTTTTCCTACTCCTATTTAAATGCCTAGATTTACATCTTGCCTATCTCCTACCACTTTGCCGAAGGAGGGATTTAGGGGCAGGATGGACACTGAAGGAAAAAGCTCAGTACAAAAAACAGCATGTTTTCCAATTTGCTCTTTTAAAACATCCACTTTTCCAAGGGCTCTGGGTGTTTAAAGGGATTAGATATTATGACACATCTGTCAGGTTGTCTCAGAATTTATCAGAAATCCCCATCAGAGTGGGATTTAGGCAATGAAGCTTACTTATATCATGGCCAGGCTTCTAATGCTTTTCTGTTCTTGATACCAAAAGTTACAGGGATAACCTTGTGTTCACTGATGGCTGCTTAATAAAACGGGTGGGGTGGGGAGATAGGATTTTTAATCATCTGAATGTTACAGAAGTAAGTTGCCAGTGTTTTGTTTTTTTTTTTTTTTTCCCTCAAGTTCGGTCCTTTGTATGATGACCTACAAAAGCCAAATAGAAATTGTATGCCTATGACAAGCCTCAGGAAAACACTCATCTCTGCATGCTCTTATGTTTCCTTCCTGGTAAGAAAGTGATTATACTGACTTAAAGTTTAAAATTTTTAATGGAATGTATGTGTTGGCTTCAAGTACATCACTCTTTTTTCTTTCCCCCATACTAGTTTTTCTTGTACCTAGGAAGAGAATCTATTTATCTTGGTAAGATATAAATTCAAATCGAATGCTGAATACCAGCTGTTGTATCAGCCACATTTTGAAATTCAACTTTAAATGAAATCTTGAAGAAAGCAAGTCCAAGAAAAACCTCACAGTAAAATATGTGTCTCAGTCACTACCATTACCACATTGATCGCCATACCTGAAGAAATCGTTAGGCATCCTATGACACTAATGTATATTTAGAATGTTTTTTTTTTTTAATCCTGTATTGGAAAATAAAGCACATTACCTAAATGATTCAAATGGAAAAAAAAATCATTCTTAAAAGCCATCTGTGAATTAGCATATGGGCTTCTGGAACCCAACATCTTGGTTCTATATGTGAGTCAGAAGGAAAAAAAAAAAAAAAAAGAAGAAGAAGAAAGGAAAGAATGAAAGGAAGAAAATGGGATCCTGTCTTTAAATATGAAACATGGAATGATTTTCTCCAATCAAGGGGGCTTCAAAGAGGGAAGGTATTTATGACAATGAAGCAGTCAGCTGGACCTCACAGCAGCTTGCCCCAAGACTGATCCCAAGAGCAGTCAACAAAACTTTGTGTGAGCCAAGACCAGACTCTGCTAATGGAAAAATGTGTTCCTGAACTGGTGCTCTGTAAATCTAAGCAGTTCTGTATGCAACATAGGCTCTGATGCTTTGGCAGATCTTGAACTGGAAAGCTGTTTAAACAGTAAGGAAGAGAGAATGGATTGAAGTTAAAAACAAAAAGCCTAACAGTGGTAGCAGCCACTGATAACTAGTAGGCAAGTGTCAGCGAGCATTAAAAGACCCCCATCCAAACGGCGCCCTGCCCCGGCGCCCTGCCCCCATCACAGTTGTCAAAATGTAACTTTTCTGCTTGGTAAAGACTGAATGTCCTTTTCTGCATTTATCAGATACTGTGTATCTGGCTTGACTATGTAAGTTGATATAACCTAGCCAAGTCATGCGGATAGAGGGATGAGCCTAAATGCTTTTACATATTTTCGGTTTCTGGGGAAAATTTTTCCTTGAAATTCACATGTTCCAAATATCTGTCTTACTTTGAGCCTCAATTCTAAAGGGAGAACTCAGAACCTGGAAGTGAGAACAAAAGACAGAAATAAACTCTCTATTGACACTTTAAATTAGACATGGTTGCAAGGCCTCTCAAGATGACAACTACCCCTTACTGCAGACCCTATTGACAGATAAAAGCAAACACGCCTGCTACCTGGTAATTCTACCTGCTAATTACTTGGAAAGATTCAGATATTCAACAACTGACCTGAATGTTTTTGTGAGTTTGAGGACCAATTAGGGAGGGGTGGGGGGATCACTTTAAAAAGCCACACAGTGAAGTTGACAGTCAGTCAGGAGCTGTTGAAATTTTATCAAAAATATTCTTGCAGTATAATGAAGCTGTGCAGGCAGTCAATCTCCCCAGACTTTTGCCTTTGCCAACAGTTACAACAATAAGGAAAACTTTATTGGTGGTGTGGCAAGTTTGTGTGTGTGCTGACTATAAAAACACCCACTTGAGCTCTTTGCAGGCTCTGCCAAAGGGGCAAGTGCACCGTGAATTTCAGATAAGAGAAGACTTTGGATTCCAGAACTTAAAGTCATACTTGGAAGGTGCATGTGTGTTTCTGCATGGAAGAAAGCAGATGGGTGTGCGTGTGTGCGTGTGTGTGTGTGTGTTAGGGAAGCAAGAAAGATGAAAAGCAGATGAAGAAATGCTGAGACAAGCTGACACTCCTCCTTTGACTTGTTTTTCTCCTGCTTCTTCTCAGTCATCCAGTGGACAGCATCCAGTGAAGTTCTGGGGCCTCTCCCTGGAGAATGGCAAACATTAGTGCCATGGCCAGATCTGGCTGTGAAGAGAACTGGCCCCTGAAGGGATTCCTGCTATTGGAGCACTAGTTGGGGCAGAACTAAGAAATCCAGATGGTGAATGACTTGGCAAAGGTCGCACAAGTCACCATTCTAGGTAAGAGTAATTAATTAATTCACTCATGCAATTGCCATTTTCTGAGTGCCCATTCTGTGCTAGGTGGTAGAGATACGTGGCCCCTATCTGTAATTGAAGCACAATCATAGCCACTACAGAACTCATTCACTAAAAGGAGGAAAAAAGCACAGTTCCCTGCCTCTAGGTAGCTCATAGGTCTAGAAATAACTATCTTTATATTTTTACTTTGTACTGTGACAAAGCTACTTTACTGTATCTTCGCTATACCCCTTATAAAGTAAGGGTTATTATCCCATAAATTTATAATTGAGAAAAATGAGCCTTGACCTTATTTGAGGTCACACACCTCAGCTAGTAGGCAGCAGCACTGACACTTGAACTCAGGTGTCTTGATTCCTAGGTATCTGGGACCACCATCCCTGCTGTCTGGACCTTGGCACATTTGTGAGCTTTGATGTAGCATAACTCAACTGAAATTAATACCTGAAATCTCCAGGATCCCACTAGAAGCTGTCCACACTCAGACTACATGCCACACTACTACTACAAAGATTCAAGAGAGACACAAAAAAAGACAAGAAGGATCTCAAATCAACAACCTAACTTTACAACTTAAGGAATTAGAAGAGGAACAAATTAAACCCAAAGCTAGTGGAAGGAAGGAAATTATAAAGATTAGCACAGAGATAAATTAAATAGAGAATAGAAAACTAACAGAGAAAATCAATAAAACCAAAAGTGGGTTCCTCAAAAACATCAACAAAATTGACAAAACTTTAGCTAGATGAACTAAGAGAAAAAAGAGAATATTCAAATTATTAAAATCAAAAATGAAAGTGCAGACATTTCTGATTTTACAGAAATGAAAAGGATTATAAGAGAGTACTATAAGCAATTAAATACCAATAAACTAAATAACCTAGATGAAATGGAAAAGTTCCTGGAAACACAAAACCTACCGAGAGTAAACCACAAAAACAAACAAACAAACAAACAAAAACAAAACTGAATAGACTTATAGCTAGGAGAGGTTTAATCAGTACTCAAAAATCTCCCAACAGTAACAACAAAACTCCCTGGAGCTGATGACTTCATTGGTGAATTCTACCAACAGTTTTAAAAAGGGCGCCTGGGTGGCTCAGTGGGTTAAGTGTCTGGCTTTTGATTTCAGCTCAGGTCATAATCTCGCAGTTCGTGGGTTCGAGCCCCATGAAAAAGCTCTGCATCCAGCCTGCACCAAGCCTGTGTCAAGCCCTGCATCGGACGCCCCACTGTCAGCTCAGAGCATGCTTGGGATTCTCTCTCTCCCTCTCTCGGCTCCTGCTCATGCTTTCTCTCTCTCTCTCTCAAAATAAATAAATAAAACTTTAAAAAAAAAGCAAAGAACACCAGGTCTTCTCAAATTTTTTTCAAAAGTTTGAAGAGGAAGGGCCACTCTGTCATTCATTTTATGAGGCCAGCATTACCCTAATACCAAAACCAGACAAAGATACTACAAGAAAAACAAAAACCAAAGAACTATATAGATCAATATCCCTTATAAACACTGGTACAAATGCTCAACAAAATGTCAGCAAACCAAATTCAGCAGAATATTAAAAAGATTATACACCAAAAGCAAGTGGAATTTATTCCTGTAATACAAGGATTGTTCAGCATAGGAAAATCAATCAATATAATACATCACATTAACAGAATGGAGGAAAAAAAAAAAAACAACCACACATGGTCATCTCAATTGATACAGAAATTTAACACCCTTTCATTATAAAAGCATTCAAAAAACCAGTAATAGAAGGAAACTACCTCTTGATAATAAGTTGTATATTAGAAAAAAAAAACCTAGCAAATATATCTAATGGTATAAGACTAGAAGCTCTTCCTCTAAGATCAGGAACAAAGCAAGAGGCCTGCTTTCACCACTTCCATTCAACATAGTACTGGAAGTCCTAGACAGAACAATTAGGCAAGAAAAAGAAATAAAAGGCATCTAAATTAGAAAAGAACAAGTAAAATGATTCTCTTCACAGATGATTCATCTTATATATAATTAAAGATTCCACAAAAAATACCCTTTTAGAACTAATTAAATTCAGCAAAGGAGCAGGATACATAGTTGACACAACAATCAGTTGCATTTTTATACACTAACAATTAATCTAGAGAATGAAATTAAGGAAACAATTTTATTTACAATAGCATCAAAAATAATAATACTTAGGAATTAACCAGTAAGGTAAAATACTGTACAATGACAGCAATAAAACATTTCTGAAAGAAATTAAAGAAGACAATTAAATGGAAAGATATCCCATGTTCATGGATTAAGAGACTTAACATTAAGATGTTGATGCTACCCAAAGCAACCTCCAGAAATGATGTAATCCTTATCAAAAATCCCAATGATTTTTTTATAGAAATAGAAAAATTCATCCTAAAATTAATATATTTCATAATCCTAGGGGAAAAAAAGCCGGAGAACTCACACTTCCTGATTTCAAAACTTACTGTAAAGCTACAGTAGTCAAAATAGGATGGTACCGGCACAAAGACACACAAGTAGACTAAAGGAATAGAACAGTCCAGAAATGCACCTTCACACATATGGTCAAATGATGTTCACCAAGGGTGCCATAAGCATTCAATGGTGAGAAGATAATCTTTTCAACAAATGGAGCTGGTAAAACTGGCTATCCACATGCAAAAGAATGAAGTTGGAACCTTACATTACACAATATACAAAAATCAACTCAAAATTGGCTATGACCTAAATGTAAAACCTGAAACTTACAAAATTCTTAGGAGAAAATACAGGGCAAAGACTTCACGAAATTGGACTTGGTAAATGATTTTTTGGATATGATCAAAGGCACAAGCAACAAAAGAAAAAAAATGAACAAATTGGACTTTATGAAAATTAAAAACTTTTACGCATAAAAAGACACTAATAAAAAGTAAAACTACAAATCACACAGTGGTGCATGAGGTCATAGTCAAGCTGTCACCTAACACTGCAGTCATCTGAAAGCTTGCCTGGACTCAAGGATCTGCTTCCAAGAAGGTTCAATCACATGGCTGATGGTGGGAGGCCTCACTTCCCAGTTGTCTATTGTCAGAAACGTCAATCCCTCCCCAAGTGGGCCTCTCCATAGGGCTCCCTGGGTGCCCTTTCAAAATGGCAGCTATCTTCCTCTAGAGGAAAGTATGGTTCAAGAGCAAGAAGGAAGCCATATACTTCCTATGACTGAGGCTTGGAAGCCCCACGTTATCACTGCTACCACGTTCTGTTTGTTAGAATCAAGGCACTAAGTCCAGCCCTCACTTAAGGGGAGGAATTAGCTTATATTTTTTGAAAGGAGGAGTATCAAAGAATTTATGGATATATTTTTAAATCACCACAGTAATCATATTATGATTATGAGTGTTGGTAATTTTTTCTTTATTAACTAATTTTATGTATTGTATTTATTATATTTTTCAATAAAAAAACTTGAAAAGATAAATTTGCATTTAATTATAAACATTATCTCTATATTTCAATGCACTCAGCAAATCTTTTATTTTTTTTATATTTTTGTTTTTGTTTTTGTTTTTCCAGCAAATTTTTTTTTTTAAAGGTACGTACGTCTAAAGGTCAAATTCAACTCTGTCAATTACTTCCTGGTGTTTATCACACACTCTGAAAATAATAGCTACAGGACAAACAGTTCATCCTCAAATGACCACCATTCTCAGAGAGGAAGGAAGATTTGGGGGAGCAAGCCTAACACACAAGCCTCACATCTACTTCCTGAGGCATTCTTGTGTCTCTCCATCAGTCCAGGTAGACCTCCACAGCAATCTAGCTGCCCTCAGAATTGTCTTAAGTTGCAAAAAAGCCCTGTGCCTTTAGCTTTTCTCGGTTCTTACAAGAAATAGCCATATGAAATCTGTTAGTATAAACTTTGTAAATCTGTTTTCAAGGACACTAAATATTATGCCTCTCAGTGCTGTTTATAGAAGATTTCATATAAGAGATATCTTTTAGAAGGTACTGCCGTGAAAAAATTGCTTCCTTGAAGAATAAGTATGCCTTGTCATCTCTGAGTTATAAAGCTTGACATTTTCTTTCTTTGTTCTGGCTACAAGGAAACTCACAGTACTGTACTGTCTTTTACAATTAAAATAGATCTTTTCTTTTACATGATGTTGATCTTACAATAATGTAACCCTATTTTAAATCAACCCTTTATTCAAAGCCATGAAAAGTATTTTTTTAGAAAAAAAAATCAGGTAGGAACAACAGCTACTGTTTTAACGCTTATATGTTAATTACTAGCAAGTTTTTTTTTATATGTAGTGAGGTCTCCAGTAAAGGAGGAATTTTTATTTTCTTTTAAGCAACAGAAGTACAATTTGGGAATGGTTTAAAGTTTGCACTTTCTCCAGACAGAGACCTTTGGAACATCCTTTTGGGGGTAGGAGGTTGAAATTATTACCAGGAAAATGTACTATTACTAATGCAAAGCAAGTTCTTATCAACTTTTTGGGAGAAAAAAACTGGATGTTGCCATAATTTTAATGATGATGAAACTAAGATAGTGAGTGTCTTGTTTATTTCTACAATATAAACTAGATTGAGCTTTAGCTATGCTATATCTTAGCAAGTGTCAAAATATGTGTTTCCAAAATATAGATTTAGACTGGATTTTAGAGCTCACACATAACATTGCTTAAGTTGGAAAAAGCCTACTTTTTGAGCTACATACTCTCAACTTTTGTGATTGTCTTGTCAGGACAATGGAGTTCAGACCATACCTCTTGGTGGGGTTAGGAGATTCCCTGAAGGAAATGAAGGTTTCCACTGTCAAATAGGAAACAACATGGCTTTAGACAGAGGGAGGGGAGGCTCCCCACTAATCTCATGCTGAGGATGGAGACAGGGGTGGGGGGGGGGATGGATCTGAAGTGAGAAGCTCCATGAGTGCTCTGGACATTCTCATGGTAAGAGGGACCTCTCCTTCATGGAAGCCAGTGGCTTCATGGAAGCCAGTGAGTCAGAGCCTATGAACCCTTAAAGTAATTACAATTGACAGTGGTATATATTCTCATTTTTATGTCTTCATTGAACATTTATTGAGGACTTTCTCTTAATTAAATAGTGTGATTTTTATATATGCTTCTAATCCCTTAATGTTACTGGCCACAATAGTGACTCGTATTTGTCGGTCTCTAAAATAATTCCCTCAAAATAAAAAAAAATTAGAACATAAGTATTTAATTGGCCATCCAAGATAGTCCACATACTGCCATGTGGATAATACATGAGAGCTGGGGGTGCCGAGGAACGAGGGGGTTGGATGCTGCAGACACTCTCAGAGTGGAGCGCGATCTGTCCTCCTCACTCCTCTGTTGCTTCTCTTCCTGCCATGAATTTTTGGCAAATAGTTTTGACAAATAATAGTGGACAAAGGTAAGCAAATAAGGGTTTTAATTTGCCACAAAGAATGAGAACTATACTCAATTGTTCAAATGCAAGTTTTCTGTCCATCAAGGATACAGTAAGCAAACCAAGGGTACTGGTAGGTCTTTTGACAGTAAGAAGGCCCTCATAAATATCCCTGCAGAATGGAAGGATATGCCAACATTCTTATAAATGGTATCTACATGAAATTAATGGCCAGAGGCCTGTCAGCCTGCCTGCTCCTATATCCCTTAGAATGTTAATTTCTTAACAAGGTTATTATTTTGCAGATTGGGAAACCAGAAGCCCAGAAAGTTTTGGAAAAAGCTGCCAAATGTTTCCGGCTAAGAATTATTACACAGCCAGTGTTTGGACACAAGCAATCTGATTCTAGAACCCATTTAACTGGATCATCTTAACTGCCTTCAGCTCTCTGTAGCATTATTTTCTTATTCTTCTCTGTATTCAATTAGACTTCATCAAATAAGACAGTGGTTCTGAGCTGGGAGATGGAATAATGGTAACGGAGTGACTGGGTCCATGTTTAGAGCAAAGTAGAACCAGGAACAAGAAAAGCCTTTTGAGAAATTACGGTTGCCTACCTCCAACATTCACTTTCCCCTCCTCCTTAGTAATAGAATCACCATATAAACCATGTGCCCAACTAAAAAGACAACATTTCTCAGTTTCCTTTTCAGACATGTGTGTCATATGATTAATTTTTGGTGAATAAAATTTATGCAAAATATCCTTATGTATACAGGGTCATGCCCACTCCATTCCCTCCTCCTTCCTGCTACTTAGAACTTGAATAAAATAGTGTGAGTTCCACAGCTATCTTGGACCATTAGATGACCTTGACAATGGAAGCCTCATACTGAGGATGGTGGAACAGAAAAACAGGAACCTAGTGCTCTCATGACACTATGAAGTGGTCAAATCAGTCCTAGGAGGCCTACTTCATGTACATGAGCAGGACTGTTATTTTATTTAAGCCAGTATTGCTTTGGGATTTCCTGTTACATGTAGCAAGGGATTACCCTGTTTGTCATGGTTGTATTGTGTTTTCATTGCCCAAAAGTATCTGGCTGAATAAGAGGGATGGGGCCTGAAATCCAACCTGGACCCGCTCAACAAACCATGAATCCTGAGATGGAGCTGAGTCCATTTGGATAGGGAGGACACCATTTTTCTCATTCATCCAAAGGCCTAGTCTTCTCATGGAGTCCATGGCCCTATCTCAAGGGGACATCTTTTGCTGATGCATACAAAAGCCCTATGTGGGCTAGCTGTGGCTACATTCTAAGTGATTCAGGCACAGAGATGTGAGTTACACAACAGCATGGGGTTACAGGATATACATGAGGCAGAAATCCTTCAGAGAAATAATTTGATTTCTCTGGAAATCAGGATTGATTTGCAGGACTTGTAAGTATTTTCTCTGGTATTCCCAGAAATGACTTGGAGAAAGGGGATCCAGTGGAAAACTGGACCTCCTATAACCACTAAGATAAGGGCTTAGGGTTAATTTATGAAAGGGAATGTGACTTTACTTTTTAATCATGAACTACTGTGCATTCATCACCTCATTTAATCCTCAAAATTACTTTATAATTGCCACTGTCCCAGTTTTACAGAAGAGAAAACAAACCGAGAGCAAACAAATTGTTCAAGAACACAGCTAATAAAAGGCAAAGCCGGGGTTCTAACCTAGATCTGTCTGGCTCCCAAACCTGTGCTCTTAACCACTACCCCATATTTCAGCCTCGCTCCACCCAAGTCATCACATGCCCGAACGAGTGAAGTCCTAAATTTGGTCGAGCTCATGGAAACTTAAAAAACATTTATAATGGGCACAGCTGATGTGTTAGAATCCCTTCGTTTAGAAAAAGAGGTTGCCTCACTTCTTCACTTATTTCTGTTTCTGAGACAAAGCACACTTCACAGATGTGTGAAGCAGCCAGGATTCCTACTCAGCATGACACAGCGTGCCCAGCTTCAAGAAGCCAGACCCAGAACTCTCCACAGAAAGGGCAAGTCCTCTTTAATGAAATGTCTCCTCTGGAGGTACAGCTTCTTTCCCTCTGGTTCTCAACTCGAGTTCATCTTGGGATCACCCTACCCTAAGTTATTTTAAGGCAGTATTAATGTTTTATGACTCATTTCCTAGTTTCCTGCTGGGAAAAAAAAAAAAAATCACAGCCTAGGCATTTGGTCTCAGACACTGCAAACAGCTGACATGTAATTTGGAAAAGTGTATTTTATTGTGAATGGGAGGATATGCAAGAACTAGGAAATTATTTCTGTTGGAGTAATTTCTGTTCCCTGTCCTCCCTTTATCCTGGTCCCTGCAGCCATGCACACATATACACCTGGGCTCCTGTAGACCTTTGCACTAACATTTCCTTTATGACTGTAAAATTTCCCCTGGAGAGCCAAGTTTTCTTATTGAGCGATTTTTGCCTTGAAAAGTTGATTCAAGATCATTTCAGGGATATGTCCTTGGATTATCTTACATTTTTTAGTCTCTCTGGATCTTCTTCAGCCTCAGGTGTGTGTGTGTGTGTGTTTGTGTGTGTGTGTGTGTGTGTGTGTTTAACCATTTGAAATAATATATATTTCTTCCTCCAAATAAAAGCTTATAGTAAATAAAAGGAATACTAATGAAATTGCCCTAGTACCTAGGCGAGGTCAGTAATGCGTGCTTTTACATGTGGTTTAAGAGAAGGACGTGAACTCTTAGCATCACTCTCTGAGTGACACAAAAGGCCCTGGGCTGAATCCATTCCCAGTGAGCCCTCTCATCTGACCCCGTGCACAGGCAAACCAGCCATCCCTTAGGCCTGCTCCTGGAACTACTTCTCTTACACTATTCAGGAGGGAGAAAAAGGTTTTCTGTGAGCAATTGGTACAAACTGTGCTAAAAATAAAAACAAAATCAAAACCAAAACAAATAAGGGGGGAAAAAATCAGTGAGAATTGATTAAATTCTCAAATTCTGAAGAGTCACTCATATCACCCAAAGGTTGAGACCTGAAGGTGCTATGGTCATGTAGGTGACCATAGTCAAAGCTGTAAGTACAAGCATACGTTAGAGTCAAAAGGCATTTTATAGAGTAGAAATCTGCCACCATTTTAAATTTGCCAATTGGCAAATCTGTATGAATCTCTACAGATTGTAGAGATTTTAAATATATCCTAAAGAGAAGTATTTCTTTGTCTCATGTTAGAGAAGAACATTTTATCGGGAGGGACAAGAACGGACTTTCTTAATCCTCAAATACTTAGTCCCCCTTCGTTTTTAATGTCAACAGTTGTTGAGTGATGACTTTATGCTAATCACAGTATATATTATTTCATTTACTCATGACATAGTATGTAGCTATGATGTTGGTATTATTTTTCTCCCCATTTAAGGGATAAGGAAGTTGAGGTATAGAAACTAAGTAACCATATTCAAGGTCATATACATTTGAGACAGACTTGTCACACTCTAGCACTCAAGTTTCAGAACCCAAACTTAGGCTCCCAGATGCTTTGTCTAGATTTGTTTAGCAGGAGATAGAAGGAAGTATGAGGGCAGAGTGTCCAGGCATGTGTTAGGGAAAAGACTAAGATTGTAAAAGGACTTTATGTGACACAACATTCTTTGTACATCAATAAGAGTATAATTTTCATGATGCACTATCTTAGTACAGTCGTTTAAAGACTGCACATTTTCTTTGTAATAATCTTACAATAATCTGTTGCAAATTTTTCCACGACAAAAATGATAAAATTATAAGGTCATGAATGATCACCAACAACTTGTAGATTTCTACTGAGCAAGGCGTCCTAATGCTCAAGAAATTGAAACTATTACATTGCTATTGTATTTAGCAATGTACTCTAGTATCTCCATGTCTTTAGAGCAAAAGCATTTCCACAGCTCTTCTCTCACCAAACCACAGAAGACACCAGGGCTAATCCTAAATTAATCTATCTCTTCATTCAATCACCAGTCTTCGAGGCTCTGGAGATACTACTATAGTGAAGGTAATAAAATCCCTCTACATTCTAGAGATCCTACATTCTAGAGGGAAAGACATGTTTTAAACAAACAACAAACGTGTTTTTATGTACAGAAGAGTTAAGCCAATTAAGGGACAGAAAGTAGTAGTGCTAATTAGCTGGCCCTAATATAGACAGAGTAGTCAGGGAAGCCCTCCCTGAAGAAGTGATATTTGGGCAGAGACTGGAATACCGTGGCTATATAGGGGGATGGGTATCCAGGCATAGGGAGCAACAAATGGGAAAGTCCTGATGTGGGATCTTGACTTCTATGAGGCGGGGAAATAGCAAAGAGGCCCATGGGGTTGGGACACAGTGATGAAGGGAGAAAATGAGGAGATGAGATTGCAGAGTAAACAGAGCCTGGTACCTAAGGTGCACCTAGGCCGTGAGATGTAAGGCCCTGACTTTGATTCTAGTAAGATGGGAAGCCCCTGGATGGCACTGAGCAGGCCAGTATTTATTATCTGACAAATTTAAAGGAGCACTCCACTCTGGCTGCTGTTTCAAAAATAGACCACAATAACTTATCAGGAGCATAGCATAATGTATAGACTTGTCCAATCACTACGTTGTACACCTGAAACTAATGTAACACTTTGGACCAAGTAAACTTCAATAAAAAATAATAGATAGATAGACCATAATATCTCATCCTACTAATAATTGGTGACAGCCACTCAGTGGATTGGAGGTAACGGGTACTGAATGTCAACTGCACTGATTGCTAGTATCTCCACCCTCAGCACACACAGAAACTGAGCCAACACAATTCAAACCTGCCCCTAAGGGAAAATCTTACAGTGGGGCTATATGAATTGAGCAGGAATGTGAACTTAAAATATAAATGTAAACTTAAAAAGTACACATGTTTCTATTGAAACCATTATGGTATAAAGTAACAGACTTCTGTCCTGGCAGAAGGCGACCTAGCGCACCTCCAAGAATCCCAAACTCTCATCCCGCCCCCATGAGATGGACAAGGAGACACTGACGGAAAAATGGTCCTGACCACAGGAATAGTCCAACTGTGGAGTACGTTAGTGATCATTTGCCTCAGGTTAGGGACAGGAGAGAAGAACAGGGAAGGATAGGCATGAAACAAGAAAGCCAAGGTGATGGGAAGCAAAGTAGGCCTACAGGAAATTAGGAGAGAATTAACGCTACAGGCCTACTAGGGCCATGCACTGTACAGATGTGACCTTGGTTTAACTGGAACTACAACCCTGTGAGGAAAATGAGGCTCGGATATGTTCAACAACCAGCCCCATGCAATTGGTGAGTGACAGAGCAGAGATTTAAGCTCAGGCATTTTTTTTCTTTTTCCTCAAAGTTTGTACTCTTTTATGCAACATCTAGTTACACTGATGGCATTGTCACAGTGACAGTGAGAAGACTGTCCCAAATAAATGTAAAAATAAATCTTGGGCTATTCACTACCCAAGATTTATAAACAAGCCATCAGCCCTGTGGCAGGACTGTGCCTTATAGAGAAATCTCAGAGCACACATAAAGAAGCATCGTTTAGTTTACGGGGCCCTCACCTGCTGGATGGGAGGGGTGGGGTCTGGAGGAGGAAACATCCCCAAAACTCTTTTACCTGGAGCTGAAAAAACAAAAGGGGAAACAAAATTCCAGCTAATGAAAGAAGATCTCTCGTGTCGAGCTCTCCCTTTCATTCAGGAAACATTTATTAGTTTCAACCAGTTCTTATTAAATCTCTATTTGCTTTGCAATTCTAAGAAGAACCTAAATTGCAAAAATGTTTTTAAAACATAGTCAGCAGCCTGAGTCCACCTCCATGAATATCATCACCACTGGTTAACACATTCTTTTATGCCTTCATTCAACGAATGGATATTGAGCAACAATTTTGTGCCAGGCACTGGGGCAATTTGGCAAAGGAATGTCTAAACCCTGCTGGTGTTCATTCTGAAGCAACCAGGTCCTCCTGACACATCACTGATTCTTAACAACTACCAAACAAAAAAGATCTCCAGTTAAATTGTATATAAAATCCACTGCCTTTGGAATTTGGAAATTTACACTATATGAGAAAATACGACACACAGTTTATTGCCCTTTATTTTTCAGTAGTCTTGCATCTTGTTCTCATTCTCTTAAGTCTGGTTATTATTAAGTCAAGAGGATTCTCAGCACACCACGGCATATTAATTTCCTTTGGCAAAATGTCAACTGGAATGACTGATTTTTATGTGTGGTTGGCATGTGTGCGTACGGAGGTTGCTCACGTTTCCTCATGAGTTCTGAAACTCAGACAGGCCTTAGTGTGGGGAGATGAGAATCGCTTCGTGGACCAGTGTTGCCCATCTGGCTCGTCACCTTCTGGCTCCACCAATATCTCCAGAATTAATATTTGGAGCCCCTCCAAGGAAATGTTCTCTGTGGCCAGTACCCAATTGAACCTCGAGTCACGCTGCTGGAATTATTCACGCCAGAAGAGAGTATGGATTTATCTCGAAGGCCATCACTGCGCTATTAGACCTGGGTGTGCTCCCTTCCTGGAGTTCTGTGTGTCAGAGACACTAATCCTCCTGCCTGAGGAGAATTGAATCAGGCCAAGGTGACCAAACTGCCAAATTAGGCAGCACCATGTCAGTCAGAGACCTCCCTGGGATGGCTAGATACAGAGAACTGAGAACTTTGAAACAAAGACCACCACAGAGCTGGTGATGAGCTATAATACATGAAAAAATGGAATCAGAGGGTTGAATTTGAGGGCTGAAAGAGAGCTACAGCAACCTCTCATTTTACAGATGAGGGAAGAGCCATCCAGAGAAAGTAGGTGCTTTCTCTAAAAACATTCCACTTTAAATTGCAAAGCCAGGACTGGCCTCCATCGCCGTAGAACCCCCACCCCAGCTGTGTGCTCAGAGCCATCACGAGCAAATCCCTGAGTTCTGTTCTCAGTGGACTATTCAAGAAACTCCCACTAACAGGTTAGCTAATAACATGTTTAGGCACTTCCCTTCCCCAACTTTTTATAAAAATAAACTCAAACTTGTAGAAAAGTTGTGCATATAGTACAAAGAGCCATTTTCCCTAAAGCATTTGAGGATAAATTACTAACATGACAGCCTGGATCCTTATGTCCTTTAGTTTATGTGTCCTATAAACACAGGTAAAGTCTCTTACATTATTTTTAAAAATGACAATGTGTTTCTCTTACATTGTCAAATACAAACATCAACATCAGGGAACCAACACTAATACATGACCACCATCTAATCCACAGATTCCCCTCAGTTTCCCAAAAACATCCTCTCCTGGACAAGAGTCCAGTCAGAATCAACGAAATACACTTAGTTGTCATTGTCTAATTCAACATGGAATGGTTCCTCAGTATTTTCTTGATTTCTGTGACCTCAATACTTTCAACGATTCCCGGACAGTTTTACAGAATGGATCTCACTTTATCTTTGTCTGGTAAAAGTCACATTTGTATACCTTTGGCCAAAATATCAGAAAAATGAAGCTGTGTGTGTCTCATTGTGTATCATCAGGCTGCATACGACTTTGGGTCTTCCTACTCCTGATGGTATTGGCATTAATTATTTAATTAAAGTAGTTTCTGCCAGGCTTCTCTACTGAAAAGTGCTTTTTTCTTTCTTTTTGTAATTAATTAGCATTTTGTGAGGCATTATCCAGCCTATGTTCCTCATCAAGTTCATCAAGCTTTCAATGTATTTATTCAGTTATGTATACCAGCATGAGTACATAGATTCCTAGTTTATTCAAAAGGTTGTATAGAATCTGTGACCAGTGTTATTCATTTTGATGCTTATATTGTCCCAGGACTGGCCAGCGGGAGCCCTACCAGGCTGGATCCTATGCCCAAAGAATGTTCTCATCATTCTTTGAACTCATTGCTTCCAGAGCAACAGGATTTTGGGACTCATCTTGTTCTTCCACTGCCCCCGCTACTGAATCAGCCAAAGATCTGAGTGTTTGGTGTATCCATTGCTATTGGCGTGTGACCCTTGGTGTACAAGACTGGGAAATATGTATATGCACATACCAAAAACAAACAAAAAACCCAACAATACACACTCTTATATTTGTTCCTGTATCTCTCCACATATTGAAAATCATGAGTTCACACTGAAACCCCCAATTCTAATACAACACTACAGGGTTCAACCTCATTTTCTCATTTTCATATGTAGAATTCCCGTCTCAGCAGTGGAAAAATCTGCCTCATGTTATACCGAATATATTTACTTATCTGATCCATCTCTACAGCAGCCACCACAAGCTCCTCATGCAGACACCTTCCTCCCGTGCTTGAGCCCTGACTCCACATGGAGACACTTCCTGTGGGCAGCCCTGCTTGCCTCGCTTTGGCTCCAACATCCCAAACTGGGCTGTGACCAGCTGCGTGGATACCTTCCTCCTCCCGGTTGGAAGGACCACAGAGGCTTCCTCTTACCTCCTGAACACAACTGGTAGGCTCGGTCCTCCCTAAAGGCTTTGTGGAGAATTGTTCAGGAGGGAATGCAAAGGGGGGACATGAAGAAAAAGAAGAAACCCTCTGCCCCCTTTTTTCACCACATGATCAACTTCCATACTCAGCTCCAGCCTCACACTACTCGCCTCCAGAATCCCCCATCACTCCTTTCTTATGCTTAAAATGGCATGAATCCCGTTGTATGATAACCATTGGTACACATATCTGCCTTTCTCACTGACTCTGACCTACTTGACGTGGGGATTATAGCCTACGCATTTTTTATATCCATTATCCGGCATAATCCTTGACATAGAGTAGGGTCACAACATATACTTGTTGAATAAATAAATATTACATAAAAGAATGATGACACTTAAGTTATAACTATCCCTTTACTCTTTAGAAGCATTTTCCTTTTAACTAATGTCTCTTAAAGATTAAATGTTTTCTAGAGCCAAATGAATAAAATAGTGTCGTTTAGTAGGAGTAGATAAGTAGTAAGCATCTGAGTCCATTAGTCCATTTGGGCTGCTACAACAAAAATACCATAAGCTACGTGACTCCTAAACAACAGAAACTTATTTCTCACAATTCTGGAGGCTTGGATATTCAAGACCAAGGTGCTAGCAGAGTGAGTGTCTGCTGAGAATTCTCTTCCCGGTTCACAGATGACTATCATCTCACTGTGTCTTCACATGGCAGAATGGGCAAAGTTGCTCTCTGAGGTCTCTTTTATAAGGACACTAATTTCACTCATGAAGGCTCTATCCTCATGATGTAATCATATCGCAAAGGCCCAACTTCCTAACCATCACAATGGGAGTTAGGATGTCCACATATGAACATGGGGTGAACACAGATGAATATGGATGAATATAGACAGAATACTGTCTACAGCAATAGGAATATTTTTATTACAGGATTGAGGTATTTTGGCTCTTTCAAATCAACTATTTAGCGGGGGCTCTCTCTCTGCTTTGCCGTCTTGAGGAGCTAGCCATCTAATATAACTATTGTGTTTATAGTGCTTGAGGCAGTTAGCAAAAAGGTGCTCTACTTGGTGCTTTACATTTGTTCTTTTCACCTGTCCCCAGTTACTTGACCTTCCAGGCCTAGGTCGCTCCTCATGGCACCCATCCATGAATCTTTTCTCAATGACTGTAATCCATATGAAGTGTTGTCTGCATTTCTATTGTACTTATAGTAGTACCACAAAGCCAGCATTACATTTTTATTAAATTCTCTCTCAAAGTAGGCTATAAATCCCTTGGAAGCAGGGTCCTTCCTTTTTACTTCCTTGTTATTTCCTATAGTGTCTAAAAAATATTAAATGCCAAATAATATTTGATTGATTGGTCAGTTGATTGATTGACATCTGGTAAGTGGCAACAGTGGTTTTAGTAGTCAATATGCTTTCACCTATTGCTTTAATACATACTACTGCTTTGAATAATTTCAGCTGGCCCTAGGACACAGGGGCTGTCCCTGGCTGTCTGGTACTTGGCCCAGAGTGTGAGAGCCTAATAAGTGAGATGACTGGGGATGTGGATTTAATCAGCTGCTCAATAAGGGGAACAGAATGGTCTCTGGCCACAGCCTCAAAACTGGGTCAAGACAGTGTATTTTAGAAATGTATTATGTTAAAACTTATCGTCCTAAGAAGAAATGTGCTATCAAGCCATGAAAAGATATGGAGGAATCTTAAATGCATATTGCTAAATGAAAGAAGCCAATCTAAAAAGTCTACATACTGTATAATTTTATTCTGGAAAAGGCAAATCGATGGAGACAGTAAAAGAATGGATCAGTGGTTGCCGGGGTTAAGGAGGAGGGAGGCATGACCAGGCAGAGTGCAGAGGAGTTTTAGGACACAGAAACTATTTTGTATGATGTTTTAATGGTGGTTATATGTCCTTATACATTTGTCCAAATTACACAGAATAAATAACATCAAGAGTGAACCCTAATGTAAACTGTGGACTTTGGGTGATAATGGTGTGTCAGTGTAGATTCATCGGCTCTAACAAATATACCACTCTGGTGTGGGATGTTGATAGTGGAGAGGTTGTGCATGTCAGGAGTATATGGGAACTCTCTGTACTTTCCATGAAATTTTTCTGTGACCCTAAAACCTCTCTAAGAAATAAAAGCTATTAATTTAAAAAAAGAGAGGGAACATATGAAAGTCATCTAGAAACAAAAAACTAAAGGAGCGTTTTCCTCCAGAAGTCAAGAAAGAAAGAATGGTGACAATTAGGACACCATCATGCAATGAAGAGAGTACAAAGTTAGGTGACAAAACCCTGTTATTCAAAGACAATCTAGAAAACAAGACTAGATTCTTAGAATATTTATTGAAGGCATGCTACATGCCAACCACCACAAGAAGCATTCAAATGATGAGCCATTCATTATCTCATGTAATCTCATTTAATCCTTAACTAGAGCTCATGAAAATGTGGTATTAACCCATTTTAAGGTGAGGAAACTGGGGATCAAAGTTGGTAGGTGGCTTGCTCAATTTGATTATTTCAAGAAAACAGGGTTGTCTCCAGTGGACCAAGCAGTGTGCTAAACTGAGAAGATCCCACAGTAAGTAAGAACCATCTTCTGTAGAACTGGAAATTTCAAGAGAAAGTAGCCATCTAACCCACTAACTATATAGCATTCAGGGCATAGGAAATGGAGAAATGCATGGAACAACTGACTTCACTTGGAAGGCATAAGAAGGCTCCATGGGGCGCCTGGGTGTCTCAGTCGGTTAAGCATCTGACTTCGGCTCAGGTTGTGATCTCACAGCTCAGGAGTTCGAGCCCCACATTGGGCTCTGTGCTGACAGGTCGGAGCCTGGATCCTGCTTCCAGTTCTGTGTCCCTCTCTCACTCTGCTCCTCTGCTCATGCTCTGTCTCCTCTCTCTGCACCTCCCCTGCTCACGCTCTCTCTCTCTCTCTCAGAATAAATAAACATTTTTAAAAATTTTAAAAAAAGTCTCCATAAACAAGACACCATTACAGCTGGGACTTGAAAGATGAATACAATTTCTAATAAGCATGAAATGTGGGGAGAAGTATTTCTGATGGGAATAATGGCATAAATAATGGATAAAGAGGTATAAAGAGCAGGAGGCCCAGAGTGGATGAAGTGTGGGCCCCAAGGGAGATAGCCACTGGATCCTTTGAGGAGAAAGGTTACACAATTCAATCTATAGTTGTGGAATATTATTTGTGGCAAATATCAAATATCATTTGGAATATCGCTGTGGCAGTGTGGAACTGCCAATTGTAAAGACTCAAGGCTGGGGTTGAGGAGACCAGAAGGAGGCAAGGGTACCACAATAACACCCAAGTAAGACAAGGCAGATCAGGGTCCATGGAAGGGTAAAGCAACAAAGTCAGAAGTACGGAGGTTTTGCTCAGTTAGAAAAAGTATAGTACACTCTTCAAATTGCTTCTGAGTAACTTTTATCTCAAATGTTTGCCTAAATGTCATTTTCTCCATGAGGTCACTTCTAACTCACCCTATTTTTTTGGACTTTTTTTAAAATTTAAATTCACGTTAGTTAACATTCAGTGTTGTCATGGCTTCAGGAGTAGAACCCAGTGATTAATCTCTTACATATATGACACCCAGTGCTCATCCCAAAAAGTGCCCTTATTAATGTCCATTGCACATTGAACACACACTATTTAAAACTGCAACTTCACCTCAGACTCCTGATCCCTTAAGCTGCCTTACGCTTTCTTTTTTTCATAAAACGTATCAGTATAACTGTGAACATTCTATATGATTTACATTTTTGATTGTTTATTTTTTTTAATCTGTCTTCCCTCGTTGAAATATAAGTTGTGTAAAGAAAAACATGTTTAGGGGTGCCTGGGTGGCTCAATGGGTTAAGTGTCTGACTCTTGATTTCGGCTCTGGTCATGATCTCATGGTTTGTGAATTTGAGCCCCACATCAGGCTCTGCACTGACAGCACAGAGTTTGCTTGGAATTCTCTCTCTCTCTCTCTCTCTCTCTCTCTCTCTCAAAATAAATAAACATTTTTAAAAAAAGGAACAACACGTTTGTTTGGTTTATTAATTATTCCAAACACCTAGAGCACAGCCTAAGACATAGTAGATATACAACAAATATTGCTGAATGAGTGAATGAATATATGTGTGAATTGGCTCACACCCAGCAGTGCTTTAAGGTAAGCAACTGAGATAGCATAACCTACAGACAATTTCAAGACTGCTAAGAGATAAAATATTCTCTATTAAAACATTTATACATGTACCTAAGGAGAAGTAACTTGAAAACAGATCCAAGGTTAGTAGACAGCATGTAATACCAGTCAAGGAGACCACATTTTTTTTTCTGTCTTGTTATTTTGTCTTTTTATTTATTTATTTTTTAATTTTATTTTTTAAAATTTACACCAAATTAGTTAGCATATAGTGCAACAGTGATTTCAGGAGTAGATTCCTTAATTCCCCTTATCCATTTAGCCCATCCCCCCTCCCACAAGCCCTTCAGTAACCCTCTGTTTGTTCTCCATATTTTAAGAGTCTCTTATGTTTTGTCCCCCTCCCTGTTTTCATATTATTTTATTTCCTTTCCTTTATGTTCATCTGTTTTGTCTCTTAAAGTCCTCATATGAGTGAAATCGTATGATATTTGTCTTTCTCTGACTAATTTTGCTTAGCATAATACCCTCCAGTTCCATCCACGTAGTTGCAAATAGCAAGATTTCATTCTTTTTGATGGCCGAGTAATACTCCATTGTATATATATACTACATTTTCTTTATCCATTCATCCATCATGGAAATTTGGGCTCTTTCCATACTTTGGCTATTGTTGACAGTGCTGCTATAAACATTGGGGTGCATACGTCCTTTCAAAACGGCACACCTGTATCCCTTGGATAAATACCTACTAGTACAATTGCTGGGTCATAAGGCAGTTCTATTTTTAATTTTTTGAGGAACCTCCACACTGTTTTCCAGAGTGACTGCACCAGCTTGTATTCCCATCAACAATGCAAAAGAGATCCTCTTTCTCTGCATCCTCACCAACGTCTGGTGTTGCCTGAGTTGTTCATGTTAGCCATTCTGACAAGTGTAAGGTGATATGTCAGTGTGGTTTTGATTTGTATTTCCCTGATGATGAGTGATGTTGAGCATTTTTTCATGTGTCCATTGGCCATCTGGATGTCTTCTTGGAGAAGTGTCTATTCATGTCTTTTGCCCATTTCTTCACTGGATTATTTGTTTTTTGGGTGTTGAGTTTGATAAGTTCTTTCTAGATTTTGGATACTAACCCTTTATCTGATATGTCGTTTGCAAATATCTTCTCCCATTCTGTCGGTTGTCTTTTAGTTTTGCTGATTGTTTCCTTTGCTGGGCAGAAGTTTTTTATTTTGATGAGGTCCCAGTAGTTCATTTTTACTTTTGTTTCCCTTGCCTACGGAGACATGTTGAATAAGAAGTTGCTGCGGCCAAGATCAAAGAGGTTTTTGCCTGCTTTCTCCTCGAGGATTTTGATGGCTTCCTGTCTTGTCTTTCATCCATTTTGAGTTTATTTTTGTGTATGGTGTAAGAAAGTGGTCCAGGTTCATTCTTCTGCATGTCATTTTTCCCAGCACCACTTGCTGAAGAGACTGTCTTTATTCCATTGGATATTCTTTCCTGCTTTGTCAAAGATTAGCTGGCCATACATTTGTGGGCCCATTTCTGGGTTCTCTATTGTGTTCCATTGATCTGAGTGTCTGTTCTTGTGCCAGTACCATACTGTCTTGATGATTACAGCTTTGCAGTATAGCTTGAAGTCTGGGATTGTGATGCCTCCTGCTTTGGTTTTCTTTTTCAAGATTGCTTTGGCTATTCTGGGTTTTTTCTGGTTCCACACAAATTTTAGGATTGTTTGTTCTAGCTCTGTGAATAATGCTGGTGTTATTTTGATAGGGATTGCATTGAATATGTAGATTGCTTTGGGTAGTACAGATATTTTAACAATATTTGTTCTTCCTATCCAGAAGCATGGAATCTTTTTCCATTTTTTTGTGTCTTCTTCAATTTCTTTCATAAGCTTTCTATAGTTTTCAGTGTATAGATTTTTCACCTCTTTGGTTAGATTTATTCCTAGCTTTTTTATGGCTTTTTGGTACAATTGTAAATGGGATCGATTCCTTGATTTCTCTTTCTGTTGCTTCATTGTTGGTGAATAGGAATGCAACCAATTTCTGTGCATTGATTTTATATCCTGCAACTTTGCTGAATTCATGAATCAGTTCTAGCAGTTTTTTTGGTGGAATCTTTTGGGTTTTCCATATAGAGTATCATGTCATCTGCAAAGAATGAAAGTTTGACCTCCTCCTGCCTTTTATCTCTTTGTGTTGTCTGATTGCAGAGGCTAAGACTTTCAATACTATGTTGAATAACAGTGGCAAGAGTGGACATCCCTGTCTTGTTCCTGACCTTAGGGGGAAAGCTCTCAGTTTTTCCCCATTGAGGATGATACTACATTGGGTCTTTCATATATGGCTTTCATGATCTCGAGGTATGATCCTTCTATCCTTATTTTCTTGAGGGTTTTTATCAAGGATAAAAGGATGCTGTATTTTTTCAAATGCTTTCTCTGCATCTATTGAGAGGATCATGTGGCTCTTGTCCTTTCTTTTATGGATGTAATGAATCACGTTATTGTTTTGTAGATATTGAACCAGCCCTGCATCCCAGGTATAAATCCCACTTGGTCATGGTGGATAATTTTTTTAATGTACTGTTGGATCCGGTTGGCTAGTATCTTGTTGAGGATTTTTGCATCCATGTTCATCAGGGAAATTGGTCTATAGTTCTCCTTTTTAGTGGGGTCTCTATCTGGTTTTGGAATCAAGATAATGCTGGCCTCATAGAAAGAGTTTGGAAGTTTTCCTTCCATTTCTATTTTTTGGAACAGTTTCAAGAGAATACCTGTTAACTCTTCCTTAAATGTTTGGTAGAATTCCCCTGGAAAGCTGTCAGGCCCTGGACTCTTGTTTTTTGGGAGATTTTTGATTGCTAATTCAATTTATTTACTGGTTCTGGGGGACTGTTCAAATTTTCTATTTCTTCCTGTTTCAGTTTTGGTAGTGTATATGTTTCTAGGAATTTTTCCATTTCTTCCAGATTGCCCATTTTATTGTCATTTAATTGTTCATAGTATTCTCTTATTATTGTTTTTATTTCTGCTGTGCTGGTTGTGATCTCAAGGAGACCACATTTTTTACATGGACTAAAACCTTCTTTGGTACTAATATTCTTGTAGATTATGGCAACTGATTATAAGGAGGGAAGTTTTAGGTGTGGGGATTGAGTCATGGCAGAAATCCATGACAAGATTTGATAAGCCATATTTATCAGTTTGGCATGCCAGGCATCAGATTTATTTTTTTACATATTTTATCTCAGGCTTTGTAATAGTATGTTATCACACTAAGGTACTGTTATTTCTATTTAACAGATGAGGAAACTGAGACTCAAACAGGCAAGTGGCTTGCCCAGTGACATAGTTCAAACAAGTCCATCTGGTTTCAATGTGTGTGTGCTTACCACCATGCCAAGAAAATTGTAACAATAACTAGGAAAAAAGAAAAAGATTTTATTAAACATTTATTCTGGACCAGACACTGTGCTACTCGCATTACAATAACCCTATAAAATGGTTATCATTAGTTTACCATTTTACTTATGGAAAGCCTAGCACAGAGAGTTGGAAGTAAATTGTTCATGATCGCATGTCTAGAAGGTTCTAGAACTAGGACTCAAACACAGGCCTCATGGACTCTAATGCCTATGCTCATAATCCACTACACTATATTGCCAAGTGGAAAATGATTTTATTGCCAGATGGAACAGACTGAAGTTTTGCTGATTTAGGGGAAAGGGAACCAGTAAAAGATCGGTTTCCACAAGGCAAGTGCAAAGAGATAAACATTTAGCAAATTAATGCAGTAATTTGAAGGGTAGTTTGAGCAGATGCCATGTGGAAGTTACCACAGAAAACATCAGTTCTTTAAGCCAAATGGTATTTTGAGAGTATGAAAAGAATGTAATTATAAGATTTTTTACCATAAAAACAAATCCATATACATAAACACTTAGCTAGAAGGAGAACAGGGCATATTGCTGAGAATATTACATTAAACAAGTCCTTTACTAATTAATAAGATACTGGTCATCATGAAATTACAAGTGCTCAAATGTGGTGATATTGGCATTTGATGTACAATTACTGATGTTAATGTTTGTACAGAAATATGAATCTTCCCACTCACTTCTCCCAGCGGAGGGTCCTGTGAGGCCATGACAGAAGCTGAGAATGTCTCATCCGTGACAGTTCAGGGCCCGCCAACTCAGAGAATAGAGCCAGGAGCTGTGCAAGAAAAAGAAGTCTGAAGGGAGCTGAAATCAGTCCCCCAAAACAAGGATGCCATGGCAGAGACCAGCAACTGCCTACAACAGATGCTGTGCCTTTCATGTGAGCCATCTTGTTTTTATCTGCACATTGGGATGTATGAGATCTAAAGGGCCAGGTGGTAAAGGGAAAGAACTTAGGAGTTTACAAAGAACTCTGACATATATGAATTATCTCACTACACCATGAATAATTCAAAGGCCATAAGTAAAACTAATCCATCTTTGTTACCCCAGCTCCCAGTGTGGGCCTAACAAGTTGCTCAGCAAAAGTCTGTTGACTAAGGAACGACTGGTCTCATTGATCAGCAGATCTGTGATGATTCTTTTACTTGAGGGTGCAGCTTGGACATGCCAAGGGATAAAAACCAACTATTTACATAATAAAACATCCCTAACTGTCTCTCTATATAGCTCAGTTCCTTCCTGCTACATTAGGAGACTGTTATAAGAAGCAAAATTCACTAGTCTGACATGAAGATTGGCCTAAGTGAGTAGGGTTTCAGCGTCTAGTGTCAGGTAGTGAGCAGGTATTAAGTGTAGGTTTGCACATGACAATGTGGAAAGAATACGACACATTTGCACAGACCATTATGGAGGCGAGAAGCACACACAAAGAGAGGAAAACTCTAATGAAGAGCCATCTTTGTGTTAAACATTGAGAAATACCCAAGTCTCTTCCCACACAGCCCAGCCTGTTTACTTTGAGGAACAGAAAAAAACAACTGCTTTTCTCATTCTATTGTATTTATTTCACCAGCAGTCAACATCTCTGCCATTGCCCTTCTGAATGCCATGCTCACATGGAAGTCTCTGCCATTTTTGTATTGTGTAAAAAAAATGTTTTAAGATACAAGTGGAAATAAGTGACAAACAACGATGGGGCCAAAACAAAATAGCAGAGAAATACTTGACACAGCGGAATCCAACAAACTGATTTGGCAGCTTGTATTTTGCTAGTCATTTGCAAGTCGATCTTAGGAAAGTTAGAAGCCAAAAATACCGTCAACTACCACGTGCATGATGCGTAATTGGTACTCGGTGACTATTTGTTGAATGACTTAATTTCTCCTCGCTTTAGCAGGACAGTGACAGATGTGATGATTCAACATCATTGTTAAAACATCATCAGCTCTGCTCACCTGGCTTCTGTCACCCCACGCTTTGCTGATTCTCATTTTTCTTCTCACCTGGTCTCCTTCTTTGGCATTCTTTTTCTCTGTCTGCTCAAAGAGGCTGTATCCCCCAGAGGACTGAGCTTGCCTTCGTGTTCTCCCTACTGCACACACTCCATGTGTGTGCTTAATGTGGCCTGAACCATGGCCTACCTGGTAATGATTCCCAGGTCTCCCTCTCCAGCCTGGACTCTCCCGTGAGCTTCCTGTGTGTGCCGTTCCCTCTGTCCTCCTCCACTGTCCTTCCCCACGTTCTCATCAGCTCTCTTGTGGACTACTAAAGTGTCACTTGTCCCCTCCAGTCTTGCCATCTCAAATCCATCCCACCCAAGCTGCTAAAGGCAAACTAAACCATACCAGTCACTCACGTCATTACTTTGAATACCCCACTCCCTCCTACTACCACCGATGATGGCTTGCTTCACTAACACAGCAAGGATGTTTCTCTGCTTCCTTTTCTACCCTCATCTCCTCCACTGTTCATCTCACTCTCTAATCACTAGCAATTCAAGCTGCTTTGTGGCTCCATGCTGTTTTATGCCTCCCAGCCTTTGTCTTCACCATTTCCCTAAACCCTACACCTTTTCAAAGATTTGGCTCCAGCAGCCCTTCCTCCAGTAAGGCCTTCCTGACCTCCCCCTCCAGCCCCCTGGAGACCGGGGCAGGCACCCCTGATCCCTAGTTACCCCGTATCATACACCGTGCTGTCACTGAGTTTGCCACACTGCATTAAAATAATCTGTGAGCTATTCTTGCTCCAACAGAATCCACACTGAGAGAAGAATAAGACGGGATTTTATTCAGCGTTGGGTATTCAGCCCATAATGTTGGTATCTGGTACAGAAGATAAAAACCTCAATAAGTATTTGTTGAATAAAATTGAACTGATGGTTGCAGATGTGTGTATTAATTAGCATCTCAACAATCTCTGAGTGCATAACTACTTAGCGCACAATCAATTATTCCACTTTCTAAACTCTCCTGAGGAAGGAGCTTGCCCCACTCAATGCCATTCAGAGGCACAATTGCTTAACTGATATTGCCAAACTGGGCCTCAAGTAATGAGGAAAGTTCCATTTTCCTCAGCTGTGAAGGCTCTGAGATACACAAAATGATGCTAGCATCCTAGTCACTTGGCCTGCCACTTCTATAATCACAGCTTCTATTGTTATGAGGTGACACCTAATTAAGCATACTTTGAGTAATAGTGTCACAGGCCAGGAGAACAATTCTGCCACAGGTAGGTTTCCCGTTACCCTTGCTGGAATCCCCATTTCTCTGTCTTTACACTGTGTGCAGAAATAAATTGCCGATTTCGTTGATGCAAGCACATTCTCAAACAACTTGAAACTACTCCAAATACCAACAGCCACGTGAGAGGGGAAAAAGATGAAATGTAGTTTGTGGGAAGTAAATTCTTGATTATGTTGGAATTAAAGGGTATATGCTTTGCTGCACTCTCAAGAGTTACAGATAAGAAGCACAGCAGTGTTTTACTCCTATGTCAAACACAGAGCTGGCAATTTACTGTGCAAAATAAACAGATGGAGAAAAATAGAAAGGTAGTATCTCTGCCTTTTAACTATGTTCCTCAAGGGTCATCACGAAGAGAGAAGTAATAATTATAGCAACAGAGCGGGTGTTCTCTTGCCTCTTAGAAAGCTTTATAGGCCAGTTGTTTACTGCTAACTTTTGGTGAAAGACTAGTTTAAGTATATCAAAGCTTTATAGCCTGAGTGGGAGCCATTACATATGGAAGCTGACCTGACTGTTACTTACAAGGGGGCCACAGACTGATATTCAAAAAATAATAATGTTGCTATTGCAAAGAGAGACGAACATTGTCCTAGGAGATCGTTTTGAGTAATCAAGGCACTAGTTTTCTGCCACCTTGATGTACAGGGACAATATATGCTTTGACCCACTGGAAGAAAGAGAAAAAGGAAAGAACTTCTACCCTGAGAATTGGTGAGTGGGCATATGTTTATAGAGTTTGAAACAAGTCACAGCTAGCATACAGGGCTCACTTTAAGTAGATATGAAATAAAACTCAAAACAGCTGGATCTATACTTAAAGAGTGGCTAGCATTTAGCTATTTGCTAAGCTGTTACGGATATACTAATGGTGGCGAATGCTGTGAGGTCCAAGTTTTCTTTTCCTTTTTTTTTTTTTTAAAGCTTATTTACTTATTTTGAGAGAGAGAGAGAGAGAGAGAGAGAGAGAGAGCAGGGGAAGGACAGAGAGACAGGAAGAGAGAGAATCCCAAGCAGGCTCCACACTGTCCATGCAGAGCCCAACACATGGTTCGAACTCACAAACTGTGAGATCATAACCTGAGCCAAAATCAAGAGTTGGGCACTCAACCAACTGAGCCACCTAGGCTCCCCACAGTCCAAGTTTTCTTAATCCCTTTTGCTCCTTCATTTCTTTTCCCACAGTCAAGAACTTCATCTAAGGCATTATCATTTCAGACCTGTTTAACAAGACTCCCACCTAAAGACTTTTCCAGTTTCTTCATTACAACCTTACCTTGGTTTTCTCTCTAAATACTATTTGGTTGGTGCAAACATCCCTCTGCTTCCATTCTTTTAGGGAACTGTTGGTTCCCAATTAAACCACGTGTTTCAGGCTGAGGGAAAGGTACTGCTAATCATAAATATCCCCTCCTAAACACAGGGGTAAGGACTTCACCTGGAAAGGGCTAATTATGGCACTCCATTCCCTTTGCCACAGCCAAGATACATGCTCAAAATTTTTACTGGTTAATTATCAGCAAAAGTTGAGACTTCTGCACAGGTACATTTACTATGAAGCTCAAGAGGTTGAATCCTTAGGGCCCATTACTAGACAGTTCCTGGGAGTCTTGGACATGCTGGGAGTTATAGAGTGTCCTGGTGGAGAGGGAGTAAAGGTTGCATTCATGAGCATTTCTATGTATGCATTGCTGGTAACTCACCTAAAAAAAATCTTAGACAATGGAGATCTGAATCTTCAAGGATCCAATAATTTGGTGAGTTTATTTTTCTCATTCTGAATAATTTCTAATTTATATATGTAAGTTTACATCCACAATTTTCTATTCTTTTTTTTTTTTAAAGAAAGCCCCTCAAATTATATAAACAGTGGGCTACTATTCCAAAGCAGAGATCTATGTGGATCACTCTTGAAATCTCTTCTAAGATATGTCCCCTTCCCAGTCACCATGCTCACAGCCCTCCTGAGGATGCATCCTGAGTTCCTTCCTCCCCAGCAACTCATCTCTCCTCCAGGGTCCTGAACTTTCCAGCCTGGAAGTCTACGCTCACCCTTTCCACCTGGGAATGCCCTACTAGATCAGTCAAAGACCCATCCTTCAAGCCCCGCTAAAACCCTACCTCTTCCATGAGGTCATCCCAAATTTTACTTTTACAACCAGAGTTTTACTTTTAGTGTCCTTCCATGCTCCTTGTAAGAAATGAATAAATATTTGCTCAATGAAATTGGGTTAGATTAGGATACTGTTCGCAATATGCCTTGTGTTAGTTACCTGCATATCAAGTGTTTCTTCTTGATGAATTTCCACAGGTCAGGACTCTATTTGCTTCAAGTTTACATGTTACAGCACCTATCACTGCTTTGCACCTAATGACAGCCCAACTAATAACTGAACTTAACTGAACAGATGAACTCATTAAATGGTTGCTGATTGACTACAGGGTGAGGATTGCTATTTTGGCATGTATTTCCTGAGTTCAGAGACCACAGAGGCAACTATTTCCAGTTTTCAGATTTTCCTCCTTTAGCACAAGGAAGCACACAGTGGGAAAACAGCCATGGCAGTCTCGTACTATCTGGAGAGAAAATACAAGTCCTGTGTAAAGGATTTCCCTTCCCTTCATGGTCCCAGCCAACAATTATAACTCATTATGCTCCTCCATGTCCCTGTCTAGGATGGATTGTTGGTTTGTAGTATCCCCCTGGCGATCAATATCTTACCTACTTACAACCTTCACTAAACAAATCTTGCTGGAAGGTATTTGCAGAAAGGCATAGCCAGGGAACCTGAGGAGTACACAGGCAAAGCAAAACCACTTTTCCAAAACCTCTGTTTAGGGAATAAAAACCTTTTATATAAATAAATAGCAAAGAACAACCGTGTTTCATAGTGGTTAATCTACTTCAACTCTTAGTATGTGAGGTGAAAACAATAAAGATTGTAAATTGCACATGGATCTGGATTGCTCGGCTCAGATTCAAGACAGAGCACTTGGGGTTATCTGGGGGTGATTGGTTAACCATCTTCTTAGTTTTTGCTCAAAGAAAAACTGTTCTTCACACCATTTTTAGGTCTAGATCCTTATGTCAGGGCCTTTCCTGGATTGTATGGACTTGTTCCAAGGATGCTGTTTGCACCAGAATGTTTCCTTTCTAAGGTTGGAATTTGAAGCTTGTTCCTTTTGCAAGCTCAGGCTGCCAAGGTGAGGAAGGCATCCTGCTTTCCTACGAGGCTCACTTAGGATGCAGAGAGAGTAGCTCAGACGGTCAGGGGAGTAGCTAGAATCCACAGGCAGAAAGAAAAAAAGGATTCCATTTTGGGCTCGACCTCTGCCTGGTCCAAGAAGATTGAGTTTGCTATCAGTGTCTGAACAAGCTCCCAGGGGTTAGTGAGCTCTCCCATTTGAGACTCCCCTTTGTCACAGGGTAAAGAATTTATTAATGAAAAATTTCAATTTCAGACCTTAAAATTGTCTTGCTTGGCCTCAAGTTCTGTCCATACCATGTATTTATAATACACCTCCTATCACTGTTTGAACATCTTTTTTCACCCTATAATCCTTGCCGTGTTTGTTTATAAAGGGATTTTGTTTTAAAACAGAGGAATTATTGCTTGATTTGAGCGGTTTTATCCAGTGTCCCAAAGGATTCTCGACAGGCTTGCGGTAGTTGTTAATGGACTTAGTGGGGGAAGGATAGCTGCACGTGGGCAGTGCCCACGTGCTGGTCAGTCAGCGGAGCCGCGAGTGCAGTGTGACTGCCGTCCCTCGTGGACAGGGCATATGTGGATCACTACATTCATTTGCTAGGAGTGCCACATAAAAAAGCCACAGACTGGGTGACTTAAAACAAAGAAACTTATCGTCTCACAGTTCTGGAGGCTGGACAACTGAGACCAATGTGTCGGCAGAGTGCCCTCTGACAGTGGTAAGGATGCAGAGATCTGTCCCAGGCCTCTCCTCTCTGTCCTCATCTTCACATGGCATTCTTCCTGTGTGAGTGCCTCTGTGTCCAAATCTCTCCCTTTAATAGTGATGCCAGTTATATTGGATTAAAGCCCACACTAATGGCCTCATCTTAACTAATTACATCTGTAATGGAGCTATTCCCAAGTAAGGCCGCATTCTGAGGTACTCTGGGTTAGGACTTCCCAACATATGGGAAGGAGGGAGGGAGACACAATTCAATCCATAACAATCACAAAGGAGACACCAGGAGGCCCTTGGAAAAATCCCATCAAGACTTTATGTCATTTATCAGTGACAATCCTGAGCCAATCAGAAGAGACTAGGATATGCTCTGGTAACAAATTAACTCATGGGTTAACATACTGACGGTTCATTCCTCACTCATGTCAAAGTCTGATGTGGGTCTGGTAGCTATTTTAGGGATAGACAGAGACAATTGTCCTTTAACAGTGACTCAGGGATCCTCCAGACTGCTTTTACCTTGCATCTCCAACATCTCAAACGTTCTTCCTTTCCAGCTCTGCAAATGGCCAAGAAAGAGCATGGAGAACTCACCCTCACTCTCAACTGCTTTAGATTCACTTCTAATATGTAGCAGTGATATGTATCACTTCTAATCCAAGTGAATAGACTAGATTTAGTCACATGACTGCAACTCAACTGCAAATCCAGCTGGAAAATATAGAGAAGCATATGGGTGTTTGGGGAGCACAAATTACCCTTGCTCTATCTTCCTTCACTTAGAACATGAGAGCTTTGATAAGCAATTCTAGGGGGTAGAATAGAAAAGCACCAGTTTAAAATCTGGGCTTTGAAGTGAGACTGGGTTTGAGTGACAGCTACTTAGTAGGGATCCACCACCAAGTGTATTGCCCAATTTATTTCAACACTTCGTCCCTCAATCTCCTCCCTATAAAATGGGGATAAAATACTTCATATCTAGTAACATTGTTCTGAGGACTAAATGTGCTATGAATTTTTAGTATCAGTGTTTCTAGCACATGATACCACAAGAATTGAACCGTTTCACTTGCAAAAGATAATTTACAGATCTATAAACAAAAAAGGGGGGTGTAGAGAGTCATATATGAAGCATTTTGAAAATTTTATTGATCTCAATCCTGAGTAATTATGTGCCTTGGTGCTTAGTAAAAATTCTATTAAAGAACAGAAGAAACTGGCTCCTTGGTGGCCCAAATGAGAAAGAAAAGTCATAATTGATGTCATTACTATCAATCATTTCACTTATAGGTGTGAGTTAGGTCACTTTGCTCCTATAAAGCTGGGAGCAATTATTTCTATAGAACACTATTCACCCCTTACACAGATGAGAGAGCCTCCAAATTCGTGGCAAAATTCCACCAGAAAACTTATGAGAAAGAATACAAGTCCTAATCTGAATTTTTATTTTTTTTAATGTTTATTTATTTTTGAGAGAGAGAGAGAGAGAGAGAGAGAGAGAGAGAGAGACAGCGTGTGAGTGGGGGAGGGGCAGAGAGAAGGAGACAGAATCCAAAGCAGGCTCCAGGTGCTGAGCTGCCAGCACAGAGCCCGATGTGGGGTTCAAACTCACACAAGGCATGAGATCATGACCTGAGCCGAAGTCGGACATGTAACCGACTGAGCCACCCAGGCATCCCCTAATCTGATTTTTCATACCATCCTTAGTAGAGAAAAAAAATGGGACTTCATTGAAAAAGCCTTTTTTATTTTTGTAAATTTTTAAATTGAGGTAAAATTCACATAACATAACATAGAATTGATCATTTTAAGGGGTGTCTGAGTGGTTCAGTCCATTGAGAATCCGTCTCTTGATTTTGGCTCAGGTCATGATCCCAGGGTCATGGAATCGAATCCTGCCTCAGGCTCCATACTGAACGTGGGGCTTAGTTGGGATTCTCTCTCTCTCTCTCTCTTTTTCTCTCTCTCTTTCCCTTTGCCCCTTCTCCATTCATGCTTTCTCTCTTTCAACAAAAGTTTAAGAATTAATCATTTTAATATGTATAATTCAGTGGTGTTTGATATATTCAAAATGTTGTGCAACCTACTTCCAAAACATTTTCACAGCTCTAAAGGAAATTTCATAACTATTAAGCAGTCACTCCCCATCCCCTACTACTCCTGAGCCCTTGAAAATCAACCCCCTATCTTCTGTCCCTCTGGATTAATACATTCTGGATATTTCATATAAAAAAAATCATGTCATATGTGACCTCGGTGCCTGGCTTCTTTTGCTTGATACAATGTTTTCAAGGTTCATCTATGGATCCTTTAAAGAGTAAATAATACTCCATTGTATGGATTTACCACATTTTGTATATCCATTCATTAGTAAATTGACTTTTTTGTTATTTAAATTTTAGTTAGTCAACATACTGTGCAATATCAGTTTCAGAAGTAGAAACCAATGATTCATCACTTACATACAACACCCAGAGCTCATCACAAGTGCCCTCCTTACTACCCATCACCCATCTAGCCCATCTCCCACCCACCTCCCTCCATCAATCCCCAGTTTGTCCTCCATCGTTGAGACTATAGTAAATGGACTTTTGAATTGTTTCCATCTTATGGCTATTGTGAATGATGCTGTCATGCACATTTATGTATAAGGTTTTTTTAATATCTTTTTTCAATTCACTAAGGTATATACCTAGGAGTGGAATTTCTAGGTCTTATGGTAATTCTATATTTAACTTTTTGAGGACTGCCAAACTGTTTTCCACAATGACTGCACCATTTTATAATCCCAATAGGAATATGCCACTGTTCAATTTCTCCATATCTTCATCAACACATTATTTTCTGTATTTTTTTTTAATTGTAGCCATCCTAGTGGGTATGAAGAAGTAACTCATTATGGTTTTGATTTACATTTCTCTAGTGTTAATGATGTTGGGTGTCTTTTCATGTGCTTGTTGGACATTTGTATATCGTCTTTGGAGAAACATCTATTCAAGTCCTATGCCCATTTTTAATTGGGTTTATGTCTTTTTGTTGTGGGGTTGTAAGAGGTCTTTATGTATTCTGGATACTAAGCCCTTATTATATATGATTTGCAAATATTTTCTTCCATTCTGCAGGTTGTATTTTCACTTTTTGATAGTGTCCTTTGATGAACAAAAATTTTAATTTTGCTAAAATCCAATTTATCTACTTTTTCTTCTTGCATGTGCTTTTGGTCTGTCTGAAAAAGCCTCTTGAAAGATACCTATTTTTTTTTAAAGTTTGACTTACAAACTAATTGGAAAGAAAAACTAATTTATTAATCAAACCTAGAAAGAGTAAAGCAGTCTTCTGTGATCCTCATTACTTATCTTTGATCAAAAAATGTACTAAAATTAGTTTTCAATTTGTAATATATGTCCCCAAAATATGTATGTGTCATTAGTAGGTCTTTGTAGTTAAATGTAGAATCAGACAGGTATGAGAAACATGCAGAATACAGTTAGACGTGATTAAAATATCTGTAAGTGCTATGGCCCAAAAAGGCAAGGAGACAGTGAAATGATCCAGAATTTAATCAGGAAATTTAGAAAATAAAGAGCAGTTCGTTATATCCTGGTTGGGGGCGGGGACTGGCATCGAACCAAATTATCTGAGGCAATTTGATAAAAACAGATCCTGAACCCAAAAGATAGGAGCTACTAGACAAACCTCATGTAAAGGGTGTAACTTGAAGTCTTTGTTTTCCTAGCAACTACTAAAAAGGGCTCCAGGTGTCCATATTTAAGATAAAAAGAATAACCCTGAACATGCAAAGCCTCAGATTACACATCTGAGCTGAATAAACTCTTCCCTTCATGAGTGTCTTTCCAAATCCAGGATGGGTTAGTATTAATTATACAGATGATGAAGTATTAATACTTTTGTGTCAAGTTCAGGAATAGGTTTTTAATCATTGGGACAATCTGTCTATATTCAGTATTTAAAGTGTTTGTAATGATTTAGAACTGGCATAATAGAGATTCTGACAGATTAGCCTTGTGATTCCAATTTAAAATATGTAATTGACTTGTGGTTCAAGTTGAAGATATAAGATTTTTTACGAAGTTTGTAAACAGAATAAGAGTATTTAAGAGAACTAGATTTATAATATTTATAAGTTTAGTAATTTATTAGACTGAAATGACTCATTTAAATTCTCAAGACAGTTCTGCTCATTAAAGACATAAACTTGTTTGGTCAAACACCTAAAGTGCTTAAAAAGAAAACGGAATATATTACATTTATAGCTGTAGTTTAAAATGCCCACATTTGCAAATGATACTGATTATTTACAAGAGAAATTAGTTTATTAACTTGACCAAACATATATATCAATTGCTTAAAGTTATGGTTCTTAATTATTTAAAAAAATGTACCCTTTTAGCAATAACAGTGCTTATAAATTGAACTTGAAAATTTAGGAGAAACTATAGGGTCTTAATTTTAAGAATTCAATACTAATTTAAACAGTAAGTAACCCTGATTATACAATATACTGGATTTTGAAATTCTCCAATTGTATAAATAATGAGGGTGGTTTCCAGTATATAGAATCTCTAATAATAAGACTAATGGATATTATAAAACAGCTTCTCACTGGTCTATTTATTTTTTTGGATTGCAGTATTTAGAGGGAACCAGAACTTTCTGGCTAGCAAACTGTAGATATGATAAGCTGAAGATGGTTGTAGCCCTAAGTTACATTTGGTATGAATCATAGGACTTGAGTGCTTTTTGGTCACAGAAAAATCAAACAAAAAATGAAAGAGAAATGGTCACAATCTTTAGATAGGCGATATATTTGAAGCACCCCCATCCACAACTCATCCTCTAACAGACTGGACTTAATGTGAGGTGTTCTTAGTCATCATGTCCATTCAAATTGTTTAATCACAGACTAGTCCTTCTGGGATAAGATAAATGAAATTAATGAGCAAAGGTCAACACGAGACAGACTGGGTGTAGGCACTTCCACATAAATTAGGGAAAGGCTTAACTTTTTTTAAGGTCTTCTTCCAAGGCATTAAAAAAAAAAAAAAAAACACCTTTAGAATAAGGTGTTGTTCTCCAAATTCTGCTAATGGAGAAATATAATTGCTGCAACTAATACGTGTCTCTGAAACACTGGTGACCAGACTAAATCTCCCAGGAAAAGACAAGGTCTTGACATTCAGGATGGCTGAGCTCAACATCCTTTTAAACTGCTTACATACGACTTTGTAGCTTTAAAATGGAAAACCTTTAAAGACCTGAAGGAGTGAATAACTGATATATCTCTCTAGTGGAAAATGAAGTGACATCAGATGGCTTAAAAGTATGACTTTGGAGTTAGATACCTTGGGTTCAAATCTTAGCTCAGCCACTTATTAAATGAATGACCTTGGACAAATCACTAATCCTGTGGAAGTTCAGTTATTTAATACAGCCATAAGTAGAGAAGGTAATAACTATCTCTTAGGGTCATAAAATATTGTAAAGAGCTTAGCACCATGATCAACACATAAGAACCACTCAATAATTTATACTGCTGCTTTCACTTGCATTGTTAAATGTAGGAAATTTCTGTAAAAGGACACGAATCCCCCATTTACATCGTTGCAATTTTTTTCTGTCTTCAGCCTCTGGCCAAAAAATATACATTAATGTTTTACATTAAGTTCGTGCTTTTCATACTGCTTAAAGCAGGTTGTCTCTTTAAGAATCAAGAGTGATACACTGTCATCTGTTAAACATTTGAAGAAAGGACATAAAATGCTGAAGGCTTTTATTAAAATGTCTCTAGATATGAAATAACATTATTCTCTTTGAATGGTCATAAATTGAGAAATATGAGGAAAGCCAGTTTGCACAGCTGTGAACATCTACGTATTGTAAACTAAAAGTTGACTTTTAAACACTTTATCCACACACGCAACTAGAAAATTATTAAGATTTGTGATAGTTTAGGAATGTTAGACATGATTTTGTTGTTCTCTTTTTTTTTAACATTTATTCATTTTTGAGAGAGAGAGAGAGAGAGAGAGAGAGAGAGAGCGCGCAGGAGAGGGGCAGAGAGAGAGGGAAACAGTACTTGAAGCAGGCTTCAGGGTCTGAGCTGTCAGCACAGAGCCTGTCACAGGGCTCAAACCCACGAACCATGAGATCATGACCTGAGCTGAAGTTGGACACTTAACTGACTGAGCCACCCAGGCACCCCTTTATTGTTCTCTTAATTGCTATTTCAATACTTCACTGTTATTTAAATTAATCCTCACACATCAGGATTAGCCAGTTAAAAGCATTAATAAAATGACCAGGGTCACACCTTGTATGTTATTAGGTAAATTTGGGACCCTGTAGGAAACAGTGTCATTTAAGGTCTCTGAGGACCTTCTGGAAAATAAGCCTTCTGAAAAGTACCACATGGTTCACATCCAATTACCTAAGTTTCCAAAAAGACAGTCTTCTTGTAAGAAAACTGCTCAGCTCAATAAATATTTATTACAATGAGACTTGAAACTTTGTTTAGTGGCAAATGACATTTTTCGAAACAGTGTGTTCCCTATGGTTTCAATAAGTAGGAATTTTTACTAAACTTACAAGAAACTGGGGTTTCATTTTTTAATTAATTAAGGAATATCTCAAATAAAGAAACCAGGATTTCATTTTTTAATCATTTTTTATCATGAATAAAGGAATTTTATACAGATATGGACCAGCTGTCCTTTATCTTCCCCAAAAAGGGGAAAATTAAATTAGGAAAGGAAGTCCTCAAGTGCACAGGACATTTCAATGATGAGAAAAACTGAAGAAGGTTTTGGAACCTCCACGCTTGGAGGTCTTCCAAAGGACAATCCACAACCTACCCTGGGTGACTAGGTCCTCCTGGGCCAGATGCCATTGCAAAGCCCCAATTAATCTAAATATTACATTTTTGACAGATATACTCTTGGGGTTTCTATGCCAGGATACTGAAATTTATAGTTAAGGAGTGCATCTATGATTGTTAAGCGCTGAAATTTCTGCCCAAATTAGCCTGACCCGGAATGTGGACTTTGATCTCAAAATGGATGAATCCTGAAGATACTGTCATTGTCTTTAAAAGCCCCAAGAATTGCAGACAGCTTTTTAAGTAGTATAATTAGTGTAGAAGCAAAACCATCCATGGACCTGAGAGACGTCTTCATCTCACCCAGCAACCAGGATGGTCTTTCCTAAGACTGCCATATACCAAATTAAAAAAAAAAAAAAAAAAAATCTTAAAATGAACTAAGGCACACTTAAGGGCTCAAAAACTGGAGCACTTAAGAGGACTTATTTAAATCTCCCAAATAACAGCTTGAAAACAAATCCTGTTAAATGCTCCATTTCCCTATATCTGTCAAAATTTTTGCTTGGCCCTTTCCCTTTTATTAAATTCTGTAACTATTCATTATATTACAACATAACGTATATGGTTGTTAGCAATCACCTGTGGCTATTGGCGTTTCTGAAAGCAAAGCCTTTAGATTTGCCAACATGGTAATGCTGGATTATAAAGACAATGATTTGCTAGAGAAGATAAATGAAGATAATTTTTTTCAAATGCTATGAACACATCCACTCTTCTTCAGAACTTTTCCCCCATTAGCATCACCTGCAAGAATTGTTTGCTCTCTGAGGAGTTGCCAAAATCAGGTTTTAAACTGAATATATACTATCGCAAAATCCAATGGGCTTTGTTTGTCCCAGAGGTTGGTAAGGAAGGTCAGCCAGGTCCTTTTGCAAGAAGACTCAAAGAGTCTGGAAAGCCTTAGAAATACTGAGACTGACACATGACGGCCAGGGCTAAGATCCCTGCACTCTCTAGAAATGAGGTGTCCCACAGGCCACAAGCAGTGCACCTGGATAGACACTGTGAAGGGATAAAGATGATGCTGATGGTCTGATGGGGGAAAGAAGCCATCCTAAAAAGAGAAAGCAGAAGTCCAACACTTAGCCAAAGGACATGATTGAGGCAGGGCGGTGGGTGGTCACAGGAAATAAATGACTTTGAACATCTCTCAGTTTGCTGACACTCATTATCTTCAAAGAAAAATGTTTATAATAAATACTGAATCACATGGAAGAGTCAAGCCATCAGAGATGAGAAAGAAACAAAACAAGAGACAGAAGAGGGTGTTCTCCTGCTTCCACATGAAGACAGCTGGAGCAAGACCAAATAACAACTGGAACTAAGTCACTTGAAAATAGCAAAAGAGAATACCACAGATACCTGGGAGCATCACGGCCATTGCTCAACATCAGAGCAGAAATAACTAGGTGAGACAGGTAGATGTGAGTTGTATCAAAAGACTTGATAAGAGACCACAGGATATTTCTTTCATTGATAGGAAGGATTTGGGGGAACTAGGGTTCCAATGATTTCATAGGGTGGGTGCTAAGCCAGAGATTATCGTTTTCTACCATTATTGTGATCCTGTTGGGGCTGCAGATAAGAATCCCATGGAAAGCAAGTGTAAGTGATATACTGAAAAATCTGAACACTAAAGGGCTCAGTCCTGCTGCATACTTTCTTGTAAGGGAGACACTTTCTGTCTTTTTTTAGTTTACTTACTTATTTTTGGAAGAGAGAGCGCACATGCATGCACGCACATTCACGAACAGGGGAGGGGCAGAGGGAGAGGGAGAGAGAGAATTCCAAGCAGGCTCCACGCTGTCAGCACAGAGACAGACATGGGGCTTGATCCTGAACCATGAGATCATGACCTGAGCTGAAATCAGAGTCAGTCCTCAACCAATTAAGCCACCCAGGTGCCCCAGGGAGATACTTCCTGACATGATTTCTTCCAACCTCCTCTCTACCTGCGCCTCCTTGCTGCTGGTGTCCCTTCATCTGGCACTTGGTCAGCATCCTGGCCAGATGGTACAAGGCTAGCTAGCTCCTACAAAGGCCTAAAGGTCCAAAAGAAACGCACAGACCCCTACTAGAACAAACAGTAGTGTGACTGTAAGCAGTATCTCTATTCCCTTTCTTCCTGATAATATTTCACTCCCATTTCTCACCAGCTACTTTTCCCTTTATTCAAATCAGCAAATCCACTTTACACGCAGATGTCCACCTGTAGAAAAGAAGCCAGTCTCCCCTTTTTTAAAGTACCCCTTACAAATTTAAGAGGTTCTCTTAGATCTCCCCTCACTCAATTTGGTGTGTGGCAGAGGTAGGTGCTCCAAGAATGTACCACCCACTAAGCTGACAAATTCTCTAATTATTCTACTTGGCTCCTAATTTATAGAGTGAAGATGATGATAGCACAGGTAGTTTCGTCATTTTGTAAGTAGGTTCTGCAAGGATTTGGGGGAGCCTGTTTCTAGAATGGAAGGCTTACTGCTCTCATTTTCGGGGAGTTAGCTGCATATCCAAGGCACAGAAACAGTTCAATGTGACATCCTGTTATGTCCAGTAGATTCCTCAGTAGAGAGATGTCATATGGAGCAGCAGAAACGCTGCTACTCAAAGGAGCAGTCTCAAAGTCTTTCTTTTTTTTTTTTTTTTTTAATTTTTTTTTCAACGTTTTTTATTTATTTTTGGGACAGAGAGAGACAGAGCATGAACGGGGGAGGGGCAGAGAGAGAGGGAGACACAGCATCGGAAACAGGCTCCAGGCTCCGAGCCATCAGCCCAGAGCCTGACGCGGGGCTCGAACTCACGGACCGCGAGATCGTGACCTGGCTGAAGTCGGACGCTTAACCGACTGCGCCACCCAGGCGCCCCTCAAAGTCTTTCTTAAGATAATGTCACTGTCATTCTCTTGGTACAAAATATGACAGCATGCTTATTTTTTAACCCCATTCTATGGGCAATGAAAGTGGAATTCAAAGGTTAAGAAGCTTGCCCATTTTCACACAACTAATAAGTCAGGGGTGAAGACAAGACTCTCAGTTCTGTTTTGAACTGAACTTTACTATTCGACTTCTCATTTGACATACTGTCACTAGTATCACATACTTTGTCCTCTTTATAGTGAATCTCTTATCTGATTAAATTGGTATCCACAGGCTGATATGCTGAATTATTTGTTACTAGAAACATAGCATCTCAAGTAGATATTATTTAGACATTAGGCTAAACATGTAGCTAGATCCTCTCTATCTAAGGGACCAATCATTTGTAAGTTGATTCTTCATGTTCTAGCTCTAATTGTTTAGAGAAAATGAAGAATTTATTCTCTAGTCATGTGAGGAGGGCCCAGATTCAATAAGTACGATAGTTACAATAAATATGTAAATATTCTCAACTTGAGACTATCTCATACTGTACATCTTCTAATAAACAGTAGGTCAATTACAGGACAATTAGGTAATGGGGAAAGGCCATTAGTGAAACTAGATCTAGCATATCTGGCTTTCCAGGCAAATACCTCTGCAAGAGACAAAAAAAAATTAATCTGACCCAGCTTGACCCTAAAGAGATTGCAGTTATATTTAAATTCATTGCATCATGTCCAATACAGCATATCATTCTAAATACTGGTGAATTTAAACATTCTATCTAGAAATATCCCTAAATAATGACACAGATTTGATAACTTTGTATAGGGTAGCAAACGTTTCTCTTTTTTTTTTTTTTTTTCAGATTTTTAAAGACATAGGTTTGGTTGTTTTTTTTTAAGAGAAATTTTATGTTCACAAAAAAATTGACAGGAAGGTACAGAAATTTCCCATATACCTCCTACCCCCATATACATAGCCTCCTGCATTATCAACATCACACATCAAAGTGGTACATTTATTACAACTGACAAACCTACACATCATAATCGCCCAAACTTCATAGTTTACATTAGGGTTCACTCTTGGTGTTCTACATCCTGTGGGTTTGGACAAATGTATAATGGCATGTATCCATCATTATAGTATCACACAGAGTAGTTTCAGTGCCCTACAAATTCTCTGTGCTCCACATATTCATCTCTCTCCCCAACACTGGTAAACCACTGATCTTTTTATTGTCTCCATGGTTTTGTCTTTTCCAGAATGTCACACAGTTGGAATAATACAGTATATAGCCTTTCAGATTGACTTCTTTTTCTCAAGTTTTTATTTAAATTCCAGTGTAATATTAGTTGCAGGGGTAGAATTTAATGATTCATCACTTACATAACAACACCCAGTGCTCACTTGGTAATATGCAATTAAGTTTCCTCCATGTTTTTTCATGGCTTCATATCTCATTTCTTTTTAGCCCTGAATAGTATTCCATTATCTGCACGCACCAAAGCTTACTTATCCGTTCACCTATTGGAGGACATCTTGGTTGCTACCAAGTTGGGGCAGTTATTCATAAAGGTGCTATAAATATCTATGTACAGGTTTTTGTGTGGACATAAGTTTTGAAGTCCTCTGGGTGAATACCAAGGAAAGCAATTGTTGGATCATATGGTATGTTTGGTTTTGTAATTAACTCCAAACTGTTCTAGAATGACTGTCCCATTTTGTATTTTCATCAGCAAGGAATGATAATTCTTGTTGCTCTACATCCTCGTCAGCATTTGGTATTGTCAGTGCTCCAGATTTGTGCTATTTTAAAAAGTGTGTAATGGTATCTAGTTTGAATTTGCATTTCCCTGATGACCTAGGATGTGGAGTATCTTTTCATATACTTATTAAAAATTTGAATATCTTCTTTGGTGAGGTTTCTGTTATGGTCTTTGGTTCATTTTTTAATCCAGTTGCTTGCTTTCTAATTGTTGAATTTCAAGAGACCTTTTTATAGTTTGGATAACAGTCCTTTATCAGATGGGTCTTCTGCAAATATCTTCTTCAAGTCTGTGGAATTTCTGCTCATTTTTTGGACAAACCTTTAGTTTTGTCCTGAGTTTTTCTAACATGACTCAGGAGGCCCAAATCTGGTTACCTATGAGACAAAGACCAACTTAAGTTCTTAAGCCTGCGAGGGTGAGGGTCAGGGCCTGAGCCAAAGTGAATTCACAAAGACAAATGCCACCTTATGAGTTTGGGAATTAAGAGGCTTTACAGATAGCCTTGTCCAACTCCATCGCTACCCGCCTCCTCCCATCAATTATTGGTATCTTATTACATATCATATCTGAAAAATATTGTTTGACCTGGTGGTTTCCAAACTTGGTTTTTTGTTTTTGTTTTTGTTTTAAGTTTATCTATTTATTTTAAAGTGGGAGAGGAAGAGAGAGAGAGAGAGAGAGAGAGAGAGAAAGAGAGAGAGAGAGAGAGAGAGAGAGAGAGAGAGAGAGAGAATCCCAAGCAGGCTTCATGCTGCCAGCGCAGAACCCAATGTGGGGCTCAACCTCACCAACTGTGACTTTTGAAATCAAAACTCATATGCTGTTGACTGACTGAGCCACCCATGTACCCTCAAACTTGGTTTTATATCAAAATAATCAAAGAAGCTTAAAAACAATACAACTCCTAGACTCCCAGTGCCAGAAGGAATTCTGAGGTGGGCCTAGGTATCTATATACTTACATAACCTCTCTAGGTCACTCTGATACATCCCACTCCACCTTCAGACTATTCTGAATATTAGAAAGATCTTCCTTCTATTGACTCAAAATGTCCTAAAACTGTAGATTTATACCCGTTGATATAAATTTTAACTCTTGAGAGTAAAATGAATAATGATTCTTCCCTCTTCTCCCCAACAGCTTTCAGATACATAAAGGCAACTACTTTGTCCTTCTATGTCCTTCTGAGAGGAGAGAGTGTGTGCATGAGTGGGGGAGGGGCACAGGGAGAGAGAGAATCTTAAGCACACTTCACACTCAGCAGAGCCCAATGCTGGGCTTGATCCCTGAGATCAACCCTGGGATCATGACCTGAGCTGAAACCAAGAGTCAGATGCTCAACCGACTGAGCCCCTCAGGCAACCCAATCTCCATCTCCACTTTCAAACCATCTCCAAGCCAGTCATTTCCAGCTTTGCTAATCTTTCCCCTGATGCAAAGATTTAAGTCCCTTTTTCTTCCAGGCTGCCTTTCTCTGATGCTCTTCAAGTTGATTCTATTAGTTTTAGATCTTTGATCCATTCAGATTATGTACTTTCAATTGTGCAAACAAAGATCACAGTAGCTTATAGGTGGATATATCACACAGGGTCCACTGATGAAGAACCCCAAATCATTTTTTAAAAAATTTTAATAAGTTTATCCATTTATTTTGAGAGAGAGAAAGAGAGTGAGCAGGGGAGGAGCAGAGAGAGAGGGAAACAGAGAATTTCAAACAGACTCAGAACTGTCAGCACAAAACTTAATGCGGGCTCAAACCCACGAACCGTGAAATCACGACCTGAGCCAAAACCTAGTCAGATGCTCAACAGACTGAGCCACCAAGGTGCCCCCAAATCATTTTTTTAAACAGAAGTTGTTGCCAAGCTAGTTCCCTACCTCTTTCCCTAACTCTGTATCACTGCAGTTTGTTTAATTTTTATTTAGACTCACATGGATAAGCTTACAGTTAACTGATAAAAACTTGTCTTTTTAGATTCTGCTTATCCCTTCAGCTTGTCAACATCTTCATCCACACTAGTAATTTTGTCCTCCAAGTCAAAGGGGCTGCAGAATTCTTACACAGGAGAGTCCTTGAGAACAGGAATCTACTTGGAGGTGAGTGCTTAAAGACGTACTTGCTGAATATATTTCACAAAACCAAGAAAACTTCTGATGGAGACCAATAAAATGTGGAGGACAGGTCTTCCAATTCATCTCTTGGTGTCTCCATCCATCAAATATTTGATATTCACCTTATCAGAAAATTTGAAAATCATGCCTTTCCTATTATTAAGCAAACTATTAATAGAATGTTATATAGAACCGGTTCGAAGACAGAATTTTACAAACTTGTTATCAGATTAATATTGATTCACTCATCAGAAATACTTGTATGTAATTGCTCAACTCATTATGACACTAATTTTATGTCCATACAGTCTTTTTGTCTCCTCAATTTAAATTTATCAGGATACAACTGGAAAAAGTCAAAATAAAATCATACACTTCCACATCTTCCATCAAAACTGTTTTTAAAAAGAAAGAATTGGATTAACATGTTTTGTTTTTAGTAAATCCATCCATCCATGCAATGGCTATTCTAGAATTTTGCCTGGAATTGACATTAATTTCTAGAGTTTATCTTTAAATTTAATATATTGAAAGCTCATGAGAACGGGGCCCATAACTGCTTTGTATCCTGAGAGCCATGCACAGTGCCTAGCATCCAGTAGGCATTCAATAAAAGTTGGTTGGTTGGTTGGTTGGTTGGTTGGTTGATTGGTTGGTTGGTTGTTTGGTGAGTGGGTTGGTTGGCTAAATGAATGAGTCTATGTTTTGGTGAATTTACTCTTTTTCCAGTTTTGAAAAATCAAAATGGCATTTATCTGTTTCTAATTTTCTGATTCCTACACAAATGTCCAAGAAGTTCTCCATTCCAGATGAGCCAGAAATAACCTCCAGTTATAGACAGGATCAGCCTTGAATGAACCCTGAGGTGATAATAGCAAAGTCCTATCCCTCCCAACCAATTAATTGTGTGTGTACAAAATTGTGTCTGTGTGATCCTATAATAAATTTTGTGCCCTGATAGAGGTCTGACCTCCAGCCCTTTATTTAACACTGACCTTATGTATTGGACTATGTGCTAGTATATACCTGACTACTCTTTTTTTTTTTTTTTTTTTTTTAATTTTTTTTTTTTTTCAACGTTTATTTATTTCTGGGACAGAGAGAGACAGAGCATGAATGGGGGAGGGGCAGAGAGAGAGGGAGACACAGAATCGGAAACAGGCTCCAGGCTCCGAGCCATCAGCCCAGAGCCTGACGCGGGGCTCAAACTCACAGACCGCGAGATCGTGACCTGGCTGAAGTCGGACACTTAACCGACTGCGCCACCCAGGCGCCCCACCTGACTACTCTTGAATCCAATTTTTAACTGGAACTGAGTTCTATCACTAATTCATAGGCTTAGGGTACTAGACTTTTCTCTTTATTGCCAGCCAGAGACTGGGTTCTGCTTCTGATATTCCTTTTACTGACTTTATACAGCAATATGACTTACCAATTACATATTGTTGCCACACCCTATCACCTTAAAAGGCCTCTTAGCATCACCAGAGTCCTGGCTAGAATTAGAATTTGCTAACTTTTCTTATATTTAAAGGCCTTTGATGACGTTCTGGCTTCACCATGGATAAGAATAGCTCTTCTGAAACAAGTGTTGGCAAGGATGTGAATTAAAAGAAACCCTTGTGTACTGTTGATGGGAATACAAACTGGCGTAGCTACTGTGGAAGACAGTATGGAGGCTCTTCAAAAAGTTAAAAATAGAACTATCCTGTGATCCAATAATTGTACTACTTGGTATTTACAAAAAAAAAAAAAAAATACAAAGACACTAATCCAAAGGGAAACACGCACCCTTATGTTTATTGTGGTATTATTTACAATAGCCAAGACATGGAAACAGCCTAAGCATCCATCCATAGATGAATGGATAAAGATATGGTATGTATACACAATGGGATATTATTCAGCCATAAAAAAAAAAGAATGAAATCTTGCCATTTGCAACAACATGGATGGAGCTAGAGATTATAAGGCCAAGTGAAATACGTCAGTCAAAAAAGACAAACACCATATGATTTCACTCATATATGGAATTTAAGAAACAAAACAAATGAGCAAAGTAAAGAGAGAGAGAGAAAGAGGGAGGGAGAGAGGGAAGGAGAAATCAAGAAATAGACTCTTCCAAAGCATAAAAGACTCTTAAAAACTGAGAACAAACTGAGGGCTGATGGGGGGGTGGGTGATGGGTATTGAAGAGGGCAGCTTTTGGGATGAGCAGTGGGTGTTGTATGGAAACCAATTTGACAATAAATTTCATATATTAAAAAAGAAAGAAAGAAAGAAAAAAATAGACTCTTATCTATAGAGAAGCAGATGGTCACCAGAGGGGAGGTGGGTGGGAGGAACAGATGAAATAGCTGATGGGGATTAAGAATACACTTACGGTGATGAACACTGAGTAATGTATAGAATTGTTGAATCACTCTATTGTACACGTGAAACTAATATAACACTGTGTGTTAACTATACTGGAATTAACATAAAAACAATAATTTAAAAAAGAGTAGCTCTTCTATAAGTTCTAATGTATTCTTCTTAGTTTCTTTAACTGCCATTCACCAAATCTCTGGGTTCCTAACATGTTCCAATGTCATGGGAACAATGACATTTAGAGTATAACCTTCTGTGCTAGGAGAATCAACATCATGTAGAATATCTTGGTGTTCTTAAAATTTCTTTGTCTCCATGGCTCTATTTTCTCTAATTTCAGCTCTACCACATTTAGTTTCAAGTTTAGTTTCCTTCACAAATAACACAGAAGCAAAAACAATTAAGAGGTTCTGGAGTATTTTTTTTATTTTCTTTCAATATTATACCATCAGTCCTTAACAATTAAATAAATTTTGTATCAAAAATAAATAAATAAATAAATAAATAAATAAATAAATAAAATTTGTGTTTTAATCTGATTGACACTAATAGTACAAGTCGACTCCATTTTCTTTTAATTGCTGTGATTAAATATCTTTCTTTCAATCATTTATACATGTCCTTTTAATTCACTTATTCCAAAAAATATTCCTGGGAGCCTTATATTTGCCAGATCCTCTTCTAAGCTGAATACATTTATGAACAAAACAAGGACAAAGGTCTACTCTTTGGAGCCTCCATTCTAGTCTGAGGAGAAAAAAAAATCAGCAAACAAGTATAAATATAACATCAGGTGGTGACAAGTGCTATAATGAAAAATAAGGCCGTGTAAGAGGGATAATGAATAAGGGTGATGAAGGAAGGCCTCTCCAGGTCACATTTGAGCAGAGTAGAAGTGAGGGAACGAACTGTAAGGATTTATGGGGGTAGAACTTAATAGGCAGAGAAAATAAAAGCAAAGCCTTGAGGTGGGACTGTGTTTGGCTTGTTCACTACAGTGGATAAAGTAGAGTGAGCAAAGTAGGGTGGTGAGTAAAATAAAATGGAATACTGAAAAACAGAAAAGCAATACAGGAAAAATTGAAAAGTAAACAGATGGGACAAATAGAAAACAAATAGCAAGATGGAAGATGTAATCCAACCATATCAATAGTTACATTAACTACATATGGTCTAAACCAATTAAAAATCAGAATTGTCTGTCTGGTTTAAAAAGCAAGACCCAACTATATGCTATCTGTAAGAAACAGCTGTGTATAAGAATCTTTAAATATAATGATTCAGTAAGATTGAAAGTAACAGGATGGCAAAAAAAAAAAAATGTATCACATAATCACTAGCCATAAGAAACCTAGTATGGCTATATTAATATCAAAAAGAGACTTTAGGACAAGAAGCATTATCAGTACAGAGAAGGACATTTCATAATATTAAAAGGGTAAATTCATCAGAAAGACACCACAATCATTTTTTATTGTGATAAAATGTATATAACATAAAATGTACTATTTAACCACTTTAAGGTATAAAATTCAGTGGCATTAAGTACATTCACAGTGTTATGCAACCATGACCATCATTCATCTCCAGTACTTTTTCATCTTCCCAAACTAAAACTTTACATTCATTAAACAATAACTTCCAATTTCCCCCCTGCCACTATCTCCTGGCAACCACCGTTCTATTTCCTGTCCCTATGATGTTAACTACTGTAGACACCTCATATAAGTGGAATCATACAATATTTTTCCTTTTGTGTCTCACTTATTTCACTTGGGAAAATAACTTCAAATTTCAATCATTTGGTAGCATGTGTCAAAATCTCATTCCTTTTTCAAGTTGAATACCATTCAATTGTATGTATATACTACATCTTGTTTACCTATTCATCTGTCAATAGACATTTGGGTTGTTTCCACTTTTGGGCTATTATAAATAACACTACTATGACCATACGCGTACAAATATCTGTTCAATTACCTGCTGTCAAATCTTTTGGGTTTATACCCAGGGGTGGAAATGCTGGATCATGTAGTAATTCTATGTTTAATTCTTTGAGAAATAGCCACACTATTTTATGCAGTGGCTACACCACTTCACATTTCCACAAGCTATGCACAAGGGTTCCAATTTCTCCTCATCCTCAATAACACTCTTTATTTCTTTTTTAATGTTATTTATTTTTCAGAGAGAGAGCATGAGCACAAGAAAGGAGGGGTAGAGGGAGAGGGAGAGAATCTCAAACAGGTTCTGCACTGTCAGCACAGTACCCAACTTGGGGTTCCATCTCAGGAACCATGAGATCATGACCTGAGCCGAAATCAAGAGTCAGCCACTTAACCAACTATGGCACCCAGGTCTCTCTTTTTCCTTTCCTTCCTTCCTTCCTTCTTATCTTCCTTCCTTCCTTCCTCTCTCATTCTCTCTTTCTCTCTCTCTCTTGTAACAACTGTCCTAATGAAGTAGTATCTCATTGTGGTTTTGATTCACATTTCTCTAAAGGTTAGTGGTGTGGTGTGGTGTTGATCATCTTTTCATATGCTTATTGACTGTCTGTGTCTTCTTTGGAGAAAGGTTTTATTCAGTTCCTCTGCCCATTTTTTTGGTTGGGTTGTTTGGTTTTTGTTATTGATTTGTAGGTGTTCTTTATATATTCTGTATGTTAATCTCTTATCAGATATATGAATTGTAAATATTTTCTCCCATTCCATTTCAGTCTATTGATCTTGCCCTTCAATACACATATAACAATCTTACTGAACTTCAAAATACATGATATGAAATGAAATACATGAAATGTAAACTAACCAAATGAAAGGGATAGACAAATCCATGATCAAAGTTGTTTTTTATTAACATCCTTCTCTTAGGAATTGATGGAATAATTAAACAAAAATATCTGTCAGTATAATCAGGATAATAAAGATTTGAATAACAAAATTGACCTAATTGACATTTACAAAAAAATAAAATTAAATAAATAAATAAGTAAATAATTAATTAATTAATTAATTAAAAGCTAATAACTGCAGACTAAAATTTTATAGAATATGTTATCTGAGCACAATGGAAGTAAATCAGAAATCAATAACAGAAAAAGATCTACAAAATGCCAAAATATTTCTAAGTAACTCATGAGCCAAAAATAAATCACTGTTTTCGTTCAATTGAAATAGATTTTAATCAAATATTTCATTGAATGGCAACAAAAATACAATACATCAAAATGTGTATGATGCAACTAAAGTAGTGCTTATAGGGAAATTTATAAGTTCAAATACATATATTAGAAAGAAAAAGAGTATAACAATAGTGATCTAAGCTTCTACCTTAAGAAGCTAGAAAAGAAAGTGCAAATGAAAACCAAAGCAAACAGAGGGAAGGAAATAATAAACATCAAAGCAGAAATCAATAAAATAGAAAACAAATTATAGAGAACATTAACAAAATCAAAATATGGTTGTTTGAAAAATTAAAATAATTCATAAACTTCTAGTGAACTGAACAAGAAATCAAGACAGAAAAGCAAATCAGTAAGAGGGGCGACCACTCCAGACCCTACAGACATGAAAACCATATTAGGGCCACTCCACTCCTAGTTTATATGTAGAAAGTTGCAAAAGACCATCACTCTAACTTTACCAATCAAGACAAGGCAGATCAGATGAACTACAAAATCACAGTATTAAAAAACCAGTTAAAATACTGAAAACAGAAACAACCACAAATGAATTAAAATCCAGAAATTGAGAAGCCATGTTATATAGAAAAGGAAATACACTCAGAAGCTCTCATCCCAGGCAGAAATATGAAGGATAAAGACTCTACCCTATGAAATTAGGATACATGATAATAAATGCAATTATATGTCTATATCTTGGTAGTAAAAAATTGGAAAGAAAGAGTTTTTAGCAGAAGATTGGAAGGTAAGAGTTTACCATTTAAAAAGCACCAAAAACTTCTAATGCTTAGCAGTACATTTAACAAACAACAAGTGAGACATTGAAAATTCAGATAATTCTGAGAAATATTAAAGAGATCCTTAACAAATGGATGAATAAACCATGTTTATAGAGTAGAAGACTTATTAATGTCAAGTTGTTAATTGCTTAAATTGATGTGTAAAATCAATGTAATCCCAATCAAAACCCAGAAGCACTTTATTAAAATTATCTATAAATCTTCACATTTATATTTTAACATTAAGGACTTAAAACAGCCAAACAACATCAAAAAAGAAAGAAAGCAAAATAAAGTTGGATTTCCAGACTTTACTATAAAGTTACTATAAAGTGATATGCATGTGGTATCAGTGTAAAGATAGACCCCCAAAAAAATCTATGAAAAAGATATGTTGAGGGTATGTATATTTATGATCAAGAGATTTAAAAAATTGTTTTTCATGTTTATTTATTTTGAGAGAGAGAGAGCACAAGGAGGGGGCACAGGGCTGAGAGAGAGGGGGTGGAGACAGAGAGAGAATCCCAAGCAGGCTCCATGCTGTCAGCCTGATATGGCTGTCCATCTCACAAACTGTAAGATCATGACCTGAGCTGAAATCAAGAGTCTGATGTTCAACCAACTGAGCAACCCAGGTGCCCCTAGAGATTTTTGACCAAAGTACACAGATGATTCAATGGGGAGAAAAAAAATCTTTTCAACAAATGGTACTGAAACAATAAGACATCTTTATGGAAAAATAAACTTCAGCCTCTATTTCGCTCAGTACACAAAAATTAATTTCTGATAGATTATAGACCTAAATGTAAAAGCTAAATCCTTGGAGAAGAAAACATAAAAGAACATCTTCATCACCTTGCAGTATGCAAAGGTTTCTTAAATTGAACACGAAAAGCAACACTGACCATAAAAAAAAATGTTGATGAAATAGCTTCAATATTAAAGAGTTGTTCTTAAAAATATATACAATTTAATCAGATAAAAAGGCAGGCAATGGACTACAAGAAGTTATTGCAATACAAACATCTAACAAAAGATTGGGAAACAATATCAAAGGAACTACTATAATCAATAATAAAAAGAAAAACAACCCCATTTTTAAAAATGGGCTAAAGATTTGAACAATTTACAGAAAGATATGCAAATGGCCACATGAATGAAAGGTGCTCATCAGGGAAGCACAAATTAAAACCAAAATGTCCTACCACTTCACACACACTAGAATGGCTAAAATTAATATACTGACATCATCATATGTTGGTGAGAATGTGCAGCAACTGGAACTCTCATACACTTCTGGCATAAAAATACCACATATAAAAATACTACAACCACTTTCTTTTTTTTTTTTTTTAATTTTTTTTTCAACGTTTATTTATTTTTGGGACAGAGAGAGACAGAGCATGAACGGGGGAGGGGCAGAGAGAGAGGGAGACACAGAATCGGAAACAGGCTCCAGGCTCTGAGCCATCAGCCCAGAGCCCGATGCGGGGCTCGAACTCCCGGACCGCGAGATCGTGACCTGGCTGAAGTCGGACGCTCAACCGACTGCGCCACCCAGGCGCCCCTACAACCACTTTCAAAATTAGCAGTTTCTTACACAGCTCAACAAACATCTACCCAATTACCTAGCAGTTTCTCTCCTAGATGTTTACCCAACAGATATAAAAACATGTCAACAAAAATATTTGTACAAGAATGTTCATAGTTGCCTTATTCATAATAGGCAAGAAAATAGAAACCACACAAATATCCATCAACAAAAGGACACAGTAGAAACAAACAAAATGATACAACGATGGTATATCCATACAATGGGTTACTATTGAACAATAACTAAAAGAATGGATTATTGGTATAAGCAGCAATTGGATGAATCTCAAAAGCATTATGTTGGGCAAAAAACAGCTAAACACACACTTTATTATTCCATTTATACAAAATCCAGAAGCAGGGAGAACAAATCTGGCCATGAAAAATCAGAACACTGACTGACTGCCTAAGGAGTTGGGGATGATTCAGATTCATCTCAATAAGAGACAGAGAGATTTAGAAAAGGAGAGAGAAGTAGAAAGAGAATAGGAAAAGAGACAGTAGAGATGACAAATAGGGAGAACTCTTTGGGGAGGTTCTGCTCTAAAGAGATTCAGAAAGATGGAGCATGAAGGAAAGGTGGAATCAAGATAAGGCTGCTTTTATAAAGTTGGGTGATATTCTGGAATATTTGTGCCATGTTTTGGAAAAGAGGAAGCATATGAAGATGTAGGGGAAGCGGACACAAATGCAGAAGTGATATGTTTGAGAAGGTGAGAGATGGGAGGATCCAGCGTATGAGCGGAGGCCTTTGAGCAACCATCCTGGTTTCTTTAAACATCCCAAGTTAAGATAGTTCACCTAAAATGTTCACTGTAGTGCACTTAAAATGTTTACTGCAGTTATATTCAGTTGTCAAACAAACATCATTGCTGTTCCTTTTTCTTTCTTTTTTTTTTTTTTGATTACACAGATTACACACCATGGGTGATTTTATAACAACATATCCTTCTCCCAGCATGCAAAGAAAGCAAAGTTTGTTAACTAATGAAAGATGATGGATTTGGGTCAAGGAATTGTGACAAAGGTTTTAGAAACTGATAACTCCAATAGCTTTTCTCAAAAGACAAGCACAGCAATAAGGGGAAATGTAAAAGAACTTCTCGGTCCAAATCAGGTTCAAGAGCAGAATTAAGGTTACAGGAGAACAAGTGCTAATCATCCTTTGCTCATTTTGAACAGATTAAAGCTCCAGCTCTTCCATAAATGCTGAACATATTCTTAACTGCCTGTGATTTCTGCAAGCCTCACTGGTTTAGAATTAATATCAATACTCCATTCTCAACACACACAAAACTCTCTCTCTCTCTCTCTCTCTCTCTCTCACACACACACACACACACACACACACACACACACACACAGCCTGTGCTCAACATCAACAAATACCCACAGCTTGAGATTAATAGTCAGGAATTAGGAGGGCAGGAACCTTCGATAAAAGCCACATGTAAAGGCCAAAGTGGATTTTTAATATTGGGGACAACAAGCATTAACTAATTTTTCCTACTGGAGTGCACTGTCCTTTAGTCTCTATTTTTGCTCCTAATTGTTCCTGCAGGTAGTAGGTTAACACATAACGTACTTAGAGAAGGAAGCAATTGAATATGGCATAGATACTGAAAGAAAGGGCTCAATAAAAGAGCAGCATGTGCTCTAATCTGGCCTTTTACAACATCCACTATCAAAGAGCTTTGGGGGTTTAAGGGGATTAGACACCATAACCCATCTGTCAGGTCATTATGTAAGGAAACACTCCTGCTGTTTTCAAGGGAAGATGCCCTACTGTATATTATTATCATTAAGCATTTAGAGTACTGTAGACTCGCAAAGCTCTTTCAAGGCATTTTTATTTGTTGTTTCTTCCAAAATGCTGTCAACTCTAAGTCTTATTTACAGAGAAGAAACTGAGGTACCAGATGATGATGGCAAACATCTCAGTCACCCAGGGAATAGGAGGAGCAATGAGGGGAGCCTGGATCCTTGAGAAAAGGGAATAACCTACTACATCCTTCCACCTAAAACTACGCCAGAGGTTTTTGGGGGTTTGTTTGCTTTTTTTAAGGCCAATATTAATTCTCTCGTGTTTTCCTGCAATGTTATACATTATTCCATAACAAATACTTATGGGTTATTTTCTGTAGACACAAGACGTATCTTAACAGTTGTATCTCATGATTGACACCGTTCCATATGGGAGGAGAAGCAGGATGCATTCAAGCATAAGCACGTGTAAAGATGGAGTGATATATCGTAGTTATCATTTACAAAACTGGAGATCCCAAATCTAAAGCATAATGAGGCAAAAATGAAATACTACATGTCCATTCATCCATGTTGCTTATAATTTGCTAGAAATAATTTAGCATTCTAGTAAACTCTAAGCAAGCAACTTAGTATACAGGGGAAAAAATAAAGATGCTTGCTGGAAAATAGCAAAGCTATCCAATATGCGCTCCCTGGAGAGCTCTAACACATCACAATAACATGGATGCAGTTACCTGATAACATTTATTTTTCTGAGATTTTCCCTCCTATTTAGAACAGAATTATGGGACTCATTTTTGTGAATTGTAACATGAAAGGATTATAGTTTTCCCCTGAAAGAGAATTAATCCCCACTTAAAATAAAGGCATGAATAGCATTGATATATTTAGACCTTAAAGTCAGAAGATATATTCCTCAATTGTGCACAATTATACAAATGTACTGATCAAACTTGAAGACTTCATTAAAAGACTACATTTTACATCTTTTAAAGTTGTTGTACCTCCCCCAGTAACAAGGAAAAAAACTCATACCATTCTTTAATCATGAGTTGATAAAGAATACTGATATTTGCTTATTTATTACCTGCTGAGGACCTACTATATGCCAGACATAATTCCTTTCCTAAGGAGTCTACAGCCTGATAGAAGAGATAAGATATATCCATTATAACTTTATTACAAGGTAGAAGGCAATGGTCCCATAAGTAAATTATAGGTAAATTATTCTGGAGTTTGAGGAAAAGTCCAGCGCTGGACAGGATTACCATCTCATCCACTGGGGGAGGCAGGGCAGGGTCATGTGAGGAAGGAGGAGAGATACGGGAAAGCTTTACATGACCGATTTCAGTTGAGGTGGTTGGTACTCCAAGGATGTGTAAGGAATTGAACAAGTGGAAAAGGAGGAGACAGATCATTCCAGGAGAAGGTAGTGGCACATGTATAGGGGCAAAAAAGATACTTGTAGGAGAGTACTAATGGTAGTTGGCTGTAATTCATAGTTACTACTACAGCCTAAATGATTACGCTGGATCATAGCTACATGTAAAAGAAAACAGAAGAGGAGGCAAAGCCAGACCAATTAGTGCTATGGTTCCAAAGTTTGGTTTAATCACCCACAGGCCATTTGGAAACTCAGCCAATAGCTAGGTGAAGCCTTGGCTGCTTTCGATTGCATCATTCAATTGTCTCCTTAATTCCTACCCACACCCACAGTACTACTTCAGACCCTGGTTACCTGTCACCTGGAGTATAATAGCATGCTGCCTCACTCCTCATTAATGCTAGAATCATGTTTTTAAAACGTATGTATGCTCCTCACCAGCCTACTTCAAAACTATGTAGGGCTCCACACTGCCTTTTAAAAATTTTTTTAATGTTTATTTATTTTTGAGACAGAGAGAGACAGAGCACGAGTGGGGGAGGGGCAGAGAAAGAGGGAGACACAGAATCCGAAGCAAACTCCAGGCTCTGAGCTGTCAGCGCAGAGCCTGACACAGGGCTCGAAGTCTGTCAACCGCAAGATCGTAACCTGAGCCAAAGTCAGACGCTCAACCGACTGAGCCACCCAGGCACCCCTCCACACTGCCTTTTAAAGAGGATGTGGCACACTAGGTTAGTCAAAAGCTGGTCCAGCCTACCTTTCCTGCTTTATCTGCTTCAGCACAAATGTGTGTGCATAACACACACACTCCCAATGTCACTAAAGCTCATTCAGCCTCTGTTGGCACGCTCTGTGCTCCCCTTCCTTTCCAGAAAAAATCCCAACAACATTTAGCATTTTGATTCTGGAATTTATTCTAAAGAAATCATCTAAAATATTAAAATGTCTCTTTTTAGCCTCATCTCTTGTCATTTCCCACCTTGCCCCCACCTCCCGGTGCAGGGAACTACTTGCAGTCCTCATCGACTCTCTGCCTTTATTAGTGGCCTCCCTCTACTTGGTACCTTCTTGCTGGCTCACTTACCCCCACCCTTGCTTTCACTTCTTCATATCTTATTCTTTTTTTGTTGTTGTTTATTTATTTTGAGAGAGAGAGAGAACAAACAGGGGAGGGTCAGAGAAAGACAGAGAGAGAGAATCCCAAGCAGGCTCTGCACTGTCAGCGCAGAGCCCAATGCAACGCTCAGTCTCACAGACCGTGAGATCATGACCTGAGCTGAAATCAAGAGTCAACCTCTTAACTGACTGAGCCACCCAGGTGGGCCTGTATTTTCGTCTTAAAGGACCGATTCAAACGTCCCCCTTGACAAACCGTCTCCATCCTAAGCAGCTAGCTATTCACTTCACCAGACTTCATAAAACTTTGACCATATCTCCACAAGCACACTCAATTACACTGCATTAGAATGGCATCCAACCCATCTAAACCCATCTAAATCCATCTAAACCCATCTAAACCACGAGCGCCCAGAAAACAAGAAGCAAGCGTTGTGCAGCTGTGAGCTTTATCACTTGCACTGAGCCCACCAACATTTGTAAATAAATTAATAAATGGCTCAGTGAGAATCATTTTTGCAGGGAGATGTGTTTGGAGGGCTGTTGCTGAGATAGATTTGTAGTTAGTCCTCCCGTATCCATGGAGGATACATGAAACGACAGATAGTACCAATATATATACTGTGTTTTCTCCTACATATACAAATCTATGATAAAGTTAAACTCTCAAATTATGCACAGTAAGAGATTAACAGCAAAAACAAATAAAATAGAACAATTATAACAATATACTGTAATAAAAGTTATGTGAATGTGGTCTCTGTCTCTCAAAACATCGTATTACACGTACTCACCCTTCTTGTGATGATGTGAGAAGATAAAATGCTTATGTGATGAGAAGTGCGGTGAATGACATAAGCATTATAGTGACGTAGTGGTTGGGTACTATTGACCTTCAGGTGATTCTTCAGAAAGAGGATCATCTGCTTCAAAACCTTGGGTAACTGAAACCAGAAAACGCAAAACCACAGGTAAGGGAGGGCTACCAGGTAGGTTGGGTGCCTGTTAAACATAAGTGGTAAAGCAAAGAGGAGCGTCAAAGGCGAAGTCAAGCTTAGGTGATGGTGAAGATGATCTTGTCAAAGCAAATCAGAAAACATGGGATGAGAAAGAGGTTAAAAGGAAAATGTTGACAAATGCGGCCTGGGACTTGAGGAGGAGGAGAAAGAGAGTTCTGGGTTCCAGGCCCAGACGCACAGACACATGGACCAGCTCATCCATCCGTCTCCATAGGCTGGGAAATTAGAACCTTTCCATGCTCTGCCTATGATTCTCTGTCTTTTAGCTCTCGTGCTATTGAGATGCAGTGTGGGTTGCTATTAGTCACTGTAGAACTACATAAGAATCAATAGATGTGTAACCAGTTTATTGAAAAGGGCTGAACGTAATGAGTACAAACAGGAAGCAGCTGTATTTTCCTCCTACCACTGCCTTTCAATATGTCAGATTCCCCTTTCCCATACCTTAATGACATCACAGGCAGTTCCAGAGCTTTTTGGTCATTTTCAGCAACAACAACAAAAATTGGCCTCGTGATGGTAATTATGGCTCACTTCAAGGTAGTAGAAGGCTCTGTTAAATTTAAGACTTTAATCTCACATCTCATTCAAAGCTGCTCCCCTCCGCCAACAGACTCAGGCCCAACCTGACGCCAGGCTCCTGTAAAGGAGAAGCTGGGCATGGTCTCTTTTCGTCTCCGTCACCTACCTATTTGTGGCTTTGCTAGAGTTGGAGCAAAACAAGGAATGTCTAGAGAAAGGGACAAAACATTTTCACCTAGGTGGTGCTGATTATAGCTCTGTGTTGACTATTCCTGACTATTTATATACCATCTGGATGTTCACATTATCTTTCTTTCAGAGTCCATTTGTGGCTTCTACAAGCCCCTACCGCACTAATGTGGGCCCTCTTCCCCTAACTTTTTACCACCCACACACACACACAAGTCCCCTCAAAGCAGCCAGAGCCTGGTACTCTGTGCCTTGCACTACAGAAAATACATATTTGTATGACACCAGATGAATGGGAGCAGAGGCTTCCCTGAATGCTGTCCCCTCTCCCTGCACAGGTGGCTGCATAAGCCCCACAAAATCCTGGTGAACCCATCACTCAATAATGAATAGCCTTCTTTGTCTCTGGGAGATCAGCCTCATTGTAACAGGAATGAAAAGAGAAAAGAAGCAGTTGATGCTCAGTTTTTAAATTTTAAAGTACATTTGTGAAACCGACAGCAGAGACAAAAGTGTGAAGGCTAAAGTTTTTCCTTGCAAGAACCAGGCTATTTTGCAAAAAAGGAACTATATACTTTTTTTTAACTCAGAAAGCATGGTTTGGGGAATTGGGCAAGGAATAAAAAGGCAAAGCACTGAAGAAGCTCAGGACATAAAAGTTATGCCATAAACACTAATTAGAAAGACCAAAAGAGAGCCTGGTTACAGCACTCCAGAGGAGATAAAGATGCAGAGGGCCGGAAGAGGAGAATGTGACCAGCAGGAGACACCAGTGAGGCCCAGGATGGGGGCCTGAGCCTGGAGGAAAAACACAGTGCACCCAGAAACTGCCCAGCCTTTTCCAGATCTAAAGCCATATTTTACCAGCATCAGAGAGGCATAGAGAAGCGTGTTATTGCCTATGTCTATTCTAAGAGCATCCAATGGACCACTGCACATCACTTATGCTGAGAAATTCCATCAGCAGGTCTTTCCATTACCATCTGGGAACTTACTATGCACTGCAGTCTATTTATCACCTGGTGATCTTGCCTATATGTTCAGCCCCACACTGAATCATCCTTTGTGTCTAATCCACCCCCTCCCCCTGACCCTTCAGCAGCTCAGGACGCTTGAAAGTCCCAACACAGTGTCCCAGAGTCTTCAAGTGATAGTATCCCAGTAAAAGGAGATGCCACCAGCCCTCAACTTCTTCATATGGATTCTGTTGAGCGATTACTTTCACCCAATGCCCCTAGCAGCATCCCATGCCAAAACTCCAAAGCTGTATATTGTTTCTCTTAGGATTAGGTCTAAACACACCTTAAAACAATAAATCACAGTTTACCTAGTAGAAAAGCATAACAACAACAAAAATAAAACCTGCCAATTTAGAAAAAGCAGAATAAGGCAAGATACTCACGTACTACAAGTTATTCACATCAGCTATTACAACCCCTTTCATCAGCTGAACAAGTGGGCAAATGGGCTTTCCTGGGGATCCAGGCTTCAAGCCAATTTCTCCCTTGGTTTCATATATTAAGAACAGTGTAACAAGAATACTTCAATTCTTTTCTAGAAGCTATGTCAAATATGTTTCTTGCCTTATCAAAAGAAAACCAAGAAGAAGGAAAATATGTAGAAGTGGTATGGCTACGAGGAATTCTGAAGTCAAGCCCACACAGGCATTTAGACACACTATATACTGAATTTGGTAATACTCCATGTTCAAAATTAAATACCTAAAATTTACCAGGTCCTAGAAAACACTGATAGCGCATTCCACATTTCTCTGGATGTTCACAAGCATGTATGACATTCAGTCTCAGAGAAATTTTCCATAAGGTCTTTTGAAATGAATTTGTACTGACCATTTCAGAACCTATCAATGCTGACCTCAACAATTCCAAGTCAGAACCCCTATCTTCCAATGCTTTCCATATTAACAGGCTGAAGCATAGGTGGAAAACCTTCAACATTCAGTTAATTTCTTATAGTCCCTGGAGAAGTCACTACAGTTTATACAATCTATTCATGCCTGTAGTTGCAAGGTGCTTTGTAGGCTATAAGATAAGATGGTACTCAATTACATTGCTTTCTGTTTTTTCAACAATTTAACAAACATTTACAAAACCCTATTTTGGTGTGATAGAAGCTGAGAACACAAAGATAAATGGGAAACAAGCCTTGCCTTTAGGAAGTTCATAATCTCTTTTATTTGGTGTATTTATATGGCGTTCTCTTCTTTTTTCTATGCAATTTATCCAAATAAAGAGAGCATGCATGTGAAACTTTGCATTCATACTTACATCATTTTGTTTGAGGAGAAATCTTATTCTCCCTCTCTTTGTCTCTTCCATATGATGTCTGAGGCCTATTTCTTTTTCTGATTCTCTCCCTCTCCACCTCAGACTTCTTCGTATTTATTCTCTCTTCCTGAATGAGTTAAGTGAAAGTGCATCTTATTTTTTAGACTTGTTACATTTTTGTGATCTTAAATTTCAATTTTTATACTTAACTTTTCTTTATTATTTATGTAGCCTTTATATGATTTTCACCCTCTACATGTCAGTAGAACTTGACAGAAAAATACACTCCCTATCTTCTGAACTTACAGATTTGAGGTTTTTGTGTGTGTATGTGTGTATGTGTGTGTATGTACATATGCATATGCTTAGATTTTATCCCCAACTGGCCCGTATGAAATACAATGATAATAATAAAAACCCATAAATAATAGAGGGATGATTACATTCATTTCTCATTTCTACTTATTGTCTGATAGGAAAAGTCCTAGTCTATGAGTTTCATTAGGCTTGACCCGATTTCTTTTATCTTCATAATATGTGAGCCAGGATAAAGCGATTCAATTTGAGAGCAGTAAGAAATACCCTTAAAAAGAAATCAGGAAATGGATGGATTACGAACAAAAAGAAAAATTCTGTAATACCTGGAAAATAGCATATGAACAAACCTGGCTCAATCACCATTTTATCTACTTCATGCCCCTGTATAATTAACTCTCCGGTACAAAATGAAATCAAGTTTTACAAGTATATTTGTCACACCCTAGTTTATGAAACCCCAATATTCTAAAATCGGGTTATTCACTTCATTCATTCTTATTTTGGGAACTTTTTTCTTCTATTTTTTTAAATGTTTGTATTTATTTTTGAGAGAGAGAGAGAGAGAGAGAGAGAGAGAGAGAGAGCGCGCTCGTGAGCGCGGATGGGCGCGCTCGCGCTTGCGCCTGAGAGGGGGAGGGGCAGAGAGAGGGAGACAGAAAATCCAAAGCAGGTTCTGCTCTGTGAACACAAAGCCTTGAAGGGGGGGAGGGGGGGAGGCTTGATCGCACAAATGCTAGATCTTGACCTTGACCTTTGACCTGAACCGAAGTCCAAAGTTCAAATGACTGAGTCACCCAGGCGCCCCTGGGTACTCTTTATTATTAAGTCTTAGCTTTAGCTCAAACCACTGAGTGGATATACCATAACTCGTTTCTCCTGGAAATTTTACCTCCAATCTGCTCGTGAACTCCGGCTGTGGATTGAGGCAGCTCCCCGTTTCTCTGAGGCCGCACACAAGTCTTAATTCGCTCTGTGGGGACCTTCCATCCTTTGTTCTGAGAGCTGCCTTCTCTCTGGATCGTGTGATGAGAAGTTTTAAGGCTCTTTTGTCCCCTGTCTGCGTTTGGAGTTTAAACTGAAAGTGGATTTGTGCGCTCGCACGGCTACCTCCAGCCCTGTGAGCTCCCTTCGCTGCTCTCTCCTTCTCCCCACCCTGGGCGGCGCTGACTTCCGGCTGAACTCACACAGCCTGAGGAGTGCATACTCCGTGCACACAATCTGATGGGTGTTTAGAGATACAAAATGCAAAGAGAGGAACCTCGTTTTAATTAATGAGCACACAATTTAATAGGAGGAAAAGTATGTGAATAATCGCAAAAAAAAATTTTTTTTCATGCAACTTTAGAAAGACCTATCAGCCATAACATAAAGGACTGAAGCAGTTATTCAGGAGGGTGTTAGAGGCAGGTAGAGATCTCAACAGGTTTCAGGTAAAGGGAATAAGCATTTTACAAAAGGAAAAGCAAGGAAGTAAACAACAGCTTCTTCCAAGAATTGCATGAAACAAACGTTATGGATTAAAAAAAGAGGCTCAGAGAGGTTATGTAAAAGGCTTAAGATGGCAGAGAATTAATACCCAGGTCTATCTGGCTCCAGAGTCCATGCTCTCCATACTATTGCCTTAGAACGGAATGCAATTCGCTGTCCACATTACACACCTATGGCAACATGAGATGCCTTCTCAAGGCTGTGCCTGTGCCTGTGTTTCCCAGAGTATGTTCCACCTAATTTCAACAGGCTCCCTTCCCCATCGCTCAGTTGAAACTGTTCTTGTGATGGTCACAAACAGCCCCATGTTTGTTGACCATTCCACTTCTCTCCTCACCTTCCTCCACATCGATGGAGCTTTCTCATCTCCTTGAAATAATCCCTCCTCTGGGCTCCTGTGGCCCATTATATTCCTGGTTTTCCTCAGACTCCAGTGGCTGCTCTTTTTCAGTCTCCCTTCTTATCTCCTTGGCCACCTCATATGGAAGAGTACACAGGCACGGTGGTCTGTCTTTCTACTCTCCTAACTTCTTTTCCCAAGTGAGCCCATTCCAACACCAGCGTTTTAAGTCTCTCCAACCCTGTGTGCCAAAATGACAGAGGAGTGACTGAAAGTGTAGACTCTGGGTCAGCCAGGCTTCCTGGGTTCTGATCCCAGCTCCACTGACTAAAAGCTAAGCTGGAGACCTTGAGCTAACTGCTTAACCTTCCTATACCTCACTTCTCCCTGAAAACGGAGATGATAATAGTAGCTGTTTTTATATTCAACCATCTTATCCATACTTCCACTTTGCGTATCACATTTAACATGTCCCAGACTGAATTCTATATTCCCTAGCCCTCACAGAACTGTTCCTCCTCACATCAATAAATGGCACCATCATACACTCAGATGTTCAAATTAAAAAAAAAAAAAAAATCTAAAAACATCCAGGGGCATCTAGATGGCTCCGTTGGTTAAGCGTCCAATTTCAGCTCAGGTCATGATTTCACAGTGAGTTCAAGCCCCGCATCAGGCTGTGTGCTGACAGCTCCGAGCCTGGATCCTGCTTCAGATTGTGTGTCTCCCTCTCTCTCTCTGCCCGTCCCCCCGTTGTGCTCTCTCTCTCTCCTCTCTCAAAAATAAATAAAAAAATTTTTTTAAATCTTAAAACATCCTGTTTCTTTGCCTTTACTAACTCCCAACATGAGCGGGTTTCCTCTGCTCTATGTTCCAAATATATTCCAAAATGTTCCAGTTTTCTTCACCTCTTTCCCACCCTAATCAAAACTACCATCACTTCTTAGTTCATCAACGTTAGTAGCCTTTCAACTGACCTTCTTCTATTCACTCTTGTCACACTACAATCTATTTTCCATATAGGAGTGTGAATTATCGTTCTTTTTTTTTTTAACGTTTATTTATTTTTGAGACAGAGAGAGACAGAGCATGAACGGGGGAGGGGCAGAGAGAGAGGGAGGCACAGAATCAGAAGCAGGCTCCAGGCTCTGAGCCATCAGCCCAGAGCCCGACGCGGGGCTCGAACTCACGGACCGCGAGATCGTGACCTGAGCTGAAGATGGCCGCTTAACCGACTGAGCCACCCAGGTGCCCCTGAATTATCTTTCTTAAAAGGCATAGCAGCGTATCACTCCTCTGCTTAAAACTTCCAATGGCTTCCCACTGAACTTAAAATCAGAGTCCACACCATGGCCTAGATGGCCCTGTGTGAATAGCCCCTTCCTCTCCATCTTCATCTGTACCACCCTCCTTGACTCATTACAGGCCAGCCACTGGCCTTTCTCTGTTCCTTCAACACACCATCTTGTACCATTCCAGGACCTTTCAATGGAATGTTCTTTCATTGGCAGAGATATTTTACCACTGGGATGTCTCGTTCTTACAAGACTGCCGGGAACGTAGTATGTGATCAGTATATACCTGTTTGATGGCTTGATTGATTGAGCCTTTTTTCAAGTCTGTAAGTCAAGATTTCATTCATCTAATCTATTAGATGAATTGTTCTTTAGATGAAATCTATCATTAAATTCTTTAGGGGAGCATTCTGTGTAAAGGAACGGTGAAGTGAAATTTTTTTTGAAGTGAATTTTTTTTAATGTCTAGAACAATTCCTAAATTATAATTATAAAATTATGACTTTGTCACTTACAGTTATTTTGGTTATCAAATATATATGTATATTGATATATACATGTATTCACTGACTATATATATTTGATATATCAGGATGCTTTAATCTAGGGCTCTAGGGATCTTGAAAAGGATCCAGGGATGCTTTAAAAAAAAAGTAGGTGGCTCATTGAATACATAAAATTCATTATATTCTGAGGTAACTATGTCAAGTATAGAATTAGACCCAGGGTCTTAGATATAATTACCGTTTTTTCAAAACTAAATATTGAAAGGACAAGAGCAGCATCAGACCTCAAGGGTACAAAGACACAAGGCAACGCCTCCTTGTGGCATTAATATTCCTAACTTATGCCCGTCAATATTCCTGAGAGCAAGCTACAGAAACCAGGCAAATATTTACATGGAATTTTTTAAATCCACAAGCTTCTTTCTATAAAGACTTCTAAAAATAAACCTCTTAAAAATAAATGCCTCAGATGTATTTTAATTTTTAAAAATTTTCTGAATTTAAAATCACATGAAAATAACTTTCTGAAAAGCACAGAATTAATACATTTATTTGTAGCCATGACCTTGTTTTTTTTTTCTTTTTCTGCCCTCACCCTGGTAAATGACCCCCCAGAGGTTGACAAGTATCTAAAGATCCATAAAACATGAATGTAATAAGTATAATAAATCGTTTGTCACTGGCATTTTTAAGATTTGGCCTTATCGAGTTTTAACTGATATGTTTTGCAGGTACTCCTGCTGTTATATGGAAGCAATATAAGTTAGATATTTAGTTATAGCAATCTAAAGACACTGTGTTTTACTGAAGTATGAAAACCTTGAGAGGAAATAGTGTCCTTAAAATACTTAAGGTAAAACTTTAAGCCACAGAATCTAGCAAAAATTTTAAAGTTAATCACAATTAATGATTTGAAAGTACACACTTTATTGGTGAAATCTTCACGCTTTTGTTTTTTTTATTCAGAGTTGCAAGTACACTTAATAGTACTAACATTTTCCTAAAGAAAATCTCCAGACATACCAGTTCTCTTAAAGTTAGATATGACGCAGCTTGATCATGTTGAAACAATATAAAAATTAAAAATCCACCACTTACACAATCTAAAACTCTTCCAGTTTTACTTAACTTCATTATACCCGTTGGAGAGAATAGATCCTGTCGAAAACCACTTCTGACAGGAAAAACAATGCCGATATTCAGAAACTCATAAACATGGATAAGTGAAATCATAAAGAAGAAACATGTTGTGCATAGAAAATACCTGGAGATAAAAATATGATCCTTTACAGAATGCATCATCAACTGCCATACTCCTAACTAATCACTGCACTTGGTCTGTCAAGTTCAGAGGCAGGTAAAGTAATAGGTTCCTAAATAAAGCATGGACACGATGCCACCACTTATGGCCGTGGAAATGTATTTTTGTAAAGTGTGCTTATGTTGCTCTCTCTTGGTGAAAAAGTAGTACTGTTCAAATTGAGTGCCGCTGATTTTTTAAACTTTCTTAAAGGTTTTCTTGTTAAGGGGAACAGTCTTGTTTTGATACAGCATTTTCAGTGCCATTTGCACAAATTAAAGTGCTAATTGCTAACCTTAGAACAGTTAGAACCGCTTTAAATAATTCTGAGTTTCTAAATTGACATGAATTAAAAGCCAGTTAGAGCACACACTCAAACGTTTTCATTTATGGACTCACAGGAAATTTCATTTCATAATAAACAAAAGTAGCAAAGGGAATGGATAGGAGGATACTAACTATGAAAGAAACTCAGCACTGAAACCTAATTGACTGGAAGAAGGTAAATATAATTGCAGTCTTGTAAGTGCTCTACCGATTTAACATGTTTGCAGTAACAAACCATAAATCCATTTGAAAAGAAAATTTAGTGGAGAGACATAAGTAGTAGCAGAAGGTACAAATGTTTAAAAAACAGAAAAGAAAAAAAACTTGGGTGATCACCAATTTTCATATCAGAACCAGTGATTTAGTGGAGCCGATTGGTACCAGCTTGCAAGAGCTAACTGTGTTCACAACTTCCGAATTGCATGTTTAGTGACATAGCTTTGATAGTTGAAATCTGTCATGGCGGGAGTGTTTAAACTGCAGAAATTGGCAAACACTATAAAATAGGGTTTTGTTTCTGTGTGTGTGTGTGTGTGTGTGTGTGTGTGTGTGTTTGGGGGAGCTTGTAATCAAACAGTTACCAGCATACTACTAGAAATGCCAAAATGTGAAAAAGCATGCCAAAAAAACAAAAAACAAAAAACCTTTCCCTTTGATCAATGATAATTGATACATAATTAGCAACTTTTCTGCATTGCAATGAATGAGAAGACTGAAAAAGGATCTCTCAGAAGAAATCATTACATGTTAACCATTGTATAAGTGAAGATACTACCAAATTTAGTGTAGTATCTGAAACAAAAGGGCATCTTTCCCCCTCTCTTTAAACCACTTATAAATCCAACAATTTATGGCATTTTGTTGTCAGAATAGAAACTATTCACCGTGACTATTTCTTCATGTTCTCCCCTCCAAAACAAGATTCTTTTCAGAGACGCACTTCCATCATATGTTTTTTCAAGTTTATTTATTTTGAGAGAGAGAGAGAGAGAGAGAGAGAACACACAAGAGCAGGGGAGGGGCAGAGAGAGAGGGAGAGAGAGTATCCCACTCTGTGGAAGCCAAGCCCCAAGTGGGCGGGCCTCTATCCCATGAACTGTGAGATCTTGACCAGCCTAAATGAGGAGTCAGATGCTTAAAAGACTGAGCCACCTAAGTGCCCCACCAATCATATTTTTAACCAGTTCCCTACAGCAGTCAAATAGAGCTGGGTAAACTTTGGGAATTTTTAATTTCTCAAAATACCACACTCAACTAATATGAGTGTTCTGCACACTTTTGTTATTTTTAATACGAGACTGAATAAAGAGGATGTTCAATGGCATAAATTAAGGCATATACAATGTAAGCCAAAGTTTGTTTGACAAAGACTTGAAAATGATGTTCCATAAGCCAAGCCCTTTTTGTGTGCTCCTTGGGGTACACTCACCTTTGGGAGGCAAGACTCAAGATTCCTCAGTCTTCCTTTCCCTTAAAAGACTTACTCGTACATTTAAAGAAATAAACTCAGGAAACCACTGTTTCGCTGTTTAAACTTCACAGCAGAGCATCCTTTGTACAAGACAAGAAAACGCAGCTTCTAAAGTATCACAGTGTTCTGCAGCTCACGTACGTCAAAGGCACTGAAATGAACTCTTCATGCACGGTCCAGCAGCTCGTGTTTACATTAGGTCCAGTTCACTGTGTGGGGAGGATTCTCAAGGGAAGGTTTGATTGATTATTAGGCCAGTTTTGCCTTCCCTTTGGACCCACTTGAAGATGTTATACCTCAAGGTGACTATTTTATTGAAAATAATATAATATTAATTAATTAATGATTACATATAAATAATGGCAAGATACTAATTGAGGGATGGTTCAGTTAAATGGTTCCAACAATGTCACTAACAGTGACAGCACAGCTGAGCAATTGATAAATAGTACCAGGCATCGAGGGCAGATATAGTGCCTTTTAAATTAATCTTTCCATGTATTTCTTCATGATGAAAACCAGTAACAAAAGTGTATTTTAGAGACAAAAAAGATGTTAGAGAAAATATAATCGTTAAAGCAGCAAGACTTGTCTCTTTATCATTAAGCCCTCGGAATGGAAATATATCTAGTGATGTAAGATTGTTTCTAATATTATTGACAGAAGGACAGGAAGATCATCGTGTCAGTAACATAGAAAGAAAGAACTATCACTGCGGAGAACAATCAATGGGAGTGCAATTTTCAATGTTACAAATCATTAAGTTGAAGATATATGAGAATCAGTTTTAAATACAACATATAATCAGAATCTATTGTGAAACCATACAATAAAGATAACTTTTTAAAAACTGCACCAATTCACTAAGGTATTTATTTAATAAAATAAAAACCTGACTTCTGGTATAGTTATTCTGAAGGTTCCCTATCATAAAAAATGAACATAAGACTTCATCTCACTGATGTCTTCAGAAATGCACACATCAATCTTCATAACCACCCTATTTCTACTATCATTATTATCCCCATTTTACAGATTAGGAAAATGAGAAAGAGGGTATTAAGGAACTTACTAAAGAGCATACTGGTAGGAAGTGACGGGGCTGAGATTCAAATGCTGGCAGTTCACTTCCTGAATCCTGCCTCTTAGCTACCACAGTGCATACTTCTCATCATTTGGATTAAAGATAAAATTGTAGAGTGTCCAGAGTCCTTTCTGAAGAGAAAGTTTATCTTGAGCTGCTTTCGCCTCCTGAGAGTCTACAGCATTAAACATCAATTCTGCTTTCTGCATTACTCATTACCCCTGCTGCTGTAAGGGCCATTCCATGTGGGAACCAGAGCTAGGTCCTCACGTTACCTAGAGGTGTTCCGTGCTAACAGCAATAGAACATTTTAGGCAATTCCTTACAAATAATTACCTTTTGTTGTAATTATTTGTTTAGGTGACTTTTTCCTGTACTAGAATTTGAGCTCATGGAAAGTGAGGGCGTTATCTTATTAATAATAATTTGTTTCTCTGGTATTTAGCATGGTCCCTGACACAGAGCTGATACTCAATACGTGTTTGTCAAAATGAAATTAAATGCCATAGCCAAGGTAAGCAGCCTTGAAGGAAACAACCTTTAGCCTGCATATTAAACACACAATCATTTTTTAGACCAAATAAGATTTTTTTTTTCACAACAACGAAAACATGTTTAGACAATTCCTTGATTGTTCTCCTTCATTCCTCACACAAAATAGATCAAAAAGTCTGAGGCATTATTCCTCAGAAACCCCTCTTAAATCTGGATCATCTCCACCCCACTGAAGTTTAGTCCCTTGTCCTAACAGGGCCCTGCAGTCACAGTGTCCTACTCCCCTGCCTCCAAGGCCTGTGTTCCTCCCTCTCCACAAGGCCAACACAGGCAACACCATAACATGCAGATCCCATCTCCTCATTACTTGATATAAAAAATGTCCATTGATTCCATTGCATAAAAGGTAAAACACAAACTCTGAAGAGTGGCATCTAAGGCTTTCGTGATTTGGCCCCAACCTACCTCTCTTCTTCCATCAACACCCCAACATCACACTAAGCTTCTCTGTTGCCTCAGTCAGTCAGGCCGTCTCACCTCTGACATCCCCCTGTGTCTGGAGTCCTTCTTTTTTTTTTTTTTTTTTTGGCTCTGTATGTTGAAATCCTGCTCACATATCAAGGCCAACCCAACTCAACCCAACTCAATTGCTCCCTTGTGACACTGACACCAGTTCTCCCACACAGCATACTCATTACTTCTGCTGTACTCCCACATACCCTCTCGTATCTCCATTGTACTACATGTCTTCATTAGTATTATCTAATAGTGATTATGTATCTCCCCACCAAGAATATGAGTTCTTTTTATCTCAGAGCACAGTTCAGTGGTGTTTGGCAGATAGGAGGCCTAGTTTTGTTTGTGGTGCTCATCAGGCCCTGTTGAACAAAACCAGGAATAGCCAATAAAAATCTTTCATTTATTGATTTTTCTCTACACCTTCTTGTTTCAGAAGAGGCATGTGTGTGGTAATTCTATAATGATTATAACTACCATTTCCTAAGAACAAATATGACTAATTCTTTACCGATTGGTCAATTCGCCCTTCAATTCAGTATTTACTCAGAGATCTCAATGGTTAGAGAAACCTTTTGGGAAATGAACAACTACACTGCCCCTTGTCTGAAACTGGCATACTATAAAAGAAAGAACAAAGCAGAGAGCAAGGCTGGAAAATGTGCAGTGGGAGACCCTGAAGGATGCCCCAGATGCCAGATTGGCTTTAGGAGCCCCCAGTCCTAAAATATATCAACAGAATTGTGTTTCATGTGGAAATAAAAATAACAACAAACATTTATTGGGAGGTCAGTGCCAGGCTCAGAACTCTACATAGAACATTCCAATAATTCCCCACAAAACTGCAGAGAAAGCCCTACTCTACCATGAAGAAACTGAGGCCCAGAATCATTGAAACCCAGGTCGTCTGGCGTCTGAGGTCACTCTTTTACTCAGCATCTTACTTAATTGGGAATAACAAAATCTAAAGGTTTTGGTTTTGTTTTGTCTAAAATTCTTCGCTGTGTAAATACCTTACTTTGTGATTTTGAAAGTGAATTTAGTGGGTCCGCAAAAGGTTTTTACTGAATGAATGAAGAGGATTACCACCCAGTAACAAGTTTCCTTAGTCCCATTCTTGGAGAACCTGAAGCCCAATGATAGCCCTCCGGATTTAGAATCATAGAGTCTTCAGATCATCAGTGAGACATTTTTTTATATACAATGAGGAATTTACAATAGTTTGCTACCGACACTAGTGCTTCCTATTTTCCTCACAACAAGACTCTCGTGTAGACAAAGTTGCTATTATTTTTAGGAAATGAACTCTCTCCCACCCAGGAAGTTCACAGCAAAACCAAGGTTGAAACTTATGTCATCTGCTTCCTATTCAGTGTGTTTTCTATTATGTAGGAAAAGTAAATTTAAAAGGTAGATGAGAAATAATAAACTACGGAAGACAGTAAAGACTCCAGTCTTTGTAAGGTGTTTAATTTCATTTTCCCAAAGCCCTGGGATTACTTGGCAAGGTGTTATGGTGCTATGGAGTCTTTCAGAAATCTGTAACCCCCATTTAATAATTACGCACCTAGGTCAGATCTGCAAACTGCTGTGGAAATTTTTAGCAAATGCAGGGCGAAGCAAGGTCTAGAAGTGGCCTCTCATGGTTTTTCCAGGGCATATAGTCTCAAGAGGTTCCAAGAAGCCACCGAACTTTACAGAGAAGTGGTGACCATTTATCTGCTATCCAGAGAAATAGGACACTAGGACTGTAAGCCAAATTGCTAAAAAAAAATATTAATCCAAAGTACAAATAATAATGCAGAAGTGGGATCTGCCTTTACTCTTCCCATACATGTATGATAAGAATTCAATGTTTTAGTTAAAACAACCAAAGTAGGCAATGATTACCATTCTTCAAGTGAGGGCACCATGGCAATGCATCACATGGGAAACGTGGAACGGAATGAGATGAAATGGAGAAACGTAGACATGGTCAGAAAAAACAAATTCCAAAGCAAATTATAAGTAATCTTTGGCTGAGAAACCTGAGGCTAAAATATAAAATCAAGCTAATTTCTGAGGAATCTACTTATCCTTTATTTGTACTAAATGTTTTATGACAAGTCTATTGCTTCAGTTTGGGAAGAATCAAAAAAATGTAGAACATTTACTGAATAAATACCAATTTGAGCTAAAATGATATTAGGTTTTGATGATCTACCTATTTTTAGCCTAAGGACTAAATGATTTTCTGACTTCACATTTTCATCATTTTAATGAAAATGAAGTTATATGCTGAAATGGTATTTTCTTAGATTGTATTAAGGTTTATATATTCTAGATTTTTCACATATGCTGTGCTATACATTTTCCCCTAAATCAAATATATTACACACATGTAGATATATTTTTACTCCTAACAGAATACTGCAGGCTTGAAAATGAATTTTATTATGTTCCTTGACCTTTTTAAAGTTTTTATTCTAATGCTAGCAACAGTCTGTCTATAATATAACAGAGCTTGGCTAAATTTATATCGCTTTGAATCATCCTTGCAAGTTTTTGTCATAACAGTGTCAATTTAGTACTTAAAAGGTTTATGTCTACTTGCACCTGTTCTTAGGACAAGATTTGGAATTTGCTTTTTCTTACTGTATGTTTTTATTACTATATCAAATACTGAAGACCCGCTTGCTGTAAAGATATGAAAATGGCATCATTTCCTTACAACAGTCAAGACACTACTTTCTACGTCAAAATTTCAACATTTTTGATAACTACGTAAGACAGTTCAGTTTAGATCAGTCTTAGTACCACTCAATATACAACTCTGTAGACACACGGAATAGTCATAGATTTACTACATTTTTAGGAGGGAGATTAATTTGGCAATATTTCACATGGGACCAAACAGAACTGAATGTGATGAAAATTCTTAAGGCTTCCAAAGTGTCTAACATACTGCTTAAAGAAAACCTAGATATGGGGAAAATTTGGTTCAATAAATCTTGCCTCTCATAAATAATCCAACAAACTTTTAATCAATTCCAGCTTTGAGGGAAATTTGTTGTAAACCAAGAGGCCTTTTTTGTTTGCATAAGATGATGCTTTCAAATGGCAAGTGCTTCTAGATAGACTGTGTGTTACATACAAAGCTCTTATCTGCTGATGGGTGACAAGAGAACCTCATTAGAGACAAACTTTTATCATGTTAGACCCAAGAAATCATTAATATCTTTTTCTAAAAGCTCGGACCTCATTCTGACTACATTCTTAAGCATTTTATATCACTTTGCATATCACAATTGTGTTGCAAATGTCTAATACAGCTCAGGTTTACCATTAAGGTAATTTACCTGTGACCATCATTCTTGGATCAAGCCATCCCTGTTGAATCCCTGCTTCAAAGATTCCTCCGGAAATGACCAATTCTTTCTCAACTGACAGGTTCAAGTAAATTCCTGCACTAGATTTATCAGTGTTCATAATTATACCACCAGTGCATATTTGATAAATGATTAAGTAAATACCTTGATTACTTTATTAATAAATGAATGGTTTAGTTTTTTGTTTTCCAAAGTTTGGTCAACAGAAGATTAGTCCTGGGAAATGAATTTCAATGAAAGGTACCATAGTAAAATTAGTTCAGAAACTGATGTACGTTCTAATCTCTTGCTGAAAACTCTCAACATATCTTAAGATACTAAGGACTCAGGTCCTGAAAGTAGAGAAACACAACCCAAATTTTACACCCAATGTTTTACAAACCTACAGGATCATGATGATAGGCATTGTTGTCACCATATTCTATACATACATGAATAATCATGAAGGGATAACGCTCTCCAAATTAATTTAAAGATCTATTATCTTCCTCTCTGCAAAATAGCTGTGTTATTTTAGTTTTACGGCACTGTATGAAGTTTTCTACACTTGAAATTATTTCAGGATTTATTTTATAATTTAAAAAGATGTCTAGTCATTTAATTGAATTTATACATATATCTTACAAATTATTTGATAAAATAAGGAGATACCAAACTACCCACACTAGCCTCATCTTTACCTGTCACTGAAAAAAAAAGTCAAAAAATTAACTTTTAAGGCATTCATGGAATACTTTAACATTATAAAAATAATTTAAAATTTTTAAAACCATTTTTAAGTCAATATTTATACCATGTTATCGTCAATTCCAAAAACGAAGGCATTCATGCATTCAAGTTCCTATCACGTGACAGGATTTTTAACCGAAGTGCTTCCTTTCTTTAAAGGAAAAATATTCTAAACTTCTTTCTGTATAATCACCTTAAAGAACAATGGTATGAATGGCGATGAGACTAGGATATGCTTCTTACTGAGGCTTAGTATGATGTTTTAACGGTGACAAAATGATAAAGTCTTAAGAAAAATAAACTTCATAACTAAGATGCTAATATAATTCTATTCAGATTAGTAATACTTTGTTATAAGGAATGATACTAGAGACATATGAAAATATCATTTCTAAATTTTAGAAAGGTTTGCCTTTCAGCTAACTAGGAAAAGAACTGACACCAATTTTGTTTACTCTACCTGACTTTAATAGAAGGTAAAGTTATCCCCATAGTGCTATTGCTGTCTACACAGCAGAAGAAAATTACTGTGAAAATATATTTCATCACCTGAAAGCTTAATTGACCAGTCTCCTCCACTACTAAAAACACGGTGTGTATGTGTAAAACAGAAATAACCATTTGATGACATGTTGTAGCTTTCTTATGTTAAACATTTTTTATTATAGTAATTGAAATAACTTCACCATACAGATATCACATGCTGAAGCATGACAATGCAATAGTAATTGCACATTGTGTTGACATTTCAAGCATATTTTCTGTAACAACATTTGCATTCATACACAGGTAGTAAAGCACATGGGGGGATAATTTGAGTCATGATTCATGGTAGCAAAATGTATTGCTTTCAAGCTATTCTTGAAACCCAGAATCTTCAGCAAATCTATTAATATTCGATATTGTAGCGTGTACAGTATTAATTGGATGAACCAACCAGTTCAGGACCAAGAAATGCCATTGTTAGCCTTTGAAAGAGAAATAAGAGCATTATCTGATTACTTTTGTAAAGCCTTCTTACTTATTTAAAAAATATTAGTCTGTTGAATAATGATTTTACCAACAGTTTTCAAGTTAGTAGGGATGGATAAAATAAAAGTTTTATGTAGCCCTTCTTAGATAATATAGCCCAGTTAATACAAAATGTGTTACCCGAATCATTTTCCTTCAATATACCATACACCCATTTATGACATGGCGAAAAATCACCAAAAAAGGGCAACAATCTCAAAGAGTGCAATAAGTTTTAATATACTACTTTTTGGTTGCAAGGTTATTCTTTGTATCCATACATCTTGGTTCAAATGGTCTAGACAATCCATGCTTTCTAGGCATAGAAACTTGGTTCTTAAAAATAGCAGATGAATAGAACTTGATCTAAACACATTTTATCTAAGTTTTACTGTTGCCGAGGCAAAAATACACCACCATAAAATACAAGGAAAACCAATATTTAAAAGGCAGCAGATATCTTTTCTTGACCTTCTCCACGCAAAGGTCAAAACTTCAAAAGGAGCTTAAAGTGAAGAAGATGAGGAGAAGCAAAGAAAAAAGGAAGAAATAAAAATAGTGTAAGAAATAAAATTTTCATCATGAATATATTTCCACTTTTTTAATTTATTTGTAAGTACTATTAACCCAAAATATTTAGATAACTAATTCAGAACTTGAAAACATAAACTTCTCAATTTAAAGAGCAAAGCCAATTTTCAAAAATTAAGTCACAGCAACACAACTATTTGAAGTTACACTTTTTATTGCTTAGCCCTTAAAACTAGGTAAGCTAAGATTTGAAATGTAAATTAGCATTACAGAAAAGAAAAGGAAGGTATTTTCTGTCACTCTTCTCGAGGTATTTGCTATTATTTTTAAAGAATACCCTTTTAAAAATGAATCAGTGCTTTATAGAAACCTAGAAATAATAGAGTTTATGCAACTATCAATTTTTGTTACACTGAAAAGGTCAAATAATGTGTATGTTTAGATTTAAAAAGAATTTTACATAATGGCTTTGACATGCTAAAGACAAAAGCACTTGGATTAATTTATATTACAATGTGAAATTTCAAGTTAGATAACTTCCAACTTGAAATTCTATAATCATATGCTTTCCAAATTAAAAAGAGAATTAGAATGAAATCCTTGATGTCTACAAGCCACTATCATCTAGTTGTTTGTAAATACTACATGAAAAGAAAATTGAGTGTTTTTTTGTTTGTTTCTGTCTGAGTTTGGCTCATTTTAGTTTTAGGGAGGAGAAATTAGTAGGCAATTTTTGTGTAGTTAGACCTAATTTAGACATATGGAAAAAATATGTATAAGTCTTTGCATCTGGCAGAGGTTATTTCCATATTTGATCCTGTTATAGCTTCATTTTCATACACACAAGGTAAATGAAATGCTAGTAAAATAAAATTTGTTGCTAATAAAAATAAATAAAAATATGAATCACAATAGTTGGATTACATAAAGCAAATGCTAATTAATTACAATGCTTGATAATTAAAGTGAAAACAAATCTGTAATCTCATACCATATTCATAGATGATGATTTAAAATAAAGATTGCTTTTTATATAATTCTGGAAATCATTGCAATCATATACGGTTCTGGAAAGCATTCTGATCTTAGATTAACAGAATGAGTAGAGATATGTTTTCTCTAACAGAATGAAAATATACTTTCAACTTAAGTAACCCAAATTCCCTATTAAAAACTCCTGTGAATATTCAATAACTTCTGGAGTTTTTCAAATAAAGTTATTTTCTCTCCTGGAAAAGAGAGAGAGAGAGAGAATCAGACCCGTACTATCACTTATATTAATATGTTTTAACCCTATGAATAAAAAATTTATAATAAAAACTAAGGAATATTTTATACCTCTAAAACATTTCCGTGGCCGCTAGAGACTTTCATGGTTTACTAGTGTATCTTCTCTTCTTAGTTTCTCATTAGGGAATAAGCACTATAGCAACCATAGTCCACAGCATACCAGGTAGCATATATAAATAATGAGCACATGGCTTTTATTCACAACTTTATCACATCAAACTAGATCAGTATAAATATGCAAATGTGAGCAATAAAATTCTGGTGTTCAAAAAAAGCCAGCTCTAAGTAGCTAGAGAAGTGAAATTTGTTCATTGGGTAGTTTCACACATTTTAACTTACTTTTGGTTTTTAAATTGTGTGTGTGTGTGTGTGTGTGTGTGTGTATGTGTTTTCTAGGGGGAGAGGGTTCATCCCCATGTTAAACATTCTTCTTTTTTGTTTTAAATAAAAATTTTAGTCTTCTATCACTAAGGACAGAAGTTCCAAAGCACCCACTCTAGCATAAGAAATAACCATTTTGATTTAAATTAATGCAAGTGAGTGACCAACAAACTGGGTTGATATCATATACCAGACACTTGAAATTATGTCTCATTCATGGAGAAATCATGAATTTAAAAGAAAGATGATTTAAAAAAATACTTCATGAAAAGACCCACTTGCTGATCACTCTTAAAATGATTTTGTAATATCCCAATTTTTACATTATTAATTCTAAGAAATCTGCAATAAATTTAGTAATTCACAAAGTGGAGTCACAAATACTCAGAGTTAAAATGTAACTTCCTTTATCCTGACATCCTCATCCTCTTTTTCCACAAAGATAATAACAAATTCTTCTTTGGGATGCATCTAGCAAGGAAAAGTATCTATTGGAATATGGATGTTAGGTAGTCATAAAGAATCAAGTAGCGATAATTTAAGGAAAAACCTATTTTAGCCTATCACAGCCTCAGAATATGGCTCTAAAAGCAAAATGTATCTAACTTACAACTTCAGGTTGCTAATTATCCAATTTGTAAATTAAAACCGGACAGTTTGCCTCTCTTAAGTTCTCCTGCTTTGGGGCCATTTCTTGATTTACTGAAAACAGTTTCTAGGATAGTAAAAGGTAAAACTTTCCTACATTTTGCCAATAATTAGCATCTGTGAGAAAATAAGACCGTTGGGAGAAGTTTAAACAAACTTCTAAAAGATGAATATCACAATTTCTAAGGACTTCCATGTCAATGATACTGCTGTGTTGATATTTTTATGGAAAACTGAATGCTCACCCATCGTTTTTGAAACTGTAAGCAAGAAAAGGAAGTAAACTGCTAAGAAATTCATGCAGAATAACTTTACACATGAAGAAAACTTCATACTCTATTTTGATTTTTGAAAATTCTTAAGGGTACATCCATGACTAATAATATTTAGTAATCCAAATCTTCCATTTGCAATAATTTAGATTATTTTCTATGGTACAATGTGAAACTCTTTATTAGACTTTGCAATGTTAGTTGGTCTCAACATTGAGAGACTTGTAAGTGTGACACATTACCCTATAACTCCAAAATGAGTTTGAAATGTCAACTCTTCTACTTCTGAAGAACAGAAGAAATTGTATTTAACCATATGTACCCATTGGAGATATACTTTCCAAATAAAAGTGAGTGATATGAGATACAAAAATCAGATGGAAAGATTTTGTTATTACCATCATTTTCTGTTCCTTTATGTGACTCCCAATGAAACATAAAAAATGAAAGCTAGTTTATGTTTTGTTTACTTTAACCCACTGGATTGTCTTCCATTTTAGATCATTATATGATCTTACTAGATCCTTACTGAAAATGTACATCATCACAAGTAGCTAAATTTTCATATGGAGAAATAAAAATGTTGGGAATTTTAGGTTGGGATTTTTATAGTAGTTTGCAGTGTGCTGTAGTAATGATAAACCCGTCTTATATTTAATCCTATCATCAAGCAACACCAGGCTTCTAGCTTTGTTTTTCATTTTAAATGGCTACTATATATAAGAGAATTAATAAGGTATTATACTATTAATGCTTTTTCAAGTCAAAAGATGTGTTGTCTAGAAAATAATTTAACACTGAAATGGGATCTTCAAGATCAATTCTGTTTTATATATTCTGCAGCAAAAATAACATTTCTAGTAGGAACGTATTAATTATAAACCTAGCAAATTCTAGACATTCACATATTTGTGTAAACAATTTTAGCATGGTTTATTACATTTCCAGAAAGGTTAAGTCTTATATCCAGTTTTCTGCTAACTCTTCTTTCATATATTATAATAAATATATATGTATTATTTGAGTGCACATGTGTATATATTTTCACACATATATGTCATATATACATAAAACAGCACTTAATGGTCACTTTCTTTGCATGTTTAAACTGGAGGGAAAAAATGAATTGCTATTATGCATAATCCATGGTGATCTTCCTTTCTGTTTCACAAATGGCCATATCGGGACGTAAACAAAACATTGGAGCGAGTCATTCCAGGTGAACTGTATTTCAAGGTGTAGGTTGGTGTTCTCATGAAGAATTGTGTACTTCCTGGTAATAAATACCTATAAATGACAGTTAAAAAGTTATACTTTCACAAACAAGTTAATATGAACATGTCTCACTAAAGTGTTCTTGGTTAATACTTTATATATCCTACATGAAAAACAATACTATAACAACAATGCATTCAACATAAAAAATGCCCTCTCCCAGACTGAGGTGGGGAGGTGGGAAGGTGCTCATAAAAGCCTTACCTAAAGAGCTGCCTATAGATGCAATATATGACGATCTCAGTGTCCTAAGACATCCCATATAGGGCCATTATACTCACATGCTAGGAAACTATTTGCAGGGCTCATGTTAATTTGGAATTCATTGTTAATCTCTATAAATAATGTGTGAAACTAGTCAAATATTTCTTAAAAGTATGTGATATGAGAATTTGGCTAGCCACATTAGTAATAATTGTTTGTTTCAAGGATGTTGGAACCACTAGTTATAATTTAAAAACATTTCATCAATATATTAGGACTAAGGTAATCTAAGAGAAAAATTAAAGATTAAAATTCATAACTATAAAATTTATATTCCTGGACCACATAGTTCTTATGGTAACAGAACACCAAAAACAATCATGATTACAGGTTACATGCAATCCTTGCAGCCAAACGTATTTGAAAATACGTGAATTATCCAGATTTTAGAACAATATAGTGTATATACTATATATGATATAATATCTCCATGGGGGCTTGGGGCAGCATCCTGAAATCAAATCATTAATATTTCTGTATTTAAATGTATGCATACTTACAATAAACAGGATGAAAACAATAAATAACTTCATGTCAATTCAGGTCAGGTCAGATTTGCCAATAAAAAGGTTACTCTTCCTTTTTAGTTTTCAGAGATTTGAGAATAAGGAATTGTAAACAAGAATGTGCACCTGTATAATTTGTTTCTCTCTGGAAAAACTTTGATTAGCATTAGGCCACTCCAATCTATATATCTAGAGAAAAATGGAAATCCACAAGGAAATCCACATGAGCAAATGCACATAAACATAGCTATTAAAAGTATAAGTCTTGGTAATGATGAGAAGGACATGGTATAAAGCCAGGACAAAGACATCTATGAGGAATTTCCAAAACTATAGTCAGCAATAGAAGGAGGTTTGAAATTTTTGAAAAAATAAACAATGGTAGAGCATCAACTCATTTATTTTTTTCACTTGACTTTAGAACAGCAACAGTATCACACTTCCAGAGATACACAAAGAAACTGACAGCCAAGAGTACAATTAGCTACCTATTCTACATTAAATAATGTTGATAATTACTATACCTCTATGTCAACAGAAAATTACACTTATAGTTGTATTATATGAATTTTATAGAAGAATATGAATTCATTATGATCAAGTTGCATACAGCATTCAAATTAAAATGGAAGAATTCTCTATAATATTCATAAACATCACTTTATCATGAATTATCTAATAATATCCTCTAAATCTATTACCTAGTACCACAAACTATAAATAATTGCTCAAATCATTAAGTTAATAGAGCAGTAAAATAATACAACAAACCAAATTAAATCAAAATTGCACAATGGGTGATGAATAATGAAACAATTGATTTCTCACATCACAGATTATATAAATTATTTTCTTAATATCACTTGGGTAATTTATATGGATTAATTATTATGTCAAGAGCTAGTGGAATCATGATGATTAATCTGATGTCTTCTGTCATGAAAAGACTCCCTTCCTATCTAAGGCAGAGGTGCAAAAGAAAATAAGGTGTTTGACCAAAACCCACTACTTTGTATTGGTTGAGAGTTATTCTTCTACTGAAAATGCATCCTGATTATATTGATAATTTTCAGAGTAAACAATAACTTCTACCAACTTCCTTTTGAAGAATTTCTCAGCAATAGTTACTACTGACATTACAATAACATCCACATATCTGTTTGAGTTAAAGATCTCCATTCCGCAGATGAAAAAAATAAAATAAAATAAGAACACGAAGTCCAGGGGTAGCTATACTATTTTATTTAACCTACGTAACATTTAGTGTTTTCTGTGTGCTCACCACTATTCCAATTGCTTTGCAAATATTAACTCATTTACTTCTCAGAACAATTCTATACAGTAGATATTATTGTATGCTTCATTTTACATATGAATACACTAAAGCATATGGGGGTCAAATGTCTTGCACACAGTTAGACAGCCAGTAAATGGCAGAGCTCAGATTCAAATCCATGTGCACCAACTCCAGAATCAGTGCTCCTAGCTACTGTATATATGGCCATTTCTCTGTGTGAATCTCAACTTTAAAACCAATGGATACAATGATTATACTCAGTTTTTCAAAACTATGAAGTGTAAAATAACCTAGAAAGTAGAAAAAAATTATACATCCACAAACCTAAACTTCTTAATAGAGGCAGAAAAAGCTAAAATGAAACTTTTTCTAAGGAAAAAAGTTCAGTATGAACTAAAAAAAGCATATGAAATTACATTGAAAGAAACACTTTGTTTCCCTAAAGCAAGTGCTGTGGGATATTTTAAAACATAACAGGGAAACACAATGGATTATATGCCTTAAAATCTCCATTAATATCTCTTGGGAGATTCCACACTAGCTGAACATCAAAGATTATTTTTGAAATGTTCTTTGCAATGATATTAAATAATACAATTTGGTCATTTTTAGCAAGAAGAAGATCTCTGGGAAGTACATTTACAGCCTATATATATCTATCTAAAGATTTTGTGTTAAAGCACCAAAAAAATGTGAAAAGTTTAGTTCTACCTTTACTCTAGCTTACTCTTGATGTACAAAAATAGCTAATTTGTAGATACCAAGGAAAAATACCTCACACTTATACCCTCACTTCTCATCTCTGAGGCTAGGTGTGTACAACCTCACATATCCATCACATAGACATAAAACATGTATTTGTCTAATTTCTACTTGACGTAGAATTGGTTGGCCTGTCAATGCCAACTTATTGCTGACCACGGAGGATCTCTGGAATGTGAGCATTACAAGACTGGTAGGGAATTAGCCTTGAAAACTTAAGCTACACCCACCTTCCAAGATTGTCCTAGAGTAAGATCAGGGCCCCTCAGACCCCAAAATAAACTCAGCTTCCTAGTTTGGGGAACAAAGGTAAATGAAACTCATCATAATATTTTTCCTGTGTTTAATTTTTTTTCTATTGTGGTAAAAGATATAGAACATGGAACTTACTAGTTTTATCATTTTTAAGTTTTATCATTTATCATTTATAAATCAGTGCATTAAATACATTCACAATGGTTGTGTAACCATCACCGCGATATAGTTCCAAATGTTTTCATCCCAAACAGAAACTCCTTGCCCTTAAACACGAAATCCCCATTTCCTCCTCCTCCCATTCCCTGGTAACCTCTATTCTACTGTCTCTATGAATTTGTCTAGATATTTTCTAGATACCTTATATAAGTGAAATCATACTATGCTTGTCCTTTTGTGTCTGGCTTATTTAATTAGCATGCTTTCAAGGTTTGTCCATGTTGTAGCATGAGTCACAATTTTATTCTTTTATATAGACTATTTGAATAATATTCCATTGTATGTATATATCACATGGTGTTATCCATTCATCTGTTGGTGGACACCTAAGTTGTTTCCACCTTTTGGCTATTGTGAATAATGTTGCTATAAATATTGCTGTACAAGCATCTGTTTGCGTACTTGTTTTCAATTCTTTTGGGTTTATACTGAGGAGTGAAATTGCTGGGTCATACAGCAATTCTATATTTAACTTTTTGGTCAATTACCAAATTGTTTTCCATAGCAGCCACATCACTTCACATTCTGAGATAGCAATGCATGAGGGTTCCAACTTCTAAATACCCTCACCAACACTTATTATTTTGCATTTTGGGGATAACAGCCATCCTAATGAGTGTGGATTGTCCCACTGTTTTAATTTTGATTTGGGGTACGGGGTGGGGGAAGCTCTAGTCCCACTTCTGCCATTGCTAGCAATGTGGATTTAGATAAGCTATTTAACCTCCAAGAGCCTCAGTTTTCAGTTTTCTCTTCTGAAGAGTCCAATAGATTCTGCCATGCCTGTTTAATAGAGTGTAGAGCCAAAGAAATAGTGCACAAAGGTGAAATATTACTTATGTGTTATGAAATCAGCCTCACTAGGCAAGACTACCCCTGTTCTGAGATAGATGTTTCAAGCTATCTTGGCCTAGGGCCATAATGGTACCATGTCTTTAACTCAATTGTATAGTACACATTTGAAAATGTATAAAACATAAACGTCTAGCTTAATGAATATTATAAAGTGATTACTTGTAAAACTGATACCCAGGTTAAATAACTGAATATTCCTAACAGTCCAGAACCCTATACTATAGCACCCTCTCTCCTTTCCAGTGTCTTCCCCATTTTTTTTATAGACTGTTCTGATTTTTCTTAGAAGTTTGTAAGATTTTTCTAAAAATCTTACACAGGTTATGCAGGCTGTAAATACCTTCTTCCATTCAGTGGCTTGTTTTTTAACCCTCTTAGGATATATTCTAATGAACACATATTCTTAATTTTAATGTAGCAAAATTCATTTTTTCATTAATGATGTGCACTTTTGGTCCTATTTTTTATAATCTTTGCATACTTCAAAGTCATGAAAATATTTTACTATATTATCTGCGTAATCTTTGGTTTTGCCTTTCACATCTGTATAGTCAATTCACTGGAAATGATTTTTGTACATGGTATCAGTAAGTTCAAGTTTCCTTTTTTTATTACTATTTAGAAACCTAATTGCCTCCACACTATTTTTTAAAACAAATTTCTTTTTTCCCATTTGTCATAAATCAAATGTACCTCCCTTTCTCATAAATCAAGTCTCTATATATGCCTGGGTCTACTTATGACTTTCTGAATGCTTCCGTCAGTCTATTTATCTATTTGGCAATATTACACTATTAAATTAAATTACTTTAACTTATTAAAAGTCTTAGTACACTATAGTTAATAAACCCTACCATTTTATTTTTCTACTTCAAGAGTGTCCTAACTATTCTTGGCCCTTTGCTTTTCTATATAAATGTTAGAATAAGCTTTGGTCAAATACTGTGCCCCCCCCCCCAAAAAAAAATAATTTGTTGGAATTTATACTATGATTACACTGAATTTAGAGATGTTCAGATCTATGTGAGATGTGACATTTGATGATATTGATTCCAATGATGAACAAGGTATATCTTTCCAGAGTTTACATTTTCCTACCTAAAAGTCTCACACATTTTTGTTACATTTATTCCTAAGTATTAACTATTCTTTGATGCTACTGAAAATAATATCGTATCTAAAATTTCATATTTGAGCTGTTTATATAGAAAAAATACAATTGATTTTCGTGACCTTGATTTCATTAAAACTATTAAATTTACTTAATAATTTATCTGTAGATTTATTTAGATTTCTATGAAATAATCATATCCACTAGCATTGAGTTTTACTTTAGTGCCTTTTATTTCTTTTGCTTGACTCATTGAACCAGCTAGGACCTCTAGTACAGTAATAAATAGAAGTGGTAATAACAGGCAATCTTGTCTTGTTCCTAATCTCATAAGGAAATCCTTCAACATTTCATCATTAGGCATGTTGGTTGTAGGTTTTTTGTAGTTATTCTTCATTAAATTAAAGAATTTCCCTTTTGTTTCTAGTTTGCATTTTTAAAAAAACATGTACCCTGAATTCTATCAAGTGATGTGTATGTATCTTTTAAAATGATCTTTTATCCTATAAAAATTACATTGACCCCTTTTTACTGTTATTGCACCCTTAAATTGAAGCAATAAACAGAAGTTGATCATGATACATTATCCGATTTAAAGTTTCTGGGTTCATTTTGCTAATATTTCATTTAAGACTTTTGCATCTACATTGGAATAAGATTGAGCTGTTACTATCCTTTGCCATAATGTCCTGGTTAGGTTTTAGTATCAAATGTATGGCAGCCTCATAAAACAAGTTGGAGAATGTTCCCTCCTTGTCTGTTCTCTAGATGGGCTTAATAGAATTGGATAGTGAAAACCTATGAATCTAGAGTGACCTTTGAGAGGGTTTTTAATTACTGATTCAATTTCTTCTATAGTCAAGACTATTTGATAATTTCTATATAAGACTTCCTAACAAGAAGTTGTGTCACTTTTGGTAATACATATGTCTTTTTCCAGGAATTTGTTAACCTAATCTCAATTACCAAATTTATTGGCATGAAATTGTTTCTGTTTTCTTACAAAATTTTCAATGTTTGTAGGATCTGTAGTAATGTCTCCATTTTTGTTCTTGATGTTAACTATTTCTGGCTCTTGTATTCTTGATCAGTCTCACAAGTTGCTCATCAATTTTACTAGTCTTTTCAAAAACACATTTTGGCCAAGTTAATCTTTATTGTTTGTTTCATTATTGTTAATTTCTGCTCTCTTTTCTTTGTATTCTTTGGGTTTATCTTAATGTCATTTTGTCATTTTTCAAAATGGTTACTGATATCATTAAATTTGTGCCTTCCTCTTGCCTAATGCCAATTTATGTAAATTGTCTATAAATATGCCTATAATAATGATTTTTTATATACTGCAATTTTTATTATAGTATTTTTGTTATAAATCCATTCAAAATATTTTCTTATGACCATTAAGATCTTTGATCTTCTTTGATTCATCAGTTACTTAGAAGCATAATTTTTTTATCTTTCCAAAGTATGGATATTCCAATTATAATCTTTGCTATTATTTTGTAGTTTAATGGCATGGGGTCTGAAAAAAAACTCTGTATGAGTTAAGTCTTGTGAAATTTGTTGAAATATGTTTTGTTATTCCACAATATGATTGATTTTTGTAAAAATTCCTGGTGTCCTTGGTATTTTATATTCTGAGATTATTAGATTCACTTCTGTATATGACAGTTAAGTCATATATATGACAGTTAAGTCTGTTATATTGTTAAGATGTTCTATATCTTTAATTTATATATATATAGATAAGATAGATCTCCATCTATGGTTGTAGATCTATTTTTCCTTGTAATTCTGTTAACTTCTGCTTTGCAAAACATCTGGATGACTGTTACTCCTAGAAATCTAGGGTGTTTACCAATATCCCCATCTTTGGCAGACCTTGAACTGCTACTTTTTCCCTTAGGCCCATGAGTCTATCAAAAGTACTACTCAGTACTGGGGCACCTGGATGGCTCAACTGGTTAAGTGTCTGACTTTGGCTCAGGTCATGATCTCACAGTTTGTGAGTTCGAGCCCTGCATCAGGCTCTCTGCTCTCAGCTCAGAGCCTGCTTCAGATCCTCTGTCCTCCCATCTCTCTGCCCTTCCCTCACTCTCTCTCTCTCTCTCTCAAAAATAAACATTAAAAAAAAAAAAAGTACTACTCAATACTAACAAGCACTCATTATGTACCCAATTAACTCTCCAATGTCTTCAAGCAAAGGTATCGGTATTTTGTCTAGCTTTTCTAGTTCGTATTAAAAGGAAGATTTGTCCAAAAACCTAGTGCTCATTACCGAAGGCAGAAGTTTGAACTCAAAATGTTTTGAACTAAAAATGTTTTTAGCCATGAAACACCTTGTGAAATGAGCTTATATGGAAGCTCAGTATATGAAATATAGAAACACATTTTAATTCTAGTATCCTGGAGATAGAGAGAGAGAGAGAGAGAAAATATATACATATATATATGTGTGTGTGTGTATATATATATATATACACAATAGATATATATATATATATGAAGAAAATAGAGATAACATATATATATATATGTTATCTCTATTATGTTATCTCTATTTTCTTCTCTTTTAATTTTATAGATAAATGAACTAAATTTATATCTCCTCATAAAGTATTTAGGTATACCCCATACATTATTTATATTAGGTATATATTAAATTATAAATATTAATTTATACTTTACTAGGTAACTTAATAAATGAAATTTATCTATGCATTAATAAGTATAAGTTAAGTGACTTCTACATATAAAGTAAAATGCTATAGGTTCTTAATTGACAAGGGAAAGAAGATACGGCTAGTTGTCACATGTTTTTAAATTAATGTGACACTGACTTGGGTTTTAATAGCTAGATATCAGGAGGACAGGTTCATTTCTCTTCCCTCCTTGTGGTTTCCAAGTAGAAGAATTTCCACCAAATTTCTGACCTTTTCCCAGAAGTGAGTTATCTGATTTTCAGGTTTGAAGTTTATTTATTTATTTTGAGAGAGAGAGGGAGGGGTTGAGAGAGGGAGAGACAGAGAATCCCAAGCAGGCTCTGCACTGTCAGCACAAAGCTCGATGTGGGGCTTAATCTCACAAATTGTGAGATCATGACCTGAGCTGAAATCAAGAGTTGGACGCCTAATTGACTGAGCCACCCAGGGGTCCCTGATTTTCAGGTTTAAAAGAAGGAACCAGGTATGCTTGGCTTGGCCCCCTTCTCTTGTTGGATTAGTCTATCTGCAGAAAGGGTGCATCCTTATTTGTTCTTTAGCCAACACCAACAGAACTAGACTTTATGGGGTAGTGTGGAAGGTTTGGGTTGATCCAGCTCTGCTTATGACTGGATCAGTACATTTAATTCTCAAAGTCAATTTTAGAGAACTCACTTGGATCAAATCTATACCATGCCCTTTAATGTAGCTTTACTCAGTAACGAAGCCACATTCTGATGATCACCTGTCTGATTCCTACATTTCTCTCTCAAATGGTTCTGAACTTGGGCAGAAATAGAGGGTGTGTGTACTAATATCCATCCCCCAAAATGCTTATAATCACCATACTTGGGTTATAGTGAGCATTTATCAGAAGTCCAGAACTCAAGGTTCCAGAGTCAAGAATATCTCTTCTGACCACCAAAAGGGGGAGAAAATAAAAAGGCCTGAACCAACTGCAAGGTGTAACTTCTTCCTCCAGAATGACCTCATCCTATTTTTGGCTCTCTACAAAAGTTATAAGATCCCTCAACAGAAAATGGGTTACAAAATCTGTAATTGCAAGTGTGACATTAAAGATTTTGAAACCATGCTTCCTAGACTGGAACTTAAGATTTTTCTGATCATCCTTCCAGAGTATCACTCTTTAAAATGAAGCCTCTTCATTTATATATTGTAATATTTCAATGATGACCATCATTCTTTCAAACCATATGAAAATACTAATGAAAGTAATATAAGTTGTAGTTCAATAATTTGCTTCAAACCATTAAACTGTAGAATATTGTTTTGATATTTACATATTTCAAATATTAATGGCTAGCTTTATCCTTACCATTGTTCTAATCAGGCAGCTTCTAAAGGTAATGCAACAGTCAGAATCCAACACAAAGATTAAAAATACATCTTTCAATACTTTTTGTTAAATATATTCCAAGCCATTCTGCTGTTGTAAGTCAATTTATAGAAAGTTAGCTTTAATATACTCTCTGTGATTTTTATAATAAACAGATTAATTTCTAGGTATTTCAAAAAGAAAATCCAAGCTATGGTGGTTCTATTTTCCTCATTGCCTATTCGACTGTTAGTTGAATACTATCATCTTTTGACTATCACTTAGTTTTTCAAAGTCATAGTTTATTCTCTTTTTTTTCTCTTTCTTTCTTTCTTTCTTTCTTTCTTTCTTTCTTTCTTGTTAACGTTTTATTTATTTTTGAGACAGGGAGAGACAGAGCATGAACAGGGGAGGGTCAGAGAGAGGGAGACACAGAATCTGAAATAGGCTCCAGGCTCCGAGCTGTCAGCACAGAGCCCGATGCGGGGCTCGAACCACGGACCGCGAGATCATGACCTGAGCTGAAGTTGGCCGCTTAACCGACTGAGCCACCCAGGCGCCCCTAGTTTATTTTCTTCTATCTTGAGTAGTACTTCAATGTATATATACTAAAAATGAAGTCGCATATCCATCTTTAATTCTAATGGGAACTATGATTGTACAGAAAAATCCTAAAATGTACTTCTTTTTTACTCTGTGTATTTTTGCAGCTTAAAAACAACATTATTTTTTATGATTTGGAAAACTACCTATTTTAACTGGACAATATTTATTAAAATTCAGTTTTTAAATGGAACTTAACAAAATTCACCTCCCATAGATTTGTTTGGTGATGAAAGGAGTAGTGGAGGCATACTGAACAACAAAAATTAAACTAAAGGCATCTTCCCAACTTATCAGGCTGATGGATAAATCTGAAATATCCTTATTGGAGCAAAAAGTTAATTACCATTTTTTGGATGCTTTTACTTGGCTTTTGAAAGCAAAAGTATATAAACCAAATAATCTCATTTCCATGTAGGTTATTTCTGTCACCTTCAGGTTTGTGGCTGTTGTCCTTGTTTGGTCCTTCAAAGGTAAAGACTGTGCAAATTAAAAGTCTTTTGTAGATAATAGCGGGTATGAATTTTTGGTCTTTAGCTTTTTCTCTAGCTATATAAATGAAAAGAGACTTTCAACTGCAAACTGCATTGTGGAATTACTTTATATAAAACTCACAGGGTGTAGAAATGTAAACAAGTACCTGGAGTTACTCCAATCAGTACCAGGGCCTGACAGTGATCCTCTTGTGTCAGTTGCATACTTGTAAACCACTAGCAGGCACTGTTTACAAAGCTCAACCAGGCGCTGGCAACATTGGAGCTGCAAAGGAGTCACCACCTCCGGGCTTTTACTGAAAATACTCTCCCAAGAGGATCTGTGGGCATGGAAACAGACATGACCTCATGTGGCTGTTAAAAAAGGCAACCAGCTTTATCACTTACCTAGCAACAAACCAATAAGGAAAAGTAGAAGTGGCCTCAGAACATGTGAAGTGACTGCAGGTGGTTGAAAGGTATAAAATAAATATATATTTGAAAATTAATCTTTATATTAAAAAACATAACATAGAATTCATATGCTATTTGTCTCTAAAGACTTTACTGATATCAACTGTGGGTAGCTATCAGCATGGCTTCCCAACACCTCCTAAAAATTTCCATTACTCTATATTAAAGTATATGTAAAATATCGAGCTTATTTCTCAAAAGTTAGGTATTCTAAAACTTTAAGCTTTCTAAAGTCCTTGTTATCTTTACCTTTATATTAATAATAATCCCAAGATCTGAGGAGTTAAGATGGTGGAATAGTAAGGGGACCCTATACTTGTCTCTTCCCTTGAACATAGCTAGACCAACATCAAACCATTCTGAACACCTAGGAAATAGATCTGAGGATTAACAGAGCAATCTGCATAATTTGAGACACAGAGGAAGGCAGAGGCAGGTACTTGGTGCAGACAGGTGAACTGGGGGAGAGAAAAGCTGCGGTGCTGCAGAGCAGAGGGAGCTATTTTCATGGAGAGGAGAAAGACAGAGGTGGCTGCAGGGAGACAGCAGCACTCGGGTTTGCATAAGAAAACACCCCCCTGAAAGCAGCTAGAGAGAAAGAGTGAAAACACACACAGGGGACTGCACAAGAAAATGGTTCCCCAAAACCACCGGAGGCGGGGGAAGGAGAGGGTTTCAATACCGCCAGTTTTTTTATTAAACAGCTGAGCACAGAGTCTGAAGTTTCAGAGATCAGACTCTGGTGTTGTCCGGGCCCCAGGAGCAGGCAACTGGCCTAAGGATCCCCTAGGTCCCATAGGGAGAAATGGTTCCTCGGTTTGGAGTACATTTGGTAGAGGTGATACAACCTCTCTCTGGGTAAAAGACAAGGTGGGCACCATCAAGCTGCCACCGATATAGGAAGAAAGATGCCAGTTGAGGCCAGCAAATCCTGGAGCCAGCTGTGTGTTGTGATTTACCATAAACTCTGAGTACTGCCACTGAACGGTGGCATGACCATTTCCTGGGACAAGCCAGCCACAGGGCAGTGAGATCCTCCCCCAGAAGATCACTGAGGGTCTGAACTGTAAAGGTCTCTGAAGTGTGGGGTTTTGAAACACAGCTGTGCCTGAGATAAAACTCTGGAGAGAGGCACTGTTTGATAGGTGGACAGCTCAGACACAGACAGGGTTAAGGCAGGGAGCTGATGGAAGCAGTGGACACAGGAAGGGTGGCTGATCATGCATCTGTGAGGGCGCAAACTTCCCTCCCTGGAGACTAGAGAGTGGGGTGAAGCCATTTATCATTATTAGCCCACCAACACTGATCCACCCCAATGAGCTAAACAGTGCCTCCAAGTGGAGAATAGAGCCATTACACAAAGGCCCCCTTGTGCCCTCCAGGCACATCTCCATTAGGACAAGTTGGCCTGAGAATCTGAGCAGCAGACCCCTCTCCCAGAAGCCCAGCACAAATCCTTTCCCTGAGTTTAGCCTACCATAGACCACTGCAAAGTTTCAGCTCTAGGGGAAACCTGATCTAGTTTCATTTGTTTTTTTTGTTAGTTGGCTCATTTTGTTGTTGGTGCCTCTGTTTTTGTTGTGTTTTTCTTCTCTTTTGTTTCTTGGATACAGAATGGACACTTTATTTATTTATTTTTTTAATTTTTAATTTTTTTCTCTCTTCTTTTTTCTTTTCACTTTTTCCTATCAAGCTTCTCTTAACTAGCAGACCAAAATACACCTAGGATCTAGCTTCCTTTATTTTATTTTAAAAAATTTTTAAACTTTTATTCCATTCTATTATTATTATTGTTGTTGTTTTCTTCCTCCAAAATGACAAGATGGAGAAAGTCACCTCAAAAGAAAGAACAGAAGGAAATGATGGCCAGGGATTTAATCAATGCAGATATAAGTAAGATGTCTGAACTAGAATTTAAAACAATGATTATAAGGATACTAGCTGGACTTGAAAAAAGCATTGAAGACACCAGAGAATCTCTTTCTGCAGAGACAAAAGAACTAAATTCTAGTCAGGCTGAAATTAAAAATGTTATCACTGAGATGCCAACCCAGTGGAAGACATAAAAACGAGGATGGATAAGGCAGAGAAGCAAATAAGCGATAAAGAAGATAAAAATTATGGAAAATAATGAAGCTGAAAACAAGAGGGAAACAAAGGCCAGGGATCACAAAGGCAGACTTAGGAAACTCAGCAATTTATTAAAACATAATAACATTTGTATCATAGGAGTCCCAGAAGATGAAGAGAAAGAAAAAGGGAAAGAAGGTTTATTTGAGCAAATTATAGCTGAAAACTTCCCTAATCTGGGAAAGGACACAGACATCAAAATCCAAGAAGCACAGAGAACTCCCATTAAATTGAAAAAAAGTTAGCCATCACCAAGCTATATAGTCAAATTCACAAAATAAACAGACAAGGAAAGAATCCTGAAAGCAGCAAGGGAAAAAAAGTCCTTAACCTACAAGTCCTTAACCTGAAAACAGATCAGGTTAACAAAAGATCTGTCCATAGAAACCTGGCAGGCCAGAAAGGAGTGGCAAGATATATCCAATGTGCCTAATGGAAAAAATATACACTCAAGAATACACTATCCAGCGAGGCTGTCATCCAAAACAGAAGGAGAGATAAAGAGTTTTCTAGACAAACAAAAACTAAAGGAGTTTGTGACCATTAAACCAGCGAAAAATTTTAAGAGGGACTCTGAGGGGGAGTGAGGGGAAGACCAAAAGCACAGAGATTAGAAAGGACCAGAGAGCATCACCAGGTAACACAATGGCACTCAATTCATATCTTTCAATTAACACTCTGAATATAAATGAACTAAATGCTCTAATCCAAACACATAAGGTATCAGAATGGATAAAAAATGAGATCCACCTATATGCTGCATACAAGAGCATTTTAGAGCTAAAGACACATGCAGATTGAAAGTGAGGGGATGAAGAACCATCTATCATGCTCCTGGATGTCCAAAGAAAGGCAAAATAGCCATACTTAATCAGACAAGCTCTATTTTAAAACAAAGACTGTAATAAGAAATGAAGAAGGGCATTATATCATAATGGCCCTATCCATCAAGGAGATCTGACAATTGTAAATATTTATGCCCCCGACTTGGAAGAACCAAATATATAAATCAGTTAATGATGAAAATAAGGAAAGTCATTGATAACAATACCACAATTATAAGAGACTTTAATACCCCACTTACAACAATGGACAGATCACCTCACCAAAGCAGAAAATCGACAAGGAAACAATGGCTTTGAATGACACAATGGACCAGATGGACTTACCAGATACATTCAGAAGATTTCATCCTAAAGCAGCAGAATACACATTCTTCTCCAGTGCACATGAAACACTGTCCAGAATAGATCACATAGTGGGTCACAAATCAGCCCTCAACAGGTACAAAAAGACGGAGATCATACCATGCATACTTTCAGATCACAATGCTATGAAACTTGATATCAACCACAAGAAAAAATTTGGAAAGCCCTCAAATACATGGAAGTTAAAGAACATTCTATAAAGAATGAATGGGTTAACCAGGAAATTAAAGAAATATAAAAATACAAATGAAAATGAAAACATGGCAGTCCAAATCTTTTGGGATACAGCAAAGACAGTCTTAAGAGAAGAGTACACTGCAATTCAGGCCTATCGAAGAAGCAAGAAAGGTCCCAAATACACAACCTAACCTTACACCTAAAGGAGCTAGAAAAAGAACAGCAAATAAAGCCTAAAGCCAGCAGAAGAAGGGAAATAATAAAGATTAGAGCAGAAATAAATGATATAGAAACAAACAAACAAAAACAGTAGAACAAATCAATGAAACTAAAAGCTAGTTTTTTTAAAGAATAAACAAAATTGATAACCCCCTAGTCAGACTTATCAAAAACTAAAGAAAGCGGAACCAAATAGATAAAATCATGAATGCAAGAGGAACCAATGCCACAGAAATACAAACAATTGTAAGAGAATATTATGAAAAATTATATGTAAACAAACTGGGCAATCTGGAAGAAATGGACAAATTCCTAGAAACACACTACCAAAACTGAATCAGGAAGAAACAGAAAATTTGAACAGGTCCATAACTGGCAAAGAATTTGAATCAGTAAATCAACAAGAGGGGCACCTGGGTGGCTCAAGTCAGTTGAGCATCCGACTTTGGCTCAGGTCATGATCTCGCACTCCATGAGTTCAGGCCCCGCATCGGGCTCTGTGCTGACAACTCAGAGCCTGAAGCCTGCTTTGAATTCTGGGTCTCCCTCTCTCTATACCCCTCCCCCCACTCATGCTCGCTCGCTCTCTCTCTCTCTCTCTCTCTATCAAAAATAAATAAACATTAAAAAAAATTTTTTTTTTTTTTTTTAAATCTCCCAATGAGAGTCCTGGGCCAGATGGCTTCCCAGGAGAATTCTACCAGACATTTAATGAAGAGTAAATACATATTCTTCTCAAACTTTTCCAAAAAATAGAAATGGAAAGAAACCTTCCAAACTCATTCTACAAAGCTAGCATTATCTTGAATGCAAAATCAAAGACCCCACTAAAAAGGGGAATTACCGGCCAATATCCCTGAAGAACATGGATGCAAAAATTCCCAACAAAATATTAGCAAATCAAATTCAGTAGTACATTAAAAGAATTATTCACGATGATCAAGGGGGATTTATTCATGGGCTGTATGACTGGTTCAATATTCACAAATCAATCAATGTGATACACCACATTAATAAAAGAAATGATAAGAACCATACGATCCTGTCAATAGATGCAGAAAAAGCATTTGACAAAATACAGCATCCATTCTTGATAAAAACCCTCAATAAATTAGGGATAGATGGAACATAATTCAACATCATAAAGGCCATATACAAAAGAACCACCGCTAATATCATTGTCAACGGGGAAAAACTGAGAGTCTTTCCCCTATGGTCAGGAACAAGTATGTCCACTATCATCATTACTATTTAACACAGTACTGGCATCACACAACAAAAAGAAATAAAAGCATCCAAATAAGCAAGGAAGAAGTCAAACTTTCACTATTTGCAGACAACATGATACTCTATGCAGAAAACCTGAAAGTTCAACTGCAAAAAAAAGTGCTAGAACAAAAACAAGAATTCAGTAAAGTTGCAGGATATAAAATCAACGTGAATAAATCTGTTACATTTTTATACACCAATAACAAAGCAGCAGAAAAAGAAATCAAGGAATTGATCCCATTTGTAATTGCACCAAAAACAATAGATACCTAGGAATATATCTAACTAAAGAGATAAAAGATCTATACTCTGAAAACCACAGAACACACATAAAAGAAATTGAAGAAGCATTCTTCAAAAAAATGGAAAAGCATTCCATAGTCATGGATTGGAAGAACAAATATTGTTAAAATGTCTATACTACCCAAAGCAATCTACCCATTAAAAAAAAAATTTTTTTTTTAGTGTTTATTTATCATTGGGAGACAGAGAGAGACAGAACATGAGCATGAAAGGGGCAGAGAGAGGGGGAGACACAGAATCCAAAGCAGGCTCCAGGCTCTGAGCCGTCAGCACAGAGCCCGACATGGAGCTCGAACCCATAAACCCCGAGATCATAACCTGAGCCTAAGTCAGATGCTTAACCGACTGAGCCACCCAGGCACCCATCAATCTACCCATTTAATGCAATCCCTATCAGAATACCACCAGCATTTTTCACTGAGTTGGAACAAACAGTCCTAAAATTTGTATGGAACCAGAAAAGACCCCAAATAACCAAATGTTGAAAACAACCAAAAAACAAAAAACTTGAGGAATCACAATTCCGAATTTCAAGCTATATTACAAAGCTGCAGTCATCAAGACAATATGGTACTGGTACAAAAACAGACACATAGATCAATGGAACAGAACAGAAACTATATGGTCAACTAATCTTTGACAAAGTTGGACAGAATATCCAATGGAAAAAAGACAGTCTTTTCAACAAATGGTGTCGGGAAAACTGGACGACAACATGCAGAAGAATGAAACTGTACCACTTTCTCACACCATACACAAAAATAAATTCAAAATGGAAGAAAGACCTAAATGTGAGTCAGGAAACCATCAAAGTCCTAGAGGAGAAAACAGGCAACAACCTCTTTGACCTCGGCTGCAGCAACTTCTTACTAGACAGGTTGCTGAAGGCAAGGGAAACAACAACAAACACGAACTACTTGAGTCTTCATCAAGGTAAAAAGCTTTTGCACAGTGAAAGAAACAATCAACAAAATTAAAAGACAGCCCAAAGAATGGGGGAAGATATTTGCAAACAAAATATCTGATAAAGGGTTAGTATCCAAAATCTATAAAGAACTTATCAAACTCAACACCCAAAAAACAAATAACCCAGTTAAGAAATGGGCAGAAGACATGAATAGACACTTTCTCAAAGAAGACATCCAGATGACTAACAGACACATGAAAAGATACTCAAGATCACTCATCATCAGGGAAACACAAATCAAAACCACGATGATATAACACCTCACATCTGTTAGAATGACTAAAATTAACAACACAAGAAACTACAGGTGTGGGAAAGGATGCAGAGAAAGGGAAATCCTCTTGCAGTGCTGGTGGGAATGCAAACTTGTGCAGCCACTCTGGAGAGTAGTATGGAGATTCTTCAAGAAACTAAAAATAGAAGTACCCTAGGATCCAGCAATTGCACTATTAGGTACTTTCCCAGAGAATACAAAAATACATACTTAAAGGGGTACATGCACTCCAATGTTGATAGCAGCATTATCAACAATAGCCAAATGTCCATCAATTGATGAACTGAGGAATGGATAAACAAGATGTGATATATATATACATACATATATGTATATGGAATATTACATATACATACATATATATAATGGAATATTACTCAGATATCAAAATGAAAGAAATCTTGCTATTGGCAATGACATGGATAGAGCTAGAATGTATCATGTTAAGTGAAATAAGTCAATAAGAGAAAGACAAATTTCATTCATATGTGGAACTTAAGAGACAAAACAGATGAACATATGAGAAGGGGAGGTGGGGAAGGGAAGAGAGGGAAACAAACCACAAGAGATTTTTAATGACAGAGAACAAACTATGTGTTGATGGGGGGAGGTGGGTGGGGCATGGGCCAGAAAGGTGATGGGTACTAAGGAGAGCACTTGTGATGAGCACTGGGTGTTCTATGTAAGTGATGAATCACTGAATTCTACTCCTGAAACCAATATTGCACTGTATGCTAACTAAAATTTATTTTTTTTAAAAAGGGGGAAAAAATAAAAGATGAAAAAATAGAAAAAAATAATGATCCCACAAAAGAATTTAAAATTTGCTGTGATTTCATTTGTGGTCTCTGTGCTAGGAACATGTAAATTAATCCTTTGACTATGACCACTCCTTTCAAAACCCTTTCAGATGTAATTATATATCCATGATATTTCTAGAGCTCAGTTTCTCTATTCTAGAAGTAATGTTATCTCAATGAATACTGCCTGACTGAAATCTTAAACATAGTGTTCTTCCTCCTTTCATGCACTCAACTTATACCAAAGCAGGTAGTAGTACACACTTCTTGGTAAACTTAATGTGTGTGTGTGTGTGTGTGTGTGTGTGTGTGTGTGTGTGTGTCTATGCACATGCAGGTACACAAATATATATAAATATACTTACAATTCTAAATTTACCATGATGATCCCAATCAGGAAACACCTCATCACCCACCCCCACCACCACAGAGAGAGAGACACAGAGAGAGAGAGAAAGAGATTTATTTCCTTAGTGTAAATGAAACTCTTTTTAAGTCTCAAGGGGAAAGTTTTATTTGAGACTTAGTAATGGTTCAGGTCTCGTTTTACATAAACCAGCTCGCTTAACCCTCAGAGAAAGAAAACAGTAGATTTTCAGAAAGAAAAAAATATTAAGGAAAATATTTTTCTGAAGAAATTTACTTCCCAGTGGGAAATTCAAAGACTCCATTTTCAATTTTCTGTGGATATTTGATATCTTTGGAATTTTTAAAAATGCTTTAAAAACTCAGAAAGGCATTTTTTTAGCAGAAAGGCTACTGTTTATTTTTTCGGGAGAAATGTGGTCCTAAAAAGATAGCATGTCATCATGCTATCACAGGTTTTCTTAAAAGGAATGAGATTCAAATGAATAGACTGAAAGGAATAAATTTTCTTCCATATTCTGAGATGTTCAGGACTAAATATAATACTGTTTTTATTATTTTAAGAAAGTTATTGCATTCAAGAAGCAGTAATGTGCTAGCTAAATTAACTTTTAAAATAAGGTTTAATTTTTACTAAATACAAGAAAAACTAGATATAACACATACATGTTTGTATATACCCATATGTACCTGTGTGTGTGTGTGTGTGTGTGTGCAATTGACTTAACCTAATTTGATCAAGAAAAATATTGGAGAATACCAATTAATTAGAGAATGTGTTTATAATTAATATGTCTTAATTTCAAAGTCCTACATGTTTAGGCCCAGATAAATAAAAATTTCATATAAATACAAATACATTCAGGAAAACATCCTGTGTTACGACTGTCTGCTTAGGACTTTTCTCTCCACTGAAATTGAGTATTGCTACATCCTCTTCTCTTAATTTGGATATATTTTTATTTTGATCCTTTGGAGCCATTTGATTAGATCCACTATCAAGTTACAAACATCATGGCAATTTTTCTTTTCCTGATTTGGAGTATAGAGAGGTAAGAAAAGAACAAATAAAATGGAAGCAAGGTAAAAAGAGCTTTTTCTATAACACTCGAATTTGATGGAACAGTCTGAATATTATATAAGTTATATCACCAGCTCTGCTTCTCAATCTCTCATTCTTCCTTAAATATTTAAAATAAATATGTGGATCAAAGTCTTTTACCAATTTTTGTTGTGTATGTTCACCACCACAGGCCAAAGACCACATTCTACTCTATTAATTCATATTTAAGTGTCAGCGCACCAGTGTTCATAAAGAAAAAAAGAAAATGGATAGGAATTGCTTCATTTGGTACTAGGCTAACTTTCTCTGCACAAAGGAAACCTATCTTTCAAACTGAGTATGTTAGAACTATGTCCCCCACCTCCTATCCACTACACCTGGCATATAGAGGCATATAGAAATAAGAAGGTGAAAGGATGTAAAAATAACTTATAATACCAGTTCCGTTTTAAAGAACCCAAGGTCTTATCTGCCTTTTTTCTGTATCTAACTTCCGAAAAACAGAAGAGCCAAAATCCATAAATTGAAAAAGAAAAATTAACTGGTTAAAAATTTGTTTGGTACTCCCTAATGCTCAGAGATACATAACAGGAAACAACTTTAAACAACCATTTTTAGTAATATAACAATAAGATACAGAATAGTGAATACTTCTGGCAATAAAGGGAAGGTATTAATGAAATCCAGAGACTTGAAAAGCCTCTAATTATCCAGCAATCCAATATTTTTCACCAACTTTCTCATCAAAATATTTAATAAAGTAGCTATCTAAAAAGTAAAACGGATTCATCTTTTTTCTCCGTCTCTAATAGAAGTCAGAATGGATGACTGAGTGGACCAAAGTTAAGTAGCAGAAAGGAGAAAGGAAAATAAAAACAAAACAAAACAAAAACTGGCCTATACCAACGGAATAAACAGCAACAATTGAGCTGAAAAGTACTAACAACAACACATCCAATTGAAAGTGATATGAGAACAGGAAGATTCATGTCATTTTTAGTCTATATGTCATGCATATATTTTTAAGTAGGCATATAATTCAGCCTGAAAGCAGACTGCTTAGAATACTCCTTATCATTTCTTCTTGCCTGAAGATTCTAAGAGAAAAAGCTTTTCCATGAAAAACTTCCACTAGAAAATGCCTTTGGCTAACAGGTCCAAACAGATTCTCTTTCTTTGGGGTGTACAGATCATAGTTTTGAGTGGAGAAAAGGCTTTTCCAAACAATACATTTCTTCTCCCATACCTCCCCCTGCCTCCTCTTTTTTGTTTTACCTGGAAAACTATTCTTCCTCTTCCTACAAGTCTCAGCTGAAATGTTACATCCTTTGGCTACCTTTCATGAGCTCTCAGACCTGAGTTTGAGTCCACAGCACCAAGACTTCCTCTATCCCAGCAAAACATGGCAGATAATTTTATTCATGAAAATTCTAAGAGCTATTCCCCTACAGAGAACACATTCAGAATGTGGGGCATCATGTGATAACAAGAGAAGGTTCCATGTAACAACAAGGGTCACTGAGCATGGGCTTTAGCAGCCTGGAAAAGTAAGAAAGAGGGATAAGGGTGTTTTCTATTTGGTGCATCAGTAAAACTTCTGGGCCAACTCTAGGGAAACCTGCCACAAAGTTTCCTACGATATTCTTTGATGTGTCTGGATGTGGACAGGGAGTGGTTTATTTATTTTGCTTTGTTATTGGGGTGTTGATGGGCAGAGGAAAGAATCAAGGTGGCCCAGACTTATTTGAATTATATTTTTCCAAGATTTTACACCTAACTGTGAATGACAGTTGTGCTTTTATTAAAATCATTCTCTTAGAACTGAGTTTAGAGTAGATTTTTGCCTTGACTATTGGGCTGTAGGCCAAACGTTAAAGGAGTATGCATTGACTAAACATGACTCAAAGGATTACTAACACTACTCTGGGTCTAACCTGTGAATCAAACACAATGCTGTGTGACTTCATGAAATTGAGGAAGCCTAAGAAACCCATTCGTAAGGCTGCAAAATAAAACCCAGTGTTAAACTCACCTCTACAAACCACCAAAATTTTAAAGAAATGGATGGAGTATGGAGGTCAAATTGGGCTCAAACTCCTGCTCTATTTGCCCAGATGTGGTGGGGCTGGGGATCTGACTAAGGCTATGGGACTTGCAATCAAGCAAGTCTGGCAACCACTGGGAATGCTGCTTTGAAGGGAATCAGTGAAACACACAGCTAAGAGCTTGGGCTCTTGTCTCAGACAACCTGGGTTTAAATCCATGCTCACCTAGTTACTATAAGAACCTGGATAAACTACATGCTCTCTCTATGTGTTAATTTCCTCATCTATACAATGAGAATAACAATAATAATTTACTCAAAACACTAAAGTGGCAACTATAAGACTATTTAATATGTAAAACAACGTCAGGCTTTTAGTAAGTCTTCAATAAATGTTGTTAACTCTCATCATCAATACCAATAATAATAGATACCACCAGAGAAATTTAAGGGGAGTATTGTGCAAAACACAAGAGAAAAAGATTCTGAATCAATTAATATTTTACCAAACTAGTTCAGGGAAGAGGAGCCCTAGAGGCAAAGAAGAACCACTTGATGGGCATCTTTAGGGTCTGGAGTTGGAGATTATCTCATGAACTCAAAGCTACCAGCACTAGTTTCAGTAGCAGACTGTCTGACTGTTTTCCCTGGTGAAAAATAGCTGGGATTCATATGTAGCATTCCAACCAATGGATCAACAAACAGGAAAAAAAAAAAAAAACAAAAAAACAACATTCCAACTGTGAGTCTAGATTGAGAGAACTTCTACAAAGAGGCAACAACTAACAGGCCATAGAGCATAGTTCAAATATTCCACTTAACTCTCTGAGGAAATAATTTATAGCCAAGATTTCTCTCAGGTTTTACCCAAACCCAGAGCACCTTAGAAAGTCTTCCTGTTGTGAATGGCTACTGAGGAGATAGTAGTGAGAGTAAATCTGCAAATGATATGAATGAATCAGTACTAGATGACCAGAATATTTAAATGGAGGACATTCAGACATCATTTCAGACTACAATAGGCTGTTATGATTTTACCAAAAAGGAAGTACAGGCTGGGTCTTTACACTGAATTTAAATAATGCAAAGGGAATTGGAGGGATAGGGTTGTGGAAAGCAGCCCGGTCAGACACTTAAGGACACCAAAAGCCCCGATGAAGAAAAGAAAACATTTTAAAGATATTTGAAAATAACGAGCTTGTTTTTCTGGCACAAGCTTTAAGTAGAAAAGTAATGACAAAGAGAAAAATTTCTCTTATAGAGAAATAAGAAAGAATCAGCATATTAGAGAGTGCTGTGTCTCTAGATAAAAACTCTAGACTTTAATGATAAATGAGGGAACTCACTACAGATTTTAGGAAATGACCCCTGACAGTAGGATGGATATGGGAAACAAAAAACTGGAGGCAAAAATGTCTAGAAATCTACTAATCTTACCTAGCCTTTCTATAAATGGCTACAATACTTTATGTCTCTTTTATAATCATTATTTTTTTTTATATCTCTTCTTTTGTCTACTAGAGGCAACAAAGCTTATTGGTTAAGACCATAAATTCTTGGGCCAGGTTCCTTGAGGCCAAATCCCAGTTGCACTAGGTCCTTAGCACCTATCTGTGCCTCAGTTTCCTTGTCTATAAAATGGTGATAAATCATAAAACCTGTTATGAGGATTAAATCACTCATTATACATAAAGTGTTTAGAACAATGCCTGGCATACAGTAAGTAGTATAGCTTTAGCTATTATCATTTTTAAGAGTCTTGCAGGGATCTGTGGGGAATTCAACTCTGTATCTCCAAAAGTATTCAACATGGTAATAAGTACTTAACAATAGCTAAGAACAATGAAAAAGAAAGTAGCCCCATGGGAATGTGACAGAAAAACTAACAGGATTTAGTAAACAATTGAAGATGCAGAAGCCCCTAAAATATCAAACCTGCATAACAAAGGGATAAAGGGAAGGCCAGAAAGGTAGCCCTTTCTAATTGAAAAAGAGGTAGGGAATGTTTGGTTTTAAATTATCTTAAGGCTAAAGAAACAATGAATCACAATAGCTTTGGCAGGACTGAAATTTTGGAGAGGGATGGTAGCCATATTTTGGAAGTCTGTTGTACGAAGGAAAGAGCAGAAGAACATTAAGAATATTGATTCGTAATTGAGATTTTTCATTAAGACTACTTTCTCTCCATTGAATTCAATTTAGTTAGGTGTTATGTTCATATTCATTATCTCATCTAAATCAGTTCAACTGCTATAAACTACAGCTGAGTACAAAAAAATTATATGCAGTAAAAAATATCCATATTTTAAGAGGTCATTACGGAAATTCAACCATTTTATTGGCCTTCCTCTAACCAAATAATAAAATGTTAAAAGTAACAATAATAAAAGGTAATTTAGAACTTACCCTGAATCACAGAAACAGTTCCACAGTCCTTGACCATGACTCCAGAGTAAGCGATTAAAAACCCTATTGAAAATCCGATATAAATTTACTTCCTCGACATCAGGTACCTTCCAGATGCGTGGAAGAATTGTACGGATACTTGTTTTTACTATGTCCAAAACCTAGTGGAAAAAACAAAGTTATTTCAAAATCTAAGTAAGTGTGTGTCTAAAATTCTAAGATGAATATATGTAATTCAAGCATAAATACACACACACACACACACACACACACACACACTAATTCATTAAACAACAGCACAGAGTAAAAATCCCATGCATTTATGTAAGTTTGGTGTATGCCACAGGTGGCAAATCAGACCATTGGAGTAAGAAGAGATTAAGTTTGAAGTTAAAATTTAAGTTAAATGCAAATTAAATCAATAAATGGAGATTGAAAAATAGTAAGCTTTACTTAAAAAATAAAGCTGAATCCTCATTCACTCGATTTAAAAAATCAGCTCTAGAGGGATTAGAGTCTTAAGTTTAAAAAATAAACCGTTAAGAAAGAATTAAATCATGTCATCTGTAGCAACGTGGCTGGAACTGGAAGGTATTATACTGAGTGAAATAAGTCAGTCAGAGAAGGACAGATATCATATGTTTTCACTCATTTGTGGATCTTGAGAAACTTAACAGAAGACCATGGGGGAAGGGAATGGGAAAAAGTAGTTACAAACAGAGAGGGAGGGAGGCAAACCATAATAAACTCTTAAATAGAGAGAACAACCTGAGGGTGGAAGGGGGTGGGAGAGAGGGGGAAAATGGGTGATGGGCATTGAGGAGGGCACTTGTTGGAATGAGCACTGGGTGTTGTATGTAAGCGATGAACCAGGGAATCTACCCCAAAAAACAAGAGCATACTTTACACACTGTGTATTAGCCAATTTGACGATAAATTATATTAAAAATAAAATAAAATAAAATAAATTTAAAAAATAAAAATAAAATAAAAAATAAACCACTAAATATCTTAGTGAAAAGCATTGGTGAATATCTTTTAGTCCTTAGGTTATAAAAAGATTACTTTAACTCACAAAAAAGTGTGGGCCATGAAAGAATAATAGATTGATTATATTAAAATTAAGAACTTCTGGCCATCAAAAAATACCTTCAAGAAAATAAAGGATCAAATTACAAACTGGGAAAATAGATTTAAAATATATACCTCCAACAAAAGATTAATATCAGAAATACATAATGAATGCCTAACATAGGCATAAACACCACCAACTTAGAAAAAAATGCACAAAAATACATGGACTGGAATTTCACAAAAGAGGGAATAAATTTGCCCAATAAACATAAGAAACAAAAATTAAAACCATAAGATATCTCTTCATGTCCATTTAACTGACAAAAATTCAAAGTCTGACAATACCAAGTGCTGGAGAGACAGGGACGTGCAGGGTCTCTTAGACACTTTTGGTGGGAGTAGCAATTGGTGCTGTCACTCAAAAATGGCTTGGCATTATCTCCTAAAGTTAAAAATTCATATACCCTATAACCCAGCAACGTTGGTCCTAAGAGAAATCCTCTCAGAGGTTAAAAACAAGAGGCATGTACAAGAATGTTCTAACAGCTGTTCACAATTGCAAACAGCTGGGAACATCCTAATTGTCCTTCAATGGGAGACTGAACAAATAAACTGATACCCTCATTCCAGTGAACTATTATACAATAATCAAAATGAATGAAATACAACAACACGCAAAACACAAGCATCCTAGTAATATAATAGTACATTTTTAAAAATGCAAACCTGAGTTATAATATACAGTATGAAATCCCTTTAATAGAAGTAAAAACAACTAAATATTAAAAATGCTTATGGGGAATAAAGATAGACAAATAAGAATTTATAAAGAAAGAATACAGTAAAGAACTAATAAATCCTGAATTCAAGAAAACGGCTCCCTGAGATATGGGGAGGATGTCCAGGGGAATGGGGTAGAGTCATGTGATTGAATAACAGGTCACTGCCAGGAACATAAGTTTTGTTTTAGATGTGGGGGTCACAAACGGGACAGTGACCTTACAAACACTAAATAAAAGCAGGTCATATACAGACCATTAATGAGAGTATCATGAAATAAGAACATGATTAATCTAATTCTGGACAACTGAAATCCTAGAGGTTCTAAAAAAATTTGTAAACCCAAAAATTGACTTTGCCCAGTTCACATCTATTTAAAAATTATACAATGCAGTATTTCCAATGAAAAGTCTTAAAAAAAAATAGGAAGCACCAACAAATACAGTTATTCAAACAGTTATTCAAGACTTTTACTTTGTATTTTATTTATCTAATTGAAGGAACTGCCTGGAAGTATGTGAGTGAGTGGTGAGAAGAGAAAGAAGCTTGCAAACATCAAGGCTGAAGGAAGACAGATTTCCCTCAATTGGCACAAATGTAGAGAGAACTGGAGGCAGACAGAGGAAGAATTTAATTTGCCTGTCTTTAAAACAACCATATTTAAAGAAGTGATACTAGTTCTCTCTGAGAAGGCAAATGTAGAATAAATATCTGTTTAAAATCAATTTAGTAAAAAACTTTCAAAACACTTTATTTAGAGAAGAAGGTCGACTCCAACTTCTCATGATGAATTGTGTGAGCCTCATGCCTTCCCTTCCTGTTCACCATGAAGTGGAAACGGTATTTGCAACTCCCACTGCAGGTTAAGGGTATGTCAGATGAAGGGGCAGCGAATAAGGAGAGAGAATGCAATCTGTAATAAAGTCGCCTGGGGAAAAAATTGTCCTGGAAAAGCTCGTTATTACAGATAACAAATGCTTAATAATTAAGAAGTATTTAAACATTTTTTAATATGAATTATTCACAATAATAATGATATGTGTATTAACACCTTTTATTTTTTACAATTTTCATTTAAGCTATTAGTTTAACTCATATGTATATTTTTTAATGTTATTTATTTTTGAGAGAGCAAGCAGGGGAGGAGCAGAAAGAGGGAGACAGAGAATCTGAAGTGGACTCCACACTGACAGCAGAGAGACTGTTGTGAGCTCGAACTCACGAACACGAGATCACGACCGGAGCTGAAGTCAGACACTTAACCAACTGAGCCACCCAGGCACCCCAAACTCTATATTTTTTAATGTAGAAAGCAGTACTCATGACTGATGTGATGGAAGAATCCACACTAGCAGTAAATGATAAATTTCAGTAAATTTTCCTTTCTACTTTCTATGTATTAGTGAGTAATAACAGGCCAAAAGTCATAACACAGGACAAATTTAAAAAGCAGCCATGCTAACGTTAATTTCATATTCTATTAATAAATAGCTATTCAACTTTAAAGCATTTGAGATTATAAGTTATTTGTTTATTTCTTTTTGAATACATTTTATGGTAAAATGCACACAACGCATAAGAACCAAAGAGAAGAGCCTGCCTGCTCTATACTAAGCACTATACTAGGTGCATTATTTAGTGGAGACCCTCTTGGCCACTGCTCTGTACATGTTTTAGTCTTAGTTTAGAGGGAATTTTAAAACCATGATCATTTAATATCCTAGCCCACACATGACTGAAGGCAACTCCAGAAAGCAGCTAGGGAATTAGGGGCGGTGAATGCTTGTGCTCTACTCCTAATGTTTCCTTCAAAATGGAGAGATGAATACATTTGCTAGGTCTCTTGCACCACATCAAGTATCTCTGCCTGAATGATTTCCCAGAATCATGAGACTAGCATAGTCTAGGCAACCCAGGAACTTGCTCCTTCTTTTCCTGAGCAGCCCACTGGGAACATACATTCTACTTTGCTTCTCTTTGCCCTATTTTTATTTTATTTTATTTTATTTTATTTTATTTTATTTTATTTTATTTTACTTTATTTTATTTTATTTTATCTTATTTTATTTTAATGTTTATTTACTTATTTTGGGAGAGAGATAAAGGGCGAGCGGGGGAGGGGCAGACAGAGAGAGAAACAAAGAATCCCAACCAGGCTCTGCGAGGTCAGTGCAGAGCCTGATGCGGGGCTCAAACCCACGACCTGTGGGATCATGACCTGAGCTGAAATCAAGAATGGACTAACCCCCCAGGTGCCCCTGCCCTCAATTTTAAAGGAGGCAAGCTCTCTGCTCCTGGAGAAAAGAGGGGGTTAGAGAGACCTGTAATTTGGAGGGCATGAGGGCATGTAAACCAAGGGGACAAGTACCTGAATCTCTGCATCTTCCCTCTGAGCCTTCATATGCACTCTTTCCTCAGCTTGGAACAGTCTTCCTTATCTATTCACCAGGTGAACCTACTCAGGGACAACTTTACCTGCCATTAAACTATGATCCCTTAATCCCCGGTTCCTCCTCTATTAATAACTACCTTGCTTTATTTTAATTTCCTGTTTCACTAATATAGACTGTTAATCCATATAAAGGGAGGCATTATGCCCATCTTGGTAAAAAACGTATCATGTCCTCAAGGCTGAAGATAGGTCTAGCACTCAATAGGTGTTTACCTTAGTGAAACTGTTCCTTGCATCAAAGTGAAACCTGTGCAGACACGGTAAAAATCAGAGCTCACACTTTTTGAGAGCTTCCTATAGACCTCACTGTGAACCAGGGACTGTTCTAAACACTTTTACATAGAACAATTCACGTAATCCTCAGAACAAAAACATAAAGTAGGTACAAATTGATCCACAATCCTTTTCCAAAAAATCATGAGGCTGGATTCCATAATCATAAATATTTCTATTTCCACAGGAAAATATATGAATATTCAAACCAAGACATGAGACAAAAATAACACAAACCTTCCTGTCAAGTCATTGTCATCAAATGAATTCAAGTAGGTTAGGTTTTGCTGCCTAACGGTTATGAAAAATTTTCATTTATTTTTTTGTTTATTTATTTTGAGAGGGGGTGCCAGTGGGGAAGGGGCAGAGAGAGGGAGAAAGAGAATCCCAAGTGGGCTCCTCTCAGTGTGGAGCCGGATGCGGGGTTCAGTCTCAACGATTGCAAGACCATGACCTGAGCCAGTATCAAAAGTTGGAGCCTAACTGACTGAGCCACCCAGGCACCCTGGACATTTTTACGTTCTGAGAACACTTCTGGATCTCATTTTATGGATGAGAAAACTCTGGCATGGAGCAGGTAAATAACTTCGCCAAGATTACACAGCTAGTAAATGGACAGTTCTGTAGCCAGAGCTTCTGGGGAAGCACTACCCAACACTGCCTCACAACTAATTTGATCTGCCCAGGTGTGAACAGCAAACTCTACAAGAGAATCAAATTGTTACTTCTTAGATTCAGATTTGCCTCTAATCAAGTGATACTTGGGAAAATGGGTTGGGTTACTGTACATAAAGAAGGCTGCCCAGGCACGCCCTTTATCAGGGCCATGGTGAAGGGTCTAGTCTGCTTAAGAGGCTCACAGATGGCAAGACAGTGACTGCACCTTTAGCAAAACATCCACTGAATAATCTTAGGAAGGCAGAGGGCAGACAGGCAAGAAATCAGACTGGAAAGAAGTAAATTAGTGCCAGTTCTATCTGCAATGCTATTTTGGATATCTGGGTGCTTTGGTGTTAGAACAAAATGGTAGATGAATGATTTGTGAAACACGAAAACAAATGGTCAGCAAGTTGCCCTTTGTGTTTATCTGTGGACTCAAGTGAGGCTAAGTTATAGAATACAGGTATGCATTTCCTGACATTGTGACTTTTAAAAGCACCCCGATCTAACATTAAGCTCTCCAAGGGAAAAAATAAATAGGAGATTCAGTCAATGAAAACATTAATAAAATGAAAAGATTTGTCTTTTCCATATGAAATATAGCACATTGAAGGCATAGAGCACACAAATTCATATTTTGCAAGAACATACAGATGTTGAATGACAAACTGCTCCATATGGCTGAACAGTTGGTTCTAAATTAAAATAATGGCATGAGGTGAGGGAGGTTTAGAAATAACATTAAAACCACTACATGCTGTACTAATGATGCATGCAGCAGCCATGGCTATGGGGGAAAGGCACTTTTGCTGATGCAACACGAACAGCTCCGTGCAGCATCTATGTCGGCTCAAATGAAAAAGAGATGGGAAATAATAACATCAAAATGCACAAAGAAGCAGCTACAGTAGGTATTAAAAAGAAATTGCTATGTAGAGAAGAAATACTTGATAAACAAGGATCTCAGAACCCCCAAATAAATGCAAATATGGTCTAACCTTAATATCACTACTTATTTCTCTTCATCCTCCAATCTGAGGTTTATGCCTAGGTATCACGTCAGAGAATAAGCTTCTCAGCAAATCTGGCATTCTTCACAGCCCGCCAGCACTGCAGTATTTTCATACTTCTCATATATTCCTTACAAATTATAGAAAGCAGCTGCATTCTTGGCAGAAAGCTGTATTATGCAAGTGTGGAGTTACCACAACATGATATTAAATAAGATTAGCTGTTTCCATTTTCACCTGGTGAGGATTCTGTTCAGTATTTAATTCCCTCATTCTTGACCTTTAACGCTTACATCCAATAAGGAAAATTTGAAATAAGGCACGTGAAAGAGTTTGTGTATGAGGATTCTAATCTTACAGTTTTATAACATTTTAATGAGCAACCAGCAAATGCTTTGATCCTGGAACAGAAAAAGTGAGATACACATTTCAACAACGGTCTATAAATAGAAATTAAGAGCTTTAAATTATGCATTCCACACCGAATACAGTGCTTGGGACATGATAGTCCCTCAATTAATATTGTTGAATGCATGTTAGAATGAGCAAGTAACTAAATGAATGAATGAACAACTCTCAAAATCCCCAGTAGTGCCTAGCACAGTAATCGTACAAAATGGCAACCAATAAATGTTTGTCAAATTAAATTGCATGACATGCAGCCTTTGTGGCAGCCATGGAGACGTGCCATTTGGGTCAAGTTGCTTCCAAGAGTGAGTTAGCCTCCCCATTCAGGATCCACTGCATCATTCAAGCTTATGCTCTCCCCTGACTGCCCCCAACCAAATGGTTGGGCATGGCTGGGACACATGAGAGGCGTCGTTTCTGCCTAGCAGGCAGTGCTTGTTCTGCCTCCCCACCAGCGCTACAAGGCTTTCTGAGAACTTCACTAGTCTCAGGTTCTTCCTCCCAACCCTCTTGCCTTCCATTCACAGCTGTCAGACCTATACTGCAGTCTGAAGTCCTGTCCTATCTACTTGAACTCTCTTACCCTTTTATCTTTCTTGTGAGTTTTCTCCTATAAATCTCTTTCACTTCTAAATCTGTCTTATGTCTGCTCCCCAGGAGACTGAAAGGACACAGCCTTCCAATGATCACTATCATCCCAGCCCAAAGAAGCACAGAGCTGATTAATCCACATCTAGATGTAAATTAGTTAAGTGCATGACCTTATGAATAAGTAACGTTTTATAATATCTAATTCTACGTTCAACAGCTGACCCGCATTCTAGGTTTCTTTTTGTTTTCCTGGATGCAGTTTTTTGGCTTTAAAAAGCAATAGCACAGGTTTCAAACAGATGGTCAAATAAATGGCTAATATATTACAACCCCACAGACAATTTTTTATACCTCATTTCCACATATTCTACATAAAATAATTCTACATCTGAAGAACTGAACTCTTAGTAGTCTCGCTGTGTCTGCAGTTCCACCTTCCACAGTTTCAGTTACCCGAGGCCAACCACTGTCCGGAAGCAAATGGATTCTCCTTCGGACGTAGTCTCAGAAGGTCAATGGTAGCCTAACGTTGCGTCACAATAACTACAGCATTCACCTCACTTTATCTCATCGTGTTGGCATTTTATCATCTCACGTCATCACAAGAAGAAGGGTGAGTACAGTATAATATGATATTTTGAGAGAGAGAGAAACCATATTTATACAACTTTTATTATAACATATTGTTATAATTATTCTATTTCATTATTAGTTATTGTTGTTAATCCCCTACTGTGCCTAGTTTATAAATTCAACTTTACCAGTGGTATGTATATATGTATGAGAAACAACAGAATATCTACAGGATGCCCCATTTTCAGGCATCCACTGGGGACTCGGAATCCCCCGCGAATAAGGGGGAAGCACTGTTAAATAAAACACATTGGAGAAACAGCCTGGTATGACGATCCTTAGTAGGAAAACAAAATCAGCCTGCATTTTATACCTCCTAAGGCAGAACACCCTCTCACATGATGTCTCATTTCTTCACAAAAACCCTCCAAATCTTAAGGTTAAAAATCTCAGAAATTCTGAAAAGTTACCTGCCCCAAGTAAAGGACAGAGGCAGTATTTAACTCAAATCCACATGACTACGAGTCCAATACCTCTTTCCACTATCTAATATTGCCCCTTATCAACATATAAAGCTTAATTTTTTTTCAATGTACTTTTCAACTCATTATTATACTGGCTCTCTTGTTGCAAGAAAAAAAAATATTTCAGTCATTCTCTTATCTCACTTTACCTCTTGATTTCATTTGAAACAAAACAAGATTGGGAAGAGGTAGAGAAAAAGTATTTATATATTATAATATATACATATACATATATACAACTAGAGCAGACAAACATATTTAAGTTTGTCCCAATGATTATTTTATAATATATCTCTATACTTATCCTATCTGGGCTAAATTTTAAGTACTTCACTTCATTCATTCTAATGCTATTGATTAAATGAACAAAACATAAAAACAACAACAAAAAAATCCCAATTAAAAACTCTGTGTTTATGTCTCTTAGAGCTCAAGACCTCCACCGTTGGCTGGCCTTATGATTTGCATTCACGGTATGTGTATTTGTTATGCTTATTTTGTGGGCATGGGTGAAAGAACACATACATTTGGCAGGGTAAATTTTACAAAAAGGAGAAATTTTACAAAAATTGGTTTCCTTATTATCCCAATAATTCCTCATGGGTGATAGCTCCTCAGTGGCCCTGGCAGTGAGGGGGAGAGTGTCATCACATGACAAATGCTGCTGAGAGCTGCCTTCTGTTTCTTTTCCCAGGAGCACTTCACCTTTCATGATGTATCTGAGAAACTAGAGTTTGTTTTGGAAAAACAGTGTCTTAAAAAAAAGGGTTGAGGGAAGAGAAAGAAACACAGTGATCATGACGTTACCACGAAAAATTGTTGCAAACAAGTTGTAGATGTGTAAATTCTGGCCTTTTCCTTTCCATCATAGCCTAGGCCTACTATTCCTGAGCCATCTTTCAGGGCCTCCTTGAAAGCAGGCAACGTGGCAGGATAAACTTGGTCTAGCTAAGATCAGCCCTTTCTGTTCTCTGAGAGTCAATATTCAGCTACAGGTTCTTCTGCCAAAAACACAAGTATTAAATTACCTTCTGCAGAACTTCTGTAACTGCTTGGGTAGTGTAAGCTATGGGACTGTAACACGTTGTGCATTGAAGATGGGACGTCTTACTACTTTTTACAAGCATAGAGGACACAGAGTACTTTTGGTTTATGCCAGAATGGAAGAAGCCACCAAAGGGCTCAAAGAAAGGATACCTAGGTATGTAAGTTGTATTAAAAAATTCTGCCCCCTCACACTGGCATTTCCACTCCTGTAACATGACAGTGTATGACAAACATGGACATGTGGCTACACATCTGGGAAATGAAGGAAAGGGCTACACAAACACAACTCACTCCAAATATTCTTAGAGGACATCAGTACAGAAGTAGATGTACTGGCAAAAGTACTTGCAAGTAAATTTACAAGCAATTGTTTAATTTTACTCAAAATTTATAAACCAAATTGAACATAACAATCCTAAAATGTGAAATAGTTTTCTTCCAGTTCACAAAAGTCATTACTATTCACACACATCCTCTGATCATCCTCTACAATGTTTATCAGACCTTCTCAAATCACACGTGAAAAAACAGAATGGCGTCCTCGTTTGTAGCTGCTGTTGAAATAAACACACATCGGGGCGCCTGGGTGGCTCAGTCGGTTGAGCGTCCGACTTCGGCTCAGGTCATGATCTCGCGGTCCGTGGGTTCAAGCCCCGCATCGGGCTCTGTGCTGACAGCTCAGAGCCTGGAGCCTGTTTCAGATTCTGTGTCTCCCTCTCTCTCTGACCCTCCCCTGTTCATGCTCTGTCTCTCTCTGTCTCAAAAATAAATAAATGTTAAAAAATTTTTCAAATAAACACACATCACTAGTGAAGAAAGGAGGAGGCAGAGAGAAGTGAGCTTGCCATTGACAGAGTTCATAAAAGAACCTAGAATTGAATCAACTTACTAAGTGGTTACAGAGAGCTTCCTACAGGTAACTACAAAGTAAGACAAGCACCTGGCTTTTAGAGAAGTGGGGAAAAATTAATAGAAAAATCTCTCAAGGCAGATCATAAATACAACTGAGTACAAAGTGCCATGAAGATTTAGAATAGGGAAACATAACACGTGATTGTAAGGGAATCCAGACAGGCTTCACAGGAATGCCTGTGTCTCCCTGTCATTCTGCCACTTTTGAAAAGATTATTTTAACTTGAAAAAAGTATAGAAATCTACAAAAAAGGTAAGAATGACAGCAAATGTCACCTCTTTCCTTCCTGTGGCTCAATAAGTCTACCCTCTAGAAATATATCCTCTCAACAATTTGATACCTAGTTTTTAAAAATTTTTTATGCTAGATATATATATTTAAAATAGTATATACACATAAGTCACTTAAAATGGGACAACACATATTATTGTACGACATGACACGTTTGTTTAATTTACTATCCTGATATCCTTTTGGATGGCATATAGAAGGGAACCAGTTGACAGAGGTGCTCCTTCTTCGAGATGCCCAAGGCGATCACGACCTTACTGGACACTCTTGCAAACCCTTTAATGGAATTTCTCAGCAGGAAGATAACTGAGAAAGTTCTTATCTAAGAACATATTAGAAGGCTACCCCTGATCTGTCTAGATCCACCCTGTCAACTACAGTAGCCACTAGACACATTTGGCTATTTAAATTTAAATTTAAATTAAAAGTTCAGTTCCTCAGTCACAATAGCCACATTCTAAGTGCTCACTCAATGGCCATACGTGTCTGTGACCACTCCTTTGGACATCACAAATATAGCATATATTAGCATCTTTGCAGAAAGTTCTATCGGACAACATTCATAGTAGATCAATCTTTTTATTTCAGCTGACTGGAGAACAGAAGTTAGTCACAAAGACTACATGGGTGACTAATGGAGAAGAAAAATGAAGGCCACCCACATTTGGAAGGCTCCCTCCGTACGCAGGTGAACCACACATAGTTGGCACTGATCACTCTGAAGCCAGAATGCCTCTGGACGTGTGAAAAGGGATGCCTGATAGCGGATGGACTCATGGCCTTCGGGTGACACCTAACTGATTGTATCCTTTCACTCGTGATTAGTTACCACTGGCTGATTTTACTAATGTATGTTTGTTTCATATGTTACAAGCCATAATCTGATTCTATCTCTCAGGTTAAGATCTATGATTCCAGAATAGTATTCAATTTAATGAAACTGAAGAGTGTGGATGCACTATATTTAACCATAAATTTATTGATAAGATATTTACACTGCTTCAAATGTTTTGCTTTCACACATACCACTGCAATGAATGCTCACACATGTAAATCTTTCATATACACAGACAATTATTTTGTTGGATAGAATGCTGTAAGTGGTTTTGCTGCATCAAGGTTATGAACATTTGTAATTTTAATAGAGACTGCAAATCACCTGTCTATGGAGTTGTATCAATGTATCCTCCCTCTAATGATATAGCAAAGGCCCTTTATCCATACTATTTCCATCACTGGATATTATCTGTCTGATTAATTTCTGCTAATACGATGGCTTTTACTTGCTTTTCCTTCATCATTAGTGAGGCCAAGGATCTATTTACATGTTAATTGGCTATTTGAAGATCCATAAATTGTCTTTTCATGGCCTTTTTATGTACTTTGCCATTTTATTTATTAATATTTATAGGATAGTTTGTCTTTTGATGGTTGATTTGTAGAAAGTTTTGGTTTATTGGTATTACTTTGTGTTTTATGTGTTACAAATATCTGTCTTCCTCCACACCCCTCCTCCCATGCCCCTCACAGCTTCTGCCTTTTAATTTGGTTTAAATTTTCATGTAATCAAATCTGTCAGTATTTTCCTTAAGATTTCTGGGTCTAAAGTCTTTCTTAAGAAGTGGTTCCCCCATTCTAAGGTTATAAACATATCCTTTTCCTTAAAACTTTTAATATTTTCCTTTTTTTACATATAAACTGCAGTCTATCTGCAATTTATTTTTGCATATGGTGAGAGATAAGACTCTGACTTAATTTTCTTACAAAGAGGTAGCCAATTGCTTCAGTATCATTTTGGGGGGAAAATGTCATTTCTTCAAGTCTTTAAAATGTCACATTTATCATGTATTATAAGTATATTGTATAAACACTTTATAAGTATTTATAAATAAGTATTTATTTATAGGTATCTTATAAATACTTTAATCTGCTTCTGGCCTATTTCATTTTAATTATCAACTTACCTACAGTTTTCCATCTTTTAGATTACAAAAAGTACATGGACTGTATACCTCTTCTGCTCAAAATTTTCAGTGGCTTCCCCTTACTTGGAATAAAATCCAAAGTCTTTAGACAGCCCATGAAGTTGTGATCTGACCCTTGCCCATATACCCAACTTTAGCGTTCACCACCCCTCACTCACTCTTGACCAACACAAGCCAATGATCCTATAAATAAGGGAATAAAATGGTCCTTCTATGCTTCAGGGACACCTCAAGCTAACATCCACCACAGGCCCTCTGTATCTGCTCTTCCCTCTGCCTGATTGATACATTGTAACTGCAGTTATCTGCATAGTAGCATTTCATTAAGGTCTCTGCTCCCATGTTACCTTCTTTCTTTTTTTCACTCTGATTTATTTTTCTTCAGGTACTTACCCTACTTCAGGTATTTACCCAGTAAAATTGCCCTTCATTTTATTATATATTGTTTATTATCAAACACCTGAACTAAAATATAAGCTCTATCAGACCACGGGGCTTGTTTTAAATTCACTTTTTTTATCCTCAGAACCTAGAACAGTGCCCGAAACACAGTAGGTGTGCAACAAATATTTGTGGAAGAAATGAGTAAACAAATGAAGATGTATATAGCTTGATTATGGATATGGATGAATGATCTTAATACATAATCCCAAAGGGCAAAACTATTTTTGGAATTACTCACTTTTCGTTGTTTTACAGAGTCCAATTTTATGAGCCAATATGAAGCCACTTTTGTTTTATGATACCTCCAGTTATCAATGATCTGTTTTGGGAGAGAAAGATTAAGAAACTTAATCTAAAATTTTCCTTAAAAGTAACAAAAGAGAAATAAATGGGGTGAAACCAATATTATTAATTTGTGAAATGGAAGCACTGTAATATTACTTGCAACAAAGAATGTTTACTTTCATAAAGACATGCCATCTGAATCCAAAGTTTTCTCTTTTTTGCTGTTAAAAGCACACAGTCTCTAATAAATGAAAGTCAAATGTCTTGAGGTACATAAGATTTGGGAAGAAGCCCAAAACACAGATTTTCCATTTTAATTTTAAGAGCTCTATTTACACAGCACCCATAGTAACAGAATATTGAACAACACATTAAAAGATAGCCCATATATAATCTATTATCCCTTTGTTTTGTTTATTGGGTTTTTATTGGTACAAAGCTTCAAAATTTCTAAATATATATTCCAGTAATATATACTGTAGCAAACAGATTAAAATATTTGCTGCGTATGGTGAACATATAGTAAACAGTCTAATGTCTTATAGAATTATTCGTTACATTTTATTTATACTCTCTATTTTTTGTTTTCTTGGTTTTTTGTTTGTTGTTTTGATAGTGCATGTGCACGGGGGAAGGCCAGAGGGAGAGGGAAAGACAGAATCTTAAGCAGACTTCATTCCCAGCATGGAGCTGGATGTGGGGCTCGATCACACAGCTGCAAGATCATGACCTGAGCCAAAATCAAGAGTTGGATGTTTAAACAACTGAGCCACCCAGGTGTCCCTATAAGCCCATATATATTCTTTAAAAAATAATCACATTAGCCGCAAATATTAGTTCTACTCTCTATCTAATTTTTCTTCTACCTAATTCAAAAGGGTGGTATGTAGCTAATATCTCTACGTAAAATTTATGTACAAAAACTTTGTTTTTACCCAGAACTTGATTGAATAAGATTAATATGTAAATAAAAACAAATGTACATAAAGCTTTATAATTAATGTTCACTTTTCCTCCTTTTTCCTCAATGTAACAAATATCTTTGTAAGCAAGATATCATTTTCACTTTTTAAAATATATATATATAACAATACAATGAATAATACTTGGGGGGTTTTGCTTATAACTATGTCATGATTACAAAATAGAAATTGCCACTATTAATTTTTTAGCTAAGAAAGTTAAATTTTTATTATTATTTTGTTTGTTTCTAGACAGTTCCTTTAGATTGGTCTAAAGTAATGCTAAAACATGAAAAAGGCCAAGTGCATTGTTGTGGTTCTTATCCTACAATTGGCCACTAGATGGTGTCTTCTTCTCTGGAACAACAACAACAGCAACAACAACAACAAAAAACCCAAAAAACAAAAACCCACCAAAACCAAAACCAAACCAAACAGAACAGGGAAACCAGAAAACAGCCTTCTGTTACTGGGAGATTATCTAAGCATGTCAATTTGAAATAGATGTTTAAATGAAATTAATCTGTGACTGAAGAAATGCTCTTTCACCAGAAATATCTAAAAGTTGGACATTCTTTCTAAAATAGAAGTAAGTAAAAGCCCTTGACTTTAATATGAATTTTAGGACTGTGTCATTTTAGAATGTTCCACTGGGTGGTGCAAATGTGTTTATAACAAGAAAAACCCCCAACATAAGCCATTTCAAAATCTGACCAAAACCAAAACCATTCAAGGAGCCACATTCAAATATTCTTGATATTTTATACTGAGGGCCCTACTTTTTTCATTACAATTCCTTCCATGTTAGATCCTTCTAAATCTTTACAGAAGGAGGCTTAACTTGGTATTTTTTTCATCATTACGAACAGTAATTATTTAACACTAATTATTCTCACTTATGAGGCAATTTCATCATTTTAATATTAAAACAGGACTATACGCTAAAAGATATTCTGCTTTATTGACATGGTGATCTCACTGCTCATAAATCATAAAAATTAAAATAACCCCTGTATTTTCTAAAGCTTGTGGAGGTTGAAAAGAACATTAAGTTTACCATGACATTCAGAATGATGCTATCAGGAAATAAACTTTAATATTTTAAGAAGAACAATAAAAAGGTGCAACCACCTTGGAATTTCATACATTAAATACTCACATCTTCTATCAGAAGTAATGATTCTGCATCTGATTTTCCTGGAAACCGGATCTTCATGTCCTTGAGGACAAATAAGGTCTGACTTGTTAGATGGTCTTCTTGTTCCTTTGTTCTCGGTTGCCGCAAAGACTCACTCTTAAATTTGAAAGAATACAGATATTTGGAGGGGGTCTTATTTCATTGTGCCACTATAATCTGAAAGATATTTCTAGGTAAAAATGATGCACTTTTAATTAAAAAAAATAACAAAAAGAAAAATTTTTTTTTACATTTATTCTTAGGATTAAATGGATATGATTTTCCAAGAATGTCTTTCACACTTCCACACAGTTGTAGTTTATTTAGCACAAAACACTAAAATAAAATGTAAGTGTTTAAAAAAGACTTCCTGGTCGGTTCCATTTGTTCCATATACCTTATGCAATTCTTGATTAGAAAAAATAATTATTGATAGTTACCAAATGAAATTCATCCATTTATACTTTCTAGACTTTTCTCTTTGGGAACATAATCCACATTAAATAAACAAATAAATCCCTGGCCTGTGTGTAGGTGCCTTGAGATATCTATTTGAGCACCTACAACTACGCCTGGTTGCAAAATAAGTTCACTGACCTCCTTAACACTGAATCTCTGGGATTCGTGCTAAGGAGGGAATATGCTGTATGTTAACATGAAGAAAACATTATGAACTATGTTATACTTCAGTAGCCTAAGGATAAGTTATCAATGGTTTGGTTTTTTTTTAAACTATTAATCAATCATCCCATTAAGGAAAATTTACTATCCAACAAATTCCCCCAAATTTACGTATATACTGCACAATACACTGCAAGGTGATACATTTACTCAGATGATTTTCAACAAAATTACCCTAGACCATCAGCAAATGGACATAAAACGTTATTCTCAGTGTCCATCCTCAAGTTCTATGATATAGTAGAGTCTGCTTTTGAAGAACTCATACTAAGTTATAGGCTAAGTTGGATGAATAATTCAAATTCCAGAAGACCATGAGTTGAATTATAGAAAGGATCTGAGGTTCAACCTGTCCTCCTCTCCACTGATCCCTTTACCACCTAAATCCTGAGTGTAGTGCTTCCTGTAATCTCGGAGTGAAATAGATGACTTACCATCTGAGAGTTAGTAGAGCTGGCTTCATTAGTGTGAGGCAGAGGCCTCATGTAGGAGGAAGCACGGTTTAAGGAATGCGACCGAGACCCTGAAGCCGGCCGGGATGCTGATATCATTTGTTGAGCAGAAAACGGCCGGTTGTCTGCACTGGAAGGTGATTGAGAAGAGATGGACCGAGGGCAACTGACTGAACGCCTAATAGAGCCTATTATGATGGAGAAGAGGGATGATAGTACAGTAGCGAGTTAGAAGTTTCCCACTTCATTGGGTTCATTTAAACTAACAATTAGACCACATGGTAGCAGGATGGCCATAAATGTAAAAAACATAGACATCATCATGAGAATATGAGTTTGAAGTTAATTCTTCAATATAAACAGTAAATTTGGTGCAGAACCCCTGTCATGTATGAAGAATGGCAACCATGAGAACAATTCTTAAACAGTTCTGTTCTTGAAATGTGACATAAAAGAACCAGAAGGAAGGAAAACTAACATTTATGGAGCATCTTCTATAAGCCAGGCATCTTGCCTGGTGATACACTTTTATCTTAATCCTCACAGAAACCCTCTAAAGTAGGAATCTCCATCCCCTGGAGGTTCAGAGGAAGAACTTTCTCAAGGCCACATGATGAGAAAGTGGCAAAGCTCAGGTTTAAGTCCTGACCTACATAACATCAGTGTCCTCCCTCTTTCTAAAGCATTATGCCATCTACTATCTTTGGATTAGACTGACAATTTATTAGAATAATCTGTGTATAGGTTAAAAATAGAATACTTTATAGCAAGATTCATAGGGAGGGATGCAAAGGAGTCTAGAGAGTGGCCAGGATAAATGGATGTTATATCTCAGAAACCATGAAAAAAATAAATACATAAAACAGAAGAAAAACATAAAGATTATCCTAATGGAGTTTAAGTATATAATTGGTTATTACAAGAGTGGGACTAGACAGATAGTCTTCTTATTCACAGGACAGGAAAAAAAATAGGTTTAAATTCCCATAGTAAAGATTTAAGTCAAGAAAAAAAATGTCTGGATCTAGAGGATTAACAGAACAAACTAGGGAAAACCATAGAATATCTTCCCCAATGCATATTGAGACCATTTATGAAAGAGAACCAACTGTTCCAGGTAAATTTTGATTCCTCGCACAGGGAAATAGAATATCACTCAATAGTATACATTTATATCCTTTTTAGTTCATACATTCTTTATACCCTCTGTTCTATATTTTCTCTCTGCTTGGGGAATATATCAGTCTTCACTAATTAAATAATTTAATAAAACTCACATGAAGGCAGGTTGAATACCCAAATAATTCTCTTCATTAGCTGTTGAAAAAAATTTAAACCTTTATAAAGGCAATGGACATAAACCTTATATTTAGGGATGTATTTCTAATGGATATTTTGAGTACACGATAAGCCTAAAACCATGTAGTTCTGGAAAGTACAAAAAAGTACACTCGTTAAAGCTTATTATAGGGGCACCTGGGTGGCGCAGTCGGTTAAGCGTCCGACTTCAGCCAGGTCACGATCTCACGGTCCGTGAGTTCGAGCCCCGCGTCGGGCTCTGGGCTGATGGCTCAGAGCCTGGAGCCTGTTTCCGATTCTGTGTCTCCCTCTCTCTCTGCCCCTCCCCCGTTCATGCTCTGTCTCTCTCTGTCCCAAAAATAAATAAAAAAAACGTTGAAAAAAAAAATAAAAAAAAAAAGCTTATTATAAAAGGTGTTTAAAAAAAAAAACCTTCCATTTTTTCTAACTATTAACTTTCTTCTGAACCTGAAAGTCGTATCTTTTTTTTGGAAAGGACTATACTTCTAGAAAAGGGCTGTGTGGAAAACACACCACTGCTCAACCTTCTACCAAGAAAACACACAAAAGTGTGTGCTACTCCTACGCCTTGGTCCTGCTCTCTTTGAGGGCTTAAGGTGACAGTTTGGACCTGTATAACCTGATCACAGGTGCAGAAGGAAAAATATCCTTTGTCTTGAATCACCACAGATTCCCATTTTTCCCCTGCACACACTGGAAATTCAGACAGAATAATTAAATCACTAGACATGCCAATAAGTAGATAAACAAAAAATGGTTATAACTTGCATACACAAATTATGTGAGAAAATATTTCATATCGTTTTTCATTTATGAACATCTTATATCAACCCAAAATATATCTCAAAGTATAGCAAGTTTGAATTTCCTAAGTTAACAAATGTTACACATAATCTGGATTTTGTCCTCTGTCATTAGCATTACTTTGGAGAGAAGCCTCAAGAAGCGTTTGTGGCTATTCCCTAGTGTAATATTAAAGACAGAATACAAAACAAATTTAAACCTTTGAGGTAATTCCTAATGACTATAAAAATAAAATATAACTAATAAAGAAAAAGATGTAACTGAATTAAGCTATGTTTAAAATGTGAATTCACACTTAAAAACATTTTTAATACACTATTTTTCTGATCTCAATTTATTAGCCTGTTGGTCTGAGAACAAAGAACACTCTCAGAGCTATAGAAATCCTAGCAACATATTCTCTACGCTATCCTCTGTCAGCTCCTGCTCTTAGGAATGCACACCTTAAGCAACTGAAGAGGGCTTAAAAAAAACTGATGAAATCTAGGCAGGACAATGTCAGCTTCCAAAAGAGAAACAGAGCCCTCCTTACGTATAGACATATTGAAAGTACTTAAGGTGTCTTTAAGAAAAAAAGGAAGTAATTGATAAAATAGCTTGCAAACTCTAGAACAAGTGCTCAATAAACATCTTAAATGAGTAATTAAATAAATGAAATGGAACATAATGCATTATGTTCCCTCCAAACACATAAACTGTCAAAGACAGGACATATATTAGCATGTATATTTATGGAATAGTTCAGTAAAAGAAAGTAAAGGAAAAAGAAAAGAAAGACCATTAAAAATCTTCATGGTAATTTGGTAAAAGAATAATTAAACATTTTCATGTTTGTGCTGTATTCCTTACGTTATGTGCCAAAGTATGGAAGGCCAGGATTAAAATCCACTCGATACCAGGGAAATAACATATTAAACAAACCATTGCTGGAGATCAACAAAGGCTCACAGTTGTGTTTACTGCATGATTGAACTGGTCCCTTTAGTAGAGCTCTGGGACAACAGAGAACAAGGGAGAGACAGCAGAGATGGGAGTTAAGGAAAGCCCTGCACTGGAGTATCCAATGAGCCTGGGAAAAGAGCAATACCACACTGGACACTTGGGAATGAAAGAAGAATTGTGGACACCTCTGAAATCAAGGAAGGAATGAACGACAGAATGGAGTAGAGAGAAAATGTGAAAAGAAATAAAAGAAGAAAGAGAAAAGAGGAAACCAGAAAGAAGACAACACAGCAGCTGGTCGGCTACTCTCCTGAATACTTGCTGCAACCCAAAAGCCCTCACATAAGTGTTTAGCCCTGATGGAAATGAGGGAACAAAACTTTAACTATTTCACAATTCTGTGGGCTCACAGAATTGATGATCAAGTCAAATGCCTAGAGAGATACACATTTTTATAGGTGAGAATATAAACTAAAATGGGTGACCAGGAGGAAGGGAAAATGGGGAATGGAATGAGAGAACATACTGTCTTAAAAGAGAATGAATTAGCAGATTAGCAGCCATGAGGCACGCTTTATAAAATCCATGCAAAAATCTAGCACTTAACAAAAACTATGAAATATAAGACAATGGACTGTAAGAGATCCTTGACTCAAACCTTTTGTTTTCTATCTACAGAGCCTGAAAGGGATTGTGGGTTGTGCCCAGGTCCGGTTAGGGACGGAAGCGGGACAGAATCCAGGTCTCCTCACACACGACAAGGGTTCATTTGGCCCGAGGCCTTTTATTGAGTTCAGTAATTTCAGTTCCATAATTCTTCATATAACAACTAAATTAGAAGAAATTAACTTACTGGATTGTTGAATTAACTTGTAGTGGTTGGACTGTTTCAGGTCATACGTAACTTGTTTTTCTCTTTTCTTATTTTGGTATTCTTCCTTTTCATTGTCATCTGATTCCGAAGAGCTGCTGCTACTGTCATAACTGCTGTCACTGCTATAGTATTTCTGTCTTCTCATTACCTCAGAGCTCTCAGGCATGGAGGACAGAGGCTAAAATAGAGGGAAATGTGTTATTCTGTTAGAATTCAAAAAATTAACAAACTATTAGCATGATTAGCTACTATTTTTAATTTCCTGTTTATGCCTGCTGCTTTTCACAAAAGCCTGATAATCCCCCAAGTATGACTGCTACAGTGCTATTCACTAATTGTTCGTTTCTGCAAAATATTCCTTCTTAAATGATACAGTTCAGTCATAACGAGGAGAATGCTGTTTCTGCATGATTTGAATAAATGACCAGAGTATTCACACAGAATAACAAAATAAAATATTTGATATGAAAATATAAAAATCGGAAACGTAATCATTCTGCCTAACCACTTTTCTTCATTCCATACAAAGAGATTACTTAGTACTCATCAAAACACGAAGATGTACTTTTATTGTACCACTGATGTTCAGAGTCACTCAATAATTGTGTGTGTGAATGTATGTTGCTTCTGAGAGAGAAAGAGAGAAGGAGAGAGGCAAGGGGAAGAGAGGCAAAAAAGGGTAAGAAAGCAGCAGCCAGTTAAACCACTATAAGTAAAGTAACATAAATCACTGTAAGTCGAGTAAGGTCATATCATAAAACAGAGTCTATGAGCCTATCCACTCAGATAACGTGTAACAAGAAGCAAGGTATTCCTCACATGTCTAATTTGCTGTGGATACTTTCACAAATAAACATTTTTAGTTAATTATCTACTTTCCATATTGGTCATGAACAGTTCCTGTCTTTTCTCATAGGATTTCTAACTAGGACATATAGGTATGGCCATAATGGAGTAACACTGCTTTTCACTGCCCATGCTACATAAAAAAAAAAATAATGTAAAAATCAATATGGCATGAATTTTTGGAGGACAGGTGCCAAGAAGAAGGGAAAATCTGTAATGATTCAAAATGGTATTATGTTCCAAAATCTCCATTAGAATTACTTGTCTCCCAACCTCCCAATCAATATGTCTCCAATGATGCCAGCCAAAGGAATAAAAGGAAAGTGGGACAGCTTCACTTCAGAAAGAATGTGCACAACCAAGAACAAGACATTTTTCTGACTTAGTCATTTTAGGAGACTATTTATTATACAAACCATATGCCTCTTACTCCTGCTGGGAAAGGTGCCTGTAGTTGTATACTAGATTCTTGTTCTCCGTTAAACAAAAATGCTTTGATGTTAGCATACACCATAATGAAATCCTTGGTTACCGTGGGATTTCACTGAAATATCAAGGTATATCTTCTTGTGCATCAGTGTAGGATGAAAGATAAAGAGAGAAATAGCATTTCATGAAGTGCCTGGAATACACAGTGAGCCAAAGCATGATCCTCTTAAAGTTACTGCCTTTCCACGGGATGAAAAATAACAAAAGCAGGAAAGTAATTTCATACGCTAAGGTACCAACCTGTATTTCAAAGTATGCTTTCCTTTTGATAGTCTAATATTTACTGAGCACTGGCAATGTTCAAAGAGATATATATGCAAACACTGACTAGTACACAATCATCAAACATTCTGACAGTCCTGGGGAATATGAATTCTACAGGAAACACGTTTCTTCAGAAGTCTCACAGAACCAGAAGAAACACTAGCATGACCGGGCTTGCTAGTAATGCCCTCTTTCATGTAGGCAAACAGCTTTAAGGTTTCTTAAAGAGCTGACTACGTAATGAGTTATTTGATCCTATAAAGAATCACAAGGGGAAGCAGACAGCTGAACCTTTGTGTCATATGTGCACTTGGGACTTTTTGACCAACACACTGTTCAAGCAATAATTCATAAGAAGTCATAGCATAAAGTTTGAACAGTGCCTTAATTACAAAATGGAATCTGTAAAATGGCATTGACTTAGGACGCAAACCATACTACTTATTTTTATGTCCAATTTTATTATGAATTGGGTCAGACATAAAAATATATAAATAGCAGAAAGATTAGTAAAACAAATATTTATGTCCCTACCGCTCAGCTGAAAAGAAAAAAGAACAATGCTAATAGCTAATACTTTATGTGGTATTTATTATTTATATCGTTAATTAATATTTCTTAGTTTCTCAAATAAGGGAAAATTATTATTTCTCCTAGTACGCATTTCATTTAACCTGCACTATCTTCAATTATTCTTCTACTATAAACACACTGGAAATTAATGTGTAGCATGTGATATCATCCCTTTAAAAAAATTTTTTTTAACGTTTTTTTATTATTGAAAGACAGAGAGAGTCAGAGTGTGAGCAGGGGAGGGGCAGAGGGAGACACAGAATCCAAAGCAGGCTCCAGGCTCTGAGCTGTCAGCACAGAGCCCGACGTGGGGCTCGAACTCACAAACCGCAAGATCATGACCTGAGCCCAAGTTGGAGGCTTAACTGACTGAGACACCCAGGCATCCCTGTGATGTCATCCCTCTAAAAAGGAAAGCCTGCTTTGAAGTTTGGCTCAGCCCAGACCCTCAGTGTACATAAAGTTAAAAGGTATAAAAATGCTTTTACTTCAGACCGATTATGCAGCTTTCAACCACTTGGAAATATTACTGACATTAATAACTACAGAAACCAACCAATTCATTTCATTTCAACAAATACAGTTAGTTTCCACCACTTGCCTAGAAATAAGAGGGGTTGAAAAAAATACATCATATGAATTCTGCCCTCCAGGAGCTTATATTTTTATTTGAATGAGAAGCCTTATTTGATGAGGCAAAGAAAAATATGACAGTAGAAGGCTGTCTCAGGGCCTTTGCATTTGTCGTTCTAACATAAATATTGTGTCCCCGAGTTGTCTCATAACTGGTTTGCTGAATTGCAATAATTAACACATAAAGTTTAAAAACTATTCACTTTTATAGATAGCCTAAAATATATCTGTTCCAAAGGCATTATCAACAACATCTTCCACAATTCTTCAGTATAAAGTACATATTTCAGAAGAATGGTGCCTAAGATCCAAGGTCTCTGCTGTCCACCAGATACATATTTTTCACCAGATTCATCTTGCACTGTTTTACTCCTCAGGAATCTTCCATTTGAGTCATTCCAAATTCTTTCTTTTCTTTCCAATACTCTATGCAATGGCACACCTCCATGTCCTTGCCTTAAATATTTCCTCTACCCTGAACATCCTTCTCCTGTTCTTTTATTTTTTAATGTCTATTTTATTTTTGAGAGAGAGAGCGAGAGAGATAGAGATAGCACGAGCAGGGGAGGGGCAGAGAGAGAGAGGGGGACAGAAGATCCAAAGCAGACTCTGTGCTCATAGCACAGAGCCTGACGTGGGGCTTGAACTCACAAACCGTGAAATCATGACCAGAGCCAGTCAGATGGTTAACCGACGGAGTGAGCCACCCAGGTGCCCCTCCTTCTCCTGCTTGTAAAAGATTAAAGCATTACTCATTTTTCAAGACCCAGTTTAATTGGCATTTCCTTTACGAGGCCATTCATAGTCTACCAATCCTTTTCTTCTCTATGTTAGTGTCGCCCTTTCCTCTCCCTTTATTACACCACTTGCCACAATATATGTGGGTTTTGGTGCACCTATTTTTTCTTCCACCAGCCAATAAGGTTTTGGTGGACACATTCAACAAATTTAACTAATGGTTTTTGACAACCTTCTAAGTGCCAGACACTGTACTAGGTGCTAGAGGTATAAAAATGACAACACGCTTCCTACCCTCAAAGAACTTACAAATTCATACTAAAGCGAATATGCACACAATTGTCACAGCTGCTCTACGAAGTGTTACTTGTGGCACAGCAGAAGAAGCAGAAGAAGGAAGTCTAACTAGGGGAGTGTGGGAAGATTACACAGAGGCAGCAAGGGGTCAGCTAGATTAGAAGGGGATCTCTAATCAGTCGAGTAATGAATGATTTTTTTAAATAGGAAGGCATTCCAGAGGCATGAAAAAAACATGAAAACATGACAGAGCATGCTGATGTGTGTAAGGACATAGAGATAGCTTTGTATTGCAGAAATATAAACTAAAAACAAACAAAAAACATATTTTAAAAAAACAATAAAAAATGTTTCCAAGATTTTACAAACTCAATATTTTCCTACTCTACTAGCAAGGACTTTGACATATGAAAAAAAAAAAATAGCATGTAGCTATCATCACTAAAGAGCAGATGAAGGTAAAGCAACCACCTGCTCATTTCTGCCTGCATGACAGCTTCCTGTTTATTCCTAGAAACCATACCTATTTTAACGAACACAATTTCAATGTTGCCGGGTCAATGATAAGTGGGGCTTCCCATAAGGATCTCCAGAGTCATGATTTGCCTTATCTATAACACTACACATCTCTGATCATTGTAAGTCTAGGATATGAGAAAAACGTAATACAGAATATAGAATAAAGGTACTAGTTCTAAGTCCCTCTTGGCCCTAACTTATAGGGTTTTCACTAGCATTAGGGAAAGAATAAAAAAATGAGGGAAACTATTAAAAAAAAAAATGAGGGAAACAAGAATGTAGAGGTACTGTACCTTTGGTCCTCGAGGCTTGACAGTTTTGCCCATCAGTTTTTCATCGTCAATCTCACATTGTTCCAGAAGATCTAAAATATCTTCCTCCTTAAAAACAAATTAAAATTGTGGTCACTAATGAACTCTAGAATTTTTCCAAGTTCATTAATCTCTATAAAATAGTGTACAACAAAGAGTCCTAGAACTATTTAATGAAGATGGCTCAGATCAAAGGAGAAATAAAGGGTCATGGAAAAATCTCTTGAAGAAAACTTCACTAAAATCTGGCAATATAAAAAATACATACCTGAAATCTATTATGTATTAATATCATAAATAAATGTATCCTTAGGTTCTAGTACACTACTAAAATCTTAGAGTACAATACTTCAATGAATTAGCCTATTGAACATTTTAAAATTTCTAAAAGTACACTCTAGTTTCCAAAGCACAATTTCTTCAATTATTTCTATTTAATTAGTGCAAAATAATATTACAACTTCAGGAAGAAAACTGATGATTGGCCTAATAATTTCATTTAGAACAATCTAATGTTAGTATTTGGTTAATGGGCACAATTTAATGAAAATTCTTTCAAAATTTTAACTATTTTAACTATTTAACTATTTTAACTATTGCTCAAGAGTATCTTTATGAAAGAGTATCTTTATCAAAAGTTTTCATTCTATGGGCATAGTATCTTCTCTTACGCTCTTCTAGAGTCATTTTAAAGTCAAAGGGAAAAGTTATAAAACCATATACTGAAGTAGATGTTTGGGCAAACCAGAGAAATATGATATAATACCTACACTGAAAGAGGTATAATTTATGGTTTCTTTGAGTTATTTATTCAACCTATAAATATATCATATCTTCACTTATGTATTATGACATATTTCAGTGTCCCTTACAAAAAGGTTTTTGAAAATATAGAAATCTCATGGTACAATGGAAATTTGTAAAATAAGTTACTCTTCATCCCAATCCAATAAAGTTTAGCTATTAAAATACCAAAATACCTTTGTTATAGTGTTTTGATTAAATAATAACAAAACAATGAATTCCAATGACAGCAACACAAGATAATGAAAAAGAAACTCAAAGAGTTCTATTTCTGCTTAAGAGAAAAAAGGTCATAATAGCTAATACTTTCATTATAGCAGCTAGAAAAAGACAGATAAATTAAACAATCACATTTTTTTAAAGACATCAGAAAGCTGTGGTTTAAAAGGAATGTAAAAGAAACTGAATACCAGAGGGGGTAAAGTTCTTGTAGGTAAGCAGACATGAGTAGCCACTTTCTACTTTGGGATCATTTGTCTAGTCTGCACACAGAAGGGCAGAGACCATGTCTATAATAGAGAGATTCTAGTGGGATAAAGAGAATCCAACAGTTTTCAATGGTCATGTGGGCTAATGTAACATCTAGAGGAGCCCCACAGAGCTGGGTCTCTCTGACAGCAATTTTAGTGAATATGTAGTGGAGTAGGAGGATAGAGGTATGTAAAAGTCAGTGCTACTCCTCTGAAACCTTACAGATTTTAGATACTGATAGAGAATGAGGTCTATAACAATCAATAAGTGATGTCTATCCTTGACGCATTTGAAACAAGAAGCTAATAAAACTACTACAACCCAGCCTGGACCTAGTTCAACTTTTATTTTATTTATTTTACTTTACTTTACTTTACTTTACTTTACTTTACTTTACTTTACTTCATTTTATAGAAACAAATTTGGCATACAACATTGTGTAAAGACACATTTACATATTTAATATGAGCCTAGAGCCCAATTCACTCTGTGAGCCTAGAGCCCAATTCACTCTGTGTCTCCCTCTCACTGCCCCTCCCCAACTCACGTGCGCACTCTCTCCCTCCCTCTCCACTTCAAAAATAAACACTAAAAAAAATTTAAAAAAATTATAAGACATTAAAAATAACAGGAAAAAGTGACACATGGACACATCAAAGTAAAAATGTTGAGTGAGAAAAAAAAAAAGCAGCTGGGGAAAAAAGACATATTACATCCAGAAGGAAAACAAGAATAATAATGGTTGATTTCTGAATAGAAACAATAGAAACCAGAAGACATCTATAAAAGTGCTGAAAGAAAAAAAAGCCTGCCAAGATAGAATTCTATACCCAAACAACCATTTAAGAAAGAAGGCAAAATGAAAGACAATTTCAGACCAAAAAAAAAAAAGGAGAAAATTAATCACCACCACACTTATGCTACACATGTGTCCATGTAGTTTTCTTTATATGAATTCTCCTTGTAATTTTCTCAATTTCCTGAAGCTCTGGATTAATGTATCCTATTGGTTTTGGAGAATTTTCCTCCATTATTTCTTCAGATATTTCTGCTTCATTATTTTGTATTTGTCTCTTTATGGGACTCTAATTACATGTATATTAGATCATTGGACAGCATTCCATCTATCTTTGAAACTCTGTCCTGTTTTTCCTTTCTTTATCTTTTTGTGTGCTTCAGTTTGGATAATTTCCACTGATATATCTTTGCTCTGCCCAGTCTGCCATAAGCCTATCTGGTCGTTTCTTAATTTTTTATTGTATTTTTCAGCTCACTATTTGATTGTATTTTGAAAAAATATTTTCAATTGTTTTTGAAATTTCATTTCTCTGTTGAAATTCTCCATCTTCCATTCATTTTATTAATTTTTAATCAATTTTATTTATATGTATATTTTCTTTAATATGTGTGTAGTATTTATTTTAAAATCCTTGTATGTTAATTTTAACATGGAGATCATTTATAGACCTGCTTTTTAAAGTGTTTTTTCCTTTTTATTATGGGTCACTTTTTCCTGTTATTTTTAATGTCTTATAATTTTTTAAAATATTTTTTTAATGTCTATTTTTGAAGGGGAGAGAGAAAGAGCATGTGCACACCCACAAGTGGGGGAGGGGCAGTGAGAGAGGGAGACAGAGTCTGAATTGGGCTCTAGGCTCATATTAAATATGTAAATGTGTCTTTACACAATGTTGTATGCCAAATTTTCTTCTATTAAAAAAATAAAATAAAATAGAAGGAATATGAAATACTAAAGTAAGTTTCTTCAAACTGAAGACAGATAACCCTTGTTAGAGGCATGGATCTGCATGAAAAAATGAAGAATACAAGAAAGGGTATAAATATGAATAAATAGGAAAAGCTAGTTAGAAAACCATTAAAGACCACTAATTGCTTAGACAACACTAACAACAGCGTTATTTTGAGGTTTATAACATATGTAAAAGTAAAATATATGTTAACAGCACAAAGTCAGAGGGAGTCACTAAATGAAATGAAATTGTTATGGTCCTTAATTCAAGGTTGATTATTATAATGAAAGGATGTATGTTGTAATTTCTTTTATAAACATTATGCTAAAAATATAACAAAAAGCCAAAAGAGAAGACAAAATAACATAACAAAAAATAATTGATTTTTCCAAAAGAATAAAGGGAACATCAAAGGAATAATGAACAGATGGGATACAGAACAAAGGTAAGAGAGAAAACAAGCCCAACTATTCCAGTAAATGTGTGAAATGATCAAGACACAGATAGTGTCAGACTGAATTTTAAAGCAAATATGACCCAACTACATGCTATTTACCAGAGACATCTTAAATATAAGAACACAGATGAGTTGATAAATAGATGGAAAAGATATGCCATTCCAACAGTAACCATAAGAAAGAAACTAGTGCGGCTACATTAGTCACAGAAAGTAAATTTTAAGACACAGAATATGACAAGAGAAAGATGAGCACTTTATAACAAAGAAATTTTAAAAAATTAATTAATTAGAGAAACACCTTCGTAACTTCAAAGTATATGAACCAAAAATTGACAAAACGAAATCCACAATCACAGTTGGAAGTTTTAACAATCTCTCAGTAACTGCTAGAACAAGTAGGCCAAAAAAATTAGGAAAGATATAGAATATCTGAACAACGCTAATAGCCAAACTTACTTAAATGACATGTATAAAACTCTATAGCCAATACCTGTAGCAGCACATTATTTTCAAGTACACTTGGAACATTCACTAAAATAAGTAGTGTATGAATTAAAGCAAGTATCAATTCATTTTATAATATTGAAATCAGAATGTCTTCTTACACTAATGAAATCAACTAGAAATTTTTAACAAAAATAAAACTAGAAATGTTTAATGTAAGAAAATTAAGCAACAAACTTCCAAATATATAATATATATTCCAAATATATAAATAATAAATATATAAATAAATAACCAAATTAAAACCAGAAATTAATTTGAGGTGGCTGTTAATAAAAATACAATACTAAAAAATTACTAGATATAAGGACAACATACAAAAATAATCATATGTTTACATCCTGGAAGCAAATTTAAAAATGAAAAAAATTGAAAACAGTATTATTGACAATAGTAGCAAAAACATCAAATACTTAAGAATAAATTTAATTAGGGGCAACTGGGTGACTCAGTTGGTTAAGCGTCTGACCCTTGATTTCAGCTCGGTCTTGATCTCAAGGTTTGTGACATCAAGCCCCATGTCAGGTTCTGCACTGACAGCATAGAGCCTGCTTTGGATTCTCTCTCTCCCTCTCTCTCTCTGCCCCTCCCTTGTTCACACACTCTTTCTCTCTCAAACTAAACATTTAAAAAACTATTTAGTTCAGCATGTGCAAAAATTATATACCAAAAGTTATAAGCACAGATGAGTAATTAAAGACTCAAGTAAATGGAGAAATATACCATATTAATGGATCAGAAGACTCAGTGATGTTAATTCCCCAGTAATTATTTTATAGATTCCTCATAGTCCCAATTAAAATCCCAGCAACCACTTTGTAATATAAAAATTAATCAAAATCTAGAATCAAGTGGATTCTAAAATTTATATGGAAGCATAAAGGACCTAGAAAAGTCAAAAGCAACAGTACTACAGATAGTATGATATTTGTGTAAGAAGAGGTTCACAAATCAATGGAATACGACAGGCAGAGTGGTGACATTTAAACTAGATTTTGAAGAATCCAAAGAATACAGGAATTAAGATTTGAAGCCTATTTATTATGTGCCAAGTACTTTACGCAGACTACTTTAATTAACTTCAATTTTATTTTAACAACTAACCTGTCAAGTATAGTTTTAACAATACTATATTAGTGATGAGGAAACTATCGATCAAATAGTTTAGTCTAAGGTTACAAAATTATTGCATGGGCAACTAGAATTTGAATGTAGATCTATCTGGCTCCAAAATCCCTAGGCTTTCTAGCAGAAAAAGTGGGGCTGTGGAACAGAGTAATGACAAGATGAAACAGACGCTGTGTCCACAGGAGAGACAAACAACAGTGCAGAACAGGTGAAGGAAAATGAACAAAGTCTCCCATGTCTTGATCAAGAAAAGCAAATGGGCCACAGAATATAATTCTAATGGTGGAAACATCTGCGTATGTCAAAAGAAACACTTTTAGAGGAAAAGAACATTGCAGTAGACATTATTCCTTATGCTTCTGTCTTTTAGGTGTAGCCAGATTGAAAGTGGCTTTATATCCTTCTGTCGCAGAATTTGAGTGAAAAGCCCATAGCAAAATCTATCTATAATAAACTTTATCATGACTTTTGAATCACTCAATATAACAGTGTATCCAAGCAATGGAGGTTATCACTGTAATGAAATGACAGTAATATAAAGTACTAACAGTTTTAATAGGTCCACATAAACTTACTTATCCAATGGGACATTAGCAAGCACAATGCAAGCAGTGGCTTGATTAGCACTTGCACACTGGGTTTATCCTCTTGAAATGTTTCCTTTTAGAACTCCAAGCTACCATATTATGGGATCTGGGTACCCTGCTAAGAGACCATGTAGAGAGAAAGAAACATCCAGCCAGCTCCCCAGATGTTCCACCTATCTTAACTGAGGCAGCAGACATAGGAGTGAAACCCTCCTGCATTTCCAGCCCAGGTAAGCTTCCAGACAAAAGCAACTATATGATTCACTCCAAGTAAGCCAAAACAAAGAGCCACTCAACTGACACTAGCCAAGAGTACAGAATATGAGCAAATAAATGGTTTATTATGCTACAAAAGAAAACCGATAGACATTTTGGTAAACAGATTACTCTGTGTGTATGCGTGTGTGTGTTTTAATTACTTCCCATATGCCAGGTCTATGCAGTATATCAGGGAAAAATACTGTATAATGTTAGTTACAATCCAAATAACAAGAGCATCACAAACCACTAGGCTAATTCAATGGATTTTTTTTATTCAGTTATATATACACGCCTCTGTGAGAAGGCATGTTACAATAGATTGATATTACAATATAATATCAACATTCTCTGCTACATAATTTGTCCTGTTAGACGTCTAATTTATTAAATCACTTGGTTGGTTACGAAATGCTACCAACGGTTAAAATAGAAGGGAAATGCCTCTTAAAACTAAAATGTTTTTATACGTGGGACTAAGGTGGGTTGTTTTTAAAAACATATTGTTTGGCTTCATTCATTTTTCTCTTTATAAACATTCATTCCTTTACCTTCATCCTTTTCAAAGGATTATTCAGCTCTCGCTGGAATGAAGCTGCTCTTCCTGACAGGAAGGTCTGAAAGGCAACAGCCAACAAATTTTCATACTTTTCAAGCAGAGTTTTATCTTCAGGAGGATAAATTCGTCTACAATAAATCAGACAAACCAACTTGTTTAAAAGAAGCTATCGTAGTACAAGAGCTAAGGTCAGTTACATAGATACTCTTTGACCACTTACTCTGCCAGTCATTTTACTAGGTGCTAGAAATAACGATGAACGCAGGTATAAGAAATTCACAAATTGTCATTGTTTACCTACGCAAATTAAAGTTTATCTAGAGAACGGTCATTAAACAATGAAGCTCCCGAAGGCATAGCATAAGGGTTTTTGTGGGGAAGTGGTTGGATAAAAATTACAACTGGGCATATTGAAGGAATACAGATCTTCATGAGAGTGAGCAGGTAATGAGCGATAGTCTGGAAGTTGTGCATGTATAGTGTGGCTACTGACATACAAGAATGCAGGCATTAATCCTGAGGTTCTCTTCTGGGGTGGTGGAATTTGCCTCTCTGATGGAGAGAACAGAGTAAAAGGTAGAATGAGAGGAATGTGTTGTCATTGTTGCTGTTGAGGATGTTAAGGCAGGAAAGAATGTTTTACTAAGAGTGTGAGAAGCTCTGTGGCCCCAAATCCTCCTAATTCTGTTAATGGTTGGGAGGTGGGGCAGTCTTTCCAGGGACACAAGGAATTTAAAAAGGGGGGGATCCTCTTTTATCCTGTCAAAGGATATTGTGGAAGGCTTCCAGTTCAACACAGTCCACACTCCTCTGGATCGTCTCACACCTGCCTCCTTCAAACATTTTCACTATTTGCCTGGTTCCTGACACATCTAAGTTTAACCAAAGTAGAGCAATCACTCTGAACTGACAGAAAGAAAACTAGGAGACCTGAAACCTGACTTTCTCAAAATACTTCATTATAAGCAAATAAGGCCACAGGATAGTATCAGGTTTAAAAGACCTCATATAAACATCCAGGAAGCTAGCTAGCAAGAATGAAACAAACAGTGCTCAAAATAAGTCTAAAAGGTTAAAAAATGTAGAACAGTTGTTTTGACACTTTACTTCTTCCATCTATAAGAAAATGGAAACACAGTTACCTATAATTCCCCATATGTCGATTTTCATGTTCTTCTTTTAAGATCTGTTTTCGTACTTGAGCGAGTCTCTCTTTCTAAAAATGAAGAAATTTTACAAATAAAATCTGACCAATGAATTATGCAATTCAAATTGTGGGTATGTTGTTAACATTTTCATACCAACTCTTCTTTCCGCCTCTCTAACTGATGTCTCTGCTGTTCCCAGTCTGAGGAACCTGGTAAGAGCCTTTTTATTGAATTTTGGCCATAAAGCCTTCTTTGAGCCTCAGCTTTTTGTTTGGCCAAGTTTCTCCTTTTATCACTGGTCCTAAAATATAAAACATAGGAATTCAAATAAGCCCTGATCTTATTCCTATGAGGAGAATTAACAAAAGAAGAGACAACGTGGGAATATGAATCAATGTTTATTATATTCAGGGGCACCTGGGTAGCTCAGTCGTTTGAGCATCCAACTCTTGATTTTGGCTCAGGTCATAATCCCAGGGTCATGGGATCAAGCCCTGCATCAGGTTCCACGCTGAGCATGGAGCCTGCTTAAGATTCTCTTTCTCTACCCCTCTGTCCCTCTCCCCTGCTTGCATTCTCTGTCTCTCCAAAATTAAATATATATATATACACACACACACACACACACACACACATATATCTTCATATACATCATATTCATCTAATCATCCATTGAATAATGGTCTCCCTGTAGTTGAGGTTCTGTACTCCCAGGGTTTGTGATAGAATACTCTGAACAATCTACATTCTTCTGGATTTCCTTGAGATTAAAAGAATAGTCTCACAAAATGAACTTTGGGTGTATGTGGAACCATACTGTAAGTAAAACATTGTATTAAGAAGTGCACAGATTTGAAATACAAGTCTAACACATTTATATGTCCATGGAGCCCTCCATCTGGATGGAAGAAAAGGCACATGTGCAACGTAAGCTTCAGTAGCACATGCTGTAAATGCTAAGAATTATACTAAATTCTCTTTGTGGAACAAGACAAAGAAAAATAAGGAAAATTAATTCCAACTCTCCTTTATTTTTAAGTCTAGAAATTTCTCACTGTTTGAACTGTATATATCTCACTTTTAAAAAGACCAAAACACCCATAGGTTATGTCCTAAATTGGTAACATCACTGACAATGACATACAAAAAACAAAAACAAAAACCATTAGGCCTACTTATACGATAACAGTAAATGTTAAAACCATGTATGGGCATACTACTTGTGTAAGCTAAATAAACAAAAATTTCACCTTCTACATCTCTTCTATTCATTTCTTTTAGGGTAATTGAAATATCAGTTAAATTTAGGCAAATCATTTTTTATCAAGCAAAAGAAGGGGCCATATGAAAATTTCTAAACAAATTTATGTATCAGTCTCTTCTTTCAATAATGCTTTCCATATAAAGCTACTTCTCATGCAGGCATCTGCTAACTGCTTGAAAACACTTAAAATAAATAAATTGCTTGGAAGCATCCCACAACTCATTTAGAGTTCTTTAAATGACAGTGGGAATCAACTGAATTCATAAGATCCCTGGGCTCAAATAACCTCAGAGGTCCTTTAATCCAACACCCTAAACACTGTTTGAACACTTATAAAAGCAGACGTGACTCACGACTTCATTAAGCACTTCAACTAAACTTCTAACAAATTTGTTGCATAATGAGCCAAAAGCTTTCCCACAAAATAGCAATTCCAATATTTGAGATCCATGATCATGTACACTGCAACCAGCTAATAATAACACTAATCATAATATTAGTGCAGCAATCCCACTTCTGAGTATATATCCAAAGGAGTTGAAATCAGGATGCAAAGAGATGTCTGCACTCGCACATTCACTGTAGCATGATTCACGATAACCAAGACACGGAAGCAACCTAAATGTTCATCAACAGATGAATGATGAAGATGAGGTAGTATACACATACAATGGAATGTTATCCGGCCTTAAAAAATAAATAAATAAATAAACAAATAAATAAATAGGAAATCCTGCCTATGATTTTCAATGGCAAGGTTAATCCTGTCTTAATAACCATCTCATTTCTGTTTACCCAGGCAGCATGATATAGTGGGAAGACTTCTGAACAGAAAGGTAGGAAATCCATGTGTTTGAGGGTTGTTGTTGTTGTTGTTGTTGTTTACTTCTTGAATGCTGAATGACCTCTGCTTTAGTTTCTTCTTGCAAGGTGAGGAAGATAATCTAGAGATTTTCCTCAGGTAGTCTCCAATTCAACCTTATACTCTATACTGAATAATTATACCAACACTGTAATTTAACCATATTTACTATAGATTCAGAGCATGATACAGGGAGAAGGAAAAGCAGTATGTAGAGGAGAGGAAATGATATTTAAAAAGAAAACACTAAATGGGTTTGAAGAATGAATCAAGAAATTTAAAACACAAAATATGGAAAAGTTACAAGCCAACCCCATGTACAAGTGATTGTTCCAGGCCAAATGTGCTGGAAACCTTCCAAACAATGAAGGAAAGACTTTACCTGATGTTTAGCAGTTTCAATGCATTTAGCAGCACTCCCCTTTTTACATCATAGTCTATTTTCTGATCCGTTCCAAAGCTTGGAGCTCGATTAATCTGAAATTTACAAAGGAAACAATGAGAATGGCCAAATGTTGGTAGGTTGGTAAATATTCAATTCCTATTTTTTAAATTAATGCAAGATCTCCAACCAGTAGAAAAACTCTACAATAAATCTCAAAGCTCCACATACTAGATGGCCCAGTTACCACTGTCACACCTCCCTTCTCGCCACCCTAAGTCAAGGAACTGACTGCTCTCATGGCCCTCTTCCCCCTGCTGCCTTAGCTCAGGATCTTCAGTCGCCTATGTGCCCTCCCCCTCCTCCCTGCCCTTTTTCAGCCCAACACCCCATGCTCTAGGTTTTAAGTTCAGGGAAGTTAAAAGTGACTCATTCTGACATGAGATTAGAAGACCAGTATTAACAATAATAATGATGATGTAACAAAAAAGATATGCATGCTACCAATATAGCAATACTCATGCATTTATTTAGCATACGGAAACTATCAGTACCCTCTTTTCACTACTTCAGATCTTCTGGATGAATTCGCCTATTGCTGTCTAAAAAATAAACTATTTTTTTTCTACCTGGATCAAACAATAATTTATCATTTTTCATTTCCAAAAACTGCATAACTCAGAAGATACCATTAAAGGTAGTTGCAGACTAATCTCTATGAGTTTCTCTAACTATATAAGGATTCTGGGCATAAGTGAGTTATTTGTGAGTGTTCTTTCCAACATCATTTCCAGGATTTCATTAAGATAAAAAATAAAGAGAGGCCGGGGTGGCTCAGTCAGTCGAGCGTCCGACTTTGGCTCAGGTCATGATCTCACAGCTCATGAGTTCAAGCTCCGTGTTGGGTTCTGTGCAGACAGCTCAGAACCTGGAGCCTGCTTCTGATTCTTTGTCTCCCTGTCTCTCTCTGCTCCTCTTCTGCTCATGCTCTTTCTCTCTCTCAAAAATAAATAAACATCTAAAAAAAAAAAAAAGATGAAAAATAAGAAGTAACAGTAACTATATGTACCCTGAAACCCATGATACAATATGCTACCACCCCAAGAGCTGGAGCTCCTGTCTTTGTCTTTGCTGCTATTGGGTTTGTTGTTGCTGTTGTTATAAAAATGTAACTGGAATAGCAAGTGTTTGAGAAAATTAATTAACTCGGTTGGTTAGAATGCGCTGAGTTCTAAACTACAGCTCAGCTTTCATGACCACCACCTAACACCACAGACGATCTAAAAAAATATACTACTAGTCCTGAAAGAGGATTGTCTTTTACAAATCCATTCCATTAGAGACAAAAAACTTGATAGTATGCATTTTACAACTCTGGCAACTGTAGGAAGTATAACTATAAGTATATAAAGAGAAGCTAAACAAAGAACAGAAAAATCACCTGTAATCCCACCACCTAGCATACTGTCATCTATTTGATAGTGTATTGCTCACCATTTGATAAAGTGTAAGTATCTGCCATGCATGCATATTTATAATTTTCACTTTACTTTCTAAATACATGCCTATACTAACAATACTATTTTATAGTCCAAGTTTTTCCCTTATCAATATATCATGAAAATCTTTCATGCCATCATTTTGATGCATGGTATTCCATTTATAGAGATATGCCAAACTACATTATGCTTTTGCTGATTTCTGATTTAGAAGGTGACGGACATATTTCTGCCTATGTGATGTGGTCCCAAGGAGAAAGGAATAGCTTAGTAACTACAAGAACCTCCATTTATTCCAGGCAAATTTAAGAAAGGGAGTCTACCGGGGCACCTGGGTGGCTCAGTCTGTCAAGCATCCGACTTCGGCTCAGGTCATGATCTTGCAGTTCGTGGGTTTGTGCCCCATGTCAGGCTCTGTGCTAACAGCTCGGAGCCTGGAGTTTGCTTTGGATTCTAGGTCTCCCGCTCTCTCTGCCCTTCCCCCACTTGCACTTGGTCTCTCTCTCCCAAAAATAAATAAAATATTTTAAAAAAATTTTTTTAAAGAAAGGAAGTTTATTAATCCACGACTTCAAAACTCTTTAAGTATTTCCTCTTACAAGTGCAAAGAAAGGGCAATGTATTTTATGTGAAAAAAACAAGTTAACCATTCCATACTTATTCAAATCTCTGGAATCTGTAATACAATTAATGATAGTTCAGCTGCTACCTGTAACAGGATTATAAAATAAACCAGACATTTAGGAAACAATGATTAAGTGGTTCACTGAAATGTAATCTATCTTTATAGAATTCCTTGGGTGTTCCATTCCAAAACTGTCATCTGGAACTCTGCCAGACATACCCCTCCTGCAGGATGGTTGTGACCTCAGGTCCTCTCTTACCTATGTCAGAATCTTCCCTCTACTACCATAAAAAAGAAATTGGTCTACAGACAAATGTACTCACACAAGATCAAGTAATACATGAAAAGGTAGAAAAACTTTTTGCAACTAACATTTTGGATTTCTCAAAAGTTTTATGAGAAAGGTAAAGTAAAAACTAAAGACAGATGAAACTCTGAAAATTAGGGTTTCATCCAGTCAAAATTCTACTCTGTGATGTTGACAGCTTCTTTGGTTCTCATTCCTACCCCAATTCTAGAACAGACAAAACTCTGCAGATGTTAGGGTCTTAACATTCAGCAGCTTGTAAATGCACACAAAAATGAAAACTATCAGAAAGCAGACTAAATTGATAAATACTATTTATTAACCAACCAAATGATAGTTTTACTATCAAAACAAGCACAATAATTTCATGCACATAACAAAGTATACGTAACAGATTTTGTGCTCACAAATTAATGCTATTCCCTCTGCCCAGTAACTTCTCCTCATCCCACCCCCATCTCTCCCAACTTCCAGTCCCCACCGTACTTTCTACAGCCTCAAATACTCTGCTCAGGAGTTCCTCCTCTGCAAAGATTTTTTTTTAACTGTCAAATACACACTTGTACATAGAGAGATTAATCACTCTATTGTTTGTGCTGGTACCCTGTTCCCTACTTATACCTGTAAATATTACCATAAGACACATATCTGAGTCCCCACTAAACTAGGGCAAGTATTCTGTCTTCTTTTATCTCCACCCCCCTGACACAATGACTCGTTGAAATAATTCAAGGGTAATTGAAGTATTAGCAGTATATTCATACCCTGCCCAGTTTTCATACTTTTCCCTAACAATGTTTCTGTGCTTGAAAATTTCTGCAATTTTGTCACTATGAATCATTACCTGCAATTATTCCAGTTAACTAAAAGTTATCATATCCTCAGATGCACCTTCTATCTTATTCCACTTGATGGTGCCAAAAGGTTTTTAACAACATATGTTAGAACCACTACAATTGCAGCTGGGAGAAAACACAAAGAAGCAAGATCTAAATAAGATAACTTTAACTGTTTTAATACAATAAATGTTCATTATCCATAGTGATTGATTACTATACAGTCTTTGTAATGGTTCTGACTGATCTGGAAATGATGAAGAAATGAATTGAAAATGAAAATATGCTAATGCAAACAGTGCCAGTTAGCTGTTGAGTATTGTGGAGTTTTTTAATGGTTATTCATCTGGACATGATAAAGGAGAGAACGAAGTATGAAGAAACACTAATGCCAACAATGGTGTTTTGAGCCTTTGAAAAAATATAGAATTCAACCATTCAGTCAATTCTGCTTTACCAAGCTCATACAAAGCTCCAGTTAGACAAATGCTTTTAAAAACAAGTAACTAAATTATCTATAGTCATTACTCCCTACTATACTTTGAGTGCCACTTCATGCATGTGCCTTCACTTTTTCTCCACCCCGTCAAGGATAAAAGACAAGTAGCAGGAGCAGGGGGAAAATACAGTTAAGAACAAGGAAGAATAATTGCAGACAAAGTATGAAACCTAGGGAAGAAAATGTCAGGCCTAGTAAGGCGCAGAGTCAAATGCTTTCATGTTCAAGTGATGAAGGATACAAAAAGATAGCAAAATCTTATTTCCAGGACCCAAGCAGGAACAAAATTTGAACATCTGACATCTGTATTTGATTGGAAATATAACATGCTGGAACAGAGCAGATTGAACACACACACACACACACACACACACACACACACCCATTAGCCCTCTAATTGGAAAAGTGCTCCTTCCTAAAAATATATTTTGAATGTCTTGATTATCTATCACTCATTCAATTTGCTTTTGCACGTTATAGGCAGAACTTCCACCTTCGAAATCATTAACAAAAAAAGAGAGATAATCAGCATAAAATGAAAGGTACTTGTTGATTATACCTTCTATAGCAATATGTTCCAAAATGTAACTAGTCTAGTAAACACTGTTTAGATATGTGCTATTCTCCTGATAAGGTTTCCTAAACACAGTGTTCTGTGCCCATGCACTCTATGACTCTAGATCTTGCCTGAGAGGAAACTGCTGAATGGGATAGAAAACTTCTAAGTTTTCTTCTGGATGTAGTATAAAGTATGACTGGAAGGAAAGGTACACAAATCTTAAGAAGAGACTATTTTTATTTCTCCTTTATATCATTTCATATTTTCCTAATATTAAGTGATTTTTTATAATGAGAGAAAAATAATGACGACTCCGACCATACCAGGGACTGGCAGCAAACCCAAAGGCACACAGTTAACAGACTGGACATGGGGGGAGTCCCAGGCATATAATATGGCCTTCAGGGAGAAGCCATGCCAGCTGGGGTATAAGGTACTGAATACTGATTAATGAACCAATCAGAGTCTCTCTCTTCTTAGAGAGTTTGAATAGGAAACCAATGAAGATAAGGAGGCCATGGTCCTCAAGCCCAGGCACCCACACAGAAGAAAGACAACATCCAGAGGTCATGGAGTAATGAAGTAATGAAGGACGTGAGACTGAGGAAATAGCGGAGAAAGTAGATAAATCAGTAGAAGCAGATCCACACACACATTCAAAATTCCTGGCCCAGAAATGCACTCAAATTAACTTGGGAAAAGTAATATCAAACACATATTGGTCCGTTCTTGGAACTGTTCTATTCTCTGAATTTTTGTTCTCTTCCTCCCACATGTTCCATTCAGGCCTCTTTCTGCTCGGTTAATGAGACAACTGTGCCAACTACTCATTTAAAAAACATTTGTTTTAATGCACAAGAACAGTAGTAACTTCTCTTTCTTCTTATAGAAATGCCTTACCTCCAGAAGCCATGGCTTTAGTTTTCTGTCCAACAAAATATCAAATCCCAGAACTTCAAAACAGACGCTTTCACTTCCTGGAGGCTGACCGGGTCTGCACATTCGATATGCATGCAGGACATGAGGTTCTGCTACAATCAAAGTCTTTACAACCAATTCCTGCAAATAGAGTGATTAAAAAAAAAAAAATGTGAAAATGCCTTACTTTTTTGTATCCTATTTACATATGTGGAAATAAGGCCTAAACTTACAGAGCAGCACACTGGCCAAGTTCACAAAGCTCTATGACACGTGGCCCCTGCCGCTACTCTGATTCCATTTCATGCAACTCTTGTCCTACTCATTACACTCCAGCCACGCTTGCCTGCTTAGGGTCTCTGGCAGTAACTGTTCCCTCTTTCTGGAACACTCTTCCCAATATTCCCATGTCTGGCTCTTTGATATTCAGAAAGGCCTTCCCTGACCCTGGAGTCAAAAGTAGTCATGACTATCCTTTACTGTATCATCTTACACAGCATAGAATCAGCTGATATTTTTCTTTTTTAATTACAGCCATGTCCTTGTGCCTACACTAGTGCCTGCCATTTAGTAGATGCTCAAATATATTTGTGAACAATTAAGTAAAATAAAAGTGGATATGGGCCGCCTGGGTGGCTCAGTTAGTTAAGCATCCAACTCGTGATTTCAGCTCAGGTCATGATCTCATGGTCTTGATTTGGAGCCCCATATTGGGCTCTGCACTGAGCATGGAGCCTGCTTAAGATTCTCTCCCTCTCTCCCTCTGCTCCTTCCCTACTCATGCTGTCTATCTCTCTCTCAAGAAAAACAAAAACAAAAATCAAGTTGACAAATGTGGTTTCTATCTGGTAAATAAATAAGGGTAGGAGCACATGCTAGGCTTCTCAGAAACCATACAGGAGGGTTTAGGAGTGGCAGCGAAGAAAAGTTACAGCGAGGGTCAACTACTTCACAAACAGCATTATGGAACCTCCACTGAGACAATGACTGAAAGGATGGGACAGAATCTAGGAAAGGTGGGCCTCTTTGTGTGGTGATGATTTTGCAGTTCATAAGGTTTACTGGAGACAAGAGGACACACAATACTACTAGAATGAGTTACTAATGCTAATAAAACAAAAGGTTGGTTTACTGAAGTTTAAGAACAAACTATGGATTGTGGAAAAGTGGTTTTGCTGTATTTTTGCCTTAGAATATATTGTCTTTTTAAGTCCCTCTCTACAGGCATAGGCAATATAACATGGCAGTTAAGAACTTGGCTCTAACATCAGACTTTCTGGGTTTATTCCTGGCTTTGCTCCTTGCTGGTGTACAACCTCAGTTATGTTGCTTAAGCTTTCTGAATCTCACTTTCCCAAAGGGAAAGGGGAAATAGTAATAATACCTACTGCAAAAGACTGAAGTAAGTGCAAAATGAGACTCCATGTAAAACTCTTGGCATAGTGCCTAGAACAGAGTAAACCTTCAGTAAGTGTTAACTACTACTATTGTTACAATTATTCTGCCATTCCTCACTCCACTTCGTATTTCAGGTCAGAAACAAACATTCCATTACCTGGTGGGAGCAATATTCATTATATTGGAGAAAAAATGGGAAACAGATTAATCTTGCTGTTATCCAGAATCCCAACCCAGATCATACTTGGGGTAAGTATCAGAGATGTTATAAGAGGTTACTCTCAGAAAAATTTTACTCAAAGTAAAAAATTGAACACCAAAAACACTAAAGTATATAAAGATAAAAGACAAAAAAATCACTTAATATAAATCTTTGGATGTATTAGTGAAGATACTGGAAAATAGGGGAAAAAAAAGTTAAAACCTTGGCTAATAAATGTCTGCATGAAACAACTCAGACGGGGGCCGGGGGGAGGAGATCGAATATTAATTGACCCTGAAGAATTACAAATCTGTGCTTTTTCTGCAAAAAACACCACATTTTTAGGAATGCAAAGGTAAGACTACAGGTATATGTGAAAATCAAGAGTGATATAACCAAACACAAATCAAACTCCGCTGATGTTTTTTGAGAATTTCCAACATACTGTCGTTGCTCTGAAATACGATTTGTAGATCTGTATCTACAGTGTATAAAAAGAATTCAGAGACAATGGGGTTTATGAGTAACTTCCATGGCTTGATTTTCTATTGATTTCTTACTCATTCTTTTTTTTTTTAATATTTTTTTAATGTTTATTTTTGAGACACAGAGAGACAAGCATGAACGAGGGAGGGGCAGAGAGAGAGCGAGACACAAAAACCCAAGCAGCTCCAGGCTCTGAGCTGTCAGCACAGAGCCCGATGCGGGCTCGAACTCACAGACCACGAGATCATGACCTGAGCCGAAGCCGGAAGCTCAACCAACTGAGCCACCCAGGAACCCCGTTTTCTCACTCATTCTTGACCAGCACAAAAGCACACATCTCCATGCTACACAGGAGGTACTAAACGTCAGTTTTCATATACAGACAGTTATTTTTTAGAGAAATTGCCTCCCAAAAACGAGGTCATTGGAAAAAAAAGTCCAAAGTTAAATTCATGAAATTTGTAAACTATGACACAAAGATAAAAACTTACTGATTGACTGCCTTCTCTATCTCCTTTTTTTTATAATATATTATTTCATTAACTCATCTTAAACAGATATCTTTATATGCAGTTCTTAATAAAGGTAAATATAATTAAAAGATATACACTTGATGGGCGCCTGGGTGGCTCAGTAGGTTAAGTGTCTGACTTTGGCTCAGGTCATGATCTCGCACTTTGTGAGTTCAAGCCGCGCGTCGGGCTCACAGCCCTGTGCTGACAGCCCAGAGCCTGGAGCCTGCTTCAGATTCTGTGTCTCCCTCTCTCTCTGCCTCTCTCTCTCTCTCTCTCTCTCAAAAATAAAGATTAAAAAAAATTTTTTTTAAGATATATACTTGGAAAAGTTAGTAATTTACTAATATTAACTAATTGCTTATTTGTAGATTATTACACATTATAACTAATGTAAGCAAGAATGATGTAGAATTTACCCCTTTATAGAAGATATCACAAATGTGTCAGAACTTAATAGGCACACACTGGCCATGTTCAAGTTATATATGAATGTTACATTTTAGGCTCTCACAGAAAGGTCCGTTTCCATACCCTCTTATTAATATTAGTCTCACTTCTATACCTTCTCCTAATTAATTATGTACGGGAAGTACCACTTAAAACCAATGGATATAAAGCTAATGCACTCATTTTTTTCTCTCTGATTCTTTCTACACATTCCTCACCAAGGCAGTCCAAGAAGTTCCACCTTTTCACACCCCCTTCTCCAAAGAAGTAAAACCCACATGGAAGTGACAAATTTGGTAAAAACAACAACAAAAAAGGAGCATCACAGGGCATATAAACCTTCTTGGTCTTGCTGAGCTATTCATCAAATGATCCATTCATTAAATCATCCAGGTATCAACATGTATGATCTTCCATTTGTTATTCGTGCAATAACAAATTTCACACCTCTGATGCATCTGACATAATAAACCATCATTATTAAAATAGTTTTTGAATTTCTGCAAACTTGGCTTTGATAAAATAAATAAGTAGATAAATAAACACAGAATTAATTGTCATCAAATTTCTTGTTTGGATGTATTTAGGCCACCAGGAAGATAGGATAGAGAGTTAACAAGTTGGTGGGCCTCCAACAAAATCCAGTTGATACACATTTTTGGTTGAGCCCCTACATTTTCAAAAAGTTTTAAATGTGGTGTCAACATTTTAATAAATCAGGAGACTTAGAGCTTCTATTGTCAAATTAGGAGAATGAACCACACTGGGCCCACAATACCATGTGGCAACAAAAGGCTGGTGCTGAGTAGTGTCCACCCCCTTCAGACTTCTCATACACTTCAAGTTACCATAGTTCCCCGCATACTCTATTTACTTCTATCCAGACCATTTCACTCCTTTTACTTATCTGACACCAAAGGACCTCTGGATTTACATTCTGTGATATAGAAAATAAGGTATAAAAAATCCAACCAACAAAACAAGAAAAGGATAAGTATAATGACGCTGATTTTTCTAATGATCTCAAGAGAACTAAATTCAACTAACTATACTTTCACGTGCATTTTCCATGATAGATTTATTTAAATTATACAGTATCCACTCCCAAAGAAAAGCTAAATCATATTGCATAATCCTATCATATTAAGTACTTTCAAGAGACACACTCTTCTAATTTTGAATACCATTGTGATACTTCTGCTAGGATTTATAAAGGGGCAGTTTCACCCAGGTTATCTTCTCAGATCTGCTTCTTTTCCCTCTTTACCCTTATTTTCAGTGTCATCCACTGCCATGGCTTTAATTATCAATTACACTTCAAACATGCACTTTTAACTACCTGCTTAATCTTTCTACCTGAGAAAACATTTCAAGTACAATAAATCTCTAGACCTCATTATCATAGCCTCATGAACTTTTACAAACTTAGTTCGGGTGCCAATGACTCTTGGGAGTCCTCCTCCTATCCCTTCCCACGGAAAGTTACTATATGTGGTCTTCCTCTACATTCCCACAGAATCCAACACATGCCTCTGTTGTACGTGCTATGGTATATTTTATTAACAATTTGTATGTGGGTCTTTCCTACAAAACTCTTACATTTCTTGAGGACTGGAGCTGTATCTTCTAAATCTTCAAATTATCAGTCAGAAACAAGGTTATGGGTTCAATTAATGTTTACTGAGTGACTGAAAGAATGAATGGAATGAATAAATGAACAGAACTCTTTTCCCTCACTTGCAAAACTAAGCTCTACATCTTTTCAAAATTAATTCCTCTCTACTCTACTTCAGATAAAGCCAACCCATGCTCCCTATAACTCCTCCTTAAAACTGCAGAGGAATCTCTGAATACTTCTCCCCGATTTTGGACATTTAGTTAACCTCAATGTTTACTTCGTTGTCACCTCTTCTACTCTGAGCTGGTTCACCTCAGGCCACTCTTTTCACTTAAACTACACCCCGGCGCCCTCCTTTACCTACTCTTAGTCTTTACTATAACCCGTCCCACACCCATCTTCAGATTTATCTTTTAAATTCAGGGTCTTTGGCCTTATTTCTCTTCTCCCTTAAAATCTGGAAAGATTGAATCCTTACTGCCTACCAAGTTAACCATTGATTTTCAGACCTAAAATTTTGCCTCCACATATCTTTTCAGCCATAAATCCCCACAAAATTCCCACAAATACCATATGTGCTGACCTGGGCCACTTTTCCCTATTCCCCTACATCTATGCTTCTGCTTATACCTAGTACCCCTCTCTCCCATCCCTAGCAGTAGAAACACTGCTCATCAAGGTCTGTCATAATTCCTACCTCCTTCATGACAATACTTCATTTGTTCAACCTAATGTAATCTTTATTTAAAATGCTGATGATCCTTTAAGTTAATCTGAGGAAAGACACTTATAATTGTGAAATGATATAATCTTACTGAAATATCACTCCAAAACTTAGCAACATCATGTTGATTTGCTTGTAGGAATTCTGTAAACCACTTGATGGAACGTTTGCTGCCTTTGTTTTCAGTCTCATCCCTTTCAAAACGCTCATTGTGCTTGTTCACAGAGTAGTTTGTTAGATGCATGTATAACTGCGTCTGTAACAAGTAAGAACCAAAGTTATCACCTATGAGACTCTAGAACTGTGAGGTTTCACAGAACATAAAGCATCCAAAGATGAAAGACATTTTTAAAATTTAAAACATACAAATTGACAATTTCACGATGACTTAGATAGGTTTCAAATTAAGCGAAACGGCAAATTTCCAATAAAAGGATTACAAATATAGTCATCTACAAAGTTACTTTATATATTATTCAAAATGTATCTACCATAAAAAGTATTGGCTTAGTTGGCTATGTGTCTGACTCTTGATCTCGGCTCAGGTCATGATCTCAGGGTTCATCAGATTGAGCCCATATTGGGCTCTGCTCAGCGCAGAGCCTGCTTGGGATTCTCTCTCTCCCTCTCTGTCTGCCCCTTCCCCACTTGGACACTCTCTCTCTCTCTCAAAATGAATAAATAAGCATTTTTTAAAGTATTAAAATAATACGAATATACAAAGTAATTACATGAAAGCATGAAATTCTACATTGCTAAGCAGGAAAAATGCTATTTGTTTTCATATTTATTTTTAACATCTTTAGTCACTTACAGTTTTCACCCAAATTTGTTTGGGGAAGGGCATTTTCTGACAGAGCATTCTATATCTTTTAAAAGAAAAATAAAAAATGAAAGTTCAGGTAAGTAGCATAAACCAAAAGGCAGGACTACCAAACACAACCTCTGCCCTCCCACGCTGACCAGGAGGCCACTTGAACTCATTCGCAAGACAGAGTGCACTTACAGCCAGCAAACAGAGGCACCACACAATGCTGTACAGAGTCCAAATGATTAACAGTATAAATTTATAGTGCTGTTTATTGGAGCTGCCGTGCCTTGGTCTCTTTATAGTCTTACATTTGTTGATACTGTTATCCTCAAATAAACCGGAAAAGTAATCCAAAATTTAAAACCTCTCGTAACTGTCAACTAAGACACATCTAATGGTTCCCTACCAATCTATCATAGACATTCGTCAAATCTATAAATTCTGCCTATTCTCAGAAATTACTTTAAATAGCAGGGTGCTTCACAATGAACAAATACTTCATGTACATGGTTATTATTTAGGCTTGTTAATAGCAAAGTATATTTGCATCATATTTTATTTCCATTGCAGTTACTTCCATCTACAGTATTCACATCTTTGATGCAAATGTGCAGAACTTATCATTTCAGCTACATGCTGTTTACTAACCCATGCACCATTGCTAATTAAGAATTTATTTTTTCATCATTAAACAATACTTAAGGAGCGCCTACTTACTATCTGCAAGAACTTGTACTGGGCACTGAGGATACAAAGATGAACAAGACAGACACAGTCCCTGCCCTAATGAAACTTGGAAAAAGCTTTAAACTAAGTGATATTTGAAAGAAAGAGCATAAATCTTACACTTGTCTAATTTTAACTGCTTGATTTGAAGAAAAAGGAAATTAATCAAACTACAGCACTTCCTAGTTTCCAAAATAGAAATCACATTTAAATTTTAAAAAATTGGAAAATAATTTTTGAGGGGGTTCTCTATTTGGCAAGAATTTTTTAAGATAAATAATATTAGCAGTCATAAAAACTCTAGCTATCCTAATGAAAAAAGGGAGTAAGAAATGGAACTTTGCATTTTTCTTAAAACAGTAGCTTTGTAAGTAGGATTAGAAATTCCAATTTCACGGGGCGCCTGGGTGGCGTAGTCGGTTAAGCGTCCGACTTCAGCCAGGTCACGATCTCGCGGTCCGTGAGTTCGAGCCCCGCGTCAGGCTCTGGGCTGATGGCTCAGAGCCTGGAGCCTGTTTCCGATTCTGTGTCTCCCTCTCTCTCTGCCCCTCCCCCCGTTCATGCTCTGTCTCTCTCTGTCTCAAAAATAAATAAACGTTAAAAAAAAAAAATTAAAAAAAAAAAAAAGAAATTCCAATTTCACATCTACCTTGACAAAAATCCCCTTCTAAGCATTTTATTGCCAGTTGGACATTAGCCATAAGCAGTGAAAACAGCTATAAATCAAAGCAACCTGCAAGGTATGAATAGGATATAAATATTCTCCACCCTATTTTTTAGCATATAGGCTCAATACAATGAATTGGGATACACAAAACTTTTCAAGAACCTGCCAACTGCTACATTGGTAGCAAAAAATAAATGTTTACTATATTTCAATGTTTGAAATTCTGTCTTATGATCTCCTTATATGTAGTTTACTAATATTTACTTCTTATAAACACACACAGCTCTTTATAAAATATATGCTCACTATTTTAAAAATTGGAAATAGGAAAAAGAAACAAACATGCAGCATTATGCCATCCAAAAACCACCAATGAGAGCATTTTGGTTTATTTTTTCCAGCATTTTTTCTTAAGCTTACCTTTTACATAACTGTGATCTCACTTTAGATAAAATTTTGTACTTCTTTTTTTTTTTTTTTTTTTACTTTTTCATATCTTAATCTAGGAACTTGATCGTGAAGTCGAAAAAGGCGAACTTTTGAATTTTAAAGATATGTAAGGAACATTGACATTTATCTAGGAGATCATTCTTTGTACATGTGACCCAGAGCCACAGAGTACATGATTCAAAAGCACTTGGCAAAGTGAGATACATTTGCTGACTCATGGTCTTTCCTTATGATTTCCTAACTCAGCGTACTTAAGTAAATCATATACATATAATTTAAAATACTAGAATAAATCACTTTGTCACCTAAATGAGCTTCCATATCTCACCCTTTCCTATGTCTTCCCTTACTCTTTTCTCTTAAAACATTACTACCTGCCTCACATGTATTATAACCCATTCTTCCCCAGACCAATTATTTTAATTATAATCTAAGAGCTGACAAGTCTCAAATTAGGTCTATAGCTCAGTTCTCGTCTCAACTCCACACCTATACTATATATCCAAATGCTTATAGCATAGATCCATTTGGAGGCCCTTGCGGGCATGTCGAACCAAACACACCAGCCTGCAAGACCTTTAATAGCCCTATATTACCTATCATGGTGAATAACACCCCATCTACCCGACTGCCCATGCCAAAAATCTTGAGTTTTTATCCTTACTTTCTCTCTCCTTTTCCTTTGTTCTACAAATGCAACCTCGCAGTATATTATTATATCAATGCTATCCATGTTATCATAAATGTATCTTAGATCTATGTTCTTATTCTTTGGCTAGCCCTACTACTGTTACTTCAAATAAGGCCATCTTTTCTCTCACGTGTGGTTAGTATAAACAACAGCTTTTTCCTTACCCTCACCTCCCCCATCCATCCACACCCCCATCTCACATTCCCCACACTACAGACCAGGTGAACTTTTGAAGACAAAAATCTCATTCCTCCTTTCCTTCTTTAAAATCTTTTAATGTTCCCTTTCTTCCTAGGTTAAATCCCCAAATCCTAGACATGGCCTAAAAAGCTCTGAAAGATCTGTGCTGTAGGATCTTCATACTCATTTCTGAACACCCACCCCTTCATAGTCTGTATAGAGCAGTACTGAACATGTCTGCTTTCTCCAGATATACCGTATCTCTGGGCCATTTTTCTCTCTGGAGTTCCATTCTACCCCGCCCCCAGCCTGGCTGACCCTTCATTGTTTGTATTTCACTTTACAAACTCCTTTTCTAACCTTTATCTCCAACTGGGTTAGATGCTCTTGCTATGCACTGCCATAGCACCCTCAGTTTCTTAGACCATTACACTTACCATTAGGTATTATAACTGCTTATTTTATTTTCTGCCTCCCCACTAGACTGTTGCTTTTGAGAGGTCAAGCACTGTATCTGTCTTGGTCACTGTTTTTCCAAAACCAGCACAATGCCTGGAACGCAGTAGAGTTCAAATATTACTTGGTGACTGGATATATTCACACTTTATGACCTTTAAAGAGACGATTCTTTCTTTTATCTTCCTTTCCAGTGGAAACAGTTCCTTTATTTGACAGTTCCCTTATTCTTCCTTTGCCAGGTTTACATTTCTCAGTTAACTGAACATAGCAACATTTATGATCAGTCATTATGTAATTTTTAAAATATGACCACTCTTAATGCAATTAATTCCGTGTATAACATTGGAAGAGAACAATAACCAGGCCTTTGATAAAATGGGAAACAATACTTAATTACTTGTAACTTTTACTATAATTAGCAGATCCAAAAACAGGGTAGAGGTTAACTAAACTTTTAAGTATAGATAATAAATTACAGTTTACTATAAATTAAAGTTTGTTATTTGCATGAAAATTGTCATAACGAATTACAGCTTGACCTTCATAAATTATAAAGTTATATATGTTATATATGTTATGACAGCACAAAGGAAATCTTAATGGAAAATAACTACAGGAAGTTCCATTTAATAGATTTTAAAATGCACCCAGAAACTGCCAATTTATGTCTCTACTTCACATTTGGTGAATGTAAATTTACCATCTTTTCATTTGTGCAAACAAAACTTAACAGCTCTACTTTCTGATAACTTTTGCTTCCTCTGTTTCATACACTTTCTCCCACATCCTACATGTTAAACTGTACCTTTTATGTAAAGCTTTCTCAAAGCTTTCTCCATGAGGAGCTAAACACAAACTATCCCTAAACTCAACCCCATGACACTTTGTCTGTACTTCTCAATGAGATATTATTTCTACATATATCTCTAAATAAGTCATTTCTATCCAAAGTATACACATATGTGCTTTGAAATCCATTTTTATATAGGGTCACTGTATACACATGTGTTATATGTCATTTCTACACAAGCCCATTACATACACGTGTGTGCTTTGAAATCTATCCTTATGCTCACAGCACCCAGAGGGAGTGCCTTCTCCTAATTAGCCTGCTGGAGGAGACATCATTTTTTCTAAGTTTCACAAAGCTGTCTATAAATTAGAAGCAGTCCTGTTTATGCACACAATTCTTGACTATAAAAACTGGGGAAAAGGGACTTGGATTCATATAATCATTATATACAATGGGTACTTTAAAAAGTACATGTTGAACAAATGAATAAAATCATCGATTCTAGCTTGTGTCACTTACCAAATTAGACTCATTAGGTGGGATGTATTTCTCTGTCCCCATTCGCACAAGTCCATCATGGTAGAGAAATATTTTCAGTGGATCACATGATGTTACCAGAATATAAATTCGTAAATCAAACTTGTAACCTTCCATTAGGAAAGGCTTTTCAATGTATTCTTGAACAATCAAATGATCCTGAGATGGAAGTTTGTCACCATTTCTTATCAAAGAAATCCTAAGTTAAAAAAAAAGAATTAAAAGGATAATTTGATATGGTGTCAAGATGTTTAAAAAGCTACAGATAATACTAAAGAGAAAAATGGTACAGTAGGGAATTCCAAAGTCTGTCCCCCTACAAAAGCAAAAACAGCCAAAAAGTTGTCAGAATCAGCTTTTTTTGGAACTCTGGAAACTGACCAAAAGCTTGTGACAACCAGGGAACACTTAAACAAAAAAACAGCTGAATCTATGTAAAACAGCTTTGTGGCATTTTAACTCACTCTGGTCCCATCCCTCAACCTCGGCTCAGCAGTGGCCTTGAAGAACAATTCATGTTCCTAGTACAAGTACTGGTTCTAGAGTGCGGAATAGACTTTATTCTTGTGGTAGTTTTTTGTTTGTTTTGCTTGTTTGTTTGTTTTTCACCTGTGTGGTCATTTCCTGAAGGAACTCAAAGGACTTGATTATATTTTGTCTAAACGGGAACTCTCCCAGTGTTGAGGCAGCTACATGGAGGTGGGGGGAGGGAGTGCATTATTGAAAACCTTTAAAGACAAATGCATTATAGTTCCTGCTGCCTATGGCAACCAATAAAGGTTGGGGAAACCAATATACTAACTAAAAAGATTGGGAAGAAAGAGTAAAGTATGAGAATCTTGGGGGAATAAAAGCTTTGAAAAACTCAGACATTTCTGAGAATTTAGAAGACCTGTGTATGCCCAGGGCTGAGTGCTTGCTCAGGAAAGACTTGAGAGACCCAAAGCTCTCTTGAGAGGTCCATCAGGTTCTGGTTGTTAATGAAGGAGCAGGAAATGAGAATAAGGCAGAGTTGTAGACTGTCTAGTTAAGTGTTGAAGACATGTCCCAATATACATACACACACACACACACACACACACACACACACACACACACCATCTGCAAAGATTGGGAGTGTTTGGTTTGGGGGAGGTTTTCTTGGGTTTTTGTTTCTTTGTTTTTTGGCTGCAAGTGTTTGAGGAAAGCTCTGTTCATTTACTAGGTGAGTACTGACCTAAAAGAACAGGAACTTCAATGCCACACACAACAAAATATACAGACTTCACAAAATTATTTCAGAAAGATCACTAAACAAATAAAGAACAACCAAAATAAGCAGCAAGAAAAGCCTTGTAAAGGAGGAAGAATTTGATCTCCAGAGTTGCTACATTATTAACATTCTAAATGTCCAGTTTTCAATAAAAAAAATTTACAAGTCATGCAAAGAAAAAAGAAAGTATGGCTCATAGGCATGAAAATTACCAATTAATAGAAAGCCAGACATTGGGCTTACTAGACCATCAACTATTTAGATCAACTGTTTTAAATCAAATAGTTAAAGGAAACAATGTACAGAGAACTGAAGGAGATCATGAGAATGATATCTCACGAAATAGAGAATGTCCATAGAGATAGAAGTTATTTCAGGATCCAAACTGAAGTTCTGGAGTTAAAAAAAAATTCATGGAACAAAAAATTCATTAGAGAGATTAAACAGAAGATTTAAGAAGTAAAAAAAAAAATCAGTGAATTTAAAGTTTAGGTCAATTGAGACTAACTAGTCTGAGAAACAGGAAAAAAAAAAAAAGAATGAAAAAAATGAACAGAGCTTCAAAAGGGAATCCCAAAAGGAGAGGAGAGAAAAATATTTGATGAAAAATATTAACTTACACATCCAAAGACCTCAATGATCTCCAAGTAGGATAAAACTCAAAGACATCCACACTAGAACATATTATAATAAAACTGTCCAAGGCCAAGACAAAGAGAACCTTGAAAGTAGCAAGACGAAGCTACTTATCAAACCCTAGTGATCCTCAATAGATAAACAGTTGATTTTTCATCAGAAACAATGGAGACCAGAGGCAGTGAGATGACCTATTATTCAAAGTGTTGACAGAAAGGGGTGGGGGGTTGGGGGGGGTTGGTGGAACTGCTAACCAACAATTCTTTATCTTGTAGAAATATTCAAAATTGAAGGAGAAATTAAGACATTTCCAGATAAAAACTGGTAAGAGTGTGCTACTAGTATATGTGGCCTATAAGAAATGCTAAAGTGAATCCTTCTGGCTGAAATGAAAGGACACAAGATAGTAACTCAAATCCACACAAAGAAATAAAAAACACCTGGTAAATGTGACTACATAAGTAAATATAAAAGTCACTATTAATGTAGTTTAGGTTTGAAACTATTTTTTCCTTATATTATTTAAAATACAATTGCATTAAACTATAATTATAAATCTATGTTGATGGGCACACAATATATGCAAATATAATTCATGACCAAAACAACATAAAGAAGGACAGAGCTATATAGAAGCAAAGCCAAGACTTGGCAGAATGTATTAAAAATAAATAAATAAATAAATAAAAACAAACAAAAAAAAACATAGTCCAACCACACATTGTCTACAACAGATTCACTTTAGATTCAAAGAGAATGAACAAATGGAAAAAAAATCCTATGCTAACAGTAACCAAAAGAGAGCTGGAGTAGTTATACTAGTATCAAACAAAATAGACTTTAAGACAAAAATTATTACAAGAGTCAAAGAAGGACAATATATAATAATAAAAAATACAACGTATCAATAAGACATAGTAATTATAAACATATATGCACCTAACAACAGAGCTCCAAAACATATATAGCAAAAACCAATAGAATTGAAAAAAGAAACAGTTCAACAATATCAGTTACAGTCTTCAATACTCTACTTTCAATAATGAATAGAACAACTAAACAGAAGACCAGCAAGGACACCACAGAGAGAGGTGTCCCTTACTATGTACAGCTACATTACATGAGATAAACTCTGGCAGCACAGAATGTATACAGTATGCTTTTTCAGCTATTTTTATACTGTCATCAAACCAAATTGTTACTTATTTATAATGTTTCAACATTAAATATTAGCACATATAAATATAAACATGATTAACATTAAAATTTAGAAAAAATGTAAACATCTACTAAGCCCCGCCCAAAAAATTTTCCTTTGATACAAGCATTTAGCAAGCCAACTTTAAACAATTAATATACAATTCCCACTAATATCACATAAGCCATGGTTATAATAATTTCTGATTAAATTATTAAATTATGATTAAAAATTACAAGGAAATTTGTTGAACAATAATTTACCTGGCAGTTACATTTCCAAACATCTTTTTTCACCACAGCATTTTAAAAATCAAACAACTGGGGCACTTGGGTGGCTCAGTCGTTAAGCGTCTGACTTTGGCTCAGGTCATGATCTCAAAGTTTGTGAGTTCAAGCCCCACGTTGGGCTCTATGCTGGCAGCTCAGAGCCTGGAGCATGCTTCAGATTCTGTGTCTCCCTGTCTCTCTGCCCCTAGCCAGCTTGCTCTCTGTCTCTCTGTCTCTCTCTCTCAAAAATAAACATTAAAAAAAAATTTTTTTAATCAAACAATTAAAATAACTCATGTGTTTTTATTAAAAGCAACCTCAGCCACATTTTCTTTGAAACAAACAAACAAACAAACATTGCAGTAAACTAACATTAGAAAGCAAAAGGAAACAGGAATATTAAGTTGTAAAATCTATGCTCAGCTAACATGTCTAGTTCTTAAACATGTCTTAGCTTAAAATGTGATTTATTCAATTTCAATTCAATTACCATGGTACCTAAAGAAAAAAACTTATTTGTAAAGCAAAGAGGATACATATTTTGCTTTAAAATTTCTAGGTATTGAAAGAGTAAGTCCCTTGCCATTTCTTTCTTTGAGTAAATTTAGGTCTACCGCATCAACTGAATTTTACCCTCCAAGTTTACTCTTAAATTATTATAAATGCAAAATTCTATGTTTAAGAAAAAATTAGAAGACATCTTTTTATTGTCTCCTATTAAAGTCTCACAACCTGTTGATTTAATTTTTATAATGAATTACTGAAGCCTGTGGGACAGGGTAAAATGGCTCATTAAATATTTATATTTAGTCCCAAAAAAGCAATGAAGACCCATTTTATTATTTTTTTCATATTCAACCATGAATGAATGTTCACATTTATTCTTTTTCCCCAATTTTTCAAAAACTTTTATATGTTCTGGGTGATAAATACCTACCCATGACCCATTGCACCATTAGCTGGTTTTACTATAAAAGTTTTCTGCTTTCTCTTTTTCTTCAATTCTTTCATATAGTTCTGGAATTGTGTATATTCAGCAGGGAAGATCCATGTTCGAGGAACAAAGGTATAATCCAGAGGCCGGGACTTGATCATTCTGTAAATTAGAGATAATATGAAAAGTAATTTCCATTCAAACTTGTCTAAATTTTCTTTCTCTGTGCTACTGACATTTATTACACGGATTTAAATTCCCTCCATTTCTTTTCATTTATTGATTCATTCAACACATGTCTGTAAAGCACCTACTATGTGCTAGGCATTATTCTAGACCCTGGAAGGATACATCAGTGAAAAAAAAATAGACAAGAACCTCTGTCCTATGTACTAATTTATATATTGGTAGATTATTTAAGTATATACTTTATGCTAGGAACTGGGGATATTAGGATAATTTAATATGGTCTTAACTCTAAAGAATTCACATATAGGCTATTAAATACAATGTGCTAGATACAATAAAGACATACATGGCAAGGTAATATGTGGAAATAGTAATTAACTCTGCATCTGGGATGACAGGACAGGTACCAGGAAATGGTGTGCCATTCATATTGCTTCTTTAAAGATGATTTTGAGTCCTCAAGGAGTGGCTTTGATCATCTTTTACTCCAGTGTTTTTTGAAGTTTAACTACCTTTCTGAGAAAACCATGTGAAGCCTAAGTATACTAGAAGTTTGGGTTTCTTTGTTCATATGAACTACATATGCCTATACATGTGGTTTTATGGCTGCAACGTATGTCCTGATATTTTTATATTTGCTAAAAACCAGGCTGCCTATTTGAAACATAAGGATAAAACTAGGTATAAAATGTTTACTTTTGATTAATCTCGATTGTTAACTGTTTTGTACATATTGATTCCCACTAAAAATGAATATATTTTAAAATATAATCAAAGAAAATCTGATTGCTTCAAGGAAGTTCTTTTTAATAAATGTACATAAGTCTTTTATAGATGAGATGATATTGTCTTCAAATGAGATTAGTCAAAACTAAAATGGAAGCACCATATATGGTATGCACAGAGGTAGCGCCTAAATTCTAAAAGGAGGGTGTGGAATGCATGAGCCACTTGGCCTCCAAACTGTAGGCTCCTATGGTTATATTTCAAGTGCTCTTTCAAAAGAACTCTGTAAAAAACTTACATTTCCATTATAATAAGGGAATTAATTACCAACTCCATCTATCAAATCCAGAATAAGCCAACAAGCTAATTAATTTCAGTACAATATAGGCTAACTTTGACTGGTTTGGAAAACACACACACACACACATATATCTAAAGGAAGCACAGTAACAGTGCTAATGTCCATGTTTTTGTTTCCAATACCTTTAAGTGTATTTATTATATTTTTAACAATGATATGAAATTAGATCAATTTAAAGTTTTCATTAAAATAATCTATTTTAAACTAATCATATAGTATTTATGAGTGATACCATTCTTTCACACATATATTTGGAAAAAATCCAAGCACACATATATTGAAGAGAAACACTTTATTCCATTTAGCAATCTAGCACAAATCATTTGATGTAAAAATGGATAGCTTCAAAAGAAACATGCAGTCTCTTTTGGAAATTTGGAATTTGGAAATATGGAATAATTTCTGCTCATAGCTGTCATGGATTTACTAAATGATATTAAACATGTAATTTAGTTAATTCTCAAACAGGTCATAACTTTCAATCTAATAGAAGATTATTTTTTCCTTAAGGAGAATTCCAAAGATTCTATAAAAATAAGAAATTGCCTATTTTTAATAGCCTACTAATGGGTCTACATTCAACTTTCTTGACTCTCCTGACCATACAGGCTTCTGTTCTCTACAAAACAGATAGAATGATCTTTTCGAAATGCAAATCTCATCATATTACCAACTTCACCTCCCCCTCCTCTCCTGTGGAATTTAGGATAAGGACTATAATCCTAAACATCACGCTTCAACTAATCTCTCCTGGTCCCCATCTATGTCTCTGTGCTCTAGCTACACTTGGCCTTATTTCAGTATCCTGACTATTCCTGCTTTCTTGCACAAACATGACCTTAGCCCATACTATTCTTCCTGCCCAGAAAGCTGTTATATACCATTTTACCAATAAACCCTTACTCAGGATTCAGATTTAGGCTTCCACATCACTTCCTTGGGGAAATTCTCCAATGCCTCCCTAAGCCAGAAGTCCTTCACTATGCACTGACTTACAACTGCGTACCTTTATTTCATAGCACTTATCACAGTTGTAACCCAATGTTGTAAAAGCCTCAAGTCTGCTTTTGATCACCTCATGAGCCCAGAGGCCAGCACAGTGGCTCACATATAAAAATTATATTTAATAAATATGTGTTAGATGAAAGTAAATGACTTCAGTGAAACACATGTCCCAAACTTTACAGAGGTAATTCCTGTTCCTCTGATGTCCGTTCTTCCTATAATCCCTATGTTACTAAAGTGTTGTACCTTCATGATCTCCTAAACCAGAAGGCTACCTACCAGTCATCTTGAACATTTCTCTACTCCCCTTGGATTCTCACATCACAGCAGCTTTCCAGTCCTGTAAATTCTATCTATTTTGTATTTTCCAGATGTATTTTCTCTTCCCTATTACCACTCTCTCCTTTAGTGTATTAGATGTTGACAATCACCTACTCCAGGGCTTTCTCCTCCTTTCTACATTCTTTGAGTCCATTATCTATAGTCCCACAAAGATTATCTAAAACATATCATTTCTCTGCTTAAATCCATTAAAAAAAGTCTCACTTCTCTCAGGATAAACAGAAATGTTTGCTGAGTAGTTAAATACATTAAAGAATCAATAATTAAATAATTGAACAAAATATAGTTACATGGCATCCGCAGCCTGGGCTTTGCATTTATCTCCAGTATCATCTCAGGCTAAGCCTCCTGACACCCTATACAACCACAGAAACTGCTTAAAAGTTCCCCAAACACATCATGTTGGTTTAAGCCTCCATAAAGTTTCTACCACTGTTGTTTTTGCCTACAGACTCCTTGACTTCTTTTCAAAGAATAAACTCTTATATACTTTTCAATATCCATTTTGATTTTCATTTCTCCAGAAAGCCTTCTCTGCTCTCCTAGAAATGACCTCTGTCATCATCTTTGTCACCACCATACACTGACTCTGCCCCTCATGTGGCACCATCAAACTGTATTATATGTATCACTCTTTCTCCCGTATTAAAATTTGAGTTCTAGGCAGGGACTAGGCTTTATTTGTCTTCTTTACATCAAAGTTAGCAGTCTCTAGTCTACAGTAGATATGCAAAAAATATTTGTTGAGGGAATGGATGTATAAACTGTCACATGATACATATAAATATCTAATTACACACCAAGGTTACTAACCTTTCTCTGAGTTTTCTTTCTAAAAATGTTCTCAAATTATCACTTAACTTCCTTAAACTAAAAACAATGTAATCAATATAAATATACATCACATTAAAAATTCTGCAGTTCATTTGGTATAGCACTTGAGAACTTGTGAACAGTGTTTCCTATAAAAGCAGACTGTTTACTCCAAACACTGGTCTCAGACAAATTTATGTATATCCCTGGGGAGGCACATACACATGTGTCTATATGTATGAATGCGTACAAATTCACCTACTACAGTGTCTTGCACATGTTAGATGCTCAACAACCAGTATATGAATAGACACACACACACACACACACACACACACACACACACACAGTGTATTATGTTGCCAAACTGTAGTAAAAAGAAGCCCAAGATTCTGGAGACTAGGATTCTGCTCCAGGTTTGCTATTAACTATTTGTTTGACTTGTGCAAGATATTCATTTTTGTGACACTCAGTTACCTCCTCTGTAAAGTGAAGGAAGAACCAGGGAACTTCTAACCCCTGCTAACTCTACAGTTCTCTCTTCCATCAAAGTATCATTTCAAATCAATGTAACCTGGTGAAAGATACACTATAATATTGAAAATGCAAATTTCAAAAATTATAAGAAATTCTCTATTATAAGTAAATGAAGATTACTTGGTCATATTTCTTGCTAAGAAATCCTTTCTACAGATCTCCCCCATTCCTGGAAAATGGTTGATCCTCTGGAAAATAAAAAGGTAAACATTAATGTTCTCATTGACTTAATGAATATATTCATTTATACTATAATAGAGTTACATCCATCTTCTGAGTTAAATATTTTTTTAAAGCTATTAACGTAAAACATTTAAAATCAAATGACCTACAAGGAATCTGTAGAATTCAAGAATCTACAATAAGCAAAGAATGAAATTGCAAATTTTTTCAGAAATCAGAAAAGGATATTTACACAGGTATCAAAGTTACAATTTTCTGTGTCAAATAACTAGTAATTCTATGTCCAAATTATTTCTATTATCCTCAATTTTCTATATTCATACAGATAAGCATTGTATAAATATTGGTGAAAATGGCCTTGTTTGTTCCCTATGGTCAATTTTGTATTTCCCACCACACTAACAAAGAACTATACAAAATGTCAGTTGTCTAAAGTTCTGTGTATTTGGCTTTTTAGTTTGATGTCTATTTTTTTAATATGCTTGCATTACATTCTAAAAATCAAAGAATGAAGCCAGACTGCACATAGCAGACATGGTAAGGTACTTCTAGTTCCTGATCTGTCTGTGCAAGCTACTCCACATCACCCATCTTTAAGCATAACACAAAGCAGCAGTGTAGGAAGACTTTTCTCCTATTCATTCTTCCTTAAAGATGGAAAGAGGTTATGAGGCACCTGGGTGGCTCAGTCGGTTAAGCGTCTGACTCTTGGCTTTGGCTCAGGTCATGATCTCATGGTACGTTAAAAGTTTGATTTGAAAGAATTCAGGCCTTATGTGACGAGTCAGTACAACCGGACAGCAACAAAACAGGTTGTTTGGGTAAGTTAGAACTGAAATTTAATATGTCAACACATTAAGAACCAACCCTATCTAAGTAAAATTATAATGGAATTCATATAACTTTCCTGATAACCAATAATTGGTCATGATTAATTCCCCACCTGGTAATTTTGCAGCTCGGCAATCTTCTCCTGCTGAACTGCAGAATCACACCATATAAGGTTGCTTGTCTCATCCTCATCTGGAGTTTTCATAAATCCCATTTCATCTATTACTAAACGAACTGCAAGTAAACGGTTACGTTAAATGAAAATTAAAATACTTCTGAAGTATATTCGTTGTGGAAACATTTTCTGATCTGCGCAAATTTTATCTCACAGTATTTCACTTGCAAAATATCCATTAGTTATAGCATAACCTTGTTTTTAGTTACAACAATTTATCTAGGGCCAAATTATACTCACAGTAACTGAGAACTGTTTTTAGGTTGCACTCAAAATCCCTGGTTTCAGCCCTCCGAGATTTAGCGGATACACAACACTGCTAAAGAGTTCAGGGATTATTCATGGCACAGTGAAAACATACACACAGCTGAGACAACACTAAGGAAAATGTACTTCAGGGCTTTTTTGTGACCTTGGGCTAGGTACAAAAGGGAAAAGGTAATAATAGTCCCTGATCATTAGACCTATCCTTTACTTTCCACCTCCCCAGTTCAAATTATTTTTAGCAGTTAAAACCAAGTCAGCTGTGTTGACCCAGGATATGAAATAATGAAGCAGAATTCACAGCAGAGATCTAGAAACTGGCCCTCCTATCTGCTCCTAACCCTTTAATCCTATTGAAAGAATGTATGCTCAGAGGAAAGCTTGTTTTTTAGTACAAACTATTTATATGCCCCTCTCTGACTTGAATATCACAATTAATATCCCACAAATTTCAAGTTCAGAATAAAGACAAGCACAGGTGCCTGGGTGGCTCAGTCGGTTGGGAGTCCGACTTGGGCTCAGGTCATGATCTCGCGGTTCGTGGGTTTGAGCCCCGCTTCAGGCTCTGTGCTGACAGCTCAGAGCCTGGAGCCTGCTTTAGATTCTGTGTCTCCCTCTCTCTGCCCTTCCCCCGCTCGTGCGCTGTCTCTGTCTCAAAAATAAATAAATATTTTTAAAAACTAAATAAAAATTCTGAGTCTTCATAGAATGGTGTAACTGTATAGACGCACTTCAACACTTTATTTTTAAATATTTTTAAACATACTGGTACCCTTCGTAAAGGGAGAAATGGTAATTGGGGGTCAGTTGTCTGAATCTACCTGGCTCAGGCATAAAACTGATGAACAGACACCTGTTGGTCTCAAGTCCTAGAGACTTTGATTGCTTATTTGGCTGAGGAGAAGGAAAGGGCTTTTTATGCACTGGTTCTGAGAACCCAGACATAAAAGGAGGGAACAGTGATTGGTGGTGGGTGAAGTTGGGGCTGGGGGAGGAATGTGGAGCTGGAGTGGTAGTTTTCCATGAGAGGCTTGGGAACTTTTGGGGCTGTTCTGAAGGCCCAGGTAAAAATGTACAAAGCAAGAGTTGGGAAAAGGGCTGTTCTTCTCTGGTCTGCCCCAGACCACCATGCAGCGTTGGTGAGCTGAGGCCTCAGCACCTGCCGTGCCACGTGGGGCTCCCAGGAAGGGCAAGGGCAATAGCCACACAGTCTGGGAGACTCCTTTAACTGACTCATAAGCAGAAAAAAATAATGAGGCCAGAGCATCAGCCCAAGAGTAGACCTGCTCCTGAGTATAGGAGAGACACTGTCTGGGGCTGCTCAGAATCACTGAGAAGACCTTAAAGAGAGGATTGGAGCGGGTGGCAATTAGAGGGAGGACATATAATGAGCTACTCAAACGTGGTCATAAATGTATACATGAACCAGTGAGGCTGAGGACATTCAGGTTACATAGCCATAGTGGAAAAGATCTACTCTTTCCTTAGATTCACAAAATCAAATATGTAAGGTCAGTCATATATAAGTCTCTTTTATTATGAAGTTCAAAGCTTGGAGAGCTGACAAAGTCGAACTTCAAAATACAATGTTGGGAGTTAAAATGTCACTTTTTTCTCCAGTAAGTTTAATTTATTTAATCAAATTTTTGTTTGAATTGAAATTTTAGAAATCAGTTGGAATCTTTTAAGGATATCATCCTCCAATACATGGAAAAGAAACCCCTTCAATGTGTCGGTTCAAAATAGAAAGTTGTTGACACCTAAAGCCTAACTCCATGCCTACAAGGCTGATGTGTTAGGAGCTCTCTTTTAAAAAGGAGGTGAAACAGTTGCCTCCATATTGAACTTCTACCAAGCCAAACACCCTGCTGGAACAATAGAGATAACCATATGAACCACTTTCTCACGTTTCCCTTTGCATATCACATACCCGCTTCTCGGATCTTTTTTGTCCCCATTTAATAAAAATTACCAAAAACACATTCCTCACAATTTGTCCCATGATTTTTTTCCCTAGACCCATAGAGCTTTCAGAGGCTAAGCAGAAGTTTTAAAAATAGGAATCCATGCAACTATCTAAATTTTAGATACAGAAGATACATTTGTTTCTCATTTTAAATTTCAATTCATACTTTACTTAGGCAGCATGATATAGTAGAAAGAAAACTGAATCTGGAATGAAATGAATTCAGGTTCAAGTTCCACTTTCGCCATCTGTATGAACTTGGGTAAGTTGCTAACTCTCACTGGGCTTGTTTCTTCAACTCTGCTATAAAGGACATATTAAGAAAATCATGTGAAATGTCATAATGTATTAATTATAGAACTGTGGGAAAGCACTTCACTATTCCACAATGTGTCTTCATAAGGAACTATAAGAAAAATTTCTCTCAAGACACAGGAACACAGAAGTCCTATATCCGTTGAATAACCAGTATGATTTTATCTCCTGCTGTGCATTCTAGAGTGGATTGTGTTTTAATATTTGCTTCAGTTGAAGCTCCGAGTCAAATCCATCTCTAACTATAGAGGGTCTCAAGGAATGTATTTTGTATTCTTATCAGCCACAAGATTCATCCTATTTTCCTGTTTTTATTTTTCCATGCATATTTTCTTATGGCTATTAACCACTTCAAATTCACTATTAGAGTGAGGGAAGACAGGGGGAAAGGGAGCAAGGGAGTAATGCAGCCTATATGCAGGGTTATTTGGAAGATTAAGTGAAATAATACACGTGGAAATGTTTGGCCAATGGTTATAAAAAATTACTATTAAAACTATAGCAAGGTTTTCTGCCTGAGGAAATAGGCAACACCAGGGCAAAAACACAGGTGTGCTGACTTATGGCTTAAGTGTATTTCCATTATATAAGTCAACTGTCAAGGAAGCAGTAATTAAATTCTAAGAAGTACGCTGTTGCATTCACTAGCTTAAATAAGGGAAAAGCAAGGTAGCATTTTCTCCTAGGCACATGGTCCATTCTCTCTTTCCCTCCCCTATACTTAGCTCTGTATCCTCTCAACGGTCCCCGATTCAAGGCCCTACAGGAATTTTGTTAAACACAAATGAGCAGGCTCAGTAAGGAGGTAGGAATCATTATAAAGAATGCTAAGGCAACTTCAGCCCTGGGAAGACTTCCTGGGAAAGTGACGGGGAAGTGCACTGAAACACTCTCCTATAGATCAAGGCTCCTTATGAACCCTGCCAGAACCGTAAAAGCAAGAGGGTAAGTTAACACCACCCATCAATCATTTTAACAACAGTCGCCTTACTCTTGTTCCTAGAAAACATGCTGCAGATAAACCCCGAATCTTTCATATTTCACCCTCCCATGCTAACTTGCTTCAAGTCCCTTCCTCTGAGGACCACTTGTTGGAACAGAGTATCAGGGGACCTCAATTCCATTGAAGTATTCCACTGATTGCTCAAGAACTTTGGTGAATTACTGCAAATGAAATGAGATTCCCAAAGATTAATAAGGGTAAGAATAATTAACATCCTTGAGGTTCACATGATTTTCCTTAACTTTTAGTGCAAAATGGTTGAGAGGAAGATTATTTGAGTACTTACGGTATTTGTTAAGAGTTTTGTTTGCAATGCTGGACAAATGTATCTTAATTTAAAATGATTATTCTTATCTATTCTCTATACTACAGATACTGCTTACACATAAGAACTGCAATTTCATTAATAAAAAGCAACAGCATCATCAAAAGAATTTTCTAAAACACAGAGAGAAATATGTTTTTACTCCTTAAGCCAGGTTCTCATTGTTTAATAAAAAATCTCAAATTTTGTGTTTTTTTATTTTGCATCTAACATTTTAATCTGTTTCATGTTGATTTGATACTTGATTTAAAAACTAAGTATTAATCAAAATCACATCTATTGAATACTATCCCATTAATAGCTAAAGCTTTTAGCAATGTTTACATTGATGTTCTTTCTGATTATTAACATGTTAAATGTCTCATAAAATAGAAAATTTTATAGAATACATTTAAAAATCAATTACAGGGGCACCTGGTGCTCAGTTGGTTAAGCATCTGACTCTTGATTTCGGCTCACATCATGATATCATGGTTGGTGGGTTTGAGCCCTGCATCAGGCTCTGCACTGCCAGCACAGAGCTTTCTAGGGATTCTCTCTCGCCCTCTCTCACCGCCCCTCCCCCCACTCATGCTCGCCCTCTCTCTCTCAAAATAAATAAATAAACATAAAAAAAATCAATTACACAAAAGATCATTATCTCCAGAATGTCTACATTGTTTTCAACATCAAACCAGTTTCCCCAACAATTATGATTCTGAGGAGACCTACCAATTTCAAACTTTGTCCCAGCAACATTTGCTGTAATGATTCCCTTCTTTTTCTTCTTTCTGACTTTCCTTTTCATTGTGCTTTGATAAGGCAATTCTGTATTCAGATCCAGGGGAGAGGGTCCCTGAATAACTTTAAAAGAAATGTAAACCAGCCAAATATCACTGAAATAACAAAAATTCCAGAGCAGAGAACACAAATGCCCCCCCACCAAAAAAAAAAAAAGTAAAATTATAAATTCTACTTAAAAGTCCTCAATTAATTTTTAATTCTTAAAAAAAAATTCAGTGATGATCTATAATATATCCACATTTTGTAGTGTGATTAAGTCAATCTGCTTACCTCTTTCTTGAGGCAGAGATGGCATTATTGTCTGTGCCTGTGACAGTGTGTGTTACTGGACCAAGCTCTCAGGAAATCTGGAAGGCCTGCATGAGTCTAAGTAGGATACAGCTCCAAATCACTGAAAGTTCCTATCATATTATCTTGGTGGAATCCTCAAATTTCAGGACACTGAAGTTATGGGATGAGAAGGTACCTGTAGGGATTTTAAAACAAAGTCATTTTAGAAAACAACTCTGACGAAATTTTTCTATTGTCTTTAAAAGTCAAGTGAAGGTGAAAGTTACTGTACTCAATCGACAAATGTTTGTTAATTTATAAAACCTTACGCAAAATGCCAAGTGATAGTTAGTTCCCTGTCCTAAAAGGTGTAGTCTAGAGGAGGAGGTTTTATTTAAGTTACATATCATATTTACACACAATAAATAGCATGCCATACCCAAATAATGACGATAACCACACTCGCTATCATCTACTGAACGCTATCGTAGGCCACTTAAGCCATTTAATCTTGCAGCAAAACCATGAGGTGGAAGCTTTTATCCCTAGCTTACAGTTAAGTAAACTGATCTCAGAAAGGGCAAATCTTTACAAAACAGTGACAATGTGGAGATTAAAGTGAACAACCCTCTGGTGTCAAAGTCAGTGCCTTAACTAGGACCCCACACAACCTTCAACCCAACACCTGAAAGTGAGATGCAGCATCACTTTTAATATGACACAGCAAAGTGACTATCAAGGCAGAGATCACATACAACGAAATACAGAGAAAAGCGATTCCTAGTGAAGGGGTGGCGGGGGTGAGGGGGGGCTTGTTGGTAGGGAGGGAGTTGATGACTTCATAAAGTAGACCACATTTGAATTGTGCCTTAAAAAATGAACACAATTTTGAAAGGCAGAAAATGAGAGGAGTCATCATTATGCTGATCTTATCTGGGCACACAGAGGAATGCAATAAACATTTTTTAATGAGCTCATTTGATTCGGCTACACCTCAGCATGGCCTATATTACAGTCCACTTATTTTCACTGTGTATGTATGAACCTAGGTATTTATGCCCTGACTATACTATATTGCCCAGTCTATACTGTCAACTTTCTAATTTCTCCCTTCATGTTGTAAGAATCTTTAAGTTCTTGTAAAATGTCTCTAAGCACAATGAAAAACTATAAAGCCTATCATGATAAACAAAGGTATGGTATCGATACCTTTATCAGGAGGTTATCAGGTTTATCAGAAATTCAGCTATATAAAATGTGACTCTTAATACATCACCCTCAATAGTCATTATTAATAATAGGATTCATTATTAAAGAAAATTTAGAACTTAGTTTTTGGGTATCATTTTTACTAGAATAATTATCTAGAATAATTCAATATGAAAACTAGTTAACTATTACTTATTACAGAACAATTGTGGACAGGCACTGTTAAGAATCTAAAATATCTTACCTAATTAACACACCTGGAATTGAGATACCATTTCTGCAATTTTCTAGACATGGAAATCAAGGCTAAATAAGTTAAATATATCAAGGTAACACAGTTTATAAATAGAAACCTAGGCTTTGAACCCAATTCTGACTGATTGTTCATACTGTTCACAGAGCCCCACTATTTTCAGACACCGTGCTGATATGCTATATAGATGTAAAAAAACAAACAAACAAAAAAAAAACACAAAAACTTGGTAACCCAGTTGCAGTGCAAACTGCCAGATATGGGTGTATTGTGGGAGATCACAATACTTCAAAATCAAACAGTGAAGTCACAGTAAACATCCCCAGCCTGACCTCAGCTCCCAATTCCAAGCTGGAAATAGACTAGATTACTTTTCAGAATAAAAGAAAGGAGTGGTCTAAAGTTCAGTGTGATTTCTTTCTGGAAGCTCTTTGATACCTCAGGGAGGTAACTATTTGGGTTTACAAGTCCTTGTCCAACATCTTGTTACTGGAGTAAACAAAGATTCTCTTATGGTAACAGAGTACGTATTACATCGAAAGTAGGTGACAAAGTCAAGAAGAGTTTGAGACAACATCTGCCAAACTACGTTGACAATAAGTTAGTAATTATTATCAGCTCTAAAAACAGATTTGTTAATTTCTGACTTAAATAATGAGCCAAACAGCTTTGATTAGTATAGAGCTCAAAACAGGAACTGTTACCCCTTCACTCACCACACAGGAATTTAAAGGCCTTAAATTTAGTCTATCTTTATATGCTTTACTTAGTTGCATTTATATTTTGGTGAATAACAGTAAGAGTGCTTTAACAAACTCAAGAACTTCATCCTACCATCTCAATTCTAATCATTTCATTGTATCCCTAGTGAAAGATGTGAGACGGCAAGATTGATCACATCACTTAAATGAGCCATGGTTACCTACTTTCCAGAAGCACACAGCATGTTTCAGTTACCTCCAAAATACTTCAAGCCAAGGGTTTCTTAAGCTTGGCTGCAAAGTAGAATCACCTGAGAAACTTTTGAAACTCCTAGCGCCAAGGCCACACCCCAGACCCAAGTGGGGCCCAGGCATCAGCATTTTTTTAGCTCTCCATATAATTGTGTCATGCAGCCAAATTTGACGTCTGCTGCGAGCACATAATGACACTGAAGCCAATAATAGTTATAACATACACAGACAAGAAAAAAGTAAAACAAAGAAGAAAACTTTGGAACCTATATTTAAAAAGGCCAAATAGGTTAAAAAAAAAAAAAGAAAAGAAAAGAAAGAAAGAAAAAATCATCCATTAAAATCTTCATCTCTAGTTGAAGTAAACAAATTGGGGAAAAAAAGAATTAGAAGATCAGCAGAAATTGATTTCTAAGACAAATAAGCAATTTTGTTCTGCAAATAAGCCATTTCCAGAAGGACTCAGTTCTCAAAAATGTCAAGCAAATGGGCACCTTGAATGTAGAAGTTCAGGGGCTACCATGCAAAACAATAGATACATAAGACTAAAACACAAAAAGCTGTAATTCCAATACATTTGTGTTGGAGTGCTCTTTCTTCCCAGTCCTTTCTGTCGAATTACAACCCATCACTTAAAGTCCAGATACCAATTTCCACTCTTTCCTTAGAGCTTCCTCTGATTATGTTTGAAGAAATTCATTACTCCCTCTTCTGGTCTATCACAGAGACCATTATTTGTACCCCTATCATATCACCAACCACAAACTAAGAAGGTAAGCTCTGTGAAGACAAGTGGTTCTGGTTTTCTTCTATCTTCTTCAATCCTCCACTCCCAGAGCCTAGAATATTGCCTCACACAATGCCAAGAAAGTACTTGTTCATGATGCCACCTGGCAGGAACCAGAGGTGGTCATGGGGCTCTGAGAAACAAACACATATCATTTACAATATATTACTTTCACATTTTTAAGTGAAAAAGGCAAAGTACCCAGAAGTTTACATCTGGGTAAAATAACAGAAGAGCACGTGGGAAATATGCATCGAGTGGTGGCAGCCTGTTGTGGCAGGTGCACAGCTAAAGGAGACACCCTTTCGTGTACACCCATTAGTATCCCGCGCTATTACCTTTTGAAAAAGTAAGATACATGTGATAAAAGTTTGTTTCATCATTACAATGTTAATAACAAACCCACCAAACTTTGCGTGTCATTTAGATCAAAATACAATATGATAGAAAGAGCACTGAACAAGAGGTCAGTTTCGATTCTTATCCTTTATTCCGCCACTTAACAGATACATGACTTAATTTCTTACTGTGCAAAAGGAAGAAATTGACTTTTTCCAGCCTTAGAGTCAAAAATACCAACCAATGCTATCTTCATTGGTTGGTATTTTTTTTTTTATATATGAAATTTATTGACAAATTGGTTTCCATACAACACCCAGTGCTCATTCCAAAAGGTGCCCTCCTCAATACCCATCACCCACCCTCCCCTCCCTCCCACCCCCCATCAACCCTCAGTTTGTTCTCAGTTTTTAACAGTCTCTTATGCTTTGGCTCTCTCCCACTCTAACCTCTTTTTTTTTTTTTTCCTTCCCCTCCCCCATGGGTTCCTGTTAAGTTTCTCAGGATCCACATAAGAGTGAAACCATATGGTATCTGTCTTTCTCTGTATGGCTTATTTCACTTAGCATTACACTCTCCAGTTCCATCCACGTTGCTACAAAAGGCCATATTTCATTTTTTCTCATTGCCACATAGTATTCCATTGTGTATATATACCACAATTTCTTTATCTATTCATCAGTTGATGGACATTTAGGCTCTTTCCATAATTTGGCTATTGTTGAGAGTGCTGCTATGAACATTGGGGTACAAGTGCCCCTATGCATCAGTACTCCTGTATCCCTTGGATAAATTCCTAGCAGTGCTATTGCTGGGTCATAGGGTAGGTCTATTTTTAATTTTCTGAGGAACCTCCACACTGCTTTCCAGAGCGGCTGCACCAATTTGCATTCCCACCAACAGTGCAAGAGGGTTCCCGTTTCTCCACATCCTCTCCAGCATCTATAGTCTCCTGATTTGTTCATTTTGGCCACTCTGACTGGCGTGAGGTGATACCTGAGTGTGGTTTTGATTTGTATTTCCCTGATAAGGAGCGACGCTGAACATCTTTTCATGTGCCTGTTGGCCATCTGGATGTCTTCTTTAGAGAAGTGTCTATTCATGTTTTCTGCCCATTTCTTCACTGGGTTATTTGTTTTTCGGGTGTGGAGTTTGGTGAGCTCTTTATAGATTTTAGATACTAGCCCTTTGTCCGATATGTCATTTGCAAATATCTTTTCCCATTCCGTTGGTTGCCTTTTAGTTTTGTTGGTTGTTTCCTTTGCTGTGCAGAAGCTTTTTATCTTCATAAGGTCCCAGTAATTCACTTTTGCTTTTAATTCCCTTGCCTTTGGGGATGTGTCGAGTAAGAGATTGCTACGGCTGAGGTCAGAGAGGTCTTTTCCTGCTTTCTCCTCTAAGGTTCTGATGGTTTCCTGTCTCACATTTAGGTCCTTTATCCATTTTGAGTTTATTTTTGTAAATGGTGTGAGAAAGTGGTCTAGTTTCAACCTTCTGCATGTTGCTGTCCAGTTCTCCCAGCACCATTTGTTAAAGAGGCTGTCTTTTTTCCATTGGATGTTCTTTCCTGCTTTGTCAAAGATGAGTTGGCCATACGTTTGTGGGTCTAGTTCTGGGGTTTCTATTCTATTCCATTGGTCTGTGTGTCTGTTTTTTTGCCAATCATTGGTTGGTATGTTTGATAATAAGATTGACACCAAACACCTTTTGTGGAAATTATGAGAGAAACTCCGATGTTCCCAACATCCCCAGGAATCTGTGCCCAGTGAATGCTATATAGAATGGGTTCTTCAAACATATTGGCAGAATTTTAATTACCATAGATTACTAAATTTTAGTAATCTTAACCAAAGGTCAGTGGGAACCAAAATTAGGGTTAAGTTGAAAATATGTAAAATTATATTAAATAAAAATTTAATAAAAGCTGTTTTTATGATGAGAAGGAAGGAGAAAGAAAGGAATATAAACCAGTACCTCCTGTGTACTAAGCATTTTTCACATAACTTCATGTGTATTTAGTCCACTTAATAAATGCCCTGGTATGTTTTATTCCCATTTTATATATAGGAAAATTTAGATTTCATGGCTAAGTAACTTGCCCAAAGTCACACCTAATAGGTGACAATGAAGTGGCTTGTCTTTAAAGCCCACGACATTTCCCACTTTGTATGCTACCTTCAAAATTCAGTCTTTAAACATGACACATTGAAGATTTCACAAAGAAGCTTAATTCTGCTTGAGTGGAGCTGTTTTAAAAGCTAGAGAATGAGAGCAAGAGAATCAAGCTGTGGTTTAAAATGTAGTTGAGATCACAAAGTTGCATCAGATTTAATCTGTCTTCTTAGAACCCCAATGCAGCTATCCATATCCAGACTGTCTTCCTGTTTTTTTCCTTCATGAAGGTACTACAATTCAACAAATACTCTTATGTAGCAGCCACTGTTCTTAGTGAACAAAATAGGAAAAAAAAAAATTTTCTTTGTGGTGCTTACACTCTAGTTGGGGAGAGACTAACAGTAACAGCAAACATATTAAATAAGTAAACGTCAGAAAATGCTAAGTACTGGGGGGGTGGGGAACACAACTGATTAGGAGACCAGGAACGTGGGGGGAAAGTAAGGAGAAGAGTTACAATTTCATTTTATTTTTATTTAACGAAGAGCCTTTTATTTTTATTTTTTATTTTTTAAAGTTTATTTTTGAGACAGAGAGAGAGAGAGAGCATGAACAAGGGAGGGGCAGAGAGAGAGGGAGAGAGAGAATCCCAAGCAGGCTCTGTACTGCCAGCGAAGAGCCTGATGCGGAGCTCAAACCCACAAACCATGAGATCATGACCTGAGCCGAAATCAAGAGTCAGATGCTTAACCGACTGAGCCACTCAGGTACCCCAAGAGTTGCAATTTGAAATTTGAATCCAGATGGATTGAATCCAAATGGAGTTGATAAAAATCTGATTTGTATGTGCACATATGTGCCTGTAAGCATATGAGGATATGAACATGTGCGAAGGGGAAGGAATGGAGAAGACATACCATTTCTGTGGTACTGAACAATGTCTAAGCCCTCCAATATGGTTCTTATTCCTAAATCCTGGTTTTCCTATGTATTTATTTTCTACATTGGTTTTAAAATTACTATTTTCACACTGACAAGGAGAACAAACATGTTTCACAGTGTATATAACGAGTTTTATGTACTTTTGATAGGGTATCAATTTTCTGATGGAGAAGGAGAGAAGAGGGGCAGGGAGATCCCAACCCCTCTCTCCACCTTGTGTCCCCAGGACAGACATTAGATTTGCACACACTGCTGATAACTCTCTTGGGTTCTTGTCTCCTAGCATCATAGTTTTTGGCATCTAAGTTACTCCTGTCCCCCTTCCATACTTGCTATCCTACTAATAATATGACTTTTCAGATCTCAAAACAACAATCTGTATTAGGAGAGTCTACATTTTGCTGCAATAATAAATATCCCCCATATCTCAGGAGCTTAAAACAGCTAAGGTCTATCTCTTAATCATGCTACATATCAACCAAAGACTGGCAGGGCTGCTCTGCATTTCACAGTCACACAGGAAGCCAAGCTGTTAGAGCAGCCATCATCCTAAAACCAGTCACTGTACCAGAGGGAAAGAGTTTTGGAGGCTCTTATATAGGCAACTAAGGACACACAAAATTTCTACTCGCACGTCAATGGCCTGAATAAGTCACATGACTCCAGCCAACAAGAGTTAGGAAGTACAATCTTATCATATGACCAGTAACACTAATAACCATCACAAACTCCCTATTTGAACCTTGCTACTTCCCCCTAGGCACTATTTTCTAGTTTTCCATAGCTCCACTTTATAGTATTCTCCTCTGCTGGAGAAAAAAAAAAAAAAAAAAAGATAGCGAGACTCTGTACTGGGCCCAGTATACCCCTTAATTTTATACAATGGATAATTAAATTTGTCTATCCTTCGCCTGCTCTGGACTGTAACAACACTGATGAGGAAGAGGAAGAACACAAGAAAAGGGAAGGGATCGGGTGATTTCAGTCATTTAATGTTAAGCATACTATGTGCCAGGCACTCGTCTAGGTTTTTACATCTAAAACTCTGATCTTCACAACCTAAAAGGTGCCATTATTATTATCCCTATAGACAGCTGTTTGAAGAAAAGAGGTACTGGGGCGCCTGGGTGGCTCAGTCGGCTAAGCGTCCGACTGCAGCTCAGGTCATGATCTCACGGTTCCTGAGTTCGAGCCCTGCGTCGGGCTCTGTGCTGACAGCTCAGAGCCTGGAGCCTGTTTCAGATTCTGTGTCTCCCTCTCTCTCTGACCCTCCCCTGTTCATGCTCTGTCTCTCTCTGTCTCAAAAGTAAATAAACGTTAAAAAAAAAAAAATTGAAAAAAAAAAGGAAAAGAGGTACGATGAACAATGATATTGAAACACAAGGTAAAAGAACATTTTTAAATGATAATTCTGCAAATTTGCCTCAAAATAATCCTCTCCGGATTTCTAAACTGTAACTATCTCATGAAAGATGTTTCTAGTACTACTTCAAAATAATTGAAAAATAATGTTACAAAAATCATATCCAATCAGGCTTTTACTTAGGGGAAAAAACACTCTCCACACACATAACGTATTATTGCAGAGAGGTTACACAAGTAGCAGTCAGAAATCTATTACTTCATGAAAATTATCAAATGAGACAGCTGATTTTTTTTTTAATGTTTATTTGAGAGGGAGAGAAAGAACGAGAGAGGAAGAAGCAGAGAAAAAAGAGTGAATTCCAAGCAGGCTCCACACTGTCAGCTCAGAGCCTGATGCGGGCTCAAACCCACGAACCCTGAGATCATAACTTGAGCTAAAATCAAGAGTCAGACGTTTAACCGACTGGGCCACACAGGCACACTGAGGCAGCTGATTTTTTTGTGTGGGAAAAGAAATATTTCCAGACATCAGGTCATGAATACATTCATCTATTTTTGTGCTGTAACACATCACTAAATTTTAGCACTTGGTCCCCAAACCAAATTTGATATATTATTTTTATTTGCAAAGAGATACTGCATTTCTTTTTTTATTTTATGTTTTTTTCAAATTTTATTTTAGAGAGACAGAGTGTGAGTGGGGGAGCGGCAGAGAGAGAGGGAGACACAGAATCCGAAGCAGGCTCCAGGCTCTGAGCTGTCAGCACAGAGCCTGACATGGGGCTCAAACTCATGAACGGAGAGGCGATGACCCCAGCCGAAGTCGGACGCTTAACCGACTGAGCCACCCAGGCGCCCTGAGATCCTGCTTTTCTTAAGTGACAGTAAGAAAATGAAAGTAAGTGAAATATGCGCCAATTTTTAAACATTAAAATTTGAAATGTTTCTTATTTGTTTTGATATTATCAGGATTGGATTTAATGTGAGCTCTAGACCAGTGGCTTCTTAAGCTTTCATGTGCACACCAATCACCTGAGAATACTATATAACTACGATGTTGAAGTCCAGATTCTGATCCATTAGTTCTGGGGCGGGGCCTCAGAGTCTGCATTTCTAACAAGTTCCCAGGTATGCTGCTCCACAGACCACACTTCGAGTAGCAAGGCTCTAGGGGACCACGATGTTTAATACTAAGCTGACACTTTTTTTTTAAGCTTAAAGTCCTTCTTTACAACATGTAAAAATTACAAAATTATATAGTGATTTTAAAATTCACGTGATATGAAATTACATATTAATGTTAAAGGGCTCCACGAGTCAAGGAAATAAAATAAAGATTAGGAAATGTTGGCCTAGAGCAGGGATTCTCGAAGTGTGGTTCCAGGAACAGTAGTATCAGCATCACCTGCACTTATTAGAAAAGCATTTTCTTGGGTTCAAGCCCGGAATTTTCAAATCACATTCCAGGGGTGAGTGAGGCTCAACAACTGACAAGCTCTCCAGGTGATTCTGATGTAGACTAAAGTTTGAGAACTACTGGACTACGGGCCAACAGCTGGTGGCAGAGGCAAACTCCAGGAAAGTGGAGGACACCACTGCTGGAGTCTACTCCTTCCCCACCGGTCTTTTTAAGCAGAAACATGTGCATGACTTAGAAAGAAAGCATTTGCCAAGCAGGACTCTGAACGGCTGGAAAGGAAGATACTTACTACAAAGGATCTCTCCTTACTACAAAGGATTTACTACTGGAGACAGCTAAGTGAGGTGAGGTTTTATTAATCTACAAAGGCAACTGATACCCCTGTTTGAGCCCAAATCAGCCACCAATGGTAACCAATCAAGACATTCATTTTAAAGATAAGCAGTCTACTAAAAATCATTACACATATGAGGATTAACAGTAACCACAAAGATTAATAATATACTCTCTGCTCTTGGGGCGCCTGGGTGGCGCAGTCGGTCAAGCGTCCGACTTCAGCCAGGTCACGATCTCGCGGTCCGTGGGTTCGAGCCCCGCGTCGGGCTCTGGGCTGATGGCTCGGAGCCTGGAGCCTGTTTCCGATTCTGTGTCTCCCTCTCTCTCTGCCCCTCCCCCGTTCATGCTCTGTCTCTCTCTGTCCCAAAAATAAATAAAAAACGTTGAAAAAAAAATTTAAAAAAAATATACCCTCTGCTCTCAAGCACCGAGCCAGGAGCATGGTAACTTGATCTGAAACGGTCATGAATAGCTGAGAAATGGGGAGAGGGGTTGCAGATGAACATCAATATTGTGGTACATTGCTGCACGCATGCAACGAAAGTACTATGCATCAGTAAAAATAAACAAACTAGAATTACATGATGAATCACACAAATAACGCAGATGAAAAAAAGTTGAGGAATACATATAGTAGTATATTATTTATACAAGGTTTAAAAGTACATAAATAACATATAGTATATATTGAGAGAGAGAGGGAGAGAGAGAACTTAGGAATGAACATATAATGAAATAAAAGTGTCAAGAACTACATGGGGAAGATAAGAAAGGAGGAGGAGGAGGCAACAGCCAGTCCTGTTCTACAGAGGATGAGCATCGAATATGTCATTCTTAACATAAAGAGAGAATGCACCCTTATCATGGTTTAGCCTTCTGAAACAATAGGGAAAGTAAAATGGCCAAGATACTTTCATTTGAACCATCACATGTCTCCTTAGAATAGAATTATGTTCTAAGTCGGAAATTTAGGTCTGATCCTAACTCGTAAGAAATGTGGAGTCACTGAAGGACTTTAAGAGGAGTAACACAATCTAAATATTTTTTTAATGTTTATTTCTGAGAAAGAGAGACCGCATGAGAGATGGGAGGACAGAGGATCCCAAGCAGGCTCTGTGCTGACAGCAGTGAGCCCAATGTGAGGCTCAAACTCACGAACCATGAGATCATGACCTGCACTGAAATCAAGACTCAGATGCTTAACTGACTGAGCCACCCAGGCATCCCCTAAATTTCTTTTTAATCGATTACACTGGCAGTAATCACGGGAGCTGGATAGGACGGGACAAGAATGGAGACCCGGTCCTGAGAGGATGTTACAAAGACATCCTTCTCCAGAAGAGAGATGGTACGAGCTTGATCACAGATAAAAGCAACAGACACAGGGCAAAGGGATACTGCTACTACAGTTGGTGATCAAGAAAGGAAAGGTGATATCAGATGACTTGGAGATTTCTGGTTTAGAGGATCTGGGTAGAAGCGGGCACCAGTCATCAAGAGAATGCCTGCAGAAGGAAGAGTCATTGTGTAGGGTAAGATGATTTCAGTTTTATATTTTCAGAAAAGGACAGATAGAAAAAAAATAGAAAATAACACAACAGAATGAGTGATTGACTGTAGATAAGGAAAACCTCTACTTTCATAAATAAAATGATTTTAATTAAACATAGAAAGGTCCATTCCAAAGCTGACTGCTCCCATTTCTGTGCTCTCTGCCAAGAAATTACAATAGATTTTCAAAACGCCCAGCTGCCTGACTGGTGAACAAATGACATCACCCAAACAACCGTCCTAACAATAGTACATTGGCACCCCTCATTGTGTGTATAAATTAAAAAGGTTTTCAGAGAAGCTACTTACTTCCTGAACACAGAAACTTTTGTGTCCGTTTCTCAGACTGGGTATATTCCCAAAAGCTAGCTCTGTAGTGTTTTAGACCTGAAAAAAACATTTGATCAACCACTTCTAAAAACCTGAAAGAAAGCCAAGTGTGACATTATATAAGAATAAACAGAAGAACTATTTATTCATTCTAGTAACAATTAATATTGACTTTGAGCAACAGTAGCTCTCACTAATGTACTGCTTATTTGTTTTCCAAATCGCCTTACCCTGCTTAGTATTGGTTCAAGGTTTTTGGTTAAATTACAGCATCCATACAAAATGTCCACTAGGCTCTGTGGAATGTCTTGTCTTTAAATTTAGCCTAGTATGACATGAAAACAATAGAAACTGATAAATAGGAAATGATAACACAGCATACCTTGAAGGCATTTTCCCCTTATTAATAGTTGTTTTATTTTCAGTACTTAGAATAATGAAAAAAGGCAAAAAGCCTACTCAGTAAATGTTAAACTAAATAAAGTTCAAAGAAGTAACATCCATAATTCAGTCAACAAAGTGACAAAAGACAAGGTGACTTGATAATGTAACCATCAAAGGCTTAAGCAGAGTCAAAATCCTCTTTGGGTACATTTCCTTTAGAATGTAATACTGCAGTTCTATAAAATTCTCCAGTAGACTAAAAAAAGTCTCATTTGCTCCTTAGGAATAACATGTGATGTTATCAGTTAGTTTTTGCATATATCACTCACTCTTGTGAATCCATTTGCCTCCTCCCATTCCCTCACCCTGCAAAGAACAGTACCAAATCTAAGACAGCTGAACCTCATATCCTCAAAACACCCAACCTATGCTTGACGACACAAAGACTTCTCTTGTTCTAAGCTACGGAGTTGGAACTGTGGTCCTTTGGACCTAGCTCTCCCTAACTTTCAGTAACCTAGATCACAAGGTGAAACAGAGGGAGTGGGGGAAATGGAGAATTTCTAAAATATCCAGTTCTCTGTTCTCTGCCAGAAAATGCACAATAGATATCAAAATGTGCAGCTGCTTAGCTGGTGACCAAATGACATCACCCGAATGTCATCTGATACCAACATTTATAGTTTTAAATGTCCAAAACTTAACTCTTTAACTTCCACTGAAAACCTGGCACTCCTCTTATGTTCCTTATCTTGACAGAGGACCTCACTATAGCCAAACAGAGACAGATAAATTAGAATCATGTTTTACTCTTCCTCTGACCTTATTTGATACTGATTCAATGCACACCTTGTTGCCAATTTTAGGGTATGATTATTTTTACTGTTTATATTTTTATCTATTTCTAAAACAAGTTTTAAATCTTAAATATATAAAATTCATTGGGTTTTTAAACAAGCCTCCTATGTCATCCATATCGGTTAATAAGTTAACACATGTTGAAAGACTACCAGCTGCCTGCCTGATAGCCATTCACTCGTTCTTCCTTACTAACAAAATATTGACTGGGTTATTAAGGTGGCATTGTACCAACCTATATAACCACATTTCCCAGACTTCCTTACAAGTGTACATGGCCATATGACCAAGTTCCAGCCAATGAGATATAAGTGGGAGTTATTAAACAGGAACGTAGACAACTGGTGGACACTCATTTTATTTGCTTTTTTTTTCTTCCATCCTGGAATGTAAATGCAATTGTAGGAGCTGCAGCAATTCAAAGAAAATTGGTTTTGTCATGGAAATGCTTTATCAGTCTTGGACTGACTATGTCCAGAGAAAATAAACCTCCATCTTGTTAAGCTATTGTTATTTTACGTTTCTGTTACCACCGTCTAAATGAACCTTGTATTGGACATGCTATTCCAGTAGAATTATTATTTTGGTTTCTGAACAAGATATAGCAGCCTAAATGCAAAGTCACTAGCACACTGCCCTTGGACATTTATCATTTGCCACAGACTACACTTACCCATTTTCTGTGAACAGTAATCTGAATTTCCTCTGATAAAGCACGACTCCGCCTTGATCTATGTGCTTTGAATGGGGTGGATGCTGATCTCAGTCCCAACACTGGGCAAATGACTTACATCTAAAATTACTGAATCCCGGGGCGCCTGGGTGGCGCAGTCGGTTAAGCGTCCGACTTCAGCCAGGTCACGATCTCGCGGTCCGTGAGTTCGAGCCCCGCGTCAGGCTCCGGGCTGATGGCTCGGAGCCTGGAGCCTGTTTCCGATTCTGTGTCTCCCTCTCACTCTGCCCCTCCCCCGTTCATGCTCTGTCTCTCTCTGTCCCAAAAATAAATAAACATTGAAAAAAAAATTAAAAATAAAATAAAATAAAATTACTGAATCCCATCTCCTTGACCATGGGATTGGTTCAGAGATGAACACAGGATCCAACTAAGACCAGCAAGACTCAAGCCAAGAACTCATTTTCAGATTCTTAAAGAATATAGGTTCTCTCTTGAGCTGGATTTGAATCTGAGAACATACGTACTTGCACTGGTGGTCCCCATCTCACCCCTACACAGAACCTGAGGATGAAGTTATATAAAGGAGGCAGAAAGATAGATAACACATTCCTGAACTTTTCAGTCATATAAACTAACAAATTTCTTTTTTGCTTAAACCAGGTGCCTAACCAATACAAATATTAATGAACTTAGGTTCCATTTTTGTTTTTTAAATAAAGAGAATTACTTCAAAATATCCTTGCATAAAATGCCACAATTCAAGTGAAATAAGAGGAGGCTACATTGTATGTTTCCTCTGTGAGACAATTGGCTCCCAGGCAGCAGCTTTAAAAATGTCTTTGAATTTACATATTCTTCAATCTCAGACACAGAGCCTGAAGTTACCACATCAGAGGGATACAATTTGTTGGGAGGTTTTGAACTTTAAGTAAGAAATTTTCAATTTTATTAACTTCTGGTGTCATGTATATTTGTCATAGTTTTCAGACCCCTGTAAATTAAATTAAAGCCCAGTAAAATTATGCCATGGTCTGAGACTCATGCAGTCAAAGTTTAGAAAATCAATACAGGAAAAGGAAAATGTACAGGCTGAGTTCATATAATGCGCTGCATACCTCCATCAGCTAAAATAAGATGTGTATAACCGTTAGACCCAAGGAGGAAAAGAATAACTAGGCTATTTTGTTTCTAGATCACTAAGCTAGGTGCAAATTGATTTATAAAATCAATCTTTGGAAAGAAATAAAATACTAGTAGCCTTTATGACAGGCCCACTATGAAGAAAAATAATTAAATTTAACTATATTTTAATAAACTTGGCCTATTTTAAAGTAAGAATCTTTCAAGGCACCTGGCTGGCTCAAAAAAGCATGAGACTATTGATCTCAGGGGTGTGAGTTCGAGCCCCAAGTTGGGTGTAGAGAATACTAAAAACAAAACAAAACAAAAAAAAACTTAAAAAAAAAAAGTAAGACTCTTTACCAAAAGTCATTCCAGGCATTTAAAAACACTGTATCTATCTGGCACCATGATCTTTGATGAGAAACTAGTCCTTTTATGGAAATTCAAAGGAAAAGAACTATTTTGGTCTTTTATTCTAGCAAACACTAATGGAATGCAGAAATGGTGCCTGAAATTAACCAGAACACAGTGACATAATATCCACAGATGCTATACTCTCAAATAGTACAAACTTGTCTAATTGTTCTTTCTTAGCCTCAACTTCTCCTTCTTACATGGAGTAAGTGAATACTATAAAGGTGTATCACCAATCTGTTTAAAAGTTTACTTATCCCTTCATTATTTCATTACATTTCTAATTCAGGCAATAAACATTTTTTAATACCATCATTTTAGTAGGTGCTCTAGTGAGAAAAAACGTGCCTGGCCTTCAATACATACATTTGCTTTTAGAGAAATTACTTAGCAAATTCCAAACCAATCAAAAGACAAGAAGTCATCGAAAACCTATATGACATACAATAATACCAACATAAATACACTCAAGAATGAAAGTTGACCCTAACTAAGTATCTGTAAAATTATGCATGTAACCATATATCCAAAACATTCATCTCAGTATTATAAGTTAAGGATTATACTAAATCAACAAAGCTGATTTTCAGTTGTGCCTCATAGGCACATGGGTATACTATTTTTTAATCTTACCTAGTATTCAAAATTATCCATATATAAGCCTGTCTAGAAAAAAATGTGCATTCTCTACAGCAATTTTATAATTATTGTACTGCAGAATTATCATCTATTTCTGTTTTGAACTGGCTTTGATGACTATGTTACATTGTTGGAACTTATACCAACAGATTATTTTCTTTTAATTTCATTTATATTTTCCCAATCTATTAAACAGTTTTCATTAAAAATATAAAAAAAGATGAATTTACAATAGCAATATATACTTGACATGCAATTTTAAATACTATCTCTACCTACATTATTTTCCTCTGCTGTTATTTGATTCACTTGAAGGTCTTCTTTGAACAACTACAATATAAGCTTCTTGTGTAGTGTATATATTCTGCACTCTCAATAGCACTTCACATCTTCAAAATGTGGGTTGGCCTCATCCAATCAATGGAGGGCCTTCAGAGTAAGCAGACTGAAGTCCCCCAAGAAGGGAAAGTCAGCCTCGGACTGCCTTTGGACTTGAGCTGCAACGTCAACTCTTCCCTAGAAGAGCTTGCCAAACTACCCTGCAGAGTTTGAACTTGTCAGCCTCCACAGTCACATAACCCAATTCATACTCATTCATTCTTTCTTTCCCTCTCCCCACTTCCATCCCTCTCAACCTCTCTTCATATATATATTATTGGTTCTGCTTCTCCAGAGAACCCTGACTACTACATTCATTATTCCATAGGATCAGCTACATTTCATGAGACTAAAAATCCATTTGAAGATACTCCTTCAGACAAGAACTTTCTGGAAGAAAATACAGACCAACTTAAAGTTAGCAGATTATCATACAGAGAATGAATGGGACACTGTATAAAGAACAAACTATGGGACCTATGTCTAGAACAGAAGTGAGGAAGTGAGTAGATAACACAGAGTACTCCATAATTACAACCATATTTCTCTGATTCTAAACCATACTGTTTTTTTTAACACTTAACAACATCTAAAATTGTGATGATCTTACAAGGTGGCAATCCTGACACAATTATCATATGCCTGCACATACACATCAAAATCTGCAGAATCCATGTCAGAAGTGGAGAGAAAACCCCAAACATAATAATGGAACACTCTTTTTTTTTTTTTTTTTTTATGAAATTTATTGACAAATTGGTTTCCATACAACACCCAGTGCTCATCCCAAAAGGTGCCCTCCTCAATACCCATCACCCACCCTCCCCTCCCTCCCACCCCCCATCAACCCTCAGTTTGTTCTCAGTTTTTAACAGTCTCTTATGCTTTGGCTCTCTCCCACTCTTTTAAGAAATGTTGCATTGCCCTTTAAAAAAAGGTGGGGTGCCTGGGTGGCTCAGTCAGTTAAGCATCCGACTCTTGATTTTCAGCTCATGTCATGATCCCACGGTTCATGAGTTTGAGCCCTATGTCAGGCTCCATGCTGACATGTGATTCTGCTTGTGATTCTCCCTCCCCCCACCTGACCCTCCCCCACTCCTTCTCCCTCCATCTCTCTCTCTTAAAAAGAAAAAAAAAGAAAAGGAAAAGGAAAAGAAAAAAAAGAAATGTTGCATCACCAACTCTTCATGACACAGAGGATGAGGTTGTTCAGAAAAACATGGACAGTGAATAAAGAAGAGATTCAAGTGTTTGTCTTTGAAAATGAAGTTTAAGGAATACCTTGATCAATTTATTTTACTTATATTTTCCTTTTTTGTACGCATAAAGTAACGAATGATATTTTTAAAATTACCTTTCAAAGGCTCTTCCAACATGCATAAAGTTATACTAAGTAAGCATTGTTCCATAATTGAAATTGCAGAGGGTTTTTTTCCCAAGTAAATAAAACAACGTGTCTTACAACGAACATGGTCTTAACTGTGATGAAAAATAATGGTATATTGGCCAAAAGATTTTGTACTGTATAAAACTAATGACAACTGCAACAACGTTTCAGGCCTTTACTATATGCCAGCAGTTCTAAAATTAAATATGCACCAGAATCTCCTGGAGAGTCTGAATAAGATTGCTAGGCCCCAATCTGGTTCAAGGCAGCCCAACTCATAGAAGACCTCACTCTCCAGCAGGACTGAGAATCTTCATGTACTCTCTGAACTGGGCACGATTGCCTCAGGGGCAAAGAGTTAAGCCTGCAGAGAAAGGACAACAGTACCTGCTCCTGCACAGGGCAAGGGGAAGTAATGAGTAAGTGATCCATGTCCAAATCCAATTCTGACACCAACAACCTGTGTGGTAACTACATAAGGCACTGATATTTCCAGTTATTAATCTGAACAAAGAGAAAATGAAATTAAGAGCCCTTAGCTCTAAAATTCTAAAATCTTTGGCCTCAAAAAAATGAAAGAAAAGAAAAGAAGAAAAGAAAAAGAATAAAGAAGGATAATTTAGGGCATTTGTGATCTGGATAGGTTTACTACTCAGGCCTTGCTCCCAATAGAACTTCCAACATTCCCATTAAAATTGGACCCTGAATGCGAAACTTCCTATTTTGGGGTGGGGTGAGGAGTTCAGCAATTCTCCTCTCCCACAACAATGATAAAACTGCACAGAATTGTCAGAAAACCTCTTCAGGACCCTGCAAAATGTCCAACGGCATACAAGAAAGTTTTATTCAACAAAAACTACTGATACTCAACTCTGGGTAAGAGCGGTGGAAGTGGCATTTGCGCCTGGAGCTGTCCCCATACACCACCACCCTCCACGCCCATCAGTGCAGCAGTTTCACCAGGGCTGAGAAGAGCATGAAAGGCACCAGTTCTGATGCATAGGGAACTGACCTGATTTGGAGCAAAGTGGGGGAAAGCACCATGCCCACAGGTATTGTCAAAAAGAACGGCAAGCTCCATGGCAAATAATCAGAGACGACCAATATTACAGCTGTCGTGGTTGCGACCCTGCCTAACATTACTGGGCCAGAAAAATACTAGAATCATGAGTACCTACCCTCCATCGCACCTAATCCCCAAATAAAGTTGCCTGCCCTTTCTTCTCTGCCCTCCTTACTCATCTCACCCACCCACTAAGAGGATAAGAATTTTAATATGAGATCCAAAGGCAAACAGATTATATCTGAATTCATGTTTTCCATGAAGACATTACTCACTTTGGCTATGCGGAAGCCAATTTTATCTACTAAGAAGTAGAACTAACAACGGGGTTCTAGTTAGGGGAGACTGTGAAGCAGCTGCGTTCCAAGAAGAGGTTTACAAACACTAATAGAAGTCAACTAGGATACTGGCCTAGAAAATTATCATTTCTTTGGCCTCTTGTGACACTGAGGCTAGGGAACAGAGGTATTTTTCTCAACTCAGGCTTTCTCATGATTACCCCCCAACCCCCCCAGAAGTCCCAGCTGATGCTGTCAAAGAAAAACAAGAACACTGACTCCATAATCTCAGTCTGTAACACTGTCAAATGGAAATTTCCTTCACCCAAAGAGACAGTAAGCTGTAGTGAGAAATATTAATAATGAACTTTAAAGTTGTATAGTTAATTATAATAATTATACTTTATTTTTATATAATTTATCCTTCTTACTGACAAGAGTGAGTTAAAGATAAGCAGATGTTTATTTTAATAAGGAATCTATATTCTCAGAGCACCTGGGTTGCTCAGTCAGTTAAGTGTCCCACTCTTGATTTCGGCTAAGGTCATGATCTCACAATGGTGAGGTTGAACCCCCCCACCCTGCATTGGGCTCCTTGTTGGGCATGGACCCTGCTTAAGATTCTCTCTCTCTCTCCCTCTATGCCTCCTCTACTTGTGCACACGTGTGCTCTCTCTTTCAAAAAAAAAATCAACAAAAAGTAAAAAAATCTATATTCTCAAAATAAGAATATTCTTATCCACATAATGCAAAATAAGAAAAACTTACACAAAAGCGTACTTTTCCCTTGAATACAGAAACACCTTCTGAGCATTGTAGACACTCCATAAATAAATACGTCTTGAATTAAATTCATAACTTTAAATAATTATTGCAAAAAATTTCTATTCAATTTTATTGTTTACAATTATGACCTAAAAGTAAACATGGATATTCTTAGAAATTTATCAAAAACATCCATTTAATCATACTCAGTGTCAGTACTTTCCTGGTTACATTACTCAGGTTTACTGTCAGTAAAATGACCATGAGGTAATAAAGTAATCTGGTATATAAAATATTTAGGTTTCTAGCAAGGATGCAAATACACTAGAACAAGCTAGTCATGACAGACACTGGTTAAATTTCACAATTTACTCTCTAGGTAATACTGACTCCAATCAATGTTATTGATTTTTATATCAATAAATTTGAGGTGCTATTTACAAGTAATAGCTCAGATAATACAAAATTAAACATATCACTTTTGTGGACATAAATTATCACATTAAGAACAACCAATTGACTTTAGTACTGTTAACATTAGAAAACTTAGCAAAATAAATTAAAATCCCAACAACTGAAATCAAACTCAAAACAGTAAGTTTACTTATTTTAAATAGCCTATAATTTTTTTCAGTCACTAAGCAAAGTACTCTAGAAAGCAACTAAAAAGCACAGCAAAAACCTGAAATATGTAATGCATTTATGCTCTTACTAATTCCACGTCTAGGAATCTATCCTAATAAAATCACCCAAAATATTGATGGATTGTTCAGGAATCCATAATTAATATGTTGAGGAATACTAGTGAACAGGGATGTATATCAAGACATTATTTATACCTGTAACTGAAACCAACCTAAATGTATCCAACAGAGAAATTTAGTAAACTATGATTTGGCCAACAATGGGTTATTACATGGTCACTAAAATTGACTATGATGAACTTTTACTCATGTGGCAGGCACATTATTTGAGAAAGAATATGGATGATTCACAATAACTTAAATAATGTCATTTACTTTATCATGCATGAATGATACAATTGTAGAAGATCCACTTTAGTTTACTAAACCTAAACAAATAAACCTCAACTGGGATATTATATTCACCATCTATCTACCTTCCATGTCACATCACATCACATTTGTTTTATGAAAGTTCAGGATATTTTAAAGCAAAGGTATGGAAATTATCAATCAGGAATCCAATGCCAAGATGAATTTTTCTAAATAATAATAAAAACCTTTAAAAAAAATCTATAAAATTGACTAATTCCAAAAGAGACTGATTCCTAAGTAGTACACAAGCATTGTGAGTGTGGATTACAATATTTTACATTTATTTTGGTACTTGGAATATTTGCTAAACTACCTCTGAAGTTAACACCTCTGGAGTAAATAAAAATGTAAACTAACTGACCCCAGATCCCAGGAATTCAAGCCAAGACTCATCATCAAGTAAAAATAGCTAGCAGTGAAGTTACAGTACAGGTTATATTTGTTTGAAGTGCTATTCACACCCCAAATCAGAGAAAATTAGGAACATGTAGTACATACTGAATTCATTAAATTTTTTTTTTCCTTTTAGAGACAAATCAAAAGAAGGTAAAATCCTAGGACTCTTCTCCTAATCAAAGCAGGAGCATTGTGTTTTTTAAGTACTGATTTCAGTTTGGCCATGTCAGGTTTGAGGTCATCAACAGCATGTCCACAACACAGAAACTCCAGGACACAGTCAGAAATTAAAATAATTGCTAATCAAAGTAATAATGATAATAATAATGACATGTAGTTCTTCCCTTTCCTGCCTTTTATGGTGGGTATTATCCAAAAAATCTGTCTCAGTTTTGAGTTCCCCGGAAACACACTCTGGAATGAGGATTACATAAAAGTAGTTTATTTAGAGAAGTGAAGGAAATACTGATGGAGCAGAGAAATGAGACAGGGAAAGGAAGGCAGCCAATAAAGGTTGTGTTACAAAGCCAGCTACATTGTGGGTGGCTGGAGTGTAATCCCCTAGGGAACTCTGAGAAGCAGGGTAAAATACAACCATTTCAAAGTTAACCCAATCATTTGTTGAGGGCTGCTATAGGGGTAGAGTGGGTATTAATTTCTTGGTACTTCCAGTCCTCCTGGGGGAGTGAGAGTGAGAGTTGGGGGAAGGCAGCCTGTACAGGCAAGGGGCCCCTAGTCCCATGGCTTCTAGAAAAGTCCTCAAAAGCCCTAGGAAAAGAAATGTAGATATTGGCAGACAACTGGAAGTAGGAAGAGCATAATGAAGTGGTTAGGTGCCAGGGATATGGGCAAGGCACTGAGAGCTTCTACTCAAACAACTATCCCTAAATTACATTATTTGTGCCCAAGACTTCAATTATCACTTACTTGAGGATGGATCCACACATGCCCTTTCAATTCAACCAATAGATCATCTACTATGGCCCACCTATCATATAAAAACAAGTTAAAATATTAGCACTGGTTCTCAGCAAGGTCTGGGATCCAGTTTTATGTGGAGGATTTAAGAATGACAATCTGGTTTTGGTGGGTGGTACTAGGAGATTTGGTAGTGCACAGCAAGTATACTTTAATTGTTTATATTGTTTATTTGCATAGCAGGTATTCTACATTTACTTAGATTGGGTGTCTGTGGTGTGCGTGTGTGTGTGTGTGTGTGTGCGCGCGCGCGTGCATGTGTTTGATGGAGTTGATGGAGAATGGTCACATGCGGTTCACACCCACAGGATACCTCTCAGTGGCCCACAGCTGGAACCTTAATTGGCTGTCAACTCTACTGCATTCCCTGGAGAGTGCCACACTCTTGGCTCTGTACCCCATCCCTGAATGCATCTTGTGGACCCTACAGTTTTACAGCCCACTCAGTCCTATCTTCTAGCTCTTCTAGTTCTAAGGTTTTGATGCCTCTGCCCCTCCAGTAAGAAACTTCCCATTCTAGTCCCCTGCAAAACCCATCAACAGTCCTAGACATCCTAAAATTAGAAGGTAAGAGAAAGACAAAAGAAGAGATGGGATGAATGGATTTAGACCAGTTAGACCTCTAGTTCCTAACTCTCCATAGAACTCCAGATCCTATTGTCAAAGCTCTTCCCTCAGACATTTCATACTTACTGTCATTTTCTATCTCAAAATGAAAACAATTCCAACAAGGGCATTTGTCTACCAAAAGACCTAGACGAGAATGTTCACAGCAGCTTTAGTAATAATAGCCTAATACCAGAAACAAGCCAAATATCAATGTAAAAGGAATACATAAATCATGGTATATTTATATGATGGAACTGCACAATACAAAAGAATTAACTACAGCTAATCACAACACGAATTTAACACAGCATAATGATGAGTGAAGAAAGCCAGGTACAAAAGAGTGTGCCCATATATTCTGTATGATTTCATTTACATGAGGTTCAAAAATGGGAAAAACTAAAACTGGACCACTTTCTTATACCATACACAAAAATAAATTCAAAATGGAATAAAGACCTAAATGTGAGACCTGAAACCATAATAATCCTAGAAGAGGGGTGCCTGGGTAGCTCAGTCGGTTGAGTGTCTGACTTCAGCTCAGGTCATGATCTCACAGTCCATGAGTTTGAGCCCCGCATCGGGCTCTGGGCTGACAGCTCAGAGCCTGGAGCCTGCTTCGGATTCTGTGTCTCCTTCTCTCTCTGTCCCTCTCCTGCTCATGCTCTGTCTCAAAAATAAATAAAAACATTTAAAATTTTTCAAAAAAAAATCCTAGAAGAGAACACAGGCAGTGATTTCTCTCACACTGGCCATAGCAATACTTTTCTAGATATGTCTCCTGAGCCAAGGGAAATAAAAGCAAAAATAAACTATTGAGACTACATCAAAATAAAAAGCTTCTGCACAGCAAAGGAAACAATCAACAAAACTAAAAGGCCACTTACAGAATGGGAAAAGATATTTGCAAATGATAAAGGGTTAGCATCCAAAGTATATGAAGAACTTATACAAACCAATACCCCAAAAACAAATAATCCAATTTAAAAATGGGCAGAAGACATGAACAGACATTTCTCCACAGAAGACATCCAGATGGTCAACACACACATGAAAAGATGTTCAATATCACTTATTATCAGGGAAATGCAAATTAAAACTACAATGAGATATCACCTCATACCTGTCAGAATGGAAAAAACAAAACAAAACAAAACAAGAAACAATAAGTGTAAGTGAGGATGTGGAGAAAAAGGAACTGTTTTGAACTGTTGGTGGGAATGCAAACTGATGCAGCCACTGGGGAAAACAGTATGAAGTTTCCTCAAAAAGTTAAAAATAGGGGCACCTGGGCAGCTCAGCTGGTTAAGCATCAGGCTCTTGATTTCAGCTCAGGTCATGATCTCATGGTTGGTGGGATCAAGCCCCACATTGAGCTCTGCGCTGACAGTGCGGAGTTTGCTTGGGATTCTCTCTCTCTGCCCCTCCCCCACTCATGTTCACGCTCTGTCGCTCTCTCTCTCAAACATTTTTTAAAAGTTAAAAATAGGGGCGCCTGGGTGGCGCAGTCGGTTAAGCGTCCGACTTCAGCCAGGTCACGATCTCGCGGTCCGTGAGTTCGAGCCCTGCGTCAGGCTCTGGGCTGATGGCTCGGAGCCTGGAGCCTGTTTCCGATTCTGTGTCTCCCTCTCTCTCTGCCCCTCCCCCGTTCATGCTCTGTCTCTCTCTGTCCCAAAAATAAATAATAAAAAACGTTGAAAAAAAAAATTAAAAAAAAAAAAAGTTAAAAATAGAACTACCCTACAATCCAGTAATTTCACTACTGGGTATTTATCCAAAAAACACAAAAACACTAATTCAAAGGGATACATGCACCCCTATGTTTATTGTAGCATTATTTACAATAACCAAGTTATGGAAGCAGCCCAAGTATCCATCAATAGATGAATGGATAAAAAAGATGTGGGGTGTGTGTGTGTGTGTGTGTGTGTGTGTGTGTGTGTGTGTATAATGGGTGGAATGTTATTCAGCCATAAAAAAGAATGAAATATTACCATTTGCAGCAACACAGATGGAGCCAGGCAGTATAACAATACGTGAATAAGCCAGCCAAAGAGAGACAAATATCATATGATTTCACCTATATGTGGAATGTAAGAAACAAAATAAATGAGCAAAGGGAAAAAAGAGAAAGAGATAAGCTAAGAAACAGACTCAACTATAGAGAACAAACTGATGGTTACCAAAAGGCAGGGGGCTGGAAGGATGGGTGAAATAGGTAATGGGGATTAAGGAATGCACCTGTCATGATGAGTACTGGGTGATGTACAGAATTGTTAAATCACTGTATTATGCACTTGAGACTAATATAACACTGTATGTTAACATACTGGAATTAAAGGGAAAAAAAGAACAGTAAAAACTAAGTCTAAAGTGATAGAAATCAGAATAAAGGCCAAGTCTAGGCAGGATTCGGGATCACTGATTGAGAACAGTCATGAGGGAACATTCTGGGATGCTAGAAATGTTCCATATCTTGACCTGGGTGATGTTTACTAAATGTATACATGCTTAAAATTCCATCAAGCTGTACCCTTAGGATCTGCGAAGTTTATATATGTTACATACATTTTTGTGTGTCTGTGACCTCAAGTTTTAGAAAGGTAGTAATACATAATCATCAGAAATTGGAGGATGAAGAGATTCCAGGGTCACAGAATTCAAAGGAGAACAAGGCTTGCAAAAAGATACAGTATAGGCAACCATATGAGTACTACAGAAGGAAAGATCCAAAAAGAAAAAGGTCAAGAAGTAGTCATTTATTAGGAAAGTGGAGGTCATGACTATTTTGAGGATAGCAACAGAAAAAGTCAGATTACCATGGGTTTACTAGACAGGAGGAGGAGATGACCTTCAAAAAGTAGTAACGGGGAAAAAAAGATGGTGTGTAGTTTAACAGAAAGAAGGTCTACAGGTAAGTTTTAGGTTTTCTTGGTTTTTGGTTTTTGTTTTAGTGGGGAGAAAAAAACTCAAATATGTTTGAGAGCCAGTGAGTTAAAAATAATTTCCTAGACATGAGTTTCAGGTTAGTTCACCAAAAAGGCAATCTGCATGCAATTTTGAAGGCAGAAGTAAAGCAACAGCCACTATGCTCTAAAAGTCAGTGTAAGGCACCACGCACTGCCGGAGCTTGTGCGTGTCGACACCGACGTGCTTGCTCCCCTTGTGGACGGAGGAAAGCATCTGAGCCTGCAGCTCCTCCAGCTCCTGCCGGATCTTCTTCAGTTTCCTGAATCCTGGCACACCTAGCCTCCTGCGCCAGGCACATGTGAGGCTCCATATCAAAGAACACCAGCTCTTCCTGGAGATCACCCCCACCGTCAAGACTGGAGGGGGCAGGAATCAGCGACAGGCTCTAGTCTGTGCTTATGGGCTCCAATTTATCCTAGTGGGTTCTAGTTCACGTCCAGTTGTTCTTTCTGATTGCCAGCTCTGCTGACCTACCACCGGATACAAGATACAAGCCCTCTGTAAACTTCCTATCTCTATCATAAATGTCTTATTCCATATCCCTTTTAGTGATTCTGCTTCCCTGATGGGAGGAACCCTTAACAGATACAAGTGCCTACCAGCCTGCCTATCTTTCCAGCCTGATTCTCAGCCACTCTCAGTGTCGCAACCACCCACTGCATATTCCCACTACATAGACTTTATACATGCTATTCTTTTTGACAGGACTCCACCCCCATCTGTTCCTGGCCTTTGCCTCGTGACAGCCCAACTTCCCTGACGTTATTCTCACAGCATTAGGTACCTTTCCTTCACAGCACCTATTGTAGTAATTATACATTATTTTTCAAGTTTATTTATTTGAGAGAGACAGAGAAAGCGGGGAAGGGGCAGAGAGAGAGAGAGAATCCCAAACAGGCTCTGCACTGTCAGCGCGGAGCCCAACGCAGGGCTTAACACGGGGCTCGAACTCACAAGCCGTGAGGTCATGACCTGAGCTGACATCAAGAGTCAGACACTTACCCGACTGAGCCACCCAGGCACCCCAATTATACATTATTTTTAATTAATCTAATCGGCCTATAAACTTGCAAAGAACAGGGGTTTTGTTTGACTCTGCTCACAGGTGTATTCCAAGAACCTAAAAAAGCACCTGGGACAAGGTAAACTCTCAGTAAATATTTGTTGAATAAGTGAATGAAGCTCTGTGCCAAGCACTATGCTAAATACATTATGTAGGTCACCCTTGTATAATTACATGATACAAACACACATTGAGACTAGTACTATTATCATTCCCATTTTGCATATGAATAGAGAAGTTACATTGCCACAAGTGGTAAGACTCCTGTCCTTCCATTTATGTGCAGAGAACAGTTTTACTCAGGCATTCACACTCTTAATGCCTTTGCCCTTCACAACACCATAAGACTGGTTTAATAGGATTGTTTATTTTTTCATTTGACAAATGAAGAAACTGATATTTAAGAAGTTAGTTAACTTGCTTAAGGCCATGCAAAATACCAGTTACAACTAGAACACAGATCCAGCACGAAGTTCATTGCTTTTTTAACATTTTTTTTAATGTTTAATTATTTTTGAGTGAGAGAGAGAGAGAGAGAGAGAGAGAGAGAGAGACATAGTGCAAGTGGGGGAAGAGCACAGAGAGAGGGAGACACAGGACGTGAAGCAGTCTCCAGGCTCCAAGCTGTGAGCACAGAGCCAGACACGGGGCTCAAACTCACGAACCTGGATATCACAACCTGAGCCAAAGTCTGACGCCCAACTGAGCCACCAAGGCACCCCTCATTGCTTTTTTAAAACCTTGATCCCTCTACTTCCCTGCAACCAGGCCCCAAATTTATCCCTCTACTGCTATCCACATTCAGATTCACCAAATCTCTCCTTTCATGATGGACTTGCACAGTAAACTCTCAATCAGCACTACCTTCATTTTAGAAATCAATAAAGTTAAGGACAGACACGGCAGAGCACCTTAAACAACACATAGTTGTATGCTAATGGCCAACAAAGCCATGGTTTATTTTTTATTAGCATCATTTTAACACATCTCAAGCTTGTAATAAAAGGGAACGGGGGAATATGGATGCAGTTAATTTTTCCGAAAGGGAAATGAAGGAAGGAAGAAGAAAGAGAAAGAGTAAGGGAGGAAAGAGGAAAGAAGGTGGGAGGGAAGGGTAGAAAGTTAAATTTTTCTTCCTAGCAAAATCAAGCCAGCTTTTTCAGCCACATAGGAAATATGATTTCATTACCCTCTACAAAACATGCTTAGTCATTAATCCTAAGTAAATCTCATGGCCTCTGACATAAAACCTATCTGTGTGACACATTCTATATTTCAATTTTCAATCACAAGAGGTTCTTATAGTTCCACAATGTCAGAGGAGATAATTTGAGAATGATGACAGCAGAATAAGACGACAAGGCGGATAATCCCATTGACGACACATGCCAGTCTTCATAAAATTCAACTCCATGGTTTAGATACTTCTCACAAACTCTAGAATCCAATCCAAGGGAATTATCCCTAGCATGGTTCTTATCATATTGGAATGCTCTGGAAGAAAATAATCCTTCATTCAAAACCTACACTCAGAAAATGTTCCTCCATTCTCTAATATTTTACCTCCAAACTGTTCTATTGCTTTTGAGTGAATTTAATCTTGTGTCTTACAAAGGCTAACAAAAGCATAGGATTAAACATTTCTTTAGGGCTTAAAATTCTTTAATTTTCTTAATATCCTTAATAGCAAAGTTTTTTAAGCTAAATTATCTGTAAAACCTCAAAAACCTAATTTCTCCTTCTACATACAATCAGACACTTCAACTTTAAATATCTAATTTCAACTTTGAATATACAATGCCTGTTGATTTTTTAAGCATCTCATTTTTAGGTGCACTAACAAGCAGAAATACAAATGTTTATTCTCAGTCACAAAACTTAAAGTTCTCATTTGGTTGTTTGTTTTTATTTATTTTGAGAGAGAGAGAAAGCACAAGTTGGAAAGGGTCAGAGAGAGAGAACAGAGAGAGAATCCCAAGCAAGGCTCTGCACTGCCAGCACAGACCCCAAGGGGCTCAAACTCAGGAGCTATGAGATCATGACCTAAGCCGAAGTCAGAGGCTCAATCAACTGAGCCACCCAGACGCTCCAAAACTTAGGTCCTTAACTTCCTTTGCAAATATCTGATTCTACCATAGCACATTTTTGCATTATGCATTTTTGTAAGTCACTAGCACTAGACAATGAGTAACATGTACTAAATGCTTAATAAGCACCAGATACTATTCTAATAACATAACATCTATTAACTCATTTAAATGTAGAACTATAGGTATCCTACAAATGATTTAATAATAGATTGAAAGAAAATACACAAAGGAAAAGGTAAAATAAGACTGCATTTCATCTAAGCAAAGCTGATGTAGCAATTTACAAATCTATTTACTGGACAGAGGAAATGGTTTGTTGTTGTTATCTGAAAATATACTAAATGTAAAGAACACATACATCCATGAAAAAAGAATGGTTTCTTTTTTTTTCCCCCTTGATTTTACAAATACAGTTTTTAAAAGAATGCCTTCTCAGCCACCATTATAGAAGCTGTTATTGAAAACCAGCTGGCTTAGTTGGGGGACCATGTGACCCTTGATCTCAGGGTTGTGAGTTTGAGCCCCACATTGGGTGTAGAGATTACTTAAAAAATAAAATCTTAAAAAAAAAAGCAAACTAAAGATTACAATAAGAACGAGTTAATTTTTATTTAGATGAAAAAATGAATAAGTTATATATTTGAAATAAATAATTAACATGTTCTTTTTAAAGCAGTTACTATAGAAAAATAATATTGTAAAATAAATAAGCTTTCTAAGACCAAAATCAAAACAAACAACAGAAAATTACTAAATATACCTACTTCATACAATGGAAAATATAGTTCTTGCTAATAAACACATAAAAAAATGTTCTTGTCATCATGACATTAAGCCTAACAGATTTGGGTGTCAAGTGTATAATAACATGGCAGAAGCATTTGTAGGTTAATACTCACTTCTTTGTACAATCTAGAAAATATATACCAGATACAATACACTATGTAATGTCAATATACTTCTGCTAAAATTAGGATTGTTACATATTTGAGGTATTATTTTTCTGTAACAAATTAATTTGTTCTATCTGCCCTGTAAATCACTCTGTAAAGTTTAAACTTTAATCTAAAATGATTTTAAAGTATTCAATCTATATTATTGAGGCTGTTCAATGAAAGCTAACTCCATAACTCATTGAAATAATTATGTGGGTAACTAAGCTCCTGATAAAAGTAGCCATTTCCTCTCTAATAAGCAGTGTTCTCCCTTTTTGTGTCAGCCATATGGTAATCTATTATTTGGCAGAACAGTAACAAAAACAAAACACAGTGTTTTCTACATGATATGAAATGTGTTTGTTAGCACATTGCCTAAAACATAGTAGGCACCACAAAAAAAGTTAGCTATTCATAATTGTTGATATTATTCACCAAGGAAACCAGACATGATCCAAATGCTTTCTGTGTTCCACACATTGCATTATATAGCCTTCACAGTGAGGCATTTCAACATAGGCTGCACCAGAGGAGTTTTAAAAAATATCAATGCCTGTAAAATATTCAGGAATAAACTGAGATGTGAAAGACCGAAAACTACAAAACGTTGAGGAAAGAAATTAAAGAAGACACAAACAAATGGAAAGAATCCCATGTTTATACACTGGAAGAATTAATACAGTTAAAATGTCCATACAACCCAAAATTATTTACAGATTCAGTGCAATCCCTATCAAAATCCCAAAGGCACCTTTTTTTCAGAAATAGAAAAATCAATCCTAAAATGCATATGAAATTATAAAGGACCCCAAAAAACCAAAACAATTTTGAGAAAGAACAAGAAACCTGAAGACACCACACCTCCTGACTTCAAAAGACATTACAAACTTAATAGTAATTAAAACAGTATGATATCGGCATAAAGATGGACATATAAACCAATGGAACAATAGAAAATCCGGAAACAAAGCCATGTAAATACAGCAAACTTATCTTTTTTTTTTTTTTTTAATTTTTTTTTTTCAACGTTTATTTATTTTTGGGACAGAGAGAGACAGAGCATGAACGGGGGAGGGGCAGAGAGAGAGGGAGACACAGAATCGGAAACAGGCTCCAGGCTCCGAGCCATCAGCCCAGAGCCTGACGCGGGGCTCGAACTCACGGACCGCGAGATCGTGACCTGGCTGAAGTCGGACGCTTAACCGACTGCGCCACCCAGGCGCCCCTACAGCAAACTTATCTTCAACAAGAGTTCCAAGAATAAACGATGGGAAGGGATAGTCTCTTCAACAAATAGTGTTGGAAAACTAGATAGCCACGTGTAAAAGAATGAAATTGGACGCTTATCTTACACAATACATTAAAAATCAACTCAAGATGGGTTAAAGACTTAAATGTAAGACCTGAAACTGTAAAATTCCTAAAAGAAAAAAGAGGGGAAATTCTTCATGACAGCGGTCTTGGCAATAATTTCTTGGATATGACACCAACAGCACAGGCAACCAAAGCAAAGATAGACAAGTGGGACTCCATCAAAGTAAAAAGCTTTTGCACAGCAAATGAAACAATCAAAAAAAAAAAGTGAAAAGACAACCTACTGGATGAGAGAAAATATTTTCAAACCATGTATCTAATAAGGGTTTATTATCCAAATATATAAGAAACTCCTTCAACTCAAAAGCAACAAACAAACAAACGATTTAAAAATGAGCAAAGGAGCTGAATAGGCATTTCTCCAAAGAATGTGCAAATGGCCAACAGGTATATGAAAAGTTGCTCAACATCACTAATTATCAGAGAAATGCAAATGAAAGCCACAAAGAAATATCATCTCACACCCATCAGAATGGCTACTATCAAAAAAAGAAAAACCAAAGGATAGCCAAAGTTGATGAGGATGAGAAGCTGGAATTCTTGCACGCTGTTAGGGGCATATAAAATGGTATAGCCACTGGGAAAAACAGTAGGCAGGTTCCTCAAAAAGTTAAAAAAAGAACTACCCCATGATCCAGCAATCCCACTTCTGGGTATTTATCTAAAATAATTTAAATCAGAGTTATATAACATTATACTATATGTTAATTAACTGGAATTAAAATATTAAAAATTAAAATAAATCAAGGTTACAAAGAGATACATGCACTCCCATGTTCATTGCAGCATGATTCACAATAGCCAAGATGTGGAAACAACCTATATGCCCATCAGTGGATGAGCAGACAAAAAGAACATGGTGCATACATACAATGGAATATTATTCAGCTTTAAAAAAGATAAAAATCCTGCCATATATGTCAATACGAATGAACTTTGAGGACATCATGTTACATGAAATAATCCAGTCACAGAAGTAAAAATATTGCACAGTACCATTTTTATGAAGTATCTAAAAAAGTCAGACAAGTAGAAACACAAAATAAAATGGTAGCTGCCAAGACCCGGAGGGAGGGTATTTGGAAAGCTGCTATTCAAAGAGCATTAAGTTTCAAAAGAGAAAAACAAATACTGATGCCTGGGTCCCAGCCCCAAACGTTCCAATTTAATTGGTTTAGGATGCAACCTGGGCATAGAAATTTGTTAAATCTCCCATGTGATTTAAATGTACAGCCAAATTTGACAACTGCTGTTATTACTGTTTATTTATTTTTGAGAGAGAGAGACACAGACTATGAGCAGGGGAAGGGCAGAGAGAGAGGGAGACACAGAATCTGAAGCAGGCTCCAGGCTCCGAGCTGTCAGCACAGAGCCCAATGCAGGGCTTGAACTCACAAACCACGAGATTATGACCTGAGCCAAAGTCGAACACTTAACCGATTGAGCCACCCAGGCACTCCAACTGCTGTTTAAAGAGATACGTTATTTCATTTAGTCCTTATGGATTACTTTACTAATTCCATTTTATAGAACAGAAAACGGAGACTCAGAGAGATACAGTCAGTAACTTGCCAAAGACTTGGAGAGAACTGTTCAACTCTCAAAACCTTTCTTTGCACAATACCATGTTGCCTTCTGAACTGCAAATATCCCAAAGCCATCAGTCTGTTTCTTACAATTCTCAAACTCTGCTGAGAAAAAAGTCAAATAGTTCCTTTGCAAATCTGCATATTGGTATTGAAAGGGCCTCCCATGAGGCCCTTCTGAGCTTTGGTATTTGTTTTTATTTTGCTTTCAAAAATGAACCTTGACCCACAGAGGCTCATGAAATCAATTTAGTGACATTCAGTAAGCAGTTTTTAAAAATTTTTTTAATGTTTATGTATTTTACAGGGAGAGAGAGAGAGAGAGAGAGAGAGAGAGAGAGAGAACAAAGCATGAGCAGGGGAGGGGCAGAGAGAGATGAAGACACAGAATCTGAAGCAGGCTCCAGACTCCAAGCTGTCAGCACAGAGCCCAACGTGGGACTTGAACTCATGAGCTGTCAGATCATGACCTGAGCTGAAGTCGGATGCTAAACCGACTGAGCCACGCAGGTGCCCCTCAGTAAGCATTTTTAAATGAAATAACAGAAGAGATAAAAATATAACAGTGCCAGATTGCACTGCATGCAATAGTATTAACTGTAAGTACTGAGTCTAGAAACTTTTATTTCTATCTGTGTGTGTGTGTGTGTGCGTGTGTGTATGCTATGGCAAGTAGTAAACGGTATTTCTTTTTTTTTTTTTTTTTTAATTTTTTTTTCAACGTTTATTTATTTTTGGGACAGAGAGAGACAGAGCATGAACGGGGGAGGGGCAGAGAGAGAGGGAGACACAGAATCGGAAACAGGCTCCAGGCTCTGAGCAGTCAGCACAGAGCCCGACGCGGGGCTCGAACTCACGGACCGCGAGATCGTGACCTGGCTGAAGTCGGACGCTTAACCGACTGCGCCACCCAGGCGCCCCAGTAAACGGTATTTCTTACCATGAGTTGCAGCCAAATATGTTTGAAAGTTATTGTAGGTAGGGATAAAATTACAGGATAAAAATACAACCCTGAAATAGTTATTCATTTTCTGATTTGCGTCCATTTACTTATGTTGTTCTTTAATCCTAGAACATCTTCCTTCACTACCCAGCATTCAAATACAGCTTAGTTGTCCCTCTTTGCCTTCTATCTCCTAAATGGAATTAATGGTTCTTTGGCGTATCACCACTGTTACAACATCTACCACACTGTATCATATTTTTAAAGTATTTGATTTAAAGTTCTTTGTTGGAAAGGGCAGTGTCTCTCATTCTCAGAAATATGAACACAGAGCCTGATACATAGTGAAGCTTAATACTTTTTACAGTTAGGGACAGCAGCTATCTATTATTTTACTCGTGAAATTTTGGAGATACAGAACTAAGAATGAATCTTAATTTTCTTTCTGAATAATCACAAATTAGCATCAGAGGTACTTTAATATCTGGTTTATCCACACCTGGTCTAGATGATATTCTTGTCTGCCAAAGCCTACATCAAAAAAGAAGGAGGACAAACTCTGAAACTGACTCTAATGGATTAGCTTACATGGTTTATACCAGTCTACTCTCTTGCCTATTTTAATATTAAATCACCTTCTCTAATTCCTGTTTCTATACTTGCAATAAAATGAAATGATATGAAAATAGATTTGTTGAACACTCACCAAATAAAATACCCTAAATAAGTTGTGGTTCGTTTCCATTTTATGAATGGTAATAGGGAAAAAACATTTTTACTCAAATGCCAATCCAAAGGAAACAAAAAACCATTTACTCTCTCTTGATCTTAACTTCTGAACTCCATCGTAGTCTTTTTATCACCTATGTTCATCTAAATAAAGGCATTTTCTCAGGTCTTTCCCATTTCTTTATTGAAATATTAGAACCATGTAATTATTCAAAAAAGTATTTTAAAAATATATATAATATGTAAAATATGTAAGTATATGTATACAAATACACAAAAATATGGTTTTAATATTTTATATTCCAAAAGTCGAATATTATCACAGTAATCTGAATAATCAAGACGTTTAACAGATACCATTCACTAGATCTAGTAAGTACCCGGTAGTATGGAAACAACATATACATTTAAATAAACTAGAACTAAAGTTTATTTAGCATTAAAAGAAAGTAATTTAAAATGATAAGAAGATAGAAATGAAAATTAAAATTGGAAGAATGCCAGAGAGCATGCTCCATAAAAATCTATTTCAGGAATCCATTTAAAAAATTCTGCCAGTCTTTCTGCAAAGTTAGCCTTCAATTTTTGTAGTTATAAATTTATGCAATCTTAAAATGTGAAAAAGAAAACCACATACCATTTCTTTGTTTCAAATTTTTGGCCCAAATCAAGTGGCTCAGCGATCTTCTACATTATGCATCTTCACGTAACATTATGGGACCAACTATTAGAGTCAAAAGCCAGCCACGGCTGGAGCTGACTGCCAGACAGCATCGCTGATTCATCTCAGGAAGAAAAGGCTGCAGCATCCACAGTTCTGATGATGTCCAAAGAGGGTAAAGAATTGGTCATAAGCCAAGAATTTCCTCTTGGAGCATAAACAGAAGGACTGTAAGTAGACATAGCTTACAGCTTGCTACATTTGAATCTTAATTCAAATGTGGTGCTTTGGAGGCAAAAAAAAAAAAAAAAAAAAGAAAAAGCGTGGGGGGCAGTACAGAGTAATAATTTCCAAAGCCATACTGTGACCCTAAGATTGGACAGCTTAGGTATGTTTTTAGGATACAACGATGTTTTCCTTATTCATTTAATTCCACTAACAAGAGTTATGTGACTATTTCACCTATTCTACACTAAATAAGTTTGTACTTTTTAAAAAATTTTTCTTTAATGTTATTTATTTTTGAGAGAGAGAGAGACACAGAGAGAGAGAGAGAGCATGAGCAGGGGAGGGGAAGAGAGAGAGGGAGACACGGAATCTGAAGCAGGCTCCAGGCTCTGAACTGTCAGCACAGAGCCCAATGTGGGGCTTGAACTCATGAACCAAGAGATGATGACCCCAGCCGAAATCAGACGCTTAACCGACTGGGCCACCCAGGGGCCCCTAGGTTTGTACTTTAAATATAACTCCCTCTAGGAAGCCTATAACAAAATAATTTCTTATTTCTTCATTTTAGTGCATTAGATTTCATATAATATTTATCTCACCCACCAAATATATACTTAAACATCATAGGGTTAAAATAATAACCCTTCATCTATTATGGAATATGAGGCAAACTGCATAAGCAGACCATCAGGATAAAAATGATGTGAACACTAGTCAGAAAGGGAGATTGAGTTACAAATGTGCTGGTGGGAAGAGGGGGGGAGGGTGCTATATGAACCAAAGAAGCTTTCTTTCTCAGCTTCCCAGTCCATTTAGCTGGCTCCTCAGAGAAATTAAAGGATGCAACCTAACAAAGGGACCCTAAACCAGAACCACATCCAAAACTCAAATGAGACACATAAATTATAGTCACAAAGAAAGGGAGGGAGGAAGGAAGGAAGGGACAGAGGGAGCGAGGGAGGGAGGGAAAGAAAGGGAGAGAGAAGAAGAAGGAAGGAAGGAAGGAAGGAAGGAAGGAAGGAAGGAAGGAAGGAAGGAAGGAAGGAGAGAAGGAAGGAAGGAAGAAATAATATATTATTTATATTATAAATAAATGATTATTCATTTAAACCCAGAAATTCTAATCTGGCAATGATGAAAATGGAAATTTCTAATATGAAAGGTGTCCCTCTTGGTTGTCCCTCTTAATCACCCTCTAAAATGGTATATTGGAGATTTTACATATTATAGAGAAGAAATGCTCTTTGCCAAAAATCAAGCACTCATCTAGCTTTCCTATGAGACACTACAAATATGATGATGAAAGCAAGATTAATAAATAATTAGCACAAATCTAATCTTTCAATCTTGCAAAACTTCTTTGCAATTGACTTTTGTAATTCATTTTATAACCCATTTTTTGAGGACTTTAAATTTTTTTTTAACATTTATTTATTTTTGAGAGACAGAGAGAGACAGGGCATGGGACGGGCAGAGAGAGACGGAGACACAGAATCTGAAGCAGGCTCCAGGCTCTGAGCTGTCAGCACAGAGCCTGATGAGGAACTCGAACTCATGAAATGTGAGGTCATGACCTGAGCCGAAGTCAGATGTTTAATCGACTGAGCCACCCAGGCGCCCCTTAAGGATCAGTTTAAATCAAGAGTATACCAGAAGGCATTCCAATAAAGCAAGAGCTGTTTTCATATTTGCAGAAGTAGTAAGTGAGAATTAAAATTTATTGTATTATAATATATAACAGTATATATTAGTAATTAGTTGTTAATAATTAATAATTACATAATTAGTAAGACTACATTATATTATTTATATTATAAATAAATGATTATTCATTTAAACCCAGAAATTCTAATCTGGCAATGATGAAAATGGAAATTTCTAATATGAAAGACATTTAGCTATGTTATTATCAAATTAGTTGCTTATAATTTCAAAACAGTTAAGGGGCCTAGGATATAAACTTGATTCTAAATTCATTTGTTAGTTCAACACATATTAAAAGTACCTAATTGGCTCTGAACTTAAGACCATGACTTTCCTACTAAATTAGTTTTGACAAGAAAGATCTGGGCCCTTCGTTATCTTGTAAGCCCCAGGAAGCAGAGAGGAGAACATGATGTACCCTCAGCAGCCTGCAGACATGGCAGTGAATCTGAGTTAGTCCTCTGTGGGTAGCCCCAAAAGGCTTTTAATGATGTGGAAAATATATACAGATTGTAGGCTTAAGGCATTCTCAGGGGATTACTACTGACAGAAAATTCTACTCTAGCAAAGATTCAGAAGATTTAAAAAATCAAACACCTATTATGTTGTTCTGAGAGTTGCCTTTAAAAGACCACTAAGGAAGCAAACTAACCTTCTGGAATGCCTGCACACTTACTACAAACTAATTCTACTGTTCTGTTCATAAAGTCTAGGGCCTAATTCAACTTCTACTAACTGAGAATTTACCAAACCCCAACCATTTGGTTTCAGCCTCCCTCAATAGAGATTTGACTGGTGGTTTAAAAAACACTCTAGACAAAATATTTTGGTCTGAGGAAAAAAAAAAATTAACATTTCTCTGTAAGAGAGGTGGAAGTGGTAGTTGAAACTCTTTTATGTGTACAGAAGGCTGTGCTTAGATGGGCATTTGGAGCCAAATTCCATGTCACAAGTTTGCGACTTCCATCACCCACTTGTGTGTGTTGGAACAAATGTCAAATTAACTTTGGAGGAAGTTTTAAAACTAGTCTAGAGTCATTCCTTTCATCTACTTCAGTGCAGGGCTGCATGGCCTTCTGTTTAGGTACCATATATTAGGTAAACTCCCATCACTCAGCCCAGCAGACTCCCAAATCATGGCATTCTTTGGCCAAAAACAAATAATTTGAGGGAATAAAACCTCAAATGCATTACCCCTCAAAATCTCAGCTAAGAAAAATGGTATGTATGAAGGAATTCTGAAAAGATATGAAGAACCCTCATTCTTTGAGCCACTGTAATGGCCATTCCCTAGATTAAGCCAGATTGTCAGAGTTGTGTGCCTGGCCACACCACACTGCTGGTCACGGCCACCCTAACGGAACTTCTTTAGGAAGAACGGTTATTCATTGAGCACATACAATCTTTACCTACATCACAATGCTCTCAAGGTAGATGTTATTCTCATATTAGAGAAGAAAATAATCAGGTCTTGCAAGGTTATTTCTCCCAGAGACACAGAGCCACACAATGGGCCTAGATGAAGGACATAATAGTCCAAAGAATCCTGCTGACTTTCAGTGTAAGGCTGTTGAGGACATTTTGCATTATGCTATACTGAATCCACTTTAAAAAAATATATATATATATATAGCAGAAACTTCATTCTGGATTCTAGACAGGAAAAACTTTGCTCCTCTTAGGCAATTGGTCTGCTCCTCTCATAAATGAGCTTTTCAATCATTAAATCTTTCATGTTTTCCTCTTTGCCTGGCAGTTAGAAATTTTGGAATTAAATGTGTGCCCAGTTCTAATAAACATACCGGATTTCAGGATTTTGTGAGCTAATGTTTCCCCTAGCTCATTTCATCTCACTTTTTTCTTCACCGATATTCTCAGATTCTTTTTCATCTCATCTTACATGTACATCCTATTACAAACTATGTACTTTCAAATGGCATTTACCAAAATCTTGCAAAAATTCACCAAGTTGTACATTTTACTATATATAAATTATACTTTAAAAAGTAGTGAAGTACAAAAGAAAAGCCGTTTATAATAATCAAAATCAAAGGACAGCGGTTGAAATGTTTCTTATAACATCTTTGAGTCAATTCTTTTTTTTTTTTTTTTTTTTTTTTTTTTTTTTTTTTTTTTTTTTTTTTTTTTTTTTTTTTTTTTTTTTTTTTTTTTTTTTAAATTTTTTTTTCAACGTTTATTTATTTTTGGGACAGAGAGAGACAGAGCATGAACGGGGGAGGGGCAGAGAGAGAGGGACACAGAATCGGAAACAGGCTCCAGGCTCTGAGCCATCAGCCCAGAGCCTGACGCGGGGCTCGAACTCCCGGACCGCGAGATCGTGACCTGGCCGAAGTCGGACGCTTAACCGACTGCGCCACCCAGGCGCCCCTCTTTGAGTCAATTCTTGACAAAACATTCTAAATTACTTCATCCTTGCATAAGCAATCGCTGAAGTAATATTGTTATTCTATCTTATTATAACTTATAGCTTAAAATATAGTTACATAAACATATGTGGATTTATTAACGTTAGAGTGGGGATAATTTTAAGGGATTTCATTTTGTAAAGACTGTATTGGAGGGTTCTCTTGGCCTTTTTACCATATTTATTCTAAGAGAGAGGAGTACATATTGGTGAGAAGGTGTGGAGGAAAAAGCGTCTTTTGTGAAATGGAAGTATTAGTGGAGAAAAAAGGAAAACGCACACATGGAACAAGTTGGTTAACCCCAAGCCGAGTGTGAGACGCACACGCCCACACTTCTGGCTTCACTTTTCTCCTTGCCTTGGTTGTCTTAGTACTGATCCTCAATTTTTTTTGGTGTCGGAACCCTTTACAGTTTTTTAATTTTGTTGACTTTGATTCTGGTTATACCTATTAATATTGACCCTATAAGAAACTAAAATTGATAGATGTTTAAAACCATTATGGGTTAACAAAAACAGATCTTACTTTAAAATAACTATAATTTTTTCAAAAAAAGAAATGAGTGGTGTTTTGTACTTTTTAAAATCTTTGTAATATCCTCTTCACAGAGCTGAGATTCTCATATCTGCTTCTGAATTCATTATGAGAGTCTGTTTTGGTTGAAGTATATGGCCTCATAGAGATATGTAGTAGGAGAAAGAAGTATTTTAATAGTCTCCTCAGTTAATTATGGATATTTGAATTTGATACAACATCCAAACTCAACAAACTGTAGTTTCTTAGTGCCACATGAGGCTAGTAATATTCTAACAACCAGAACCAAATAAAGAAAGCACAACAAAAGGGAAACTATAAACCAACATCTCTCATGAAGTTAAATGCAAAAATCTTTAATAAAATTTTAGCAAATTGTATGCAACAATGTGTGTGTGTGTGTATGTGTGTGTGTCATGTGTATATATGACCCAACAGGATTTCTTCCATGTATGCAAGGCTCATTCACTATTTAAAAATTAATCAATGTAATCTACCATACCAATAGGCTAAGGAAAAAAATCATATGTGCATATCAATTAATGCAGAAAAAACATTTGATGTAATTCAATATCCAATATCAGGATAAAAAGTTTCAGCACACTAGAAACAGAAGGGAAACTTTCTCAACCTAATAAAGTACATCTACAAAAAACCTATAGCTAGCATCATACTTAATAATACAAGACTGAATAATTTTCTTTTAATATTGGGAACAAGGCAAGAATGTCTACTCTCAACATTCTTATTTGGCACAATACGAGAAGTTCTAGCTCTTGAAATAAGGCAAAAAAAAAATTAAAGATTTATTTTAACCTTAACATATTGGAAAGAAAGAAAGAACACTGTGGTTGTTTGCAGATGATGAAATAAACAAATAAATAACTCTCAAAGGACCTACAATCCTAGATCCAAAATGTGAGTTCAGTAAAATTTCAGGATACAAGATCAACCCACAAAAACCAACTACATTTCTAGATATCGACAACAAAGTAATGAGAACACATTTTAAATGAGTATCATTTACAGACACTCCAAATAAAATGATGTAATTAGGTATAAGTCTAACAAAACATTGGTAATATCTATATAATGAAAATTATAAATTGCTAATAAACCAATGAAAACCTAAATTGTGAAGACATTCCATGTTTACAGACTGGAAAAATCAACACGGTAAAGATGTCAATTCTCCCTAAATTGATACATAAGTTTAAGACAATTCCTATTAACACATGGTAAATTATAGCAAATAAATACTACACTGGATATTTTTAAAAGGGACTCCTATCAAAATTCAGTTTAATTTGTTAAATAATTACACTAGTCATCATCACATAAGGTCTCAAAAATAATCATGTGGACTTTATTTTTTTTTTTTAATTTTTTTTTCAACGTTTTATTTATTTTTGGGACAGAGAGAGACAGAGCATGAACGGGGGAGGGGCAGAGAGAGAGGGAGACACAGAATCTGAAACAGGCCCCAGGCTCTGAGCCATCAGCCCAGAGCCCGACGCGGGGCTCGAACTCACGGACCGCGAGATCGTGACCTGGCTGAAGTCGGACGCTTAACCGACTGCGCCACCCAGGCGCCCCTCATGTGGACTTTAAAGAATAAGGTGGAAAAGAATTAATAAACAGCAACTTGAAATAATTCTGTCAATATACTTTATTTTAAGTTCATGTATTTATTTTGAGAGATAGAGAATGGGAGAGAGAGTGTGCGCACGCACATGGGGGCAGAGAATCCCAAGCAGCCTCCGCACTATAACCATAGAGCCCTACGCAGGGCTTGATCCCACAAACTGTAAGATCATGACCGAAATTAAGTCATTTAACTGACTGAACCACCCAGGCGCCCCTGTCAATGCACTTTTAAACTGCTCAAAGTAATCAATGCTATATAAAAAACAAAAGCAAAAATAGACAAATGGGACTACATTAAACAAAAATCTTCTGTAAATCAAAGGACACAATTAATATGGTGAAGACAACCTATGGAGTAGGAGAAAATCATATACCCAATAAGGGGTTAGTATCCAGAATATGTAAAGAATTCCAACAACTCAAAAACAAAAAAAATCACATAACCCATTAAAAAATGGGCCAAGGACCCAAATAGACATTTCTCCAAAGATGATGTACGGACAGACAACAGGCACATGAAAAGACGTCAACAGCACTAACCACCAGAGAAATGCAAATCAAAACCACAGTGAGATATCACTTCATACCTACTGGGATGGCTACAATGATCAAGTAATCAATCAATCAATTACTGGTGTCGGTGAGGGTGTGGAGAAATTAGAACCCTTACACACTATTGGGAATGTAAAATAGTGCAACTACTATGGAAAACAGATGAAAGTTTCCCTCAAAATTAAAAATAGAACTACCATGTGATCCAGCAATACCACTTCTGGGTACGTATCTAAAATAATTGAAAGCAGGGTCTCAGAGAGATATTTGCACAGCTATGTTATTTTCAGTAGTGAAGAAGTGAAAGCAACCCAAATGTCCATTCACAGGTGAATGGATAAACAAAATGTGGTTTACATATACAATGGAACATTATTAGGCTTTAAAAAGGAGGGTGATCCTCACATATGCTACAAAATGAGTGAAGCTTTAGGACATTAAGTGAAAGAAATAAATCACAAAAAGACAAATACTCTATGATTCCATTTATCTAAGGTATCTAAAGTAGTAAAATTCATAGAAGTAGAAAATAAAAGGGTGTCTACCAAGGGCTTGGAGAAGGGGGAAAGGGAATTGTTATTTAATTAGTTCAGAATTTCAGATTTGTGAGATGAGAAATTTCTGAAGATCTGTTTCACAACAATGTAAATATATTTAACACTACCAGCTGTATGCTTAAAAATGGTTAACATGGTAAATTTTGTCATGAATTTTTAATCACAATAAAAAATTATATAAAAATAATACCAAATATTAAGTGGAAGGAAAAGTTGCATTTGTGGAATACTTACAAAATGTTAGAAATAACCCAAATAATTATATAAATCACAATATTTTCATACTGCTCTGAAAGAAAAAGTTATTACTTTTTTCTTCTAGAAAACATGATAATCACTCTCATACCACCATAATATGTACAGTCATATTAAAGACAGGAAAACTCTTGGACCATTAGGTAATTTTATTTGGACATCTAACTATATATATTCATAGATATTGCTAAGTATATTTGCTTAATTTTATTCCCAGTAGAAGCTAACTTTAGGAACCTTACTTCATATTTATAGTTATTCTGGTTCCTTATGGATACTAAAAACAAAATTCACAAACACACTCTCAAGCATGTTATTGAAGTATGCCCTACTATAACTAATGAAGAACATTTAACTTTTAATTCCTTAGTTGAGGAAGAAAATAGCTCTCACATATTCTATACCCAAGATAAATTTTTAAAAGACAAAATGCCTTCTATTCTGAAATGACAGCCCCCTCACATATGGAGCAGTAAACTTTTCTTTCTTCCCAAAATACTCATTTGGCACTGAGTTTTGACAAGTGAAAAAGCTTTTCTACATGCATACAGTTCATTTGATTTTAAGCACTGATCCCCCTCGCCTGCACATCAAGCTTTCCTTAATATTTAAGACATCTAGTATCCTTTTGTAGCAAGTTCCAGAAATAACTTGTTTCAACTTATCAAAAATAATGGGTTGAAATGTGTTTGCTGACCAAAGGGGATGCTGATATGGAGTAAATGTAGATGTCAGAGATTTTAAAAAGTATTCAATGAATTTGACAAGCTATTTTTTTTCCTCAAATACCCTAAAAGTAAAACCATTAAAACTATCCATTAAATGAATAAAGATTATCCTTTTATTTACATATAATAGTAAATGCTAGCATCTATTGTCAAAATCAGTATCTAAAGGGGCAGCTGTAGACCAATTTTAATGAATGTGCATGCAAATTATGCCCGTTTTTTTTTCCTCACTTGATTTTTTTTATATTGTTGAAATGGAGGAAAGAATATTTAATATTCTCGATTGAGACATGCTAAGTACCTAAATACCATATTGTCATCTTGCATGTGATCAAATCTAAAAGCTAAATGAAAATGGCCCCATTTGGTTTCATGTAAACTAAGCTGAATATAGAAAGTGTCCAATTTCTATCGTTCCTCTCCAGAGTAGCTAGCACATATTTGTTGGGTAATTGCAGACTGACTGGTTCTAAATATAAACTGAGATGTGTGCTAAAATTATTGTCCTGATTTTTTAGCAATCACTATGAGAATCACACATGGTTACAGATTTTATTTATTAAGTACCTTGAAAAAACTAGCTTAAATAATAACGACAAAATTACACATGAAAATTTTCCCATCGAATGCAATGATGTAAATTAAATCCACGTTTTCCTACCAATACTCCACACATATAACCATTCATAACACAAAATCAGTCAAACCTAGTACTAGGACCACATCAATTAAAGCAGATTTTACACAAATAAGTTTTAAGTGGGTTCACTCCTCTTACAAAAGAAAGATAGTGCTACCTTTAAAGAGAGATATATCTAAGCAGCTCTAAAATTCTAATCCAACAAAAAAACCTCAAAATAATCTTGAACCTGCTGCCTGGATTACTGCTGATCCATCTTCCAGATCTACAAATGCTGAATTTACTTTAAGAAGTCAATTTCACAGAAATACGCTAATGGAGGAAAAGGAGAATTCATGTAAAAATAAGCTAATTCCATCTGGCTGAATTAGACCTGACATAGGTCAGGCTTTGCAAAGTAGTGAGTAAAAGAGATGGAAATGTTCAAAAGAATCCTTTGTCAAAAATAACGTTCCATTTCACATGGCTAAGCAGAGGAACAACAATAACATGGAAGTTTGGAAGCTCAGGAGCCACAACACAATTTTAAAAAACCAAACACTGTGGACAGTTCAGCACACCCAGGGGAACAAGAATATCATCAATTTCAAAGGAAGGAGTTCTCACAGAGCTTTCAGTCAGCCTTAGAGAAGACCCAGTGATCACCTGACCACCTAACTCTAAACTTTCAAAGGAGTCAAAGGAACATAGGCCAACCAGTCACTTGCAAGTACAGAGTGAAGGAAAAAAGAGTAAAACAGATTTATCACTCACCTTCTCAGAGCCTAAACAATCTCAACACCTTGGCTTTCTTAACTACTATGTGTACTATGGGCAGGAGTGTGTTAACAAATAAATGTCAAATGGGAATTAACAGAAATAAGGGTAGTGGAGAATAAATAGGCAAGCCTATTTAAATTTAAGTTTTTTAACTTTGAGTTAACCCTACGGAAACGGCTGGCTATGCCCAGTTCAACTTTGACAGATAATGCCTGAGAGGAATGGAAATAAATTTACCACTTTCTGAAAGTTTAAGGAAATTGTTTTAAATAATAGTTCTCAACTAAGCACAGGGCAAATTCTTCCCAAAATACTGTGTACCTCAATGCCCGGCTTCCACCAGAAATCATCTGTCAGGTCCTAAAAAGGGGAAGAGGGTGCCTATTTTGGATTTGTAAAGTTGATGGTTCAGTTTTCATTGTTTCCTTTCAGATCTCCCAAAACTGATGACATATTACATACTTGTGCAGGTTCCCTACTTGTGCCCTCAAAGCATATTCACATCCCAGTGACTCCCCTTCCATTGGTCCTCAGAGAAACTTAATGACGTCCCCACCTCAATGGCTTCCGGTATTCCAAGTAGGTGGAGGTGGGACTCAGAGGAAGCAAAGGTGAGAGACTGGGGGAATAAGAGATGGCCAAAGCAGAGGAGGTAATGTCACTCCATCCCTACAACTACTGTAGTTAGGGGTTAGGGGTTAGTCTCTCTCCTTGAGGGAGATTTCCTTCGGTGGAGAGTTACAACAAGAGAAGGGAAGTGTCTGAATCCCAAAGGGAAATGCTGGGAATGTTCTCTGTGTGTCTCATTGGACACTGATCTCAAAGGCCGTCTCTAGCAGTGTACATGGGGAAGGGGCAGAAATCATCAATGTTCACTACAATCTCTTGTACCTTATACCCAGGGCTTCTGCTGAGAACCTGAAGGAGATCTGAAGTTCCCTCCCTCACCTATGTGGATTCTCTAAATTAGAGTACAAGAGTGTGTTCATATGCCTTGGATTACCAGGATACTGAAGTTGGAGACCTGGAAACCTGATACTGGCGGACAGAAGAAGTGAAGTTTGAAAGAGATAAGGGTGGGGTAGATGCCGGAGGGGAGGCTAAAGGAGAGGGAGTCGAGGTCTGCAGACACAGTGCTAAAACCAGAAAGTCATGTATTCCCTTCTCTGACTATCACCTCTGGCTGGCTGGCTCTCACCAAACATGTTCTCCAACCTATTGCCATCTCTCCACAGTGGTCCCCTACGCCTGCCTTTCTTACTACCCAAGATTTTTTTTTTTAACTGAAGTATAATTGACATACAATATTACATTAGTTTCAGGTGCACAACACAGTGATTCAACAACACTATACATTAGGCAATGCTCACCACTACACCAAATAAGTGTAGTTATCATGTCACCATTCAATATTATTATAATATTATTGACTATATTCTCTATGACTACATTCAGTTGTTTCTTCTCATCCCTATGACTTCTTTATTTTATAACTAGAAGCTTATACCTCTTAATCCTCTTCACCTATTTTGCCCAGTACCAATAATTTAAGTAGTTTCTCCAATCAAGAGAAGAGGTTGCCTGAAAAAGTATAATCTGAGGAACCACAGACAGGAGTAACTGTTATTAATTAATAATATGCCAATATCTTATATTTAATTTGTAATGTCCAAAGAGAACATGATGAATCCAATAGAGCTTCAAAATTTGCATTAAGTAGCCAAACTACACATCACAAGAAAAGAAGCTGTGACTGGGTGGTGACAGATATTAACTAGACTTACTGTGGTGATCAATCGTAATATATGTAAATATCAAATGATATCAAATCATTATGGTGTACACTTGAAACTAATATGTTATATGTCAATTATATATCAAATTTAAAAAAAAATTAAACTAAGAATTCATACTTTTTAACCTAGAATTTCATTTCTGAGACTCTATCCTAAGAAACCAATTTCTAAAATATAGCTTATGAACAAAGATGTTCATCACAGTATTACTTATTATCGTCAATAGTATAGCAACATTGAGGAATGGTTAAGAAATTATGGTACCTCTACCTAATGGAATATTATGTAGATATTTTAGAAGTTGGCTGTCTAGTTGTAATTAAGTGAAAATTAATGTTATAAAATGTAAAGTGAAAATATTTTAAAAAGGAATATATATATCATGATTAAAACTATGCACAGAAAAAAGAGGGGGAGGAAACATCAGAATCACATCAAAATATTAATACTGCTTATCTTTGTTAGTACAAGCATGGTGATTTTTTGCCTTTTCATATTCTTATAGCTTCCAAATTGTTCATAAATCTATAATGGAAAGGGAAAGCTTTTTGAAAGGCAAGCTTCTCTGAAAGAGGAAAAATGTTACTTGAATAGAAAACTCCTTCTGGGTTGAGTTGACAACTGATCTTTTTAATATCAGAACCCAGGAAATACAGTATTTTCCGGAAGAGCACTTGGAGCAAGGAATATGGAGAATGTGAGCAAGACTAGCCAAAGAGAAACCTAGCGAGCTTAGTAACCTACATTAGTTCCCTATGATTACCAGATGAGGAGTGGATTTCCCTGCCTGATATGTAAGGTTCTTCACAATTTGTCACTGGGTAGCCAAATAGTCTATGAGCACTTAGCTGAACCTCCTTGTCTGGCTTTCTCTTTACCTATCCAAACCCTTCCCATCTTGCAGAGTGACTGAATTCACTTCCATCCATGAAGAGTTTCCTGATCCTCTTATGAACCCCCATCTCTATGATTTCTCCTTCTTAAGGTGTTGATATAGCATTCATAGCACCACCTTTTTCTGGTCCTAGACCAGTTCTAACTATTTTGTTAATTACTCCTGTGTAAGTAAGTATCTCCCCAGTTAGACTTTAAGGTCCTTGAAGTCAAGAATTTGAATGGTTTGCAGACCATAGTCATTTGACAAAACATTCAGACATACAGGAAGAGAGAGAGGAGAGAGAAAAGATGAAGTGCTAAAGCCAGGTTGGTATTATATTCATACTCGGTGATGTTATCTAAATAAAATGTGTTGCCTCGGTTTTAAAAGCTTCCCGCTGACCCTTCACCACTAGGACATGTACTTTCTTTTGCTTTTTTTTAATAGCAGTGGGATCGTAGTTTTGCTTATTTGTTCCTACCAAGTCTGCTATCCTCCTGGGAATTAAACAGATTGGACTGCAAGATGCCTCACCAAGGTTCAGGATATAGTCTACAGCCATATAAAGAACAAAAAGAAATGACTTCCTAGGAATCAAATTTAAGACTAATCACAAGATCCTACTTCTCTTAAGGTCTTGGGAGAACAACAAATACAAATTTGTGTCTCCATTTTATGGCCTTATTTAGGCAGTGGGCTTTAGTCTATCAATATCCTCATTAATAATTCTCCAATGTAAGTAGTTCAATACTCTATACATGATGGACTAAGATGACTATGTTCCTATCTGCCATCAAATATTATTCCAGTACTAAAAGAATAATGAGCACTTGCACTATAGCAACCTGCCCCCAGAGACATCAACAAGAGTTTCATATCGTAAGAGAGAATACATAAATCGTAAGTGAAAGCAAACCAAATGGCCAAGCAATAGACAAAGCAAAACCCAGCATCCATTATTTTTTTCAGAAAGAGCACACAGGTCAATTATAACTGTTGACTCTGAAGGGCAGGGCAAAAATAAATCAATGCAGTTTCCCACTATACAGAACCACATTTTGCTACAACACTCATTTTGCTAAGTCAATGCTTGTCCAGATTCCACCACTCACTAGCTATATGATCTTGAGTCTTCTCTGTATTTCAGTTCCTTAGTCTGTAAAATGGAGTTATCACCGACTATGCCAAATCACAGCTGTAACGAATCAAATAACATTATCAGTCTGAGTTTATCTGTCACCCTATCATGGGATGACACACCCCACAAAAATAGTTCAGTCACACATCCCATGAACTAAATACCTGTTCTCATTGCAAATGTTTTCTCTAAAGTCTAAGAAGAAAAAAAATATTTCCCGTTTTTTTTTTAACTTTCCTAATTGGTTTTCCCAACATTTGAGCAACCACCATTTATCACTGCCAAAACTGTGTTAAACATCTCCTGCTACGACCTAGCTCTTCTATGCAGTGTTGTCCAGATATTATTTTTTGGCATATGGTTTCTAAGAAAATAGGTTTTTTTCCATGCATTTCAAAGAATGCTCTTTCATACTAAAAGAACAATAATTCCATACACAGTTAGTTTACAGGTTGTTGCTATTGTTTCAGATTACTCACATGAAAATTAATTTTATGTTGAACATCTAATAGACCATATATAGGTACACTTACACTGGGACACACAACTCCTCCTTACGGTGAAAGATCCATGGGCTTTGGAGTCACGGAGACTTGCATTCAAATTCCTGTTCTGTGACCTTGAGGAGGTAATTTAACTTCCAGGCTCCTCACTTTCCACCTTTGGTTCTAGGTTGTTGTGATGATTTAATGAAATAATATTATCTAAAAGTAAGTGTCCAAGCTCTGCAAGTATTATTTCCTACCTCCCTTAAATCTTTTCCTCCTATACCAAGACCAATCAAACCCACTCTGAACACAAGACAACTTGCACACAGCATCTATTTCATACATTAGCGGGGAAACGCTAGGCGAAGAAAAACTGAGTGGACGAAAGCATGAATTAGGCATCTAATGGAGCAAGAAGTAAAGAAACTGACAAGGGCCCCCTGCTTCACTCGCAAGTCCGAAAACCACACTAATGTGACACACTTTGAAGACTGCACCGCACACTCACAGAGGTTCGTACCATGCTGTGGGAAAAGGACAAAATACAGCACAAGCCAGCAGGGAGCTTTCTGGTTCACCCCACCCGACCCTGCCCGCCCAGTGGCACCTCTGAAGCCTAGAAACTGAGGTGAGAGCACAGCAACTGACTCCGTCCCCCTGCCCTCCCCCATTCTGCCCAAATCTCTCTCGGGGCACGAATGCTGCTGAATCATTAGCCCTAACAGTACGAGCTCCCGGCTCGGCTGCTCCCACGGGAGCCAGTGTCCCTAGAGCTGTGACCGTCCCCGGTGGGGGGCCGAGACCTCGGGGTGGGGTGGGGCAGTGAAAGGGGGTCTGGGAGGATCGGAGCAGCAGGTACTCACCCGGGTGAGAAAAGCCCAGCCCCGGTCCTCGCCTCCGCGCTGCAGGCGGTCCGTCTGCGGCTCCCCCGCGTCCCGGATCCCCGCGGGCGGTCGCCCCCGGACCCCGCAGCCAGAGCTGGTGGTCCGCTGCTCCCCTCCGCGGGCCCGCCACCCTAGGCTGCCACGGCTCGGGGCTGGGGCGCTCCACCCGGAGCAGCTGGAGCAGCTGTCGCTGCCGAAGGGGGTGGCGGCTACCGACGGGCCAGACCATTAGTGGGCTGCGACCGGGGGTGCGCGACGTGCGGAGAGGGGCGGACGCGGAGGGCGCCCAGGCCCGGCGACGGTTGGGAGAAACCAAGGCCGAGGGGACTCCGCTGCCGCCCAGCAGCGCCGGGAGGGCTTAGGGGGTGGGGGGCAGAAGGTACCAACCCAGGAGCCCCTGCTCTCCCTGGCTGTGGACTGAACACAATCCTTTAGATTTTCCGGGCACCCCCCCCCCTCCCGGTTTGCCTTGGTCCCGCTCAGGGCTCCTTTCGAACGCGGCAAACAGTGGACCTAGCGACGGGTGCGCCTGGGCGGTGTCCCCTCCTGGGGGGATGCGAAAGGGCGCTGGCCTGAGCCCTGCCTTCGTGCCGCCCTCTGCTCCGCGGTGGGGCCCGGTGGCGCCGGTTCCTGGTGCATATCTTACTCCAGACGTCTTACCACAAATCAGAGGGGGCATCCGAGTCCTTGAAGGGGTTCCTCAGACCTTTTACCCAAGCATCTTTGTGGAGCAAAGAATTAAAAGGTATCCACGCCCAGCGTGAAAGTTAGAAAATAAAATCAAGTGGGCCCCATCCGGTAGGTGATTTGTAGATCCAGGAAAATAAGGGACAGTTTTGAATCGTTTACAGTGGTTCCACAAATGTTGAACCACGGCAGTTGGAAAAAAAATGTGGATTTAGGAAGCCCCTTTAACAGCTCTATAAAAGATTATTAAAGAAAGTCAAAAATATGTCAGGTTCATTGTTCACCATTTTAAAGATTAGTGTCTTGGGAAAGGGGAGGAGATAGTATCCTAATATGAAATGAACTTCATAGAGCTGGGAAGAGAAGTTCCCACCAGGACATGTCTTAGACTGCTGTGAAAGCCCGTTTGTGGTCCCTTGGTCCCGGCCCAGGTCACAACCAGGCTTAAGCAGACTCATTTCAGACCATGGTAAAATTTAAGACAAGTGTATAGTTTTCTTTATCAAACCAAACAAACAAACAAAACAAAAAACAAAAAAAAAAACAGAGTTGGCAACTACCTTTAAAATGTAATTTAATGGAGTAAAAAAAAAAAAAGACCCTCAAAATACATCCCCCCCAATAGAAATTCCACAGTTAAAAGCCATTTTCTCTGGATTAAGATTTGTCCGTTTTTGAGTTAACAATCTTTTAACATAAACTGAGCACATACTATGGACCAAACACTGTACTGAGACTGTTTCCAGTTTTATTCATTTATTCTTCTTTGTTTTCAATGTTTATTTTATTTTTTAATTTTTAATTTTATTTATTTATTTATTTTACTTTACATCCAAATTAGTTAGCATATAGTGCAACAATGATTTCAGGAGTAGATTCCTTCCCCTTACCCATTTAGCCCATTCCCCCTCCCACACCCCCTCCTGTAACCCTCTGTTTGTTCTCCATATTTATGAGTCTTTTATGTTTTTCTCCCCCTCCCTGTTTTTATATTTTTGTTTCCCTTCCCTTATGTTCATCTGTTTTGTCTCTTAAAGTCCTCATGAGTGAAGTCATATATTAGTCTTTCTCTGACCAATTTCACTTAGCATAATACCCTCCAGTTCCATCCACGTAGTTGCAAAATTTCATTCTTTTTTGATTGCTGAGTAATACTCCAGTGTGTGTGTGTGTGTGTGTGTGTGTGTGTGTGTGTATGTATACCACATCTTCTTTATCCATTCATCCATCGATGGACATTTGGGCTCTTTGCATACTTTAGCTATTGTTGATGGTGCTGCTATAAACATTGGGGTGCATGTGCCCCTTCGAAACAGCATACCTGTATCCCTTGGATAAATACCTAGTAGTGCAGTTGCTGGGTCGTAGGGTAGTTCTATTTTAAGTTTTTTGAGGAACCTCCATACTGTTTTCCAGTGGCTGTACTAGCTTGCATTCCCACATTTATTCTTCTAAAAACTCCTGTAAAATTGGTGATATTGTTGGTAGGTTTTTTTTTTTAAATGTTTCCTTATTTTTGAGAGAGAGAGTGCAAGCAGGGGAGGGCAAAGAGAGGGAGACACATAATCTGAAGCAGGCTCCAGGCTCTGAGCTGTCAGTACAGAGGTAGACACGGGGCTTTATATCAGGAACCATGAGATCGTGACCTAAGCCGAAGTTGGACACTTAACCGACTGAGCCACACAGGTGCCCCAATATCATTGCTAGTTTTTAAACAGACTAGGCTCAGAAAGTTTGTCATGCTGGGTTCACATCTTATAAATAATGAGCAGCAGAGGAAGCATTGCAATCAGACTAGTGCCTTTCCACTAGAATGCCTCAGGGAAACATATACTAAGCTTTATCATAACCATGATTGGTCCTTGAATGTGAGTTTACTTATCCTTTCTTTATGAAAACTGCAGATACTTAAGTATCTAAGGTGGATGTCACCCTGAGGTTAGGAGTAGGAATCAGAAAGAAGAAGCTGTACTTCCCCCAGAACTAACGTGGAAACATCAATTTCAAAACAAACAAAAAATGCATGATTTGGGTCATGTGAAGGTGAGGAGAAATTCTCCACTGCCTTTTTGTTAATCATTTTTACATCATCATTTACACTGTATTGTGCTTTACACTACCCTTAAACTATTGTTCAATATTATACTTTGCACTATTGTTCTTCCCAGAAAAGAACAAGAGTTTTTAAATGGACTTAATGTCATGGGTCCTCATATACTTTAGCAGAACTTAAAGTAATAGGGCATTAGTAACTGTCACATCATGTTAAGGAAGCTTTTTGAAAAATAAGGAATAAAATTAAATCCTTACCTATGTTGTGTCATTGTTCTTATGTTGACTGTTATTGTAAATGTTCACACATCAGTCCCAGCAAAACAGAAATCCCCAGAGCTCCATGTTGCTGAGGAGCCTGTGTCTAGATCCCTAGTGAGGCCAGGCAGCTATGACTCAGGGTGGGGATGGCTTCAGCCTCCGAAATGTGTGACTTTTCTCTCCACATGCAGTTGTTTCACTTTCAAAGGGGACACAAAAGGAGACAAGTAGCCAAGATGCCTTTGGAATTAGTATTCTCTGTCTGATTGACAGGGATATAAGAAAGAAGGATAAGGTTTCAGGTGGTTTACCTGAGACCACGCTGGGATTTAGAACCTGGTTATCAGTGACATCTCCAGCCATCCGTTTGTATAAGTTGAACTTCGTGGAGTGTATATTTCTAAATGAAGAAGGAAGGGGACATGCTGTGCCCGTGACCTTGAGAAACTGGCAAAAGGAAAGGAGGGAATGGTGTGATGCCTGCATTCCCTACTCTCCCACAGAGTCTGCAAATGCTTTTGAGCATATTGGGGAAAGAAGTTAGGTACAGAAACTGAGGAATTATTTTCAAAAATGACTTTGTGGGATTTCGAGTGTAAGATGTATTACTATGGGCCCTAGTGACACAGAGCCAGGGAGAGGGCCATTCTCTCACCCAGTCTGCCACAGACCGTTGTGCAACCTTGCCACCAATAAGGAATGGCTCCACCAGTGAAGGCATATTCTCATAAAGGGCATTGGTGGCCAATATACAGTCAAATGTGTTGACTAGGAACCCAGAGCCATAGAGCATGAGTGGAATTATTCTGGAGCACCTGGGAGACCCAGCTGAGTATTTCCTATCCTAAATGAGGGAGCTTGGGGGTGGGAAGGGATGACTATTAAACTTAAGGTGATTATTAAATCTTATTTAGGCAGCATTATTAGGGTGAATTTATTTGTATTCACAAAATCAGCATGACATGCGGACATTCAAATAATACCACTTTTAAAATGATATTAATAAGAGAGCCAAAGAGAAAGAAAATACTTAGTACCTTTGATAAAACTACAGTGGTGAGCCACACCATGTTGAACTTTTTGATTCAATAATAACTAAGTAACTCCTTTCCAACCTGGCCCTTCAGAATGGCTCCCCCAAGGAAGGGTGACAGAAGGGCCGTTCTGCTACCAGCCAAGTAGTGACCAGAGAATACACCATCAACCTCCACAAGTGCAACGATGGAGTGGGTTTCAAGAAATGTACTCCTCGGGCGCTCAAAGAGATCTGGAAACTTACCACAAAAGAAAGGGGAACGGCAGATATGTGCATTGACAGCAGGCTCAACAACGCTGTCTGGGCCAAAGGAATAAGGGATGTTCCATTCCATATCCATGTGCAGTTGTCTAGAAAACATAACAAGGATGAGGATTCACCAAACAAGCTCTATACATTGGTTACCTGTGTACCTGTCACCACTTTCAAAAATCTACAGAAAGTTCAGGTGGATAAGAACTAAACGCTGATTGTCAAATAAAGGAAATGTCTGGGAGTCCTGAGGCATCTTCCCAGTGCTGGTGTCTGCAAAACTTGAGTCCCGCTCCGGAGAAAGAGCTGAAGCCAGCAGCTCCTTCCCACATTTGGGGAAGCGGTTTTCAGAGCTGACACTTCCCTGCCCCACTTCCCGGATCTGCCGCAGCAGAGTGGTTACTGTGCAATGGCCTGATACAAATCATTTTCTTCTGGATCTTCACGGAATATACTGTTCAAAGTTTTACAGAACTGGATAAATTCTCTCTGGAATTAAAAAATACACATATAGCAGCATAACCAGAAAAAAATATTAATACAAACTATGTATTGGCCAACACACTAAGGTGTGTGGTGATGTTAACATCCCAAGTTACTCTTATTGAGAATATTTAATAGTGTCATTTCTGTTTGCTTTTAGCTATCACTTTTTTTAAATGTTTATTTATTTATTTTTGAAAGAGAGAGCAAGAGCCTGAGCAGGGGAGGGGCAGACAGAATCCCAAGCAGGGTCTGTGCTGTCAGCACAGAGCCCAATGAAGGGTCAGAACTTGTGATCCATGAGATCACAACCGGAACCGAAATCAAGGATTGGATGCTTAACCAACTGAGCCACCCAGGCGCCCCTAGTTATCACCTTTTAAGTCATAGTGTTTTTGAGGTAAGTATTATTATTATTATGTGAAGTACCATTTTCAGCCTCATTTAATAGATGAAGAAACTGAGAATTACAACAATTAATTCGTCAAAGGTAACACAGCTAGAAAGTGGCAAAGCCGGGTTTCAAACCCAAACCAATGCATGACATCACTCTCCACATACTTTTACTGCCTCCTGCTACATAGAAAGCAAGCTGTACATTGCATTTTCCTCTACAATAGAAAATCTATTTTGTATGTGTTTTAAAATCTATTTTCAACTCTCATTCTTCAAAGGAAATGAGTCATTTCTTAAAGAGGATTTAAATGAGAGTCCTCCCAGTGGAAACATTGGGTACCCTTTTCTAGGTTTCTGTGCTCAGAAAAGAAACGCTGAAACAAGAAACGACCATTGCAGCATAGAGTTAGCCAGTGTTTCCAAATTCTTGCTAAAAATTCTCATTTTAGGAACTCTTGGGTGAAACCTTGGAATCTGTATTCTTATTAAGCACCATAAGTGATTCTAATGCACAATCATTTGACCAGTGTGACCACACCATACAGGACAAGAACAACATGTGGCTCACAAACGTCCAGTCTGCTACACTTAACCCTTTAACCCCACCCACCACCTGTTGAAAAGGAAATGGGAGACCAGTATTTAAAACCCACTATACAGGGAGCATGGGTGGCTGAAGTCAGTTAAACGTTTGACTCTTGATTTTGGCTAAGGTCCTGATCTCACAGTTCATGAGTTCAAGCCCCACATCAAGCTTTGCGCTAACAGCGTGGAGCCTGCTTGGGATTCTCTCTCTCTCCCTCTCTCTCTCTCTCTCTGCAACCCCCCACCCCCACCCCGTTCTCTCTCTCTTTCAAAATAAATAAATAAAAACTTTAAAAAGATAAATGAAACCCACTATACATAATTGCACTTATTATACAAAAATGTATTTATTAAATTGTTACTGCCAGGGTGCCTGGGTGACTCAGCTGGTTAAGCATCCAACTCTTGGTTTCAGCTCAGGTCATGCATGATCTCAGGGTTTTCTGAGTTCAAGCCTTGCTTTGGGCTCTGTACTGACAATGGGGAGCCTGCTTGGGCATTTCTCTCTCTCCCTCTCTCTCTGCCCTTCCCCTATTCGCTCTCTCTCTCTCTCCCTCTCTTAAAATAAATAAACTTAAAAATTAAAAAAAAATTGTTAACTGCCTTTTTCAGTATTACTTTGATCATTTTGAAAATTCTTCAAAAACTCTCAAGTTAAAGATTATGCTCATTCACAATTACTATTATATGTAGATACCTGGAACTCTTTTCAATTATTACATGGTATTTTACATAAGAGAAAAAAGATACAAATTAAAATAACATTAAATTAACTTACTAATTTTTGGAGAATTAACATGTTTGTAACAGTAAGTTATTCCATCTAACATAAATAGGCTTCTTCATTTGTTTATATTTTATCTTGCATTTCCCAAGAACATTTTTCTACTTTTTAAGATTTTATTTGTAAATAATCTCTACACCCAATGTGGGGCTCGAATCCGCAACCCCAAACCCTCCCACCCAAGAATATTTTTATAGTTTTGTTCATATACGTTCTGCACCTTTCTTACCAAATTATTTTTTTAGCATTTGTCTTCTGAATGAAATATTCTTCCCATTTCCTCTTCTATGAGATTTTGACCTGAATAAAGAGAGAGATTGGTTATTTCTATAATTTATTTTTTATTAATCCAACACACCAAAGTCTCTTATTACTTGTTTTTTTCAGGAGAATCTTTGGGTTTTCTAAGAAGACAGGCATATCATCAGTATCTGGAACTTTATCTCTTTTTCCATTACTTACATCCATTATTTTATTTACATTTATTGGAATCACCAATACAAGTAATTATAGCGATGCCTGTCTCATTCCTGATTTTATTTTATTTTTTTCTAAATGTTTATTTATTTTTGAGACAGAGAGAGACAGAGCATGAGCGGGGGAGGGTCAGAGAGGGAGACACAGAGTCCGAAGCAGGCTCCAGGCTGTGAGCTGTCAGTACAGAGCCCGACAAAGGGCTTGAACTCACGGATTGTGAGATCATGACTTGAGCTGAAGTCGGACGCTTAACCGACAGAGCCACCCAGGTGCCCCTCATTCCTGATTTTAAGTGAAAGATTTAATTTTTGCCATTTAAGATGTTATTGGGCTTTTCTTCATTACCTAAGTAATTTCCTTCTGTTTCTGTTTTGCTTCAAGTTTCCCTTGGCATCAGTTGCTTGACCTTTGTCTGATGTCTTCCCACCACCTATGGATAATGGTTGGGTTTTTCTCCTTTAATTTTTAATGGAATCAATATGTAGATCGACTTCCTGGAATTGAACTGTCTTTTCATTCCTCTTATAAAGACTGTTTTGTCATGGTGGGTTAGTCTTTTGATTCACTCCACCATTCTGTTCTCTAATATATTATTTAAACATGTGGCTTTTGTAGCTAGAGGTGAAGCTGGCCTGCACTTTGTCATTGTTGCTATTGTTGCATTCTCTCTTTGGCTTTGGTATTTAAGACAGTCTGGGTTCATAAAATTAACTGGAGAACTTTCAATATTTCTCCAAGTCCCACAATAGTTTAAATAATATAGGAATCATCTATTCTTCAATGGTCAGATTAAAAATTCAGCTGTGAATCCATCTGCCTGCTGCCTTTTTCAATAGGAGACCATTAATCACTTCTTCCATGTCTTCTATAATAATTGGTCTACTTAAGTTTTCACCTCTTTTATGTCATTAGCGATAATGTACATTTTCCTAGGTAAGTATTCTTTTCTAGTTTTTTCTTTTTTTTAATGTACTGCTCCAGAGTCACCTTTAGTGTTTACCTAAAATTCTTTTCATCTCTTTCCTAATTTCACATTGTTAATCTTGCTTAATTTTTATTTCATTCTCTTTATCATACTCACATGGTATTGATCTATTTTATTAATCTCTTTAATGAGTCCATCTTTGAATTTATTATTCTTTTCTATTTTATTTATTTTAATAATTTCAGCCTTCATCAATATTAATTCCCTCTTCAAATTTTTTTTGTTGTTGTTGTGTTTGTTCTTACTAGAATTCATTAAGTACTTAAGCCTTCCTTCTTTGTTCACCTTTCTGCTTCCATAATTAAGGGCAACACATTTTCTTCTGAAGTCAGTTTTGCTGTTCCCCATTGTTTTAGTATAGTGTTTATTTTTCCAATGCTTTTGAGCATTTCCATATTTCTCCTTGCTGTGATCTAAATGTTACGCACCCATCAAATTTGTATCTTCAAATCCTAACCTCCAAAGACAATGGTATTAGGAGGTGGGGCCTTTGGAAGCTGCGTAAATTTTGAGGATGGAGCCTTCATGAATGGGATTAGAGCCTGGATAAAAGAAGCTCCAGAAATATCCCTAGGACCCTCCACCATGTAAGGATACAATGAGAGGTGCCTGCTATGAACCAGGAAGAGGACCCTCACCAGAAGGCAACCATACTGACATCTTGATCTTGGATTTCCAGCCTCCAGAACTATGAGAAATAAATTTTGTTATTTAAAATTACCCAGTCTAGGGCAACTGGTGGCTCAGTCAGTTGAGCTTCCGACTTCGGTTCAGGACATGATTTCAAGGTTTGTGAATTAGAGCCCCCCCCACGTTGTGGAGGAGCTCCCATCCTTACTGTTCCACTCTACTGCCTTACCAAGAAAGAGAAGCTAGTATATTCCATCCCATTTGTGGATCCAAGTATCCCAGACATATGACATTTTGTCACCAGGCTAATTCCTTGGGAAAACCCGTTCCATTTGCCAAGCAAATAATACAAAATTAAACTTGCAAACCTTTTGGCTCACCCTCACATTCCAAGAAGAGTAATTTCCTTAGAAGTATAAGGAATGAAAATCTGACTCACAACAAATAATTCTGTCAAATATAGTTCTGTACTGCCTTTGACTTTGCCTTTCAGCTTAAATCACTGCCAAGACTAATAGATCCCATAATACTTTCAGGATATAGAGAATAATTAGTGAAATTCATCTCATGGTACAAAATTTTAAAAAGTATTTTTGGGGTGCCTGGGTAGCTCAGTCAGTTAAGTGTCCAACTTCGGCTGAGGTCATGATCTCACAGTTCATGAGTTCAAGCCCTGTGTTGGGCTCTGTGCTGACAGCTCAGAGCCTGAAGCCTGCTTCAGATTGTTTCTCTCTCTCTCTCTGCCCCTTCGCCACTTGTGTTCTGTCTCTCAAAAATGAATAAATGTTAAAAAAAATTTAAGTATTTTTGAAACTAGGGAACATTTATCTTCCAAGGCTATTCTCTTTTCCTTAAAGTATCATATAATAATCCACATGATAGTTTTGCAATATAGGTTCCCTAATATTGTTGCCGATTCTTCTCTTGTAACTCACTGCCAAAACAAAATAGATTAGCATTTCATATTTTCATTATTATCTAAATATTCAAAACTAAAACCAGGAATATGGAAGGACACAAACAAAAACAGAATACATCCAAAAATGGATAATTTGATACATAAAACCTTTCTTATTTTGTGGTCATTTGCCTATAATTCCAATAAGAACATTGTCTTGCATATAACAAATACCCAATAAATATTTGTTGAACAAACAAATGAAATCTTGATTGTAACAGATTAAAATCAGCAAATCAGCAATATTCATAAGCATAGTAGAAAATTATTTTTCTTGCCTGCCTCAAACATATTCATCCTATACCAGTGATATGACACCTATTTTGGTGCATTTCTATCTACCATTTGTATAAACATGGTGTCTTCTTAAAACCAAAAGATAAACACGAGGACAAAACTAACAAAGCAGAGATTCTCCAGGACTTTGAATCTAGAGGATAGTTGGAATTCATTCTTTCCAGTAAAGGTAACTTAGCAAGATAATTAAGTAGTCCTTGTTGTCTGGACACTTGGAATTATTCTAGTTCTTGTATAATTTGAGCTTGATTCTTTAACTTACCCATGGATTTTATTGATTCCCCAGTATCAACATGTTAAAGATGTCTTTTCTGCTTAAATTATCCAGAAGCAATTTCTATAACTTAAAAATGAAGAACAGGCGGGGCCTGGGTGCCTCAGTCAGTTAAGCGTCTAACTCTTGGTTTTGGCTCAGGTCATGGTCTCACAGTTCATGGATTCAAACCCCACATCAGGCTCTGTGCAGGCAATGTGGGTCCTGCCTGGGATTCTCTCTTTCTCTCTCTGCCCCTTCCTCGCTTCAGTTCTCCCTCCCTCTCTCTCTCTCTCTCTCTCTCAAAATAAATAAACTTAAAAAAAAGGAAAAGAACATAATTCAGCGTCCACTTAGGATGTATAAAGTTGTAAGGACTATCACACTAAAGCTAAAAACTAAAAGGAAAAAGTGTAGTTAATCTACAAAAGCATAACTTTCCTTGAGCTTCAAAGAATTGAGATCACAAGGCAACTGAGTAATCTGAGTTGCAATGAGGCATGAGTTCCTTCAAGGAGAGAAGGAACACATGAACCTTTTGACCTTTGGCAGAGTAGGGGAAAAACTGGCTGCCACCAGGCAAGTGAGTAAGAAAAAGAATAGCTATTTTTTTTTTTTAAATTAAAGACACATGTGGGCTGATGCATCAGTTTGGGAGAGCTAAACATCCCAGAAACAAAGGGAGATTGCATTCATCCTCAAGTTTTCCCATAGACTTCTATAGGGTGCTCACAAAAAGACTGGGAGCAGGGAGGGAGATCTGAGAGAGCCATATGCAGGTATGAAGAAGTAATGGGTGACTGTTCGGAAATGAGCACAAGGCCTTATTTGCTTCCCTGTTTTCTTCTTTCCTGTGAACCAAAAACTTTAAGTCGCTAGGAGGAGGGGCAGCAAACCCTCTTACCTGCAGGTTTTAGACAAAACCTCATTGCATCTAAGGAAGGAACAGCAGCAAAATTCACCTGCTTCTGGAGGAGAGGCAAAAAACCACCTTGGATCTTGAATGTTACCAAAGTTCCGCTGCCACTGGAGGAGAGACAAGAAACTCCTGCACAAGAGCAACCCCAGATCCAAGGCAGAGTTTGGTTGCCACAGGTAGGATGTGCGGACATACTGAGAAAGCTCAACCTCCAAGGACCAGCTGCCAGAGAATGAGGCTACAACAGGACAACAGAGACTCCCTCCTGCAACAGCATTCTACCATTGGGGGAGCGGCAAAAGTGTGAGTAGACACTGAAAGTTAAAAGTGGAGCAGAACCAATTAGAGAAACCCTCCCGCACTCTGTCTCCCATCCCAAGCACAAAGGAGTACTAGCTCCATTGCTGAATTTTAAGCCCGTGTTACACTGAAGACAAAAAAAAGCAAAAACAATACCCAAACCTAATTCAGCTTTTGACCTTATCAATTCAAACCCACATTAATGGTCTGACAGAAGAAGAGGTATTCCCCTATCCAGGAGTAAATACTATTTACCTTGTCTCTACTGTCCTACGCATAATGTCTCGCAGGTCAGTAAGAAAATTACACGACTTTTATTTTCATTTATTTTTATTTTTTTTAATTTAAACAAAATTTTTTAATTTATTTTTTATCTATTTTTGAGAGAGAAAGACAGAATGCAAGCAGGGGAGGGGCAGAGAGAGAGGGAGATACAGATCTGAAGCAGGCTCCGGGCTGTCAGCACAGAGCCCGACGAGGGACTCAAACTCACAAACCATGAGATCATGACCTTAGCCAAAATTGGACGTTTAACCAACTGAGCCACCCAGGAACCCAACAAGACTTTTAAAAAGCAAGAAAAAACAACCTACTGAGAGGAGGTAGAACAATAAACAATAAACACAAATGTCACAACTATCAGACAGAATCTAAAAAATAATCATAGTTAATAAAGGATCAAATGTAGAAGTTAATAGAACACAAAAATCAATGAGGAAATTCAGCAGAGAAATAGATCAAGAGGCTCCTAAATTTCTGGTGAAATTCTATTATCAAAGAGACTATGAATGCTGATTGAAACAACACTTAACTGTTTGAGATTTAAAATAAACTTCAGGTTCCCAAGCTTGCACCAGCAAAAAAAAAAAAAAAAAAAAAAGAGCTGTGAAAGCTGGGCAGGTCTGTCTAGAAGGATTTGCTTATGGATTGGATGTGGGATATGAGAGAAAAAGAGGGGTTGAGAAGGTCCTATTCATTCTGACTAATTGGAAATATGGACACACATTAACTGAGGTTTGGTGGTGGGTGGGGCAGGGGTTGGTGGGGAGACAAGAGGGAGTTCCATTTTAGACATGTTAAGTTTGAGACATTTACTAGACATTCAAGTGAAGCACTCAAGTAGAAAGTTGGATGTATGAGTTTGGAATTTGGGAGGGATATCTGGGCTTGAGAAATAAAATTGGGAGTTAAAAACATATAGATGGGGTTTAAAGTCATAAGTCTAGCCAAAAGTACTGAGAAAATGTATATTCATAGAAAAGAAAAGACCCCAAAACTAAGCCCTAAGGCATTCCGAACTTAAAAGATCAAGAAGAAGAGGGCCCAACAAAGGAGACTGGTCCATTATCGCAGAGATACCTGATTATATGAGGGGTTGTATAATCCTGACGCTGACAGTTATCACTGAGCCATATTTGACTGGTCACTTTAAAGGTCTGGAAATATGATTGATTTAAATAAGCAGTCACAATATTCTTACCTGTACTAGATTTTTGAGCTATTTACTTATTTATTTTGCCAAAGTTAAATAATTTAGTATGAAAAAATGGTATTTGCTTTTCTTACAGTATTTTTTTAGAAAGGTACAGAGTGGTTAGTTTTGCAACAATTTGCATTTAGTCAAATGTCATACCATTTATATAAATCTGTGAATGTAACAAATGAGACATGGCTTTTACATATTGATGAGAACTTCAAAATTTTTCAGTTTTCTATATTTTTAATATGAATTGTGGCTGTATTTTTTTTCAGAGTCAGTTATGAAGTATGACATATTTCTGTGCAATAATGATGCTGCCTAGCTTCTGTACTGATGCGTTGCCATCTGGGGCCTTGCTGAACCTGGAAGGACTACCACTCATAGGAAAAGCTAAATCCTGGAGACAGCAAGCTGCCGGCCTGTCTTTCATAAGTGAACTACCAATTAAGAGCCCACACAATCAACCACTTCCTCTAATGGGCTCTCAAACTCAGGGCCACTTTTACTCTGCCCTAATAACCAGGCAGGGCCAGGTGCCAGAAAGCTAGCCCATATCTCCCAGACTGCTGAAATTATTCACACTAGCAAATCCTAAACCTGCTTACCTCACCTCTCCTGTTCCTTACCTCAGAAACCATAGTAAGGTTCTTGCCCACATTTTCCCCTCCTGCTTTTGCCTCCAGACAGACTGTGATAATTCCCTATGTGGCCCTGCAGAGTGTGCTGGGCCTTCTGGCTCTAGGGATCTGTGACTACAAACTTTCTTCATAACAGCCATTTCTGTTTGCATCCTACCGTGTGTAATTAAGACAAATCCCAGGTAGACAGGATGCCTGGGTGGCTCAGTTGGTTAAGCGACCAACTCTTGATTTCAGCTCAGGTCATGATCTCACACTTCCTGGGACTAACCCCCAGGTCCAGCTCTGTGCTGACAGCATGGAGCCTGTTTGGGATTCTCTTTCTCTCTCCCTCTCTCTCTGCCCCTCCCCTGCTTGCTCTTTCCCTTTCTCCGCCCCCCTCCTCAAATATATAAATGAACTTAAAAAAAAAAAAATCCCAGGTTACAAATTAAAACATTCTGGATTTCACCTCACAGTAGGAGCTTTACTTTAACAATACCAATAGCCAAAAAACTAGCTCAGAAAAGGCAAAAATCCTTGCAATTCTAGTTTTTCTTAATGTCTGGCTGGCTTTTTACTTTGAGAAACAAATGATATGTTGTCATCTCTGGTTTACTGCAGGGAGTGTTAAGTAGGAAAATAAAGCTTTCCATTGTCACCATGTAGCATAATTGAAGACTTCAAGGTATAAGGTTTTCAGTTGAAAGAAGCTTCTGTCATTTTTCCCTTTCTCTTTGAGCTATTTTCTTAATTCATCTTTGAAATGATTCAAATCTTACTCCAGTTCTACCTTATTTTCCAGTTTTCTTTTCTGATAATTCTCTGCAGCCACTTTATTTTTACCTCTCTTATATTTATCTCAAATTAATACAAGTTGAGTCTTACTGAATTGCTCCTTTGACATCTTGTATTAAAGTCATTAACGCAGAAATTAATGATATTTTAATATGAAGAAAGGGATGTGGAGAGCTTTTGCCCTTAGGTCATCTCTCGTGAGATTGAATGCTTATCTTTTATGAGAGGAGATGACCTATGTCCCCAAAAGATTGGACTAACTGTGTCTAAGGAGCACTTTGGTGTCCTTCCAGGGCCTCTCTCAGTCTTCCATTTGAGAGTCACTGAAGCCATGTGGTGTCCATAAATGGAGGTTTCCCCTGAATGTTCCTGCCATACCATACCATGTTCTGACTTGAGTTCAAAGAAATGCCAGAAGTCAGAATCATCAAGGTGTGATGGTCTTCAGGGTGGTTTGGGCCAAAAGTTTTATAAAGTGATAGATTAGAAATAGCAATGTTAATAATGATATTAATGTCAGTATCATTTAGAAGTTCAGAAAGAGATTGGCTGAAAATACCCAAGGAGAGGATACCTAATTGTTCATATTGGGCTGAATGCAAAATAAAATTCATCACCTCATTAGTTTTTACTTATTATTGGTTTGTATAATAAATTCAAATTTATTATTATTTTCTCTGTCAAGTGGTTGGGGTCTCTGTGGGGAGAATTCTACCAAAGAAATCCTCAAAACATTGAGAAAAGTTAAATTACAGTTATCTACTTCTTTGAAGCAAAAAGAAATGAAAAAATTAACGTATATAAATGATAACTACTGTCAATTTCTAATAAGTTCAGATTCCGGATTAGGTGCTGAGGTGAGTGTCAACCACCTTGTTATTTTAAATGTTAATATACTAATTCTGGAGTGGATCACAGCTCTCCCCAAACTAACTGTGTTCTTTTGTATAGTATTATCATATCATACTGTATCATATTATAGTGTATCATATTATGCTGTATTAACCATGGCTGATAGAAAGATAGAAGTTTCAGGCAACCGAAGCTGGTTTGGAATACTGAAGACTAAGCTGTCAAGGAAGCTGGAATGGTCCAGTAGAAGGGATGAAAATGTATCTGCATACACCTCATTGTCTCACAAACTGGAAAGTCTGCCTGCAGAAACATGGGAGCAGCTAAGAGATATGCTGCTGGTTGACTTGGATGGAATACAACCTTCTCTTATGTGGCTACAATTGAGCTAAAAAAAACTTTCTCTTGCCTCTCATAGCATTGTTTTTGTCATTCTTTTTTATGTTTGTTCTGTTTTGCCAATTTATGTTCTTTTGATCACTATCTGAAATTAAACAGGTCATGACTTACCATAGGTTTATATCTTGCAAACAAAGTCAAATCCACATCTCACTGGGATGGCAATTGGGTCCACTGTGTTGGGCTCTGGGACATATGCTGGTCTCCCTGAGAGGTCTTGCTCCTTGCTCCTTCCCCATTCCTTTCCTGCTTCCCTTCTCTGCCTCCCATCTTGGGGCAAGGGTGGGGGCAAGAGTCCAGGAAAATTTTATGAAGCCTTGTCTCACATACACTACAGATTGCTTGCAAATTTGCAACTTAAAAATTTTCTAAAAAAATAAAATTTCTAGTCCAACTATGGACTATGTCACCAATTGTAGGACTCCTGAGGACAGCTGAAAGACCAAAATCAATGCTAGATGAGAGCCAAGGACACAATACTATTCATTAACAGCAATTATAACGTTAGCTGGTATAATTATTGTGTTAGATACAACACTATTTCATCCAATCCTGCTAAGAATCTTATAAGGTAGGTGCTATTACCATCCCCATTTTACAGTTACGAAAAGTGGTTTAGAGAGGTTACCCAAGATGACAGGGTGTGTAGCAGAGCTCGAATTCAAACCCAGGTCTACACAACCTCTAAACTCGACGTCTGCACAAAGGAAATGCTCATTTATTCCCTAAAAGTCATTCTCCAAACTTACCTCTCTCTCTTTTTGCCAACACTGTCTCCTACACAGACTATCCTAAGTCCCCTAATTTATACAGCCAAAGCTTACTCTACTTCTCATCATGCATGTTGTTATTTCTTTTGACATCTGTCTTCCCTGAGCTCTGCGGGGGACAGAACCAAGTCTGCCTTATACTTAGCAGTTACTCAATACAAGTTTTTTGAATATTTTTTTAAGTCTCATAATTTTGGAATTTCCACTTTAAAATACATTAAAACATATGATGCATACACCCTTGGCAACAAATTCTTTTCTTTTTAAAAAAACTTTAACATTTATTCATTTTTGAGAGACAGAGACAGAGTGTGAGCGGGGGAGGGGCAGAGAAAGAGGGAGACACAGAATCCGAAACAGGCTCCAGGCTCTGAGCTGTCAGCACAGAGCCTCACGTGGGGCTGGAACTCACAAACCATGATATCGTGACCTAAGCTGAAGTTGGACGCCTAACGACTGAGCCACCCAGGCACCCCACAAATTCTTTTCCGTATGTAGTATTCATGAAATGAATATGCTAAAACAAAGAATTTGATTCCCTATGGGTAAAATTCTTCTTATAACACCCATATTTATAGAATAAGAGAATATGGCTATTAGGAAATGATCAATTCTGTCATTTAAAAATTAGGAACCATAGGACACCTGGGTGGCTCAGTTGGTTAAGCATTCAACTTCGGCTCAGGTCATGATCTCGCGGTTTGTGAGTTTGAGCCCCGCATCAGGCTTGTGCTGACAGCTCAGAGCCTGGAGCCTGCTTCGGATTCTGTGTCTCCCTTTCTCTCTCTGTCTCTCTCTCTCTCAAAAATAAATAAACAACAACAACAAAAAAGATTCTGTGTCTCCCTCTTTCTCCACCCCTCCCCTGCTCGCACTATCTCTCTCAAAAATAAATCAACATTAAGAATAAATAAATAAATAAAAATAAAAATTAGGGACCAGACCAAAGTCACATAGTAATGCATAGCAGAACTGGAACCAGGAGCCTGACTTCTAGGTTAGTGATCTTTTGAAGTCCACCTATCATTTAATTCAGTTGGCAGCTTTCTATTTATGGAAATATAAATTCAGGGGTGTAATTGTAGGGGGAAACAATCTGATCAGGGGAGTTTCAGGGGACCTAGTATCATGTGTACATTTAGAGAACCTGGGAGATGAAAAAAGTACCAGAATAACACTGGCTGAATTCTTAGGTGTATTCAATACATTTGGGTGGAAGCTTTGGTCGTCAGGCAGCAAAAGAAATATGGCCTCTTTGTGAACATAAAAATGCTTTTTCTCTTTTTGTTTGCATTTATCTTCCCTGCTTCTCTAGCATTGTGACCATCGCTGCATTATGTTATACAGATTGAAACCTTTTGTACACATCCAGTATACTTATTGTGGGAGCAGACTCCCTGCCTTGTCTGGCAGATAAATAGAGCTCTGTTGGTGCTGGTACCAAGACAAGTACTCCGCGGTACAATTTCTGAGGGTCAACTGAGCCATAACACTCGTAAGGCATGATGTCTTTTTTTTTTTTTTTTTTAATTTTTTTTTCCACGTTTATTTATTTTTGGGACAGAGAGAGACAGAGCATGAACGGGGGAGGGGCAGAGAGAGAGGGAGACACAGAATCGGAAACAGGCTCCAGGCTCTGAGCCATCAGCCCAGAGCCCGACGCGGGGCTCGAACTCACGGACCGTGAGATCGTGACCTGGCTGAAGTCGGACGCTTAACCGACTGCGCCACCCAGGCGCCCTGGCATGATGTCTTTAAAAACATACTTGATTTCATAGCAGCACTCTCAACAATAGCCAAATTATGGAAAGAGCCTAAATGTCCATCAACTGATGAATGGATAAAGAAATTGTGGTTTATATACACAATGGAATACTATGTGGCAATGAGAAAAAATGAAATATGGCCCTTTGTAGCAACGTGGATGGAACTGGAGAGTGTAATGCTAAGTGAAATAAGCCATACAGAGAAAGACAGATACCATATGGTTTCACTCTTATGTGGATCCTGAGAAACTTAACAGGAACCCATGGGGGAGGGGAAGAAAAAAAAAAAAAAAAAAAAAAGAGGTTAGAGTGGGAGAGAGCCAAAGCATAAGAGACTGTTAAAAACTGAGAACAAACTGAGGGTTGATGGGGGGTGGGAGGGAGGGGAGGGTGGGTGATGGGTATTGAGGAGGGCACCTTTTGGGAGGAGCACTGGGTGTTGTATGGAAACCAATTTGTCAATAAATTTCATAAAAAAAAAAAAAAAAAACATACTTGAGAGGGGCGCCTGGGTGGCTCAGTCGGTTGAGCGGCCGACTTCCGCTCAGGTCATAATTTCGCGGTCCGTGGGTTTGAGCCCCGCGTCGGGCTCTGTGCTGACAACTCAGAGCCTGGAGCCTGTTTCAGATTCTGTGTCTTCCTCTCTCTCTGACCCTCCCCCGTTCATGCTCTGTCTCTCTCTCTCTGTCTCAAAAATAAATAAACGTTAAAAAAAAATTAAAAAAAAAATAAATAAAAACATACTTGAGAATCCCCTACTTTCACTCACAATGTATTCCTCCAAAAGTCAAATAAATTTGATGTGTGAAATTCAAACAATAGACATGCATGTTATAGCAGTGTGATGATTTCTGTACCAAGGGAATAAAAGCTTAATTACAATCAAATTTTTAGACAGCACCTTTAAATGATACATTTTATCATTTCTATGTCTTTTAAAAATGTGGGAGTTTTTTACAGTTGATTGACATTGTACCAGGTATCTTATTTCATGTATTAGGCTTACTTGCTATAAATAATGAAGAGACAAAAATACAATGGCTAAAACAAAATAGAAACTAATGATCTCCATGTAACAGTCTGCTGGTAGATGGGCTCTAAGTGGCTTTGCTCCACAAGGTCATTCAGGTCCTTGGGGATTCTTCTATCTTTTTTGTCCTTATTTACAGGACTGGCACTCACTCCAATTCCCATGAGAAAAGGAACAAGGAAGTGAGGACAAGCAGCTTCCTCTCAAAGATGATCTTGCCTCTTGCCTGCTTAAAAAGCCTCTTTGTTAGCTCTCGATAGCCTCCAAAGTAAGTCCAGATTCTTAGTTTGATATAAAAGATCCTTAGAAATCTTTCCTCTTCTTACCTCTTTCATTTGGATCCAATTCTGCCACCAGCTCCTCTACCCAGCTGTGCAGTCCCCACGTGAACAGGGTCATATAGCCATCATCCAAACAGTTCTGGTCATGGACTTACAGAGAAGTCTCTATCTCTATGATTAGTTATTCAAAATTTTATTTTTAAAAATTTTTAATGTATATTTATTTTTGAGAAAGAGAGAAGAGACAGAGTGTGAGCAGGGGAGGAGCAGAGACAGAGGGAGACACAGAATCTGAAGCAGGCTCCAGGCTCTGAGCTGTCAGCAAACTCACGAACCGTGAGATCATGACCCGAGCCGAAGTCGGATACTCAACCAACTGAGCCACCCAGGCTCCTCTCAAAATTGTATTTTTAAAGCACAAAGGCTTTATTAACTATATTAAGTAGCCGTGGATATTTATATTTCTATAAGTTTCTTCAGACAATGATGAAATGTAAGGAGATGCCTTTTTCCTGCAAATATCCCTGCTCTAGATGTCTGGGAGTTCCATTTTCTCTTTCTGCAGTGAAGTGGGTAGTAGGTGTTTAGGTTACTCTATTTTTTGGTGGGAAAAAACACTTCCAAAATAAATGCTATATATAAAAAAGTTTTTCTTACTCCCTAGAATCATTTATGTCACTGGGGGAATGGTGAAATGTCAAACCATGACTACATGATTTCATGTAGTATGTTGAAGTGTAGTCAAGATATTTCCTCTCTTTCAAGGCCACCCTTCCAGCCATATATGGTAGGCTTAGCCATATATCTTGCTGTGACCAACGAAATGGAGTGGAAATGGTGATACTTAATAAGCAGAAGTATTAAGGGCCTTCATGTGGTTCCATAATTCCAGCAATGTTCCGGTACAGGCTTCTTTTTTCAGTCTGGCCTATAAGATCAGATGATGTGGTCCAGAGTTTACTTAGTCTTCAGCTAACATGTAATGAGAGTAAGAAAGAAATCTTTTTTACAGTAAGCCATCAAGATTTTGGGACTGTTTGTAACTGCCACACCTAGCAAAAATGGACTGGTATAATTGAGGCTTTGATATTTTCCTGCTTCATATTTCACCATGTGGATTATGCAGATTATTTACACATACTCATCCTTAATCATTTAAGCATCTTTGTTTGGCTTCCATATGCACCATAGAGAGCTCTTAGCATATATCTTCAAAATTCAAAGGGGGGAGGACATTTACTGGCAAAAGTATCAGGCTTGAAAAGGGAACCTAATGTCCTTTGGCTCAATTCCCTATACAGTATTTGAATATTCTATATGGTATCAGTTTAAACAATTCTAGTGATGAGAAATTCACTCTTTCCTGAGGCAACCTACATCATTTGAGAGAGCTTTCTGTGCTAGAAAATTCCTCCTTAAATTTAGTGGAATTTAGTTTGACCTTAACTTCATATAGCCAGTGGTTCTAATTCTACTCTCTTTGGCCATATGTGTCTCTCTTTTCTCTTCATCCAGTCTCCTCTAGGTGAATTATTTCTGGATAATTCCAATGTTCATCATAGATCATAATTTAAGGGTGCCTGCGTGGCTCAGTCAGTTAAGCATCTGACTTTGGATCAGGTCATGATCTCATGGTCTGTGGGTTCGAGCCCCACATTGGTCTCTGTGCTGATGGCCCAGAGCCTGGAGCCTATTTCAGATTCTGTGTCTCCCTCTCTCTCTGCCCCTCCCCTGCTTGCACTTTGTCTCTCTCTCTCTCTCAAAAATAAATAAACATTAAAAGTAATAATAATAAATAAATGTCTATAGCCATCAGTCAGCTTCTTTCCCCACTCACCCCTGCATCATCCAATGGGCTTATGAACAACATGGCCATGATGACAGAGATGAAGGTTATGAATGGGTTCGGCAACATAGATTTCCACTCACTAAGGCTTACCTGACTGTAACCACTGATGAGTATACAGTCTACCAGCAGCAGAAACTAACACTGAGCCCTCAAATGACACCATTCCCCAGGGTGATCAGTCAGCTACCTGGTGGCAGATTGATTACCTTGGACTGCTTCCCTCATTTTGTTCTTTCTGGCTTAGACACTAGTCTGGATACAGATTTGCCTTCCTTGTATTTAACACTTCTGATAAAACTACCATCTGTAGACTTACAGAATGCCTTATCTACACATATATCTTATCTTAACTTATTCAGTTAAGATAACAGCAAAAAGAAGTATGGCAATGGGCCCATCCTCATGGAATTCACTGGTTTTATCATGATCCCCCACCATCAGGAAGCTGCTGCTTTGATAGAACACTGGAATGGCCTTTTCAAAACTTGGTTATGACATCAGCTAGGTGGAAATATCTTGCAGGGCTGGAGCAAGGTTTGGGCTTTGCAACCACTTTGGACTCCTTCATGCTCTTGAATCAAAAAATGAAGAAGGGAATTACTGTGCTGGCTGAGTGATTGATCCTGACTACCAAGGCGAAATTGGACTACTACCCCACAGTGGAGGTAAGGACCAGTATGTCTGAAATACAAGAAATCCCTCAGGACATCTTTTAGTATTACCACGTTCTGTGACTTATGGTCAATAGAAAACTACAATAATCCAATCCAGATAGGACTACTAATGGCCCAGATCCTTCAGGAATGAAGATTTTGGTCATTCCACCAGGTAAGAACCAAGACCAGCTTAGGTGCTTTCTGAAGGGACTACAGAATGTGTAGTGGAAGAAGGTAGTTATAAATACCAGCTACGACCATGTTACCAGTTAAAGAAATGTGCACTTGGGGCGCCTGGATGGCGCAGTCGGTTAAGCGTCCGACTTCAGCCAGGTCACGATCTCGCGGTCCGTGAGTTCGAGCCCCGCGTCAGGCTCTGGGCTGATGGCTCGGAGCCTGGAGCCTGTTTCCGATTCTGTGTCTCCCTCTCTCTCTGCCCCTCCCCCGTTCATGCTCTGTCTCTCTCTGTCCCAAAAATAAATAAACGTTGAAAAAAAAAAATTAAAAAAAAAAAGAAAAAAAAAAAAGAAATGTGCACTTAATTGTAATGAGTATTCCTCCTTATTTTGTTATAAACATGTTTGTGTATACATGTGTATGCATATATATATATATATATATATGCAAATATCTCTGATTTCTTCCCTCCCTCATTCTCCTATAATGTAACATGTGATGTATTGACTTATTATAAATAAAGTATTATTAATCTTACACCATAGTATTTATGTTATGGGATATCAAAGAAAAGAGTAAACATGACTTAAGGATATTATCTCCTTTAGGGGAAAGGGTTAGTGCATTTCAGTTGTATACAGAATAGTTGTATGATGTTAGGTGAAATTATGACCCTGTGTTGTCTTCATTTGGAGATTAAGTATGCTTTAAGAAGATGCATATGGCTGCCAAGTTGACAAAGGGTGGACTTGTAATGGTTAATTTTATGGGTAAATTTCTGGTAGTTAATTTCATGTGTCAACTTGCCTGGACCAAGGGATGCTCAGATAGTTGTTACAACATTATTTCTTGGTAGGCATGTAAGGATGTTTCTAGATGAGATTAACATTTAAATTGGTAGACTGACATATTCCCAGGGTCATGGGATCAAGCCCTTTGTTGGGTTCTGCACAGAGCATGGAGCCTGCTTAACATTCTCTCTCTCTCCCTCTACCCCTCCCCTGCTTTTATGCTCTCTCTCTAAAATAAAATAAAATAAATGAAATAAAAATTGAAATAAATAAATAAATAAATAATAAATAAATAAATAGATAGACTGAGAAGCAGATTTCCCTCCCCAATGTTGGCAAGGCTCATATAATGTGCTGATGGCCTGAAGAGAAAAAAGACAAGGTATCAGAGAATTTGCTCTCTATACCAGACTGTGTGAGCTGGAACATTGGTATTCTGCTTTTGAACTGGGATTTACATCACTGTTATCCCGGTTTTCAGGCCTTTGGTCTCAGATTGGAGCTACACCACTAATTTTCTTGTGTTTCTAATTTGCAGATAAAGATCATGGAACTTTTCCATAATTGTGTGAGCTAATTCCTTATAATGAATACCTTAATTAATTAATTAATTAATTAGTGTGTGTATGTGTGTGCACGTGCACACGCATGTACTCTGTTTCTCTGGAAAAAATTAACTATTGTGGGCAATTTTCTTCAGTATGTTAAGTTATTTTCAAATTCAAACCCCTATCTAGATTTTCATCCTGAAATTCAAGCATTATCTCATTTTTTTTCCTTCATAGTGTCTAGAAACAAAGGAAACAAAATCCTGAATCTATCAAATTCTAGCAATATAACCTTAAATTTTCTGTATTTCATTGCCTCATCTTTTTTTTTTCAACTTTTTTTATTTTAGAGAGGGATAGAGCATGTGAGAGCAAGAGAGGGGACAGAGGGAGAGAGAGAGAGAATTCCAAACAGACTCTACATTTAGCGCACAGCTTGACACAGGTCTTGACCCCACAACCCTGGGAACAATGACTTGAGCTGAAATCACAAGTCAGTTGCTCAACTGACTGAGCCACCCAGGAGCCCCATCGTCTCATCTTTAAAATAGAGATAATAACACTACCAATCTCATAGGTTGTTAGAATTAAATTAGATAAAACGTATGTATGCTTAGAACAAGTACTAGCTCATAGTAAATGCTCAGTAAATGTTAGACATTATCATTATAGTTGAAGAGGGGCTTCTGGTTCCCTTGATGCCCTTTTATCCTTACTTGCCTCTCCTGCTGATGATCTGATGTCTGGGAGTAAGACTAGATAATTACCCCAGGCATCACTGGCTCTCACAGGCTTGCTGATTCTTTGAGACTCAGTTGTATCCTCATCTAGTCTCCCCATTTTGGGTGGTCTACCTGTAACTTTTGATTACAGGGTTCTCTGGCCTCCTGCTATAGTGACTCCCTTATAGATATACTGACTTTTTGATTGTCAATTATTTTCTGTGCTTCTGAGGAGCTGATGTCTATTCTGCATTTTGCTCTATTCAACATTTATCTTTTATAATATCTATTCTCTAGTCCTACAGGCTTTGGCTTTGATGATCCAACCTAAATCTTTTTAGAAACCAAAACAAACAACTTTCCTCTGAATTCCTAGCCCTTGAGAATCAAAAGCTCTTTGGTTTCAGGCTGTAATGCCTGCTGAGTGTTTTAAAAATTCCACTTAACATTTCTATAAACTTCTTTGTTGTAGAGCTTTATCTACTTTGCCCTGAAGCAGTGAATATTAAAACCAGTAGGTGGAGAATTTAGGAGCAGAGAAAATAATTTCAAGGAAAGAAAAGAAAATTCCAAATGATAGAAATGTGGTAGATATGATGGATTGACCAAACACAGAAGACACACCATGTACCTGTGTTAAACACAACACTGCATAAAATACAAAATATATTTTCAACTTATTGGAGAACTCAAAATTAAGGAAAGGAAAATCCAAAGTGCCAGAAACGAGCAGAAATTCAACAGTTACAAGGATGAGCAATAACTTATAAGGTTATCAGGACTGAATATAGTCCTGAAAAACAGAGAGCTGGGATTTTAACATTTGTATAAGGAGGTAAACCCATGGAATGGGTGCCATGCAGGAGTGACAACAGAGTTGAGGTAGTTACATAAAGCTGGGGATGGGAGTGCCTGGTTGGTTTAGTCATTAGAGCATGCCGCCCTTGATCTCAGGGTTGTCAGTTTGGTCCCCACGTTGGATGTAGAGATTACTTAAAAATAAAATCTTAAAAAAAAGAAAAAATAAAGCTAGGGAAGACTTTATGCCACCTTCTCCATGGACTTCCCCAATGGCTCAGGGAACAACAAAACATACATACATATGGAACTAAATGAAAAACTCAGAAATAGATGCATGAATATATGGAATCTTGGTATGTGGCAAGAATAGAATAAGAAATGATTGGTGGAAGGATGAAATATTCAATAGATGCTGCTAAAAAATTGCAATTACATAAAAAAATTATATGAAAAAATTTACTTACCCATGTACAAAAAATATACTCAAAATAGAGTAAATTCAGTAAATAAAGGGGAAAAAAATCTTTAAAACTCTTAAAACAAAATGAGAAAAAAACACAAGGCGTTTCTTGTATGTAAGGCTACGGATTTTAGATTTTGTCCTATAGGTTGAGGGAGATATTGGAGTGTTTCAAGCATAGACATGACCCATGCAGAAGATAAATGTGCCTTGGAGAAAGAGAATGACAGCAGAATAAGGTATACTTGATAAGATGTTAACATCAGTTGCAGTACCTCTTTCACATGAAGTGTTGTTGCTAGTGAAAATCAACACATCCCTGAGCCTTGTATGTAAGTCGTTGATCCAGCTTATGCTTTTATTCTCTAAACCTATTAGGAAAACTATCATAAACAGTTTATTTTCAGCTATTAGGACCAATATATATTTTCAAGCTCCTACCTCGTTACAGCAACTCTTCATCCCATACCAACATCTAGTCTTTAGGACATTAATGGCTTCTACATTCCATAGGCCTATACTATGCTATATTTCACTGATGATATCCTGATGATTTACCTGGTCTGCAGAAAGTAGAAACTCTTCTAGACATTTTGGTAAGATGCATGAATGTCAGGTGGTAATAAATAAATTCACAAAAATTCAGAGGCCTGACACCTCAGTGAATTTTAGGGTTCTAATTTCTCATTTCTAGGAACATGTTAAGTTATCCCATCCAAAGTGAAAGACAAGTTGTTGTATCTGGCCTCCTTACTACTAAGAAAAGAGCTTAACAATTAGTGTGCTTCTTTGGACTTTGGGGAGAATATATAATAATCATTTGGTTGTGCTATTCTGACCTATTTACTATGTAATTAGAAAAGCTGCCAATTTTGAATGGGATTTGGAAGAAATAAAGGTTCTTGAATAGGCCAAGCTGCCATGCAAGCTGCTCTTCCACTTGGGTCATATAACCCAGCAATGTAATGGTGCTGAAAGTATATGTAGTAAACAAGGATGCTACATGGAGCTTTTGACATGAACTACGGTGCAGACATGAAAGATTTTGGAACAAAGTGATGCCACTCTCAAAATATAACTACACCTCTTTCAAGAAATGGCGTCTGGTTTGTTACTGGGCCCTAGTAGAAAGGGAATATTGACTTACCATGGACCATAAAGTAACATGTATCCAGAGCTGTCCATCATGACCTGAGTGTTGTCTAATCCACCAAGTCATAAATGTTGCTGTGCACAATAGCACTCTGTCATAAAATAAAAGTTATATGTATGAAACTGTGGTCTTGAGAAGGTCCTGAAGATACAAGTAGTTTTCATGAGCAAATAGCCCAGGTACCACGGCTTCTATTCCTGCTAAAATTTTTCCTTCCTCTTATGGGATGTTCCCTATGGCCAGTTGACTTAGGGGAAAAAAATGTTTAATTTTACATATTATTCTGCATGATTTGCTGACACTACACAAAAGTGGAGTGTGGACTACTACAGCACTATAGCCCCACTCTAGAGAGGCCTTAAAAGGAAATCCTTCCAGTGGGTAGAACTTTACACAGTGTATCTGGTTGCTCATTTTTCTGGCATACCAGAGGTAGAAGTCTACTCTAAGTCATGAACACTGCCTAATGATTTGACTAGATGGTCAAAGAATTGGTAGCAACACAACTGGGAAACTAGTGACAGGAGGTACTGTATGTAGATTGATGTTTTTGGAAATGACGATATTTGTGTTCCAGGTAAATGCTTACCAAAGAACAAGCTCATCAGAAAAGGCTTTCAATAATCAGGTGGACATGATGACCGATTCTGTGGCCATCAGTCAAACTCTTTCCCTAGCCACCTCATCCTTGTCTAGTACAATCATGACAAATTGTTCAAGGCAGCAGGAATAAAGGTTATATATTTGCTTAGCAACACAGACTTCTAGTCACCAAGGCTGAGCTGGCTAATTAATCTACCAACCATATGGGGCCATTCCCCAGGGGAATCAAAGAAGCTCCTGACTGATTGTATTGCCTATTTACATCTTGAAAGACAGAGCACTTTGTTCTTACTGTAATAGATACTCAAGATGTGGATTTGTCTTCCCTGCCTACAACATTTCTGCCAAAGCCATCTATGAACTTAGAGAATGCCTTATTCACCATCTGTATATTCCACACATTGCTTCTCATCAAGAGGTTCATTTTATAGTGAATGAAGTATGGCAACAAAAACATGGAATTCACTGGTCTGATCAAGTACTCCACTACTCTGAAGTGGAAGAGCCTTTTGAAGTTTCAGTTAAAAGCATCAGCTAGGGGGCGCCTGGGTGGCTCAGTCCATTAAGTGTCTGACTGGATCGCAGCTCAGGTCAGGATCTCATGGTTTCTGAGATAGAGCCCTGCATCTGGCTTTGTGCTGACAGCATGCAGCCTGCTTGGGATTCTCTCTCTGCACCTCTCTCTCTCTTTCTCTCTCTCTTCCAAAATAAATAAATAAACTGTGAAAAAAATTTAAAAAGTAAAACATGTTTTCAAAAGAGCATCAGCTAGAGGACAACACTTTACAAGGCTGGGGTAATGTCGCATAGGATACAGTGTGTGTTCTAAATCAGTGACCAATATATGATGCTCTCCCATTTGCAAAAGTTTATAGGCCTGGGAATCAATTGGCTGAAATGGGAATGTTTCTCCTCAATATTACCTCAGGGCCAGAATTAGGATGAAATGAACGAAGCACTCAACTACAGTACAAAATTTGAGTGTCAAAAAACTTAATAATAAATACTAATATTTTAATGCAACATTTTAAAATAAAAACTAACACAAAAATAATGATAAATAATACACAAAAATTTTAAATAATATCTTTGTTTGCCTTATAACTCTATGTTATTGTGCAAAGAGAACAGTCATTTCCTATCAGCTCAGAATTCCTGGGCCCAAATGGATATCACACCCCCACCAGGTGGATTATAATGGCATGCAAACAAATTAGGCAACCTCAGGTACCTATATAGTCATGCTTTATATTGTTGTTGTTGCATATTTTCCCTCTTTACATAGGTACTTCCCTTTGTGATCCTCTATGAAAAGTTTTGCTTACTGTGTCTATGACTGGGCTGCTGATCTTGACTTTGGGCTTTGCTAATCTACAGTTTGGGCTTTGCTGGTTAAGAATTTTAGTTCCCAAATGTGGCCCATTTCCACCAGGAGACACAGCAACAGTTCCATTAAATTAGAAGTTGAGATGGCTACCTGCCTGCTTGGGGTTTGTTATGCCTGTGAATCACCAAGAAAGAGAGTTAAATATATTACTGGGGTGATTGATTCTGACTATCAAGAAAACACCGTGTTGCTACTATACAATGAAATAAGGAAGAGTATGTCTGGAATGCAAGAGATCACTGGGAACAACTGAAAATACTTTCATGTTCTGTGATATAACTCAAAAGAAAAATCTACCGACACATACTACAACATGGATGACCCTCAGAAACATTATGCTACTTGAAAGAAGCCAAATGCAAAAGATCACATATTATATGATTTCATTTATATAAAATTTCCAGAAAGGGCAAATCCACAGAGTCAGAGAGTAGGTTTGTTGTTTCCTGGCTCTGAGGGTGGAAATAGGGAATTATTTCCAAAGGGACAAGAGGGATCTTGTTGGGACGATGGAGATGTTCTGAAACTGAATTTTGATGATGGTTACACAACTCAGTAAATTTACCAAAAATCATTGAGTTGTACACAAAAAATAGTAAAATTTATGGCATGTAAATTATACTTCAACAAAGCTGTTTTAAATAAGTCAATGGAAAACTACAACAACCCAATATATGCAGGATGCTTAAAGAACCAGACCCTGCAGAAATGAAAGTTTTAGTCACCCAACAAAGAAGGAACAATGACCTACCAAGGTATGTGCTGAGGGCAAATAGGTAGCACAAGGTAGTGATTATAGATACCAGCTACAACTATATGACAAGTTGCGGAAGTAAACAAATTATCTAACATAGATGTGTTAATAATAGTTAGCCAAGTATCTCAGAATTTAAGTTACAGGTTATCAAAAGTGTTTCTGATCCATCTAGAAAAAAAATGGACATGATCCAATGTACAAGGAAATTTGTATCTCCTTTAGAGAAAGAGTTTGCATGATTTGGGTTGTATAAGAAACATTGGCAACATGTTAGATGGAAGCTTGATTTTGCTGTCATCTTTACTTGATTGTTAAGTCTAGTTTAAAGAAGTGTGTACAAATGTTAAGTTGACAGGAGGTGAACTGTGGTGGCTTTTTACTGTTTCAGCTTATCCAGGCTGGATCTGTTTCCTGTAATCCCCTTTCCTATGTAGTCTCAGGCTAAGGTTGGCCACAAGAGAAATTTCCTCAAATCTGTTCAGTGGAAAAAATTTTAAAGTTGCTATTTTTGTGTTCTAAAGTTTGGTATGGGGCACCATCAGCACGGCTGCTCAGACTTGTTATTGCTGATCTTATAGTTAACCTTGTTGGTGTGGGATACAATCAGGGTATACAGCTTTTCCAGCTCTCCTCAGATCTCTTCTAGTGTCCTGGGGCCAGGTATGAGTGAAACTCCATAGTAAAGAACACCAGATTCTCCCAAAGATCCCTCGCACCATGGAGGTTCCAGTTGTCCTCATGGAATCCAGTTTATTCCCATGGGTTCTAGCCATCACTGTAAGATCTAGATTGTTCTTGCTCTCCCCCCAGTTCTCACCCGGCTCCCTTCAACTGCCAGCTCAGCTAACCTATAGTGACGTTAGGCCCACCACCAGGTGCAGAGGCCACACAGTCTGACATAGACTTCTCGATGAGCTTCTACATTTGTGTAAAGTTTACCCCCTATCATAAATCCCTTATTCTATATAGCTCAGAGTTGTATTTCTTCTCTGAATGAACCTGGCTGATACAGAAGTTGTGGCAACAATGCTGGCAAGAAGTGATCAACGTTTTTATTTAGCATTTAGTTTGTATCATATGCTATGTTAAGAATTTTGCATGACTTATTCCATTTTAATCTTTACAGCAACATTATAGACACTAGTTTCTCTCATTTTGTTGATGAGGGAAATAAGGGTTAGAAAGTCGATAGAATAAAAATATAAAGCATCTGATCCCAGCACAAGCACTGATCTTGAAAGCAATGTTTGTTATCTTTGTCTCCAGAGTTCCAGCTCTGTACCTATGCTCTACTCAATTGCACATTTTTTCTCCTCATGTTCTCCTTTCAGGAGACTGGAATCACTTCTGAAATTTCCAGAACCAGACATGGCCCATGATTGTGCACTTTTAAAGATCTACTTTTATAGAATACTTAATCTAGCCTTCCAGATACTATCAAGTTTCTCTAGGTCATGGCCCATGTTTTATCCCATGGCCATCCGTCCATTATCCTAGAAATGTAGTTGTAGTAAAATACCCTCTTTTTTTTTTAATTTTTTTTAACGTTTATTTATTTTTGAGACAGAGAGAGACAGAGCATGAACAGGGGAGGGTCAGAGAGAGGGAGACACAGAATCTGAAACAGGCTCCAGGCTCTGAGCTGTCAGCATAGCGCCCGATGCGGGGCTCGAACTCACGGACCACGAGATCATGACCTGAGCCGAAGTCGGACCGCTTAACCAACTGAGCCACCCAGGCGCCCCTAAAATACCCTCTTAAGAGAATACCTGAAGTAAAAATGCATGAATCAGATCTCATTCTCTTTACTTCATAAACATTTTTATACAGTCACTGATTCTGTATTGGAAAATTATGCCTAATGCCCCCTTTTAAAGATGCCCTTTCTAAAGGCAGAATGCTTTCCTTTAATTGAATTAGAATATTCTAGATACGTTGGTATAGTCACATTTTTTCTTGCTTTGATATTTCAGGAGAAAAATCATGAATTTTAGATTTATTCAGATCCTCTTATTTAAAGCCTAGAAATTATTTTCCTTTTTTCCCCCAATTATTTGGGCCACTTTTATTTTCTAAAGATAAAAATGGAATATTTTGGTGTTTTTAGAAGAACAAGATAAATGATATAAGTTACTTGCTCTGTCAATTTATTTTTCTGAAACCGGAAAAAAAAATAGCTTAGATTTCAGAAATTAGACCTAGCATCTCAAGGGAATCACAGAACTCTCCCTCTGGATCTTTTTTCTTATAAATATTGTATGTCTTTAATTGAAGAGCTTGTTAAGCCCAAGGAATATAGAAATTTTATTTCCATCCAGAAACTATATTTCATCATCATATCAAAGCCTTTGAGAATAAGCAAGTTGTCAGAAATTAGCCAGTGTAACACTGCAGAGAGATCTTAAACTGCATTTTGTCCTAGTTTTACCTAGTATCTAGGCTAACCAAAGTAAAAAAAAAAAAACCCAAACACTTTCTTGAACTTGTAATTGTCTTCAAAATCTAGTAACATACACACACTCACACACACACACTCACACACACACACACACACACACACCCTGAGGATGAAAAATGGATCTTTATTCTTATTTTTAAGCTTCAAAGGAAATGTTGTTTAAAAAGGGGCATGGGTCCAGGAAAGACATTATATTGATTGTTCACTACCATATTCTGTGTGTTCCTTCACTGAGACTATATACGAGGCTTCTTATTTTCATCGGAACTACAATATTAATCAGAAGAGATAGATAAATACAATTAAATCAACTACAAATGTTTCTTGGTGTTCTGATTTACTTTGCTGTATTGGAAGTCTCAAAAAGACAGTATACTCTCCGGGCCAACCTAACTTGAAAATTACAATATGAGTCATATTCCTAAAGGAAAAACTGTACTATCATATTCTCCTTTTCAGATGCTATAAAATGGTCTCCAAATGCCAGTCCAATCCAATTAAAATTCCTAATAAAAGCCTTATAGGCCCTCTAGAATTTAAACCCACACAACTTACTTTCTTCTATATTCTAGCCCATGTTTTGCACTCCAGTCCCAGATAGGTCTGCTTATGAATGCTTATGAATGCTTACCCACTGAAAGTACCCTCCTTCTTTTAAGTTGATTTTGCTGAGTGACCTATAAGTTTCATGAGCTTGGATATTCAAATCTCTTCCCACATCTGGGAAGTTCTCAGCCACTGTTTCTTTAAATAAGCTTTTTTCCCCCCTTCTCTTCTCCTTCTGGAACTTCAGTGATTTGCAAATTGGTCCTTTTGATGGTACCCTGAAGATTAGATAGACTTTCTTCACTCTATCTCATTCTTTTTCCTTTGTTCTCCTCTGGATAATTTCAAACTTCTTGTCTTCAATTTCACTGATTCTTTCTTCTGCTTGATAAAGTCGGCTATTGGTGCTCTCTATTGCATTTTTCATTTCATTCATTGAATGCTGCAGTTCCAGAATTTGTTTTTTTTTTATGATTTATAACTACTTGTTAAACTTCTAATTTTGTTCATGTATTGTTTTCCTGATTTCATTGAAGAATTTTTCTGTGTTTTCTTGTAGCTCATTGAGTTTCCTTTAAAAAGCTAATTTAATTCTTTATTGGGTAAATCATGGATCTGCATGTCTTTGGGTTTATTTACTGGAAGATTATTGTGATCCTTCAGCGGTGTCATGTTTTCTGAATTTTTTTATGTTCTTTGGATTTTTGTGTTGCTGTCTGCTCATTTTAAGTAGCATCAGTTCCTCCAGTGTATAGTAAATGCCTTTGGGTGAGAAGTACCTTCCATCAGACCCGCTAGAGATTCTGAGTTTTTCTCGGACCTTCCATGAATACATCTGCTCCATGCATCTTGCTCCCTCTTGTGGCAGAATTCTTAAGCTACTATGGCTTCTCTCAATCCTGCAACACACCAAGCCCAATGCTGACAGCCTCTTTTGTTTTCCCAAAAGTGGTGCCACAGCTCAAGTTTTGGTCTCTAGCTGGCTGGCAGATTTGGGCCTGCTTTCTGCTTTGCATGCTCACTAGACATCCTCTAAAGCTTGCTGTTGCCCACCATCTTCAAAAGCTTGCACAGGGTGTTGGTCACAGAGTGGGGAGGCTATGTAGGTGACACACACAGGTGCTAGGGTTGCCCATGGGTCAATTGGGGGTATCCACAGATGAGGCTTTCTCAGCACTTTGTGGACAGACTTCCTGATGGAGTTCATAATGCAGTATATAGGCCCCACTGTCCCTTAAATGCCCTCTGAGTCATGTGTCACTTCCCCAGACTTTTCCCGCCCTCCAGTGATGGAGCTCAGCATTTAGTTCTCTAAATGGGGTGGGAGAGGAATGAGCTTCTTTGGTAGCATCCACACAGCTGTGGAAGCTGGGTGCTCACTCATACCTCTCTCCCTTTGCCCCACAGGAGAAATCATGGGCCCAGGAAGAGCTCTCTTAGCCCTAAACTGTGCCACCTTGGGGGAGGAGTTATTTGGGTAAAATCAAACTGTTCCTCTTACTCCAATGGATCTAAACTCAAATTTTACATTATTTTTCTCTAACAGAGTGCTAGATCTTCTCCTCTGGAAACCTAGACTTCAACAACGGCTCTCTCATACATAGGTGATTGTCTAAATCAGTGTTCTCCAGGGGCTCCTGGACTGGGTTCAAGAGGGGTTGGAGCTAGTTAATGCATCACTTCAATGTCTCTAGCCAAGATCAAGGTCCATCTGCCTATATTACCTGATGCGTGGGTGGGTGAGACTCCTCCTGATGCCCTTGGCCCAGAGCTGTGGTGCTGGATCACACAGCTCCCACAAAGTCCCTCTTATTCATGGATAGGTTCTGCGTATTTGTTTTTGGGGAGGGGGAAATAACACATTAAATTCATAGCCAATAGTACTATAACTCATGCCTGAATGAAGCTTAATTTGTAAGGTACATCACTGCTTCCTTGTACTTAGGAAAACATTTTTCCCCCAAAAGCTGAGACTCCCCCCTCCCTACTTCTTAACAGCATTACAGGGGGAAGGGTATCAGGCTCCCAGAAGATTTCCCTGTCTTCATTGTATCCCCTACCCCATGGGGTCAAGTATGACCCAAGCAGAGCCTCAGAAGATGTCACCAGCACTGAAGTCTCATATAATAACAACTTCAAATCTACCAATTTCACTCTCCAATCCAACACACTTTCCAAATGCAGGGACTGGAAGATGGAATATCAGGAAACCTCATCAAGAGAGATAAAGGAGAAAATGATTTTAAGTGGTATCAACATTCTGTAAAGCTCAAGTTACACCGCCTCCCTCAAACTGACAAATTAAATAACCCAAACAAATGGCAGTGATGCAGGTCAAAGGGAACAGATGCTGTTCCCTTCATTGTGAGGAGGACAGAAACAACCATGGTGGTCTTATGTCACTATGATGCTGATGTAACTTCTTTACCTTGGCTTTAAAATATATTGTAACATCTGATAAATAAAGCTAGTTCTCTCTTTGCTTTTTGTTTTTAGAATTTTGCTGGCTATTCTCTCTTTTTTGTGGCAGATTGGGATTGGGATAGGTGAAGGTGAAAAATAAAGATTGGATTATAGGAGAGCTATGGCATTTGGCAAGTATGGGAACAACGGTAATTATAAGAACTGTGGAGTTGCTGTAGACTTTTGTTAACTCTTTTAGAAGCCTTGAAGACAAAAGAGACAAGCTCAGGTCATCCAACTATTAATTCATATATTTGTGACTTAATTAGTATTGTTTAAGGTGATCCTTATCTTCTGCAAGCTCTATGAAAATTACACTCAAGATCTGTTTGTAAAGTATCAGTGCTATGACAAATATGGAATGCTCAGCCTTTCCAGGTCTCCAATGTCAAGTCATGGCCCTGATAGGAAAAGGATGGGATCCTAAAACTCATAGGCAAGCCTGAAACTAATACCCATCAGAATTACTCCAAAGAGCAGAACAGACCCCTGTCCCTTGTTAGAAGGGGGTTAGAAGAGCGCAATCTCCCCTTAGCTAAAAATCTTGCAAAAACCTCATTTGAGACATATGCCTCAAAGATAACATTTGTCATTATTAAGACCTACCTTCTCCACTCCTCATTGCCTTGAACAGATAGATGTAGTTTCTGCTTGAAGAGAAAGTACAATCATGATTATTCATGGACTCTATATTTGTGAATTTGCCTACCAATTAAAATTTATTTGTAACCCAAAATCAGTACTCACAGCACTTTCATGGTCATTTGTCATCATGCACATAGCTGCAAAAAAATTGAGCTGCTTGTTGCACACATACAAGCTGAAGTCAAACAAGACCATGCTCTACCTTCTTGTTTCAGTTCTCCTACTATAAACAAGCGTCCTTTTTCCGGTCTGTTTAGTGTCATGTTTTCACATTTTTGTCTTTCTTGATGGTGATTTTTCTGTTTAAAATAGCCCCCAGGGGCGTCTAAGTGGCTTAGCCAGTTAAGTATTCAACTCTTGGTTTCAGCTCAGGTCATGATCTCACGGTTTGTGAGTTCGAGCCACGCGTTGGACTCTGCACTTACAGTACAGAGCCTGCTTAGGATTTTCTCTCTCCCTCTTTCTCTGCCCCTCCTCGCTTGCTCTCTCTGTCTCTCTCTCAAAAATAAATGAAAAAGCTTGAAAAAATTAAAGATAAAATAAAATAAAATAGCCCTTAAAGGTAGTTTTGAAATGCTACCTAGTGTTACTAAGTGAAAGAAATGTGTGATGTCTTACAGAGTAAATGTATATGTTAGATTAGCTTCATTCAGTCATGAGTTATGGTGCTACTGGCTGTGAGTTCAAGGTTAATGAATAAATAATACATATTAAATAAGGTATTTTAAAACAGAAACATACATAAATCAAGGTGTGTATTGATTAGTTGAGGAAAGTGTTGTGATTCCAGACTAGTAGAAATCTAACTATGTATTTATCCTACAAGTAATGGCTCAATGACTTTATAGAAAATAACTACCTCAAACACTGAGAGTTGACTGAACCTTATACACAAAAGGAATTTCAAGTTATGGCTAAGAAGTATGTATAGGAACTAGAGGAACACCTGTGGGAATAGATTGATGGTAGTGAAGGTATGGAAATATAAAGACTGGATAGGGAAAATTTTATTGACACAGGGAACATCTTCTCATGTCTTGTGATTCAACATTCTGGCAAGGATGCCTGGAGCCAGTCCTAATATGGTTTGAGACAACATTTTGAAGCTTGAACATGATGATGCCTACATAAATGAGGTGGAGATATTAGAAATGCTTTGGAACAGTATTAAAGAAAGACTCAGAAAGCTCCAGATGTTAGAATTTTGAATAGATATTTAATGTGAGACTGGAGAACCCACCATCTGACTTTGTTTTGTAGAAGAGCCCAGAGGAAACATTCTTCACTGAGACAATGAGGAATCCACAAATGAGGAAGCTCAATAACTCAGAGTTGACAGTAGGACATGCTGCCATGGAACAGGTTTTCCTACTTATTACTGGAAGAGTTCTTTTCATGCAGACTTGTAGCATGTAAAAAATTTGACCATTTAACTGGCCATAAAGTAAGTATAAACAAATTCAAAGAGTGAAATAATGCGAAGAATGTATTCGGACAACTATGCAACAATATTAGACACTTACAGCAAAATCTAACTAGAAAACCTCTTATAGTTTTAGGTTTTACATTTATGTATATCATATATTTTGAGTTAATTTTTCTTTAAAAAATTTTTTTTTAATATTTATTTATTTTTGAGACAGAGAGAGAGAGAGAGAGTGAGAGCATGAGCAGGGGAGGGGCAGAGAGAGAGAGGACACAGAATCCGAAGCAGGCTCCCAGCTCCAAGCTGTGAGCACAGAGCCTGACGTGGGGCTCAAACTCACAAACTGTGAGATCATGAACCAAGCTGAAGTCGGACACTTAACCGACTGAGCCACCCAGGCACTCCAGAGTTAATTTTTCTATATTGTATGACATATAGATCAAAGCTCTTTTAATATGGATATCTAATTGCTGTGGAGCCTATCTTTCTCCACTGAATATGTAACTTAACCTTATTGCACCTTTGGGAAGGATCAATTGAAAATATATGTATAAGTCTCTTTCTCTATTCTGTTCGGTTGGTCTCTTGTCTATCTTTATACCAATAGTACATTCTGTTGATTTACTGTACATAATATTTATATTTCAACTTTACTAGGGTAAAGGATGCCCAGCTAGCTGGTGAAACAACTTCTGGGTGTGTCTGTGAGGGTATTGCCAGAATAGAGTAGCATTTGAATCAGTAGACTGAGTAAAGAATATCTACCCTCACCAATGCGGGTGGGCATCAACCAATCTGTTCGGGGCTCAAACAGAACAAAAAGGTAGAGGAAGGTTGACGCCTGTTTTCTTGAGCTGGGGCATCGATTTTCTCCTGCCCACAAGTGACCCGAGCTCCCAGTTCTGGGGCCCTTGTACTCCAGGACTTATAGCAGCTGTGCTGCCTTCTTGCTCTCTCAGACCTTCGGTCTCAAACTGAAGACTGTTACACCATCAGCTCCCCTGGTTCTCAAGCTGTCAGACACTGAATTTATACTACTGTCTTTCCCTGTTCTCCAGCTTGCAGACAGTTATTGTGGGACTTCCTGGCCTCCAGCACTGTGTGAGACAATTTCTATATTAAATCTCCTCTTATATATGTCTCTATATATCCTATTAGTTCTGTTTCTCTGGAGAACCCTAATACTCTGTAATTTTATAATAAATCTTTAAGTCCAGTAGTGTAAGTTTCCCAACTTGGTTCTTTTTCAGAGTTGTTTTAGGTATTCTACATCTTTTGCGATCCATATGAATTTCAGAATCAGCTTGCCAATTTTATAAAAAACCTACTGTAATTTTGCTTGGGATTGTATTGCATCTACAGATGAATGTTGAGGGGAACTGACATCTTAAAACAGAGTCTTCTGATCCATGAACATGGTGTATTTCTCCATTTATTTAGTTCTTCTTTAAGTTCTTGCAGTAATGTTTCATAGGTTTCAGTTTATAGGTCTTGCACATCTTTTGTCAGATTTATTCCTAAGCATTCCATATTATTTGATGCTACTGTAAATTGTATTTTTAAAATTTCAATTTCTAGGGGCGCCTGGGTGGCGCAGTCGGTTAAGCGTCCGACTTCAGCCAGGTCACGATCTCGCGGTCCGTGAGTTCGAGCCCCGCGTCGGGCTCTGGGCTGATGGCTCAGAGCCTGGAGCCTGTTTCCGATTCTGTGTCTCCCTCTCTCTCTGCCCCTCCCCCATTCATGCTCTGTCTCTCTCTGTCCCAAAAATAAATAAACGTTGAAAAAAAATTAAAAAAAAAAATTTCAATTTCTAATTGCTTATTACTAAAATGTAAAACCACAACTGATTGTAAAATAATCACCTGGGGGGAGGGGCGCCTGGGTGGTTCAGTCGGTTCAGCATGCGACTTTGGCTCAGGTCACGACCTCATAGTTCTTAGGTTCGAGCCCCACATCGGGCTGTGTGCTGACAGCTCAGAGCCTGGAGCCTGCTTCAGATTATGTGTCTCCCTCTCTCTCTGCCCAAGAGAGCTTGCTCTCTCTCTCTCTCTCTCAAAAAAAAGTAAACATTATTTATTTATTTTTTTAAATAACCACCTGGTATCAGGCAACCTTGCTAACTCATTAGTTCTAAAAGCTTTTTTTATAAATCTCATGGTGTTTTCTACACAATCTTCTTCAAACAAACAAAATATAACTTCTTCCTTTCCAATTTGGATGGATTTTATTATTTTTCTTGCCTAATTGCAATGATTAGAACCTCCAGTAAAATGTTGAATAGAAGGGGTGAAAGCAGCCATCCTCATCATGTTTCTAACCTTAAAAAAATTTTGATCTTTCACCACTGTATATGACATTAGCTGTAGGATTTTTGTATATGGCATTTATCTGGTTGAAGAAATTCCCTTGTCCCAGTTTGCTGAAAGGTTTTGTTTTTTCTTCCAAATCAGGAATGGAAATTGGATTTTGTCAAATGATTTTCTGCATCTATTGAAATGATTATGTTTTTTATTTTACTCTGTTAATGTGGTGAATTACATTGATTTTCAAATGTTAAGACAACTTTGTATTTGTAGGATATAGTCCCACTTGACCATGATATATTATCCCTTCTATACACTGTTGTATTTGATTTGTTAAAATTTCACTTAGAATTTTTACATATATGTTCATAATTGATACTGTTCTGTAGTTTTATTTACTTGCAATATCTTTACGTGATTTTGGTATCAAAGTAATGCTGGCCCCATAGAGTTGAGAAGTATTCTCTCCTCATTAATTTTCTGGAAGATTTTGTGTGGAATTGATATTCTTTCTTTCCTAAATGCTTTATAGAATTCAGCAGAGTTTGGCATTCATGACTTAAGGTTAGGGCAAACATTTGTTAGATAGGACACAAAAACATGGTAAAAAAGATTGATAAGTTGGACTTCATTAAAATTAAGAACTTCTCTTCTTTGAAAGAGAGCAAAAGGCAAACTACACACTGTTAATAGAGCAAAAAGGCAAACTACAAACTGAAGGAATATATTTGTAAAACCAAATCTGATTAAACACCTGTATTTAAGATATATAAAGTACTTTCAAAAATGTACTAATAAAAAAACCAGTAACACGTAGGTAAAAAGTTTGAACAGACATTTTGCCAAAAAAGACACATAGATGACAATAAGCACACGAAGAGGCATTTGATATCAGTAGTCATTAGGTAAATGTAAATTATAACCACAGTAAGATAATATATTTTGTTAGAATATCTAAAATTAAAAGTGCTAATGTAGAGCAACTGAAACTCTCATACAATTCTATTGAGAATGTAAAATGGTAGACTATCTTAGGAAAACAATTTAGCAGTTTCTTTAAAAGTTAAACATATATGTCCCATATAATCCAGCCATTCTACTCCTATGTATTCACCCAAGATAAATTAAAGTATATGTCCACATGAAGACTTATAAGCAAATATTCATAGTAGCCTTATTGAACTAGCCAAAAACTGAAAACAACCTAAAGGTTGATCAATAGGTATAAATACAGCCATATGTAGAATACTACTCAGCAATAAAAAAAAAACTATTGATCCATGAAACATGGATTAATCTAAAAATTATTATGCTAAGTGAAAGAAGGCAAAAAAAGAGTACAGACTGCATGAGAACATTATATAAAATTTTATAAAATACAAATTAATCTATAATGAGAGAAGGCACATAAGTCATTGTCTGGAAATAGATGGGCAAGGAGAGGTGGGAGAGAAGGATTACAAAGGGGCATGCTGAAACTTTGAAGATAATGGATATGTTCAATATCATGATTGTGGTGATGGCCTCAGGGGTGTGTGTTTATGTGTATATTTTTAAAAATTCATTGTACATTTAAATATATACAGTTCATTATATGTCAATTTTTCTTCAATAAAGCTGATAAAAATTTAAATACATTAAATATATCATAAGGTAAAAACTCAAATAATAAATGAAGAGAAGATAATTTGCCACAGTATAGATTATAAAGAATTAGGATTCAGTAAATATGCAGATCCCCTAAAAATCAATAAGAAAATAGCTAAGAACTCAATAGAAAAGTGGGTTAAAATAATAAATAGAAATTTCACATATAAGGATGCATAAGTGGCTCTCAAATATATGCACTTATATTCAATTTCTTTAGTATGACAATTAAACCATTTTCCAGGTTGGTTAAAATAGAAAAATTAAAGAACAGTAAGTGTATATGAGGATGTGGGGCAATAGGAATTGGCTATAAGTTGGTATAACCACTTTTGGAAACAGTTTGCTACATACAGGAAAATTGAACACACTTAAATTCTACACCCCCACAATTCCACAATTAGCTATATACCTAAATAATTGTCAAATATGTGTGTTTATAAGCAAGAATACTTATTGCCACATTGTTTAAAAATCATAGAAACAGTCTGCAAATCAGTATATCCATATATTAACAGTATAAAAGTATATAAAAGTATATAAGCTATGGTATATTCATATAACAGTATACTCATATTACAAATATGTAAAATGAATGAGTTATAGTATATATATCCACATGATTGTAACTCAAAAACAATGTTAGAGTGAAGGAAGCAAGTTACAGAATAATTCTTACAAATTCTTATAAATTTCAAAACCAGGCAAAACTGAAGAGTGTATTTTAAGAGCTATATATATGCTTAGGTAGCAAAATACAAATAAAAACAAAAGTCCCACAATAAATATAAAAGAAAGCAAGAGAATGACTAATTCAGGGTACTATGTATCTTTAGATAGGGACAATGAATGAGAAGGTCTCATAGCATGCATCTGAGATACCGTAATATTCTGTTTCTGGTCTGGATATGGGTATATTAATTTTGGTTTATTACTATTATTGGATTTGTACATTTATATTTTACACATTCTTTGTTAGATATACTTTATTTAACAATTTTGGAACACTTAGTAGAAAATACGGAGAAAGGTGACAGATGGTGTGGGAGATTGGCTACACGGCTAATGCAGTTGTCTACACAAAAGAAATCTAAAGACCTATAGCTCTGTGTTATCTGTAAGTTGGGGGGTGGGTATGGTGGGTGGCTTGAATAATTATTTGAAGTAAATGAGTTAATGTAAGGGCTTTGCATAGTATATGGCCCAAGGTAAGACTCAATAATTGTTAAGTTTTCCACCTTCAACTCTTTTCTCACTGATTCCCATATTCTATATAAGGAGATAGCAGAGAATGAATATACTAGATAAATTTTCAGTACCAATTCCAGAAGTCCAGTACTATCCTAAGTATTCTCAAAGGTTGCCTGACCAATCTTGTATTGGGAGTGTTAGTTTGGCTTTGAAGGCAACACAGTAGGGTAGTGGTTCTCAAACTTAAGTGTGCATAAGGATCACACTTAAGTTAAACATTAGGATTACACACATACATAAGGATCATACTTTGTTAAGAGGAAGATTAATTACAATTCACACAGAAGATTCTGATTTAATAAACTTGAATTGGACCCAGGAATCTGCATTTTTAAAATTTATTTATTTTGAGAGAGAGTGAGCATGCATGGGGTGGGGAGGGGCAGAGAGAGAGTATGAGAGAGAATCCCAAGCAGGCTCCATGCTGTCAGCTCAGAGCCTGACACAGGCCTCGATCTCAGGAACCGTGAAATCCTGACCTGAGCCGAGATTAAAAGTTGGATGCTTAATGGACAGAGCCACCCAGGCACCCCCCCCCACCAGGAATCTGCATTTTTAAAACAAACACTCCCCAATCATATCCATGCAGATGGTCTAGACTAGACTTTTGGAAATGCTGGTTTTAATGATTAAATTTCTGGAATGCGACTGATCTGGGTTCAAATGAAGTATATCTAGTTCTTTATTTCCTAGGTATAAAATCTTGGGACAGTTATTTTACCTATGACTCGTGTTCATCATATGAAATGGGACTGTAACAGTTCCCACTTTATAGGACTGCTGTGTGAGTTACATGAAGTGATATATTTTAAAGGTTAGTGCAGAGCCTGGTATGTAGAGAATCTTCTGTCTCTGTTCAAGAGAACTCTTGACAGTGGTGGTGTTAGTGGTGGTGGTGGTGGTGATTTTGTAGTCAATCCAGCTTCTTAACTCCCTACAAAAAATTGATTCAAATGCCTATTACATGCATTTTAGTATCCAAGGTCCTCCTTATGATTTCAAACAAATTTCTGATGGGTTTATATTTTCATGGACCTTTCTGGGTCTGATTTTGTGCTTCTGAGCAATTTTTGTCCCTTATTGTATAATACCTTATGACTTTTCACTTCTTTGCTATAATTTTAAGGCAAAGGTAAAAATGGCTCTTTATACGTTATCATCTCCTTCAGAGCAACCACAAATACAAAGCTGTTGCATGTAGCAAAAATTTAGTTGAAGATTTGGTGCCAAGATTAACTGCCATGTAGGACACAACTTGGAATCACATGTTAGATTTTTTAGCTGCCATTGTCTGTACCACTCCATATAAAAACCTTAGTCTCCTGACATCTTGCTAATTCTTCCCTTCCATCTCCCTTATTCCCTACCTCCTGGATTACTCTGAAAATTTGAATTCCCCCTTAATTAAACTGAGCAATTAAGCTCTCTCTAGCTACTCCTAAACTTGCAGAGCTACTTATTAAAAAGAAAAAAACCCAGTACCTTTTATATAGCAAGATTCATCACTTCTTAGAGAAAGCCAGAGATAGAAAGACAGAAAGACAGAAAAAAAGAAAGAAAGAAAGAAAGAAAGAAAGAAAGAAAGAAAGAAAGAAAGAAAGAGAGAGAGAAGGAGTGAGGAAGGGAGGAAGAGTGAAGGAAGCAGAGAGAGAAAGAAAGAAGACAGAAAGAAAAAAAAGAAAAAAAGAAATTGAAAAATGACCTTAACTTTCTACCATGGTTCTGCCACATTCCACACATATTATTCAAATAACCCCTTCCTTCAGGTTCCAGATCACAAAAACTAAAAAATCATATTTAACTTCATTCTCTTTAGTTGGATACTCGACAGTTTTTTAACAGAATAATTTAGAAGAAAATTAAACTACCTTTTCCTCCTTTATCCTGTTTCCAGGAAATCAGTGTTTCCAAATAATGAGTTTTAGTGGAAAGAATTTCTAACACACCTGTGTGAAGTGTAGAGCACTTGAAAGCCTGGGTTTTGGTCCTGGTGTTGCCTCAGAAAATTTAACAAATCACTTAACCTAACTCTCTTCTATTTTTAAAACAGGGAAAATGGGGTGAGGTGTATTAGTTTTCTATTGCTGCTGTAACAAGTTACCACATACCTGGTGGCTTTTAAAATGACACAAAATTAGGCACCTGGGTGGCTTAGTCGGTTAAGTGCCCGACTTCAGCTCAGGTCATGATCTCACAGTTTGGGAGATCAAGTGCCGCATCAGGCTCTGTCTGTGCTGACAGCTCAGAGCCTGGAGCCTGCTTCAGATTCTGTGTCTCCCTCTCTCTGCCCCTCCCCTGCTCACTTTCTGTCTCTCTCTCAGAAAATAAACACTTAAATACATAAATAATAAGTAAGTAAAATGACACAAAATTATTACCTTACAGTTCAGTAGGTCAGAAATCTGACCTGGGTCTCACTGGGTTAAGATCAAGGTGTCAGCATTGTCGTGTTTCTTTCTGAAGACTCTAGGAGAAAGTCAGTTTCTTTGTCCTTTCTGGCTTCTAGAGGCTGCCCACATTGCTAGGCTCCATTTCTCCATGTTTAATGTCAGCAATGACATAGTGTCCTCACATTGCATCACTCTCAACTTCTTTGTTTCCCTCTTCCACTGTTAAGGACCCTTGTGACTACGTTGGACCCACAAAGATAGTGCAGGATAATTTCCCTATTTTAATGTCAGCTAATTAGCAACCTTAATCCCATCTGCAATCTTAATTTCCCTTTGTTAATTTAGGTAACATATTTACAGATTCTGGTAGTTAAGACTTGGACATCTTTGGGAGGACATTATTCTGTCAACCACATCAGGTAACAGAATATTTCTCACATATTTAACCAAAAAATTGTATGATTTTATGATAAAGTCCATCACATTTGGGTGGAGGAGAAGGAGTAGTTCTTTACAGTACCACTGAGGAGAAATACTTGTGTTCACTAACACTGTTAAATAAATTTTTTTTAGTGGACATTTTTCTTTTACTGAGTGCTTACCTTCTAGTTCATCTAGAAGATGGGAAATTTCTGCTTCTCCACTGATGAGTCCCAGGACTGCTAACTAATTGCCTTCTCCTGGGTAAGAAGCAGAAACTGAACCCAAGATAGGCCAATGGAATTCTCTCATTAGAAACTGAATTGTGGGAAAAGAACAAGACTGAAAACAATCTATATTTTGCTGTTCCATTGGCTATCATACGGAAAATGTCGATCAGCAACAACTATTTCGACTCTTTGGAGCTGCCTGGCTCTGGAATGCGCCAAGCCTGATTCTTTAGCTTTCTTTTCTTTCCTATAAGCATCTGTATATTCTGCCATATTTTGCTTTTATTTGTTAACTCCTGGCATGCACTCAAATTAGTACCCTCTCATTCTTTTTGACCTCGGTGACTGCATTTCCTGTTTTTCTCCCAGCTTGTCTGACAGTTCCAGGCTTTTACCACACCAGGCTCCTTCTTGGACCCCCCTTCTTTTCCCTGTTCTATAACTGTCCATTCTCGGCAGCTTTTTCATTCTTTACATTTTCAGTGAGATTTCATTCAGAGCTGTGGCTTTGGCTCTCATCTTTACACGGAATTCACAACTTCTGTATTCATCTAACTCGACATTTGCCTGCTATTCATCATCTGCATTTACACTACTAACTCAACCTCACTATGACCCAAGTCATACACCTCCCATTAATTTAAAAACTAGTTTCTCTCCTTCCTTCCTGACTTCTGTTATCCAGTCACCCAGGATGGAAAATTGATTGAAAGCAGTATTTATTTTCAATGTATGGGGTATCTGTTGCTTTTGTCTACCCTATTTGACAATTTCTTCTAGAAAATTGCACTTCTCTCATTCCATATCAGTCATGGTACCTTGCTTCCTCTCTTCACAGGAATGGTCATGTGGATTATACAGAACCAGTATGTATATTTATAATATTTAGAATTTAGTGTTTATTATATTATTATAATTATATAAATGAAACATAAATACTATAATATTTACTTTTTAATGTTTATTTATTTTTGAGAGAGAGAGAGAGAGAGAGAGAGAGAGAGAGAGATTAAGGGAGGAGGGGCAGAGAGAAAGGGAGAGGAGAGAACCCCAAGTAGGCTCCACACTGACAGCACAGAGCCTGATGTGGGGCTTGAACCCATGAACCATGACCAAAACCAAGAGCTTGGTGCTTAACTGACTAAGCCACCCAGGCACCCCATACTATAATATGTATAATGTATGGATATTGGGAAAGAGAAGGCATTGTTCTTCAGGTTGCTAAGCTGGAAGTATATAAATCTGTCACATGGAGAGAGCCTGTTTGGCAAAACACAATCAATATATAATAACAGATTTAGGACAGATAGCAGAGATAAATACCTTTGAACTCTTGGATCTACCTAAGCCTAAAGCCATGGACAATCTAAACTCTCCAGTTCTTTGACTCAAAAATTCTGCTAATTTTTTGTAAGCTACTTTGAATTGGGCTTGTATCACTTGCTGCATTATATTAAAGAGCCTTAACAGTTACTAAATCCTATTGATTTTACATTCAAATGTCTCACCTGTATCTTTTCTTCTCTCCCACTGCTGCTACATTACCCGATGACTTCATGTAGTTCTTCTATTACAACAACTACCTTACAGTCTGCTTGCTGCCAACCTTATTTATGTTCATCCTGTATGAACCATCACACTATCAAAGTTACCTTATTAATAAAATGTGAGGTTATATTACTCTTTTCCTTAAATATCCTCAATGGTTCTCTATTGCATGGTGAACAAAGCCCACTTTTTTTTTTTTTAATGTTTTATTTATTTTTGAGACAGAGTGTGAGCGGGAAGGGCAGAGAGAGAGGGAGACACAGAATTGGAAGCAGGCTCCAGGCTTTGAGCTGACAGCATAGAGCCCCACCCAGGGCTTGAACCCACAAACCGTGAGATCATGACCTGAGCCGAAGTCAATGCTTAACCGACTAAGCCACCCAGGGCTTCCCCGAAATTAGCATTATCTAGTCTGAAACTGCCATTCATTCATTTATTCACTCATTCAGTAAATATTTATTGCATACTTACTATGTACCCTACATCATTCTGGATACAGTAAATATAGTGATGACAAAATAGCTTACATTTCAGTGGGAAGGTGGCAACTCTTACAACATCCTTTTATAACATCTGATCTAGTATGATCGAGGGATAACTGTCCTGCAAGACTCTGTTTATGCTGTTCTTAGTTCTCAGTAATCTTACCCCATTTAACAGCAAAATCCAATGCTAAAATCTCCATGTGGTTGAGATTTAACAGCACTTTCCTTTACATTTCCTCAGTGGTTTGTTTATACATATATTATAGTACAAAGTAAACTTGTCTTATTTTACTTAATGACTTACATGTCCATCTCGCCTTACAGAGAAACTGAGGGAGGAGAACAGGTTTTATTAATCTTTGTACCCTTATTATGCTTTGCATACAGTAGGAACTCTCCGAATGATTATTGTAATAATATAAATACAAGAAAACACTGAATGTTATTGCAAGGTGGGCGTAGGGTTACAGTTATATAACAAAAGTTATCCTAAGTACTTTTCACAGATGATTTCATTTAATCCATATAACTTCACACTTTGGGAAACAAAGAACAAGGGAAATTAAATAATTTATGTGAAGGTCACAGATGGTGGCTATAACAGAACATAAATCCAGATTTTTCTGAATACGAAACTCAACCCTTTTCTAACTCATGACACTCCACTCTGGTTTGTTACTGTCAATACTATGAATGTAATTTTAATTTAGTGGGCCAGATGCACGTTGGCCAAAGATGGGCTTAAATTATAAAAGCTGAGATTTCATGAAAGCTCTTGCCCCATCTGTTCCATGATTTCATAAAGAAACAAATGTTTTATAGATTTGGGTGTTCTTTTTGGTCTATAGGTACTGTCAAAAAATGCACAGCACAAAACTGAAAGAGTGGAAATTTAGCCATAGTCTGATAAAACACACTAGTAAAACCTGAATATCCAAAAACAAACATATCTTTTCTGAGGAAATGTATTGCATAATAAGAGAGGAAAAAAGTTGTTGGTTTTGTTCTCTCCTCCATGCTTTCTCTTTTTTTTCTTAAATCACTTTCAGTTTGTGTTCTAAATTTTACACAAGAGATAAGCTGCAATTCTACTGTTACTAACCCATTTTTGTTAACTTTGAGCAGATTTCTTAACCAGTCAACTATTTTAGTCTCTTCATCTGTAAAGAAATACCCAAAAAGATGAATACTGAACTTCAGATAATAAATTTGTTATCGAACAAAGGGGTTAGAATTATCCCCAAGAAGAAACTTGTACAAGTACTTCGTACTGTACTGCAACGCTTTGAACAATTATAATATTTGTAACTTATTAACTATAAAATTACTTCCTCATTTCCAAAGTATTATTCTGCCCTTTGCTTGATATTTAATGTGGTATCATTTGGTTTAGGACACACAATACTGTGTAACAATGAAATATCAGACTCTGTGGACTACTAGTTATCATTCAAAATAATCATAATCTCATGATGGTTTAATAAATTTTTACTTGCACTTATTTTATGTAAAATGCAATATAAAAATAAATGACCTGGTCATCTTCTCCAATAATTATCAACTTCAGCTTATCTGTCCTGGTGATTGTAAACGAAAAACATTTCTGACATACATTACTTTTGAGGGTGTTTTGTTTTAAAAAGTCTTGGAAATCAAGTTGATAATAATAAAAACTACAAAGTAAATAGCAATAATAATTTACTAATTTTTCTCCACTTTTCCACTCGAGTGAAGAGAGAACTCTAGGAAGAAAAGGGCCAAGGTTCTTAGGTCCTAGGCATTATTCTTCTCATTGGTAAAATGGGGGTAATAAAACCTAATCTAATGAGGATTGAGATTACATTTGTCTTGCACAAAACGGCATAAAATCTAGTGCTCTGACACCATTTGAATGATCTTGGCCAAGTTACTTTACTTCTTTGAACTTTCATTTTACTCATTTGTAAAATGGGGCTAGTCTTACTAGCTTATATAGGTGTGTTGTGAGGGTCAGATTTGAAAAAAATGGCATGTGAAATGTTTTTATAAAGTAGTAGAAAATGTAGAACTAATTATTTCCAAAGCAAAATACAATTTTCTCTGCTACATAGTGCTGCAGATTCTTTGGTAAAATATTATATGGAAAAGGATTTAAAGTCTTTTCTCTATAGGATTCCCTTCTTACTGTGTCTGCTTTCCTAGGGAAATAAGATTTAATTCTATATTTGTACTTGTCTAGGTTATAGGAAAGTCATCAATGGCAAAGGATAGCAATTCTCATGTTAGTTAACGCTAATCATTCAAGAATAACTGAACAGTTAATGAAATTTCTGCCTCTTCTAGTATATAAAAAATCTTCGTGAAACATAGTTTTCTATGTGCTATAAATGATCGTCACCTATAGAGATTTCTTCTCTAATAATAAACAACCAACTTGTATATAATTATAATTAAATGATTGTGAATGTCAACCAATTGAAAACTATGAAACTATACTCTTAAAGTATAATCTTTCTTGAATCAGAGAAACATGTAAGCTAATATAAGAAACAAATAGTAAAAGGAAGAAAGAAAAATCACAAGATATTTCTAATTGTTGATCATTTTTTTCTTTATTAGTAATTCATTTATTTTCTTAACCAGTGATAAAGTTAAATTGCAAAAGGGAGAAATTTCATAAAGCTGAATATTTTGCTTATTAATTTTCCAGAATGCAGTTATGATGCATCTAACTCTGTAACAGTTGTCAACTGTCTCCTTTGAAAATTAATGATTTGCAACACAGATGGCTGCCCTCTTATTAGAGACCTAGAACTCAAAATGTTAAGGAATGGAACAAATTATGTTTATAACTACTCTTTTACTATTAAAGCTAGTCTCTAAAAAGGCACACATTTTAAACAGTGAGGACAGTATGAATATTCCAGGATTCTAGAAAGAGTCCCTCCAAAATAAAGTATATCAAAAAGTTGTCTTTAATTTGGTCTATATGTGGCTTAATGCTATTTATTGAATTTTCCATGTATGTAGGGCAAATGTCACATCCACAACACAAAACTAAATGTGATTGGAAAGATGTGACATTGTTGCAACATTGTTACATGCTGACACAAAACCTTACATCTAGTCCAAACCCTTTTTTCTCTGTTATTTTCATAATACTTGGATTTCATGGGAACCCTCGAAACAATACAGTAGTTCCCCACCCCCCCTCCCCCACTTATCCATGGGGGATATGTTCCAAGAATCCCAGTAGATGCCTAAAACCATGGATAGTATTAAACCCTGTGGATACAGTTTTCCTCTGCATCCATACATATGTTATAGTTTAATTTATAAACTAGGTACAATAATAGATTGACAATAACTAATAATAAGATAGAATAATTGTAACAATATATTGCAATAAAGTTATGTGAATGTGGTCTTTATCTAATCTTTTTGTTCTGTACTCACCCTCCTTGTGATGATGTAAGATGATAAAATGCCTTCCATGATGAGATGAAATAAGGTGAACGACGTAAATACTATGACTTGATTAGGCTACTATTGACCTTCTGCTGATACATCAGGAGAATCATCTGCTTCCTGACCATGGGTAACTGAAACCATGGAAAGTAAAACTGTGGATAAGGGGGGACTATAGTATAATGAAATTCCCAAAAAAGTAAACTGTATCTCTTGTAGCTCAAGTCAAGGATTTCAAATGGTGAGAAAGCAATTTACCACAACATCCACAGGTTTCTGATCAATGTTAGACAAATGGTGACTTTGGAGACCATCCACATAGGTTTAAATCCTGCTTCCACCAGATGATAGCTGTGTAACATAGGGTAAGTTGCTTAACTTCTCTGTCCCTCAGTTTTACCTGTCCCCACGTTAAATAATGACAGTAAAGCTACCTTATCTCCCAGGGTTTTGAGGATCAACGAATTATTATTTGTACAGTACTTGGAATACGGTACACATAATATATCATATATATATGATATATATATATCAATATATATAATATAAATGTTTGTTAAATTAATTTAACGTAATTGGTAATAAATGGTTACTAAGAATTTACTGAGGGCCTTCTTAGCACTCTGTTTTTGTCAGTAATGAAAAATATTTTTTTTTAAAAATCTGAAAAATGTCCTTGGGCTTACTTTAAAGTCACCTGGTATCCATTAAACCTTACTGTGCCTGGTGCCTTGAGGACACCAAATACGTTTATGTGGTCTCGCCCTCAGGAACTTAAGTCTTTCTGCATTAAGTTTGGCACAAATGCTCGCAAAGTTAAAAGGAACGGTAACAAAAAATACTACAGTGCCACATACCTGTAAGTAAAGCTATGTGAAAAATCAAGTGCTCTATAATGTATATTAATAAAACGCAATTATCAATTGTGAACGCATTTATTCTGACATCAACACAGAATGCTGCTCAATCCAATGTCTCGCATCAACAGACACTGTGCAGAAACGGTATTTTCCTTATCGCCACCTGGGAGACGTCTGATAAAACCTTGAGAGTGACCCCACAAAATCATGGCGAATGAAAACCGCACTGGAAACATCACGGGGCTTGCGACTGATGCCTGAGAACCGCGAGGACAACGTGGTGGGCTCAGCGAATACCTTGAATCTTCGGAGTAAAGGGAGGTTCCGAGCCACGGTCGACATTAGGGACCAGGTTGTTTCCGCGGCTGAGGCTGACCAGTCCGCACTCGCCAGAGGCAAGAACTAGGGGGTTCCCCTCGCTTGGGATCTCCTACGCGCACGTGCGGTTGCCCGGGCCTGCGGGGAGAAGGCGACCTTCGAGCGAGCAGCCGCGGGATTGCGGGGCACAAAGAAAGCAACCCGAGCCCCCTTGCGGCCTCCCGAGGCCCCGCTCCAGGGCTGCGAGACGACGGGTTCCTCGAAGCTAACGGTTCCCACGCCGCCTCCCGTATCTCTGGGATGAGCATCCGACCCAATCCCGGGCCACAACACGCAGTTCGGCGGGCCGCAGAGTCGCCTGTCTGGGTTAGCCTGCACCGCCGCCCCCGAGTCAGGCCCCCTCACCCCACCGCCCTCGTCCAGGGCGACACGTCACTTCCGGCGCGCGCGCCCGCCCGCGGAGAAAGACCGCGGCCGGCGAGGGGGGCGAGCGAGGGGGGCGGGGCGGGGGAAAGGGGAGTGTCCGCCCGCTGCCGCCGCCGCAGCTACCGCTGTAGCCCCCGGGGCTGGGGAGTTCGCTGAAGCCCTGCCCTCCGAACCGGCCCAGGCTGCTCGTCCGGACTCGGGGCGCCAGCGCCAGGAGCACCCACCGCTTTGACCGGTGCAGAAGCGGGACTTGCCTGAGCCTGTGGAGCGGCGGGGACGGCCCCGGCCCCCCTCCCCTCCCTGACCCCTTCTTTCCATCGCCCCAGTCATGGGGAACGCAGCGACCGCCAAGAAAGGCAGCGAGGTGGAGAGCGGTGAGTCAAGGGCCGGGTCTGGGTACCTACCGGGCGGGCCGGTGCGGGGCACCGATCGCCCCTCCGGGTCGGAGCCCCGAGGCCGCGGGCATGGTCCAGGCCTCGCAGCGGCCGCCGGGAGCTGCTCGAGGGGGCCCTGGGGACCAGCTGCCTTCCTCCTCCATCCCCCCGCCCGCCCCAGCTCCGGCGTGAGGGCCCAGCACGGAGGGCCGGATGGAGAGATCGAGGGAGAAGAGTGGTCCCCGAAATTCCCTTTCTCTATAGAGCGAGGGGGACGCACTCGCTAGAACAATTCCCCAAATATGGTCCGGATAAGAAGTCCATAGAACCATCCAAGCCCTTGCTTCCCCTACCCACGACCACCTCTTTGGGAGCCACAGGTAGTGCTGTGGGCAGAGTTGGCTCTTTTCCCTCCATCACTTGGGGCCAGCCCAACCTATCACAAGGTAAGGGGCTACTAGTCTGGCTTTCCGCAGGTAAGGTTAATTCTGAGCAAGCGGCTGTGTTTTAGAGACCCTTCCGTCTCTTCAGATTAGGAATGGAAGATATAACAAGGCTGAAGTGCAACTTTCTCCTTGAAAAAAGCAAGGCAGGTTTGCCTTTTCTTGAGACATTCAAGACTCTCCTACGGTGTCTGTAAACTTAAAGGTCACTCACTTAAAGTGCTTACAGAATATGGTGAATTTCTTCTGAAAGCTGAAAGTGCAGGCACCCTACATTTTACACCAAATAATAAAAAGTCATGCAAATTGAATTTCTTTATAGTTAAACAAATAAATAAGTAGATAAATAAATAAAATCAGGATAGCTGTGAAAGAAAAACTGGTGTGTCTTTGTCCGGTTCCTCTCAGATTTTATAATTCAGAATGATCAGATAACAAATGGTATTTGTTTTATCACCAGGAGTAAATGACATCTCAGCACTTGAGGGAATGCCAGATCATTTATTTCCGTTTGTGTAAATAGTGTCTTTTAATGTTTCTATGTTTGTAACCTGTTTTAGGTTAATTTTGTAATTTGGCATGAAGGAAATAGCTTTTTTTTTTTCTATATCAACAAAGCAGAATCAATTTGGAAAGATTTAGTCGTTCGTTTTGTTTAATGTGAATAATGAGATCAGATTATATGGTTTATGTTTCACCAGTAAGGTTTTAATTTTCAGGAGCCCCAGAAAAGTTTGAGATACTATCATACAAATTATCAATGACCATACTTTAGTATGGGATAGGGAAATTTTTAAAAGCCAATATAGAGGTAGAACTTTGTTATCTTTTCTTTTTCAACTGCAAAAATGTAGTAACTGTACAGAAAGTATAGGAATGTGAAAAGTGTAAAGAATTTTTTGTCTGATGAGTTATCATTTTGCCCTTTAAGGTAAAATGTACTAATTGTGTTACAAAAAAGTATGCTTGATAATTGAATCATATCAGTGATTTTCATTAGCAAATACAGGCCTGTACAATGTTTATGTTTTTACATTGTAAAAAGAATGATAGTAGACTCTTCTCTGATCTGTATATTTCCATTATTAAGTTACCAAACTAATTCTCCCTTAGTACTAATTTGAACCTCATAACTATGGGATAATCTCAGAATATTTACAGAAAACAGAATAAACTTTAAATATGTATTTAAATTATTCCTATGAATAAATTCTTTCCTGAGCTTTAACTATTAGTGACAGTCTATTTAGTAAGTATGTTAGCCAGCTTTTTATGCAAGTTTATTTATGGCAACTGAAGGTCATTATAGTAGTTTGAATAAATGTTGTAAAGTGATAAAAGAAAATAGCAAATGATGTCTCATAGGGACAATTATTGAAATGTCACGTGTTGATCACTTTGTAATTTCATTTGGAGCAATGTTATCAGATGTGTGTTGCTGCTGTTCTATAGTTAATAAAGTTTATTGATATCTCTTAAAACTTAATGAAAGAACAGCTTTTACCATTACAGACCTAACTTCTGTTTACTTTTATTTTTTAAATTTTTTTACATTTATTTATTTATTTTGAGAGAGAGAGCGCGTGCACGTGCAAGTGGGGTAGGGGCAAAGAGCGAGAGTGAGAGAGAGAGAGAAAGAGAGAGAATCCTAGGCAGGTTCCACACAACGCAGAGCCTGATGTGGGGCTCTAACTCACTAACCATGAGATCATGACCTTAGTTGAAGTTGGAGGCTTAACTGATTGAGCCACCCAGGTGCCCCTCTTCTGTTTATTTTTTAAAATTATTCTTGACAATATATACCTTTCAAAATTTGAATGTAGTTATTTAAACTTTAGCTGGTAGTAAGAGCATAAACTTTCAGAAATATAAGCGATCTTAGAGATCAGCCTGTATAATCATTCCATTTCAAAATCAAAGAGCCTGACCTCTGAAGAAGCTGAAGGTGAGATCATATTATTACTGATATCAGAGTAAGGAATAGAATCTGGTGCTCTGATTCCATTCTGCATCACTAAATAATCAATTAATACATACATTTTGAAAATGTCTATCAAGTATATTCTGTTTAGAGACTCGGTAGGTAAAACCTCAAGAAATTTACAGTGTAGTGTGAGAAAGAAAATGTACTTATTGAAGTTAACTGAAAAGTAAATTAGGATAACTGCTAACATTATGGAAAGTAAGATTAGAACTCTGAAAATGACCAACAGGAAAATGTTTGATTTGAAATGATGATTAAAATGTATAACGTTGACTATTATTTGGGGTTTGATCAGGACCATGCCTCATAGAGATGATTCTGGAGTTTCATTATAAAAAGATTCCAGAGGAATGAAGCTTTGACCATTTGGTGCTTCTGTTGTATTCTATTGAAATCTCTCTATTCCAGGAGGGCACCTGGGTGGCTCAGTCGGTTAAGCGTCCGACTTGGGCTCAGGTCTCACAGTTTGTGGGTTCCAGCCCCGCGTCAGGCCCTGTGCTGACAGCTCAGAGCCTGGAGCCTGCTTGAGACTCAGTGTCTCCCTCTCTCTCTGCCCCTCCCCCAGTGGCACTCTGTCTCTGTCTCTCAAAAATGAATAAACTTAAAAAAAAAAAAAAGGAAAGAAATCTCTCTACTCTTGGAATAAAACATTTTCCGGGTAGGACTTGGAGATGCCATTCTCATTTCCACACTTTCTGGAGATAACATTAAGTTGGGTACCTGTTGTTCTGTTGCCATGAACTAAGAAATTGTATTAAGATATCTTGAAAACTTATTGAAAGGACATCTTTTACCATTACATACCTAACTGTGTATTTAAAAAAAAAATACTCTCAAAAATATGTGTTTCAGAATTCGAATGTAGTTATTTAAACTTCTGCTAATACACAGAAGCATAAATTTTAGAAACATGAGTATATAATTTTCTGAGAAGTTTTAAACTCTTGCCATCCAAAATGGTTCTACTTATCCAGTCTCCCACTCTTACTTTACCCACAGTTGCCAACGTAAAAAGCAGATGCCACTATTTTATCATGGGAAAGTTCTTTTCGTTTATTTCATTTTTTAAGACCCATTAGACCCCACAGGTTGCCTGTGGGGCTTTGTATTACACTCTCATGGCAAAGGTGTTGAGACCAATGGGTGACGTGTTGATAGAGGCTTGGAGGCAGATTCTCCTGTGACTGCAAGTGGTAGAGCCACCTTGTAACCTAGTGTTTACATAATGATCTTTGAATGTTTTCCCAAGTATCTGTCTTAGGAACTTTAAGGTGAATAGAAATTAATCAAAGAAAGTCTCCAGTAGACTAGGTTCAACCAAAATGCAAGTTTCATAACAACTAGCATTTTTGGAGGGCTTACTATGAGCCTGGTTCTCTGTGTACTTTGCATGCATAATTTCACTTAATCTTTCCAAGCCTGTGAAGTAGTTATTTTTCCATTTTATATATGAGGAAATAGAGGCTCAGAGAGACTAAATGACTTGCGTAAGGTTGTACAGCAAGGAAGCCAAGGAGCAACATTTGAACCTAGGCAGCCTAACCCCAAACCCGAAATCCTAACCACTGTGTGAACAGCCTATGCGTATCCAATGGAAAAGCTAATTCTCAAACACACAGAATAGCTCAGACTTTATTTTGTTTCAGTTTATTGTCAGTTACAGGAAATTTTGGTTGTTTTCAGTAGTGACTTTATTTGTATATATTTAATTCTTAGAGTTATTGTTTCTGGTACTGTTCTCTAAATTCAGTTTCCTCATCTGTAAAATGAGGACAAAAGATTAAGTTACTTTGAAAATCTTTAGATTTAATATGGTATAATTTCAAATTAAGCCATATAAATTGATTTATATACTTAAACCCTTCATTACTATTAGTATTTGTATTTAATTTTTTTTTCTCATTTGTGAATACATACTTTCTCTTCGTGACAAAAAGCCAATCAAAAACTTACTATTTGAACTTGTATCGCCATTTTGAAAAGTATTTAGAGGGGCGCCTGGGTGGCGCAGTCGGTTAAGCAAGCGTCCGACTTCAGCCAGGTCACGATCTTGCAGTCCGTGAGTTCGAGCCCCGCGTCAGGCTCTGGGCTGATGGCTTGGAGCCTGGAGCCTGTTTCCGATTCTGTGTCTCCCTCTCTCTCTGCCCCTCCCCCGTTCATGCTCTGTCTCTCTCTGTCCCAAAAATAAATAAACGTTGAAAGAAAAAAAAATTGAAAAGTATTTAGAAATTTGCATTTTACCATGGTTTAGAGGAGCACCATCCAATCAGACTTTCTGCTGTGATGGACATGTTTCTGTGTTGTCTAATGTGGTAGCCACTAGCTGTATGTGGCTCTTGAGCACTTGAAATGTGACCAGGACGACTGAGGAACTGAATTTTTAACTTACATGTGGCTATTAATGTTTGGTGTAGTGGACAGCACAAATTTAAAACATAGCTGTCTTTACATGTAATAAAAATGCTAATCCATCTTTCCATCATCTTGGTAACTGGTAGAAACTCAACAAGTGTGTGTTGATAAACAGAATGCTGGACTGATCTTTTCTCATCCTAAGAAGTAACTTCTTTCTAAAGCATTTCCCCTGAATAAGCCTTTATAAACTTAGTGAACATTACTGTAGCTTAGTGATTTGTGTGTCATGTATAAAGTTCACTACAAAGTTCATTTCCATATTGGGTTCTACTAGAATTAATTTGTTTTAGTTTTCAATACTGAATCTCAGTGAACATATTTTTATTGTAAGTTTTTGTAGATTTAAATGTTGATTAGGAGAAATTTAGTGAGCTCATATCATACTCATGTCTTTAAAGTTTTTAATTATCAGGTATTTTTAAGGGAAAACCAGTAGCAGGTATTTGTACCAATTTACTAGATTGGCAGAAGTATTTGGGAATAGTTTTCTTTGAGTTAAAAATTTTTGAGAAAGAAAACAAAAGGTCCCAACAAACAGCAACACTGTCCAAATAATAAATACATTGTTATCTGATCCAGATACATGATTTTGTGGTTCACTTTGTACAGATTATCTAATGTATAAAATTATCTCATGTTTAGAAACCATTTTTTCCATTCTCCTGGTCAGTGACCTCCACTTAGGATCTACACAGAATGTTACTTTTCATTGCCAGCAACAGGATAATTAAAGACCTGAAAGCCAGCTTAGAAAAGTAAGCCACAGTTGAGTGGCAAAAGCAGTCCATGAAAAGATCCTAGGTAAGCCATGATACTTATTAAAATTCTTCAGAGAGTCAGGAGTTGACCATAAGTCATTTTGGTATTCCATTAAATTAATAAAATAAAACAATTAGTATAATTTACAAGATTGTCTGTATACCTAGGTGATAATAATGTTAGTACAGATATATGATCAGATTTTTTTAGGGGAATAAATCTTAAGTTTTGAATAAAGAAAAGTATGTTAAGTAGAAAAATGTGGAATTTATGGAAGTAAATATACCCTGGTCAGTACCACATTATTTTGAGTATTTTAATTTTAAAACTTCCTTCAAGAGTATCCTATATAGTTCTTTTCTTTGTTGGTCCATTCATTCATTCCACATAGTTGAGTTCCTAATATGTGATGGACTCTATGCAAATCTATGGGAGTAAAGATTGAATATGACACTATACCTGCTCCATAGTGCCTACATCCCAGAAGTTAGAGACATATTTGTCAACACATTGATGGGGTGAAAGCTGTGATAAGTACTTAGGTAAAAACTCAGTGGGGAAACCAGTAGAAAATACGGTCGTTTCCACTGGTGTGGGGAGGGTGAGGTTCTAAAAGGGCTTCAGAAAGGAGGTGAGCTCTGAGTTGAGCATCGAAAATGATAAGTGTTCAACAGGAGGAAGTGTGCTCTGAGTAGAAGGAACACAAAGTGAACAAAGATGCAGAGGAATGAAACAAAATGGGATATACAGGAAAAGGAAAGTAAGTTGTCCATTGTGACTAACTGAGAGGATAGAATTGGTTGTAGGAAAGAGGGGAAACTATATAATGAAAGATGAGACTGAAGAAATGGACAGAGCCATGTAATGGAAATTCCGACTTTGAATTTTATCCCATAGATACTAGGGAGCTGTGGTGGACTTCAGAATAAGGGAGATACATGAACACATTCGGTTTTTACCAAGATTACTTTGGTTGGTAGTGTGAAGATGAGTCACTTTATGCAACGAGTGGAGTAAAGGCAGGAAGATCAATTAGAAGACTCTTGCATGCAAGTGAGGGACTTTGAGGGTCTGAATCAAGGCGGTAGAGGTAGGGATGCAGGAAAAGATCTGAAATTTGAGAAGTTTGGAAAATGAAAATGAGCAAACTGTACTTGGGGAATGAAGAAGAGGAATTGGAAATAATGCCCAAGTTTTTCGCTTGTTTGGATGGGTTGTGATGCCAGTAATAGAGTCAGGAAGTGAATAAAAGGCCAGGAGCAGATTTGGGGAGTATTGAATTCAGGGGCATATTGAATTCAGGGTGCCTATGGCATTTCTAAGAAAAGTGATACCTGATTGGTTGTTCTATATGTGGATTGTCTACTTTAATTCTCCCAGTCATGGTGGGGAAATGACCTTGGATGGTTAGAGGATCTGTTCCACATAACATCCTCATTTTGCTCCCTTAAAAAAGGCCAGCTGTTTAGAAATTATAGAACTAAAACACCTGAGGGATGCCTGGGGTGGCTCAGTTGGTTGGGCATCTGACTCTTGATTTCCGCTCAGGTCATGATCTCAGAGTCATGGGATCAAGCCCCACTTTGTAGGGCTTCATGCTGGGTGTAGAGCCTGTTTGAGGTTCTCTCTCTCTCTCTCTCTCTCTCTCTCTCTCTCTCTCTCTCTCTCTCTCTCTCTCTCTCTCTCAAAATGAATAAACATAAAAAAAAAAAAGAACTAAAACATCTAACATAATTCCTAGAAATTCAGAACTACAGCTACTAAAAGTGTAGCTTTTTTTGAAAAGAGTAAAACCTAAAGCACTGATGAAAACAGTGTAACTTTAAAAGAAACAAAATAACTTAAAATCAGATAAAATATTACTTTTACAGTTAAAGTGTACATCCTGTAAGCTTTTGAGTTTGGTAGAACCATGTAGAATAGTGGAAAGAACATGTAAAATACAGTAGCAACATATATTTTACTAAGTAAATACCAGTTTTGTTCCCCTGGAGTGCTTTCAAATAAATATTATAACATTGAGATATAACTTAATGGTAAGGACATGAACTTAGAATAAGAAAAATCTAGATTGTTTTCTAATAGTTTCTATTACTTCACTTTGAACAAGTGTTTGTTTTAATGTCTCCAACCTATACTGTAAAATTGAGAAGAGAGGACTTGATAATGAGGCTGTGGTCTTTTCCAGTTTTATAATCTAATGATTCCAATATATTTATTAAAGAAAGAATGTACATTTAGAAGTACCAACACTTGGGAATAAATTATAGAATGTTCTCAGAAAATTATGTGGAGAAAATTATGTGGGTGGAAAAGTGGTAAATGAACTTCAATGTGAGCACATATAAGGTACTGTATTTAGGGAAATTTTTTACCTGTACTTTTAAGAATGATAACCTATGAATTTTGACCTAGGAAACATTAATGAATCACTGTATTGATTGTTGAAGATATTCTCATGTTCTACTACAGGTAAAGGGATCATTTAAATGTTAGTCATCAGAGGAGTGGAAATAAAACACAGAGCATTCTACTATTAATGTAAAACCCTTAGCATACTATGTGTAGTTATGATGTTTTGTGTGTAGTCGAACCAGGGGAAGTTAAGATCAGAGGCAGCTAATAGGTGTAAGAAAATAGAAGGTTTATTGTATGAGAATAAGCTAAAAAAACACAAAACAAACTCTTCAAACTAAAAAGGTTATGGCTACATGATTAAAATGTATAAATCAGGTAGCATTGACAGAAAAGCTAGGATTTTTCACTTAAATTTGAATTACAAGAACTCATGAGATATTCCTCAAAACTTAAAAAAGCTTGCTGTAGAGCAAATAAAATACAGCAAAACCTTGAGAAACTAGGCTTAGAGAATAAGTCTTTTTAACTGCTTTTTAATCATTTAGGTTTAAAGGAAAAAACATTTGTGCTTATAAATTCAGCTAGTATTTTTAGCAACTTAAAAATTGCTAGAAAATTTTAATGCTTTTTTACTCTTTTTATAGGTCTTATAACCCCTTCTGCTTTTTATAACTTCTAAAAGAGTCATTGATATTAACAGATAAACCTTTTTCTTACTAATACTGAGGTTTATTACTATAATGCAAATAATAAATTGTTTTCCCTGATAAGGAGACATAGCTTGAATTACTTAAATTGATATGGATGTATAGCTTAAGTTTTTACTTTAATATTATAATTCAACCGTTTATTGGAGCAACTGGGTGGCTCAGTCAGTTAAGATCTGACTCTTCATTTCAGCTCAGGTCATGATCTCACACTTCGTGGGTTTGAGCCCGACGTCAGGCTCTGTCTGTGCTGACAGTGCAGAGCCTGCTTGGGATTCTGTCTCCTCTCTCTCTCCCCCTCTGCTACTTTCTCTCTCTCTCAAAATAAATAAGTAAACTTAAAAAAATAATAATTCACCCATTTATTTGATTTTTAAAAAATATCTTGGCGATGGGAGATAAAGAGTTGCCTTTATGGGGGCGCTGGGTGGCTCAGTCGGTTAAGCATCCGACTTCCGCTCAGGTCATGATCTCGCGGTCCGTGAGTTTGGGCCCCGCGTCGGGCTCTGTGCTGACCGCTCAGAGCCCGGGGCCTGTTTCAGATTCTGTGTCTCCCTCTCTGTGACCCTCCCCAGTTCAGGCTCTGTCTCTCTCTGTCTCAAAAATAAATAAATGTTAAAAAAATAAAAAAATAAAAGAGTTGCCTTTATGTAGCTCGTAGTCTTTTGGCAGATTTAGATAAGTAAAAACATAATTATGAGAATTTTTTAGGACGTATAGTATAGGATGTTTCCTGTGGTGATAATTTTGTTTTTTAACTTTTTGGTTGTAATGTAAATTAGATTCAGTAATGCTCTGTATCTATGCAGATGGTTTTTTTTTTGAATCAAAGTTAGGACTCTTTTTTTAAAGAGAAATGCACTGACAATTCACAACGATAAATGATGCACCAGCACATGTGACCTTAAAGCTGCCTTAGAAAATCCAGTGTAGATGTTGTATCTTATCTGACTTGCTATTACAAGGTGAAAAGTCCCAGGTTTTATGGCCATGATTTAAGGTTATATTCCCTATTGCCCACTATTCATATAAAGTGAACTTTTCAATGACTTCTGAATTTTTTTTCTTGTAAAATAACTGTTGAATCTAAACCTTTAAGTCCTTGGCAAATCTGAATTCTCCGTCTGGACTTTGTCTTCAAAAAATGAAAGATACGCTCTTGAGATCTCACTTTAGAGTCCTACTTAGTAAAAGGGGGTGCCTGGGTGGCTCAGTAGGTTAAGTATCCAACTCGTGGTTTTGGCTCAGGTCATGATCTCACAGGTTTGTGAGTTCAAGCCCCACATCGGGCTCTGGGCTGACAGTACGGAGCCTGCTTGAGATTCTCTCTCTCTCTCTCTCTCTCTCTCTCTCTCTCCCTCCCTCCCTCCCTCCCTCCCTCTCTCTCTTTCTTTTTCTCTCTTTCTCTTTCTCTCTCTCCCTCCCCCTCTCCTTGCCCCTCCCCCACTTGCTGTCTCTGTCTCTCAAAATAAATAAATTAAAAAAAAGAGTCCTACTTAGTAAAATGAGTATTCAATTTCAATATTACTTACTTATTCTTTAAATATTTCTTTTGTTTAATGTTTATTTATTTTGAGAGAGAGAAAGTCAGAGTGCAAACAAGGGAGGAGCAGAGAGGGAGACACAGGATCTGAAGCAGGCTCCAGGCTCTGAGATGTCAGCACAGAGTCTGACACAGGGCTCAAACCCATGAACCGCGAGATCATGACCTGAGCCAAAGTCAGAGGCTTACCCAATTGAGTCACCCAGGTGCCCCTCTATATTACTTATTCTTAAGTAGATGACCATACGGCATCATCCAACTATTGTGTGTAAGCCACAAACTTAAGAGAATATGTTTGTACAGGTATAACTTAGCTTTTTTTGTAGGTGCTAATTCTGCTGATAATTTAGCCCCTCTAATCCAAGGAGAAGAGCTTCCTATCTGAGTAGGAGCCATGAAAGATTAAATTGGGGAAGAATATGAATCCCTCTTTAGGCTGTAGTCTTGAAGTTACTAAGTAAGTCATAGTTCATCTGATAGAATGACAGAGACAGAAAGGTCATTTATTTGTCATTCATTCAATCCTTTAGTTATTCTCAATCAGTATTTACTGAGTGCCTCCTGTGTATCAGATTCTGTGCTAGTCCATAAATGCAAATATGTGAGTAAACATAAGACTTGGTTCCTGTTTTAAGCTGGGAGACAGATACATACAGATATTTATGAAAAAATGTAGGGTGATACACCGGTGCCTAAGATTTGATACTAGGCTGAAAATACAAGGTAGGAGTGTATATAGGATTAAGTGTTGAATTCCTGAGATCATCTTGGGAGATAGACTATAACCAACTTAAATAGAAACTGGCTTTGAGTCCATTTTGGAGATGTTTACATCTGTGATTATAACACTTACAGTAGCATTGATTTCTCCATTGTTTCTCCCACTGTAATCTCTAAGGGCAGAGACGGTATCTATCTTGTTTAGTGTTTTAATCCCTAAAATTTGGCACAGTTCCTAGCCCATAGTGGAAACTGAAATCATCGATAGTTAAATGGATACAAAATTTGAGCTTCTTGTAGAAGTGTTTACTCCCCATCTGTCTCCTTAGTTGACAGGTACTTTCTCTTCAATGTATTGACTATTTGGGCCTGTTAGTTGATTTTTTTGAGAAGAGGGTACCTCTTTCCTTCTTTTCTCAGCATACAGTAGTTTGACATATATCACAATTATATCACTTTTAACTGGTATGGAGAGATTGGTCTCAGACTTCAGGTAGGAAGACATTGGATTAGGAAAAACTATTATGCTCCCAACTTCTTGAAAATCCCTGCTCATTTGAGGCCTACTATAGTCTGAATGTTTGTGTTTCTTCAGAATTCATATGTTGAAATCCTAACCCCCATGGTGATAATATTAGAAAGTGCGGCCTTTTGGAGAGTGCTCCCTTGCCCCCTCTGCTAAGTGAGGTTGCCATAAGGAGATGGCTGTCATTGAAGAAGTGGGCTCTCACCAGATACTGAATTTGCTGGCACCATAATCTTGAACTTTCAGTCTGTAGAACTGTGAGAAATAAATTTCTTTTGCTAATAAGCCACCCAGTCTATGGTATTTTGTTATAGCAGCCCAGACAGGACCAAGACAAGGCCTAAACTAGTCAGCTGTACTACTATGTTCCCATCCTTGTAGCTTTCATTTACCAATCTCTTACTTACTTTTCTTCACTCATCAAAAACTTTGGCACGGGGCTCACAATCTTTCTCTGTACTCTAAGCCCTGCATTTATCCTAGGTGGCTTCAAATTCTATGTGGATGACCCATTCATTACCATTGCATCTCAGTTCCTTGACCACATTATCTTCTATCCCCTTCTGTTCACTTCATTTCAAATAGCCAGTCTCACCAAGAATCTTGTCATATTTATTAATTGCTCAATAATCACCAATGTACACATGCCATTTTCTGATCACAATGTCCCCTAATTTTCTTTGCTCTTTAAATATTCTCACTATTATTCTTCATCAGAATCTTTCGTCCATTTGTCCATCATGTCTCACTTCATTTTCCTTTTTAACCAGTTTCGATTACATGGTCCCTGAAATCCATTGCACTTTTGTCTTTTTAGCACATCTTTCTGACAAAAATCTAACTGATAAACTCAACTGTCTGTTTTCTTAGTGCTTTCAGCTAAGAGCTAAGCAATACTAGAGAAAGCCACATAGAAGGGCACTATAAATGTAGCCTCAGATAAGCTGTCAACATGATTTGACAATTCTACCATATTTCTCTGATCAACACTGTCTCCCATTCTTTATAATTTTTATTTTATTCACTTCACACTCTGAAGTCCCCATTATCTCATTTCTAAGAGATGATTTTGCCTCATATCTCACAAAGAAAATGAAATGTATCAGATGAGAGAACCCCTTCAACTTCTTTCTATAAAACATGCACACCTCCTGTATTTTAACCTAATCTATCTTGTTATTCTGTTCTAATAGAAGAATTGCCTATTCTTTTTATCTATTGTTATATCACACATCCTTACTTCATTTAGTGGCTTAAAGCAATGACAGCATTTATTTTGCTTAGGAAAGTACAGTTTGGGCAGAGCTCTACAAGGACACCTCATCTCTGCTCTATTTGACAGCAGCTAGCTCAGCTCAAAGGCCAGGGGCTAGAATCACCAAAAGTCTTGCTCATTCATGTGTTCTTGTTTTGCTGGTTGTAGGTAGTTGGAACATTAGCTTGGATTTTCAGCTGAAACATCACATGGCCTCTACATGTGGTTTGGGCTTTCTTATAACATGGTAGCTAAGTTCTAAGGGAGAGAGAGAGAGCCATGTGGAAGCTGTATCACGTTTTATGAGTTAACCTCTAAAGTAATATCATTTCTGCTGCCTTCTATTTATTAGAAGTCACTTAGATGTGTCTATATTTATTTATTTTTTTTTTAATTTTTTTTTTCAACGTTTATTTATTTTTGGGACAGAGAGAGACAGAGCATGAACGGGGGAGGGGCAGAGAGAGAGGGAGACACAGAATCGGAAACAGGCTCCAGGCTCCGAGCCATGAGCCCAGAGCCCGACGCGGGGCTCGAACTCACCGACCGCGAGATCGTGACCTGGCTGAAGTCGGACACTTAACCGACTGCGCCACCCAGGCGCCCCGATGTGTCTATATTTAAAGGAAGGTGAATTAAATTCCACCCTTTGATGGGAGGAATGTAAATAAATTTTTGACCTGTTTTAAAAGCCACCACATGATACATCTTTACAAGGCCAATCCCTCCACCATTACTTTGGATCTCAACCCTTCTACTTTCCCAGGGACCTATGTATGCTATTGCATATTCTTCTCTTTCATATTCAGCTTGCTGTCTTTTCTTTTTTTTTTTTTTAATTTTTAAAAATTTGTTCTTGAGAGAGAGAGAGAGAGAGAGAGCGCCTGACGTGGGCCTCGAACCCAAAAACCGTGAGATCATGACCTGAGCTGAAATCAAGAGTTGGATGCTTAACTGACTGAGCCACCCAGGCACCCCATCTTTTCATTTACTTTTAAATGTATACTCTTTTTTCTTTACCTTTCTGTTTTGCTTATTGACTCTGCGTTCTCCCCCTTCCCTTTTTCATCTCTTACCTAGTAAAGTGAACTGGCCTAAAGTAATGTGGCCACTTCAAGTTGCCTTTGGTGGCCAGGCAGGTAATGTCAATGTGTATTAGATAAAACCTGAGAACAGGATTTTTTAAAAAAAGAGCTTTTTTCTCTTGCTATATTATAGATATTGACAATTATGGTGCACAGAACATAACATGTTTAGGTGCACCCATGTGGCTCAGTCAGTTACGTATCTGACTTCAGCTCAGGTCATGATCTTGTGGCTCATGGGTTCAAGCCCCTCAGCGGGCTCTGTGCTGACAACTCAAGAGCCTGGAGCCTGCTTCAGATTCTCTCTCTCTCTTTCTCTTTTCCTCCCCGACTCACCCTGTCTCTCTCTCTCTCTCAAAAAATGAATAAACATTAAAATTTTTTTTGAAAAAAAGAACATAACATATTTAATGCAGTTCAGCTTTTAGAATACAACTTTTTTGAAAGGTGCAGTTTACCTATAAGTACTTCAGTAACAACATAAAAACATAAAAATGTTAAAACGAGAGAGGGGCAAGTGCCTGGAAGTGTATATATGCAAAGAGATTACTATAATGCTAGGCCTTGGAATGTATACTTTTTAAGGAGGAAAAAGAGGTTATTTAGGTGTGAAATACAGTGAAAAGGACTGGATATCTTGTTAAGGTCTGAAGATTGTTGGAGTTTAGATATTGGAGTGAGCTAAAATGATAGATGGTTGTCGGAGAGAGGATAGAATGAAATGAATCTAGGGTATAATCTTTGAAGTAAGTATCTAAGGTAGAGTAGGGTGGGAATGTACATATTGAGTGAATATAGATATTAAATATAAAAGTTTGGAGTATATATGTATTCTAAGAGCATATGTATTAAATGAACTACAAGTATGCCAGTTTTATCTGTCGTGTTAAATATAAGAAATATATGGACAATATCTGTTTAAAAATTCTATTAAAAATTTAGCAAAGTACTTAAAATTTTGATTTTAACAGTGTAATTTTTAGATGAAAAGACAATATATCAAATGGGTTTTTGTGGCATGAGTTTTCAATTTATGGTATATAGCCAAGACAAAGTAGTATCATGTTGGTTTATATATTCTGTATACACAAACTTCAGTTTAAATGTTTCTGTTCTTGAATTTAAAAATGTTCATTTTCGGGGCGCCTGGGTGGCGCAGTCGGTTGAGCGTCCGACTTCAGCCAGGTCACGATCTCGCGGTCCGGGGTTTCGAGCCCAGCGTCAGGCTCTGGGCTGATGGCTCAGAGCCTGGAGCCTGTTTCTGATTCTGTGTCTCCCTCTCTCTCTGCCCCTCCCCCGTTCATGCTCTGCTCTCTCTGTCCCAAAAATAAATAAACGTTGAAAAAAAATTTTTTTAAATAAATAAATAGTAAAAATGTTCATTTTCAACTACTTGCATAAATAGGAATGTATTTTTATTATCTGTGGAATAAAATATCTGTGTATTTTATTATCTGAGGAATGTATTTTTATTATCTTTATTAACAGCAAATATAAATTTATCTAATTGAGAAAGGAATTGAGTTACATGGTTCCCCCCCCCCTTTTTTTTTAAATAAATTAACTGAATATCCTATGAGAATTTAGAAGCTAGCTACTTTGGTGATTCGAAGTTACTTAGCTGGACACTTAGTATTATTAACCTGGTGTCTGGATCACACCTGAGATCCAGAAAGTAATAAAAGTGTTCTCAGAGAAGCAATAGCAGATATTACAGCATATTTATATCAGCTCAACAGATATTATAGCATATTTATATCAGCTCACATAGCTAATTTCAAAATCTTTCTTAATCTGCAAAATGAACATAGTACTGAGTTGTGAGATATAGAAATCACATATGATGTGTTTCTCTTGGCACCTGGAAGATGGTCAGTAAACAGTAGCTATAGTTTTTGGGGAAAATCCTTAACCACTGTCTGTATAGACTGGGCACATTTTTAAGCAAGTTGTCTGAATTACCAGTCAATGAACAATTAGAAACTGCAAATTAATTTAGTAGAGTAATGTTATATTCATTTATAAGTATAAGTAGCTGATTTATATTCATAATTTCAGGATCGTCAAGAATAAAAAGATAAACATTCAGAGGGAGTTTTTAGAGTTATCTATCAAAACTTTAAAAATTACATGAAGCAGCTTAAGTCATTTATTTCTCACAATAACCCCATGTAGTAGATACTATTGTTATCATTTTTTCTAGTAAGAAAACCAAGGTTAGAGATGTTAAACACACAGGTAGCTCAATGGCAGAGCTGAATGTGACACAAACTTAGTTGATCTAATTCAAGGCCTTCATAATCACTGTGTTACACTACTCCCTAACATGATGATGATATTTTCTTTCAAAAATTGGGCATTTGAGACTGTCCTAGAATCTGAAGGGCCCCTAGAAGCTCTACCTATCACCTTTTTAGAATATCACTTAACTTCTCCTATGTGCTAGACACTGTTGTCAGCGCTGCATGTATAATAACTCATTTAATCTTCACAGCCCTTTGAGATAGGAACTATGGTTGCTCGTATTTTATACAAGAGGAAATTTAGGCACAGAAAAGTTAGGTAACTTGTCCAAAGTCATGACTCTAGAGTCTGTTTCTAACCACTGTATCATACTGGCTACTTTTCTTTCTTTTTTTTTTTTTTTTTTTAATTTTTTTTTTTTTTTCCTTTTATTTATTTTGGAGAGACAGAGAGAGACAGAGCACAAGTGGGGGAGGGGCAGAGAGAGAGAGGGAGACACAGAATCCGAAGCAGGCTCCAGGCTCTGAGCCGTCAGCCCAGAGCCCGACGCGGGGCTCGAACTCACGCACCGCGAGATCGTGACCTGAGCCGAAGTCGGACGCTTACCGACCGAGCCACCCAGGCGCCCCCATACTGGCTACTTTTCTAAAAATTTGTTAATTTTTTTCTGCATTTATGTCTCTATTTCATAATAATCTTTCCAGTGATAGGAAACTCATGACTCTGTAAGGCAATATATCAGTCAGAGCTCTATCAGAGAAACAGAATCAGCAGGATATATATTAAGAGATATATTACAAGCAGTTGACTTACTGATTGTGGGGGCTGGCTAAACAAGTCCAAAGGGCAAGTCTAAAATCCACAGAGCAGGCATTTAGGAAAGACAAGCAGGAACTCTTGGCCAGGCTGAAGCTGCAGTCCAGGGGCGGAATTTCTTCAGGGAAGCTTTAGTTTGGCTATTAAGGCCTTTCAACTGATTGAATCCGACCCACCCAGATTATCTAGGATAATCTCTTTTACTTGAAGTAAACTGATTATAGACTTTAATAACATTTAAAAGATACCTCTACAGCAACACCTAGATTAGTGTTTGAATAATTAATTAAAGACTGTCCTAGCCAAGCTGGCACAAAGTGATCATCACTGGCACCTTTTTTTTTTTTTTTTTTAAAACGCTGGAGTGGGTTTGAGGTGGTCAGTGGCTTTCATTTTCCCAAGCTACAAATGGAACTTCTGTTTGCTTTTCAACCTTCATGTATTTTTTGATCACTCCTGCCACTTCCTCAACTTCACCCCACCCAGTTGCCACACCCAAAAAGATTTTAGGTGTTTTGCAATGGAATACATCTACATAAAGCATATTACCTTTGAAACAAAAATTTAAAAATAAACAAGAGCCTCAAAATAAAAGGTAGAACTATGTTTGAACCGGAAAACCTATGCCGAAGCTAGTTACTGTATTTGAGCATAAAATTAGCACTTTCTACATGGCAGGAGAGGTAGTTATACAGTATGGAACCTGCTTTCCAAATTCACAGTTCTTTTATTTTTTTTGTTTATTTTGAGAGAGAGAGAGAGAGTGAGAGAGAGAGAGAGCGTGAGCAGGGGAAGGGCAGAAAGAGAGAGGGAGAGAGAGAGAATGCCAGTCAGGCTCCATGTTGGCAGTGCACAGGTGGATGAGGGGGTCAGTCTCACGAATCAGGAGATCATGACATGAGCAGAAATCAGGAGTCAGAAGCTTAACTGACTGAGCCACCCAGGCACCCCCAAATTCATGAAATTCTAATAGGAATTTAGCATCAAATTCTAACAGGAAATTAATCTTTTAAATACAAGGCGCTTTGGCCTACATAATTAACAAGATCATTATTTAATAAAAGATAATTCTCTAGATTTCTAGATGCAAGGAGGGTTTCAGAGAGATGCTTACAAGTTATTATTATTTCTATTATTATTATGGTAATTCTTTTTTATATCTTGACCATCTTGTCCTCTTTAGATAAATAATATTTAAAATGCTATAAGGTCCTTTACTGAGACATAAAGATTTAAAGTGATGCCTCATAGACCTTTAAGTGGACTTAAAAGGCTTACCTTAAGTGTGTATCTCATAGACCCTCTCACTTAAGAGTCAGGATTTGGAGAAATGAGGACATTGTCCTATAGCAGCCTAACATGAAGCACTAGGTAGAGAATGGCCTCTCAGAAAGAAATGTGAATACAGCTTTTGTCTATTGAAGTTGATTATAATTTGATAATAAATCCACAGCTTTTATTATTATTCTCAAAATATAGTTGACTTATAATGTTCTATTAGTTAGAGGTGTACAAAATAGTGATTCAGTATTTATATGCATTACAGCATATTACAGTGATCACCATGATAAATCTAGCTACCATCTGTCATCATACAAAGTTGTTACCAATTATTACTTATATTCCTGCTGCTGCTGTACATTGTATCTATCCGCTGTCATATTTATTGTAAAGCTAAAAGTTTGTACCTTTTAATCTCCTTCCCCTACTTGCTCATCCCTGCACTCATCTCCCCTCTAGCAACCACAGATTGTCTGTATCTATGAGTCCATTTCTGATTGGGTTTTTGTTGTTCTTAATTTATTTTATTTTTAGTTTTCACATATAAGTGAAATCATACGGTATTTGTCTTTCTCTATCTGACTTATTTCACTTAACATAATACCTTCTAGACCCATCCAAGTTGTTACAATGTCAAGATCCATTCTTTTTTATGGCTGAGTTCCATTATATTTACTAATTATGTTGAGATATGTTCCCCTTATACCTACTGTATTGAGTTTTTATCATAATGATTATTGGATTTTATCAAATGCTATATTGCATCTATTCAGATGATCATATGAGTTTTATGTTTAACTTTGTGTGTAGTTTATTGTGTTCGTGGGTATTGAACCATCCTTGCGTGGGTATTGATTCGTGTGTATTGAACCATCCTTGCATCCCTGGAATAAATCTCACTTAATTATAGTGATGATCCTTTTAATGTATTGTTGAATTTGGCTTGCTAATGTTTTGGGATTTTTGCATCAATGTTCCTCAGGGATATTGGCCTGTAATTTTTGTGTGTGTGTGGTGTCTTTCCTCTTCAGTTTTTTGCAATAGTTTGAGAAGGATAAGTATTAAGTCTTCTTTAGACGTTTGGTAGAATTCACTTTGAAGCCATCTGGTCCTGGACTTTTGTTTACTGGGAATTTTTTGATTACCAGTTCAAATTCATTACTAGTACTGTTCAGATTTTCTAATTCTTTGTGATTCAGTTCTAGTTTCTTTTTTTTTTTTTAATTTTTTTTTCAACGTTTATTTATTTTTTTGGGACAGAGAGAGACAGAGCATGAACGGGGGAGGGGCAGAGAGAGAGGGAGACACAGAATCGGAAACAGGCTCCAGGCTCCGAGCCATCAGCCCAGAGCCCGACGCGGGGCTCGAACTCACGGACCGCGAGATCGTGACCTGGCTGAAGTCGGACGCTTAACCGACTGCGCCACCCAGGCGCCCCTCTAGTTTCTTTTTTTTTTTTTTTTTTTTTTTTTTTAATTTTTTTTTTCAACGTTTTTTTATTTATTTTTGGGACAGAGAGAGACAGAGCATGAACGGGGGAGGGGCAGAGAGAGAGGGAGACACAGAATCGGAAACAGGCTCCAGGCTCCAAGCCATCAGCCCAGAGCCTGACGCGGGGCTCGAACTCACGGACCGCGAGATCGTGACCTGGCTGAAGTCGGACGCTTAACCGACTGCGCCACCCAGGCGCCCCAGCCCCTCTAGTTTCTAATTATGGCCTTTTCTTTTTCATTTAATGAAGTCCATTAACATTTCTTGTAAGGCCACTTTGGTGTTGATGAACTCCTTTAGTTTTTGGTTGGGAATCTCCTTATCTCTCCTTCAATTCTGAGTGATAATCTTGCTGGGTAGAGTAATCTTGGTTATAAAGTTTTCCCTTTCAGCACTTTAAATATATCATGCCACTCCCTTCTGGGCTGTAAAGGTTTCTGCTGAAAAATCAACTGATAACCTTATGGAGGTTCCCTTGTATGTAACTATTTCATCTCTTCCAGCTTTTAAGATTCTCTCTTCAACTGTTGACATTTTGATTATAATGTGTCTTGTTGTGGATCTCTTTAGGTTCATCTTATCTGGAGCTCTCTTTGCCTACTGGATTTGGATGTTTGTCTCCTTTGCCAGGTTAGGGAAGTTTTCAGCCAATATTCCTTCAAATAGGTTTTTTGTTTTCTTCCTCTCCTCCTGGCACCCCTATAATGTGAATGTAGTATGCATTATGTTATCTCAGCGTTTCCTTAAACTATTCTCATTTTTCAAATTCTTTTTTCTTATTGTTTGATTGGTTGATTTCCACTGCCCTATCTTCCAGATTGCTGATCCATTCATCTGTATTACCTAATCTGCTCTTGATTCTCTGGAGTGTATTGTTCATTTCAATTGTTGTATTCTTCAGCTTTGATTGGTTCTTTTTTAGATTTTCTATCTCTTTATTGAAGTTCTCACTGTGTTCATTCTTTTTCTGAGTTTGGTGAGTATGTTCATGACTATGACTATTCCTTGAACTCTCTAGTATATTAGTTATCTCCATGTCATTTCATTCTGTTTCTAAGGTTTTATTTTGTTCTTTAACTTGGAACATATATCTCTGTCTTCTCATTTTGCCTAACTCTATTAGTTTTTATGTATTAAGTCGATCAGTTATGTCTCCCAATATTGAAGGAGTGGCTTTATGCAGAAGATGTCTTGTGGGGCACAGTAGTATGGACACTCCTGGTCACCCTAGCCAGGTGCCCCAGAAGTTACCTGTGTGGGCTTTGTGTACCTCCCTGTTGTGGCTGGGTTATGATTGGTGCGCTCATGGTATGCAAGACTTTCCCCCAACACAGCTGTCTGCAAGGTTTAGCCATGACTGCTTCAGGCTGCTAGGGAGAGGGTCTGGCCCCCTGCCCATCTGGCTGAGAGGCCTCGCTGTAACTGTTGCAGGTATACTGGTGTGTGGGGTTGGTTCCTAGTGAGGCTGGCTGCAAGGCCTCGCTGCCGTATCTGTAGATGCCCTGGTGGTTGGGGCATTTCTCTGGCATGGTTCACGTTGAGATTGGATTATGACTATCATAGGTGTTCTAGAGTGCTGGACTGGCCCCCTGGGGCAAGGATGCTTAGGAGAAGCTTTGGTGCTGGCCCAGAGCACCCACCAGGAGGGTGATTGAATGGGGTGATTGTGCAGGGGAATGTGGGCATGGGGCAAGCCGTGCTAGTACACTAGATGGAGAGTATCAGAAATGACACCTGCCAGCACTGGCAGGGAAGGGAAGTGCCAAAAGAAAAAAAATCAATGGTGCTTCCCTGACACATGCCCTAAAATTAGTCAGTAAATCTCCTTCATGTGTTACCCAGGTGCTTTTTAAACTGCTGCCTCTGCCCTGGGACTGGGAGTGGGTGAGATTGTGCACATGCCCTTTAAGAGCAGAGTCTTGATTTCCTATTATTCGCCAGCTCTCCTGGACATAAGCCTAGTAGATTTTCAAAGCCAGGAGTTGTGGGGGCTTGTCTTACTGGTGCAAGTCCCGTAGGCTTTGGAGTCCAGTGAAGGGCTGGTACCCCTCATTCCTCAGGGAGGGCCTCTATAGCTGGGATATCCCTCTTGATTGTAGGTCCTTGTACTGAGGGTATGGGTCCTGACAACCCTTTCTTTCCACCCTTTCTTTCCCTCTCAGTGTGGCTTTTTCTTTATATCCTTAGTTGTGTATGATCAGGTCTGCTAGTCTTCAGTTCATTCTTAGAGATATTTGTTCTATATGTAGTTACAGATTTTGGTGTGTCCATGGGAGGAGGCGAGCTCATCCCACTCTGCCATTGTGATCCCACCCCCTAACCCACAGAGTATTAACAGAAGTTGTATCTCATTGATTAAAAGGGGCAGAGAGAGTTCATAATGAAAAGAAGCCTCTGACCTCTCAACCTCCTGTGAAAAGGATGCAGGCTCAGAAGCTGTTCAGCTCTAAACACGCCATTTCTTATGGAAAATGAAGGATGACTCAGAGGATGCAGCCAAGAAGCCAGAGAGTAGAGCTAAGAGACATGGAGAACCACTGCCAGGACTAATTAAAGAACTGGTGACATGTACCCCACTGGATTTCAGAATGGCTATTGACCAATGACTGTTACGTGCCTCTAGTTTACTCCCTTTTTGAATGGGAGTGTCCATTGCAATTTTCCTATTCTTTCCTCACCACTGTATATTAGGTGTGTGTTGGACAGTTAACTTGTATCTTTAGTCCACATGTCTTCAGATTAGAAGAAGTGTACCTGAGAAGCTGCAACCAAGAAACTGGATCTGAGGAGCCTCATCTACAGCTGCGCCTGATTTAGATTAGGCCCTGGATTTTGAGCTGACATTGCAATGTAATGAGACTTTTGGGGCCTTGGGAGGGGTTGGATATATTTTGAAAATGAAGGAGTGTAAATAATATATGGCCAGAGGGCAGACTGTGACAGTAAAGATGGGTGCAAATTTTTCACCACCCTTCCCATCTGAATCTGGGCTGGGCTGGGCTTGTGTTTGTTTGACCAATAAAATATGGTGGATGTGATACTGGGTCAGTTCTAGTCTTAGGCCTTTGAGAGGACTGACAGCCTCTGCTGTCATACAAGCCAGATGCTATGTAAGAAGTCTGGCTATTCTGAGACCAGCATGCTGTTAGAAGCCCAACTAGCCACTTGGAGAGAGAAAGAGAGGATAAAAGGTGAGTGAGAGTGTGAAAGATTAGCCATGGGGAGTAGTCCCTAGGCACTAGACAAGTGAATGAAGCTTTCTTAGACCTTTCAGTGAGCCCATCCTTCAACTGAAATCAGATGAGTGACTGACTCAACCAACAGTGAGAAGTGAGATGACAGATGTTAGACCTCTCAGCTGGGCTATTCCAGCCATCCTTCAGCTGTTCGAGCGACCAGCTCACACACCAGACCTTGTAGAACAGAGATGAGCATTTCTACTGTACCTTATTCAACTTTTTGAATCACAGAATTGTGAGCAAAATACGGTTATTGTTTTAATACTCAACTTTGGTGTTTGTTACATAGCATTAGACAACTGAAACACAAATGAAGGAACTGAAATACAGAAAAATTCTATCACTTGCCCAGCTTCACAGAGACAGTAATAACCATTGCCTTCAATCACAGTTTAAACTGCCTATGTCCTTCTTCTTTGCAGAGGACACTCTGGGGCCCTTTTTTTCCATCATTAACAAACCTGTGTACACCTAGAGATTTTTTATATAATGCCAGTTCATTCCTAGCACTTTTCATCTAATAGTTGGACAGTTATGGTTAGCATATCTCTTGACTTAATTCTACAGTAATGATAGAATCTGAGGTATGGTTCAGGACTAACCCTTAGTTTAAAAACATCTCAGGTGGGATCTCCTCTGAGCATTTCATAAAAGAAATCCCTCACACAAAAGCATGTAGTTATTAGCAAAGTGCAACTGACTAAACATTTCTTAAAGGAAATTCAGGATAGTTGATACAATTTGCCAAAAGGTAAACAACTTAATTCTCATGAGACATTAAAGTTTTTCTCAAATGTCCTTCTGATTGCAGTATTGATTAGAGGTCTTCTCTTTTGACCATTCTCTAGAACAAAATTCCATCCTGGTCACTTTCCTCCCTTCCGGATATTTTCATTTGGAACATCCAATTCCTTCTCACCTCCTTATTTGCAGAGAAACTTGTCTCTTTCACAGAAACCCCAGTCTAACACGTGCTTTTTTGTTTGTTTTCTTAGAGTGAACTTATCAAATTATTTTTCTCAACAAAGGAATTTTCATCACTATTAAGATGAAAAGTTCCACTCAGCGTTACTTATATATAAGAAAAAGAGAAGACATGTCTCAACCAGAATCTCTCTAGTCACAGATGAACACTGTTACTACTTTTTGTTCAGTATATTTTTTTGATAAATATATGGATGAAGTTTAAGAAAAAATGAGATAATAATAATAATATAGTGCTTATTATGTACCAGGCACTATTATAAATGCCTTAATCTGATTTATTTTATTTAATCCATCTCACAATCCTATGAGGTCTGTAGTTTTATTAACCCCATTTGCAGGTGAAGAAACTGAAGCAGTTAGGTAATTTGCCCAAGATCACATACCTGATGTCCAGGTAGTCTTTACCTTAGAGCCTGCACTTTTAACCATTATTCTAACCTGCCATCCATATTAAACATTCTGACTTATACTTTGTTTTTGTTTTTTATGTCATGAATTTTTCCATGCAGTCAGATATTATTTTGTAGGGAATTGTTTGTTTTTACCTTCACTATGTTATGTTTAGTAAATAATAACATATATAGAACTAATTTTGGGGGGGTTATTTTTTTTATTTTTGAGAAAGAGAGCACATTGCATGTCAGCAGGTTAGGGGCAGAGGGAGAGAGAGAATCTTAAGAAGGCACTATGCTCAGAGCAGAGCCCAATACACGGCTCAGTCCCACAACCCTGGGATCATGAGCTGAAATCAAGAGTTGGACACTCAACCGACTAAGCCAGTCAGGTGCTCCAAACTAATTTTTTAACTCTCCACTTCTATAGTAACCATCTTTCTACTTTTAATAGCATTAATTAGTTTTGCCTATTGTAGAAATGTAATCATACATCATGTACTCTTGGAAATTGTCCTTTCTCTTTGCAGTGTAATATTCCTTTTTTTTATGTTATAGTTTTTCTATTCTGTTGGAATGTGATGTTTCCATTTCAGGACTATTATAAATGGTGCTGCAATAAACATTCCTAGTACATATATATTAGTGAACATATGTATGCATTTCTATAGAGTATATAGCTAGTGTGGACATTTAGCTTTAATAGATATGGTCAAACAGTTTGTTTGTTTGTTTATTTATTTATTTATTTATTTATTTATTTAAATTCAAGTTAGTTAACATTCAGTGTGGTATTAGTTTCAGGAGTAGAACCCAGTGATTCATCACTTACATATTATACCCAGTGCTCACCCCAACAAATGCCCTCTTTAATACCCATCACCCATTTAGCTCATCCCCCCCCCACCTTCCCTCCAGCAACCCTCAGTTTATTTTCTAAGAGTCTGTTACGGTTTGCCTCCCTTTCTGTTTTTATCTTATTTTTTCCTTCCCTTCCCCTATGTTTATCTGTTGTGTTTCTTAAATTCCACATATGAGTGAAATCGTATGATATTTGTCTTTCTCTGACTGATTTATTTCGTTTACCATAATATACTCTAATCCCATCCATGTTGTTGCAAATGGCAAGAGTTCATTCTTTTTGATTGGCAAGTAAAATTCCATTGTATACATTTAAGATATGGTCACATAGTTTTCTAAAGTGGTTATACCAACTTGCATTACTACCAGCATTGTATGAGAGTTCTCATTGTTCTACATTCTCACCAACTTTTAGTTGTTTCTTTTTTGTTGCATTCTGGTGGGTGTTACAATCACATTTGTATGACTATGTAGTGTTCCATTGTATGGATGTGTACTTTTTAAAAACGACAGCTCCTATTGTTGGACATTTAAGTTGTTTCTGTTCTTTTTTTGAAAAAAAATACGAAGTATTGACACTAATGTTCTTGTCTGTTTTTTAAGACTTCTAATACATGTTTCCTCTGGACATAATTATACAAATAACATGAGTGTTTCACTGAAACATTACAAAAATGAGTTATTATAACTTTTACAACTTTACTCAGTAAAAGATAGCATCTCATATTTTTAACTTAAATTAATTTTATTTCCAGCAAAGTTGAACGTGATGTTTGGCAATTTTTATATTTTTAATAAACAATTTGTTCTCATTCTGTGCTAATATTTCTGTTGAAATATTTGTAAATGTCTCTATTGCCATTATCAACCTTTTCTGGCTTTTTATGTTACACACTTTTCCTATTCATCCTTTAACTTTATAAAAACTTCAGGATTTTTGTAAGCAAATTTATATTTTACAGTTTTTATCTTTGGTATGCTTCAAAGGGCCTACTCATATTTTCAGCTCTTACATTCTGCTCTCTTCTTTCCCCTTTGTGTGTGTGTGTGTGTGTGTGTGTGTGTACACACATCTGTGTCTGGCAAGCATCATCAGTAATCCTACTGTTACTCTATAAGCTTTTTTCTTTCTAGTAGAGTTTCCCTACTCTATAGTGTTTCCCCAAGCGAGTTGTTTACTCAATTACTCCAAATACCATCACTTCCTGTTACTTCTTATCTTTGTGACCAGCACATACCTCTCTTCTATTCTCCAGGCATGGCTAATTTTTACTGGATGTGTTTCCTAGAAAGTCAAATTGAGGAAATTATCTTTTCCCTAAATCTACATCCCCTATTTTGGTGAAAATGGATAACTTCCCTAGTCATGTAAGCCAGAAATCTAGGAGTCATTCTAGATTCTTTCATTTTTCTTATTCCCCTACCTCTCATTGATGACTGGATCTTATCAATGATTTGTCCCCTCATTTCCAATTTTACTCTGCCTAGCTTAGTTCAGATCTTTATCATCCCTTTCCAGGATATATAAAATAGTTGCTTAACTAGTCTCCCTACCTTTATTTTTCTTAGCCATCTCCCAAATCTGATATGGTTACTCCTGCTTAAAATTATTTTTATTGTGCTTCATTGCATATAGAACAGAATCTATTCCTAGCATGGCATGCAAAGCCTGTCATGATTTGGCATGATTCCTTTTATCTTATTTTTTTTTTTCCCTTCCTGTCACACCATATAGTGCTTTTAAGACACGAGAAGATACTGTTATTACTGTGATTGCACTGGCATTGTTACTACTTTAACACCCAAAGTTGTAGTATTCAGAAGTATGTCATACACAAAACAATTCTTTTCTGTACTGCTAGCTAATATTAAGATATTACAAGTCAATTTTGTTTTTGTAGCAAAACAAATCAGTCCACTATTGGAAAATGTATCAGGTTAATTCAAAACTAAATCAAAATTATTTTGTCTGCTGTTTCCTGCTTGGGATTATCTATATTAATAGCTTGCATTAGTATGGATTATTGAAGATTTACTGTACCTGAATTTTTCTTTTATTATTTGATCGTATGGAAATATTCCAAAGGAATTAACCAAGGATATAAATAGTATGTTATGGTATTAGAAACACATGATTACGAATTTTTTGATGACACTTTACTTGGCAAGTATGCTTTTTTCAAAGCTATAGTTTCTGAAATTCACCCTCCTTTTTTTTTTTTTTTTCCCCCTTAAGGCCTTTATCCATACTATCTACTGTCTAGAAGTCTTTTTATCTTATCTCCCTTTTCTGAGTAACTTTTTGGCACATCCTTCACATTTCATTTTAATCATTATGCTTTTAGGAAGGTGTTCTCTGACCTTCCCACACTAGATTAAGGTCTCCTGTTATATTTTTGTAGAATCCTGCCACTTTTTTTTCTTTTTATAATATAAACTTTCCCACTGAACTATAATATTTGTCTGCTCAGATTGAAATCTAGCACGTAGTACTAGTAGCATAGTAGGCACTCATGAAATAGTTGTTGAATAAATGAATAGTTTCTTGATAGGCAAAAAAGAATAGATCTGAAATATTTTTCAGAGAGGTTCTTGTTTTAAATATAACCATGACAACTTAATTATATCAAAAAATTACTGTAAAAAATCTCTACTGACCCTATAGAATGATTTGCTAACAATTTTTATTTTGTATTTCCTGCTTTTTAAAAAACATTTTTTTCATTTTTATTTATTTTAGAGAGAGAGAGAGCATGAGTGGGGGAGTGGGACAGAGGGAGAGACAGAGAGAGAATTTTAAGCAGGCTTCATGCTCAGCGTGGAGCCCGACACAAGGCTTGATCCCAGGACCCTCGGATCATGACCTGAGCCAAAATCAAGAGTTGGACTCTCAACCAACTGAGCCACCCAGGCACCCCTATTTATTTCAAATATAAGATTGGGAAGATAGCTGTCAAAATACTTCTGCTTGGTAGTAGAGAAGACTAGTTATGTCCCTGGAGATAATTATAACCATGTATTTCAATTTCAGGCCAGGGTTGACTTTTTTGATTAGAAGCAATGTCTTAATAGGAAACTAATATTGCAAGTGAGTCTTGTGAGCTTGACTCCAAAACGCAAGATCAAACAGGTTATTCTGTGGAATTGAGAATATAGTAGTATAACAATGAACATTCATTGGTGGCATTGTCATCGGCATTGGAGAGGGATGTTCAATTCATAATAGACAGCATCCTAAGTAGATTGCTTCTCATTGGTGTATTGCCATCAGCATTGGAGAGGAATGTTCATTTCACACTAGACAGCATCCTAAGTAGTTTGCTTCTCAACTGTGTCTTGCCTTCTTTGGTTTTCTGCCTTTACCTGGTTTTCCATTCTTCCTAACCATTCTATAATGTGCCCAGTGAATAAATTCCTTTTCTGTTTTTTTGTTTTGTTTTTTTTTTCTAGATTTCTTCCACTTAACGTAAGTTTTTGGTTGTGTTTTGTTTTTTACAACTAACAACCTACTACATTTCCTAAAGGGAAACCTAATTAACATTAATAAATTAATTTATGTCCAGCCAGGAAAGGCACCTTGGTCTTTTTTGTATGTATGTTTCATAGGGCTTCCAGTAAGTCAATGAAAAGTACTCTTAGGATGTATAGTTAAGCTATTTGGCACAGGAATCAAAGAGCATAAGACTCTAAATGATAGTTCAGAGAAATATTTTTATGTAGAACTCTGAATGACAGTGTTTCATATTCCTTAAGAAAAGAGATTGGCAGGAAATATTTTCAATGCATAAAACAGGATTAATATCCAGAATAAAAACATTTTATAAATCAACAAAAAGATAATAAATGAGAAAGGAAATATGAATAGGTAAGTTACTAAAGATGAAATTCAGATGATCAATCAACATATGAAAAGATATTTTACTTCACCTAGTGGTCAGTGAAATGTGATTTAAAATAACCTGTCTTTTTTCATTCTCCAGATGGGCACAGATGAACAAGTCACATGTATAGCAAGCATCTTGAGTATAGATTGGATTGGGCACTCCTGGGATGATTTGGTTGTACTTATTAAAATTAAAAATGGGTATAAACTAGACCCAGGAATTTCCCTTTTAGGTTTCTCCTGAATAGAAACACTTAACACATGTGCAAAAACAATTATGTGTTTTAAAAAAAGTGACATTTGGCCAGGATGTGGAGAAATTGGAACGCTCATACATTATTGGCGGGAATGTAAAATGGTGCAGCCACTTTGGAAGCAGTTTGTCAGTTTCTCAAAATGTTAAGCACCAAATTACCACATCCAGCAGTTTTACTCCTAGAAATCTATTTAAGAGAAAAACATATGTTCACACAGTAACTTATACATGAATGTTCATGGCAACATTATTTATAATAACCATAAAGTTGGGGTGCCTGGGTGGCTCAGTCAGTTAAGTGCCTGACCTCGGCTCAGGTCATGATCTCGTGGTTTGTGAGTTCGAGCCATGCATCGGGCTCTGTGCTGATGGCTTGGAGCCTGGAGCCTGCTTCAGATTCTGTGTTTCCCTCTCTCTACCCCTCCCCTGCTCATGCTCTGTCTCTCTCTGTCTCTCGGTAATAAATAAATGTTAAAAAAATTATAATAACCATAAAGTGGAAACAACTAAACTGGTGATAGAGAAGATGGTATATCTATACAATGAAGTACTATTAATATTAAGTAAGCAATAAAGAGAAAGTATTGATACGTGTGACAAGATGGGTGAACCTCAGAAACATTATGCTGAGTGAAAGAAATGAGACACAAAAGCCACACACTGTACAATTTCATTTATATGAAAGGGACAAAATCTGCAGAAGGAGAAAGTAGATTAGTATAAGGCTGGTGGTAGGAATGGAGAATGACTGCAAATGAACATGAGGATTTGGGGGAGGTGAAGAGAAATGTTCTAAGGTGAAATAGTGATGATGATTGTATAACTAAATTTACCTTAAAAATCCTCCTGAACTGGATTATTCAAGTTGGTTAATTTTATGGAATATAAAAGCTATCTCAGTAAAACTAAAATAAAAATGGTTAATAGCTGTGGATTTTGTAAAATTATAGCCTGAGATGGTAGGCCAATACTTGTATGAAGGATAGCTGGAAGAAATTATGACCAGAGGCATATCATGACTTTTAGGAGAAATAAACAAAATGGAAAAACACAGAGATAGAAAGAGAGATGGCGGGGGGTGGTGAGGAGATACACATTCCCTGTAATAATGGAAGCAGAAATAACCTAAAGGCCCATCAACAGAGAAACAGCTAAGTAAAATATGGTGCCTTTGAAGAAAGTAACTTGCAAAAAGATGTGTACAACATAACACCATTCAGGTACATTTAAAAAAAATAGTACTATAAATATTTTCTGTGGAGCTATGTGTATGTAAAAGTATAAAAAAGAGATTTGAAGGCTACACACAAATTTAGAGCCAAAGCAGAGAAATCGGGATGTGGATAGAAATCAGGAGAGCTTTTAGTATTATATGCAGTGCAAATTTATTCAAAACTCAAAATTATTTAATTTTTTAAAGTATAAACAGAAAAATGGACTTGAAGCAAATATTCCAAAATACCAATAAGTAGTATTTCTGGGTGGTGGGAATAAGGATGAGAAAAGAAATCAAAATTTAAGAAACAAATATAAAAGAGCCATCTTTTTCTTTGGGTTCCTAATGTAAAGCTGTTTTTTAAAAAAATGTGAAAGTGAAAACAAAGTTTGAAAATGGTAGTGATAAACCTGTGAGCCCAAGGCAGACCCAAGGATAGCAGCAATAGTAAAACAGCAGTTTCACATAATAGTATTAGTCAACTTTCCAGATTATAATGTTTTGAACATCTTACAGCCACATGTGACACATTTACCATCCTCTATTTCTTATTCAACAACAATTAATCATGCTTATAAAATCTGATGGTGTTTTTCAAACCACTTACATTATTCATTTCTTCAACTGAGGAAAGTGGGAACTCACTTTCTGTCATTACCTAGCAGCTCTTAAAAGTCATTTACTTACAGAAATAGTTGCTTTCTCTAAAAAGTGGAATAATCCAGGGGCGCCTGGGTGGCTCAGTCGGTTAAGCATCCGACTTTGGCTCAGGTCATGATTTCGCAGTCTGTGAGTTTGAGCCCCACGTCGGGCTCTGTGCTGACAGCTCAGAGCCTGGAGCCTGCTTCGGATTCTGTGTCTCCCTCTCCCTCTGTCCCTCCCCTGCTCATGCTCTGACTCTCTGTCTTTCAATAATAAATAAACGTTAAAAATTAAAAAAAAAAACAAAAAACAAAAAACTAAAAAGTGGAATAATCCAAAAAAATTATACTTGTTTTTGGAATATTATTAAATGAGTTTCTTTCAGTTGCAAGGAGACACCCATTTGAAATTGAAACACAGGGGCCCCTGGGTGGCTCAGTCAGTTAAGCATCCGATTTCTGCTCACCTCATGTCACTGTTCTTGCATTCGAGCCCCACGCGGGGCTCTGTGCTGACAGCTCAGAGCATGGAGCCTGCTTCAGACATGTGTCTCCCTCTCTCTCTTCCCCTACCCTGTTCATGCTCTGTCTCTCTCTCGGTCAAAAATGAATAAACATTAAAAAAAAAATTAAAAGTGGCGCCTGGGTGGCTCAGTTGGTTAGGCGTCCGACTTCTGCTCAGGTCATGATCTCGCTCGTGGTTCATGAGTTCCAGCCCCACGTCGGGCTCTGTGCTGACAGCTCAGAGCATGGAGCCTGCTTCAGATTCTGTCTCCATCTCTCTCTGCTCCTCCCCTGCTCGTGCTTTGTCTGTCTCTCTCTCTCAGATATAAAAAATATTAAAAAAAAATTTTTTTTAATGAAACTAAAATGCCAAGAGAATTTTCTAAAGTAAATTGAAAGTTCTAGGAATGCAAACTGGTGCAGCTGCTCTGGAAAACAGTGTGGATGTTCCTCAAAAAATTAAAAATAGATCTACCCTATGACCCAGCAATAGCACTACTAGGAATTTACCCAAGGGATACCGGAGTGCTGATGCATAGGGGCACTTGTACCCCAATGTTTATAGCAGCACTCTCAACAATAGCCAAATTATGGAAAGAGCCTAAATGTCCATCAACTGATGAATGGATAAAGAAATTGTGGTTTATATTTATATACACAATGGAATACTACATGGCAATGAGAAAGAATGAAATATGGCCTTTTGTAGTAACATGGATGGAACTGGAGAGTGTTATGCTAAGTGAAATAAGTCATACAGGGAAAGATACCATATGTTTTCACGCCTATGTGGATCCTGAGCAACTTAACAGAAGACCATGGGGGAGGGGAAGGTAAAAAAAAAAAAAAAAAGGTTAGAGAGGGAGGGAGCCAAAACATAAGAGACTCTTAAAAACTGACAACAAACTGAGGGTTGATGGGGGGTGGGAGGGTGGATGATAGGTATTGAGGAGGGCACCTGTTGGGATGAGCACTGGGTGTTGTATGGAAACCAATTTGACAATTTCGTATTAAAAAAATAATAAAGTAAATTGAAAGTTCAAGTGATGAAACTGGCTTTAAGAATTGTGGTATCCAGGACCTTAAGTGATGTTATTAGATTTATCTGCCTCTCTTTCTGTATCTTTCTGTCTGTCTGTCTCTCTGTCCTTTCCTGTCTTACAGTACTGACACAATTTTTTTTTTTTTTTTTTTTTTTTTTTTTTTTATGGTCAGAACCTGGAGTTGGAAGTCACTGAAATATTGGCTCTAGGAAACCTTATTTCCATGACCTATGCTTGCCATCAGAAATATACAATAAAGGGCCCATTTCTACTTTTCATATATCATAGAAGTGCACTTAACAGAGAGAACTTTATTTGCATCTAAACTTTAAGAATAGGGAATCCAGGAATTATATTTTATAGCTTTCCAGCCTCTCCTACTGTTATAGAATGGAAAAGATGTTGAATGAGCCAATTTGCAATATCCAGTACGGTTCCCTCCTTTGGCTGTTTGTCACTTATATATACCCTTTTACCGATGTTTCCACACAACAATGGCAACTGCAGTATACTGCATCTAATTTAATGCTGCTATCTTTCGTATAACTGAAAACACATTCAAACTTTTACCCAAAGGGAGAGATGTAAAATTCCATCAGCTCCTGTATCAATCTGTGGATGATACTCATCTCAGCTATTAGATCACAGTGATTTTCTGCTGCCCTGGTGCTAAATTATTAAGTTAACCACCTTATATAAAGTTATTGGGGAAAGGGCAGAAGGAAATTGATGTGTTTATATATACACACACATCCATATGCACACACATAGCAGAGCAAAGTAGTATTTAAGGGTAGCTGCTACAATCCTAGTTCTGTCTGGAAGTTGGTATTGTATATATAACCTCTCCACTGTTCATTCCATGTTCCGTCTGCCAGCATGTAAGTTCGAAGGGCTTCTATTTAAGGATAGTCGTTTAGATCATCATTCTGGAGTTACTGAGAACTTGGTAGTGTTTCCTGTATTGGAATGCTGAGGTAACCTATGTGTTTTTCACAACTCAATATGGAAATTATAAGAAGATACTCCACAAGATCTCCTAGGAGCAGTCGTGTTCTTTTCTGCCCACATTTTATAGCAAGAACCTATGTCTCAGTGATAACCAGAACTAATCACCCAAACAGAAACAATAACTCCCTATTTTGCCTGTTATTTTAGTGCAAAGAGGAGACGAGACCAGAATACTCAGGTGACACTCTTAGCTTCTAGTTCAAGGGGTTCATTGTTATGTGTTCTTGGTAGGAGTATCCCTTCCATGGGCACTAAAATTTCTACATCATCCAAAGTCACAGGGACAGGAAGCAAACATTCGTCAAACGGATAATTAAGGATGATACTATTTTCATTAATTCCAGGATACATACTTTTCTTGTATGTTATCGTTTCTGAAATTAGGATGCTTCCTAAACTTGGTGGTATCCTATAGTTACTGTCTGTCAGGCAATACCTGTGACATACTTGTAATTGTCTATGCATGCACAAACATCAGAATAGAAATATTGGAAGAAAATCTAGGAGGTGGTAGTAGACCACTGCAGGAAACATTGCGTGAACAATATTCTTGATGTCGTAAAGGACAATATTCGTCTAAAAACTCACCATAATGACTATGAGTCAAAAAATGATTCCACAGAGTCAGAATCTGAATGTGAAGGAGTTTTAGGAATCCCTTAACCACATAAATGTTTTTTTCATCTTGTGTGTGCACGAGTGATATAAGATAGAAAGTTACGACAAACTAGGTCTAAAGTAGTTCTAAAGAAAAAAACTGTAACTAATAAAGCATTACCTCATAGTTTAATTGCTGCACTTTTTTCCTTTTTTCTTTCTTAGTAGTAAATAAAATAATGATGATTCTTAAACAACTGAATAGTCTTAGATTCAATAAAATAGTGAGGTCTACCACTCCGACCTCTAGCCTCTGGTTCTCACATCTATGTTTTTTATGGTTGAAGAAACACCTATGACAGATTTCTTTCGTATATGACTATCAGATATCAGGACATTTCAGGTTTTCCTGATGATATTTAATCCTAAGTAATTTTTGAATGAATAATATTCATTAATCATTTTGAATTTAAAAATTTTTTCATGTTTTGTTTATTTTTGAGAGAGAGAGAGAGACAGACCATGAGCAGGGGAGGGGCAGAGAGAGAGGGAGACACAGAATCCAAGGCGGGCTCCATGCTCTGAGCTGTCAACACAGAGCCCGATGCAAGACCCAAACTTACAAACCGCGAGATCATGACCCAAGCCGAAGTTGGATGCTTAACTTACTGAGCCACCCAGATGCACCATGTGATTCACTTTTCTAAATAAGAATTTTTATTTATTTCATGGCTCTTTTCAATCTGTTTCATATTCCATTATGTTTCTATCTAAATATTGTCTTACTTCTGTAATACATAAATTTAAAGATGTAAAAGGATGTTCTCCTCATATATGTTCAAGTCAGGAGTTTGTAATTTCTTTTTTATTGAAAAATTCCCAAACCTCTTCCCAGTTGTAGCTAAACTGACATACTCGTATCTCAATTTCCCCTTAGCAAATTCTCTAAAATGCCTGCAGCCACTTCCTTAACACCTGACATAATGGGAGTGTGAAGGAGGAGAAGTTGGAATGTAAGGAGACAGCAGTTTTAATCAATTGTAGTTAAAAATATCTCACTTTTGCAAATCTTACAAAAGCATATATTCTTGGGAACACAATGCTAGAGTCTCTCCCAGGGCATTATAAGTTTCCCCTGCACCTGAGATTTCCTAAAATTTAAGATTCTTTAGCTTGGCAGTTAATCTGCTGTGGATCTTGGATTTCAGTTCTCTTTATGAGGGAATGCCTCTCTTCTGGCTGGCCACTTATGACTCCCTTACCCACGCGCCTTTCTCTGGGGTCCCTAGGACATAAACACATTTTTCCTGCCATTGCAAGGGAAGCTCGCTGTCTGTACTACTCTACTCCACAACCTGGCCTAGGTGGCTTCATCCACCATAGTATCTGCATTTGGTGCATTTGGTAAGTCCACTGAAACAGCTTCTAACTCCTGTAGACTTTAGAGGGTAGCAGATAGGTCAGATCTCTGAGTGTTTCCCCAGAAGCCCCTTACTTGATTTGAGGTAAAGGTGAAACACCACGTCTGCCAGATGGTGTTGCCTACCTCATAACTTGCTCCACAATTCTCTCCGGGAATCTCTTCTGCCACTGATGTAAGTTGGCTAATGTTGACAGATCTGGTTTCATGATCTCTTAGTTTGTCTCTGTATAGATGGCTTAGTCTCTGAGAGTAATTAGCACTTCTTTTGTGTTCAGTGTGGAGGGGCTGGTCACCTGATGGAAAACTAAAGAGAATCATTTTAATACCAATTGGTGTCTTAGGTGTCTACTCAATTGCTTTTAGCTCTGTTTTCTCCTGGAAATCCTGTACTGAATTGAGCAAATGTTTTTGAGGGCTTATGTATTCTAGGTTCTTTGATAGGTACTGGGAATGCAAACATAAACAGATCCACTGTAAATTCAAATGCAATATGAAGAATAATATGGTTAACCTGCCATACTAAGCCATAGTTTCTAAACCCCATTTGAAAAACCCAATATAAAAACAGCTGTTTTCGGGGAGCCTGGGTGGCTGTCAGTTGAGCATCAAACTTCGGCTCAGGTCATGATCTCACAGTTCGTGAGTTCGAGCCCTGTGTCCGGCTCTGTGCGGACAGCTCAAAGCCTGGAGACTGCTTTGGATTCTGTGTTTCCTTCTATCTCTGCCCCACCCCTGCTTGCGATCTGTCTTTGTCTCTCAAAAATGAATAAACGTTTAAAAAAATTTTAAACAGCTGTTTTCTTTAAAGTTATATGATCACTTACAAAAGATTTGGTTTTGCCATTATGTAGTAATTATGATCAAACTTAAGAAATTAAATATATTACATAATACATTTACTATTAATTTTTCATTAAATTGTAAGTGAATTCAGATGTGATATTGGAATGTTGTAGGGGACTTTGGAGGACTTCATTTTTTCATTGAGTTGTATAAATAGGGAAGATTTGTCAGGGTAAATGGGGATTAGTTTCTAATGTAGTGGGTTATGTGGGAATTTTACAGTTTGATTTGTATACATGCAGTGATGCTCTTTTGTATCTCTAGTACATAAAATTTTTATGTTAGGGCCTGAAATTGTCCTTGTTTGGTATACTGCTAAAACCTTAGGTAATGACAATAAAAGGTTTTTCTGAATTTGTATGTGAAGCCTACATGGCCCCATTCTGCCACCTTCTGGCTCACTTCATATCTTCTAGTGGTATAAATTAAGAGTCCTCTAACTGTTCCTGCCATGGTTAGTTAGCATCACCATATGATTTATTTTTGGGCCTGGGAGATTTCAGATGGGGTCAGTGTGAGCTGTGACATAGTTCTAATGCCCTAGGCTCACATTTATTTCTTAGTTCTAAAATGTGTCAAAGTTTACTGGAATGTGATACCTACCACATGATGACAATGATGGGTTATTGCCTTTAACAGTATATAGTTATAACTACATTTTCCTCAAAATTAATATATATTACTTGAAATTAAAACATTCCAAGTTTGGTAGATATTTGTCACAGTCACAATAAGAAAACTATTTGGAGAGTGATATAGAAATGAAAGTTACTTAAATCATTGCTAAGTTCTTAAAAACTAATGTTGGGTTCAATAATCACTTATCAGAGCTTGAAATAAAAGGAGAAGCCATGTGCATGGTAATGCAATCTTAGTACTTTATATCCTTGGCTTTGTGACTCTTCAGTGTGTTTTCATTTATTCAAAAAAGATTTTGGTAAAGGCTTAACACTTCTGAAAATATAATTTATTTGAAATAAATATATACTCCTGGGGAGGTAGGTAGAAAGAATTAAAATAGAATATAGAATATTACAATTTTTCAACCTTTTACAACTTGCTTTACCTCTCTGTTCCTCTGGAAAATGAGATAATTATTTATCTTAAAGGTATGTTGTTGTGAGAAGTAAATGCATTATTTACTTACTGCAAAAGGCTTACAACAATGTCTGACATGTGCTAAGGATTATCATCAATCTTAAAACATTTAATATCCTAGACAATGTTTATATTTTCTTACAGTTTTATATCCAATGTTAGAATAGAGAAATTGAAGATAGTGGAAATGCATATTCTCCTAACGTAGTGTAGAAATAAATATATGAGATATACTGGGGCCTAATAAAGGCTCTCTATTTCTGTGACTCATCTTTGACTTGAGAAACCTAAAATTATATCATAAAAGAGCCATGGTATCTCTTAAAAAATGAATCAGTTCAGAAACATTTGTTGAATGCTGACTGTGTGACCACCATTGTGTTAGATTTAGAGATAGAAAATAATGCAAGAAACTTACAAGAAGAGTTAGAAGTATAAGCATGTAATTATTGTATAGTGTGGTTAGTACAGTAATAATGTGGGTGTTAATGTATTTTAGGAGTTAGAACTGAGGGAATAACACTGCAATAAACTTGGGGTAATAAGTAGGAATTTGCCAGGAGAAACTCATCTTACGTAAATGGGACTTTTATGCTTAATTTTCTGACTACTGGTTTAACTGCACATCCCCACATTTCATATTAGTACTACTATACCGTCTTTCATACCCAGAATGCTTTGTCATCACCTGAAGAATGGGGTTTTCAGGTGTTTATATTTTAGTAGGGAAGATCTGGCTTCCATTGTGGTAATTCTGGGTAAAGGTAAACTAGTTTTCTATTGTTATCTGAGCCTGTAGCCCCCTACATTCACCTCCCCATTCTGTGGAGCCAGACCTGTCACACTGGCATTTGGATACCTGAGGCCTGAGCTTGCCCCTATCTAGACTGATGGGGACTCTCATTTGAGTGAAAGGAGGTAGTGGGAGATGAAGGATTAGATTTCATCTTCTTCACTTGTGTATCAAGTATGTATGTATGTATGTTTATTTTTGAGAAAGAGACAGAGACAGAGTGTGAGTGGGGAGGGGCAGAGAGAGAGGGAGACATAGAATCTGAAGCAGGCTCCAGGTTCTGAGCTGTCAGCATAGAGCCCGATGCAGGGCTTGAACTCAAGAACTGAGAGATCATAACGTGAGCCGAAGTCAGACACTCAACTGACTGAGCCACCCAGGTGCCCCTGTATTAAGTATTTAGAACGTCCCTGCATGGAGATGTTGGCTGCCTGGCCATTATCTTGGCTAGTGAATCAGTAGTGAGTCAATGGAAGATTCTCATCAATGTAAAGGACTATAAGTGTTAGAGGGAGAGAGTGGCTGCATCAACCATGATTAGAGGCTTCATATTTTCATATTTCATATATTTAGTATTCTGGCAATAGAATCCCACTTTCCCCACCCCCATCACCTTAATACATATGAGTCTTGTATTAGTTTTCTATTGCTGCCATAACAAATTACCATAAAGTTAGTGGTTTAAAAAAATCCCATTTATTATCTCACAATTTTTAGGTCAGGGTTCTTTCTGATAGGCCTTTATTTGGTGTTTCTGGGGAAAAATCTACTTCCACGCTCATTAATATTTTTGGCAGAATTCACTTCCTTGTGGTTATAAAACTGAGGTCTGTGTTTCCTTGTTGGCTGTGATCTGGGGGCTGCCCATAGCTCCTGCAGGCCTTTCTCTGGTCCTTGCACATGGACTCTAATAACCTCAGAGCCAGTAATGATGCGTTGAATCCTTTTCTTGTTTAGAATCTGACAACTTTTTGTCCTGGCTCTCTTCTGCTTCAAGCTGGAGAAAGTTCTCTGCTTTTAAGAGCTAATATGATTAGATCAGTCCCACCTAGATAATCCACAAGAATCTGTTTTAAGGTCATTAATTAGTAACCTTAATTACATCTACAAAGTCTCTTTAGCCATGTATTGATTTACAGGATCCATTGCTTCACTTTGGAGTATGGTTTTGCACCACAGTGGAAGGTATGTGCAATGGCAGTAGAGATAAGAAAGGGCATGTTGTACTAAAGAAATGGCAGTTAAGTTAGCATTATTATTGTTTGAGATATAAATTGGTAAAATGGAGCTAAATGGAGGTCTGCTTGAGGTTGGCAGAAGTCCTTGATGACTGGGCTAAGTAAAGGTTTAGATTTTGTAGGCCATGGGAAGTCAATTGAGTTTGTTTTTCTTTGGAATGACACAGGATTGTGTTTTAGTAATATGACAAATATGATGAGAGTCAGAACTAAGACATTGGAAGTTTAGAGAAGAGAGGACCTTTTCTCTAAACCTGTGGTATGCGTATCACAGTTTCACAGTCACCACTGAGAGGGAGATTTATTTAATATTTTAAGTAAATGCAAGCCATTCTTTCTGTCCCTGGACAACTGGAGATATAAAACACTTGATACAAAATTTTAAAATAAAATTTAGAATGCAGTGATGTGTTCCAGATACCTATCCAACTCTTTTTGAAATTTCCAATTTGATGTCTAATATGTCCAATAAAACTTTTCTTTATGACAACATGCTTCTAACCTATTCTTCACCTTTCCCCCATCTTAGTAATTGTCATCACTCCTTACCCACATGCTCATTGGTATTATAATACCAAAAACGTTGGTGTTATTTTTGATATCTTCCATTTATTCACTCTCTAGGTTCAGTCTGTCAGCAGATCTCGTTTCTCCAAAATATATAAATGAAATCTGGCCGTTTCTCTCCCTTTCTGTCTCTCACCACAATCTCAATGTTAAGTGGCCAACCATTTCTTCCCTGGACTTTGCAGTAGTCTCAGTTGTTTTCCCTTCTTCCACTCTTGCTCTCAATTTACACAGACCGTTTCCCAATCCATTCTCTGCTCAGTAGTACTATTGTTTCTGTCCATTCTTCTTGTCACAGTCTTTCTTTCACTGTTTCTTCTTCCTGGTTTACTCTTTTTCCATCAGCCTTTGATATGCTCCTTTTCTTATACTTCAAGTCTTGACAACTCAAATTAAAGTCATGTTCCTCAGACATTTTTGATCACCCTATATAAAGTAATCCTCTCCTTGCAAGTTACTTTCTATCATATCTTATTTCCTTCTTCACATTTTTTTTTTTAATTTTTTTTTTCAACGTTTATTTATTTTTGGGACAGAGAGAGACAGAGCATGAACGGGGGAGGGGCAGAGAGAGAGGGAGACACAGAATCGGAAACAGGCTCCAGGCTCTGAGCCATCAGCCCAGAGCCTGACACGGGGCTCGAACTCACGGACCGCGAGATCGTGACCTGGCTGAAGTCGGACGCTTAACCGACTGCGCCACCCAGGCGCCCCTCTTCACATTTCTTAATCTGAGAAGGAGAGGGAATAGGTAGGATCAAGTACATATTCATTCTTACCTATAACCTTCATTCAGATAGATTTATCTTCTTGAATTGCCCTTGTTCCTTTTTCTGTTCTATTATAAATCCTGCCTTTCCTCCAAGACCCTTCTCAAGTTTTACATATTCTGTTCCATTTTCTTCAATACCTAGTATACACTGAACTGTTTCTTATCTTTAAGGTTTTTTGATGTTTTAAAAAGTCCCTTTAGCCCTTTGAAGTCCCGTAAGCAGAAAATACTAATAGCCTGGGATGTTAGAGTTCTAAAATGGTCAGTCTTTACTTTTATATTTGCTGTGATGTCTTCCATATAGATTAAGTGGCTGGAGTTCCTTGATATGTAAGAAGTATTTCACAAACATGTTTGTTTGGGTTAGTGTATCAGTAAGGTTTCTTTGTTAAAAAATTATTATCTCAAGCCATAGAAGATTAACTATTTAGAAAATTTTGCCTCCATTGTACAGCTGTATATTTAATTATATGTCATATAAATCTTCAGTTATTACCTATAGTAGATATTACTAGCTTTTACTTGACTTTTAAATTTCTTGGGTAGTCACCCTTACATAACTATTTTATATTCTCTATGATTCAATGCTTGGACATTATGGACAGTCAGTACATATTTGTGGATAGTTATATATTCTCTATTTCTTTGTTGATTAGGTACAAAAAATCAGGTCCATAGGAATAAGTTCATAAGTTCTCTATAATTTAGCTTACTTAAGCTAACTAATGAGTGCATTACACCAATATTAAAAACAGTTTCTGAAAAGTTAATAAAACTAATTCATTTTTGGAAATATCTGCCATTCTTTCAAGGAATAAAATATTCACTAGTAGAATTTTACTGATTCAAGACATCAATATATGTCCTAGTTGAGTGAGTGTAGGGAAATGGAAAAATTTCACCATGTGTGTTACCCAAGATACCTTATAAAATGTGTACTTTTACAAAACCAAAAAGTAGAATAAGCTGCCTGAGTTGAAAAATTAGATAGTAATTGATCCATCAAATAAAATCTGAAAAACAGGTGCAAGAGGGGTTTAAATATATCATTAGTAAGCATGATAATTTCCCCTTAAAAATACCTGTAAGACATTGAGTCAGATATTCTAAAGCCTTTATTTGTTGGAAGAATTAAAACCAAGAACAGGGGCGCCTGGGTGGCGCAGTCGGTTAAGCGTCCGACTTCAGCCAGGTCACGATCTTGCAGTCCGTGAGTTCGAGCCCCGCGTCAGGCTCTGGGCTGATGGCTCAGAGCCTGGAGCCTGTTTCTGATTCTGTGTCTCCCTCTCTCTCTGCCCCTCCCCCCTTCATGCTCTGTCTCTCTCTGTCCCAAAAATAAATAAAAAACGTTGAAAAAAAAATTTTTTTAAAAATAAAACCAAGAACAAAAATGCCGTAGTATGAAACTCTGCAGTAGGTATTCTCAACTGTATCAGTATTTTAAAAATCTATCTTTCCAGGGAAGAATGAAGTTATTTTATCTGCTAGTGTTACTAATAGTTGCATTTAATTAGGTAAAGAGTGTGAGTTCAGAACAATTAATCATTTGCCATAACTGTTATTCTTAGTACAATACTAAACTGGTTTACTGTGTCTATAATATAAATGAGAAAATTTTTTGCTTTATTTTTCTTATATTTGATAGTTATACACAGCAAATTTAGTTCTTATTCCTAATTGGACTCTGACTTTTGAAAAGTTATTTTAATAATCCATTGAATTGTCTATATTAACTATTTTCCTATCTGGAGATTTACAGGTTTGTCTTAATAATACTTCCAGTGAAAAACTTGGGGTGCCTGGGTGGCTCAGTCGGTTAAGTGTCCAACTTCAGCTCAGGTCATGATCTCACAGTCCGTGAATTCAAGCCCTGCGTCGGGCTCTGTGCTGACAGCTCTGAGCCTGGAGCCTGCTTCAGATTCTGTCTCCCTCTCTCTCTCTGCCCCTCTCCTGCTCATGCTCTCTCTCTGTCTCAAAAATAAATAAAAACATTAAAAATATTTTTTAATAAAAAATAATACTTCCAGTGAATACATTTTATGCTTTGAATAAATGTATTATTTCCTATTCTTATATCGTAAAATTATATTAAAGATGAATATATGTTCAATGAGAATTTTTTATTTAAAGAAAACTGATTTGCACAACTTTTTATTATGTGAAAAAAAAAAGGTTTTTCCTAGGACTCTTTAGAATCTAATCTATTTTTCATTAAAGTTTATTTGCATAATGTAGGTACCCATCTGCTAAAAAGCACAATTTTATTTATTTTATTTTATTTTATTTTTATTTTTTTAATGTTTGTTTATTTTTGAGAGAGAGCACTCATGCACCCAGTGGGGGAGGGGCAGAGAGAGAGAGGGAGACCCAGAATCCAAAGCAGGCTCCAGACTCTGAGCTGTCAGCACAGAGTCCAATGCAGGGCTCAAACTCATCAACCGTGAGATCATGACCTGAGCCAAAGTCTGATGCTTCACTGACTGAGCCACTCAGTGCCTCTAAAAAGCACAATTTTAAACAGGGTGTTTAAACAGTTTTAAACAGGGCGTTATACAGTACAGGACACAGAACTAATGCCTTTCATGTTTTAAGAACAATATTGTCTTGGTGTCACTGGAATTGTCCACTCATATCTATACCATTTTTTCCATATTGCATACATTGACTCTTGCAGTACATGTGCCACTTTCTCAGAAATACTAAATATTAAAATGGAATAGCTGTTTATAATCTTTTTGAACAATTTGGATGCTTCCAGTGCTTAGACTTTAAAAAAGTGATATTGTAGTATACTTTGACTTTCTTTAATATGACTTAAATAAAAAAGTGATATTGTAGTATACTTTGACTTTCTTTAATATGACTTAAATAAATAATAGTTGTATAGTTATTAATCAGGTGTGTTAATGTAATACCTGTCTACATTTTCATAACATTTACAATTTACAAAGAGAATTCACTTATATTATCTTGAGTCATACGTAAAACCAGTAATAACATTCAGGGAAGGTATTAATGATCTTGTTTTGCAAAAAGAGGAAACCAAGGATTACAGAGATAACTAGTTAGTTTCAAAGTGTCATAAACCCATTTATCAGCAAGCATAATAATAAATCCTAGGTTATTTAAAATACTCAATGTGTAAGGAGCTAGTTAAGAAATAACTAGCTTGAATCCCATTCTCCACAGTTCTCCCATCTACAATATTTCCTCCAAATTATCTATTCAGAACTGTTTTAAGAAAAGTAATATCTGTCAGCAGTTTTAATATTATTAATATGCCTATCTTTATTCATTGATTAAACAGATAATCAGCAAAGATGATACAACTTTAAACATTTTTCCTTCTTTTTTATTTTATTTATTTTTTTCAGGTAGAGAGAGAGAGAGGGATGGGTGGGGCAGAAGGAGAGGGGGAGAGAGAATCTTAAGCAGGCCCCATGCCCAGCACTGAGCTCAACAGGGGGCTCGATCTCACAACCATGAGATCATAACCTGAGCTGAAATTAAGAGTCAGATGCTGGGTCGCCTGGGTGGCTCAGTTGGTTAAGCATCTGACTTCAGCTCAGGTCATGATCTCACAGTCCATGAGTTCGAGCCCTGCATCACGCTCTGTGCTGACAGCTCAGAGCCTGGATCCTGCTTCTGATTCTGTGTTTCCCTCTCTCTCTGCCCCTCCCTTGCTCATGATCTGTCTCTGTCTCAAAAATAAATAAAAACATTAAAAAAAAAAGAGTCAGATGCTTAACCAACTGAGCCATCCAGGCACCCTTATCCTTATGTTTACTGTAGCACTATTTACAATAGCCAAGATATGGAAGCAACCCAGATGTCCATAGAAGAATGAATAAAGAAGATGTGGCATATATGTATATATATACGTATATATGTATATATATATAAAATATTCACTAGTAGAATTTTACTGATTCAAGACATCAATGTATGTCCTAGTTGAGTGAATATAGGGAAATGGAAAAAATTTCATCATGTGTGTTACCCATACCTTATAAAATGTGTACTTTTACATGTCAGTTGAAGATAAATAAGGGAGGAAAACCAAAAAGTAGTACAAGCTGCCTAAGTTGAAAAACTAGAAAGTAATTGATCCATCAAATAAAATCTGAAAAACAGGTGCATTATATATATAATAGAATATTATTCAGCCGTAAAAAGAATGAGATCTTGTCATTTGCAACAACATGGAGTGACCTAGAGGGTATAATGCTTAGTGAAAAAATTCAGAGAAAGCAAATACCATTTGATTTCACTCACATGTGGAATTTAAGAAACTATACAAACAAAAAAAGACAATCCCAGTTTGGAGAGGCATCCCTCCTAATCCAGCCCTGTCTAGGCTTTCTTTCTAAAGAGGGGGAGGGGGGAAGCTGTATCATGGAGAAACACCTGTGAAGGTCAAAGCCCAGAAAAACAGGCCAAATAAGAAATAAAGATTTAATTCTAATATTACAGAATGCTTTTCCTCCCCCACCCAAACCCTCATACCAAAACCAAAAGAGAAAAAGCCAACTATCCAAATAAGCAGATATATAACAGGGATCCAGTATAATAATAGAATTACAGCTGAAAAAGCCATGGACTCTCTGAAGAGAAGTATTGAGGGAAGCCCACAGTCAATAAGGGACAAAAAACAAAGATAATGGAGGAACTTGAAGCTTCTGACACTTATTAAACACAGCTCACCTCCTGGCCAGACTAACAGATCCACATAGTAAATGGTTACTTACCTCTTCCTATTTCCCAATACCAAATGGTGAACTTTCAACAAAAAGAAGACATGCCTAAAGACAAGAAAGAACAGTGTGAAAAAACAAAGAAAGCACCAGAACCAAACTCAGATATTACAGATGTTGGAATTATTAGATAGGGAACTTAAAATAACTATGATTAATATGTTAAGAGCTCTAATAGAAACAGTAAACAATATGCAAGAAGACATGAGCAATGTAAGCAGAAACTAAGAAAGTATCAAAAGCAAGTGCTAGAAGTAAAAAAAAAAAAAAAAAAAAATCAAAAAAACCCACTAACAAATAAATGGTTTTGGATGAGCTTATCAGTAGAATAATATAGCGGAGGAAAGAATCAGTGAGGTGGAACCTCACCTTAACATGTTTGAAAAAATAGTAATCATGCAAAGTATATTCTCAGATCACAGCAGAATTAAACCAGAAATTGATAACAGAAATTAAGCTGGAAAATTCCCAAATATAGAAATTAATTAAAGAGCATACTTTTAAATAACACATGAGTCAAAGAAGAAGTCTCAAGAAATTTGAAAATAATTTAAATGATAATGAAAATACAATTTATCACAATTTGGGGAATTCAGCAAAAACAGTGCTTAGAGGGCAGCTTATAACCTTAAGTTTCCACTTTAGGAATGTAGAGAAAGGAAGCAATTTAAGCCCAATGCAAGCTAAAGAAATAATACAGACTAGAAATTGAATACAGGAAACCAGTGAGAACAATTATTTTTAAAAGTTTGTTCTAGGGGCGCGGCTGGGTGACTCAGTGAAGCATCTAACTTTGGCTCATGTCACAATCTCATGGTTCATGAGTTTGGTGGGGCCCCACATCGGGCTCTCTGCTCTCAGCAATACAGCCCACTTCAGATCCTCTTTCTCCCTCTCTCTGCCCCTCCCCTTCTTGTGTGCACACTGCCCCCCCCAAAAAAATTAAAAAAAATTTAATTCTAAATTTGAAAATCTAGACCTTTTTTTTTTTTTTTAATTCTCAAGTTAGTTAACATACAGTGTAGTCTTGGCTTCAGGAGTAGAACCCAGTGATTCATCACTTACATATAACACCCATTGCTCATCCCAACAAGCACCCTCTCTAATGCCCATCACTCACTTGCCCCACCGTCATCAACTCTCAGTTTGTTCTCTGTATTTAAGAGTCTCTTATGGTTTGCCTCCATGTTTTTATCTTATTTTTCCTTCTTTTTACCTATGATCATCTGTTAAGTTTCTCAAATTTCACATATGAGTGAAATTATGTGATACTAGTCTTTCTCTGACTATTTCACTTAGTATAATACCCTCCAGTTCCATCCATGTTGTTGCAAATGGCAAGATTTCATTCTTTTTAATCACTTAGTAGTATTCCATTTTATATATACATATGTACACACACACACACACACACACACACACACCACATCTTCTTAATCCATTCATCAGCTGTTGGACATTTGGGCTCTTTCCATAATTTGGCTGTTGTTGATAGTGCTGCTATAAACATTGGGGTGCATGTGCCCCTTCGAATCAGCATTTCTGTATAATTTGGATGAATTCCTAGTAGTGCAATTGCTAGGTCATAGAATAGTTCTATTTTTAGTTTTTTGAGGAACCTCCACACTGTTTTCCAGAGTGGCTGTTCCAGTTTGTATTCCCACCAACAGTGCAGTAGAGTTCCCCTTTCTCCACATCTTGCCAACATCTATTATTGCTTGAGTTGTTAATTTTAGCCATTCTGACAGGTGTGAGGTGGTATCTCATTGTGCTTTTGATTTGTTATTTCCCTGATTGAGTATCTTTTCATGTGTCAGTTGGCTATCTGGATATCTTCTTTGGAAAAGTGTCTATTCATGTCTTTTGCCCATTTCTTCATGGGATTATTTGTTTTTTGGGGTATTGAATTTGGTAAGTTCTTTATAGATTTTGGTTTCTAACCCTTTATCTGATGTCATTTGCAAATATCTTCTTCCATTCCGTCGGTTGCCTTTTAGTTTTGTTGATTGTTTCCTTTGCTGTGCAGAAGCTTAAATTTTTTTTAATGATTTTTTTTTAACGTTTATTTATTTTTGAGACAGAGAGAGACACAGCATGAACGGGGGAGGGTCAGAGAGAGGGAGACACAGAATCCGAAACAGGCTCCAGGCTCTGAGCTGTCAGCACAGAGCCCGATGCGGGGCTCGAACTCACAGACCACGAGATCATGACCTGAGCTGAAGCCGGCCACTTAACCGACTGAGCCATCCAGGCACCCCTTAAATTTTTTTTTTTAATTAAAAAAAATAAAAACTTGATCTAGGGAAAATTCAGTAAAATTGATAAATATCTAGCCAGGCTAATTAAAAAAAAAAAGATGAAGAACACAAATTATCAATATTAGAAATCAAAGCTTGAAGATCGCCATAACCCCCATGGGCATTAAGAGGTAATAAAAGAATACTGTGAAAAATTTTAGACCCACAAGTTAATAACTCAGATGAAATAGACCAATTTTTTTTTTCAACGTTTATTTATTTTTGGGACAGAGAGAGACAGAGCATGAACGGGAGAGGGGCAGAGAGAGAGGGAGACACAGAATCGGAAACAGGCTCCAGGCTCTGAGCCATCAGCCCAGAGCCTGACGCGGGGCTCGAACTCCCGCGAGATCGTGACCTGGCTGAAGTCGGTCGCTCAACTGACTGCGCCACCCAGGCGCCCCATAAATAGACCAATTTTTTGAAGGAGATAGATTATCAAAACTTACACAAATAGAAATAGATAATCTGAATAGATCTATCAATGTATCTATCTTAATCTATCTATTAAGACCGAATCAATAATTTGAAAATTAATAATTAAGAAATAATTTCTGAAAAAGCATCAGGACTAGATGCATTCACTAATGAATTCTACCAGATAGAACTCATTTATAAGATAAACAATCCATTTTAAAAATGGGCAAAAGATCTGAACAGACATCTCACTAAAGATAATGATGGTAAGTAAATAAGCCTAATGAAAAGATGCTCAACATTATTTGTCCCTAGGGAATTGTAAAATGAAATAATAAGATACTACTATACATCTTTTAAAATGGCTAATGTTAAAACATACACAAAACTGCCGATTTCTAATAAGGACATAGAACAACAGGAACTCTTCATTGGTGGTGGTAAATAAAAATGGTACAGCCACTTTGGAAGACATTTTGGCAATTTCTTGCAGAGCTAAACAGAATCTAAACATACAATCCAACAATCACATTCCTAGGAATTTAATTTACTATGCTAATTTAAAAACTACATCCACACAGAAACCTGCACATGAAAGTTTATAGCAACTCTAGTCATAATGGCCAAAAACTGGAAGTAACTATGACCCTTCAGTAGGTGAATAAACAAACTCAAGTACATCAATACGATAGGTTATTATTCAGTGATAAAAAGAAATAAGCCATAAAACCACAAAAAAGACATGCATGTATTTTAAATGCATATTTCTAGGTGATAGAATAAGATTGAAAAGTCTGCATAGGGTATGACTCCAATTTTGACACTCTGGAAAAGGCAAAACTCTAGCAGTGGTAAAAAGATCAATAGGTGCTAAGAATCAGGGAAGCTCAGGATATTTATAAAGGTGCTAAACTATTCTGTTGATAATGTAATTGTGGTTACATGACATTATACATTTGTCCAAACCCATAGCACCCACAGTACAGAGTAAATCTTAATGTATGTAATTTTTGTCTTATGTATGTAATTAAAAAAAACACATCATTTAGAAAGTTGGGGGATCCCAGAATGAAATGCAGACTGTGACAAAACAATCTACCTTTATTACAAACTCATGAAACAGCCTCCCTGAAGATGAGGCCAAAGGTGCTGATCTAAGTAAATTTGGAAATAGGTGAAATCTGTAAGGGTAGAGGCAACAGAAACTGCATAGTAGTGTACTTGAGTTAATAAAGTTGTTTCCCATGGGGATTAAGTTGTTAACTGTACCAGCTTAACAATTCTGATATTTCCATATGTGTATACTGAAATTGAACAAGTAAGTAAATGAATAGTGGATGGTTGGAGTGGGAGTTTTCTTTTTTTTTTTTTTTTTTTTTTTTAAATCGAAGTATTTTATTTTTTAAATTTTTTTTTCAACGTTTATTTATTTTTGGGACAGAGAGAGACAGAGCATGAACGGGGGAGGGGCAGAGAGAGAGGGAGACACAGAATCGGAAACAGGCTCCAGGCTCTGAGCCATCAGCCCAGAGCCTGACGCGGGGCTCGAACTCACAGACCGCGAGATCGTGACCTGGCTGAAGTCGGACGCTTAACCGACTGCGCCACCCAGGCGCCCCAAGGAGTGGGAGTTTTCAAGTAAGAAAGAGGAGGAAGTTAAATGAATCATGCAGTAATGAATTAGAGTTGGAGATACTAGAAAGAACTCATCTTTACCTTATTATAGACACAGATGATTATATGTAGAAATACTTATAGATATGGGTATATACACATTTGGTACACACATGTATTTTTCTGCTCTGTCAGCTGAGAAGGCCTAAAGGCAACAACACTCCAGTAGCAACAAGCTCACCTAGTTCCCAGATCTTGGTCTGTAGTACCATTGTCCAGTAAGAGGAACTAGAGCTCCTTGGAGAAATGGCTGATTCTAGGATTGATGCAGGAAGTATACAAAATGAGCATGGGCCATTTTATAGTGCTAGTAAGCAAGTGTTCAAATATACATGCATGTGTGCACGTGCTTATGCACACACACACGATTGTATATCAAAGTGGCATAGGAAGCAATTGAAAGTTTCCAATGGCCAAAACTTGAATGATTCGAGCAATAAAATACATAATGTAGTATTGGATTATAGCCCAAAATATAAAATAAATATCCATGAGTCCATATAGAATGTAAATAAATGATTGAATAAATAAATGGGGAAGAAGAGACACATTGCCCTAGCAGAGGAATTCCACTCTGCCTTGAAGGAAGTAGAGTGTAACTCCCCATTCCTTAAGTGTGCACTGGGCATAGTGACTTAATTCCAACAAGTACGGTATGGAATAGGTGGAGGCACCTGAAAAACACTACCTCAACCAGGTGATCAAGGATAGCATTCACATTGATAAGTCGTGTTGATAGTATATACCCTTGATATGATGTGATATAAATGTTATTTTTACTTCTTTGGTCCTCAGTGCCCATAACCCCAGCCATCATGAAAACAACACACAAATAGTAATTGAGGAACACTGTACAACATACCTGACCAATACTCCTCAGAATTGTCAAGGTCATCAAAACAAGGGAAATCTGAGTAAGAGTCTAAGGAAACATGAGTCATCATAGCTAAGAAGAGCCAAAGGAGACAGGAGTACTAAATGTAATGTGGTATCATGGGTGGGATCCTGGAACAGGAAAAGGACATTAGTTAAAACCTAAGGAAATGTGAATAAACTACAGACTTTGGTTAACAAATGTGTATCAGCATTGGCTCATTAATTATACAAATTTACCATACTAATGTGAGATGTTAATAATAGTGAAAAACAGGTGTTGGTTATATAGCAACTCTGTACTATCTTTGTAATTTTTCTGTAAATTTAAAGCTGTTATAAAATAAAAAGTTTATTTCAAGAAAAAGTTCCATGTTATATGTCTTAAAAATATAAACTATATTGTCAGAAAGTATCAAGTTGCTGGGATTCAGGATGGAAAGAAGGAAAAATTATGAAGAGGCATGATAAAAGTTCATTATCTTGCCTTTGGTCCTGGTTTCACAGTTGTATTTATATATCAACATCAAATTCTACACTTCACATATTTGCAGTTTATTTTATGTCAGTTATATTCATTAAAGCTTTTTTTAACAAATAGGTAACAAACAGAAAAAAAGTAACAAAATAATAGACCTAAAGCCAATTATATCAATAATTACAGCAAATGTAAATGATTTAAACAAGACTCAGCTATGTGTTATATACAAGAAATTGACTTTAAATATATTGATACAGTGTTTAAAAGCAAAAGACTGGAGGGAAAGATATGCCATACAAATACTATTCGGTAAAATTTGTGTTGGCAGTATTAATATCATACAAAGTTGACTTCAAGAAAATTAGCCAGGATTAAGAAGGGATATTTATAATGCTCAAAGTGTCCATTTGGTAAGAAGATAAAACAATCCTAAATATATATGAATCTAATAACAGAGTTTCAAAATGCATGAAGCAAAAACTAATATACTGAAAGGAGAGAAATACAAAAATCTACAAAGTTGAAGACTTCTTTAATCTTCTCTCAGTTATCTATAGAACAATTAAACCAAAAATCTGAAAGAATATAGAAGACTTGAAAAACACCATCAATCATATTGACCTAATTGACATTTATAGTATACTTAGCAATTATAAAAGACACTCTTTTCAAATGTTCATGGGACATTCACCATCAAAGACCATATTCTTGGTCATAAGACAACACTTTAAAAATTTAAAAGAATTAAAAATCATGTTCTGACCATAATGGAATTAATTAGAAATCAGTAAGAGAACTAGATACCAGGGAAATTTTTCAGATGGAAATTTAAACAATACACTTCTAAATAATCCTAGGTATTATCCCAAAAAAAGTAGAGGGAAGGAAGAAAGATAAGAGCAAGAATCAATGAAATTAAAAACAGAAAGAATGGTAGAGAAAATCAATGAAAACAAGAGGTGGTTCCTTTAAAAAAAATACTTAGAATGTTTTTGCCAGATTTACCAAGGAAAGTAGGCAAATTACCACTATCAAAAATGAAAGAGGGGATATAACTACAGATGCCACAGACATTAAAAGGGTAATAAAGAGATTTGAAACATTGTATTCACATAAATTTGACAACTTAGTTAAAATAGACCAACTGGTGAAAAACAAACTACCAAATTCACCGAAGATGAAATAGACAACTGAATAGTACCATATCTATTAAAGAAATTGAATTGGTATTTTTAGCCTTTCAGAAAAGAACTCGTGGCCCAGATAGTTTTCCTGACAAATTCTACCAAATATTTAAGGAAAAAATGATACCACCTTTTTGCAGTCTCTTCCAGAAAATAGAAGACAGAATATCTCTCAACTTGTTTTATGCCCTCATCCTTAACCTGATATCAAAATCATTCAAAAACGGTAATGAAATTAAAATTTGAAAATATTTCTTATAAACATATACACAGAATTCTCAAGAAGTATTCATAAGTTGAATCCAGCAATATATAAAAAGAATAGTGCATTAAGACCAAGAGGTATTTATTCTGGGGATTCAAGCCTGGCTCAATATTTGAAAACTAATCAGTAACTGTAATCTATCATATTAATAGGCTAAAGAAGTAAAACCATATGATCATTACCAATAGATGCTAAAAAAGCATTAGATAAAATTAACATCCCTGTAAGGTAAAAATACCTAGCTAGGAATACAAAGAAACTCCTTATCTCAATAAGGGGCAATTACAAAAAATGTCAACAGCTGACATAATAAATTATGAAAAACTAAATGTTTTCTTTCTAAGATTGGGAATAGGGCAACGATGTCCACTCTTGATACTCTTTTGTTCAACATTATTACTAGAAGTCCTAGAAATAAAACAATCTGTTCAAAGATGACATGATTGCCTTCATAGAAAATCCCAAGAAATCTACAAAAAGACTCATAGAACTAATAAGTGCACGTAGCAAGGTTGCAATATACAAGGTTAAAATATGAAAATAAGACCTATTTCTATACACTAGCAGTGAACAATTGTAAACATTTTTTAAAGTACATTTACAATAGCTCCAATTTAAAAAATGGTATGTAGGTATAACTAACAAAATATGTGCAGGATCTAAATGCTTAAAACTTTAAACACTAATGAAAGAAATCAAAGACCCAAGTATCATTAAGAGATACATTATGACCATGGATTGAAAACTCATTGAGAGTTTTCTCAATTGAGAAATTGAGAGGCATTTCTCTCAATACACACAATCTTTTTTTTTAAATTTTTTTTTAACATTTATTTATTTTTGAGAAGAAAGAGACAGAGCATGAATGGGGGAGGGTCAGAGAGAGAGGGAGACACAGAATCTGAAACAGGCTCCAGGCTCTGAGCTGTCAGCACAGAGCGCAACACGGGGCTCGAACTCACGGACCGTGAGATCATGACCTAAGCTGAAGTTGGCCGCTTAACCAACTGAGCCACCCAGGCGCCCCTCAATAAACACAATCTTAATAAAGTCCCAGCAAGATTATTTTTGTAGGCATAGACAAACTTAAAATACATATGAAAGGTTAAGGAAGTCTAACAGTCAAAACAATTAAAAAAAAAAAAGTTGGAAGATTTACCCTATCTGGCTTAAGACTTACTCAAAAGCTACAGTAACCAACACAGTAGGGTATTGATGAAAGAATTGACACATCAAATCAGTGGAACAGGACAGAGTCCAGAATAGACCCCAACAAATACATTGTTAATTGATTTTTGACAAAGCTGCAAAGTAATTCAGTTGTGAATGGATATATAAATTGTGGTAAATCCATACACTGGAATACTGTAATAAAAATGAGTCAACTATTGAAACACAACATGGATGAATCTTAATTGTTATATTGTGCTTAAATGAAAGAAGCCAGTCTTAAAAGGTTGAATACATTTATAAAATACAGGAATCCATTTATTTTTAAAAATTTTTTATAAATGTTTATTTTTATTTTTGAGAGGGAGAGAGAATGAGTGGGGGAAGAGCAGAGAGAGAGAGAGAGAGAGAGAGAGAATAAGTGGGGGAGGGGCAGAGAGGATCTGCATTAACAGCAGCAAGCCTGATGCAGGGCTTGAACTCACGAACCGTGAAATCATGATTTGAGCCAAAGTCAGATACTCAACCAGCGAGCCACTCAGGTGCCCCATGAATCCATTAAAACATTTTGTGAAAGGCAAAACTGTTACCCTAAAATCTTTATTTGAATAGCAGAGGTCATGGTCATATTATGTGCCCTCTATGTGGAACAAATAACATCATTTATGTATCGAGTATGCTTCCATGTGTTTCTTTTAACCTTGAAACTCTGACGTGTATAGTTATGCTTGGCCTCAGCATGACTGTAAACCTAAAGGTAGACATTGAAATCACATGGCTATAAGGTGACCGACCATCTAAAGGGAAACATTCTAATAGCAGATTTTTAGACTCGAGACAGTATATATCCAAGAACTAATTCCACCCCCTACTATTCTTTTATTCGCACTTCCTCATCTTTGTTTGAAAAATGCTGCATTTGAAAAAAATCTTTACTTCTTTTGGTAATCACTGTTGTGCAGTACGAAGGAGCTCTGATCTAGGAGCCAGAAGACTTAAGTGACTTTGGGCAAGTGACTTCGTGTTTAGAAGTTTGTTTTCTCATCTTAAAATAAAGTTAATAACACCTGTCCTGCCTACTTAATTTGTAAAGATCTGATAAGCCAGTGGAAACCATTTTATATGTTGTAAAGTAATTGGTAAATGTAAGCTTTCATTAGTATTATTAAATATAAGGAAAAAAAACCCAGGATTTTGTGGTATCCTAAGATAATCAAAGGAGATTCAACTCTGAAAATTGTTATGATCTCAAAAATTAATGCAGAATGAATAAGGACTTTGTAACCTCAAAGTTGATTACTCCGGTTTTATTATCACACGTTATTTAAATTATTACTAGAGTATAAAATATGCTCTTGTATCAAATTTGGAGTACAGCGCTAGACATCTTAGTACAAATTAAAATTCTGAAAATACCGTCAGGATGAAATACGAGCAATATACTTCTTAAGATTAATTTGAATTATGAAGGAATTCTGTTTTAGTTAAAGCTGTAGTTGTTTCCTTCTATCAGTAGATGCCAGTAGAGTTCTTCTTTTTAATAAAAGTCAAATTGCCTAAGTACTTCCATAGCAACAACTTCCTGGTCACATTACCATATATAGAAACATGCTCTGAAGACTAAAGGTTCTACTTTCTATAAGGACTTGGTAACAAATGGAAACAGTTTTATTGAAGAAAAAAAAAAGCCCAGATTTCATCACTAGATGAAGCTTATTTCCCCTTCCTCCTTCTATCCCTCCTCCTCCTTCTCTGCTTATTTTGCTGTAAGCATTATGCATTGTTTTAAATAAATTAATCTTAGTGTTCTAGTTAGGAATCTGGATCATCTGTACTAAACTTGAGCAAGGTTGACTATGCCTAGCTAAACATATTAAAAATGAATATGGTGAGACAATTGTTAGGATTAACTTGTGCATTTGGCAAGGGAATACCATGAGTATGATATTTTGGAAGGTTAATGTGTCAGAGATGAGTGATTGAAAGAAATGACTGGAAGTAGAGAAAACAAATTTTTTTAGAAATCAACATTTGCACTAATAAAAATGACACCCAAAGAACGAACAGAATTTAGTAACAGACTGAATATACAGAAAAGAGTTCAGTGACATTGCATAAACAAAATTAAAACATTTTCAAGTATTTGATTTCTACGCAGACCTTCAATTTGTTAAGAATGAATGCTTTCTTCAACATATTTATTGAGTCTGCAGTATATGTATTACATTTATGAATTCAAGTGACTCACAATTTGAGACATAAATTTACAAACAGCAAGTTTTAACACAAAGATTTAAGATTGGTGGAAATAGGTGAGAGTGATTTATTTTCTAGGAAATATGTGGGAAAACTCAGTGAAGAGGTGACAGTCAGAGTGGTCCTCGAGGATGAATAGAATTTCTCCTAAGATAGTAAGTCAGAGAATTCAGGAAGTTCATCTCCTTCTGCCCCTATAGTCCTTCCATACTCTGAGGTGTTTATTAACGACTGCAGAACCTTGTTCAGTGTCTGTTTTGTGTAAAGTACTGTCAGCTGTTAATAAGTTTTCTATTCTTGTACACACATATTTACACAGAAAGCTGAAAATGTTGAAAGTTTAGTCCTATAGATCCTGTTGGCCATTTGTTTACATTGATACTAATTTTATTACACAAGACAAAGTGTACACAAAGGAGCTGTTACTTGGCAAAATTCATTAGTCAGTTTTTCATGGATATGTGTATGTGTTGCCGTAATTTGATTACATTATTGCTCCTACTTATTCTGTTTATTATGATTGTTCCTATCCTATTAAGCAGTTGGCAGGAAATCTGGACTAACATATTTTTTTTTAATTTTTTTTAACGTTTATTTATTTTTGAGACAGAGAGAGACAGAGCATGAACAGGGGAGGGGCAGAGAGAGAGGGAGACACAGAATCTGAAACAGGCTCCAGGCTCTGAGCTGTCAGCACAGAGCCGGACGCGGGGCTCAAACTCATGGACCGCGAGATCATGACCTGAGCCGAAGTCGGATGCCCAACCGACCAAGCCACCCAGGCGCCCCTGGACTAACATATTTTTAGTTAGATTCTTCTCTCTCCCAAGGAGAAAAGCATATAGATTTCTCATCCTTTAATTAGTGTCAAAAGGCAAGTACTCAAAATCATCATTAAATGCCACAGGTTACTTTGTTTCCTGCAAATAGACAGTTGCAAATTTTATTTACTTTTAATCAAATGAGTTGTTTCTAAGTTAGACCTAAAGTTAGGGATCAGGTAAGCAGTAGTACTCAGTGTTTAGTTTTAAAAATTAACATGTTTCCGTAAACTAGAAGGAATTTGTTTTCTCAGTTGAAATGTCTTGTTGTGGCTGATTTTATATCATTGTAAATCTTATATTTTGTTCCTTTTTTTCAAATTTTAGAATGTTTTAAAATGTACTGCTGATAGGGCACTTGTCAGCAGATTGTCAGTTTGATAAGCAGTACTCCCATACTCCATTTTTGTAGTTCCTGTATATATTAGACTTAAGTCAATGAGTTAGCAACATTCAGTTCTTTGTTTTAAATGCTAGTTCAAATTTTTCTTAGTTAAAACACATGTCATATAGTTGTTTTGCAGAAGTTTTTAATATTCATTTTATATGAGTTTTTGATGAAAAGTTAGCTGCTTATAAGGATTCATAAAATCTGTACATTAGCTGATTTCCTGGAAACCACACACAACCTTTTTAACCTATTATATTTGGAAAGTGGTTTGGCCTTGAATTGTTTGCATAGGGTTGTAATACATGTTTAACTAGTTTTCCTTTTTAAAAATTTTTTTCAGTCTGTATATAAAGCCTTAAATTTAATGTTGTCATTAACCTATTTATTAATATTAAACAGTCTTAAGTATAAAATATTTCGGGCTGCTATCGCAAGGCTTTAAAGTCCCCATCTTTAGTTGAAATGAAGAATTTTGCTAAGAAAGGCTCAGTAATGTACTGTTTTATATTAACAGGAAACAGAACAGCAGTAGTGGTTTGAATACCCTGCAAACAGGAAGTTTGACACTTGCATAGCTCTTAGCTTCTGTGCAAGAAGTTGTTGAGCTCCTTCTGGAAATATTTTCAGTTACTTTAAGTAAAGTGCAAATGCACATGAATGGCAGCTTATAGAGAACTACCCTGTAACCAGTATACAGGTACAACTGCTCTTCAGAAATTGGAAGGTTTTGCTAGCCGATTATTTCATAGACATTCTAAAAGTACTGCACATGATCAGAAAACAACTCTGGAAAATGACAGCCTTCATTTCTCTGAACATACTGCCTTATGGGACAGATCAAGTAAGTTTTTTATTTTTTTTAATGATACATTTTTAACTAGAAGCTAAAATACTAATTGGAATTTTAGAATCAAACATAAAGAGCAATGTTTTGTTTGTCCTTTTATGATTTGCACAAGGACATTTTGCAGGATGAAGTTGCAAAATGCCACAAAAACTTGATTATAAGTTGAACTGAATTGTGTAGTTCATTGTTTTGTTTTATATCTGACCACGAAGTGAGTATCAATAGGAAATCTTTCTACAAAATTCTTATTATCATCTCTAGTGTATGTTACTGTTTTTTTGTTTTTATTTTTCTTATATAAAAGTGAAGAGCCTAAACTTTGGAAATAATAATCAGGTTATTTTTAAAAAATTGTTTGGGTTCATAAGTCCTAAATGTCAAAGGTCAGAAGACTTGAATTTATAATTCAAGTTCTATTATGTTTACTATTTTTTATTTTTAAATGCACGTGTGAAAGTTACTTCAGTTTCACAAGCAGGATTTCTAATACAAAAGCATAGTATAATTATTTGGTGTGAAATCTTATATTTATAACATTAGAAATATCAAAAGCTTTTATAATTATATTTTATGTTACTTATAATTACGGTTAAAGGAGGAAAAAGTTGTTTATGCATACATCACATTCTTTCCAGGCATGTTAAAATGTTTGGACTTGCTGCTTTGCTAAAATGGTGATATGTAACCATTTTTGGTGGCGTGCACTTTTAAAAGATAAATTTCACGTATAAACAATACCAGTGCCTCCATTCCACTTCTCACCTTGGACCCTCCCCAAGGTATTTTTGTCATTGTGATTAAAGGAACAATAGAATTACCCTTGGTAGCCTTGCCCTTTTTGGTGTGTTTGTTAATCAGATAGCACTAGGTTTTGCCCTTTTCTGTTTGTATATTCCATAGCAGTCTAAAAACACAGTTTAAAAAGACAAAACAAACCAAGAATGCTTTACAAAATTTACTCCCTATTTTTTACAGTACCTTCATAGTTCTATAAAAGCTTATTTGAATTATTTATTTACTACATCAGAATTTTTTACCTTCTTGGAGCTGTTTTAGGGAGAAAGTAAAGAACATATATATGTAAAATTTTTCTTATTCTAAAGATTTTGTTTATAATTAATCCTTACCATATAGCAGGTTGATAGGTGAGGAATCTCAAATATCTTCAAGTCAGTGAACTGTTAACTATTGAAATAATACTACATTATTAAAATTTACCATGCAACAGAAGTTTGTTATTCATTCAACTTGCCCTATTCTGTTAAATTGCAATCTCCTAGGTCCTTTTGGAAATCTTGCATTTTAAGACCTTTTAATTAAATGTTCAATGAAGAATGAGGACACTACTGAATTAGTTTCTGTTTCACTGATACCTACTCATCCAAATAGTGGGTGTTTAGTAAATGTATCTCAAATGAATGAATATCACAGGCTTGTAATAATTAAAAGTTATGTTTGAACTGTACTGTCACTATATTTTTTTAATGTACGGGGCCTGATGTTTTCTGACACACATTTTAAAACCTGGCAATTGAAGATAACATCATGAGCCATGATTTCTTTTAGAAAAAGCAGACTGATAAAATGCTGTTAACATTTTTCTTTATTATGATGTCACAAAATAAACTAGTATTCTTGTACACAAGTAAAATTATATGTAGATCTCATATCCCTGCAAATAATAGGCATACTTAAAGAGTAACTGTATCCATTAATCAAGTATTCTTCTACTTTCTTCTCTCTTTCATATCCCCAAAATAATCAAAACAGACACAATAATGTTATATGTTTAATGATGAGTGCAGTTAACATGGAGCTCTAGTCTTCTACTATGGAATGTGTTGATATAGAGGAGAAAACACTGATACAACAGAAAAAGAGGAATCCTATCATTTCAAAATTCCAAGGTTTATTTTTGTGCTGAAAACACCAATTATCATTTACAGAGTGAGTTATGGAAGGAATTTTGACTATATGAAATTTTTATGAAAACCACATTCTTCAAAGCTACTTAAAGCATTCTACTTGTATGACTTGTTTGACAAGGAAAAGGAATGTACTATCTACTGATAACAAACACTCTGAATATGCTTGTTCCAAAAGTGCTATTTTAAGAAATCAACTAAGCACAGAAACTACATGTAATTTTTTAAAAATTAGATGTGTGAACTATTGAGTAAAGGTTAACTACCAATTTAGGTGTTTATGAAATGTAACAAGTTTTAATGCAAGTTTCTTCTCTAGTGACACTATGTATAGGAAGAAATACAGAATAAAAGCCAAATTGTAGTTTCCAGGTGGTTTAACTGTGTTTCATCTTTTACTACTAAATTAAGTAACAGGAATTCCTGTTTGATGGCATAAATATTTAACAGCTGATGCCATCCACATGTAAGTACATGTTCAAAAGAAAAAAAAACATGGAGGAATTCTGCTTTTTGTTCTGACTCCGAATGAATGGGAATATTGACATTCATTGAATTCTCTTTGTAGCAAATGTATTATGGTTAGCTTTTAATCTTCCTTTGATCATAAATGGTGTATCGAATTATATAATGCTGAACTTGATTGAAGTTTTCGCGTTTTAAATCTTAGACTTCATACACTTAATGAATGTCTAATAACAACATTTAAAGGACTGAATAGGTAAATACCATCAAACACTTTACTTATTCTCCTTTCCCATTAACTGACAGGCTATTTTTTCTGGTAGATACAAATCCATGAGTGAATCTTAGATTTAAATACCATATTAAACAAATAAGCAATTTTGCATATGGATTTCTTCAGGTAGAGTAAGATAACTAAAGTGGTTTATCAGACCACCTTATCTAGCCAGTCTTACCTTTCCAGTGCTCATACAATCTTCAAGATGATTCACTTTCATATTTATTTCTTAGGCCACTGAATCTGTGTCATTGTAACTTCTAAGCTAGAGGACCCTCCACATTATCCTTTTATCTACTTTTTCCATCTGTAACTATTCCATAAGCTTCTTGGTAGTAATCCATTTTTATTTATTTGGCAAACTTTTTTAATTTCTTTTTTTTTTGACGTTTATTTATTTTTGAGAAAGAGAGAGAGGGAGAGAGAGACCGAGCAGAGATAGGGCAGAGAGAGTGAGAAAGAGAGAATCCCAAGCAGGCTCCACACTGTCAGTGCAGAGCCCTGCATGAGAGTCGATCCCACGACACTGAGGTCATGACCTGAGCCAAAATCAAGAGTCAGATGTTTGATCCAGCCACCCAGGCACCCTTTGGCAAATGTTTCTGAGAATTTACTATCTCATAGTCTAAACAGGCTCTAAGAAGAATAAGATCTAGTTCTTACCCTCCAAAACAAGAGTAGGAAGAGCATACATACGAACAATATTTAAGGTATAGTGAAAAGGTCACTTAAAAATGTATAAGTAGCTTAATGTGGAGCTTAGTGTAAGAAGAAATTAACATTAGGGGAGATGGGACCTTCAAGAATATAAAGAATGAATTGAATTTGGAGACTCAAAGAAGGAGGAAAGATTATTTTAAGAAAATAAACAACATACACAAATAAGTGAAAACATGAAAATTTAGGATTTGCTTAAAAGACATAGTAAGATATTGTCCGGAAACGTAGTCTGTAGATCTGATCTTTGAAATCCATTAGACTTGCTTCCGATTCTGTGTCTCCCTCTCTCTCTGCCCCTCCCCCGTTCATGCTCTGTCTCTCTCTGTCTCAAAAGTAAATAAAACGTTAAAAAAAAAAAAAAAAGATTTTAAAAAAAGAAATCCATTAGATATTCAGAATTTTGGACTACATTCTAATAGTGAGGAGCTAATACAGTTTTTTTTTTAAAGTGGAAAATAATATGTATGCAATCTTTTGTTAAAAGAGCCTAAAGAATTTGCTTTTTAACTTGCCTAATAAAGGAGAAGTTAACTTGCTAACTCTACTACAAGGAAATGTATTTGGATACTATACATATTCTGTTTGAGCTGGGCAGTTAATTAGAACCAAGACTTTTGGTCACTACATGAACATGGCAATGAATAGTCAGACAGTGGATTCCCTTTATAATAACAGTGCTTATTTAAGGTGTTTCTTCTACCTGGAATTCCTTTTCCTTTCTTCTACCAATGGTGGGATCTGCTCGTACTTTTAGACCCTGCTCAAGTACTATCCCTGTAACAAAATCACAAAGCATTCTATTCCTCTGTTTTTCACTCTATTAGAATTCATAATCTCTTCCTATGTTCTCATATTATCTTATACTCACTTAAAATACGGTTTATTTGATAGATTTAAAATTATATTACCTTAGTCCTTAGGTTACCTATCTCCCCTATTTGAACTCCTAGAAGGCATGAATTTGTCAATTTATTTTTGGTATCGCCAGCATAGTTCTCAATAAACGTCGAGTTTTTTGTTAGATTGCCATTAAATATCACCATGGCCTTACACTAACGGGCTTTCTCTAATTTGTTCTATTGTGATCTTTGCAGTTTATCTCAAAGGCCTGTGGTCATTAACCAGAAGCAGTAAAATGCTGACCTGAATCTGGAAAATATTACATGCCAGAGGCACTAAACTTTTCACTGTTACCTGTGTATTTTGATCACGATTGTTTATATGAATTTGAGTAATCAGCAGCCCTTATACTAAATTAATCGAGATATTAAATGATTTAAAATTAGAAAATGTTTCCATGGACTATTTGGCAGTGCCAAATAGTGTAATAACATAAAAAGTAGCTTTTACTTGCTTGTAAGAATATTTGCAAGAATAGCCATTCTACTATGGTTAGGGAAAAAGGAAGGTTAAGTATATATTCTAGGTAATGTCTTGCTACTCTGAGTGTATTAGCAATCCAACAGTATCAGCATCACCTGGGAGCCTGTTAAGGCAGACTTTCAGGCCTATCAAACCTACTGAGTCAGAATCTGCACATTCTGTGATTCATATGCACATTAAAGTTTGAGAGACACTTTTCCCCTAGTAACATTTTAATCTGATTGCCAAATAATATATCTTCACTGGAGAAAATTTGCAAATCTTAGGAAAGAAGAAAGGAAAAAGTAAAAATCACACGATCCCACCAAAAGATAATCACTGCTAACATCTTTTGTGTATATAGTCTTGTGATAGATACACAAGATTATATATATATATATATATATATGTATACACACTATATATCTCTTGTGTATCTATAGTCTATTTGGTGCATAGATAAACAAATTTCTACCAGCCCCTAAATTTGGATCATTTAGCATACAGTGTTTGATAACATCTTTGCTAATCATACAGAGGTGTTCCACAAGGGCGACCGGGTGGCTCAGTTGGTTAATCGTATTACTCTTGATTTCAGCCCAGGTCATGATCTCACCGAGGTGAGATCCACCCAGTTTGGAGCCTGCTTAAGGTGCTAAGGTTCTCTCTCCCCCTCCCTCTACCCTCAACCCACCTCAGAAAAAAAAAAAAAAAAAAAAAAGAGTTGTTCCACAGTATCTTTTAAGATGGCTGTTTTGTATTCAGTTGTAAGAATACATCACAATTTGTTTAACATATCACTGGTCATCGAGATTGTTTTTAATTTTTTGCTATTATATAAAAAAATGCCGTAATAAATATCCTTATAGCTAAATCTTTGTATACGTTATTTTTATATTTTATAGGACAAATTTAGAGAAATGTTATGACTATTTTAAGGCTTTTGTATTAAATTAATTGCAACCTAAATGTATATGTAATATATCCTTTTGGAGTTAAATTTGTTTCAATGTTCAGAGAAGACATTTAAAATCCCTAGTATAATTTTCTGGCACGTCAAGCATGCTTTATTTTCTCCTTTATTATTAGTGTTTATCAGATTTTCCACTTTTCAAAGCTGGTCAGTTATTAGTAGCTAATAGTCTGAGAGACATGTTTTATTTATTTCTTTTAAATGTTTATTTTTGAGGCGTGTTTGGGTAACTCAGTCAGTTAAGCATCCGACATCGGCTGAGGTCTTGATCTTGTGGTTGGTGGGTTTGAGCCCCACATCGGGTTCTCTGCTAATAGTTCAGACAGAGCCTGGATCCTGCTTCAGATTCTGCGTCTCCTCTCTCTGCCCCTCCCCCACTTGCTCTCTCTCTTTGTCTCTGTCTCTCAAAAATAAACGTTAAAAAAATGTTTATTTTTGAGAGAGAAAGAGAGCATGAGCGGGGGAGGGGCAGAGAGCAAGGAAGACACAGAATTTGAAGTAGGCTCCAGGCTCTGAGCTGTCAGCACAGAGCCAGACACGGGGCTCAAACTGGTGAACCACATGACCTGAGCGGAAGTCAGACACTTAACCCACTGAGCCACCTAGGCTCCCCACGAGAGACATGTTTTAGTTGCCGAATAGAGCATTATCATTACGTGTTCCTTGGTAATCAGCAGAGTATAACTTAGTTGGGTTGGAGATTCAGTCATATTATAAAGAACATTACATAATTCTGATTGTGCAATATAGCAGTGACTCCTGTCCCTTCACTGCCACATTTCCTGGGTGGAATATTTTCATATACATTATCACATGAAACATTTATTTACTCTCTGTCAGGCATTGTTCTAAGGACATTGCATATATTCGTTTATGTAACCCTTTAAAAAAACCAGCTTTTAATACCTGTTCTGTGAAACCTTTCTACATGTGTGTAAGAAAAACAGGTCTTTGGCTTCTATAGCGAAGATTTGTGTCTTAAGTTTCCTGTTAGATGCAGAGACAGCGTGCTATTTTGAGGACCAAGAAAAGCAACAGGCTAGAAAGAGAACTTTGAAAATAAGATGTCCATGTGAAAAGAGCCAGTAAGTTGGAAGTTGGAGTGATGCATTCTCTGAAGGATTGAATATTACTTGCAAGCCCTAAAGTAATGACTGCTTTCAACTATGCTCTTAACTAGTTATGTAACTAGTATGACCCACTTAGGATACAAATAAGGTTTCATCTTTTTAAAAAAATTTTTTTAATGTTTATTCATTTTTTTGAGAGAGAGCGAGGGAGACACAGAATCTGAAGAGGATCCAGGCTGTCAGTACAGAGCCCAACGCAGGGCTCAAACTCACAAACTGTGAGATCATGATCTAGCCGAAGTCGGACGCTTAACCATCCGAGCCACCCACACGCCCCGGTTTCATCTTTTAAATATTCGAATTAATCATTTGCATTCATCTATTCATACTGGTAGGGCTGCTAAGTAGCTTTTCTCTTGGGGTCTCCTTCCAGCCCCCTTCACATCTTGCTAAACTTCTGACAGTTTACTCATTACAGAGAGTCTAATCTTTCTAAAGTGTAGATACAGAGAGGAGTATTTTGATTAGTATATAAGCTAGTGGTCTCATTTTTAGCTTCTGTTGATTTTGCCACTGCTACGTGGTTTTACAGTTCAAAACTGATCCAAAAGGGTTTGATGTATACTTGCACTTGATGTGATGACACTGACCCTTGGGGAGATCTTAGTGGTTCTTAAATAGGAGGGTGACCACCCTTTCCAGTGTTATGCTCATCCAAGGAATATACCATAGGATTTAGTTTCCTTAATTTATACTTCTGTGCCTTTTGATCCTGACTTCTATGTCAGGTTGAATGTGTGAGAAGGTTATCTTTTAGTTTAGCCCTTCCTCTTTTTTTTTTTTAATTTTTTAATATTTATTTATTTTTGAGACAGACAGAGACAGAGCATGAGCAGAGGAGGAGTAGAGAGAACGGGAGACACAGAATCTGAAGCAGGCTCCAGGCTCTGAGCTGTCAGCGCAGAGCCTGAACGCAGGGCTCGAATTCACGAGCTGTGAGATCATGACCTGAGCCGAAGTCAGACGCTTAACCTACTGAGCCACCCAGGTGCCCCAGCCTTCCTCTCTTAAACATCTTATCCAGGGATAGCAGACTGGTTGTCTGTAACCCAAATGTAGCTCACAGATATGTCTTGTTTGGTCCTCAAGGTATTTTTTAAAATAATTGAATTTGGCACCATTCTTTTATATAAAAATATAAAATACAATGGTTTTAAAACTAGAGATTTCATATTAATATCTGGACTTCATATCCTTGAAATATTAAAGAAGTTGATTTCAGTGGCTTCTTATTCCCATTAAGAACAAATGGGCAGCACTGAATGAATATCCTCTTTAATCAGGATTAATACTAATTTATGCTAACCTTTACTTCTATTGTTTTGCCTGTATGGCCTCTGTAGGCACTTAAATTTGGCCTATAGTGCCTCCATTGTTGAGCCTAAATCACCAACTCACATTCTCTTTTCCTCTTTGATAAAGCTTACTTAGTGTGCCTTCCTACTCATGGACCACAGATACTATCACTAAAATTCATGAAAGAAATTCTGGTAATTCTGAATCTTAGAAAGAATGGGGTCTAGGTTTTAATCCCTTTCTTTTAGAATCCTTGTTTTATTTTTAATGCGGATCTACTTCCTCCTTCCCTTTAATTAGTTTTGTTTACGATTGGGTATTAGGAAGGAACAGCCTTTATCTCACTCCAAAGGGTTTTTGTTAGATCATTCCCCCAAGCTAATGGATGCCTACCAGCCTTATATTTACATAATTAAGTTGTCCACTAAAGTGATTCTTCCCAGAACATAGAAGACCCGCTTCAAATCACTGTTTCTACATCCATAGAGAAGCACTTGATAACTTTCTAAAAAACTAAGTATAATTTATATATACCATAAAGTCACTTGTTATAAGTACAGTTCAATGTTTATTAATAAATTTATAGAATTTTGTAGCCATCATCACATTTCATTTTTAGAATATTTCCATCCCCTCAAAAAGTTCTTTTGTACCCTTCTGCAGTTAGTCTCCACTTTACTTCAACCTCAGACAAATCCTGATCTGTTTTGTATCCCTATGGATTTTTGTCCCTACAGATTTTCCTTTTCTGGACATTTTATATAAATGGAATTATACAATATGTAATGCAATCAATTGTTTCTGGCTTCTTGCACTTAGAATAATGTGTTTGAGGTTTATCCATGTTATAGAACATATCAACAATTTTATTGCTGAATTATAGCATGCTTTATGAAAATAACACATTTTCTTTATGCACTCAGGAGTGTTTTTGGTTATTTGAATAACGTTTCTATAGACATTTGCATATAAGACTGAGTGGACAAATGCTTTCAGTTCTTTTAAGTAGATATCTAGGAGTAGAATTGCTGGGTCGTATGTTAAGTTTGTGTTTATTCTTTTAAGAAACTTCCAAATTGTTTTCTTAAGTGGTTTTGCCATTTTACATTGCCACCAGCAATGTATGAGGGCCAGATTCTTTACATTCTTGTCAATACTTGATATCATCAGTCTTTTTTATTATAACCATTCTGTTATACGTGAACTATTATTTCAGTGTGATTTCAGTTTGTATTTCCCTAACGATTGATGATGTTGAGCATAATTTCATATGCTCTTATGAGCTGTTCGGGTATCTACTTTGGAGAAATGTGTTTTCAAATCTTTTGCCCACCTCCAAAATTTAGGATTTTTACCTTCTTACTATCAAGTCTTAAAAGTTCTTTGTATAGGCTGAACACAAGTTCTCGACCAAATAGATAACTTCCAAGTATTTCCTCTCATTCTATGGCTTGTCTTGTTTTCTTAAATGATCTCTTTGAAGAAGAAAAGTTTGCAATTTAATTAAGTCTAATTTATCATTTTTACCTTTATAGATTGTACTTTTGGTGCCAAATCTTAAGAAATCATTGTCTAACCCAAGGCAATGAAGATTCTTATTCTCTGCTCTCATCTAGAAATCCATTTTTTAAGTTGTTTTGTATATGATGTGAGATACGGAGTGAAGTTCTTTTTTTTTTTTTTTCCTCTTCATATGGTTAGCCAATTTTTACTGCACTTTTAATCCAATTTTTAGCATCAGCTATCAGTTTCTTTTAAAAAAAATATGCTGGAATTGAGTATTGTGATCCATGAAGATGAAATATTTCTCCATTTAACAGACAGCCTTTAATTTCTATGCAGTTTTCTACTTGTTAGTGAAGAAGTCTTGTTAAAATTGATTTTTTAAAGTTTATATTTAAATTCCAGTTAGTTAACAGTGTAATATTAGTTTTAGGTGTACAATATAGTGAATCAGTATTTCCATAAAATACTCGATGCTCATCACAGCAAGTGTGCTCTTAATCCCCATCACATTTTTTAGTCATCCTCCCACCCACCTCCCCTCTGGTAACCATCAGTTTGTTCTCTATAAGTTGAGAGTCTATTTCTTAGTTTGCCCTCCTATCTTTTTTCCTTTTGCTCATTTGTTTTGTTTCTTAAAGTCCATATATGAGTGAAATCATTTGGTATTGTCTTTCTTTGACTGACTTATTTTGCTTAGCATAATACTCTAGCTCCATCCGTATTGTTGCAAATAGCAAGATTTCATTCTTTTTTATGGCTGAGTAATATTCCATTGTGTGTGTGTGTGCGCGCGTGCGTGTGTGATTGATTTTTAAATATTTTATTTTTGTTAATACTCTTGTGAATGGAGTGATTTCTTTCACATTTGGATTGTTGTTCCTAGTGAATTAAAATCTAACTGATTTTTGTATATTAATCTTACATCCTATGATGTTAATAAACTTATTTATTAATTCTAGTAGTTTCTTTGTAGATTTTTAGAATTTTCTACATATATAATCATGTCATAAACAAGCAAATAAAGACAGCTTTCTTTCTTATCAATCTGTATACCTTTTTCTTACCTCATTGCACTGGCAAGAATCTCTAATATAAAATGGCATAGAAGTGGTGAGTGTAGACATTCCTGCCTTATTCCCAGTCTTAGGGGGAAAACATTCCGTCTTTCACCATTATATGTGATGTAAGCTACGGAGTCCCCTACACACTTGCCCTTTATCAACTGGAGGAAATTCTCTACGAGTCCTAATTTGTTGAAAGCTTTGATCACAGGTGTTGAATTTTTGGAATACTTCTTCCTGTATATTCAGACAATTATGTAGTTTTGTCTTTTATTTTATTAATACAGGGTATTCCATTAATTGATTTTCAATGTTGAACCAACCTTGCATTCCTGGGATAAATCCTACGTGGTCGTGGTATATAATCCTTTTTCTATACTGCTGGGTTAGGTTTGTTAATATTTTGATAAAGATATTTGCATTGTGATGGATATTGGTCTGTAATTTTCTTTTGATCTTTGTCTAGCTTTGGTATCAGACATTATGGAATAAGTTGGAAAGTGTCACATCCTCCTCTTTATTTTGAAAAAGTTTATATGGAATTGATATTATATCTTTGGATGTTTCATAGAATTCCCCAGTGAAGCCTATGGACCTGAGCTTTTCTTTGTGAGAAAAATTTTAATTATTAATTCAACATTTTAATTTGTTCACGGGTATCTTCAGATTTTCTATTTCTTCTTGAGCTAGTTCCAGCACCTGTGTCTTTCTGTGAATTTGTCCATCTCACCTCAGTTATATAATCAAGATAAAGTTGTTTATAGTATTCCTTTATAATTTTTTAAATTCGTCTAGTGTCAGGGGTGATGTTGTCTTTTCATTTTTGATTTGGGTAATTAGTATCTTCTCTATTTTGTCTTATTTTGTTTTGTCACGTTTTGTTAGTTTTAATTTTTCATCAGTCTAGCTTTATCAGTAAGACTTTTGGACTTACTCATTTTCTCTGTTGTTTTCTATCTTCTATTTCATTGAAGTCTGTTCTGATCTGCTGTTTGGTTTTGGTTTAATTTTATCTTTTTTCTTGAGTTTCTTAAGGTGGAAGCTTAAACTATTGTTTGAGACCTTCCATTTTTTCTAATATTGGTGTTTAAATCTACAAATTTCCCTCTAAGCTCTGCTTTATCTACATTTCATAAATGTTGATTTTTTGTAGGTTCTTTTACATTCAGTTCAAAATATTTTCTTATTGCCCTTTGGATTTCTTTGTGATTTAAATCCAAGTATTTCAGGATTTCCAAATTTTCTGTTACTGATTTCTTTTTTTGTTTGCTTGTGTTTTTTTTGAGAGAGAGAGAGAGAGAGACAGAGAGAGACAGACAGAGTGTGATGGGGGAGGGGCAGAGAGAGAGGGAGACACAGAATCTGAAGCAGGCTCCAGGCTCTGAGCTGTAAGCACAGAGCCCAACGCCGGCCTTGAACTCACAAACCCCAAAGTCATGACCTGAGCTAAAGTCCAACATTCAACCAACAGCCACCCAGGCGCCCTCCATCTGTTGCTGATTTCTAATTTAATTCTGTTGTGATCAAAGAACATATTTTGAATGATTTTTCAGTCCTTTCAAATTTGAAATTTATTATAGTATTTAGCCTATGCTTAATGTGGAAATTTCCATGTGTGCTTGAAAATACTATGTATTTTGATGATGTTAGGTGCTGTGTTTTATAAATGTCAAAATTTAATGGTATTATTCAAAGTTTTCTCCATCTTTGCTGATTTTCTGTCTAGTTTTCCCATGAATTATTGAGAGGGGAATATTGAAATCTTCAAATATAATTGTTGAATAATGACGCCCTCCTTTCAATTCTCTCATTTTTGTTTTAGTATTTGGGGGCTGTTTTTTTTCAGTGCATATGCATTTCTAATTGTTAACTCTCTCAGATGTATTGGCCTTTTTATCATTATGAAATGTCTTTTTTTGTCTGAAGTACTTTTTTTTTTTTTTTTTTTTTCTCTTAAAGTCTATTTTGTCTGATACTGATTTAGGTACTCCAGCTGTCTTGTGGTTACTATTTTCATGGTATATCTTTTTCTTTTCCTTTTCCTTTCAACCTACTTGTATCCTTAAATCTGAAGTGTGGCTCTTGTAGACAGGATATAGTTGGTCCCTGCTTTTTTCTTTTTTTAATCCTGCCTTTTTTTTTTTTTATCCAGTCTGATAATTTCTGCCTTTGATCCATCTTTGTTCCATTCACATTCAGTGTAATTATTGATATGGTTGGATTTACATCTTCTACTGTGCTGTTTGTTTTCAGTATGTCTTACAGTTTTTGTTGTTATTGTTTCCTTTTCATTTCTTTAGTGTAAAACAAATATTTATTAGGTGTCATTTTAATTTTTCTTTGTTTTTTAACTAAATTTTTAAAAGATATTTTCATACTGTTTGATTTAGGGGTTATAATGTACATTTTATCTTATCACATTCTACTTCAGGATAAATCTAGTAAATCTATTTAAATCTAGTAAATCTATTTTGATCCAAGATAGCTCCATATCTTCTCCAACTCTGTGTTATTATTTTCACACATATTACATGTGTATTTTTGTAAAACTCAGCAATGCAATTTCATACAGCTGAAGTCCTTTAAAGAAATTAAGAGAACAGAAAAGTATGTATTTATAAAATTTTTTACTTCTATTTTTACCATTTCCAGCATTTTTCATTTCTTCCTGTCAATTGAGTATTGCCTAGTGTCATTTCCTTTCATCCTGAATGACATCCTTAAGTATTTCTGCTTGCAACAAACATTCTCAGTTGTTTATTTGGGAATGTCTTTATTTCACCTTTGTTTTTGAGGGATAATATTTTGGATAGAGAATTTTTGTGAACAGGTTTGTTTCTTTTTTCTCTTGGCACTCTGAAGATATCATTCCACTGCCTTCTAACCTCTCTTATTTCTGTCAAAAAGTCATTGATCGTATTGCTTTTTCCTTGTGCATGATTAGCCATTTTTCTCTTGCTGCTTTTAAGATTTTGTCTTTGTCTTTCAAAAACTTGACTATGATGTGTCTAGGTATGAGTCTCTTTGTGTTTATTCTAGTTGATATTATTTGAACTCCTGGATCTGTTGGGTAATGTTTTCCACATTGGACTTTCAACCATTATTCTTGAAATATTTTTTCTTTGCCCTTTGTCTTTCTGCACTCTTTTTAGGATTCCTATTACATGTATGTTGGTACCCTTAATATCCCGCAAGTATGTGAGGATCTGTTCATTTTTCTCCAGTCTTTTGTTCTTTGTATTCTTCGGTCTAGATATTTCTGTTCATCTGTCTTCAAGTTCACTAATTAAGTCTTTGCCCTCCTCAGATCTTCTGTTGGGCCTATGTAGTGAGTTTGTAAATTTTGGTTATTGTACTTTCAATGTCTATGATTTTTATGTTGTAAATAGTTTCTCTCTGTATTGAAACTCTCCTTCTTATATCATTGTCATTATAATTTCCTTTAATTCTTTAAACGTAATTTTCTTTTATTCTTTGATGTATTTATCATAGCTGTTTTGTCTGCCAAATCCTATATTTTTACCTATTCAGAGACATTTTCTATTGACTACCTTTTCTCTTCATTATTGTCACATATTTTTGTCAAAAAACACTGATTGTTTTAAAATACTATTTTTGTGGCACTTCTGGATTCTGATTCTCTTTTCTTCCTGGTTGTATGTATGTATGTATGTATTTTTAATAACTTTTTTGGCCTTAATATATGGACTGTCCCCCATGGTGTCTGGCTGCTAATTTCTCTGCTAGGAATTACCCCGTCTCTTTGTAACTTAGTTGTTATTCAGTGATTGATCAGAGGTTGTCCTCAAACGCTGTGGGCAAGTCTGCATTTGTGGGTTGAGGAGCACAGTCAGTGTCGAAGCGGTTTTCAAGTCTGTACCAGCTTTAAATTTCTGTAGGGTCCTCTGGGGTCTCCCCTACAGGAATAGCTTCCCAGTTAGCTAGGGATATGTTTACATCCTCTCTGACTCTCTCATTTCCATTTTCTGTGTTAAATTTCTTGCTAGACTACCAGTCTGCTGCTCACCCCTACCAAGGCCACAACTTGAGACTAGCAAAGCTGGACACTTGCCCTGTTCATTTCCTACAGTTTGCTTTTTTTATTGACAACATCACTTGTGTGGGATTTTTTGGCCTGCTCTGTATACCACGTCAGCCCCTCTGGCAGCAAAGCTGCTAGTTGTCAAGGCCAGCCCCACCTGATGGAAGTACTGCACTGACTGAGCTGTTGGGGGAACAGGAGCAGCACTGAGCAAGACCACCTTAGACTCCCACCGTTCTTATACAGAGTTCAGCAGTTTTTCGTGAATAAATGCTTCTCAATTTACTGTCTGTGATTGCTAGGTTCCCAGAGCCATGAAGTCATCGTTTTTGGCAATTTTGTCCAGCTTCTTAGTTGTTTCGTAGGAGATTTTCTGGCTTATTCATGGCCCCATCACCAGAAGTCCTAGCTCACCTGGGAGCTTTTCAAATGGCAAGTTCACTTGCTGAAGTTCCACTTAATGAGGTACCATTCTATAGATCCTTTGTACCATTTTGGTACAAAATTTAGGTCTCTGGGAATCAGAACAGTCTGTTCATCATGCCATCCAGTCTGCCCACCTTGCTATACAATCTGTCGTCTTAATCCTTTTTGATTTAAGGAATCTCACACTTCAACAATGATCACCAGTAACTTTTTGTATGTTATTCTCTTTTGAAAACCACGTTACTGGCATCTGACGCTGTTTGTAATGCCGAATCGAATAGAAGTTTGTAAATGCATTATTTTATGATTCTGCTTTATAAATGAAATCTGTAGGGTTGTGTTTTGTCTCTTCCGTAATACAGAATGTTTAAATGGTTAACATTTGTGCTGCAGTATAGCTTTCTGGCTCATGAAAAATGAAAGCTATCAGCGATCTGGGCAATAAGATTCATCGCCAATAGTCACTAGCAACAGCACACAGCATTTTAATATCAGTGAGGTCCACAGCTAGCAGTAAGAGCTGGTGTAATTGAAAGACGTTTAGGTGCAATCATTCTGCTGTTTGTTCCTTGCCAGGTTCAACATGGGATTGTGTGAGTATTTGAAGAAAACAGCAATTTTTTTTAGATCTTTGAAAGATGTAAAAAGGGTAGATAAGTGCTTAAATTTAAGAAACGTGGTAATTTTTAAATCATGTGGCTCTAAAATAAAAAGATATTTTATTTGTCTTGCTTGATTAAAGCTTTAGAAAAGCTACTCCTTGGTTACAAGTGAACCGATAATTCTGGTCTAATGTTGCCGTGGTAACAACTCATGCTGATATAATTGAGAACATCTTATACATCCTGGTTTGAACATTTTCTCCCTGCCATTTTGAGTTGTTCTAGTGGTATATGAAGGAGGCTAGAATAACCAGCTTGAAAGAAATTAAATCTAGTTATACACATCTTTGGCATTAATCTGATGTTTACTAGTGATATCTCATGCTGGGCAGTTATGCTTTGCTTCTAGGGGCTTTTCTTTTTTAAACAAAAGAAAGCTATTTTCATTTTCTGTGTGCTGCATGTTCCAGTGTATGTGTTTACACCATCGGTTCTTCCACCTCTAGAGATTAGCATAACTCCCTTTGCTGTTGGATTGTTGTTTTGAGCAATATGTTTTGGAAAGGTTGGTTTTCATCATGAGTGGTAAGTATGCTCTCGGAGCCACTGCAGCTATATTTTTTTAGAAATATTTAACTATACGAGGGAAAAATATTTTCTAAAGGGGCAATTGTAAAGCCAGAGCTACAGTGAATTACATTTTCTATTGATGCTTTTGCATTTTGGCATTATAGTAATTTGCTTTTAAAATCCATTGAGAACTGTGAACAAGTAAAACCACTATTAATAGTCGATACCAATAGTCATTTTCTAATTTTCTTTATGGTTTGATTTATTGTATTCATTAAATACTGTTGTTACTAATTGTGTTATAAATTAGTGAGTAAAAGACCCACCATGATAAGGGAGGAATTTCTTTTTATTATCTGATCCTGAAGATAATTGAACTTTCCATTTATTGGCTTTGTCATTCTAATGTTAAGTCTTGTTAGCTTCTTTTTTATTACATTTAAAAAACCCTAGTCTTGAATAAGATGCTGCCAGAATTTTGTTGGTTTACTGGTTGCTTTTAACTACAGTTCTTTGAGAAATAGAGATTTAATGATGAAATAAATATGTGCATTTTGGTTTTAGAGGCTTTATTAAAATTTTTCAGAGATACTTTTTTGGGGGAAATAATTTGTTAGAATAAGTACTTTCATGATCATTAGTTTCCTTTTATGTTTTTATAATGTGACTTATTTTTTTGAAACATTTCCAAAAATGCTTTTTGGGAAAATATCTTACAGTATATACTGCAGTTTATCATAGGGTGAGAGCTGTTCACTTTAAGCCAAACCTGCAGCTAAAAATAGATATCCTGTTGTTAGAGTGAGAAATATTTGCTTACAGCATAATTCATTAGCATCTTTTTGCTTAACTAAAGAGGATATTTATAAGTTAACCCTTGAATTGAAGACATTTTTAGGAAAACTGTTATATTATTTTTCTTATAACGTAACAGTCTATTATTTACACTTAAAAGATTTGGAATTGGAATCCAGAACCTGAGAGAGTTGGATTTTTGCTATATAATGATAGAATTCAAAACAGACGTACCTTTTCTTCCATAAATGAAGATCACCTCATTACTGCCAGTAAATATTCTTTTCTCCTGTTTCCATATAACATAAGCCTCTTCCACACTGTTAAGTATTTGTTTGTGAAATGATGTTAGACATTAAAGGCCGTTTTTATATGCAAGACATTAAGAATTGTTATTGTTATTTTCCTGTTATTTTCCTGTTAGTAGACAGATCCTTCTGATTTAGTGTTTTAAATTTGGGCTAATATTTACAAAATTAACATGTTAACATTTCTTAGAATTTCTATGGGTATCAAAATTGAATACGCCTGGTTTTCATACTTTAAATATTAGATTTCTTTGACTCTGGCCAATGCGTGTTTTCTCTTTGAAAGTTCGGTATAGAACAGAATTTTTAGGTAGCCACTGTGGTGTTCTAGAGGTTTCATAGTTAGATGTATTGGTTGTAGCTGAAGAAGATTGTTGCTGCTTCTCTATTGCTTTATTTCTCTTTGAAGAATCTATGGATTATTCAGGTAGTATTTGATACACTTGGCCATATTGGCTTGTCTAACACAGGAATCACAGTAATTACAATTAGACATTCTGACTTTTCAGTATTGTCCAATTTCAACTAATTTTACTCCTGTCATAAGTGGTTACAAGCCTTAGCCATCAAAAGGTGGAAAATTACAAATGAAGTGTGATTTTATTTGTAAAAATAAGCAAATGTTAGACTTTTTCATCTGAGTTTATAGCCATACATGTGGTTTTTATGTGCACGTGGTATTTTTCTAGTTAAAAAGCTACTCTTTTTCTCCTTCCTGCCTATTAAGTGTTAGGTTTCTCAGAGAATCTATCTTTGGACCTCTCTTAATGCTATATTCTCTCTGAATGATCTCATCCATGCCCACATCTTCAGATGTTACCTGAACATTCAGTTCAAAAGTGAATTTTCTCTTTCTATCCCAAATCTATTCCTTTTTCATTGATCCTGATTTCTGTTAATAATCCCAGACCCACACAGGAATTTAAAACAGAAACCTTGTAGTCATTCCTAACTTGTTTTTAACCCACCCCAGGCATGCACTCAGCCATTAACTTCTATTGATTCTACATCAGAAATGTCTCAGAAATCACTCAATTTTCTCTAGTCTCACTAACACTGGGAATGCCTAAGATTAGGTATTCTGTATATCCTCAGTCTTATTGCAGTAACTGCTTCACTAGTTTCTCAGCTTCCAGTTTTATATCCCTCCAGACCACTTAATGTGCTGCCATTTTTTAAATGCCAATATGCCCATTTCATAACCCAACATGAAAACTTTCAGTTATTCCTTATTGTATCTAATATCAAGGTTAAACTCCTTAAAGTAAGGCATGTAAGATCAGTTACCTACCATTCTGGCTTTATCTGCATCTCTCTCATAAAGTTCTGATCTAGCTATACTACATATTGTTCCTTGCTACCTTTTCATATGTATGTATTTTATCATAAAAATTATGAAAACCAGCTATGCTTTTCAAATGCCTTCATCATTGACTCTGTAGAGTTAGGTGATTCCCCTATACTCCCAAAACAATTTTTGTATTATACTGAAATTATATCCTGGCATGTCAGTTTCCAGTCTCCAAACTTTGAACTCCTTCAGTAGAGGGTAGTGGTGCTGAGTTCATCTATGCGTTTCCCATAGTTTACCCCTATGCACCAAACATAGTAATGAATTCATAAATTCTTGTAGAATAAACGAATGACTAAAAACTACCCATATTTGAGTACTTTTCTTACGTTATCAATGAAAAATACCAGTCATGTATTTTAATTTTTGGTTCATATGCTTATCAGAATATAACTAGCACCCTTATTCCAAAATTCCAGATGAGAACTCTTATTGGCCTAGCTCCAGTGGAGAGCAAATCTCTGAAGAAGCTTACCCTGCTATGAATGACAGGAAAGTTCCAGAATTGATCACAAACATTTACTTAACTCCCCTTTCTAGGTCTATATTTTCTAGATTAAAAAATATAAGGACACAAAACTGGAAAATCAGTGTATCAGTTTTGATTTTAAGAAAGCGTACTTGCCCAGAAATATGCACTATCAGATTAAAGATCAGACACCAAAGTCTAAGCAACAGTTTTACTTTGAGGAGCTTGCCTTCATGGAAAATAAGTAGATAGCAGTTTCACTCTCACTAACTTGGAGGGATGGATGAAGCTTACAAGAAAGAGACTTGTGGAGATGAGTAGAAGATCCAACACTTGTGATTACTTTCGTTTTAAAACTGTCTGGACATCCAAGAATTTGTCAGACTATTCCAAGTTGAAAACGTGGCTATTCTACTTCCAGATATAACAGGGCTCTTCCCTGACTTGGTAGGTATCACCACCGGCCAGATACCCTGTAGTCCTAGCTCCACTCCCATTTCTGAAAGTCCCTGTATTATTTAACTGATAATATGACTATGTACCAATTAAAATATCTGAGAAGTTGATTCTAACACTCTCAAAATAGGAGGTGAGAAAAACTACCTTATTTGGGTGTGTTTGTAAAGTTTTGAAAGGTTTCTCATTGTTTAGAAATGGATAAACAAGAAAAGCAACAATATGGAGCCTATGAAAGATTATGCATTACTTAAGGATAAATCACAGACTTCAAGAGGAAAAGAGTGAACTTATATTTTGAAAATATTTGTGGAAAGGGTTTAAAAACAAGAAATTATAGGTAGTCTGGGTTCAATTCTTAAAAATTCCAAGTGAACATGAATCTGTGTTTACTTGAATGATAAAAGAAAGAGAGAGAGACTAGGATGAAAAGAACTGGCTGAGAGGCAGGAACAGAAAAGGAATACTAATGATATGATAAGGGATGGTTATAAGAAGATGAACCTGGTATTTGCAGAACATAAAGCTGCCTTAGAAGCATTAAAAAGCAAAATAATCACTACAGGAAAGTAAATTAATGATATGAAGAACTAGCTTGATAAATCCTACTAGAACGTCAGGGGAACGGACAAGATAAAAGTTATGAAGTAAAAAGTATGTCAGATAAAAGTAGGAAACTCTACATTGAATGAATAGCATTCCTTCAGAACAGATAATGACTAATAAAACAGGAGCAATAATAAAAAATATGATTCAGGAAAACTCCTTAGTTGGAAAAAAACTCTGAATCTGTAGATTCAAAGAGCTCATTGTATTTTGACAAAGATTAACACAAACACCAATACCTAAATATATTCCTTTTTTTAAAAAGCTTATTTCTTTATTTTAAGAGAGAGAGAGCACAAGAGGGGGAGGGGGGCGCAGAGAGAGAAAGGAAACAGAGAATCCCAAGCAGGCTCCACGCTGCCAGCACAGAGCCCAATGTGGGGCTTGAATTCACAAACCGTGAGATCATAACCTGAGCTGAAACCAAGAGTCTGATGCTCAACCGACTGAGCCACCCAGGTGCCCCAATACCTGAATACATCCTGATAGAAGTTTTGAATTTCTAAGGTAAAAAGCTCTACAAACATCTAGCTATCTTTGCATCTTACAACTTAACACAAAACTTGTCTTATAAAGAAAAAAAATCCAAACAGATCAGATCATTTGAAAAGCTTTCTAGAGCAAAGATTAATGAAGACACAATAGTATCTAGAAATGCTGAATAAAATGTATCAAGCATCCCTTGTAATGAATATCTGAATTTACAAGAATATAATAGAAACCCTCAGTGTACAGAAAGTGAAGTGGTAAATGAAAATCTTAGGTGTAAGGGGAAGCATACTTTGACTACCCTGAGGAGATTTTCATTCCTTGGCTAGCCAAAGGGCTTTCATTTTAAATGGCCTCACCGAGACAGAAGACACTTTATTAGATCCATGCACCTTAGGATTTCTTAGACCCCTATGTAAAGCCAGGATCCTCAAAGGATTGTAACCTCAGTGAAAGCATAGTTGAGAAAATAAAACCTCTCCACTGACACAGGGAAAAAATAAGGAAGCTTGTATTTCTTGGCCTAGATTCCTGGGGACATGGGAGGAATGTGTGTATGTGTGTGGGATGCCTCTCCTGAGAGTTTGTAATCAACTGCTTCTCCAGTAAATTTCACATTTTAATCTGTATTAATTATGTGGTTTAAGAATCACCAATAAAATAAAATAAAATTATTGTGACAGTCCCAGGCTAGTAACATCCACGGGATGCCAGGCAGAAGCTAATACAAAACATATTCCCAGGTCAAACCCTGCAGGTTTATCATAGATAAAGCCCAACTGAACTTTAAATTCACAATCCAGGGATGCCTGGGTGGCTCAGTCGGTTAAGTGTCCGACTTCGGCTTAGGTCATGATCTCAAGGCTCATGAGTTCAAGCCCCTCATCGGGCTCTGTGCTGACAGCTCAGAGCCTGGAGCCTGCTTTGGATTCTGTCTCCGTCTCTTTCTGTCTCTCTCCAGCTCATGCTCTCTCTCTGTCTTTCTTTCAAAAATAAATGAACATTAAAAAAATTAAACATAAATTCACAATCCAAAATCAAAATAGATACACACACATCTACTATAAACAATATCCAGCAAATACAACAGGATTAGACTTTTCCAAGAATGTCAAGAGGTAGAATTGTCACAGACTACCATTTAAAATTAATAATCACACAAAAACATATATATGTAAGAGAAAAAAACCGGGCATCTCTAACAGAACCTCAAAACATATAAAACAAAATTGACCATTTAGAAGGAGAAATTGTAAATATATAAGATTTATGGATATTTATAAAGAGTGTTATGCTAGTATAACTAGTATAATCACCTAGTAATGGGGGAATACACAGAAATGTATAGAACACTCAACTAAACATATTCAAAATATTTTAAAGAATTGACATATAGGCCATAGTCTCTGCCCACAAAGCAATTAAGTTTAATCAGTAAAAAAGACTAATGAAACAGATTAACAAACACACAAATATTATATTTAGGGATTACAAAAATTCAAATAACTCAGGTCAAGAATAAACTCATGAAGTTAAAATTCAGCTATCAATGAGAATTTGTGGGGTACAGCTAAAGTGGATTTAGAGACAAATTTTTAAATGCTTATGTTAGGAAAGGAGAAGAACATTAATGATGTAAGTACTCAAGGAAATAAGTAGAGAGAGCAAGGCAAGGTTAATCAAAGGAAGAAAAAGACTAAGGAAGACATGAGCAAAAACCAGTAGAATAGAAAATAAAAATCCATCAGAACCAAAGGTTAGTTCGTGGAAAAGACTTTTGAAAGAACTGATGAGAACTATACCTATTTAAGATTTAATCATAATTAAAATCTTTTTTCAAAACTTAACAAAATTAGGACTGGGCAGTTTTCCAATCAAGTTCTAGGAAATAATTCAAAGAATGAAAATTTCAGTCTGGTACAAAATCTTTCAAAGAACTGAAAAAGAGGAGATACTCTTAAATTTATTTATTGAGTCAAGTAGAGCTTTACAAGTAAAGTATGGGAAAAGAAAATTAATTAGAAACATTGTGTCTGAAGTTAGGAACAGGAAACGGATGCTCATTGTCTGTTTCTGTACAATATTGAACTCTTAGTCATAACCTGCACAGTAAGTAAGGCAATAAAAAAATGGATGGAACAAAATTGTCATTATTCACAGATGATAGGTCTGCTTACAGAATTCAAGAGAATCTACCAATGTTACTTTAGAATTAATAAGAGAGTTTGCCAGATACAGTAAGATCAATATATAAACATCAGTTATACATCAGTAATAAACAAATGGTAATTTTTAATACTTTTTGCTTTAATAAATTTTGCTTTTACAATAGCAACCCAAACTCTAAAGAACCTAGGACTAAATCTAATAAAACATAATAAGACTTTTAAGGAAAAAAATTATAAAATTTTACTGAGAGACATTTACCTAATCTTTAACAAGAAGATATGAATTCAGGGGCCCCTGGGTGGCTCAGTCGGTTAAACATCCGACGCTTGATTTCAGCTCAGGTCATGATCTCATGGTTCATGAGTTCAAGCTCCACATTGGGCTCTGTGCTGACATCGCAGAGCCTGCTTGGGATCCTCTCACTCTCTTTCTCTCTCTCTCTCTCTCTCTCTCTCTCTCTCTCTCTCTCTCTCTTCCTCTCTCTATGCCCCTCCCCTGCTGGTTCTCTCTCTCTCTCTCTCTCTCTCTCTCTCTCTCTGTCTCAAAAATAAATAAACAAACATAAAAAGATATGATTTCATATCCATTATATTAGTGACACATTTTGTTGAGGGTGTGGGTCATCAAAGATATGGTGGCAAAATAAACTTGCACAACATATATTGAGCCACTTACTGTATTACTGTGTGGTAAAGTTGAAAATCTACACACCCTATCAACTAGGGATCCACTCCCAGCTCTATACTGTCTGATAGCAAGACAGAATATTTTAATTCAGAACTGAATGGAAAATCCTTAGCATATGACTGTGATAGATATAATATTACTCTAAGAAAAAGTCTCTGAACAATTAGGGAAGTAAAGTACATTTCTTGAAAGGGCATTTTAAAGATTACTTGGGTTGTTTATGGCTAGAAATTTAGTTTAAGTTTTTATTACCTCATCCTGTCAGCATCCAGCTTCTCTAATCAAACATGACTTGGATGGCCAAGAAAATCCACAGCATCCCTAAATAGAGAGCAAGTTGGGAGAGAAAGCATGTACATAACATGAGCTGTGAATTAGTACACTATGTGGATTCATGGTATATCCATCTCTCTATGTACATATTACTTAAATAAATTAATGTTTCTGTAATTTGATCATTTAAATATATGTCTCACAAAAAATTATTTTGTAACAGGTTAGTGAAAGTCAATTATACTGTTCACTTGTAACCAAGACTTCATAAAGAATTAACCAATAAAAAAAGTATAAGAAAAAGAAAGAGGAATAAAATAGATAATACAATAGGAAATATAGTTTTTATCTCCTGTTAAATTTCCAAACACCCATTCATCTGTGATTTTGTGCAAGACCAAATGATATCTTAGAAAACAAAAGTAGGCCTAGTCCCATCCACTGGAATGTACAAATGCAATTGCAGTAAAGTTATTTTTTACACTCACTATAAATTTTAAGATTATAGTGAACTTGCTCTGAGTGAACTTGCTTGAATATGGTGAAGCAAATAAAGCATCCCTTGAGCAAAGTGAACACACTGCTCTACACATTAAAGGGATAGAATATGATATTTTTTAACAGATTTCTAGAATAGGGTTTGGCTGGTTTAAAAAAAAAAAAAATATATATATATATATATATATATATATCTCCAAAGAATGTGTTGTAAGCCTTAGATAAAAACACTTTTGAATATGGATGCCCAAGTATTTTTCATTCTATTTCTATGTGTAAATATACTAATGAGCATATGGGATAGATACTTCTTGTGGGTATGTTATTTGATGTGTTATTTAATCTGTTTAACTTATTTATTCCTTTTGACCAAGCACGCAAATCATCAGAAGCATCTGGTAGGAAACCATTTTTTACAGAATAATTCTGTTTGCTTTGTTGCTATAAATTGCATTTTTATTAGGTATTTTGTGGCAATTAGAATGTTTTATATTTAGTTTACCAAAAATATTTGTAGTGCAGTGTATGTGTGTGGGGTTATTCTTAAAAATAACCATTGTAGAGCTCTAAACAGGGGTGTGTTTGAAATAGGGGTGCCAGAACACAGACACTTAACTAGATTTACACTTTCCAGAGGTTTTGGAAGGGATTGTACTGTGCTGTTATTTGCTGATAGAACTTGGTGTTTTCATAGGTAATTAACCTCAGTTTCCATCCTGTTCTGTGCTTTCTGATATATACCAAATAACTCTTAGACTAATGCTTTGATTAAGGTAAAGGAGGAAGATGAAAATAATTTAATTGCAGAGGTCAGGAGGCCCATGAATTATAATCTAAAAAGTAAAAAGTCTTAAACTATTATTTCAAAAAAGGTATTAAGAAACTTACCACTCTTTATAGTACCTGATACGTTCTCCTTCCCTCGCAGGAGATTTTAGAGGAATAGCCCCCTCCCTTATTCCCTACATAGATAGCCATCAAAGTTTCAGCCCCAGGCCTCAGATCCCCACCATCACTGCTCTTTACTCCATCTGGCTGCCCTCTTCCTTAGCAAATGATCTTGCTTCTTGTTTTCCAGAAGAAATAGGGTCTAGCAATTGTGACTAACTCTGTTTACCCCCTTTCCTTCAGACACATTGAAAAGCATCACCCTGGCAAACAGTTACCCTCATGTTTGGGCACCTGCTTACCTACACGCTTCACCCCTCACTGCTACAGGGCACTTATACTCTATGCTGCAGCTGTGCAAGTCAGTTGCCAATGCTGGGATGAACCATGATGCTTCCTCCATACCTTATTATTATTATTATTATTATTATTATTATTATTATTATTTTAACATTTATTTATTATTGAGAGACAGAGGAGACAGAGCATGAATATGGGAGGGGCAGAGAGAGGAAGAGACACAGAATCCGAGGCAGGCCCCAGGCTCTGAGCTGCCAGCACAGAGCCCCACGCGCGGCTCACACTCACAAACCGAGACATCATGATCCAAGCCAAAGTCGGACGCCCAACGGACTGAGCACCCCTACTTCCTCCATACCTTTTTACACAAGATCATCCCAGCCTAGAATGCCTTCTTCCTCAACTTTATCTGGTAGAGGAACTCTGTCCTTAAGACTTAACATAATGCTGTGTCCTCTATGCCTTATTTTTACCTACCAATTTCCTCTTTTGAGCTCTTATAGTACCTTATGATTCCCTTAGTTGTAGTTTTTGTCATATTGCATTCTAATGTTTCATCTCTCTCCCCGTTAGCTTTTCACCTCTTTAACAATGTAAATATATGTGTTCTTTGTAGTGTTCCCAAAGTCTTGCTCAATTTCTGGCACCACAAAACAGTGCTCCTCAATAAATGTTGTTGAAAAGATTGTTAAAACAGGCACCAAGGAAGTAAATGCCTGAAAGACACTAATGTCTTTCAAAAGGGAGTTAACGAAGTTTTGAAATGAATGTTGTTTTTCCTACAGTAGAGTTTCAAATACATAACACAAGTCCAGTGATGGTATTGCAATAGTTACAGGCTGTGTATTTCAATACATATACCACTTCATATTGTTAGCACAATTGCTCTGAGAGTTAAAAGTTTTTGTTAGTTGTTTTAAGAATTAGAATGGTATTGATTTTGACACTAAACAAGTACTGATTTTATTTCTTTAGCATTTAATTGTAAGATGTCCTATTTGAATATGTGCTGTCAAAATATTGAGTTTCTGTATTAATGTTCTATTTCTATACATAATATTCTGAGACAATGTATATAGGTGACTTCGTGCTAATATGTTGTTTTCATGAGCGTTATTTAATCATTGTTTAATTAATTTTTTTTTTTTGAATACAAGCTTGCTCCTCTTCAGAAGTATCTGGTAGGCAACTACTTTTTAATAAAACAAATGTTACCTTTCCAACTTTTTCTTTGGTTGTTTGCAAGTTGTTATGCTCCTCATAAGTTATATTTTTATAAAGCATACAGAGTTAATACAATATTTTAGTTGATGGATGAAATGGTTTAGCTTTATATTGAGTTTGGTCTATAGAAATGATGTATATTGCACTTTTTATGTGATATTTTAGAAACAACAAATATAGCACTGGAAAGTAGTGGGAGTTTTACAGGGTAGCAGAAGAAAGATTAATACATACCACTTAAATTAGATAACCCAGATTAATGAATGTTTTTTTTAAATAAAATATACTGGGGGCGCCTGGGTGGCGCAGTCGGTTAAGCGTCCGACTTCAGCCAGGTCATGATCTCGCGGTCCGGGAGTTCGAGCCCCGCATCGGGCTCTGGGCTGACCGCTCAGAGCCTGGAGCCTGTTTCCGATTCTGTGTCTCCCTCTCTCTCTGCCCCTCCCCCATTCATGCTCTGTCTCTCTCTGTCCCAAAAATAAATAAACGTTGAAAAAAAAAATTTAAAAAATAAATAAATAAATAAATAAAATAAAATATACTGTTGTAAATTTTGAACAAAATAGCTACTATTTGAATATTTACCCCAGAGAGTTTATATTGTTTTGTTCTATTTTCTGTTTGTTTCTCTTTTCTTTTTTCATTATACATTTATACATTAAATAAAAGTTCAATAAAGCTGTGTTTTTATTGTAAAAGACGTGTTAGAGAGGGAGGTGACACTTATCTCATTACGATAAACTAGAGAAATAAACATCTGGAGTAATTGTAATCTGTAATAGTAATAGATTTCTAAACTCTTCTTTCAAAACATGAATGATAACCTCTTTTAAGCATTGGAAAATGGCATCCTATAACTAACAACATGCTCTTGTTATATAATAAGCAGTTATGTAGTATAGTTAACACAGAAACCAAAAGTGCCTAATAAATAAATCTAATTAGTGAAACATTCTTATTCATTGTAAAATTATCTGCATATTATGGAATAAAGATAAGCCATACTTGACTTTTTAATGAATTTTCCTAATGTTTAAAATGAACTTTGTAATCTAATTTTTAAATTATGTCCTGTGTATAAATATATTCAAAAATATTTTGAGGGTGATAAGAATTACATTTTTTGTACACTTGTGGAAACACGTAAAAATTGTCACTTTGTTTCTTCTTTCTTTATCTCATGAGTGTGGGTAAACATTCCTATTTGTAGGAATAGATTCCTGTGGTATGCTCATTTCTGCAGAACACAATGCAATCTCTAAATGATACAAATTGAAAAGAATATAAATTTATTTGGAAAATATATATATAATTGAAATATATACTCCTAGGAAGAAACTGATTTAACTTTTGGTGTGCCCTTTTCATTTTTTGTAGTACATTATTGACTGTTACAGAACAAAATATACTTGCAGAAAAATTCTTCATTGAGATCTTTTCCTAAGGAGAGTTATTAATCACTGTAAGGTGCTTAGCTACCCATAATCGTGGAGCTAAGAAATACTAGGACCAATATTATAATTCAGATGTGCCAAGCTCCAAAACTTAGGGCTGTTTCAGGCTATCACAATGGTTTAAACTGTTAAATGTAGATATTGTGTATATATTAGAGCACAATAAGAAAACCAAAATATTTAGAACTTCCAGTTCTAAAGTCTAGAAGTCTGGATTGAATGTGCTGCAGTGTTTGAATGTGGCTGTCTCTCCCACCACTTATTTTGTTAATTAGCTGCCAACACCTTATGTCAGTGGGTATAAATTTTTTAAACAACCAGAGAAAAACATTTAGAAAGTGAAATTCACCACTGTCTAAAAATAATAAAAACCAAAGCAAATACATGTGGTTCTAGATTGCCTATTGTTTTTAGAGTTATTCATAACCCAGCATATTGTGAAATATTTTATTTCTGGTGTTTGTATTTATAAGATGTATATTTTGGTTAACTTATATTTTACAGAGTTAACTATGTTCATCTTTGCATCTGAGTAGTGCACATATAAACTAGAGATTTTCTGTGTGTATATATACTTACGTGATTAAAAAATGTTTCGAAAAGAGTTTGCTTCATGGAAGTATTTAATGACATTATAATTAATGCTTATCCTTACTCTAAAAGGGAATCTCCTTATTTGTTGAAATAATTCACAAAATTTAATAACTTTGATTCATACCTATTCTGATAATTTTCATGTAAGGCCTTTTTGAGAACTGTTACTTCCTTTCTGTAACGTTACTTATCAGTGAACTTGGAACATTGATGAGTACAGAGAACATTTCAAAGAATTTCCTGAATATCCTATTAGCAAATGAAATTAAGTAGTGCCTGAAATTTTTCGTCTAGCTCATTCACCAAGTAGGGAAAAGGAAGTTTTCTTGCAGTACATGCACCATCTTTGGCCAATAATGCCAGTCCTTCCATTGACCAGTTACTTTTTTCTTAACTCCAGATCCACTTAGCAGGAAGTGACAGGAGAAGCTGAAATAGGATGTTGAGAATTTTTTTTTTCTTTCCCTGATTCTCTTGCTTGTCTCCAAATTATCTATACTCATGCAGGCATCTGGAGAGTTTATACTGCAACTTGATGTGCAAGTTCTAAAAATAGAAGATAACCAAAAACATTTTTCAAAGGAAATCAGATGTATATTTTGGGAATCACAAATTGTTGTTTCTTAAAAGCCACAGTTGCATTTATCAGGAAATTATGTTTTTAATTTATCATAGCTGTCATCTCTAAAGCAATGCCATTGCAAATATGTCTGCTCCATGCAAAAGAATACATAAATTAAATAAACACAATCTTACTTATAAAACCACTCTTCAGTTGTAACTAGTACATTAACTTTTAGAAGTAGGAAGGCCTGAACCATCCTAAACTCCAAATGTAAGACTTATCCACCCCCAAATCCACCCCCGGGAAGAATGAGATCATATCTGCATAATGAGGTACAATTATTTGATTCATTGTTTTGGTGGAGGAGATTTTCATACAATGGGGGAGAGTCTAATTTTAAAAATTATTTTTCTCAAATTTTCTAAAATAGGTATTTTGAGAGTATTTTACAGCAAAATACAGTGACAGTTTATATAAAGTAGTAAAATAATGTCTTCAGAAATGAACACTTTAGTGTCACTTAAAAACTAACGTCTGCTCTTGGTGCTTGTCATCACCATTTTGAAATCTCAAAACCTTTAGAATGCCAACAGCCTTTTTGGTTAGTAACAGTGTTGTGGCAAAGTTCTTTTACAAAAGTGAAGGAGGAAATAATAACATATATCTTAAAATTCCTCACTTTAATACCACTACATCATTAGAGACCTCATTAAAGAATTTATGAGCCTCTCACTTCCAATGTTTGGTCTTTTCTTCTTCTTATCATCATCATCATCATCACTCTTAGTATTTCTGAAATAAATGCCAGGGTGCCACTCTAAGTTCATTTTGCCTAGCCTTTTACTATCTCAACACCATTTAAATTCTATTGTCTTCTTCATTTTTAGATTTAGATATCCGAGGAATACTCGGAACTTCCAAACAAAAAGAAATACTAAAATAAATACCTCTTGAATCACCAGGTTTTGCTCTCAGACCTAACTGTAAGAACAAGAATACATTTTGTTAATGCCATCTTATCTCTGGAATCCTTTTCCTATTTGTTTTTAAATGCCTGAAGTCATTTTGTAAACAGAAGTCATTATGAAAACTTCGTGGAAAGAAAATGAAAAAGAGGAAACCTTTTAAATGATTCGTCATTTAACAAATCTAAAACTTCAAACCACAGCTTGATAATGTGGCTGTTATTGATCACTAGATAAACATCTGGTTTTGAACGCTTTACTTTAGTGTACATTTTAGATTAGGCATTCAGGCATGTAGTTTTGTTCTAAATTTAGAATGAGATTTTTTTTAAGCTGTTTGAGTGTTTTGTTTTTGGTGTTTTGTTCTGTTTTTGTCTTTGGTGGCCATCCTTTATATGTAGCCTGTGTTCTTCCCTTTTCTCTCTGCCTTCAGCAGAGAAAACACAAATCCAATAACATAAATCTTTATAAACCTGAAAACAGCCCTCCATCAAAGTCAGTTATTTTTGAAACTCCACAAATCAATGAGTTCACATTCATCAGATAGCTTCAACTTGTTACTTTTCACGGCTTTGTTAATATCACTGATGGCTTACTAGCAATCAGTATTTTGATCTACATTGATTTATAACTTTTTTATGTTACTTTCAGGTATGTTTTCAGGAACAGTATTTTTATTATTAGATTTGAAATTATCAGAGTGATCTCCATATAAAATAGTATTAGAGATTCTCAGAAATTTAAGAAAACATTTGCTTCTTATTTACAGAAACTAAATAGCTCTCTAGTTTACATGGTTATGAATACATATTTCATGGCAACAAAAGTTGACATAAGTCTGTATTTTTAAAGTATATTTACATGTAATATAAATATTCTTACAAGACAAAATTTGTTTGTTTTTTTAATCTATTTTCAGTGAAAGAGTTTCTAGCCAAAGCCAAAGAAGACTTTCTTAAAAAATGGGAAAATCCTACTCCGGTAAGGAATATTTAAAATTTTCTATGATTTAAAAGTCCTATGTAAAATCATGATTCTTACCCAAGTAATTTACTAGTTTAGAAACTTTAAAGTAGCATTAAACTTTCAAGTTGCATTTTAAAAAGTGAGCTTAACATGGGAGTTTTGCCATAATATTATCATAACATTATGTTTTGATTTGCTAACTAATAATTTTATATATACCTAAATTGGAGGAGGAACTAATTTCCATTATAATATCTAATTACAAATTTTGATACTAATTACAAGCTGCTACAAACTCTTGATATTTGTTAATATTATAGTAATTTTGATTTGTGCCTTTGATAGCATATTTGTTATCTTTATTAATTACCACAAACGGATACTATTGTGCAGTTTCAAATCCTTAATCACAAATACTTGGCTATTGGCAACATACCAAATACACAGAGATCCTTCTTCATAAACATTGGATGAGGTAAATTCTACATAAATACTTTTAGATTGTAGCTGAGATCTAAAAACTGTGTATAAAAAGAGCCATTTATATTTGCCCAAAAATCTTTTTGAAGTTGTAAGTAATTAATGAACTTTAATAACAGATTAAATTTTGAATACCTATTTTACAGCCACAAAAATCTTTATTTCAGATGTCTTTCTCACTAAAAAATATTTAATTCTGAATATTATGTTTTAGGAAGATACCATCATTAAGAGTAAGAGCATGATCTGTAATTTAAAACATAGTCACTCTAGTGATCACAAAAAGTTAGGCATTATCTAACGTGGAACATTTAAGAGAGGTGAGGAAAATGGCACATTTGTATGAAAAGCATTAATAACTAGCAAAAAGGGATGTTCTGTTTTTTGTCTATTACTTAAGTCAGTTTCCATTACTTAGTTGGGGACTATATTAAATGTTTCAATCTGTTTTGCTAAAACCAAAAAATGAAGCATTAATCCATAAAATTGAATAATTCAATCAGAATTACAAGGTTTTTTTTCTTTCCACACTGATATAGAATCTCATAGCAATTTAAAATCATTAGCATTTTGAAATTAAAATTTGATGGAAACAAGTTTTATAAGTAAAAACTTAGAGCTGCTTGTTCTCTCTGTAATGATTCAGCAAGAAACTCTGCTATGTCTCCAAAGGCAAGCTTTGATTTGCAATAGAGATTAAATCCAACTATAGTGAACTGCAGTAACTATCCAGATTCCTTGCTTATATAAGAATCATATTACATCACATTTTTCTCAAGCTAAATACTGTAGAGACTGTGTACAGTGCACAAATATTTTTTTCCAGGATTTTCATGGAGATCTTTATAATGAAAACCTATTAAACAAATGGGTCAGCAATTACTACTTGTGGCTATTTAGCACATAATTTCTTCCTAGTAATTTTCATTTTGTTGTGGCAGCAACAAATTCAATAGATTGATGCCTCCGATTCTTTTCTTCTATGCTATAGTCAAAGCCAAACAAAGATGTTTGCTCATAACAAAGCATCTATTGAAGGAGAAAAAGAGACTGATTATTGTTCTGGGACTCTGACTTTTGGTTATCTTGTGGGAATAAGGAACTCTTCTTTCCTTATTATTATATTTTAGGTAATACTGGGTTATTATAACATCAGAGAGAGAGAGAGCCATTAGGATCTTTCATGCTATTATTATCTAGTCCTATAAGCTTGTACACAGATATAAATGAAGTAAAGTAGTGCTTTCTTCAGAGGTAACTCCAGAGAAAGGACTCTGATCCCTCAGTTTATCTGTTCATTAGAATTATTTGTGAGTACACTGAGACCGTTTGGCGTCTACGATTGCCTTTGTCAGTATACTTCTGGTCAGTTTGTAATTATTAAAATACAGAACTAATACTAAGATTCTAATACTAGGAATTCATATTGGAATTCATTATCATCCTTAGTACTAATTTCAGCTTAGGCTCTTATTTCCTCCCTAATATTATGTAATGCTTTATTTTACAATATAATCTCTTTTCAAATATTAAGATTCTTTTTTTATTCAAAGGGAAAAATAGAACCAATAACCTGGGATCTCAGTAGTCTCTTTGTATTGTTTTTAAATGGATAGTTTTAAATTAAATTATCTCTTCTGATTATATATAACTAAATCTGTGATAGTCACCATAGTCTTATGAGAATTTCTAATTTTAAAGTTTCTTTTATTTTTCATGTATTTGTAGAATAATGCCGGGCTGGAGGATTTTGAAAGGAAAAAAACCCTTGGAACAGGTTCATTTGGAAGAGTCATGTTGGTGAAACATAAAGTCACTGAACAGTATTATGCCATGAAGATCTTAGATAAGCAGAAGGTTAGTGCATTTGTTATTATTTACCTGACAGGTAAACTTCAGTTTTATCAGCTAGATTATTAAACAGATGCAATATACCGACTTTCCATTGATATCTTCAGATAATTTTATTGTTGCAGTTAATTTTCATTATTTTTTCTTGTCTGTAAGATACATAGTTAATAGTTAAGTATATGGGGATACATTATTATTTCAATAATTACATATATAATAGGTATGTGTATGTTTACTAACAAAATCTTGAATTCAACATGTAAAGAACAGGTATCTCTACTACCTTTTGCCTTATGGAAAATGCAGCGATCAGGTGTACTTGACCTTTAGAGTGAGGAAACAGAAATTTAGTGATTTTATTTTGTGATTTATTTTAATCAACAGTAGAAGCACTTTAGTATGATTGAGTTTGTTTAATTTAAAATGTCAGTTAAAGCAGAGAAAAAGTTGGAATCCTAATACTATAAAAAATATCAAATGATTGGGGCACCTGGGTGGCTCAGTCGGTTGAGCATCCGACTTTGGCTCAGGTCATGATCTTGCAGTCTGTGAGTTCAAGCCCCACGTCGAGCCTCGCATCAGGCTCTGTGCTTGACAGCTCAGAGCCTAGACCCTGCCTCAGATTCTGTGTCTCCCTCTCTCTCTGCCCCTCCCCCGCTCATACTCTGTCTCTCTCTCTCTCTCTCTCTCTGTCAAAAATAAATAAGCATTAAAAAAATAAGGGGCGCCTGGGTGGCGCAGTGGGTTAAGCGTCCAACTTCAGCCAGGTCACGATCTCGCGGTCCGTGAGTTCGAGCCCCGCGTCAGGCTCTGGGCTGATGGCTCAGAGCCTGGAGCCTGTTTCCGATTCTGTGTCTCCCTCTCTCTCTGCCCCTCCCCCCTTCATGCTCTGTCTCTCTCTGTCCCAAAAAAAAATAAATAAACGTTGAAAAAAAAATTTTTTTTTAAATAATAAATAAAAAAAATCAAATGATTATGTTGTACACCTGAAACTAATATAATGTTAGATGTCAATTAAATCATTTTGAAAAATCAATTTTTAAGTATTTATCACATATTGGTGTGTCTAATGAATCAGGAGGTCTGAAGATAGTTATGCTTTAAATATAAGCTTTTATTTTCCTGATAATCACTTAGGATGAAGGGAACATAAAAGATGAATGGCACATCTTAATAGATTATCTTATAGGTATTATGTTCCCAAGAATAACACTTCGGCTTACTGGGATGTAGGAAAATGTGGAGGAAATAGTACTGAGCTAGTAGTCAGGGTTATAGGTAGTGGCTAGACTGATGCTGTCTAATAAAAATATAATGTGAGCCACATAAAGGATTTTAAATTTTTTAGTAGCCACATTTAAAAAGTAAAAAGAAGTAGTTGAAATTGATTTTAATAGATTTTATTTAACTCAGTGTATCCAAAATATTATTATTGTACATGTAATTAATATAAACATTGAAATATTTTACTCTCTTCATACCAAGTCTTCAAAAGCTGATGTATATTTTATACTTACAGTACATCTCCATTCAGATAAGCCACATTTCAAGTGTTAAATTTCTCACGGCTACCATGTTGGACAGCACAGCATTAGACTGGTCTGAAGTTCCAGTCCAAACTCTGATTTAAAACAAAAAACAAATCTAGCCTCTAACATGAAAAGGAGTAATGACTTAAGTCTTTCTAAAATTAAATACACACGTACATGTTTACAAATACATTTAATTGTGCATCTTTGTCTACTGCTCTGTATCATGTAACTTTGGTAACCATGCTTCCTGAAAAAATAGTTTAATCACTTCCTTTTAATTCTTTAACTTACAACAATTTAGCTGTTTCCTTGTTTTATCTCCTACCTTTTGCTACTCCACTGAAACGGCTTTACTGAGGGTCACCAATCCAGTGGCCTAATCAACAAGACCAGGGGACTCTTTTTGCTCATCTTATATGACGTGTTTTGTTTGTTTGTTTGTTTGTTTGTTTTTTAATTTACATTCAAGTTAGTTCGTATATAGTGCAACAATGATTTCAGGAGTAGATTCCTTAATGCCCCTTACCCATTTAGCCCATCCCCCCTCCCACAACCTCTCTAGCAACCCTCTGATTGTTTTCCATATTTAAGAGTCTTTTTTGTTTTTGTCCCCCTCCCTGTTTTTATATTATTTTTGCTTCCCTTCCCTTATGTTCATCTGTTCTGTGCCTTAAAGTCCTCATATGAGTGAAGTCATACAAAATTTGTCTTCCACTGACTAATTTCACTTAGCATAATACCCTCTAGTTCCATCCACATAGTTGCAAATGGCAAGATTTCATTCTTTTTGATTGCCGAGTAATACTCCATTATATATATATATACACACACACACACACACACACACACACACACCACATCATCTTTATCCATTCATCTGTCGATCCACCAATGGACATTTGGGCTCTTTCCATACTTTGGCTGTTATTGATAGTGCTGCTATAAACATCAGGGTGCATGTGTTCCGATGATACAGCACACCTGTATCCTTTGTATAAATACCTAGTAGTGCAATTGCTAGGCTGTAGGGTAGTTCTATTTTTAATTTTTTGAGGAACCTCCATACTGTTTTCCAGAGTGGCTGCACCAGTTTGCATTCCAACCAGCAGTGCAAAATAGATCGTCTTTCTCCACACCGTTGCCAACATCTGTTGTTGCCTGAGTTGTTAATGTTAGCCATTCTGACAGGTGTGAGGTGGTATCTCATTGTGGTTTTGAACTGTATTTCCCTGATGATGAGTGAAGTTGAGCATTTTTTCATGTGTCGGTTGGCCATATGAATGTCTTCTTTGGAGAAGTGTCTATTCACATCTTTTGCCCATTTTCTTCACTGGATTATTTGTTTTTTGGGTATTGAGTTTGACAAGTTCTTTATAGATTTTGGATACTAACCCTTTATCTGATATGTCATTTGCAAATATCTTCTCTGATTCTGTCGGTTGCCTTTTAGTTTTGCTGATTGTTTCCTTCGCCGTGCAGGAGGTTTTTATTTTAATGAGGTCCCAATAGTTGATTTTTGCTTTTGTTTCCCTTGCCACCAGAGACATGTTGAATAAGAAGTTGCTGCCACGGTCAAAGAGGTTTTTGCCTGCTTTCTCCGCGAGGATTTTGATGGCTTCCTTTCTTACATTTAGGTCTTTCATCCATTTTGAGTTTTATTTTTGTGTATCGTGTAAGAAAAGTGGTCCAGGTTCATTTTTCTGCATGTTGCTGTCCAGTTTTCCCAGCACAGGACTTGTTTTAGAACCCTTGTCCCTTGCCTTCTGTAACCCCTTGTTCTTTAAATTATGCTCCTGCCTTTTTGGGCTCTTCTTTAATGTGCCTTTTCCTATTATTTTATCCTTCTGTCTACTCTTTAAAGATTGTTACACTCGATCTCTGGACTATCCCCTCTTCTTATTTTCATGTTCTGCACCCTCCCTCTGAACTCTTATCCAAGCTTTGACTCATCCTTGAACTCTCCACCCCTAATTTGTACAATCTGAGCATGGAGCTCTTAGAAACCAGCTAGTTCATGTTCTGTTTTCTAGATGAGGTCATTGGGCCTTAGAGCAGGTGATTTGTACACTCATGTTGGTAGCACAACAACAAAATGCTTCAAATTTTTTATTTGAATCAAATATTTTTTATGAAACCTGTCATTAAAATGTTAGTGTCTGGATAGCCCCTAATATTTTGTTATCTTTCTTAAGGAATTAATAGAATATGCTTTAGTCATAATGTATTACAAGGATTACATAATGTGCCATTTTTATGTTTAAAGTATTTAGGGAATACGTTTTTAATAACTTTTTTTTTTTTTTGGCAAGATGGTGACTTGTTAAGTAAATTACTGAGAAAGTTACCTCATGGTTAAATCATAGCAGAAGAATAGCTGCCACTCTAAGTTATTTCTGCTATGGCAGTGTTCTAGATTTATTCATAATTAAAACAAAGATTTTATACTCTGAATGTTTTAAAGTTTATTTATTTGAATTTGACAAAGATGAGTAATAAAATAATACACTCTATAGTCACTTTTTCTGTTAATGATGTCACAAACCTTTCAGTTTTGGCTGTTCCTGTCTTAAGGGTTGAGGGGAAGGAAATCAGTGCAGGAATTAAGGAAAATCATATTTCTTCATTCTATACATTGTGTCAAGCATTGCTAGGTACTTTATATTTACTGTATCAATGAATCTCCACAGCTTTGTGTGATATAAATCTCCCTTTTAAGCCAGTGACCCTTCTATTTAAGTAAATTTTCCAAAATCAAACAGGCTAGTAAGATAAACCAAGAATTTGATTAGGGTTGTCTGATCTTTGTGCCTATACTCCTTGTTTATTTTTCCTTTAAAATGTATTTGTTATCCCTAAAGTACCACTACCTAGTTTGGTCCCTTATTAACATTACCTGGGCTTTCACAATAACATCTTAATTTCCTCAACCCCAGGCTTTTCACCGTCTATTAATTCACCTTCCTCACTGCCAGAAAAGTTTTCCTACCATATCATATAACTTTTAAAAAAAATTTTAACATTTATTTATTTTGAGGGAGAGAGAGACAGAGTGCGAGCCACGGGAGGGGCAAAGAGAGAGGGAGCCACAGAATCCAAGGCAGGCTCCAGGCTCCAAGCTGTCAGGGCTCAGAGCCTGATGTGGGGCTCGAACCCACGAACCGCGAGATCATGACTTGAGCTGAAGTTGGATGCCTAACCGACTGAGCCACCCAGTTGCCCCACCGTATCATATAATTTTATTTACTCAATCAAAAATCTTCCTAATATTTATTAAATAAAAATAGAACGCTGCAGTCTACTTCCAACCCTTCATAACTTTCTTCCATATTCTACCATAGTCTTATTTCACACTCTTCCCCTATATGTCCTCTATTTGCTACTTCTCTCATTGAAACTTGACCCTCAGAAGTATACAGTGCCATGCTGGGTGGGACAGGGGAGCATGTGATGACAGATACCCCATCTTCCTTATTAATAACTCCTCAAGTATTTGGTGAAAAAAATAAATCAGCTGATAAGTAATCATTTATAAATGCTTTTAAATATACATATTTAAGCCAACAGAAATATTAAGAAGTAAATATAAATTTTATATGTATTTTCAAAGTAGAACATGGACTAACCCCCCAGGGTTACTTATTAACTTTTCTCTGCCATTTAGTGATGTTTCACTACCAAATCTTGAGAAGCACTGTCCTAAGCTATTGTCAAATGAAACTAGCACTCGCACTTACCTTTGTGTATTTACCCCTTCAGGTAATGGTTCTGGATATTAACCCTGTGCTGTTTCCTCTATCTTTTCCTAACCTTTGTCATCTATTCATCTATAAGGCCCTGCTGAACTCCTACCCTTTTTAATAGGCTATAATAGCAATTGGCATCTTTTGAGCTTTCACTTTGTGCCAGGCACCATGTTAATCACTTCACATGCATTCACAGAGCCACTTTTAAAGTAGGTATTATTATCCGTGTTTTATAGATGAATAATCTGGAACTTAAAAAGATGATGTACTAGGCCTAACATAAACATTTTCTTGTCTAAATACTTACAACCCATAACTCTCATTTGGCAATTATTCACCTATTAATATTCACATATTCATACACCATACTTGCAAATAGATTTTATGCAGCATTAAGGCAGACATTTTCTTGTCTTTATCTTGATTGCATTATTAGGCTTCATATGTAGTAATACACACACTTAAAAGTAAATTAGATTTTAATTAGTTAATTTTTTAAATTAACTTAAAAATTAACTAAGCATTTATGCTTTGCCACTTCATATATCATGGATTCATTTCATTTTTAATTGTTATGCCCTACATACACATGGTTGGCTTAGGGCTATAATGCAGAAAGCCTCTCTACTGCAATTTTTATTGCTTATTTCAAAGGAAGTGCATTGTCAATACCTAACTAAAAATCTGCTAGATCATAATATACAAAAGTAAACAAGGTGATACATCTAGACAATGGATGTACCTTCTGCTATTCAATGCTCAAAAGAAATGAGCTATCAAGCCATGAAAAGACATGAAGAACTTTAAATGCATATTATTAAGTGAAAGAAGCCAATCTGAAAAGGCTGTATACTGTATGATTCCAACTATATGACATTTTGGAAAAGACAAAACTATGGAGACAGTAAAAAGATCAGTGATTGCCTGGGATTAGTAGGGAGAAAGGGATGAATAAGTGGAACACAGAAATTTTAGGGCAGTACAAGTAAACCCTAGTGTAAACTATGGACACTGGGTGAAAAAAAAATGTGTCAATGTAGGTTCATCACTTGTAACAAATATACCACACACCTGTGTGAAGGGGGTGGGGTTGCTAGTGGGGGAAGCTATGCGTGTGTGGGGATAGGAGGAATATGGAAAATCTCTGTATCTTCTGCCCAGTTCTACCGTGAACCTGAAACTGCTTAAAAAAAAAAAAAAAGCCTATTTTTTTTAAAAGTAAATACAAAGCAATAGTAATTCTCGAGCCAATGTTACATAATTTGTTATGATAAGTATGGACTAATTAGTTCTCTGACTAGTTAGAATTTAGACAGCAATGGCCCAACCACTTCATATTACATCAAAAACAAACAAAACAAAACAAACCTGAGATCCTAAGAGCTGAAATAACATCTCCAAAAGCCACAAAACTGCTGGATGAGAAGGCCTAGATTAGAATACAGATCTTTTGACTCTCAGTCAAGTATTCTTTGCTCACTACTATTTTTATACTATAATTGTATATACTAATAACTGGATGGTAACTTGACTTTGCCTATGTTCAACTTCTTGAATTCGGTGACTGCCCCACACTGACGGTAAGCTTCTAGCAAGAAAGACTGCCAGCTGCTAATGACTTATACATACACCAGACAAGTATTTATATCTCCCTAAGGTCACCTTTTCTTAAATTAAAAATAGAATCACATGTGGGATAGAAGCACAGTCTTTGTGAAGTCAAAATAAGTCACTTTCCCCTGCTGCTATGTATTTGATTGAGTAGACAATCCAGAAGAAGCTTGATTAATCCTAAATAACCTATTTGCTATAAAGATATAGTTGGTCTTTTGCCCATATTTTGTGTGTGCTCTCCTGTGCTGCACAAATTGATTTTTTAGAATTTAATCTTCTATTTATTCAGGTATTAGGAAATGAACAGATTGTTCATTTTTACCCAGTTTGAATTGAAAGTGTTTTTCAATTATTGGCTTTCCTTCAATTCTTAATTTCCTTGCTGATCTTCTGAAGATTGAAAATCAATACCTACCTATTGCAGTGATTTGTGACTGTAACTAATTAGGAGCTGAGTATTTTCACATACTAATTTCTTTTCAGTTATGTATTATTTCTTTTAAGTAATGTACTACTTCTTAGCTCTTGCTTCTTGACTGAAAATCATAGTTGCCCTTCTTAAGACCAAATTTTAAATCCTCTGCTAGGTGTTTCATTTGAATCTGATAAAAACCTAGTTATTGGTTGTTATCATACCCTTATCCAACTTAGTGATTTTGCTTATCCAAGCTCGTTATATGGTAAGCATTTTATTTATGTTTTATTCTTTTAAAATTATAGTAAATTTTAAATTCTGTTCAAGTACATTAAATATATTTATCTCTCAATTACAGGTTGTTAAACTGAAGCAAATAGAGCATACTTTGAATGAGAAAAGAATATTACAGGCGGTGAATTTTCCTTTTCTTGTTCGACTGGAGTATTCTTTTAAGGTAGATTTTACAATATTCAAATAAAATAATTTTACCCTCACATATTTTTTAAAATATGAAACTGTGATAGGATTCTGAGCCATATGATAAACGTGGAGAATATGAATAAATAAAAAAGTAATATATTTAGATTTTATGTTTATAAATTTATGTTCATATTTGAAAAGGTTTTGGCTTTCCCTAGGGAAAATTTTAAAGGTAATGTGTAATTTTTCATGAGATGCTATTATAAATTCAAATATTTCCATTTATCAAAATCCATAGTAATATCTTATTAAGCAGTTCTTATAATCTTGCAAATGAATACGCCCACCTAACTTCCTTTTCTCTTGAACCTTTTCTGACACAGTCTTACCATCCTCTTTTCCTTAGTAATTTGTGTTCTAGTCTTTCCGTTTATGTAAGGCAGAACAGTCTTTGGCCCTCCCTCAATGTTCTCATAAAGTTGAACAAGATTTATTCTTTAAATTGATAGCTTTTCAACTCTTTAGAATGACACTTGGCATCTCGTAGTCTTAGTTCATATGAAACATTTTAACCTTTTCCCTTTTCCTCCGTTATTCTTTAAATCAGATGAACACCTGTATGTTTAGGATGATATTAAAAATCATTCATCTCTCTGACGTAGTTTAGTACATAAAATGTAAACATTCTTACTTTTTCAAATTGTTGTTTTAACTGTTATTCTTTTGCATCCACTATAGTATTAAGTCACGGCTGCAGTGTTTAATTGTTCAAAAGTTAGGGTTCCCTGCAAGAACAGGAACAGCAAATATCCCAGACTAATTTGTGGCAAGAATACTTTGGCTGGGGGTGGGGAATGAATTCCCCACTGAAGAAAAATTAGAGCGTATTCCATTTATTCTGTCTTTCCCAATGTTAGTAATCTCTCGGGTTTTTTAATTTGTCTTTTTCTAATTGAACATGGTGTCATCTTTAAATATTTCCTTGAAATAATCTTGGTTTATTTGTTCATAGGATAATTCTAATTTATACATGGTTATGGAATATGTCCCTGGGGGTGAAATGTTTTCACATCTAAGAAGAATTGGAAGGTTCAGGTAACTAATACTTTATCCTCCTCAGATCTGTTTTAAGTTATTGTCAATGCTAAAAATTTATTTCATTTCATTTAGTAATATGTTAGCTATATGAAAAATTACATGGAAACATTCATAAGAGGCCACACCCTACTGAGTTTTAAAAATCAAATAAAAGCACCATGATAGCCATGTAAATATTCTACCATTAGTAGATATTGTGAAGATCCATTATTTGGAGGATTTTCAGAAGATGCAAAAATTGAATTTAAACATACTAGTACTTATTGAACAAATATTAATACTACAACTCTGGGGAAGAGGTTTTTGTAAAGATGAAGAAAGGAATAAATGGAAAAGATAATAATGGCATCATAGTGATGTGATTAAGAAGTTCATTTTGCACAAATTTAATTCTCCTTAAAGTTTTTGTTGAATTTTAAAAATACGTAATTTTAAAAGAGTTTGTACCTTGGGGCGCCTGGGTGGCAGTTGGTTAAGCGTCTAGCTTCGGCTCAGGTCATGATCTCATGGTTGGTGAGTTTGAGCCCAGTGTTGGGCTCTGTGCTGACAGCTTGGAACCTGGACCCTGCTTCAGATTCTGTGTCTCCCTCTCTCCCTGCCCCTCCCCCGCTTCTCTCTCTATCTCTCTCTCTCAAAAATAAATAATATTTAAAAAAAAAAAGAGTTTGTACCTTATTAGGTTATTGCTAACAAGGCCACACAGTTTTTAAAACAGGTTATATTGGGGCTCCTGGGTGGCTCAGTCGGTTAAGCGTCCAACTTCAACTCAGGTCACGATCTCGCGGTCCGTGAGTTCAAGCCCCGCGTCGGGCTCTGGGCTGATGGCTCAGAGCCTGGAGCCTGCTTCGGATTCTGTGTCTCCCTCTCTCTCTGCCCCTCCCCCATTCATGCTCTCTGTCTCAAAAATAAACGTTAAAAAAAATTTTTTTTTTTAATTTTTTTTTCAACGTTTATTTATTTTTGGGACAGAGAGAGACAGAGCATGAGCGGGGGAGGGGCAGAGAGAGAGGGAGACACAGAATCGGAAACAGGCTCCAGGCTCCGAGCCATCAGCCCAGAGCCTGACGCGGGGCTCGAACTCACGGACCGCGAGATCGTGACCTGGCTGAAGTCGGACGCTTAACCGACTGCGCCACCCAGGCGCCCCTAAAAAATTTTTTTAAAACAGGTTATAAATTCTGTTAACTTTACCTCTGTGTAATAATTTGTAAGCTACTACTGTTCATTAGTAATCACTGAAAGAATGCACGTCCAGCTTCATTTAGCACATTATGAGCTGGTATGCTGAAAGCACGTACAGGAGTGCAAACTGGCTGATGATGATAATCCGATTCAGAAAGAGATGATGATAAATTCAGATTATAATACAAGATCGTATTCAGTTATGAGCCAACATTAGAGTTATTTAGTTACCTGAGGCCTACGCCAAAATTCACTTATTGAGCTGATATGGTAAGGCACCTAATACGTGTCAGGCACTGTGCTGATGCAAAGCAACTTCTGTTTATCTTTAATGATTTCCTTTTACCTCCTGTTGTCCTCTCTTCTACCACCCTTGTCCATGCAGGCCCAGCATCCTCAGATTGCCCTTGATAATTCAAAGTTTTACACTGAAGCATTACACCTAAACCTATCTTCAAAAAATATTTTTTCCATTCTCTATCATTACTAACTTCTTTCCTTTGCAACTACCCACACTCCTATTTCTTTAATACTTGACTTGGTACTAGGAGGAAAGCGAGTTGATTGCAATAATTCACTATTGAGACACACTGTCTTTTCTAACTTTTCACTCATACTACACGTACACTTGACAAGTTGTTAACTCCTATCCTAGGAACTTTAAGACAAGAAGAATATTGAGTTATTATTGAGCATGGCTTTAATCAGAATCAGGGCAGTCATTATGATTCTCTACTTAAATAGCAACTGTCTAGACTTAAAGCTGCTTCGGCATTAAGTCTTCCAATAGAATATTTTGCTTTCATCTTTCAACAATTGGATCACAGATCTATGTAATGTTTGTGTTCCTCCAATCAAATATCAGTGTGTGGAAATAAATATAAAATGCTTAGTACATCTTATATTTGTGATGATAAATTTATATCTATTTATAAGATGCTAAGTGCATCTTGTATTTATAGATGCATGGAGAAAATTGGAGGGGCCTTCCAGGTCAAATGTTTCCAAAGTTAGGGATATTTCAATGACCAGGATGATTCTTCCAGTCTCCCCTTAAAATGTTCCCCTGTTTCTTGTCATAGAATTTATGGTTTTGAGATGGGGCTGAAACTGTAATGGTATTATAAAATATTCTCCCCCAAAGTTTGTTTCTTTACATATTAATTTATTCAACAAATATTTACTGAGCACCTGATATGTATTAGGCTAGAACCTAGGAAATAGAGTGACAAGCAAAAGGAGCAGCATATATAATCTTTTTTGGAATTTCTATTTCTGGTGCTATGAGATCAAATTCATGCCAGCCATCTTGAGGGAAGTTCTATTCATAGTTCATGTTATTCATTGAGGACATAAATCTGAAAGTCATTGCAGTTTATCAGGCCAGTTAACAGAATTCATTGTGTACACTACAAGATGAAAGAGAAACTCAAACTAGAAAATCAGTACATCCTTTGGAGTAATGCTCAGAATGTGGCATCAACATGACACTGATCTGTCAATTGATCTAATCTGTGCATACAAGAACTGTACATGTTTACACAAACATACAGATTACCCCTGTGTTTATATATCTGTGTAAACATGCATACTAGAAGATTTGGAAATTCAGACACCATGATTGTATCTATGCTTTCTGGATAGGATTACGGGAGCTCTTTATCCTCCATCTATATTTTTTATGCTTTTTTAATGAGAATATATTGTTTTTGTAATAGGAATAGTCTGGGTCAAATGGCATCAGTCTGCAGATTAATGCAGTTAAACAACTTCTGTGTAGTGAAATTCTTTAAGCACTTGAAATTTATGAGACAGGTACATGGAGCTTATCAACAGTAACAATGGCCTGATAGACCATGTATTGACATGTTTGCTTTTCAATCATTCTCAAAGTGAGACATAATTATAAAGGCATCAATAGCCTCTGATATGGCCGATAAGAATTTAAAATAAGATGACTGTTTTAGAGTTATATTTTTCTTCAATGTATGCTGCCCCATAAGCATATTAAACTACTATTATCTGAAGATAGTTCAGAGGTTTAGTAGATATTCAGAAACTAACAAGATTCTTAAATGTTTAAAAGAAAAAAAATTTGCTTCCAAAATATTTCTACCCTATATTAATTTTTTCCATAATCTACTAATTACCGTGTGTTAACCCATTTTACAGAAATTCAGTGTTTTCTTTTTCTTCGCAGTGAACCCCATGCACGGTTCTATGCAGCTCAGATAGTGCTAACATTCGAGTACCTCCATTCACTAGACCTCATCTACAGAGATCTAAAACCTGAAAATCTCTTAATTGACCACCAAGGTTATATCCAGGTATGACTTGAACACATTATATATAATGTATTACTAGGTAAAAGTTGTATGTATTTAACCTCAACTACCAATATTGGATGTTTTTTCTTTGAGTGAGACAGTTATTTCTTCCTAACAGCTTAGCATCATGTCTGGCATATGGGAGAGCTTAACAATCTTCCTAATAGCTTAAATGAGCTCATGATTCTGCCACTATTGCAGAGACCAAAAATCCCATCAAGAATAGAACCTGTTTATACCTCCCATAGTCTGCAGTTGTGAATTGAATGAACATAGGCTCCTACGTACAGAAATACATAGAATAGCTAAATTTGTGAGCTCTCATTTAGTGCCAGGCATCATTCCGAGTGTTTTACATGTATCATCTTTTTTTGTCCTGATGACCTTATAAAGCATAAGTATGCTGTTACCCTCATTTTGAGGCTAACAGAACTAAGGCACAGCAAATCACACAGGCAGTAAATGGTAGTCAGAATTTGAACCCAGCTGTCCCCAGAGTCTGTGCTCTTTAACAGCAGCAGCCAAAGGAGCCCTGGCTACCAATATGGAACTGGTGGGAGTGTTTTATTTCCACTTCTGTGAATAGACGAGAACATCCCTTTTTACACACTTATCAATAGGTTCTCCTGTTGATACTTTTGTATTGCCAATGATGTAACTAATGGCAGAGCACATGCTTGGACTCAAGAAATACTTCTAGCATTGCTTCATTTTTGTTAAAAGCATTTACTTTTACCATTTTGTGTGTGTTTATTTTTTTGAGTCAGGAAAAGGCTCTCCAGAGTGAACCTTCATTCACTAATAGTGGCCTGCATGGATTGGTCTCAGTTACACTTACTTAATTTTTTTTCATGGTTTTAATTTTAACCCTGATTTTTAACTTTGAACTGAGGTGCACCAAATACATTTATTGTGAAATAATGAATATTCACAAATTTTTTTTCCTTTCATAGGTCACAGACTTTGGGTTTGCCAAAAGAGTTAAAGGCAGAACTTGGACATTATGTGGCACTCCAGAATATTTGGCTCCAGAGATAATCCTTAGCAAGGTATATTTATAATGTCATTATGTAAGAGTAAAAATATAAGGCATGCATCACTGTGGACTTTTATAAAAACAGTTTACTGATCTAGTATTACATTTTTACTTAATCTAAATTATGAATTTATGTCTGTTTGATTACTAAATAATAATTACTGGCAGTCTACCACTAACTCAGTAACCTCTCAATTTTAACTCTGGATCTAAGAGAAATAGTATGGTAGAACATAGGGAAAATAGTCAATGATATTGTAATAACTTTGTATTGTGGCCTATGGTAACTAGATTTGTCATAGTAATCATTTCACCATGTATATAAAATGTTGAATCACTATTCACCTGCAAGTTGTACACCTGCAAGTAATAGGATATTGTATGTCAACTATACTTCAAAAAAAATTAACGTGAATAAATCTGATCTCGAGATCCATATTTTTTTCTTCCAGTCTTACTGAGAAGTAACTGCCAGACCTAACTGTCTAGGTAGAAGGCATACAGTGTAATGGTTTGATTTACATAGACTGTGGGATAGATGACCACAATAGGTTTAATTAACATACATCATCTCATATAGATGTAATAAAAAGAAAAAAAAGTCCATGTTTTGAAAGACAGTTGTTGATAGTCTGTTGAGGATTGTTCTACTTTTCAAAACAGTGAAAATATGGGAAGAGAAGTCTATAGTCATACCTAAAAGGATGGTTCCATTCTGTTCTCCGTTCCACTGCCATCCCTAGGTGGAAACAGCTAGAAAGGAAAAATTAACAATAACTGAGCACAAACAGGAACAATGAAAGAGAAAGGGATAACACACATGCCTTGATAGTTACAACCTGAAAAACTATAAATAACTATATAATAAGAATAAAATAAATGATCTCATTCAGCTTTCCTCTCAACTTTATAATTTAAATCATCTATAACTTTTTAGTCTTTTATAACCTAAATATCATTGCTGTTAACACATTTTTTTTAAGTACACCTACCAAATAATGATGACAGAATAAGCACCAGAACTTTAAAAAATGCATATATATTATAAAAGTAATAGATGTTCATTTACAAAATTTGGAAAATGCAGAAAAATCAAAAGAAACAACCAAAAAAACCTATAATCTCACTACCCAGAGGTAGCTTTTTTTTAAAAGTAATTTTTTTAAGTTTATGTATTTATTTTTTTGAGAAAGAGCACAAGCAGGGGAGGGGCAGAAAGGAGAGACAGAATCTAAAGTAGGCTCTGCACCATCAGTACAGAGCCCCACGTGGGCTTGAACTCATGAACTGTGAGATCATGACTTGACCCAAGATCAAGAGTTGGACACTTAACCGACTGAGCCACCCAGGTGCCCCAAGGTAGCCCTTTTCAATATATTTTTCTGTGCATGTTATCATAGTTGAGATATAGTGAATGTACAGTTTGTATTCAGCTTTTTTCACTTGAATGCTAACAAGCACGCAAACATTCTAATGGCTTATTTGAAATGTTATCATAAAGTATTTTGCCATTCTTCTATTGCTAAATATTCAAGTCATTCCTTTTTCCTTTTTCTTTTTCTTTTTTTTTGCTATTATAAATAACTGTGATAAACATAAATATTTTATACATAAAGCTTTTTCTGCATTTCAAATTATTTTTTCAGGACAGATTCCCAGAAGTAGAATTACTGGGACAAAGAGTATGAACATTTTTAAGTCTCTCAATAAATACTGCCAAAATGCTTTCCAAAAAGATTGTAACATTTTATACTCCTACTACTTCATCACACTGTATCCAGCATTAGATATTTGTAGTTTCAGAATAATTACTAATGGGGCACTTGGGTGCCTCAGTCAGTTAAGCATCCGACTCTTGATTTTAGCTCAGGTCATTATCTCAAGGTTCATGAGTTTGAGCCCCACATCAGGCTCTGCACTGAGGGTACGGAGCCTGCTTGGGATTCTCTCTCTCCCTCTCACTACTCCCTCTTTTCCCCCTGCTCTCTCTCTCTCTCTCTCAAAATAAACAAACTTTTATTTATTTATTTATTTATTTTATTTATCTATTTTTGGGACAGAGAGAGACACAGCATGAACGGGGGAGGGGCAGAGAGAGAGGGAGACACAGAATCGGAAACAGGCTCCAGGCTCCGAGCCATCAGCTCAGAGCCTGACGCGGGGCTCGAACTCACTGACCGCGAGATCGTGACCTGGCTGAAGTCGGACGCTTAACCGACTGCGCCACCCAGGCGCCCGAAACTTTTAAATAAACAAACAAATAAATAAAATAATTACTGGTTTAATAGGCAATAAATGGTATTTCATTATTTTAAGTCTCATGTCTTTGATTATTAGATTTTTTTAATGCTTTACAGACATTTGGTGGGTTTTTTCTGTGTGTATGAGTTATTAGTTCATGTCCTTTGCCCATTTATCTATTTTAATTTAGTTTTTCTTACTGATTTGTTTTAATTCTCTATACTTAGGGTATTAAAAGTATCTGGCATATTTTTTTATAAATATTAGGACACAATCTCAACATAGAAACCAAAGCTTAGTAAAAGGATCCAGCTCAACATCACGTGCTTTCACTATACTAAAAATACCATAATGAATGGCATTACTAGTGACTTAAAAGAATTAAAGCATAGTTGATGCCCATTTCTATTAGCAAAACAAAGTGCTATTCATCTTATGCTAGTCTCCCTTTAAAAAAACATACAGAAGCAGAAAAAAATCTCTACATTAGATTTTAGCTAATAATTTGAAAATTAAATGATTTGTAAAGCTAAAATTTTGACAAAACTTTGGAGTGTGGGGAGTGGTGAAGGTAATTTGAGGGCAGACCAGATCTGGCAAAAACTCAGTTCATTTCTCTCCGTGATCAGGTTGAATTTTTTTCCATAATCTTTTGTGCCAGCTGACATTGACCATAGTTGATAACAAACTTTATATAAACATGTTAATATTTTACTTTTATTTTCTTACAAATACTGCTAGTTCTTAATTTTAGCAAGTTTAGTATGGATAAAAAACAAAAATAACTTTAGAATTGTACCTTTGGTTTACAATGTACTTTTATTTACATTTTTTCCTTTTATTTGACAAAGTTCTTACAAAAACCTCAAGGATTAGTTATCTTTTCTGTACACCTTTTAGAGATGAGAAGACAGTAAGATAGCTAGAGTAAACTTAAATATTTACATTTATTAGGCTCCAAATTAAACTTGTAGCTTTCATTAAGATCCTGTGAAGTGGAAGAGAATGCCCCTAGTATAATCACCCTCCTAACGTCAACAATATAGAGTATTTTGAAGTCAACTCTGCTGTTTACTACGAAGTCCAGTATCTACTATTTTGTTTAAAAACCTTTGGCCTTTCTATGAATGCTCTAGAAAACCTGATTTATAAGGTTATGGACCAAGAATGGACTTGAAAAAGTAATTTAGCAAGTCCCTTCCTATTGTTGAGCAACAACTAAATTATCCCAAGTAATTAGGGGATATTTATTGTCTACAATATTCTTCATGATTTTAGGAACGAGATTTAATAATATTTCTAATTCCAATATAATTGGAATATAGCCAATATCTGTAAATTCTCCCTGTTTAATTCAAGTGTGATCTGATACATTTTGTTCATTTTTTATTCTCTCCTGAATAGCCGCGCAGCAACTGCTCTTTAACAAATTTCATATGCTTGAAGATCATTTTGAAATCCTCTATGACTTCATTCCCTTCTGGTAGATTAAGTAATAACTAATATTTGCTGCTGGTTTATCTTAGGGCTACAATAAGGCAGTGGATTGGTGGGCATTAGGAGTGTTAATCTACGAAATGGCAGCTGGATACCCCCCATTCTTTGCAGACCAGCCAATTCAGATTTATGAAAAGATTGTTTCTGGAAAGGTAAGTAATACATTTTATTATTCCTCTATTACTTGTTATTTCCATAATGAAATGTAAGATTTGTATATTAAAACCATTTGATGTCATCAGAATAATTACCCTAAATTGGGAAGAATACAAAAATATCCATAGTTCCTGTCTTTGTATCTAGCATTCATTTAAGATAACAAAATAAACATTAAATCATTGAAGTTTCTTAAGCAAATGAGGCAGTTTTACAAACAAGTTAGCAAAAAGATAAAGCAATTTTCTTTTTTATCACTTATAAAATATAGGATCATACCTGTCATTCTCAATATTTCTCTAAGTAAGTAAATTTTTACTTACTTAGTTATTTCATGTGGGTATCTCCTTAGAGAGAAGTTTTAGGGGCTATTTTTGTATCTCCTTGTTTTTTCAGGAGAGGCTTGTTTGAATTATGCCAAACATCACAAAATTGGAAGCAAATACAAAATAGATAAGCCTTTATAAAATGGAAGTTCAGAGAAAGGATATTTATATAATTGTTCATGTTGATTGTGATTATAATTGCCATTGATCTTTAGCAAATATGGCAATAACTTTTTTTTGAGCATGAGTAGATTCACTATATCATAGTATTTTACATTTTGTAATTACTCCATAAACCTTCCTTCTTTTGTAATCCCTAATTTTGTTTCCAAAAGTGTCTCAAAACAAACCATTCATTCTTGCCTTAGCATACACTTTTAAAAAAATACTACAGTCGGGGAGCCTGGGTGGCTCAGTGGTTAAGCGTCCAATTCTTGATTTCAGCTCAGGTCATGATCTTGCGGTTCTTGAGTTCAAGCCCTGCATTGGGCTCTGTGCTAACAGCGTGGAGCCTGCTTAGGATTTTCTCTCTCTCTGTCTCTCTCAAATAAATAAATAAATAAATAAATAAATAAATAAGCAAACAAACAAAAAAACTTAAAAAAAAATACTACAGTCAATTTTAATAGAGTTGAGTCTGATTCTTTCCACCGTAGAAAGAATAGGCTTTAAAAAATTCCAAAAAGACCTTCTATACATTTATGATAGAGTTTATAGGAAGGGATATTTTCCCATTTTTCCCTTTTTCCTATTCCTACATGTGGTACACCCCATTAGTTTATCTTTCTTTTTTCTTTAGATCACATAGCCCCATTTAGAATATGACCAGGAAATAGAGCATCAATCTTGACATAACAGTACCCTGAGATGTGATGTAGTTGACTTTTTTCTATTTTGTAACCTTAGTCTAAGGCAGAGAATTGCCTAATCAACCTAGAGAATCTGGAAGGACATAGAGGAAAAGTCTCTATTTCTTTTTTTTTTTTTTTTAATTTTTTTTTTCAACGTTTATTTATTTTTGGGACAGAGAGAGACAGAGCATGAACGGGGGAGGGGCAGAGAGAGAGGGAGACACAGAATCGGAAACAGGCTCCAGGCTCCGAGCCATCAGCCCAGAGCCCGACGCAGGGCTCGAACTCACGGACCGCGAGATCGTGACCTGGCTGAAGTCGGACGCTTAACCGACTGCGCCACCCAGGCACCCCTCTATTTCTTTATACCTCAGCCAGATTCACACTTTACATTTAGTGTAAAAGCTGACCCTCAGCTCCATGAACTTAAAATTTATATCACCTATATCACCTGAATGTCCCTAATGTAGTAATTTATCTTTTTTACCAACATTCAAATTTAAATCATGGATGCCACACAGCTGGACTGTGAGGACAAGACACCAACAGAATGAGTCTATCCAGCCCCCTAGAATCCACATCTCAACACGGTATTGTTCCATATCTTATAGTGTATACGTAGTCTACAGGGATCACAAGATTTTCAGTTATATTTCCCTTCATTTTATGAAAGTTTTATGTTATGGCAGTATTCACAAACTAGGGGACTAACTAAAGAACTTACACTTCAACTATGTCAAAAATGAAAATTAAATACTTCTTAAAGATAACTAAGCTAGGTGTTGAAAGATTTACACCAAGGTAATACAGAAAGGCAGAAAGGAATACTTAAGTCATTAGGTATCACTGCTGTCCTTGTTACATTTGTAGGTATCTAGGCCTCAGGTTTCTTATCCTTGTAACTGTTTTCATCCAGCAGAATATCAAAGGCACGGTAAAAGAACTTTTGAGATAAACAAAACATCAAGAAAAAGTAGTGTACAAGACAGGTATTAAGTTTTTTAAGAATTTGAAAGGTGATTATGTAAAATCTCAAGAAAGAATATGACCCAAAGGTCATATGAAGAATGTTGAGAGAACTGAAATACTTTAAAATCACTGAATGAAAGAAGCATAGAGTAGTCCACCCTTGTCTATGGTTTTAGTGACCTATAGTCAACTGCAGTCCAAAGCGGGCGATCCTCCTTCTGAGGCATCATCAGAAGGTCAGTAATAGCCGGCCACTACAGCACAACACCTGTGTCATTCACCTCACTTCATGTCATCACATAGGCATTGTATCATCTCACATCATCACAAGAATGGTGAGTACTGTACTGTAAGATAGTTTGAGAGGGGGACAGAGAGAAAGAAACCACACCCACATAACTTTTACTACTGCAGCATGTTCTTGTAATTGTTCATTGTTTTTAATCTCTTACTGTGCCTAATTCATAAACTAAACTTTATCCCAGGTGTATGTATGGAGATAAAACGGTTCAGGGTTTTATCAAAGGGTTCAGCAAAGACCAAGGATGCAGAAATTCTACTAATAGTTATTAGAAATTCTACGTCTAATTTAATTATAGGTCATTACAAAGCTTCTACATTGCTTTCACTTATGCTTTATAAAAGAAGTAAAACTCTCTGACAAGGATGCTGTCATAACTAAATTTCCCTTATTTAGAAAAATGGCTTTGTTTAAAATGAGTCTATCTTCATCTGTATGAATAGGCTTTCACTAGCCAATCATTCCACAATGTGGAAAAAAAATGTTTACCTGTTTATGAATATGTTTTTATTTCATATCAAACTTTAATAGTCAGGCTCCATTATTAATATTTAAATCTGTGTATATTCTGTAATCATAACTGTTTAAATCCTAGTCACCTTATTAGAAGAATGGCAACATAAAATTTTATCTTATCACAGTATCTGATATCTTTCTTCACTTATTTAGAAATATGATAGGATGTTTGGTATACTATTGTTTTTCAATTAGCAATAATCGCGCCTCGGAAAAACCTCATTGGCTACGATACTGCCATGGTGCAAAACTTGGTATACTATTGTTTTTAACTAAAGGTGCCAGATTATCTTGTCCCATATTGGAAATAAAGTTATTTTCTTCCTTTTTCCCCTTTGCTCTTAAAGTAGAACTCATGAAGCAGAATATTGGTACTAACTGATCTCTAGGATTTACACTGTGTGAACATAAAGTCATATTCATGTGCACCATTCCCAGTAAAACCATCTGTTTCAACACTCAAAGCCAAACTGGAATGTATCCCTATCCACATGACAAACACATTACAAGTGTTATTATCTCTCTGGTTAGTAAATAAAAGCCAAATTGGAGAATAACTAATATTTAAATTTTTTCATTGTTCAAGTCATTAAAACTCAAATTTTGGTCTTCCAAATCCTATATTTGTATTTAAAAATCTTTAATGATTTGAATGATATATCATTTAAAATATGTTTCAGTCGTAATTATTTTTGCTGATTTTTTAAAAGTGTGTTATTGTATGCAACATTTTATATTGATTACTCTCTCCATTCTGAAGCCATAGATTATAGGTATCAGTAACATCAAAGTTAAAATAAAATGTATTTAATGAAGTGATTAATTCACTGAAATACACATATTTGAAAATTAGGTTGCTAAGTATTTTCTCTATTACAATATTTTAACTCAAGTTGGTATTTTTAAATGCACAGAAAGATGATCAATCAGCTTGTTAGATTCTCTCCTACACATATTTTGCCTTTAAAAACGGAGGAGGTGGTATTTTAAATGTCAAATTATTCGTGTGATATCAAGGTTCAGGTTTAGAAATGCACAGTTGACAGAAAAGTCTTAATAATTTTCACATTAAATTTGACATTTCTTAGCAATATATATACTGAGTTTCTGTATATAGTCTTTAAATTCCATACTTCAGTGCCATATACTCTATGATAAGAATCAGTTATGGTTCCTACAGCAACTCTATTTAACTGCATCACTCTGAGAAATATATAAGTTAATATTATGTTCAAAAATGATACTTGGAATAAGGCAGTCAAGTAACAGCTGTTGTGGAACCATAACTTTAGAGACCTTGACTTATGAAATTTAAAAAAAATTTCTGAGCTCTATTATATTTAAAGCAAAAATTATTCCACTTTTAATGAGCACCAAAAATGTACAAGGAGACACTATACAAAATATAAAGTTGTAAACATACATATATATAGAATGATCAAAGAGTCAGTTCATTTTTTCCTGAAAGGAAATTCATATTCACATGAAGGGTAACTGATTAGCAGCCAAATAGCTATTCCTTTCTGTCTCAAGGGTCCCCAAAGCCATTCCCAGGTTAGGTGATTTGCTAGGAAGACCCAAAGACTTCAACATACAGCAATACTCAAGAAATGAAGCCCTTATATTATAACAAGTACCTTCATTATAAGATACCTTACAATGAAAAGATAGTAAGTACAATCAGCAAAAGGAAAGGCTCATGGGGCAGCGTCTAGAGGAAACTAGGCACAAACTTTCAAGAGTCTTCTCCTAGTGGAGTGACAAGAGATGAACTTAATTCCTCCAGGCACAAATTGTGACAACATGGGTAAATGTTGTCTCCTAGGGAAGCTCATTAGAGACTCAGTGCCCAAGGATTTTATTGGGATCACATATACACCCTCTACCTAGCCCATACCTACATCCCAAACTGACAGAGCAAAGTAGATGTTTGGCATAAGCCATATTGTTTGTACCAACAATCTAGGTACAGCGAACCACTCATATTATTTAGGGAAAGTTTCGTACCAGTGTGAAGAACTGTTACCATGCCAATTGCCAGATCCTGCCCAAGGCTAAACTTGCAAACAGGCTTTCCTTAAAGGTAACAGTCCCAAGCCTGCTATATTAGCTCTTTTCTGCACTATTCTGTTTCCTAAATAGCATACACATAGGTAGAAATACTACTGTACTTGTTCTAAGATGCCATTGTTAATGCTTTTGGGGAAATTAAGGTGCCATCTTTTATTTGGCTGTGGCTATAGTTAAAGAAACTTAGATAACTCAGTAGTCATTTTCATAAAATTCAAAAGCAGTTTTACCATTTGCCTAAAACCAAGGCCATTTTTTAACACTTTGCTGTGGTCATTTAAAATTCTTAATAGCTGCTTTGAGACAGTCCTTACTTTAGTGGTCTTTTGGGCAAATGATGGCAATTTGTTTTGCAGGGGAAGGAATGAGGATTGGGTAGGTAATGGTCCTCTGTAACCATCTAGATTTATCGTAACTACCACTGTTTCTGCATAAATAAGAGAACAGATCAGAGAGCCCAGCTGTGGTAGTAATATTTATTTAAAAAAATTTTTTTTTAACATTTATTCATTTTTGAAAGTGAGAGAGACAGAGCATGATTGGGGGAGGGACAGAGAGAGAGGGAGACACAGAACCGGAAGCAGGCTGCAGGCTCCAGGCTCCGAGCTGTCAGCACAGGGCCCGACGCGGAGCTCGAACTCATGGACTGTGAGATCATGACCTGAGCCGGAGTCGGACACTCAACCGACTGATGCACCCAGGTGCCCCTGTGGTAGTAATATTTATAAGTATTTTTTAAATGTACTAGATCTTTCTTTTTATATATAAGATCCAGGCTGGTTAAGTTTCCTCAGGTCCTTTGAGCCAGTGTGGAGGTTGGTACCATATCTATAGAAAGCTTAATGTATGAAAAGTTGTTATGCCTTTTGAAAAATTTACTAATGTATGTGGTCATTTTTGCTAGATAAATTTGTTACTGGGATACAGATTTCTTAGAACTGCACCTAATTTGGGCCACCTGGGTAGTTCAGTCAGTTAAGCATCTGACTCTTGATTTTGCCTCAGGTCATGATCTCACAATTCATGAGATCGAGCCCTGCATCAGGCTCTGCACTGATAGCCCAGATCCTGCTTGGGATTCTCTCTTTCTCCCTCTCTGCCCCTACACTGGTCTTGTATGCTCTCCCTCTCTCTCAAAATAAACAAACTTAAAAAAAAAAAAAAACTGTACTTAATTTGAAAGGTAACTTTTAAAAATTTATTCTAGCATGCTTGTGGACAGAAGTTAACAGATTATTGTTTGTTGGCTGGGTGCAAACTCTTTTGAGTCATTTAAGCCAATAAATTTTATCTCAATGTATAAAAAGTAATGTGACTAGTTAAACCATCTCCCTGTCACTTGTAGAAGAATAGCAGTAAAAATTTTCCCTTCTTGTTCAAAGACCAACTTTGTAATTCTGTGATTAAGCTGAGCATAGACAAATTTGATTTTGGTCTTATTTTATTTCTAAAGCTAAAAAAAAAAAAAAAAAAAAAAAAAAAAAGTAAAGCAGTTAGTGAATTTAAATCCCCTGGTATGGGTATGGTAACAACATGATCAGATTTGCTTTACGGATGTAACTTCCTCTTAATTTTTAGAAAATACTAATTTTCCTAAAACCAAAATGTACAAGACTTTATAACCGGTGCTGAGGGGCGCCTGAGTGGCTCAGTTAGTTAAGTGGCCAACTCTTGGTTTAGGTTCAGGTCATGATCTTGTGTTTGTGAGTGCAAGCCGCCTGTCAGGCTTTAGCACTGACATTGCAGAGCCTGCTGAGGATTCTCTCTCCCCTACTCATGCGCTTGCTCTCTCTCTCTCTCTCTCTCTTCTCTCTCCAAATAAATAAATAGACTTTAAAAAAATGTATAACTAGTGCGGAAAACAGAATCAATGTTCTATTGAGTGAATTCAGATGTGAATTTCTTAGTTGGTTTAACATATTACATAATGAAATTTGATGAAGTTATTTAAGGTATCAGCTATAATTACAATGCTGTCCTTATAAAACAGGGTCATAGTTGTCCTTTTTCTCCCTCACTCTACCAAATTTAAGTACCAAAAGAAAAGAAGAAAGTGCTTTTTCTATAAATGAACAGGTGGAGCATGAAACAAGAAGGAACTTCTTGCATTCTCCAAACGATGTTTCTAGCACAGACTAGTCTAAATATCTAATGATAGATATTGTTGCCTTCCAAGTTCCTTCTTTGATTCAAAAGTCAGCTTCAGATCACTAAAATATTATTCTAACAGAAAAATTGAAAAAATTAAAAATGTATTGAATTAGTGCCTTGCATCAGTTTCATAAAAATTAACTAATTTTTTTCACACCTGAGGCTATTCATCATTTTATAGAGACCAGAAAGGTGAAAGAGTTTGCCCTAACGCATAGGGAATGTATGTAACTGGAGCTGGGAATAGAACCCAGGTACTCTTTCTATTGAAGTGATAGGCTGGTGGGACTTTTGAGATAGTAAGAATGTTCAACTTTATTCAGTTTAACTCCCTTATGCTATATGTAGGCAAATCAAGACTCAGAATTGCCCAAAGATAAAAGGTAGTTTGTGGCAAAGCCAGAAATTGAATTTAGTTCAGTGGTCATTTATTATTTGTTCACTTGGCTTCAGTAACTCTTCACAATCTTAGTTTTATTCTGCATTATTGGTCTCTCCTTGTTGATCCTCCTTGCCTTGGTCCTCTTCCTCCTCTGCACTTCCTCCATTGGTGGATTCATCCAGTTTCATGACTGTAAATGCCAACTGACGATTTCCAAATTCACTTTTTCAGTCCATACCTGACTCTTGGGTTGCAGACCCTTGTAGCCAACTTCTTACCTGAGATCTCCATTCAGGTATTCAATACATATCTTAAATTCAATCTGTCTAAAACTAACAGATTTTTGTTTTCCCTGGCAAATCTGTTCCTCCCACTGCTCTTCCCGTCTCAGTTGATGGCAACACCATCCTTTCAGTTACTCAGGCGAACATACTCTGGAGTCCTCACTCCATATCTAAAGCACAGGAAAACCATTTTGACTCTATCTTTACCTATCTTTAGCATACACACAGAATTCAACCACTTCTTGCCACCTCCACTGATATTGCTTTCTTCTGAGTCACTAGAGTGGTTCTTGAAAAATGTTAAATTAGATCCCGTTACTCCTTCCAGAAGCTTGCAGTGGTTCCCCATTTTCTTCAGAGTAAACATCAAAGACCTTACAATGCAAGACTTTGTGAGGTGCGATAGGATGACAACATTTGTAAAGGATCGCTCTCGGGGGCGCCTGGGTGGCTCAGTCGGTTAAGCGTCCGACTTAGGCTCAGGTCACGATCTCGCGGTCCGTGAGTTCGAGCCCCGCGTCGGGTTCTCTCTCTGACCCTCCCCCGTTCATGCTCTGTCTCTCTCTGTCTCAAAAATAAATAAACATTAAAAAAAAAAAAAAAGGATCGCTCTTGTTGCTAAATTATCATCTATCATCTCTCTTCCTCACTAGGATGTAAACTCTGTAGGTAGGACTGTTTGCTTATTTTGTTTACTACTATATGCCAAGCACATTGGTGCCTAACACATGGAAGGTGTTTGATCATTATTTGTCAGATGTGAATTCATGCATTCATGTAATATTCATTGAGCTCATATTATATGCCAGACAGTGCTGGATACAGTAAATTAGTTATGGTCTCTGCTTTCATGAAGCTCTCATGAAGTGGACACTCACTCTCAGAGATACTGACTTAGGTGGTCACCTGTGTGTTCTAAACATGTATTTTTTTAGTTGTCACAAACTTTTTGATACACACTATATGTCAAAAGCTTGTTCTGATGTCTATACCTCGTTGTAGAAATAGATTTATTCTCATGAATAGATTAGGAAACTCAGAAGTAACTTAGTCCCTAACCGTTGTTAAAGCATTCTAAACAGGAAATATCGGGCAAAAAAGATCAAATAAACACTCTAGGAAGTGTATATTGCACAAACACCTCTTTCATGTTAAATAATGCCAGTTTGCAATAATCTTATCTCTCAGATCTAATGGTTTAATGGGTCCAGACTTTTTCTTTTCCACATCTGGCTCTTTACAGCTACTTTCACATTATTTGCCCCATAATGGACTATCAGAGAGACGTAGGAGTCAGGAGGATTCAGTTATTTTCCCAACAATGAAACTGACTGAGTTGGTAGTCTCACTGGAACTTGGTTTCCTTATCTTAAAATGAAGATTTGGATTAAATTAAACTAAGACTTCCTTTGCTCCAATATTCTAGGATTCTGATTTCAATTTTTACAGCAGTTATAATCAATAATAATAATAGAAATAATACTCTTCTTAATACAGTTTTGAAGGAAAAATTATCATGCTTCCCATGATAGAAACCGTTGGTGTTTCCAAGTTAACATGCCATAAGTAAAGTCTTGCATCTGAAACGTAATTGTGTTTAAGTCATTTTCTCGTTTTTGCTAATTTCAATTTGATGAATCAACATGGCTCTTTGGAAGGTCAAATCAACAAAGAAACTACATTTCTGATTACATTTCAGAACAGTCATGGAAAAAATGCTTTCACAATGATTCTCATTATTTCTCCTTCAGTATACTTAAAGGATATGACAGATTCTCATCATTAACATCATTAACATGCCTACTATGTGAGGTGGGCTACCTGTCAGAATCTCTGGGGAAGAAGACTTGTGATACGGAGGTGAAGAGGATATGTCTGTCATATGATAAGTTTTCCAAATGCCGATGTCTACCATCATAAGCCCCTTCTATAGCTCCCCATTTGAGAATCCCTGTTCTAAAGATTACAAAGATACATATGCACATTAATCCAAGACCAACGCTTTATCTGCATTCCAAAATAAAGATCTACTCTATTTAGGTGTGTATATTCTTTAGGCACTCTATTGCACGTTACCTGAATTCAGAAGATAATTTAAAAACAATTTTTTGATGTTTATTTTTGAGAGACAGAGTGTGAGTGGGGGAGGGGCAGAGAGAGAGGAAGACACAGAATCCAAAGCAGGCTCCAGGCTCTGAGCTGTTAGCACAGAGTCCGACGTGGGGCTCGAACCCACGAATCATGAGGTCATGAGCTGAGCTGAAGTCCGACGCTTAACCAACTGAGCCACCCAAGCACCCCTCAGAAGATAATATTTTTTAAGTTTATTTAATTCTTTTTGAGAGAGAGAAAGAGAGAGAGGGAGAGGGAGCGTGAGCAAGGGGAGGAGCAGAGAGAGGGAGAGAGACCCCAAACAGGTTCCAGGCTGCAAGCACAGAGCCTGATGGGGGCTTGAACTCACAAACCATGAGTTCATGACCTGAGCCAAAACCAAGAGTTGGACGCTTAACTAACTGAGCCACACAGGCACCCCCAGAAGATAATGTATATGTAGTACATTATTGTCTACCATTCCAAACATCACGAAAGGGAGAATAACTGGCACATTACGTTGAACAGTTCATGCGGACTCTATTCTAAACAAAGACAGCTCTACTTCATATAAGCTACTTCTTTGGAATCTAAGCAAAGTTGGAATATAACCACTATAAAAATAAGTCATGTTATTTTTAGACACTATGCCTTTTGAATACCCCATATTCTCTAGTTTCTACTCCAACTGGGATAAATGAGGAAATGTGCAGCAAATATTTTTAAGATGAAAATTTCAGTCTTTTAGAAGTGTCCTGACAATAACTCTTTTCAGGTTATTGAATCATGAAAAACAGTATAGAATAATTAAGGATATATACTCCAGAGCCAAGAGTACCTGGTTTGGGATGATAGCTCTACCACTTATTAGCTCTGTAATCTTAGGCAGATTACTTACTTGGTGTCACTTTCAATTGTATCACCTGTAAATGGAGATAATAATCATGTTTACCGTAATGTTAGGTTATGAACCAGTGCACATAAAGTTTAGCACAGTGCCTAACTTCTAATAAGCCATTATATTAATAAAATGTTACTTTTGGAAGTAAAAACTAAAGAAGGAGCAATTCGTGTGCCTTTTTTTTTTTTTCTTTTTTGGAACATAAACCCTCTTATACTCTGTGGTAATACGGGCTTTGCAAAAATGAGGCTTTCAGTTGCTGATTTATTTGAGTTGATCCCAAATCCTGTTGGGTCATTAGCTATTCAACCTTCAAATAGTCCTTGGTTGTTGGACACAAATTTTAGTTTTCCTCTGGGATGATGATGACTTTAGATTATTATTTACATGAAAATTTTTTTGATCTGTCACTAGGAGAGAAAATAAAACTTCTGCACAAAGTAGAGAAGATAGTGCTTCTCAGGCTTTCATGAATAGAGATAAAAGCTCAGAATTTCAGACCCAGTGCCCCTGTCATTTGAAGCCCCAGGATCAGCATTTTTACCCTCTACCCCTCCAGTTGACTCTGATGAAAGTGGGTCCTAGGACCACACTTGGAGAAGCATTTATTTACAGAATAGCATAAATAGCAGTCGGGAGACTATAGTTATGAGTCTGGCTTTGCCATAGGGTCTAGCTTTGCATGCTTATGATTTAATTTCTACTTTGAGACTATGAGAATGCACATCATGTTGCGCTTTGGAAACTCAGAATATATATGTTAAGGAGTTATATTTATTTGAAGAGAGTGTAATAAAGAACAAAATTTATGAGGCTAGGAATCATGACTAGATTTCTAGTCCCAGCTCTGCCACTTTATAGTCTAGTGATTGGGTAAGTTATACAATGTCTGCAAATCCTAGTTTCTCCATCTTTAGAATAGAGTTAATACCATAGTCACCAAATAAGTCATAGTTCATTGCTATATATCTAGTGCCTAGAGCAGTGTGGTACATAGTAGGTCTTAATAACTAATTGTTAACTAGATGAACTACATTATTTGAAATGACACAATAAATTCTTGGAATAAAAATACAAAATGGCACACTACCTTCCCCCCAGAAGCTCATGATCTGGGGGAAACAGACATACACAAATATTACAACATACCTCAATAAAGATCGACTGAGGTAATGTCATGACACGCGATACAAGTTATAAGGTGATGGTAGCACTTGTAGAGAACCACAGTAAGAATGCAAGGAGTTCATAAATGGGGTCTATTAACCCTTTAAAGCATTTTCTTCAGATGTCTATGGTCCGTTGAAGGTGAGGCCATGATAACCACTGGAATGTGAATTTGACCACATGGTGTGTTCATACAGGTCCGATTCCCATCGCACTTCAGTTCAGATCTCAAGGACCTTCTAAGGAACCTGCTGCAGGTGGATTTGACGAAACGATTTGGAAACCTGAAGAATGGTGTGAGTGATATAAAAACTCACAAGTGGTTTGCTACAACAGATTGGATTGCTATTTACCAGAGGAAGGTGAGCCATTTCTTTCTTTAAAAGCTTTTGGAAGTTAGTATTTAAATTGTATGTGGTAAAGATATTTTCAACTTAACACGTGGTTTTAATTTTTTTACCTTTGAATTAATCCTATGCAGGACTTAAGGGACCTTTCCAGCCCACAACTTAAAAATGAGTTTTAAAAAAAATGAGTTTTCTACTTGATTAAAGAGAAGGCATATTCTATTTTGACCATCAATCTGAAATTTTTTTTTAATGTTTATTTATTTTGAGAGAGAGCGCATGCATACATGCAGGAGGGGCAGAGAGAGAAGGAGAGAGAGAATCCCAAGCAGGCTCCATGCTGTCAGCACAGAGCCCAAGGCGGGTCTTGATCTCACAGAGCGTGAGATCATGACCTGAGCCGAAATCAAGAGTCGGATGCTTTACTGACTGAGCTACCCAGGCGCCCCAATCTGAAATGTGTTCAGTGTCAACTTTTTCCTACCCTTGCCTCTTACTCTTCACAATATTATGGTAATTATTAAGTAAACAATGTCCTAAGGGTTTGCATTTCAAAACTGATGTGAAGCCGCATTAGAAAGACAAATATAAACAAATATATTCTCCTTCCTGGAATTGGCAAACAGCTGGATTTAATAACATTTAATAGCTAGATTCATCAGATATTTTTCAGTCTTTATCACTTTACCGTTGTAACAAATTGAGACATTGAAGAAAGATTTTGCTGTGCTGAGTTACTTTTCTCTCAACATTGCTTCTCAAATGCCTAAAGATAATTCATATTTATAAAGTGTTGTCATCTTGAATATATTTAATTTTTTATTTTTTTTCCATAAAGCCAAAACTTCTAATGTTTCAGAGACTTGCCATATTTAATAATGCTATGCAGCCACATGAGTGAATTTCCTTAGGAAAAAAATGTAAATGCTATAAATTAATACTAATAGCACGGTTTTCCTAGTTTATATCTTTTGGAAAAGAATATAAAAACAAAGCATTAAAAGAATTTAATAATGCAGCAAAGACCAAAACAATATGAGGGCAGTAGTCTCTGCATCTCATAAGATGGGTTCAGAAACTTCCTAGGCGTTAAATTCATGAAACAGCCCTTAGCATTATTATCTCAACTGGATATGTTATGTAGTCAAGAGCAATTCTATTTGGGTGATTTATTGAATCTGTATTTTCTTTTAGTGCCTTTTGATCTAACTTCTTTTTGTTGTTGTTTAGTAATTAGCCAGTTACCCTCTCACCATTTGTTGAATAACTCTTCTTTGACCCCTTGTTTGAAATTCCACCTTTGCTAATGCTGAATTATTACATACTTCGGTCTGTTTCCGACTTTATGCTTTAGGGGTTCTTTCTGTCTATTCTTGTACTACGCACCACACTGTTTTACATACCTTGATGGTAGCTTTTATTCAATTTCCAAAATATTTGTATATTTAATATGTGGAATTCTTATCAATGTTCAAGGAAAAGAATATATAGTTCAATATTTTTTAGTTGTATTGTAAGAAAATACACAAAACAAAATTTGCTATCTTGCAGGTCAATCATATTAAGTGCATACTGTTGTGCAGCCACAACTGCCGTCCCTCTCCAGAGCCCTTTCATCTCGCAAGAAAACTGTGTACCCATTAAACAAGGACTCCTGTTTTATTGGTCTCTCCAAATATCTATATTGTCTTTGGGGCTCTTAATTGGGATAACAGTATGTTAATTAGAAGAAAATCAAAATCTTGAAAATTCCTCATAATTTAAATGTTTATGTTTCTGCCCCGTGTTGGGCATAGAGATTACTTTTAAAAAAGTAAAAATTAAAATCTTCTCCTCAAACATATTCAGTGCACCACCTAATATTAATAAAGTCCCTATTTTAAATAAAGGAAAGCCATTTTAATTTTAGGATCCAAGGAGAAAAAATGTTCAGAATTCAGCAATGCTATTTTTCTAAAAGGACATGTTTCTTTCCAACTTCCCAGAAAGTTTTGATAGCTAGATATTTTAAACAAAATAAACTTGGGAATTAAAAGGAAGATTAAGAGGAGTGCCTGGCTGGTTCTGTCAGTGAAGCATGTGACTCTTGATCTGCAGGTCATGAGTTCAAGCCCTATGTTGGGCCTAGAGCCAACTTAAAAAAAAACAAAACAAAAAAAAAAAAGTATATGTAAGAACTACCTGTAACCTCAAGAGAAAGGAATTAAGGAAAAGGATAGAAATATAAAGGCTTGAGAAATAAGGAACCGATAAAGGAAAATCTGGAGTTCTGTAACCTAAAGTGCCAGTATTTTGATACCAACAGTTAATTATCCTAGAACTCTCTTAAGTATTGTACCATTCCTTGAATGAAAATGTTGAGATTAATAGCAAACCTACTGTTTGCTTTCTTTTTTTTTTTTTAATTTTTTTTTTAATGTTTATGTTTGAGAGAGAGAGAGACAGTGTGAGTGGGGGAGGGACAGAGAGAGAGGGAGACACAGAATCCAAAGCAGGCTCCAGGCTCTGAGCTGTCAGCACAGAGCCCGATGTAGGGCTCAAACCCATGAGATGTGAGATCATGACCTGAGCCAAAGTCGGCACCTTAAGTGACTGAGCCACCCGAGCACCCCTGTTTGCTGCTGTTTCTAATGCTGTTATCATTTAGGGACTTGAAGGCATTTAAAGATGCTACCATATAATAATGGTGGGAATTTATTTTCCTTAGTGTTTAGAAACTGTCAGGCATTCATTATTCCTCTTTCTGATTCCAATATTTGTGGGTTTGGTTTTTTTTCTCCATACCACCATGCAATTAACTCAGTTCTTTAAAATTTTTTTTTTCAACGTTTATTTATTTTTTTGGGGACAGAGAGAGACAGAGCATGAACGGGGGAGGGGCAGAGAGAGAGGGAGACACAGAATCGGAAACAGGCTCCAGGCTCTGAGCCATCAGCCCAGAGCCTGACGCGGGGCTCGAACTCACGGACCGCGAGATCGTGACCTGGCTGAAGTCGGACGCTTAACCGACTGCGCCACCCAGGCGCCCCTCAATTAACTCAGTTCTTAACGCTGAACCTGGAGATAGCCGCAGACCCCACAGGCTGAGGGCTCAGTCCCAGAAGAGTGCCCTCCACCCACCACCACTGCAGACATTAATTGCAAGTTAGGCACCTGCTTCTGACTAAGCAGCTTTAGATCAGAGGTTTCCCACAAACCCCTCCTAGGGTTCGATTAATTTGCTAGAGCAGCTCAGAGAAGTCAGAAACTACTTACTGTTACCAGTTTATTATAAAAGAATGTAACTCAAAGACAGCCAGAGGGAAGAGAGGCATATGGGGACGGGGCTCAGCGCTTCCTGCTCTCTTCAAGCACGCCACTCTCCCCCAATCCCCACTTGTTCACCGGCCTGGGAGCTCTCCCTACCCCATCCTCTTGAAGTCCTGTGGCTTCATTAGGTAGGCATGATTATTTAAATCATTGGCCATTGGTGACTAAACTCCGTCTCCAGCCCCCCATCCTCCCCACCCCCGCTTCTGGAGGTTAGGAGGTGAGACTGAAAGTTCCGAGTGTCTAACCAGCACCCATCCTTAGGTTACCTAGGGGCTTTCCAAAAGTCACCTCATTAACATAACACTTATGACATCCAAGAGTTTAAGGAGCTCTGTGCCCAGGATTAGGGTGAAGACCAAATACGTTTTTCCTATGATAAATCAAAATATCACACTTCATTTTTCTGTCTCATTTCCAGGTGGAAGCACCATTCATACCAAAGTTCAGAGGCTCTGGAGATACCAGCAACTTTGATGACTATGAAGAAGAAGATATCCGTGTCTCTATAACAGAAAAATGTGCAAAAGAATTTTGTGAATTTTAAAGATGGGCAACAAGATGACATCAGAGCTCACACTCAGTCTTTGCACTCTGTTGAGAGATCAGGTGGAGTCGAGACCGTCCTTGTTGAAGCAGTTACCTAGTTCCGTCATTCCAGCGACTGAGTGAGGTCTTTATTGCCATCGTCCGTGTGTGCGCTCTGCGTCCACCTATGTAACAAGGCACCGCTAAGCAAGCATTGTCTGTGCCATAACACACAACTAGACACCTTCCCGCTTCCCTCTGGTTGGGCTTTCTCCTCCCCTCCACCCATTTCTTCCTTTTTCATGTTCGTCGGGTTTTCTCCAAGCAGTGCTCCATTTTATTTTGTGGGTATTTCAGACGGGCAGTGTTATGGCTCTGTGATATTTGAAAGGAAGGGTAAGTGTTACCTTCGGTAGTTCTTGCCGTTATGGTTGTTGGTCGATGGCTTGAGGCTGTACGGCCAGTAATTATTTTTACTTTGAGTAGCTCAGAATCAGTTTTGCCAAAACTTCTGACAATTTTTGAAGACAGAGTGTCGTATCAACAAGGCAATTTATACAAAACAAAACAATACCTTTTGCAGAACTCACCGCTCTGGTGAGACATTTGGATAGACATTTGGATAGAGTAGCTACACCCGGCAATTTGGATTTCTAGAGATCAGAGGTTCCGTCTCCCTTCACCACCTTTTGTATTTTCCTCCCGGTGAGTAATCGGGTGACCACCTGTGCAGTGTGACACATGCAGCTCACTCACAGGAGAAACTAAAGCTGTGGGTCCCATCACTTGGTAGGGGACCATCACTTGGTCATTGCTGTAGGGATTAGGGCTTTAAGATTTCTATACCTTCGCTCCTCCGTAAGGGTTTTAGCCAGTATTTTGACAGAACGCGACTGATGAAGAAAGGGACAAATTTTTTAGTTTCTCAAACAAGTCCTCCTTGTAAATTTTTTACGGGAAAAAAAAAAAAAAACGAACTAAAAAAGATCATTAATGTGGACAATTACTTTGCTGAGTCCAACAAATGGCTTGATGCTTGTAAGCAGTGTAGAGACACTCTTATTTATATAGGGATTTTTCTGTTTGTTTTGCTTCGCTTTGTTTTGTCACGGTTAAGGACAAAAGGAGTTGTTGCCAGGTTATTCCAGCACACAGTATCTGTCAGCCCGAGGGAGAGGCACTGTTGTAGCTTCAGCGTTCATCCTATGCCTCATCCACGAGGAAAAGGGACAAAGTTTTTAAAACTGCCACAACTGTATTTTAATTTTGAGGTGTGATAGTTTTAGACACATTAGAATTCCCAGCCTCTTTCCGTACACAGCATGTATGATCATGCAGATGCAATGTTAGTATTTGAGTTTAATTTTTTGTAATTCTTTTTTGCCAACAGCATTGCTGTCAGTGGAAATTTCAAGCATTTTTGCACAGTTAGTTCCACGTTTGTTGAGAATCCATGGCTTAACTTTGTTTTTTAAGTATTTTTTTCTTTGCTTTTAAATTTTCCCATCTGGTTTTATCTCCGTGTGTCAGTGACCTATCTTAAAACAACACACCAAAAGAGCTGAAAGTAAACTGTGTTCATTTTTTATGATCAATTTACATGCATATAAGTTGAGTTGTTTTTAATCAGACTGATCTTAATGTATATAAGCATTCTATTTGCTTCATTATTGGTGCCGGTCACTGACAACTTCTTTATCTCTGTACCACACTCTTGTAAAACCTTTGAAGACATTGAAAAAGCCTGTCTGGGATGTTCTCTGCATCCATCTGTACATCTTTTGGTTGTCAAGTGTTCCTGCATGGTTATGTCATTTAAGAGCTGATAACTGATTTCAGTTGGTCCACTTATATTTAAAATGTGCAAGAAAAATATGATATACTTTGCTGTATCAAGTTTTATGTGACAAAAATATGTCATTCATGTTAATAAATTTAAACCATCATTTCTATAAAATATTTTCATTCGTTTTTTTTGGCCCAAGAACATGCTGGTCGTTGTATTCTATATGTATGCAACAAATTCCATGGTAGCTTTATTGTATATTATTGTAGAATTATTTTAATAAATCATGGGGATGACAATTTGATTATTACATTTTAGTTTTCAGCAATTAAGAAGATTTCTCTAAGTTCTAAAAAGACATTTTAAATAAAATTACTACTTGCCCTGCACAACTTGCTGTAGAATCTGCCTAGGTAGATGACCTCTCGGCATGCGTTGGTTTTGAGGGCTATTTAGCCATTCCCATTTCTCTCTCCACTTAAAGGACATGAGCAAGCTTTCAGATATGTCAAGGGAGTCTATTTCCAACCAATCAAGGACGCAGAATTAGAATATCTTCAAGTTATATAAAACTCCCAGTTTCAGCCACAATTTAGCCAAGAACAGGATGAAAATTTGAATAAGAAATCAGTGGAATGAATCAGTGTTTAACCTCAGATTACATTATTTGAAGCAGAAGAAATTACATTTTTCCTCAGTAAATGATAAGGAGATGGCACTGCAGAGGAGGGACCCCTTGACTCAAAGTCAAGACATCTGGGTCTCAGGTCTGGTCTGTCACAGTCGGCCTGACCTTGGCCTCAGCTCTCTCTTCTACAAAATGGAAGAATTCCATTAGGCGGTTTCTAAGGTCTTTTCTAATTTTCACATGTCATGACAAAATTCTTTTTATTTGACATTTTGAAGGGATAATGTGCTTTGAAGTAAATCTCGGTAAGGTGATATTTTAGGGCATCTTTCTTCTCCTTATCTCTTACAGTGTTCTTACAATTTTTTGAATATCATAAGGACCTTATGTCTGTTTTGATTCCTTTCTCCTTCACTGATGCTAAATATCCAACTGATATCAAACTGTCAACCTACCAAAAACAGATATTGTGGCTTGTGGGTATTGCTGTCTTGTTTTTGATATGTTCTTGTATTGACTGCCCATTGGCCTGAAAATACTCATCATAAGCCTAAAAAAAAAAAAAAAATCATTTTTCTTTCCCACTGACTGTTTTATCTGCTTGTTGTAAGAATCAAATGAAATAATGTATGTGAAAGCACCTTGTAAACTGTAACCTATCAATGTAAATGTTAAGGTGTGTTGTTATTTCATTAATTACTTCTTTGTTTAGAATGGAATTTCCTATGCACTATTGTAGCTAGGAAATGCTGAAAACAACTGTGTTTTTTAATTAATCATAACAGCAAAATTAAAGTATCTTCAAAGGATAAAATGGTGTCTTGAGTTCTATTTGGTGCTCTTATCTCTTGATTTCTTTTCCATGGATACTACAGATGCCTATAGGTTTCTAGTTTCTATGTATTCATGCTGGTCTTTGGTGATGGGAACAGAGTAATAGGGGAAGAATGCCCACCAATCTAGTCCAACTGAGTATATATTAAGAAACTACTAGATTCATTCCATAGTTTCTAAAAAGTGTTTCTACTTCCTCATGCTACTAGTCTAACTTACTCTTAATGTTGAAAATTTACATATTTAAATAACTGACACTGCAGGAGCCCTCATCCTTATATTGGAACAATGAACTATGAATTTTTACCTTTTTCTTCAGAAGTGTTGTTGAGGTTCATAGTACCTCTTCCGATTTCAGCTGATTGGTATGTGTTTCTACAGTTGTCCTTGACCTCAAGAAATAACTTTCTAGGTATTCAACACCTTACCATTTTTTATTATCATTGTTACTGCAAACATTTACAAATATTGATGTACTTTATAATACCATGTTTACTATTTTTATACCAGTGCTTTATTTTATCATTGTCAGGGCTTAATACAAAATACCAGTTTTCTCATTTCCTTATACAACCAATTATAAAATTCTAGCCATATCTTCACTCACTCCAAATCATCATTTGAAATCCATTTAAATTTTCTCTTATGCACAAATATTGGATGTGAAGTTAAATGGCTTTCGTTTCAGCCTTCCTGAACATTTTCTATATGCTTTTTTTAATAGCCTTTGACAAGGGCTCTCTGATAAGGGCTGAATTGTGTTCGTTCAGAATTCATATGTTGAAGTACTCAGAATATGAGGAGCTCAGAATAGGACTGTATTTGAAGGTAGGACCTTTAGTTAGGGTAAAATGAGGTCATATGGTGGGCCCTAATCCGATTATGACTAGTGAATTTACAAGAAGACATTAGGACATAGAACACACAGACCCAGAAAAGACCACAGGAAGACCTAAGAGGAAGGCGACCATCTATAAGCCAAGGAGAGGGGTTTCAAAAGAAGCCAACCCTGCTGACACCTTGATCTTGGACTTCTAGCCCCTAGAACTGTGAGAAAATAAATTTCTGTTGTTTAAGCTGCCCACTCTGTGGTAGTTTGTTATGGCTGTCCTAACAAACTGGTATACCCACTGCGGTGTTCCCATGTGTACACGATATTCCCATGGTGAAGGGCTTGCATTGATCTCACTTCAAATGCTTTAGAATTGGCCCAAACTGAAATAATTTACCATAAGCAAAAACCAAGCAAACAAAAAAGTATGTCATTGTGGTCACAAACCTCAGTACACCTGTTTTCTTATTTCTCTTCTTTTCTGGAATATAAGCAGGAAACAGAAAACACTAGCAACTGAGCATAGGGGAAAGCATGGGTGGCTGAAAGCACTTCTAACTCCGGGTCAGACTTACTCTCGGCATCAAGCTATGCCAAGCAAGCTTTTTGAAGCTGTGTTAATACAACCTAAAACTGAACAAATCATTAAATTTAGAGCCTCTGCGCAGCTGTTAATGGTGATGTTGATGAAATGGCCAAAAGGAAAGTGGGAATGAGGATAAAGTAGTGGTGAGGAAACCCCAGTTGGTTTGTCATCTGATTATTCGGTGGTTAGTAATGCTCACAGTAAATGATTACCTTAACGTGTTAATTTTCTATTGCTAGTATAATAAATTGCCACAAAGTTAGTGGCTTAAAACAACATAAATTTATTATCTACCAGCTCTGGAAGTCTGATATCAAAAATGAGTCTCATTGGGTTAAAATCAAGGTATCAGCAGCACTGGATTCTTTCTAGAGGCGCTGGGGGAAAATCTCTTTTCCAGCTTCTAGAGGCTGCTCACTTTCCTTGACTTGTGACCCCATCCCTCCATCTTCAAAGCCAGCAATATTGGGCTGCATCCCACTGACATCCTCTTCTGCCTCCCTCTTTCACTTTTAAAGACCCTAGTGATTACATTGAGCCATCTGGGTACACAGGCTGTTCACCCTATTTTAAGATCAGCTAATGAGTAACCTAATTCCCCTTTACCATATAACTTATCACATTCACAAGTTCTGGAGATTTGGACATGAACATCTCTGGGGCAGAGAGAGGACAGGGAGAAATTATTCTGCCTACCACACCTAATAATGTCACTTTAGGTGGAAAATATGGTTATGTCTAAGGTGGAATTAGAGACAATCTTTTCACGATTCAAAGAGAACGTGGGCTTCCTGAAGTGTAGTGGTTAGCATGCAGTGAATTTTCAAGTACGCTATCACAGAACTTGAGTAGCAAATCAGTTCTGAGTGCCTTGAAAGATACTCATCACTACAGCAAAAAACCCCCCCCCCAAAAAAAACAAACAAAAAAAAACACCACAATTGTGTGTCACTACACACCAATAAAAAGACGAAAATTAATAACACTGATAATACCAACCGTTGGTGAAGATGGAGAGGAACTGGATGGAACTGTCCTGCATTGCCAGAAGGAATATAAAGTGGCACAGCCACTTCGCAAAAAACAGTTTGTCAGGGGCGCCTGGGTGGCTCAGTCGGTTAAGCATCCGACTTCGGCTCAGGTCGTGATCACACAGCTTGTGAGTTCGAGCCCCCTGTTGGGCTCAGTGCGGACAGCTCAGAGTGGAGCCCGCTTCCGATTCTGTGTCTCCCTCTCTCTCTGACCCTCCCCCGCTCATGCTCTGTCTGTCTCTTTCTCTCTCTCTCTCAGAAATGAATAAGCAATAAAAAAATTAGATATTAAAAAAAAGTTTGGCAGTCTGTATAAAGTTAGCCATTCACTTATCATAGGATTGGTTACCCATTCTATTTCTACATGTTTACCCAAGATAATGAAAACATATGTTCATAAAAGGTATAAATGTTCAACAACTTTGAAACAGTCCCCGAATGAGAACAATTCAAACAGCAACAGATGAACAGATCAACAAATGGTGCTATATCCATATAACGAAATACTACTCACCAATAAAAAGGAACAAGCTACAGATACAAGCGGCAACATGAGTGCCCATTTGATTGTCTACACCTGTCAAAACTCATTGAACCAGGTACTTAAAATGAGTGCACGATACCTTTGTAAAGGTGATTTTAAAAAGTATACAAAGAAAATAAATTTTAGTGTAGATACAATTATAACAGAAGGTTAGTGATCTAGAAGATAAAGCTTAGGAAATCTCTCAGAATTTATATTCCAAAGATAGAGACAGAAAAATATGAGAGAAAAGAAACAAGGTGAGTTAGCCTCAAGACATGATAATTGTCTAAAGTTTTAAAAAGAGGACACAGAAAAATGGAAAAGTAATGTCTCCAAAGTTCTGAGGGATTTTTTTTAACTTAGAATTATACACCTAGGCAAACAGCTGTTTCACTGCAAGGTGGGGGGTGGGGGGGTTGGGAGGGGGCCTTACTTTCATTCCCAAGCACCCTAACCCTCTAGCGACCAGATAGGCCTGGCTAGTGGAAAGTGATGGTAAAACACTGGAAGGAGCAGAAAGGTATAACCAGAGTGTTTCCCTCCCTATCTCTCTCTGTGATCTGTATCATCTCTGGAGTCTTCTCCATTGTCCCAACTTCTGGTCACTGTCATCGTTCTATGTTCCACTAGGTAGTCCTGGTTTTTGAGCTCTGTGAACCCTGGCTCCTCCTTTTTTCCTCCAGTCCACAGCTGATAGAGCTCTCTGCTGCTGCTCGTCTTTGGGTGACTTTACCATTTTAATGTCTGTCTTTATTTTTAGCTGCTTTTATAAAGGTTTTTTTCAATGTATTCTTTAGTGTTTATTTATTATTTTGAGAGAGAAAAGAGAGACATGATCAAGGGAGGGGCAGAGAGAGAGGAAGACACAGAATCCAAAGCAGGCTCCAGGCTCTGAGCTGTCAGCACAGAGCCTGACACAGGACTCAAACTCACAAACCGTGAGACGATGACCTGAGCTGAAGTTGGACACTCAACCGACTGAGCACCCAGGCGACCCTATAAAGTTTTTAATAATAATGTGACCAATGCTCTTTTTGTTATATAAAGTGAAGCTGTTGGACTCTATTTTTCCATCACCTATGTGACCAATTTCTTCTATTAAATGTCCTCTGTTGAAATACCTAGAATGGTTTCTGTTTTCTTGGCTGGACTCTGATATTCCCATTATCATCGGTCGTATTCTACATTGTGCTAAAGGATCGTAGCCATCACAGTCAAAGAAGAAAGAACAAAGGTGATCTTAGCCATCACAGTAAGAGAAGGAACAACAGTGGTAAAATAAAGGCCACTCCAAAGAAAATATATTATATATATATATTTTTTTAACCGAAGGTATCAATTAGGAACTTCTAAAAGTATATGGGAAGAAAAATGGTCCCACAAGGAAGAAATAGCTTCTGGAAAGCTTAAAGAAAATACCCCCCAAAAAACATCATTAGGAATAAAAATGAGATAGACACAGAAGAGCTTTAAAAATTCTGGTCATGGTAGAATTTAAATGACATACAAACCCTTCTTTTCTCTTTTGGTCCAAAACATATAGAAATGATAGAATATATTTTAAAATATCTTTAAGGACATAGATTGTATTCAAAACAAAATCAACAGGGGTGCCTGGGTGGCTCAGTCAGTTAAGCGTCCAACTCTTGACTTCGGCTCAAGTCACGATCCTGCAGTTGGTGAGATCCAGCCCTGTATCGGGCTCTGTGCTGACAGCAAAGAATCCCTGCTTGGGATTCTCTCTCCCTCTCTCTCTGCCCCTATCCCACTCATCCTCTCCCTCTCAAAATAAATAAATAAACATTTTTAAAAAATCAATATCTCCACAGACCAGAAACAGAATGGAAAACGCATGGTGGTGAGTGGAGAGGACTCCACAGACTTAAGTAACATACAGAGAAGATTTTTATTACAATGAGATAATTACAGAATGCAGAATAAAAAGATAAAGAGATTAAAGAAAATTCAAAAATGGTAATAGATACTGAGAACAAAGATGATCCACTATTGGCATCCTGAACTTTGAAATTAATGAATGAAACAGAAAAAAATATTCAAATATATGGCACAGAGACTTTTCACTAAAATGAAGCAAAAAACTGAATTTACTTATTGAAAGAAGGCACTATTTTTTAGGGGGAAAGGACACAGAGCCTTCAACACCAAGCCATGCTCCAGGGAGGGTTTGAACTCCAATGAAATTTTATGCATAAGAATTCAGTCACCTTACCCATGGGGGAGGGGAAGGAAAAAAAAAAAAAAAAAGAGGTTAGAGTGGGAGAGAGCCAAAGCATAAGAGACTGTTAAAAACTGAGAAAAAAACTGAGGGTTGATGGGGGGTGGGAGGGAGGGGAGGGTGGGTGATGGGTATTGAGGAGGGCACCTTTTGGGATGAGCACTGGGTGTTGTATGGAAACCAATTTGTCAATAAATTTCATAAAAAAAAAAAAAAAAAAAAAAGAATTCAGTCACCTTCAAGGTGGGGGCAGAATCGGACCGGCCTCAGATGTCTCCATAGTTATACTTGTGCCAAAAGACAATTAAACAATGGCTGTAAAGTTCTAGGGGAAAGAAAGTACTAGCCAAAATATTACACCCAGCCAAGTCGCTTTTAATTTAAAAGCATGAGTCAAGTCCCTATTAATAACCAAAAGAAAGAAATTGAAAACCTATGGGTCCTTCATATCCAACTAGATATATAAATCAAAATAAAGAACTTAGTAATGAAGAAGCAGTGACAAAAAGCCCCTGGTGAACCCTGAATCTGTCTAAATGTCATACTAATTACAAGCAGCTATGGTAAGTAAAGCTATACAACCAAATATAAGCGTTTTAAACCTGGGCAAAATCAGAATAAGATAACTAGAAAAATCAGAAGATGGGGAAAGGAAGGGAGACTTGTAATTTCTTATCTTTTATTGCAGGAAGTCAACTAACAGAATCTAAAATTAGTACATGTGGTTAAATAAGATAACAACTAACTTCTAGATGATTTTTCATAATTTTGTCACTACTTTGTGGTTTTCATTTCTACTTCTTCAACTTCTTTTTCTTGTGTTAAATTCAATTACATTTATTTTCAGTTCAGTTTCTTTTGGTGAATTAGATTTTATAACATAAGTGAAATTAAATTGAAGGCTTTCTGTTAAAGAATAAGATCTAACTTATATAAATTGTGTGCTATCTAGTGATGTGTCACTCCATCTCTCTGGCCTTCTGTCTCTACATGGGCATAGGAAGAGGCCTGGAATGTTACTCGTGGTGCGAGACTTGGGGTTATTTTATAATTTCTTCCTTGCATTTTGCTGAATTGCTTGCATTCTTTTTTTTTAATGTTTTTTATTTTATTTTTGAGACAGAGAGAGACAGAGCATGAGCAGGGGAGGGGCAGAAAGAGAGGGAGACACGGAATCCGAAGCAGGCTTCAAGCTCTGAGCTGTCAGCACAGAGCCCAACACGGGGCTCGAACTCACCGACTGTGAGATCATGACCTGAGCCGAAGTCATGCTCAACCGACTGAGCCACCCAGGCACCCCTGCTTGCATTCTTTATAAGGATAAAGTAGTTAATCAAAAGTAAATAGGAACACTGAAATTTTTAACCATTTTTTTAAAAATCAAATATTGTGAGACTCACTCTTAGCAATTAAGTCATTTTCATCAGAGTTCTGTCTCCTTAAGAAATCCAAACTCTTTCTTTCAAGATTAAAAATGAGATACTCTATCACTGATAATGCTTTTGAGCAAACCAACAGATATCACTGAAATGGCCTCATGAGCATTATCATCGCCGTGAAGAAATGTTTCCATCTCATTCATTCCTCATTCCCAAGCTCACAAGCACCCTTCTCTTTAACAGCCAGACTATTGCCATATGGAAAAAAGAGATTCTTTACTTCACTGCCCATTTCTACAGAGTACACTGAAAACTCATACTCAATGAGCACAACCAACTTGTTACTAAATTTTTTACTATTTTCTTTATACTAAGTCAAAGTCAGGAAGCACACAGCTGAGTTAAGTGCAGACTGTTCTCTCTGAATAAATCATGTGGTTCCTGGCATCCAAAAAAAGCCTCTTTCATTCAAGTAGCAGTGTCCCTCTTTGCTGCTTACTGATCTGTGGATAACCTCATTCCTGTCTATACCATGGCTCAGAAAGTAATCGCAAACCAAACCAAAGTTTTCTTCCTGCATCGGCAGAACACATATACTCAACACCTAAAACCCGACATAGAATCTCCTCAGTGGTCTTACCTACCTTGTTCTAGATAGCATGCCAGTGATTTTTTTTTTTTTTATTTTTCTTTCCCTTAATACGTACTTGTTGGTCATTGGAGGCTGGTTTTGCACACTTCTTAATAAAATGTGATTGGTAATAATTCTTGCTATGTGAGGAAGACCATGAGTCTTGCTTTTGTACTTCTGGAATTGATAGTAGTCAAGATTCTCTCAGGAGCAAGTAACAGACCACACCATGCAAAGCAGCTTTGTCAAAAAAAGGGAAGCCGTGAACTCGCACGACCAGGAAGTCTGAGGGGGGAGTTCTGTCACCGTAAGGTCTCAAAGACCAAACTATATCATCAAAACTCTGCCCCTCTCTTAACCTGTTGGCCCAGCTTTCTTCAGTATTAACTTCATCCTCAATAGGCACTCTCCCTGGGGCAGAAAATAAAACCACCAGCCACTCTAGGCTTGCACTTTCAGAAGTGGGTATGGTCCCAGATGAGGGAGACAGAGATCTCTCAGGCACTGTGTAAATCCAGAAAGGGAACTCTGACTGGTCCAGCCTGGGTCAGAGCCTACGTCTGTGCGTGGGCAAGGGAATATACAGAATTGACAGCCTCAACAGAATTACATGGACTGGGGGAGGGGTGGTTTTCCAAAGAAAGGTGTGCTGGTCAGACAGGGGAAAAAAATGGATGTTCACCAAAATCTTCCACATTGTCAACAACAAAACCAACAGTTTTGTATGGAAAATAATTATTTTGTGTTCTGGAAAACGTTTGTGTTTACCAAAGTGATGGGTATAAAAACTTCACTGCCACTTCTTAAGAAATGATCCTATAAACAACATCAAGGGCAAGGGGCAAATGACTGACCAATCCTACAAAATTCTTTCAATTCAAATGTGGTTCAACCTCAGGAAATCACTCATTACTGTAATTAACTACATTAGCATTCATTCCATTTTTAAAATATCTTAGTAAACTGTGAATAGAAGAAAGCTTTAGGAACATGGTACTGGTAATATATAAGAAACCTATCACACATATTTACCTTACAGTGAGATATTAGAAGCATTCATATTTAAGTGAAGAACAAGACACCATTATTATTCAACCTTTTCTTGAGACCTTAGTCAATGCAATAACATCAGAAAAATAAACAGGCAAATAAATGGGCAAATGTGCCTACATTTAATTTTTTTTAATGTTTATTTATTTTTGACAGAGAGAGAGACAGAGCATGAGCGGGGGAGGGGCAGAGAGAGAGGGAGACACAGAATCTGAAACAGGCTCTAAGCTCTGAGCTGTCAGCACAGAGCCCAATGTGGGGCTTGAACTCACAGACCGCGAGATCGTGACCTGAGCTGAAGTCAGACGCTCAACCAACCGAGCACCAAGGCTCCCCAAATGTGCCTACGTTTAAAATGTAAGACAATAGGGATTCTTGCTTGGCTGTCGATTAAGCGTCCCCACTTGAGCTCAGGTCATGATCTGACAGCTCATGAGTTCAATTCCCGCATCCGGCTCTGTGCTGATAGCTCAGAGCCTGGAGCCTGCTTCAGATTCTGTGTCTCCCTTTCTCCCTGCCCCCTCCCTTGTTCATGCTCTGTCTCTCTCAAAAATAAAAATAAACGTTTAAAAATAAATAAAATAAAATAAAATCTAAGACAGTAAGTTGAAAAATTACTAGACTTAATAAGAGAGCAGAGTAAGATGACAAAGCACAGATCAACCTACAAAAATCAATAATTTACTCTTACGATTTAAATAATTATAATTGGAAATGTAATTTTTAAAACCCCACTCATAATATCAACAAAACTCTTATGATACCAAAGACTCAATGTAACAAAAAAGGAGTAAAATCTGACTGAAAACAACTGTAAATCCTTATAGAAGAATATAGAATATAACTTGAATAATATAGAGAAAAATTATGTTCCTAGATGGAAAGAGTGATAAAAACTCTCTCTTTGACCAAACTTTAATCAGGGTCCTTGAGCCCTCTTTTCAACTAGACCTCATCCTTGAGCCCTGTCTTCAGCCTGCCTACCCCAGTTTTAGAAGAATCCTGTTAAGTCAGTTTATCAAGAATCCCCCTACCCTTGATGTCTCCCTCCTCTCAGTAATTTTTCATCCACCAAACCCCTCCCACTGCTCATTGGCTATAAATCCCCTCCTATCTTCGTTGTATTCGGTGTTTAGCCTAATCTCTTTCTCCTATTGTGATAGCCTTAACATCTATTGCAAAAGTCCTGAATAAAGCCTTCCTTACCAGTGTAACGAGTGTCCCAATAACTTTTTCTTCAATGAAAGCCAATATGATAAAGAGTTTCTTCAAATTAATCTATAATTCAATGTTTTCCAATCAAAATCCTGGACAATCGTTAAGGACTTTACCGACATATTCTCAATATTCCATGAAAGCATACAAATATAAAATTTCACAAGATGCTTTTGTAAAATAACAAGGAAAGGTAAATTGCGCTGCATGTCTAAAGGCTACAATAAGAACAATATGGTACTGGTGAGGTGCCACATAAAGCAGATGAACAGAAGACAACAGTTCAAAAACAGTCCCAAGAATATACAGACGTTTACAATCTGATGAAGACTGCATTTCAAAGCAGTGAGGTGGGGGGAGAAATTAATACTCATACGGTGTTGAGACTACTGGCTATCCATTTGAAAATTTTAATAAGTGGGGCGCCTGGGTGGCGCAGTCGGTTAAGCGTCCGACTTCAGCCAGGTCACAATCTCGCGGTCCGGGAGTTCGAGCCCCGCGTCGGGCTCTGGGCTGATGGCTCAGAGCCTGGAGCCTGTTTCCGATTCTGTGTCTCCCTCTCTCTCTGCCCCTCCCCTGTTCATGCTTTGTCTCTCTGTCCCCCCAAAAAATAAATAAACATTGAAAAAAAAATTTAAAAAAAAAAGAAAGAAAATTTTAATAAGTATAACAAACATTGAACTAAACTCCAGATGGATTAAAAACAAAATATAAATAATAAAAGTACACATTAGAAAAAATCAGAATAATGTCTGTGTAACTTAGAATATATATGCATCTCTCTAAGCAAAACCCAAAACCCTGAAGCAATAAAGGAAAAGCCTGAACACTATAAATTTAAAACATAAATTTAAAATGTATGAAGAAACCTCCATAAACAAAATTTGAAAATAAATAAACTCTGAAAGAAAATTTTGAAATATATATTACAAAGGATTAATCTCCACTATACATAAAAAGAGTTCTAGCAAAAGTGAACTCAACTTAAAGTTGGAAAAAAGAATATGAATAATTCATGGAAAAATATAAATGGCAAATTCCACTCATATTAGGAATCAGCATGAAGTGAATACAAGATGATGAAACAATGTAAAAGATTAGGGAGTGGAGGAATCATTGATCATGTGTAAGAACTCAGAGAGGTTATTTCCTATGCATTGTTTCATGGCAAGTTGTGTGGGGATTGGGGTGAAAAGCAACAAATATAAAGATACGGAAGATGTGGAATATAAGAAATGGTGAGATCAAACCAAGAGTTCAAGAACAAGAAATCCCACGTGAAAACAGAGCAGCAGACCTAGAAAGCAATTGATCCAAACTGGAGTCCAAAAATGAAACATGCATGTTAAAATATGGTGTGGCTTTTGAACAATGATGGAGTATAAGAATTCATTTTTATTTAACACCAGGCACATTTTATCTTTTGTGGTAGATAGAATAATGACTCCTCAAAGATATTCATGTCCAAATCCTTGGAATCTGTGCCAATGTTAACTTATATGGCAAAAGGAGCTTTACAGACGTGACAAAGATTAGGACATGTGAGATGGGGAGATTATTTTTACTTTTTTTAAATGTTTTTATTTATTTTTGATACAGAGAGAGACAGAGCATGAGTGGGAGAGGGGCAGAGAGAGAGAGGGAGACACAGAATCTGAAGCAGGCTCCAGGCTCTGAGCTGTCAGCACAGAGCCCGAGACGGGGCTTGAACTCACAGACTGTGAGATCATGACCTCAGCTGAAGTCAGACGCTTAACCGACTGAGCCACCCAGGGGCCCCAAGAGATGGGGAGATTATTATGGATTGTCCAGGTGGGCCCAATCCAATCATATGACTGTTTCATAACAGAGAACCTCTCCAGGCTATGATCAGAGAAAAATGTAATGAAGGAAGAAGGATCAGAGAAATACAATGACTGGCTTTGAAAATGGAGGAAGGGGACACCTGGGTGGCCCAGCCGGTTAAGTGTCTGACTGTTGATTTCAACTTAGGCCATCATCTCAAGGTTGTGGGATCAAGCCCTGTGTCAGGTTCTGCACTGACAGCGTGGAACCCACATGGGATTCTCTGTCTCTCCCTCCCTCTCCGCACCTCCCAGGCTTGGGCTCTCCCCCTCAAAAATACATAAAAAATATACTTTAAAAAAAAGAGAGAGAGAAGAAAATGGAGGAAGAAGCCGTGAGTCTATGCAGGTGACCTATAAGAGCTGGAAAAGGCAAGAAAATAAATTCTCCCCTAGAATCTCCAGAAGGAATAGCCCTGTAAACACCTTGAGCCCAATGAGACCCCCGGAGGACTTTTGACTCCCAAAACTTTAGATTTGTGTTGAGTAAGCCACGAAGCAACTGTGGTGTTCAAATTTGTTACAGCAGCAGCTAGGGGCTAATGCCCTCTGCAAGGTGCAGGAATCATGACATTGACCTTTGGCCCTACAGTGAAAAGTATTAGTCAAAGCAGCATAAATGTATTTTTGATTCTCAACCTTTTAGACTCAACCTACATATATTATAAAATAAGACTTGAATATGGTTACAGAATAGAAGGTAAACATTAATTATCCAAATGACAGAAATTAGAAGGTGGAAGGAGTGGTGGAGAGAAGTGCCCTTACCTGACAAAATAGGAACTCAGAGATATCACTGAAAAGTTGTTGGAATAAGAAAGAGATTGAAGTATAAAATGTGAAGTTACACAAAGGTAGTGACAGAAGAACTAAAGATAGTGTTAATTAACAAAGATTAGGATGAAAAGGGGGAAAATAACATGGAGTGGCATAATATCTAAAATGGAAAAACCAGCAAATAACAATATCAATGTAACAGAGTCACAAACTTCACTTCGCACATCACTTAGAGCAGAGAAAATGTAACTCCTTTGCTCCTTATCAATCCAGTCCCCCTCCCAACCCCACACCCTCTGGCTGAGGGAAGAAACAGTTTTTATATTATTTGACTAAAAGCATACTCCAGACTAATAAATCAAGCCATTACTTTAGGAAATATTCAGTTTTTTCTGAGAGTTTCCCCCCTACCTGATCCCCTCCCTGAGATAATGTGTCTGCAGGAGGGGGTGGGGGTTGCGGTTCACTTATGTGTCCTCACTGCACTGGGGAAAGGGGGGGGGGGGTCCTACCTCATGCTGGACCTTGGGTGTGACTGGCATCTGCAGCTCTTTGGTATCGTGTGCCCTGCATTTTTCAATGTGGTTCCTTTGTTTAGCTCTCCCATATGCCAGGCACAATGCTAGGCGTGAGCCTACATCATCGGCTCTTCTGGGTAAGGTACCCCCCTGTGCTCCAGCCCTGTCGAGCTCCCCCTCATCTCAGCTCACAGCATATTTTGTCCACATTAGACATTTGGCTGCCCTCTGCAGTGATCCTCGGGCACAGTAGTTCTGAACATATGGATGCACTGCCATCTGTTGTGAAATTGCCACTGGTATGTCACTACTAATGATTAAAATAGCAAACATCCTCCATGATTCAAGTAATCCTTTTAATGGCACGTTCCCAATGACTTGCCATCTAACACATTTTCTTGAGCGAGCAGAAGAGGAGATGTGGTAGCGATGTCTCCACAAACCCCCAGGGGAGTATGTCACCCACGGGAACATCACCAGAGGGATGGTAGAAATGTCCAGGATTGCTGACATGCTTAACTTGCAGCAGGTCCTGTGCTCTCACATGCTCTAGTGTTACTCCTGAACTTCATCTCACCAGATTGGCCTTCCAGTCCTGAAAGGCAGGGGTTGGGTCTTACACCCCTTTGGATCAACGTGACAGTCCCTTCACAAAACATGTGTTGATTTGTTTCCCAAATGTTAGCCTGAGAATACTCTGGATAGGCTAACATAAGCTCTCCATTCTGGCACACAAGCACAAAAATTAGATTTTACAGCTATTCTACATCAGCAGCATCATAAGTGGAGCAAAGTGTGGGCTTTAAAATAACATCTACCAGAATAATATCTTGGCCCCATCATTTACTGCTTGTTCAGAAATGAGCAAGTTGCTTGGCCTCACTGATGCTCAGTCTCTTCACTTGTAAAATGGAGATTTAAGAAGGCAAATAAAATTGAAACCAGTTAGGGACGCCTGGGTGGCTCAGTCAGTTAAGCATCCAACTTCGGCTCAGGTTATGATCTCATGGTTCCTGGGTCTGAGCCCCGCATCAGGCTCTGTGCTGACAACCCAGAGCCTGGAACCTGCTTGGGATTCTGTGTCTCCCTCTCTCTGCTCTATCCTCCCTCCCCTCCATCCTTCCCCTCCATCCCTCCCCTCCCTCACATTCTGTCTCTCTCTGTCTCTCAAAAATAAATAAGCTTAAAAAAAAATTGAAGCCAGTTAAAAAAGAAAAGCATAGGAACGCCTGGGTGGCTCAGTCGGTTTAGCAGCTGACTTTGGCTCAGGTCATGATCTCACGGTCCATGAGTTTGAGCCCCGCCTCCAGCTCTGTGCTGACAGCTCAGAGCCTGGAGCCTGCTTCAGATTATGTGTCCCCCCTGTCTCTCTCTGCCACTCCCCCACTCACACTCTGTCTCGCTCTCTCAAAAATAAATAAAGGTGAAAATAAATAAAAAAAGAAAAGAAAAGCATTTAAAGCATCTATCACATTTCCTGGCTCACAATAGGTATACAGTGAATGTAAATTCCTTTCCCTCTCTCCATTTCCCTCAAGGAACAGCAGGAGATAATACATACAGGGATACAGGAGAAGAGAAAACCTCAGGCATCAAAAAAGTGATGCCTGGGGTGTCTAAGTGACTCAGTCGGTTGAGCATCTGACTCTTGATTTCAGGCTCAGTTCATGATCCCAGAGTCGTGGGACCTGCATCAGGCCTCACATTGGGTCTGGAGCCTGCCTAAGATTCTCCCTCTCTTCCTCTGCCCTTCCCCACACACACCCACTGCACATGCGGGTGCTCTCTCTCTCTTTTTCAAAAAAAAAAAAAAAAGATATCTGGTAACTGTCGTCCAGGAACTGGCTTTATTTTTTGTCCCTGGGTCTGTACTAGTACAGTTGGGCAGATTGGGAGTGACCGTGGGACTGCCCTTGAGCTGATCTTCCCCCCAATTCTTCCAGTCAGTCTACAGGCTTTGCTGGGGCCTCTGCTGGCCAGGCTTCCTGTGAAGACAAGTGCCCCTTTGTGCCTGTTCCTTCCATTTTTAGAAAGATGACTAATCTCTCTGACTGAGAGAAATGCCTTGTAAATTGTGGTCCTTGCCCAGATCTATGACTAAATTGCAGGAGCCTGCAAGGTTCACAGGGTCCTGGCACTTCCTGAGATGGCGTTGTTGTGGGATTAGAAGCAGGACCTAGAGTGTCTTTCCCCTGTGCATTTACACAGGGAGAGTCTTCAGACCTGGGAAGAAACACCTAGGGATCACCAAGGAAAGGGGCAAAGCATTTATCTACTCAAGTTAACCTCTTTTTCCCTGGAAAATCTTTTTTTTTTAAATGACACATTAGCCAAGTCTTGCTCTTTTGTCTGGGTCACGGGGAAAATCACGTTATTTTCGAAAGGAAATGAAGTGGCATTTCTTGGCAGCCAATTTTGAATTCTGCATTTTAAATCATTCAAAGAGCTTCTGCAGCTGGCGGAAGATAGAAACTTATTTGAAGAGACGAATGAGAAACTCATCAAAGAATTACAACTCCTTGGGGTAATTTTGATCATAAATAGGACAGATGCCATCTGTGTAGCATGGTTCCTTCATTCATTCATTTGTTCATTCAGAAATATTATTAGGCGTGTCTGTTGCGAGGGCCCTCTGCTAAGTACTCATGTCACAAAGACGCTAAGACACGAAGATAGGAGAATGTACGTGAGCAAATAATTAAAGCCACACGAGACAGGTGCAGTAAAAAATGCATAAGCAAAGCACAATGATTGCTGGGAGGAAGGTCTGTGGAAAGGCTGCAGGGAAGGAGTCGGGGAACATTTCACCATTTAAGTAAGCCCTGATTTTCAGGGTAAGGAGGAATAATAGGTCTCTAGGTGGATCAATGGGAAAGGGCATTCCGTCAAAGGGACCAGTGAGTGGTAAGCCATATCCCATATACAGGGAACTGCAATTAATGTTCTGTAGTACTGAAATACCAGACAGCAATGGAAAAGTGGGAAGAAATGAGGTTGGAGAGATAATGCTGGGTCACCACATGAGAGGCATGGAATGCTATATTATGGACTAAAGTCTAAAGACTTCATCCTGTAGGTTATTGGAAATCACTGCAGAATGTTCCACAGAAGTGAAAGAAGATGTGATCTAAGTTGCATTTTAGAGCATAGGCTGGAATCAGGAAGAATGGATTCTCAGAGATGAGCAAAAAGAGTGTTGGGGCACCTGGGTAGCTCAGCAGGTTAAGAGGCTGACTTCGGCTCAGGTCATGATCTCACAGCTCATGAGTTCAAGCCCCACATCGGGCTCTGTGCTGACAGCTCAGAGCCTGGAGCCTGGTTCCGATTCTGTATCTCCCTCTCTCTCTGCCCCTCCCCCACTCATGCTCTGTCTCTCTGTCTCTCTCAAAAGTAAATTAAAAAACATTACAAAAATTTTTGTTACAAAAAAGGATTATAATAATCCAGGAAAGAGGCAATCACAGCCCCAAGTGCAAAGGAAGGGGCAGACTGTTAGGACTTGGTGACCATTGGGCTAGAAAGTGAGGGACTACCAGGTCTCAGGCTCAAGAAGCAGACTTGTGCAGAGGGAGCATGAGTCACTGTGGCTGTTGAAAATATAGTTGGGGATACAGCTGTCAGCAGATCAGAGAAATCTAAATAAACAGATCGCTTTGGGAGTCATCATGCACAGTACAGGTGGTAGTTGAATCCTTAAGCATAATGAGATCATTTCCAGGGGGAATATACAGAGCAGAGGTTATAAACAGACAGCTCAAGGCCAAATATAGCAACAGATATGTTTGGCTTGGCTCACATAATGCTTTTAAAGATTAAAATTTATTGCCAATATTTAAAGGCTGTGGAATGTAACAAAGAAACAAAAGCTCTGGCTTCTCTGAAAAATCAAAAGATTTGGCAACACTGGGCACACATTCTCACATAACCACAATTGGCCGGTTGATCAGCCAGGGTTCCTTTAAAAGGGGCCCCAGCCCACCGCTTCGTCTCCCAGTCCAGCTTCGCTCACTGACACCACCTGTTTGGCCTCTGAAGGCCTGGTTTGCAAGGGGAGGGCTACAAAACAACCACAGTAAGGGCCAGCAGCAGCAGAGCGATGCTCCCCAAACTGCACCCAAAGATAGCCACATCCAAATGCCCAAACCTGTGAAGAGGTTAAAGTACATGGCAAAGGGGGCAGCAGATGGAATCGAAGTTGCTCCGAGTATCGTGGATTGCCCCTGTGGGCCCAATCTAATCGAAAAGTCTTCACACGTGGAAGAGGGAGACAGAAGAGGAAGTCAGAGTGATGCAGCACGAAAAAGACTCAGGCCAGTGTTGCTGGCTTTGAGGATGGATGAGGGCCATGAGCTTCTAGAAGCTGGGAAAGGCAAGGACACAGACTCTCCCCTGGAGTCTCCAGAAGGAAACACAGCCCTGCTGACACCCTGATTTTAGACCTGTGTTGGACTTCTGACCTACAAAACTGTAAAATAATAAATTTGGGTGATTTCAAGCCACTAAGTTGGAGGTTATGACAGCCATAGAAAACTAATATGTGGCTGACAGAAAATTAGTAACCAGGGAAAGAGACTGAGAAAAACCAGACAGGGAAGAACCAGAGGGAGTATAGTTAGATAATCAAGAGAGGACTTATTTCTAAGAAGATCCCATCAAATGACACTGAGATGGCAAATCCAGTTCTGAGGCAAAGGGTGAAATGTACCTATAATGCCCAAGTCTAGGGGCATATCAGAATCACTCAGGAACACTGTTAGAAATATCAGTTCCGGGGCGCCTGGGTGGCTCAGTCGGTTGGGCGGCCGACTTCGGCTCAGGTCATGATCTCGCGCGGTCCGTGAGTTCGAGCCCCACATCAGGCTCTGTGCTGACAGCTCGGAGCCCGGAGCCTGTTTCGGATTCTGTGTCTCCCTCTCTCTCTGACTCTCACCCATTCAAGCTCTGTCTCTCTCTGTCTCAAAAATAAATAAACGTTAAAAAAAAAATTTAAAAAAAAAAAAAAAAAAGAAATATCAGTTCCTAGGGTCCGCCGTGGGCTACTGCTCTAGGCTCTGATACGGAGCCATGTTTAGCCATCTCTGAATGAGATGAACTGGACCTTTACTAGATTAAATGAGTACTTCATGTTTGTTGACTCAGCTCTTACTCTTAAGGCTCCTTGTAGCCTTTTAGCAGAAGAAAACCCATTTGAAATTTAATGCCACATTTTATTAAAGCTATTTATCTGCGTGATTTTTATCCCTATGTGGATAATAAACTTCTTGCAGGCGGTAGATGCTTGCCAAATATTTGCTGAGTGCATAAATGAAATGGATGTAGCCACTGGAGAACTCTGTTGTTTTCTAAAGCTAGCAGGATGAGCAGAGATCATTTATCTCTTAAGCCTCTATAAATTATACAATTCAGATTATTTATGCATGTTCATTTGTTATATGGGTGAAGTTGTAATTTTCTACTTAGATGCCTAGAATCCTCCACTACTTGTCCGGTCATCAGAACCAGCCAGGATTAATTCTCAGAGGGGCTCCTGGAACAGTGTGACGAGGTACTTCCATTCACAATCTCATTCCCGAAATGGCCTTAGGTAATAGTACACTATCTTAGATAAAATGAAATCTACCTTTAACCTAATCCTGGGGTTGCAGAGAAAATTCCAATTCAATACTTACAGAGTGGGCCTAGGAGACTGGCCTCTGAAAATCATTGAGCGAAGAGTACCAGCCTCGGAGTCACAAAGGCCATCCTCCACTTAGTATAACTCTGATGGTCCAGGTGTGACATCCGTGTGGGCCCTGGACACACTGGGTGACAGAGGCCAGGAGCAAATTACCAGGGCCAAGGAGAGTGTTGTGCTGCTATAGTTCCAACACAGGGGGAAAAAATCCAAAATCCGTTAGTGGAAGGCCAGATTCTGTTACTAGAATTCAAGCAGAACTTTCAGGCAAAAGGGAGAGCCTTGAGCTGAGATCTAGAAAGTGGAGTCTAGAAGATTCTGAGAAACATCCTGCTTCCTAGGAAGAAGGGTTATCAATCAACTGTGCGGAGAGTAATAAGAGTGGCTGACAGAGAGTGCTATATATGCATTCACGTCAGGGATGTCAAGAATGAGTATGACAGCATTGAAATAGTTGGGACGGAAGCCAGGTTGCAATGAGTTAAGAATATGCTTTTGAAAAGCTCAGATGAAACGGGAAAGTAGGTCAGGGTGCTAGAAAGAAATGCCATAATAAAGGAAGATTTTTATTTTGTTACTATGTGCTTGGTTCTATTTTAAGGATTAAGGGGACTTGAACATACATATTATCTGAGGAAGGGAGAGGCTTAAAACACAGGAAAGAAAATGATTTTTAAAAAAATGGAACAAAGATGGAGCTGAGGTGAAGAGATGGGACCATCAACACTAGGCACAGGTAGAGTTAGCCCATAAATATTTATTGAGAACTTACTATGTGCCAGGCACTGTCCTAAGTGCTGGGAATAAACAGCACAGACACAGGCATAGTCCTCCTCTGGTGACACTTGCAGTCTAGAAGAGTGTGCTTTCTTTCAGTCCCCTTTAGTTGTGAGTGACAGAAGCTCAAGCAGCTTAAGAGTAAACGAGAGTTAACTCGTGCAACTGAACAAATCCAGGCATGGCTGCCTCCAAAGATTTATCAAAATATTACGGGATTGTCTCTGTCTCCCACTCTGTTTCCCTTTTCTCATGCAGTCTGTACCCAGGTGGTAGCAAAGACAGTGCCCACCATCTCCATCATTATATGGTCTATGAGGCCCAGGGTCTCAGTAAAATAAATAGACCACATCTCAATGTCTCTGCCAAGAGTCTTTGGATTGACTCTGAGGAGGCAAGGTGCCAAAGGGGACAACTCTGAAGATGCAGAGAGGTGAGAATGGGAAGGTTGATATCTAGCAAACTGGTTTTCTCAGAAAATCAGAGGCCAGTGCCTACACAGAGAGGGCGGGGGCAGAGTAAGTTAGGAGGTTTGTGGAGAAGGATTAAGCTTTTTTTTTTTTTTTCTGAAATATGAAGATTTAAATAATTGACTGATTCTTTGCAAACACTATAGGTGACATTCCTTGCCTATCAAGCAGATAATGGAAGACACGTACAAATGTATACAGTATGTATAAACACATTAAGTTACTATCACAGAAAGAGAGCACATATATATGCAAAAAAGACTTGTGGTTAATTCTTTCTTTTTATCTCTGAAAGATTTACTTCCTTCTGCCCATTCTTGCTTCAGATCACACAATAACAAAAACAGGAATGGATTTTCTTCCACCACCCCTCCTGTAGGATTAAGCTTTTGAAGAGGGGTGCCTGGGTGGCTCAGTCTGTTGAGCATCAGACTGTTGATTTTGGCTCAGGTCATGTTCTCACAGCTCGTGAGTTCGAGCCCCACATCAGGCTCTGCTCTGACAGTACAGAACCTGCTTGGGATTCTTTCTCCCCTCGCCCCCCCCCCCACCTCTCAAAATAAAGAAACTTGAAATTTTTTTTTTTTTTAAAGGTTTGGAAGAGTAGCTGAGGAATATAGGGAAAGGAGCAGACCCTTGACAAAAGGATCATTAAGGGTTAACTGATTTTGAAAACCACGTATTTGTCACGGCCCTAATCTGCACAGTTATACAATTTTCTCTGCAGGCTCAGCCCTGAATAATGATAGCCATGGCCATTTGTGTAGAAAGGCACAGTGAGGAGCCCAATCTTCCTCCCCATTCTGGGGCAATTTTGCTATCAGGCAGACACCCAGGAGCTGTATTGTACAAAGGCTCCGAAGTCTCTCAGGAGAAGTGGGAAAGAAAGACAGAGGATGGACTTGTAGGACACTGACTTTAGGTAATACGATCCTCCCACGTCTCAGGAAACCACCCATTAAGGACAAGACACTCAGTGGGTGGCATGAGGATGCCCAGTGCTTGGATCCCTCCTGGACCCCAGCTCCTTGAAAATGAAAAATGTGCCGCTCGCACTTCTGGCTGGCACCTGGCAAATGCTTCAGGCCCTGCCCCTGATATATTTCTCCACCTTTAAATAGTTAAGGAACGAACTTTTATTATGCTCCCCCTGACCCCAAATTCCTGACACTTTCAGTCTGATGTCTCATTTAGCCCTCTCATCATATTGAGAAGACGGGTATTATTTCCCTAGTAGCATAGAAGAGGATGCTAAACTTGCTCAAGGTGACGCAGCTAGCAAGGAGAGGGCCTGGGGTATGTAAGGCCATGCTTTTTTGTCTATTATGTGCGCTCCTGTTTTCCATCACTGGGCCTCCTAGAACACGGTTTGCTACACTGGGGCCAAAGATTTCTGGAGGTCTTTGTTGATGAACCTGAAAGGCATGCTAGGTGAAATAAGCGAGTCACAAAACGACCAATATGATGATTCCACCTACATGAGGTACCGAGAGCAGTAAGTTCATAGAGACAGATGTCTCTATGTATGTCAAATGTATTCTCAGGGTCTGTGAGAATGCTTTCTTCCTTTAGAGGGCCTTTAATTTGCTTCAGTTCCAGAGACTTTGGCCTGAAGAACTGTGCTCATGTGTGGGAAGACACCTCTCCGTCCCGAGCAGGTGTTGACAGGAACTTCAGGAACAAATCCTAAGCCTGTCATGGTGTGGGTTATGAAGGACACAGGCCACCCTGGCTAACCATCGCGGTACCTTTGCCAGGGATATGTTGGAGAGGGATGGCAGTGGCTTCGAAGGAAGCCAGGAAGAGACATGTAAGCTGCGAAGTGGAAAATATCAAGAACGATAATAATTGCAGCAGGAAAACAAAACAAAACAAAACAAAACAAAACAAAACAAAACAAAACAAAACTTCATTGCCTTTCAAAGGGCAAAGTCCAGGGGGCTGGGAGCTTCAGTCTAACACTCGAGGAGGCCCAAACCAAACAAGTGTCACCCTCTCCCACGCTTGCTCCCAGGACCAATGGAAAAATGAGATTCGAAGGTTAGGGCTGCATAGAGTGTTACATTTAAAAAGCACCTCTACTTTTCAAAAAAAATCTTTTACTCCTTCCAAAAGCACCTCCAGTAAGGTATTATTAAGGCCATCTTCGAGGGAAAGAAGCAGAGCTTGGAACAGAAGGTTAAAGCAAGATAGTAGTAGGGGCAGAATCAATCACAGGACCTTCCAGTCCAGGTTGCTTCCACTGAGCCCACTTGAAGTACTGAAGACATCTCCTTGAGTTACCTGGTTAATATATTTTCAGATCAATGTGCCATTTTCTCCTCCTGCAGTGAGTCCACAGATGTTTTACAAAGCAATATTCTGTACAGTGGAACAAAGGTCTTTGATACTCCACATTGAGTTAATGGGAAGTTTTCTCTGACTCCTCACCAGGTGAGGCCCTCCCTTAAATAAAGTCAAATACGTAATTTGCTTTCATTGCTGTGGTGAGCACAGTTAAGGCTTTGAAAACAAAAGGAAAGAAAATAAGACTTTGGAAACCACTACATTCGTTAAACAGGGAATGCCCTTCCTTTGGTCCTTCCCACCATGTTTTGTTTTCTGGACGACCCCCCCATTAGAGCTGTCCATACCCATCTAGGGCAGAGGCAATGAACGGGCAGCACTGGGGCTAGCACCACTGGCTGATAGGATTTGTCTGACTTCCACAATCATTGAGAGTTTTTCCCCCATGTGTTTTAAATATTTACTTAGTAACCAATATTTAAAATGTGTTTAAGACAATTTAAAAAAAAAATCAAATTTCAGACCCAATTCAAAAACAAACAATATGATTAGAAAATGAGGAAAGATTTGAATAGACATCGCTCCAAAAAAGATATACAAATGGCCAATAAGCACATGAAAAAAATGCACATCACTAATCATGAGAGAAACAAAAATCAAAAGCACAACGAGATACTTCTTCACACCCATTGGGATAGCTAATTATAGAAGGAGGAGGAGGAGAAGAAAAGAAAATAACAAGAGTTGGTTAAGATGTGGACAAATCGGAGCTCCTGTGTGTCACTAGAGGGAATGTAAAATCAGGTGGCCATTGAGGAAAACAGCATGACAATTCCTCAAAAATATTTAAAATAGAATTACAACACAATCCAGCAATTCTAAATCTGAGCATATTACCCAAAAGAAGTAAAAACAAGAACTCAAACAGCTATTTGTCCTCCCATGTTCATAGAGCATTACTCATAATGGCCAGAAGATGGAAGCCACCCAGAAGTCCAATGAGGGACAGATGGATAAACAAAATGTGGTATATGCAAACATGAAACAATGTTCAGCCTTAAAAAGGAAGGAAATTTGGGGCGCCGGTGGGGGGCTCAGTCGGTTAAGCGTCTGACTTCAGCTCAGGTCATGATCTCACGGTTCGTGAGTTCGAGCCCCGCGTCGGGATCTGTGCTGACAGCTCAGAGCCTAGAGCCTGCTTTGGATTCTGTATCTCCCTTCTCTCCTCCCCCCCTCCCCCACCCCATGCTCTGTCTCTCTCTTTCAAAAATGAATACACTTAAAACTTTTTTTAAAAAGGAAGGAAATTCTGACATATGCTACAACATGGATGAACCTTAAAAACACTATGCTAAGTAAAATTAGCCAGTCACAAACAACAAACATGATGATTCCACCCATATGAGGTACCTAGAGTAGTAAATTCATGGAGACTGAAAGTCATCCCCATCATATCGTCATATTTTCTGAGCAGGAAACATTCTCCAGCATGTAAGTGTTTTTCCTTGGCCTGGATGGTCAGGTAGAAGGCCACTCATAGCACATGCTATCTCACCTGGGACCCTGGTAGCCTGGAGATCATAAATTCCTCCAGCTAGGGCAAAAAACTCAGGAGCACAGTTTCCAGTTCTGTACCTAAGGAGCTTGGAAATCACCATTCTGTCCCAACAACAAGTAAAAAGCAGAACAAACTAAAAAGTAAACAACTCTTCTTGAATATATAAGAGAGGAGAGGACAAGGCAAACCACTGCCCCTAATATTAGAGAGACAGGCAAATGCAGGAAGTCACAGCTTACCTGAGCAGAGACTCTTGAGTGGAAACTGCCATGGGAGCCAGCACCAGGCCAGGAAAACCTGAACTGTAATTAATGATTTAAAGAAGGCTCAATGTGGGCAAATCTGAGAGTTAATAACTACAGAGGAACCCAGTTTTAAATAAGACCCCAAACTCTTGTGAATTTTACCCCCAAGAACTTGACCAGGTTATCACAATAAATAGCCAAGAAAAAAATCCCTGGGCTTCCAGCAGGGAGAGGGAAAAGGGAACCATTTTGAAAGAAACCAGAGCTCTCTCTTCTTAACAAGGCCTACTGCAGGTGAAACTAATAAACCAGAAACTGACCTGCTAAGGTATTATCAGAGCTTAAATGGCCTGGAAGAAGAGAAATACCCAACGCCAGTCCATCCTGTCCCACCTAGGAGGGAAAAAACCCTAAGAAATACCTGTGCAATTCCAAGTCCAGAGGCATATGCTCCCTAAGAGACAGAGACTCAATCATAGGACTGTAGAATTTTCCCTTTCTCCCCACACCTCACATCACATTACTAAAGACCTATTTAGAGAAGTTCCTTGGTTCATCGTGTCCAGTAATCAAGAAAAAGTCACAAGGCATACTAAAAGGCAAAAAAAAAAAAAAAAAAATTTTGGAAGACATAGCAAACATCCTAGCCAGAGGTAGCAGGGATGTGGCAGGAACCAGAGTAGGATTAATATGGTTCAAAGGGATATTTAGACAGCATGAAAGAATGGATGGACAATGTAAGCAGAGAGATGGAAATCCTAAGAAAGGACGAAAAAGAGAAGCTAGAGATAAAAAAAAAAAAAACAAAAAACACTAGAACAGAAATGAAGAACACCTTTGGGCTTATTAGTGGATTGGACAAAGCAGGGGAAAGAATCTCTGCACTTGAGGATATATCAGTAAAAACTACCAAGACCAAAAACAAAGAAAAAAGATTGAAAAAAGTAGAAGAAAATATCCAAAGGCTGTGGAACAACAACAAAAGATGTAACATACGTGTAACAGGAACATCAGAAAGAGAAGAAAACTGAGAAAGGAACAGAAGAAATATTTGAAACAATAATGACTGAGGGTCAACTGGGGAAATTTTGGACACCAAACCACAGATCCAGGAAACTCAGAGGCCACAAGCAAGATACATGCAGCAAAAAAAAAAAAAACAAACAAGCAAGGGCACCTGGGTGGCTCAGTCGGTTGAGTGGCCAGCTTCGGCTCAGGTCATGATCTCACGGTCCGTGAGTTCGAGCCCCGCGTCGGACTCTGTGCTGACAGCTCAGAGCCTGGAGCCTGTTTCAGACTCTGTGTCTCCCTCTCTCTGACCCTCCCCCGTTCATGCTCTGTCTCTGTCTCAAAAATAAATAAACGTTAAAAAAAAATTAAAAAAAAAAAACAAGCAAATAACAACTACTACATGTAGGCATGTCGTTTTCAAATGATAGAAAATCAAAAATGAAGGAAAAAATCCTTTAAAAAGCCAAAGGGGGGGGGGGAATCTTACCTATAGAGGAACAAATATAAAAATTATATTCAGCTTTTCCTCAGAAATCATCTTAAACCAATCACCTAGACCAAACATCTGAAAATTCTGAACCCTACAAAATTAGCATTAATAAAGAAATAAAGATTTTCTCAAAAAAATGGAAGGAATGTGTTGTCAATAGTCCTGCCTTGCAAGAAATGTTAAAGGAAGTTTTTTAGACAGAAGGAGAACGTATATCAGAAACTCAGATCTAGGGGCACCTGGCTGGCTCTGTTGGTTAAGCATCTGGCTCTTGATTTTGGCTCAGGTCATGATCTCACAGTTTGTGGGCTTGAACCCTGCATGGGGCTCCACACTGACAGTGCAGGCCCTGCTTGGGATTCTCTTTCCTTCCCTCACTCTGCCCAACCCTGCTCATACTCTCTCTCTCTCTCCAGTAAATAAATAAATAAACTTAAAAACAAAAGAAACTCAGATATACATAAAGAAAGAGCATCAGAGAAGATATAAGAAACAGTGAAGATAAAATAAAAACTACTATTTTTTTATTCTTTAAAAAAATTTTTTATTTATTTTGAGAGAGAGAAAGAAAGAGAGAGAGTGAGAGCTATCAGGGGAGGGGCAGAGAGAGAGGGAGAGAGAGAATCCCAAGCAGGCTTCATACTGTCAGTAACAAGCCCAACACAGAGCTTGATGTGGAGCTCAATCTCACAAACCATGAGATCATGACCTGAGCCCAAATCAACAGCCAGATGCTTAACTGACTGAGCCACCCAGGCACCCCTATTTTTCTTATTCTTAATTGACCCAGCCAGATAATTGTTGGTTCAAAATATGAATAGCAACCATGTATGCTTATGAATATAGCTTATGGGTGCATATATTCTTATGTATGTATGTAAAATAAATGACAACAATGACACAAGGGAAGGGAAGGAGGAATTAGTATTTTGTTGATATAAGGCACTTGTACTACCCAGGAATTAATCTAGGCATAGAACTTAACACCTTCACAAAAATTAACTTAAAATGGATCATAGACTTAATATAAAGCACAAAACAATAAAACTCCTGGATGATCACATTAAAGAGAACCTAGATGACCTTGGACATGGAGATGACTTTTAAATACAAACCAAAGGCACAATCCAAGAAAGAAATAACTGATAAGCTGTACTTCATTAAGATTAAAAGCTTCTGCTCTGTGAATATTATCAAGAGGGGTAACTTTTATTTTTACTTTTTTATTATTATTTTTTGTTTGAGAAAGAGAGAATATGTCAAGCAGGGGAGAAGGCGGAGAGAGAGAACCTCAAGCAAGCCTTATGCTCAGCATAGAGCCCAATGCGGGGCTCAATCTCATGACCTTGGGATCATGACCTGAGCTGAAATCAAGAGTTGGATGCTCAACCAACTGAGCCACCCAGGTGCCCCTATTTTTATTTTTAAAATAATCTCTACACCCAGTGTGGGGCTCAAACTCAAAACCTCAAGATCAAGAGTCACGTGCTTTGACTGAGCCAGCCAAGTGCCCCAAAACTTCTGCTCTGTGAAAGGCAATGTGAAGAAAACGAGAAGATAACCCAGAGACTAGGAGTATACCTTTGCAAAAGACACATCTGATAAAGGACTATTACCCAAAATATACAAAGATCTCTTAAAACCTGACAATATGGAAATGAAAGACCTAGTTACAAACAGGCCAAGCACCTTAACAGACACCTCACCAAAGACATAGAGATGGCAAATAAGCATATGAGCTCTTTGCCTCATCTACTGTGAGAATGAAGATCATTCTCAGCAGTCAGATTACTGACATTCCAGAAAATGTCAACATCACTGTGAAAGGATGCACAGTTATTGTGAAAAGCCACAGAAGAACCCTGCAGAAGGACTTCAAAGCACTTCAATGTAAAACTCTGTCTTCCTGGAAAGAAAAAGAAGAGGTTCTAGGTTGACAAATGGTGGGGAAATAGAAAGGAACTGGCTACTGTTCACACTTTCTGTAGCCATGTACAGAACGTGATCAAGGGTGTTCTATTTGGCTTTCGTTATAAGATGAGGTCTATGTATGCTCACTTCCTCCATCAATGTCATTATTCAGGAGAACAGGTATCTTATTGAAGTCCAAAATTTCCTGGTTGAAGAATACATCTGCCAGGATTGGATGAGACCAGGCATTGCTTGTTCAGTGTCTTGTGCCCAAAAAGATGAGTTAATTGTAGAAGGAAATGACATTGAACTTGTATCAAATTCAGCTGCTTTGATTCACCAAGCCACAACAGTTGAAAACAAGAATATCAGAAAATTTGGGGATGGATCTATGTCTCTGAAAAAAGAATGGTTCAGCAGGCTGATGAATAATTTCTAAGTTGTCCAGGAACAGAAACAAAATGGTAGATGATCCTTTTTTTTTTTTTTAGTTTATTTATTTATTTTGAGAGGGAGAGTGTGAGCAGGGGAGGGGCAGAGAGAGAATCTCAAGCAGGCCCCGCACTGTCAGCACAGAGCCCGACATAGGGCTTGAACTCAGGAACCAAGAGATCATGACCTGAGCCTAAACCAAGAGTTGACCGTTTAACCGACTGAGCCACCCAGACACCCCAGTAGATGATTCTTAAGGCCTATTTGTGATATTTTAAAGATACAATAAAAGCCCTGTATTTTTTTTTTAAAGCGTATGAAAAGATGCTCCACATCATATGTCATCAGGGGAATGCACATTAAAAGCACAGCGAGAACGGGGCGCCTGGGTGGCACAGTCGGTTAAGCGTCCGACTTCAGCCAGGTCACGATCTCGCGGTCCGTGAGTTCGAGCCCCGCGTCGGGCTCTGGGCTGATGGCTCAGAGCCTGGAGCCTGTTTCCGATTCTGTGTCTCCCTCTCTCTCTGCCCCTCCCCCGTTCATGCTCTGTCTCTCTCTGTCCCAAAAATAAATAAACGTTGAAAAAAAAAATTTTTTTTTTAAAAAAAGCACAGTGAGATCCTACCACACGCACCTATCTAGATTGGACAAAATCCACAATACTGACAACACTAAATGCTGGTGGGGTGTATACAACAGGAACTCTCAGACATTGCTGGTGGGAAAGCAAAATGTAGAGTCACTTTGGAACACAGTTTGGTAGTTTCCTACAAAACTAAACATACTCTTCCCACATGATCCAGCAATCAGGCTCCTTGACATTTACCCCAAAAAATTGAGAATGCATGTCTGCATAAAAACCTACACATGAATGTTTATGGCTGCTTTTCTCAGAATTGCCAAAACTTAGAAGCAACCAAGATGTCCTTCAGTAGGTACATAGATAAATAAACTGAGGTCCATCCAGACAATACAGTATTATTCAGTGCTAAGACAGAACGAATCATTGAGCCACACAAAGACATAAAGGAAACTTAAATGCATACCACTAAGTACAAGAAGCCAATCTGAAAGGCTATATACTACATGATTCCAACTATGTGACATTCTAGAATAGCAAAACTATGAATGTGGTTATTTCCAGGGGTTAGTTAGGAGAAAGGGATGAAAAGGTGGACCAAAGAGGATTTATAGGGCAATGAAAACAGTCTATATGATACATGTCATTATGTATTTGTGGAAACCCATAGAATGTACAATGCCAAGAGTGAACCCAAATGGATGATTACCAGAGGGCATGAGGGAATGGGCAAATGGGTGAAAAAGAGTGGGAGATACAAGCTCCCAGTTATGAAATGAGTACATCATGGGAATAAAAGGTATAGCATAGGGAATATGGTCAGTGGTATTGTAATAGGGTTGTACCATAACAGGTGTTAGCTACACTTGTTATGAGCATACCATAACATATAGAGAAGTTGAATCACTATGCTCTACCCCTGAAACTAATGTAATATTGTGTGTCAAATGTTCATAAAAAAAAAAGTGAGCCCTAATGTAAACGATAGACTTTGAATGATTATGATGTGTCAGTGCAGGTTCATCCATTGTAACAAGAATGCCACTCTGGTGGGGGATGTTGATAATGGCAGAAGCTTTGCATGTATGGGAGACAGAAAATCTCTGTACCTTCCTCTAAATGTTGCTCTGAACCTAAAATTACTGTAAGAAAGGAAAGTCTTGAAAGAAACCCAGGAGCTGGCTGAGGTCTCCTGGACACGCAGCAGCATTGCCGCCAGGGGCACATTACGGGGATGACCCTGGGTTGAGTGGGAGAGGTCAGTTAGTCCCGTGTTTGAGGCAGGCACTAGAGCAAAGAAGAGGGGACAAAACACAGAGGATATGGAAGTAGGAAGAAGAAGGAAGCCCATCAATTCAAAAAGAGTTTCTAAACTGGAAGAACTAACAAGAGGACAAATTGGGGAGAAGAAAAGCTAAGGGTTAAACGGAAGTCAGAGCTAGGTGCTGGGACTTGTCTGGTTCCATCTGGACCTCAGAAGTACAGAGTGCCAGCCTGAGTGTGCCGGTCCCATGTGGTTCCTGGGTGCCACCTTTCCCTCGAGACAGCTAGATGTGTCCCTGAAAAGGGAGGAGAACAGCAAATATATCAAATTTCATCCTGGAATATATTTTTGGAATTTTATTTCGTTCTCCAAAAACCTGTCAGACAATGCCCACTTCAGTGATGTCATCAAATGATTTCTTCAATAGGAAAAATCATAATCGCAGGATTACAAAGACCATTATAGAAAACTTGGACAAGTTGTACACATAGAAAACTGTTACTAGGGTCTTACACATAGCCAGCATTTGCTAATGTCCAGTAGGCACTGACCTTCCCGCACTGAGCGGTTTCTGTGATTGTAGCAGATGGAAGAGTTGCAAACTCAAGGCTAAGTGTATCCATGGACTGACTTCCTTCTGGCCCTGAATTGACTGACTTAGCAATATAATGTGTGGTAACAATGTGCAAACATGTCATAAATCTTCATATATTTGGCATTTGACTCTATTACTGTGAGCCTTCTGGAAATGGGGATTACTTCCCTGTTAGGCAGTCTTGATGTGGTTTTTGCTTTCCTTAGCTTGTTCATGTGAACTTGTGCGTTTTTATGATGTTAGTACAAACAAGTATATTGATAGGCACTAAGCACCATGTTAATTGTTAACCCAGCCTGGAAAAGTTTCGTAATTTTCTTTGATCTAACAGACATTTATTTCAATAGAAAAATAAAAGTTAGAAGTAAAAAGCATTATGTGTTAAGATTAGTTGAGAAAGAACATTCAGTTGGGAGCTTTCATTAAATTAATTTTAATTAAGGGGCGCCTGGGTGGCTCAGTGGGTTGAGGGTCCGACTTTGGCTCAGATCGTGAACTCGCGTTTCATGGGTTGAAGCCCCGCGTTGGGCTCTGTGCTGACAGCCCAGAGCCTGGAGCCTGCTTCTGATTCTGTGCCTCCCTCTCTCTCTGCCCCTCCCCTGCTCACACTCTGTCTCTCTCTTTCTCAAAAATAAAGATTAAAAATTTTTTTTTAATTAATTTTAATTAAATACTACTGTTTTGAAATCCAAAACCAGGACCAGAAATTTCGCAGAGGTCAATGGGCTATACACAAGGAGAGCTGTGCCCCGAAAGTTGAATAATGACTTAAGATTCCCCAAAATACTGAGCTGCTTTATTTACCTCGCTAACAAATACTGAAGAAAATTAAGATGGAACCTATTTTTCTTCTAACATTGGATGGCTCCTCAGTAAATCAGGAAAGAAACCTGTGATGCATGGTCAGGGAACAATGAGGCAAGGACAGATGTACTGATTGAACAGCTACTTTGTGCTGGGGGTTTTGGCAGGTTCTGAGGGAGGTGCAGTGGAGAGAGAGGGTTAGGTTAGGGAGATGGGACAGGCAGTTCTCTGATATCCAAAACTGCCTGGGTACCTCCACGGCTGAACTTTCTGGGTTCATCACTTCCTTTCCTACTTCTCTTGTTTCAGTAAAGCTCTGTTGCTTGGAAACTCACACAGAAGGTGAAGTGGGAGTGTTGCAAACCAACCTATCATAACACTGTTTTTATTACCTTTACGGCAGTTCAAGGTGAAAGACTATATTTAGCCTTGTCTTTTGCTTTCTCCGGGAAATTCCAGACGAGTGCAGAGAAACTATGAAGTTTCTCTTGTCTGTTGGTGGGACCCTGTGCTCTCACACTCTGATCTGCAGGAAGCCTGAGGTCCAGAGGGCCATCTTCTCTAGGAAACGAATAGTCTAGGAGCCATTTATGAAACAGGGCATGACTGCCATTCCCTTTATCTCCTCTTAAGTTCCACAGTATAACCTTAGATATGGGAACCTTTTTTTTTTTTTTTTTTAACATGAGTTTTACATAAAGAAATGGCTGGTAGCTATTTCCGGACCAATTTATCTGCTGTTTTGGGAACCCTCTTCAAGAAAAAGACATGATCTGTCTGACATCCTTCACCCACCCACTCCACATTCTCTTTTCTGATGAAAAATGTTCTGTGGTAAAACTCCCTTTGCATCAATCTTAGGCTTGAAAGGCCATCAGGCTAACACAGGACGCTGTACTTTCCCATAACAAGAAAATAAGCAATTTGGGTCTTTTTAAGTGAATGAAAACAATTCCACACATTTTTTTCAGAAATAACAAAAAACTGGAAGGGAGTCCCAGGGAAGAGCTAGCAAGCATTGCCAATATGCCAAAGCCCCCATATACTTAACAGGAAGAAGGCATTTGATCCTTTCTCCACACCACTGCATATCTGGATTCCTGACCTTGATCCTGCTTTATTTATTTGCTGTCTTTCACATGTCAGGTTATAAATCATCATTCACTTCACCCCAACCTTGCCAGAAAGTGTCTCTAGTTCCATAAAGCACACCGTAGATGGCACAGGGCCTCAGTCAAAAGGTCTGGATTTGAGACCCGTGTCCATCATGTACATGCTATATAACCTCGAGCAATGTTATTAACACTAGCCTGTTTCCTCATCTGTGAAATGGGGTAACAGTAGTACCTACTTCAGTTTCCTCATCTATAAAAAGGAAATAATGATGTGACACATCTCACTGGGTTAGCGCGAAGAGGAAATGCAGTGAATGAATGCAAGGCTCACAGTACAGAGTACGGTATAGAGCAGGCATACAAGGATGATGACATATTATGAAGATGGCATCTAGAAAATGACTTTCATTTGAGGGTGGGTGGGACACAACAACACAGAATGAAAAGAGCTCTCCTCTGGCCTCTATGCACAGACTAAGAAATGCTTAAAAGGCCTTGCTACAGATGGCCTAAACTAGCTTTATTCCCCAGCTGTCTCTGAACCTCAATGTCCCATAAGCAGCTCAGACTCTATATATTCACATGTAGGTCATCTTAACTCTTTTTGACTCTCATGTCAACTATGTCCATCCTTCTGTATGTATTGATTCTTACCTGTCCCTCCTGCAAATCAGGACTCACTCTGAGGCCTCCCTCCTTCATCCTCTGCCTCCCTAGCCATTTCGCCTTCTGAAAATACCCTGAACCCATCATCCGTGGCACCTCTTGACCGCCACTGCCTTACATTTTGCCTCCTCCTCTCTCTCCTACACTATTCCATAGCTTCCTAGCCACTTTTTCTCCCCAATCTCTTTGCCCTCTGCTTTACCCTATTCCACCCTTACAGTGAACATTCTAAAAAGCAATTTGGTCATGTGACCTCTCTAACTAAATCCCTACAATCGCTCCCTATTAATAAAAGGATTATCTCCAAGCTCCTTGGCCAAGCATATAGCCCTCCATGCTCTGGCTCTCCTTTCCTGTGCCAACCCCATTCCTGCCAGTCTCTCATGAATGCCCTACAGTCCAGCAATGGCAAACTCTTCTGACCTCAAGAAGATTGTGGTAGCCACACTCCAAGATGCTCCCCAGTGATCCGAACCTCCTGGTGTTCATGCCCTTATGAAGCCTTCTCCCCCACTGTCTCAGAGTTTCTCTGAGTGACCAATAGAATGGCACAGGTAGTGCTATATCACTTCCGAGATGAGTTTATAAGTGACTAAGGCTCCTATCTTGAACTAACTCTCTCTCTCAGATCACTTGCCCTCAGGAAACCACGTCATGTAAATGACTCTATGGAAAGGCCCACGCAGTGAGGAACTGCAACTTCCTGTGGACAGTCATATGAGTGAGCGGGGTACTGCTTGTCCAGCCCCTTCAGATGACAGTGGTCCCAGCCAACGTCTGAGAGCAACTCCATGAGAGACCATAAGGCAAGACCATCCAGTCAAGACTCTTCCAGATTCATGATTCTCAGCAGCCATGTGAGATCGCAGACATTTATTGTTGTAAGCTGCTAAATTTTGAAGTAATTTGTCAGCAACAGATAACTGACGTAAAAGTCGTCCTCATTTATACCTCCTATCCCTTGCATATTCCTTTATACATGGTACCTATTGTCCATTCCCACGATGTAAGCCTCAGCAGAAAAGTAGCTTATTCCATAAAGCTGTCCCACTCCATCTCCACACCCTGTCTGGTCTGTCATTTGTGCTTACGTAGCATCTGGTATGTATCTCTACTTTGGCACCTGTCACACTGTCCTGTGTGGTGGACTGAACAGGGGTCCCTAAAGATGTCCATGTCCTTATCCCCAGAACCTATACATTTTGCCTTGTATAGCAACAGGGACTTTGCACGTGTGATTAAGTTAAGGATCTTGAGATGGGGAGATTATCCTGGATTAGGTGGTTCGGTGGGTGTCATCACAAAGATCCATGTAAGAGGGACCCAGGAGGAGTCCAAGTGAGAGAGATGGCCAAGGATGGTGGAAGCAGAGACTGGAATGATGTGCTCTGAAAGAGGGAGTAGGGAGTCACAAACTAGGAATATAGGCAGCCGTGAAAGCTGAAAAACGCAAGAAAATGAATCCTCCTCTAGAGCTTCCAGAAGGGACACAGATTCCCGACACCTTGGTTTTAGTCAAATAATAAGATCCATTCTGGATTTATGATCTCCAGAACTGTAAGAGAACAGATATGTATTTTAAGCCACTAAATTTGTGATAATTTGCTATAGCATCAATAGGAAGCAAATACATGCTGTGTTTGTTTGTTAACCACCTCTGCCCCCACATAGTTACAATTTTTCTCATGATGAGAATTTTAAGACCTACTTTCTTAGCAACTTTCAAATATACAGTACAGTATTATTAATTATTGTCATCATTCTGTACATTATATCCCCATGATTTACTTCTCTTACAACTGCAAGTTTATACCTTTTGACCCCTTTGCCACCTATTCCCCCAATACCCTACCCACCGCCCCCCACCAGCCCCTGCCTTTGTTAACCACTAAACTTTACATTCTTTTTTTTTTTTTTTTCAAACTAATTCCTCAAAATCTATGGTGTGTTTTACATTTCAATCCAGTTGACTACATCTCAAGTGGTGCCACCAGTGGTCACCTCGTTGGACAGCATAGCTACAGAGCTTTACAGGCCTTTGTAAGGACATTGGTTTATACCCATAGGAAGTAGGGAGCCATTACAGAGTTTTGAGCACAGGAGTGACATAATCTAACTTATATTTTAAAGGATCACTTTGGTTGCTGTGTTGAGATAGCCTATAAGGGGTGAGCTGAGAAGCAGGCAGACAGACAAGTTGGAAGGTTATGGTGGTAATGCAGACAAGAAGTGGTGGGGTCCGGTGCTCCTGCAGCTTGTTGCACCCATGAGCGTGGAATCTGTCACCCCGGAGTGGAACTGGGGACAGAGAAGCGTGCCGGGCTCTGGCAGAGAGCTGCGGCTCGCCGTGCTGCGGGGCAAAGCTCTCAGGACGGACCCGGTGGTGGCACGGCTCGGCTGGGCGCCCAGCGAGCGCCACACCCCCACGCTCCCTTCCCACAGATGGTGGGGGTCCCACCCAAGGGGTAATGGTGGAGATAGAAGAAAGGGTTGAACTCAGAACATATTTTGCAGAAAAGCCAACAGGGTTTCCTGACTCACTGGATGAAGTATGAGAGAGACAGAGGAGTCAAGAATGAGACCAGTGGAAAAAACGCTGTGAATGTTTCCCTGGGTTTTAATCACTTAACGTCTCTGCACTTAACTTTTCTGAGGCTGCCTGCCTTTTCTCTGTAACAAGGAGACAACACCATTCTAAGAAGACGAGCCCCAGGATCAGAGGCTATAGGGCAAAAGTGTGCCAGGTGTGCCTGGGAAGACCAGTGTGGTTGAAGAGGAGCGAACAAGGAGAGAAGTAGTAGGGATGTGGTTGGACAGAAAGGTAACAGGATGTGGGTTATAAAGGAACCATGTTGCTCTCCCTTCAATTTCAGGGAATACAGAGCATAACAAGTAAACTCACCAAAAAAACGAAACGTATGCCACCATGCTATGGTTAAAAACTCGGCTTCAGACTTATCTAGGCCAAAACAGTCTATTTTTGCAGTCGTTTTTCTTTTCTTTTCCACAAATTCAGTTCATCTAATATATATAGAAGGTGTAGACAATATGAGCAACGGAGCTCTTTTGATTTGCTGCAGAATGAGAACGCTGTTCAGAGGCAGAACTGCCATGAAGGTAATGAAGCTTAATTATGAAGCCTCTTCCAAGGCTCTAGACTTGATTTTGTATTCAGACTTTGTTTTATCCTTAAAGAAGGCTTCTCCCCAAATTGGATACACTTCAGGCTCAACAGAACCTAGATCTCCTCCTACTTAGGAAAAACATTTTATCTCAGACGTCTCTTGGGAATAAAAATAACTGACTTGGGTAAAAGCAGGGAGGACTTGGACACGCCTTTTGTTGAGCACACCTGGCCTGGACCAGTCATTATGCCATACCCACTCAGCTTCTGCCCTTTGGAAAGGTACAGTTAAATAAGAGAATTATGTAGGAGGATTTATGTTTGTCCTGCCCAAGTCTGTTGATCATAAAACCAGGTGTGTTGCTTTTAAAAAGCATAGATTCCTGGGCCTTACCCCAGATCTACTGATTCAGTGTCAGGGGGGTAGGGCCCAGGAATATTTACTTGAAGAAAGCTCCATCCATGGGCCCCAGTGTGTTACAGCCTCGAAAACATCATTTTGAAATAATAAGATGTAACTCTGGGAGTTCCTGGGAGGAAAAGCAGTCTTGGTCACAAAAACTGGGTGGGAGAGTTCCTGAACTGTTCACTATTCAGAGAGACAGTCAATCACAGACTCATAGTTTGGGCAGCTATTCCTGTGCCCTTGAAGGTGCGCCCAATAAAATGAGGGGCCAGCACGGGCTACCTGAGACCAGGTGCAGATGAGAAGAGATGAACTCCATGATGATGCCCTCAGGTGGCCTTCAAGAATGTGGTTGTGTTTCTCTCTCAGGAGGGGCCTTTGGCCCCTACAGGGACCTGCATGGGAGCAGTCGGAAAGTTTGCCTTTCTCCTGGACTTCCAGTTTCCACGCTGAGTGGCCTGATCCGGCTGGGCCACAAGGAGAGGCCCGGGAGAGTGAGGCCAAGGACCTTTGCTTATATGACAGAGCTGCAGTTAGGAGAGGCAGAATGATGAGCTACAGGTACCCAACCAGCAGGCTGACAAATCTGGGATGGTGTAAGTCTGAAGGTGTCCTCAGGGGCAACTCTTTCTTTCCCTTTTGACTGGAATAAAAAAGTTTGTTTTGCTCTAGGAAAGAATGAGGCCAAAACAGAGCATCCGTGCTGAGAAATGGAAAGAGAAGAAATCCTGACGACAGGACATGTCCCTTTCTGAGGCCAGCCCTGCCTTTCTTCCCTTCACTCGTATGAATCAGTAAATTCTCTCTCTTTATTTTTATTTTTATTTTTTACATTTATTTATTTTTGATAGAGACACAGAACACAAGTTGGGGAGGGGCAGAGAAAGAAGGAGACACAGAATCCGAAGCAGGATCCAGGCTCCGAGCTGTCTGCACAGAGCCCGACGTGGGGCTCGAACTCATGAACTGTGAGATCATGACCTGAGCCAAAGTCGGGCACTCAACCGACTGAGCCACCCAGGTGCCCCAGTAAATTCTCTTTTTTGCTCGAGATAGTTTGAGTAAGCATTCTACTTGTGTATGTGAAGTGTATTTTGTGTGTGAATTTTATTTTGCCTTATTTCATTTCATTTTCTTCTACTTTTGTAAATACATAGGAATAACTGGAAGAATATTTACTGCACTGTTAGCAGGAGATAAGATTGGGGAATTCTTATGGTTTGAGACTGGTTACTGATGATGGGCACGTATTATCTTCATAATAAAATGCTAAATAAAAAAAAGGAAAGGGAAGAAAGTCACTGAATGGACCAGATACTCACCTGCCCCCAAATCCCCGATTTTCTTGGCAGAGAGGAAAGAGAATTAGAGGCATAAAATAGAATAGTTTTTGCTGTTATCCAATCAATACTATATTGATTGAGATAGTAAGTCAGGGAGAAATAGACAGACTTAGTTACATACAACTAAGAGAGCTTGTGTCATAGGAAATTAAATGCTCAGAGCCTAGCCAGTCAATGAAAATACAAAAAGAGATAAAAAGTGACCATTACCATTTAAATCTCACAGTTTAGGGGTAGGAAAGGTGGGTTGGGGGGGTGAAGGGAAGGGAGGGGGAAGCAGTATTCTACTCGGGGCTTCTCTCCAGAGGTGCCAATTAGAGACTGGGACCCACTGACCAGAACACAGAGGGAGTCTCTGTAGGTGCTCTGAACTTGCAGCATGACCATTTCCAGTTACATGGGGTGCCCAGAAGCCCTCATGAAACAGTCACTTTAAAAGGACGATGATATTACAAGAGAGGGGGTGGAAAGAGCTCTTGCAGAAGAATTAAGAGGAGTCAGCAAGTCATGGGGAGTTACAAAGGTTAATCCAGAAGCAGAAGTTCTCCCTGCCAACTGAGATGGTATGGACCCCAAGGGAGTGGCTTTAATGAACTCTGTTAACTCACTCAAAAGACTCAGAGTAAAGGAGATCCCATGGCTTCGTATATCATTAGGGAAGCAACATAAATATATATATTTCCTCTGATTCACAGTACATCAGCTTCTAGGGATTAATAAAAGAAAGTTTAAATCTCTCAGTAACAACTCACACATAACCACAAATGTTGCAAATCTGTCATGTAGCAAGGAATCTGAGATGGGTTGATACTCTAGAACGAGTGTACCAGAAAGAACATGAGGTGAAAGGAACTGAGTCAGAGGCAGTATCAGCTTCTATTTTCAGAAAACAGCCACCCTGGACACAAACCAAAAAGGTAGGTGCTGTGTAAGCCCTTGCACTAAGACCAAACAAACCCCGGTCACAGCTGCACACAGAGATAGCAAAGCGCTATCTCCCCATCTGGGGAACTAAGATAAAGATTGCATGACAACATAGTTCTGCCGCAAAGAAAATTTGCACCAGCATTCACCCCGCCTGTGAGTTAAGTTTCTTTCTGGCCTCCCCGCTGATCTGCAGCCTGTAGTTCCAAGTTCTTTCTCTACCCAGAAGTCCACTTGCCATACTAATCACCTCTAGACATACTTATCATTCGAGAGCTGTCCTATTTTAGCAGCTAGATAGAGGCAGAGGCAGAACCCAAGCGTGAGTGTTCATCCTGACTTCAAATTTGGCTTTCTTTTTCTTTCTTTCGAAACCTGGATTTATGGCATCCCAGGCCATCTATCTATCCACATCCATCTAACCAGGAAAATGTCACTACTAATGACAGGTGCGGGAGAGATGGACTCAAACAAGACATTAACGGAGCCAGATGTGAGTGTGATGCCACCATTAAAATGGTAGGACCACAGACTTACTACCTCACTCTCTAAACTTCACTCTCTTCAACCTTAAAACGCAGCTGACGATAGGTGCTTTTTGGAGTTGGATTGGCAATAGGACCTAAGGGATGCCATCGCTTAGCATGCTCCTTAAGTGACTGTTATTATTATTATTATTGAGACTGTTAATGGAGGGGATATCTGAATACACTGAAGGTTACATGGTAGTGCCGTTAGCTCCAAGACATAAGAAAGTGTGGGCTGTTACAGAAGAGCAGAGGAGAGGCTTCTAAATCAATACTGAGTGAAGATGTAAAGTGAACTTTCAGAATTTTGAAAAATGGGTAGGAGTTACCTAGATGAAGAAGACAGGCTGATCATTTCTGGGCAGAGAAAGCAGCAAGTATTAAGGCATGGAGGTGTGGAAGGCCATTGTACATGGTTTTGGAAGAAGGCCCATACCATGGAAGTAAAGAAAGGGTTGAGGAGAATGGATGGCTGTGACACAAAAAGGGCAAGACTGGGGCCAGAGTCTGAAGAGCCTTGTATGCTAAACTAAAAGGGTTGAACTTGAGTGTTAATGCTGAGGAGAGACATGGAAAAAATTCAAGCAGGGGAGAGGTATGATCCGATTCGTGGGAGGGGTAAATTGGAAAGAAGTCAAACTAGTGGCAAATGCTTAAGCTACCAGCTGACAATGTGAATTCCAGGGCTCATTTGAAGACCAACTTCAGGGGAGCCTGGGTGGCTCAGTTGGTTGAGCAAGCGTCCAACTCTTGATTTCAGCTCAGGTCATGACCCCAGAGTGGTGGGATCAGAGCTGGGGGTGGAGCCTGCTTAAGATTCTTTCTCTCTCCTTCCCCCTCCACTCTGTCTCTCTCTCTCTCCCTCTCTCTCTTTCTCTCTCTCTTTCCAAAAAAATAAAATTAAATTAAAAATACAAGATCTGAAGACCAACTTCAAAGCAACTATGTCAGAAGAACCCAGTGCTTCAAGGTAAATTTTATTTACAATAAAGTTGAAAACAATTGAGATGCCATATAGACTGATGGATAAGAGCATAGAACTGTTTGTGTTTAAATCAAGACTGTCATTTCCTAGCTGGGTGATCCTGGGTCAAGTATTTAACCACCTTGGACCTCAGTTTGTCCATCTGTGACATGGGATCAACAATGGTACCTGTCTCAACAGGATGCTGTGAGGATTACGTACGCGGTTGGAGCAGTGCCTGGAAAGAGCATCACTCATTAATGTTGACCAGTACTGAGGAGTGGAGTTGGTGCTGTGAAGGCTGTTGGCCCTCTAAGACAATCTCCGTGAGATGGCCACCTTTCTTGACTTCTTGGCTTTGACTCTATGAACAGAAATCAGCTGTCAATTAAGCCACATGGGCTCATAGTAATTCCCAATTACTGAGTGTATGTAAAAATAACATACTTAATAGTCACTTGAACATCAGGATCAACTGTAATGCCTCAGCTCAGTTAATTATTTCAAACACTGTAAGACAAGCTACAAACCTATCATAGTTACATTTTTTTCTTTTTATTGCTATTTCTTTTTTTTTTTTAAGTTTACTTATTTATTTTGAGAGAGAGTGAGCAGGGGAGGGGCAGGCAGAGAAGGGGACAGAGGATCCAAAGCAGGCTCCAGGCTCCATGCTGACAGCAGAGAACCCCATGGTGGGCTCAAACTCACAAACTGCGAGATCATGACCTGAGCTGAAATGGGACGCTCAACCAACTGAGCCACTCAGGTGCCCCTATTCCCCTCTATTTCTTACACTATAAAATATTTGGTGCTTGAAATACATGTACATTATAAAGCATAACAATAAACCCATTAAAATCACTATTCTGGAGCATTGCCAATGCTACTAAAGCTCCCCATATGCCTGCAATGATCCAAATGTTTATGCCCCTCCAGATTCATATGCTGAAATTCTAACCCCAAAGGTGATGGTAATCTACTGAAGGTAGAGGCTTTGGGAGGTGATTAGGTCACGAGGGTGAAGATTTCATGAATGAGATCAGTGTCCTTATAAAAGAGGCTCAAGAGGGCTCTCTGTCCCTTCCACCATGGAAGGACACTGTAAAAGGTCTATGGACCAGGATGGACACTCACCAAACACCAAATCTGCTGGCTCTTGATCTTGGATTTCCAGTCTTCAGAACTGTGAGAAATAAATGATTTATTTATGATATTATAGCAACCCAGATGATTAAGGCAATGCCCCTCTCTAATCTGCGCACCCTGCCTTCCCCACCAGAGGCAACCGCAGCCCTAAATTGTATTTGTCATTCCTTCCCTTTTATGTATATAGTATGTACCATTATGTATCTTTAATCAACATATTGGGATTTTCATTTTTAGAATTTTGTATAAATGACATTCCAATGTATTTATTTATTTGCCTGTAACTTGCTTTTTCCCTTAATATCATGTTGTCCATATGCCTGTGGTTTATTCATTTCTCTGATGTACATTATTCCATTGCATTCCTATTCCATAGTTATTTATGGATCTACTCTCCTAACCATGAAGATTTGGGTTATTTTCCATTTTTTGTGTTGTTGACCAATGCTGGTATACATAATCTGGCACTGGTCACCTGTCGCCATTGTGCAAGAGTTTTCTCTAGAGTCCTACACGATTCCTATTGCTGTTGTAACAAATTACCTCAAATTTAGTTGTGCAGTGGCTTACCACAACACAAACTTCTTACCTTCTGGTGCTGGACATCAGAAGTCTGCAATAAGTCTCACTGGGCTAAAATCAAGGTATCAGCAGGGCTGCATTCTTTTCTGGAAGGATCTAGGGGAGAATCTGTTTTCTTGCATTTTTTGGCTTCTAGATACTTCCCATATTCCTTGGTTTATAGCCCTCTCCATCTTCAAAGCTAGCAACAACTGATCAAGAATTTCTTATAATGCTATCTCTTTGGTTCTGATTTTTCTGTCTCCCTCTTCCACTTTTAACAACTTTTGTGATTATTGTGTCTTCCTGCATAATCTAGGATACTCTCCTCATTTACAGATCAACTGATTAGCAATCTTAATTCTATCTGCAACCTTCACACTTCTTTGCCATGGAACCAAACACATCCACAAATTCTGGGGATTAGGATGTGGGGATGGGAGGGTGTGAATTATTCTGTCTACCACTGGGATAAACCTAGGTGTGGAACTGCTGAATAATAGGGTATATGGATTTTCAATTTTACTTCAAAATGCTAAATTCTTTTCCAAATTAATCACACTATGAAAGTAAGAGTTCTGATTGCTCCACACCTGAGAACACAGCCTGCTGAGACTTTGAAAATTCTTCCAACCTGGTGGGTGTGAAACCATAGCTCAGAATTTGGATTTCTATTGTCCTAATATTGAGATTGAATATTTTAATATGTTCCTTGGCCACATGGGTTTCCTCTTACGGGAAATGCTTGTTTTTCTATTTGGTTGCTAGCTTTTTTCTTAAAATTCTTTAATCACTCTTTATTCGTCTGGATATTAGTATTTTGTCAATTCAATGTACTACAAATACTTTCTCCCCATTTATGTTATGTTCTCATGAATCAAAGTTTCTACTCTGTGCTCAAATTTCTTCAATATTTTTCTTTATAAATTGTATTTTTGTGTCTTTAGAAAATTCTTTCTTATCCTGTTGGCAAAAGGAACATCTCCTATATTTTCTTCCAAAAATTTTAAAGTTTTTCCTATAACATTTATGTTTTTAATCCACCTGAAATCGATATTTATAATATGATGTGAGGCAAAGATCCAGTTGCATTTTCCATCACCTGGAAAACCAATTGTCCCAAAGCCAATTATACTTACCATTGTGCCATTCACATTGTATATCAAGTTCCTCATATGCCACGTCTGTTTCTGGGCTTCCGCGTATATTCTATTAGTCAATTTATTTCTCCTTATGCCAACATCACAGTTTCTTCATGCATTACCTCTATAATATATCTTGCCATTTGGTAAGACAAATTTCTACTGGCCTTGTTCTTTTTTTTTATTTTTAATAACGTTTTTATTTATTTTTTGAGAGAGAGAGAAACAAAGCATGAGCAGGGGAGGGGCAGAGAGAGAAGACAGACAGTCCGAAGCAGGCTCCAGGCTCTGAGCTATCATCACAGATCCCAAAGTGGGGCTTGAACTCACAAACTGGGAGATCACAACTTGAGCTGGAGTTGGATGCCAAACAGCCTGAGCCACCCAGGCATCCCTACTATCCTTGCTCTTCTTTCGGAGTATCTAGATATTGTTTACCCTTTGTGTTCCTATACATTTTAGAATCAGCTCAACTTCTTTAAAACACCCTATTGAGATTTTTATTGCAACTTCACTGTGACTACATTAATTGTGGCAGACTTGAAGTCTTTACAATAATGAATACTCTTATTCATGAACATGGTATATCTCTATTAATTTAGACATTCTCTAAATGTCTTTCAATAAAGTTATATGATGTTTTTATAAAGGTCTTGCACATAATCGGTGAGATCTATTCCCAGTATACTGTATTTTTGTTGTACTTGCAAATGATACATTTTTCAAAGTACATTTTCTTACTTTTTTTGATGGTAATTGATATTTAACTCATATCTATCAAGTTATATTATTAATTTTAATAATTTTACATAGATTTTTTTTATTTTTCTATTTGGCTAATCACATCATCTTTTAAGTAATGGCAATTTTTAAAAAACTTGTTACTCTTTTTTATTTACTAACTGAATGGCTAGGACTTCCAGTATGTGTTGGCTAGATGTAACATTAACAGACATTCTTGACTTCTTACTGATTTCTAAAGGAATGCTTCTAACTTTTCACCAGTGAGTAAAATTGTTGTTAGTCTTTGGCAAATATTTTTTATCAATTCAAATAATGCAATTTCTATTTCTAATTTACTAAGAGTTTTTGTTTGATTGATTGTCTTAACATGAATAAATATTAAATTTTATACAATGATTTATTTGCAACTACTGAGATGAGTATAGTATGTGCTTATTCTTCACTAAGTATAATTTGGTGAATTACATTAATTGATTTTCTAAAGTTAAACTATTCTTTTTTTTAATTTTAAAAAAATGTTTATTGGGGCACCTGGGTGTCTCAATGGTTGAGCACCGACTTCGGCTCAGGTCACGATCTCGCGGTCCGTGAGTTCGAGCCCCGCATCGGGCCCCTGTGCTGACAGCTCAGAGCCCAGAGCCTGTTTCAGATTCTGTGTCTCCCTCTCTCTGACCCTCCCCTGTTCATGCTCTGTCTCTCTCTGTCTCAAAAATAAATAAACGTTAAAAAAAAATTAAAAATGTTTATTTATTTTTGAGAGAGAGAGAGAGAAAGAGAGAGAGAAAGAGAGAATGAGCAGGGGCAGAGCAGAGAGAGAGAGAGAGAAAGACAGAATCCGAAGCAGGCTTTAGGCTCTGAGCTATCAGGCACAGAGCCTGATGTAGGAGTCAAATCCACAAACCGTGAGATCATGACCTGAACCAAAGATGGACATTTAACAAACTGAGCCACCCAGGTGCCTCTAAAGTTAAACTATTCTGTGTTCTAAGAATAAACTCAATTTGCCATAATGTATTATCTTTCATGCATTGTCAGGTTAAGTTTTTTTAAACTGTTTTTGCAGAGTTTTGCATCTATGTTCATGAGTGAGGCTCATTTGTAATTTTCCTCTTTTATATTATTTTTGTATATTTTATTACATAAAATACATAGGCTTTTTTCTTTTGAAAGAATGTGTTTTAGATTAGAATTATGTTCCTTGGGTGTGTGTGTGTGTGTATGTATATATATATATATATATATATATGTATATTGTGTTTGTGTATATATATATATATATATACACACACACATATATATGCATACATATCTATATATATACAAATATATATAAACTATATATATGAACAAATATATATGAACATTATATATGTATGAACATATTTATCTATATATGGCTATAAAGCCACCTGGGCCTAGTCTTTTCTTTGTGGTAAGATTTCAAAATTGTTGAAACAATACCTTTAAGGGCCTTCAAATTATTCAGAGTTACTATTTTTTTCCTGAGTCAGTTTTGGTAAGCTGCATTTTCTAGTAATTTGATATTTTTGTCTTAATATTCAAATATGGCATCAAATTGTTTTTACTTTACATTTTTTTGTATCTCTGCATTTTTAAAATTCCTAAAATTGCTTATTTCTGCCTTCTCTTTTTTTCCCCTAAATCAGTTAAATTAGAGGCTTATTTTATTCACCTCTTCAAAAACCTAATTTTCAGCATTTGCCTTTTTTTATCTTTGTTTTCTATTACATTAATTTCTGGGCTCATCCTTATTATTTCCTTTCTTCTGTTCTCTTTAAATTCATTCTATTGTTCTTTTTATAATTTCTCATGGATGCTTAGTTCAATAATTTTAAGGCTTTCTTAGTTTTTAATATAAGACTTTATGGCTTAAATTTCTCTCTCAGCCTTGTTAAACTGCATTTAAGATTTAGTAAAGTTGGTGAAGTTTTTGGTTTTATTATTATTTAACTCTAGAGATGTTCTGTTTTCCACTGTGATTTACTCCTTGGTTGATGAGTTATTTGGAAGTGTATTTTTCAATTTTCTAAATGAATGTTTTCTAACATTATCTTTCAGTTAATATCTATATTAATGAATTTTAGTCATAAAATATAATTTTTTAAAAGTCCATTCCTTAAAATTGGTTGAGATTTGTTTTATGGCCTAATTCATGACAAATTATTATAGCATCCCATGCATGACCCAAACTAATTTGTGTACTTTAATTTAGACTGCAAAATTCTATATATTCATTAGGTCAAGCACTCTGTATCACCTAATCATATCTTTAATGCTTTTTGGAATATTTTATCTATCAATCACTGAGAGAGATACATTTAAATGATTCCTTATAGTGGAGAATTTGGCAATTTCTCTTTGTAATTATGTCACATTTCCTTTTATGATATTGAAGCTACACTATCAGGTATGTAAAAATAGAGTCATTTTATCCTCCTAGTGAATCAAGTCTGTTATAATCACTGAATGATCTCCTTTGTCTATCAAGTTTTTTGCCCTAAAGTCTATTTTATATAATATATAAACTGCAACTCTTTTGGTTAATATTTGCCTAAAATATATTTTTCTGTCCTTTTACTTTCAGCTGTTCTTTATTTACATTTTAGGCATGTCTCTGTAACCAGCATATACATAGATTTAACTTTTTAATTCAATCTCACAATCTCACTTTCAACGGGAAGTTTAGTCCATTTATTTTTATTGATATATTTTATTTTATTTTATTAATATAATTTATTGTCAAGCCGGCTAACATTCAGTGTATACAGTGTGCTCTTGGTTTTGGGGGTAGATTCTCATGATTCATCGCTTACATACAACACCCAATGCTCATCCCAACAAGTGCCCTCCTCAATGATATTGATAATTTTAATTTATCTCTATCATCAGTTTTTTTTGAACATTTGATGTTTATTTATTTTAAGAGAGAGAGAGAGAATGTGAGCTGGTGGGGGTGGGGGGGAGGACGGGCAGAGAGAAAGAGAGAGAGAGAATCCCAAGCAGGCTCCAAGATGTCAATGCACAGCCAGACGCAGGGCTCGATCCCACCAAGGGTAAAATCATGACCTGAGCTGCTCAAAGGACTGAACCACCCAGACGCACCTCTATCACCAATTTTTAAACTATCCAGTTTAAAATTTTTGTTCTGACTTCTCTGTTGCTTTTTTCTCCTTCTTGTCTTGTTTTAATGGATTCAATTTCTTAGTTCCAAAATTTTCCCTTCTCTAGTTTTGGAATTATAAACTTTATTTTTGTTCATTAACTAGTTCTTTTGAAATCAGAGTATGCATACTTAACCTAACAAAGTCGGTACTTGTTATCTTTACAACCTTCCCAAATACATAATGACCTGAGAATGTTTTAACTCTTATCATCACTCCATCTTAAAAGCCATTATTTTTTAATTCTACAAGCTGTACTTTATTATTTATTATTTGTATTTTTTGTATTGTTCAGGTTGACGCAACCATTTGCCTTTTCCTTTACTTGACATTAGTTTTTGTCACTCAAACTTCCCTTCTAGATCATTTTCCTACTTCTTCTTTTTTTATTTCTTTTTAAGATTTTTTTTAAAGTGATCTCTACACCCAACATGAGGCTCAGACTTACAACCCTGAGATCGAGAGTCCTATACTCTCCCAACTGAGCCAGCCAGATGCCCCTCATTTTCCTTCTTCTTGAAGACATACTTGGAAGTTCTTTTATTAAGAGGTTATTGATGTTAATTTTTCCCAGTGTTTGTTTATCTAGACTACCTCTATTTTATCCCCATTTTGAAAAACAGTTGCAGCAGAGAAAGTTAGTATTTACTAAAATATCCACGTGATTCTCTTCATTTCTCACTCTCTCTTGCAGTTAGTTTGGGACTTGGGACTTATTCTGGCCAAAGGACCATGAGGAGAAGTAACATGTTTCCCTTCTAGAAAAAGGTCTTTCAAATCTGTGTTCCTCTATGTCCCTCTTTCCCTCCTGAAATGACCTGATAGCTCATGCAATTCTGGGAGATGCAGCTAGAAAGATCAGAGCTTCTTTTGGCCTGGGTCCCTGAGTGACCAGGCGGAGCAGGGCACCCTCTGACCTATCCTTGATGCAAAGCGCAAGAGATAAACTTTGATTATGTTAAGCCACAGAGGTTTCAGAGTTAATTTGTTACCACAGCCTAATAACTTATTCTGACAGGTAGTTTTAATGGGTAAATAATTCTCTTTCAGTTACTATCCCTCAGCACATTTAAAATATTTTCCCACAATCTTTTGTCCCATTTTTGCTGCTCAGAATTGTCTCATTGTCATTCCTTTACAAGTAATCCGTATTTTGGGGGTTTTGGCTAATTTTAGTATCTTCTCTTTGTCTCTGGCATTCTGAAGTTTTACAACAGTGTGTTTAGGTGTGTATGTGTCTGCATCTGTTTAAGTTTATGTCTGAGGGTCCTTTGGGTTTTAGAATCTGAGGTTACTATCTTTCATCAGTTCTATACATGCCTCATTTACTGAGTCCTCAAATATTGCTTTGTCCTCTTCTCTATTATCTCCTGAAATTCTGATTACAGGCATACTGAGCCTTCTCCTTCTATCCTCCATGACTCAACCTCTCTGTCATATTTTCTAGTGATTATCTCTCTATGCTGAGAACACAGGGACATGGTAAACCTCTCCAGATTCTATGCTGCATTTTGTGTAAGGTTTTCCAGTCTATGCTTCCCACTCCCTAATTCTCTGTCTATGGTTTCCTCCACTCTAAATTCTTCCACTGGGTTTTTAATTTCAATCTTTTCATCTTTCATTTCTAGAAGTTCTATTTTGTTCTTTTTCAAATGTGATGGATATTTTTATGGTCTCTTTTTCTTTCCTCAGTTTTTATTTCGTTCATAACTTATTTTACCATATTAAACATTCATTTTACTTTTAAATTTATTCATGCATTTAAAAGATGATTTATATATTTTATCACTTATGTTAAGTGCTTCAGAGTAAGAGAAGCCCTCTGTATATTTTTACTTAATAATTTTATTATTTCAAATTGCTTATACCTTAGGATATAAGAAACTTAATACTGGATCCTTCCCTGCCCCTAGATATTTAATTGTGTCCAGCTATCACATTGGGCCCAGATATCACTATATAACCCCCACTACTGTAGGTAAACCAATCACCCTAACTCTGCTGTTTAGTGTGTCTGTCCTGTCACTGAGTCTGTCTCCAGCTGGCCATATCTCTACTGCAAACTTCCTGATTTTAATTCAGGAGTTTAAGATTATTTCTAACTCTCATGACCTACCCCCTCCTTTCCATATCTCTAGACTGCTGCTGTGTTTTGGAGAATGTCCAAAAGTTTGACCTTTAGATAAAGAGATGAGACTATACAAACTTTTGCTTCTTAATACCATCTGCCTGGGAATAAAAAGTCTCTGGGCAGGAAGAAATAAGAAAGTAAGGAAGACAATTTTCGGAAAGTCTGTATATACATCCTTTCCGCTATGGAGGGACATATGTAGGGAATGTGGGGGCAGGTATCCTGTATTGCAATGATGAGTTTTCATAATTAGAGGTAGTTTCAACAACAATTTGATCTACTATCTACTCATTGTTATAAATCCTGGCTTATCAATTATGCTAAAATTATCCTGCATTTTCTTTCTCTTTTGAAAAGTTTATTTTTATTTATTTTGGGAGAGAGAGAGAGAGAGAGCAATCAGGGGAAGGGCAGAGAGAGAGAGAGAGGGAAAAAGAGAATCCGAAGCAGGCTCCACGTTGTCAGTGCAGAACCTGATGCAGGGCTCAAACTCACAAACCATAAGATCATGACCTGAGCCAAAATCAAGAGTCAGATGCTTAACCGACTGAGCCACCCAGCCACCCCCATCTTACATTTTCTAACTGATACGGCTTGTGACCATGTGTCAGTCCAATTCTTACAGTAAGGGACAGGTATTACCAGTTTTATAAACTTTCTAGACTAAATCATCTCAGCAATTGTTTCTTTATTTCATGTGATAAAACAGATCCCACATTGTTAAAAACAAAAACAAATTAAAAAAACATGTGGATTTGTTTTCAAGTGTACACTTGACCCTTCATACAGATAGGTGTTATGGGTAGCACTCTAGGTGTGAATTTCAGGTATAAGAATGTTCACAAGGAATGTTTACCTTACCAACATTTACAAGTTTTTCATTTAAAGCATATAGACCTATCCTCAATATCAGCACATAAAACCTACTTGAGTCTCTTAACAAACTTTCTACTGTCTAACACCAAATGTCGATATCCAGTCTCAAATTGCCCAATACCAAATCTTGGTTGGGAGAACTAATGTTTACAAAACACCGTTGAACGAAATGCGGTCTATCTGTATTAGCTGCCTAAGACTGCTGTAATAAAATACCACAAACTGGGTCCCTTAAAACAACAGAAATTTATTCTCTCATAGTCTGGAAGCTGGAGTCTGAATCAAGGTTTTGGCAGACCCATCTAGGACAGGGTCCTCCGTGCCTCTTCCAGCTTCTTGCAGCCCAGGTGATTCCTAGCTTGAGGCAGTTTAACTCCAATCTCTACCTCCATCTTCCCTCTGTGCCTCTGTCTTCACATAGCACCCTCCTCTCCCTGTCTCACTTCTCCTTACAAGAACACCTCCTACTCCAGTGCGACCTCATCTCAACTAATTACATCTGCAATAACTCTATTTCCAAATAAGGTCACATTCTAAGGTACTGGGTATTAGAACTTTAACATATCTTTTGGGGGGACACATTTCAACCCAGTTAACATCATTTGTTTCTCCAAAGAGAAGATTTTATCTTCCAAATAGGTTTGGATCCCACTATCTTTGAACCAGAGGAATTCGCTTTCTCTGGACTCTGTTTAGATGCCAGGTTTTTATCTTTCATTAAACAATGCTACGAGAAATAGCTTAATGAATGCCACTATTGTATTTACTAATCAAGTTCATTAAGAACCTTGCCCCCTTTGATTTTGTTTCCCCGCTGGAAGCAAATGCCACAAAAATTTTCCCCCTGAATAACCCATAGGTTTTCATTTAGAGTCAATGAAAACCATATATCTAATTATGTGGGGTTTTTTTGTTTGTTTGTTTGTTTGTTTGTTTTTGCTTTGGTTGCCAGGAAGCTTAAAAATTCAGTCACAATTTCATTTTAACAACTTTGTAGAATGCTGCAGCTACTAATTTGCATTTTTATTTCTCCTCTGGTATTGACATTTTATTTTCATGTGGATATTAAACAGTTTTAAAAATTGCCTCTTATGTTATTACAAGGCACTTGAATACTTTGTTCAAAAATGTTAGCAATAAGTAGAAAAAAAAGCCAAAGAAATAAGTAAATCTCTTTCTCTTCCTCCCCCTCCCCCACTTTCTTTCTCCCTGTCTCTCTTCATTCACAGCAGATTTTCCTCCTGTCCCAGCTCATCCATCAATGAATGACTGACCAAAGACTATGAACCATCAACACTCAGTACTCTGGTTTACATTTTCGATAGATGATTCAAACGGTACACAGGCAAAAAGGGAAGGGGAAGCAAGACACTCACTTTATTCTTGAGCAAATCAACTAGATCTCACTGATTTCCTTCAAAGATTAAAAGAGAAAAGTCAGAAAAAAAAATAGCATGGGACCCATGCAGCAGTAAAAATAAAAGAAATCTGGAAAAGCAGAGGAAATAAACAAGGAGAAGAAACTAAATCCCTGAAAATCACACTAAGAGCATCAGGAGTAGAATTTAAACTAAAGAAAATCGGATATGGAGGGCACGCTATTGAAAAAAATCACATAGAATTTAGTGGAAAATGACACAGAATGAAAGTGACGAGGGAGGAGCTGGAAGAGGCAGAAAACAAACAATAGAGAACCGGCACATGAATGCCTGCTATCTTTGAAGATGTGAATGAATACATGGAACCAAAAAAATTTACATAATAGAAGAATTTTCTGAAATAAAGCAGATCTTAAAATTACATTTTGAAAGGGCTCACCGCATTCCAAGAAAATTTAATAAAAGCTTTTATCTGAAACTTCAAGGACTGTAAAAAAAAAATCCTATAGTCATCTAAGCAGAAGGAAAAAGTCATCCTCAAAAACAAAGAAATCAGACAATATTAGATGCTAGAAGAAAATGGAACTGTGGTTAATGAATATTAAAGGAGAAAAAATTTCTATACCTGGTGGAAAATTTCTAACCACCTTTCATATGTAATGGTAAGAAAAAGAAATTCTCAAATACATGAGAATTCAAGAAACATAACATTTATGAGCTTCTGGAAAATCTCTCAGGAAAAAATCAAGACAGTGAACAGATGAGTAACAATAATAAGTTCATGAATGAGAAAGACATGAGGTAGAAAAGGTTTAGTGATGAGCTTTAAACCTCTTCGTCCATAAAACTATATTTAGGTAACTAAAATTCTAAGTCATAAAATGAAAAATAATTGCTATAATGCTTAAACAAAAATTACATAATATAAAGAATAATATTTTAATGATAATAGACAGGGACAAGAATCAATATTTGCTCTCCAAACTAACAGAAAGGTGGGGAGAGAAAAAAAATAGTCTAAGTAGATTAATTTCATCATCTTTCATCATCAATTCATTTCTAAGGTAAATTGAGAAATATAAATATAAATATATTATTTAATATACTTTACAACTTCTAAATTGCTAGAGTATAGCAGGTGGCCTTCTAAAGGGGCTCCCAATGATCCCCAACTCCTGGTATCATGCCCTCATGTGTAAGCTAGACATAATGACTCATCTCTAACAAAGAGAATGTGGCAAAGTGAAGGATTTCACTTCTGGAATTAAGCTATTAAAGACTGTGATATCTGGGTCGCCTGCGTGGCTCAGTCGGTTGAGCGTCGGACTCTTGGTTTTGGCTCAGGTCATGATCTCACAGTGTGTGAGTTCGAGCCTCATATCCGGGCTCCGTAGCTGGTATCTTGGAGCCTGCTTGGGATTCTCTCTCTCTCTCTCTCTCTCTCTCTCTCTCTCTCTCTGTGTGTGTCCCTCCCCCCCACACACTGTCTCTGTCTCTCTCAAAATAAAGAAACTAAACAAAATAAATAAAAAATAAAATAAAATAAAAAGACTGATTTCTGTCTTGCTTACACTCTTTCTCTGCCTTTCCTCCCATGGCTTGCTTTGACTCAGCCAGCTGCCATGTCATGAGCTGTCCTGTGGAGAGGCCCACGTGACAGGAAACTGAGGCTCTCTAGGGCCCATGAGGAACTAAATCCTGTCGACAGCCATGTGGTTAAGCTTGAAAGTGGTACAACACCTGCGAAAACTGAACAGTAAAAATTCTGAAGCAGAGGACTCAGCTAAGCCATGCCAAGATTCGTGACCCACAGAAAGTACAAGGTAAACACGTGCTGCTTTAAGCTGCTAGGGTTGGGGGTAATTTGTTACACAGCAAAAGATAACTAATACCTAGAGGAAGGTAAAAATAAAAACAGAAAAAAACAAAGAAAACAGATTATAAAGCAAAAAAGAAAACAAAGAAACAATAAGCATTCAAAATGTAACACATAACAGATAAGGTTAAACATATCTAATTAAAATAATTTCAAGTAGAATAAACTATTTTTTAAAAATTATTCCATGGGACAAAGACAGACACTATAATGGCAAAGGGTAATAGGTCAGATGCTTCTTTTTTTTTTTTTTTTTTTTTTAAGAGAGAGGGAAAGATTGAGTGGGGGAGGGTCAGACAGAGAAGAGAAAGAGAGAATCCTAAGCAGGGCTCAATACCAGGAACCCTGACACCCTGACCTGAGCCAAAATCAAGAGTCAGGCACTTAACCAACTGAGACACCCAGGTGCTCCTATAATGGCAAGGGATATACAACTCACAATGAAGTTATCGCTAGTATGAATCTTCATATATAAAATAATATAGTATTCAAACACGTAAAGCAAAACTTCAAGAAATAAAAAAATAAATAAAAGAAATGTTAGGAGACTTCTCCCAAAGTCTCCTTCCCATAAGGTTCCAACATCCCATAATCTGTCTCCATCTTCCAGCCCTCCCCTACCCCTGAAACTCCACCACTGAGCCTTCTGGAATTCATGATTCTTCTCCCATATCAGTTTTCATTGCTATGACTCTGGTCAAGCCACTATTACTTCTTGCCTGGATTATTACAATATCTCTTTGTCTCTTCAGCCTCTACCATTGCTCTATCTATTCTAGATAGAGAAGCCAGGATAATCCTTTAAAAATATGCCTGATTATGTCACTCCTCTGTTCTAAACTCTTGAGCAGCTGCCCATTTCATTCAGCATGAAAGCCAAAGTCCCCACAATGCCCTATAAGCCCTACATCACCTGTCCCAACCACTTGGTTACCTTTAGTTCTCCTCCTACTCACCCTGGCTCTCTCCAATCCAGCCACAATGGCATCCTTACTGTTTCTTAAAAACTCCAGCCAGACAGCCACCTTCTGACCTATGCCTAACTGTTCTGTCTCCCTGGAATGTTCTTCTCTCAGAAATCCACCAGGTCATTCCCTTACCAATTCCAGATCTTTTCTTGAATGTCATCCTCTCAATACAATTTATCCTGATCACTATATTTAACGTTTCAACCCACACTCTCCTGTATTCCCAATCTCCTTTATCCTGCTTTATTTTTTCAAAACATTTTTGGGGCACCTGGGTGGCTCAGTTGGTTAAGCGTCCAACTTCGGCTCAGGTCATGATCTCGCAGTCCGTGGGTTCAAGCCTCGCATCGGGCTCTGTGCTGACAGCTCGGAGCCCGGAGCCTGTTTCGGATTCTGTGTCTCCCTCTCTCTCTGACTCTCACCCATTCAAGCTCTGTCTCTCTCTGTCTCAAAAATAAATAAACGTTAAAAAAAATTAAAAAAAAAGTTTTTAATTTTTTTAACGTTTATTCATTTTTTTTGAGAGACAGAGACAGAACATGAGTTGGGGAGGGGCAGAGAGAGAAAGAGACACAGAAATCTGAAGCAGACTCCAGCTGTCAGCACAGAGCTTGAACCCATGAACTGTGAGATCATGACCTGAGCTGAAGTTGGACACTGAACCAACTGAGCCACCCAGGTGCCCCCAAAACACTTTCTAACATACCATAGAATTTACTAACATAGTTTATGTTTATTATTTATTGTCTGCCTCACCCACGCTCACATTAGAACGTGAGCTCCCTAAGGGCAGTGAACTTTTTCTGTTTCACTTATTTATGTAGATCAAGCATCTAGAAAGGTGCCTAGCACACAGTAGGCATTCAAAAGACATTTGTTGATGGACCGAATAAATGATTCTTGGCCTTATCAAACCTAACGCCCTTTTTAATAACAAATACGGGGCAATCTGCTCTTTAACATTGTGAAAGCAAGGTTGTAAACTACCTACGCTTGCAAGCTTGTAATTTTTTAAAAAAGTCAAAGTGATCCCTTAACTGAAACATAAAGGAAAAAGTAAATGTGTGATTCATTATGGAGCTACTCAGGCATCCCTAAACTAAAAGGCACAAGGAAGTAATCAGATGCTTGCATTCATCTGTAGAATCACCATGAAATGGACAGCCATTAAATGAATCGTATTGGTGATTCAAATTCCAAAAACTGTATTGCCATTCTACGTACTGCATTCCAGGAAAACTCAATATATCTTAAAACTGTGTGAAAAACACTGTATGTTTATATATAAAATAGATTCTAGGCTCAGGTAAATATAAATAGCTTTTTCATCTACACAAATGAACGGGAGAACAGTCAAGCAACGCAGAATGCAGGACAATTCTTTGCTGTGCTGTACTAGCCTGGGTACTGCATGATATCTAGCATCTTTGGCTCCATTGACTACATTCCAGTCGTTCTCCCTCCCCAATCAGGAGACAAGCAAAATCACTCTGGTAAATTTCCAAAACAGCTCCTGGAGGCAGATCCATCCCAACAGACTAGATCTGTAATTCCAGTGGCCCAGTCACTGGCTACCTCTCTATAGTGTTTGACCTGTTAATGAACAACTCTTCACTTCTCTTTCCTTTCTTGGCTTATGTGTCACTGTACTCCTGCAGCTTCCTCTAGTCTCCTTCCACAGCTTCTGCCAGGTGTCACTGTCTGACTCCTCACTTCCCCTTGCCCACCTCGGCTGCCCTTCCTTTTCCTACTCCAGATGATCTTCAACTCCTTCTTCTAAGTCATCCACTCTCAAAGTTCCGTTTCTACACAGGATATCCAAGTCCACACTCCCAACTGACATTCTGTCACTCATACACAGAAAGCCTCAAGTTATACATGTCCAAAATCAAACTAGTCATCTTCCTCGAAAACCTGTTTTTCCACCAGTTGTACCTATTCATGTGAATGACAACATTATTTACCTACTCAGTCTAGAAATGACAACCGTCTTTCTTCCCCGCCCCTCACGCCCACGTCCAATTGATTGCACTGCTCTGTCTAGTTTGCCTTGGAAGTGTCTCATATCCGCTTCCTTTCTATTACTGTAGTTCAAGCTATCATTACCTGTAACTTAGAATATGGTCACAGCCTCCTAATTGGTACTTCTACTCCAATTTCTTCTGGTATTTCCACAAAAGGAAGTAATAATAGTATGATTAGTATTTATAAATAGTATTATTTATACTTAGTATAGTGCCTGGCATATAATAAGCACTTTATTAATAAGCACTTTATTAAAGGTCCTATTATATACCAGGCATTATACTAAATGCTTCCCATCTCTTTTAATCTGCACAACCACATCATAAAGTAGGAGTTATTATTATTTACATTTTAAAGATGAGAAAAAAGGGGTTTGGGATGTTAAATAACTTACCCAAGTTCACAGAGCTAGCCCTGAAGTGACACCAGGATGCCAGATCTATCTGGTTTCTAAAATCCCATTGTTTTGCTTTTTTTTTTTTTATACAACTTTTTCATTTCATTAGACCTATAGTCTAACCACAACCTTCTATTCAGTCTCTATATTTATCCTGTCATTTCCTTCCTACCCTATCCAATATTCAACTACCATGTTTCCATATGACCTCTAGCCTCTATCACAGTCTTCCCTTCTGTCTCTATCCCTATCCCACCTGCCTTTTCTTTCCCAGTCCATTCTTCCAATCCATAAGTTCCTTTGGTCTTACTTATCTCCTTATTTAGTGAGGATTTATTTACCAGCTATTTCAGGAAAGTCCCTCACAGCAGGCCCGTCTTTCACTGCGCCCACCACATCTGCCAGCAGCCTTCCTTCTCCCCACTCTCTTCCCAGCTGCTAAGAGCAGGGTTGAAGAGGAAATGAATAGAGCGGATACAAAAGACTCCCCACATCTTAAGTTTTCTCTGCCTAACTCAGTGTTGTTTTATGATTCCAACATAAAGAACCAAGGGAGAGGGGCTCTGTAAACTGCAGAGTGCTCTGCAAATGTAAAGTGCAATTTATTCACCCTACCTTTGCATGCCCTGAGTTATTCTGTGAGTGACAGCACAGGTGCTCCAAGCAGAGAACTCCACGTTTGTGTTCGGGGCGAAGGAAGCGTAAGGCCCCAAATAATATGAATTTGGCCGGGGAGATGTCTACTTGTCATTACTGCCCAAACCCAGCCTAAAACTTCATTGGGACGTGAGCGAGTAAGACAGGGCGGTAATGGTATTAGCCTGAAAACCCCCAATTTAAAACTCTCTCTAGGAATGTTCCCCTCCCCGCCAGCTCCCTGGCGGTTTTTACGTTCTAGCAAACGTCCTCCCAGGCTTTCGCAGGGCCCCCGCCTAGTCCCCTCCCTTCCTGACCTCTCCGCTTCCTGGTGGCCCCAGCCCTCGGACCCCCGCCCCGCCCGCTCTCCCGCCCGCCCGCGGAGGACTACAAGTCCCGGCGTGCCCCGCGCGCTCGGCCGGCCGGCTGCACCGGGGCTGGGCGCGTGGCGGCCGCCGAGCTCTGCGCGGGGGAAAGCCTCCCGCCGCCGGCCGTGCGGGGAGGTAAGTGATCCGCTCGTGCTGCGAGGGCACTGGGAACGCGGCCACCCTCTCCCCTCTCCAGGATGGAAGGAAACGAAGAAAACCACAATAAACACCGCCCTGCCCTCCCTCGTCTCTGCTGTGTGTCCGGTGCTCCTGCAGCTTGTTGCACCCATGAGCGTGGAATCTGTCACCCCGGAGTGGAACTGGGGACAGAGAAGCGTGCCGGGCTCCGGCGGAGAGCTGCGGCTCGCCGTGGCTGCGGGGCAAAGCTCTCAGGACGGGACCCGGTGGTGGCACGGCTCGGCTGGGCGCCCAGCGAGCGCCACACCCCCACGCTCCCTTCCCACAGACGGGCTCCCTGGGGAGCCCCCAAACTCAAAGACAAACAGTTTCTTCTTGAAAGTCTTAGAAACTTTTCCCCTCTTGTCGTCGGTGCCACCAGCGAGTCGTTTGTCTATCGGACGGCGCCGTTCGTCCGAGGGGCTTCCTGGCGTCCCCTCTCCTGCCCTCAGTCTTGCCCCCCACCGCTCGCTCTCCAGGTCGCTCCCCCTTCTCCCCTGGGACGCCCTTAGGGAGGCGGTGAGCTCGGCCCTGCCCTCCGGCGACTTCTCGAGATTTCTTCTGCAGCCACGTGGACCCAGGTCTGCACTCTGCGATGCGGGCTGGACACTGTGCTGGCCGATTCCCTGACGGGAGGCCAGGGGCGAGTGGTTCCTTTGGGACAGCTCTGGTCCTCGGGGTGGAGGGAAGGAAGGAGTGCTGCGCAATAAAAGAAGCCCCATCGGAGGCACCCGTTCCCCCACACTTCCTGACCCATCCTCTCTCCTAAGCCCATGCCCAAGTGTGCCCAACAGTTCTGCTTCAGAATCCCAACATGAGGATCTCCCAAGTGATTCTAGCAAGCACATCCCATAATGTCCTGGATCAGAAGCTCTTGTTTGCATCTCTATCACCCTACACGTACACCCTACACACGCGCGCGCACAAAAACACACCACGCACGCTACACACGCCACACACACGCCGTACACCTTACACACAGCATACACATTCATCACACACATACATTACATACACACACACACACACTTCATTTAGGCTGTAGGCTACATACACTACATACATACACATCATTTTTATTAGCAGAGAAGAGGGTTAAATCAGTTAGTTGGAGAGAGTGAGGAGGAAGTGGGTGAGAACTAGTGTATATACTTACACCCGCAAATGTCAATTTATTCCTAAGTTAGAAACTAGCTGATAAGTGAAACCTGCTGTGGTTAAAATTTAGAATGCTTTCGTGGCTTTTTCTTTTTCTTTTTTTCATAAAATGGAATTGATTTCCTACATCACCTTCTGAAACCCTTACCTTTGTCTAACAGGAAAACTTTTGATCACAGCAGGGGAGACAGAAGGGGATGTCCTCTATGTATAGGAAGAAAATCTTGGAGAAACTTCACAGAATCCTTCCTCCTGTGAGGGTGTCTAAGGAAAAGTTCTGTGTTAACTACATTTTCTTTGCCTCTCCTTTCAAGAGTGCTGAGCTGGACTGATTTTGTTCTGAGCAACTGCATGAGAGTGCTATGAGACACCTTGCCCCCAGGACTCACAGCCCAGCACCCTTCCATTTGAATTTGCCTGGAGCACATTTCAGGAATTTCAGATCAAGTCCCAAAGCATTATGAAATCTGTTGGTGAAAGGGCTCTCTATATCCAGAAGAGTTCATCATTTTGATCAGTGGTGATAAGACTCCCCTGTTTGACCAGACTCAAAAAATGGTGCTCAAAAATAAATAAACACTTAGAATTTGTCCCTAAATTATTGTTTGCTTTTTCCAGGGAGTAATGGTAAAGATGGGCAGAGAGAACACTTGAAATCTTTCTCAGTGACAATCTTTCAAGAAGTACATTTCTAATATCATTCTTGGAATAAGTAAGGGAGCAAATTTTTGACTCTGAAATTCAGGTTGCAAATTTAGATTATAGTTGCTGATCTAGGGCCCTTAAAAATTACCAAAGAAAAAGGAGACTTTCTGCTTTCTCCTCAATTTTGCCTGAATTTTACAGTCATACAGCAACAGATGCCTTTTTCTAGGATCCTTCTTGGGAACCTATATTCTTTGCTCTATCTTGAGTGGTTTAGTTGACATCTTGACCTGAAAGTGTCCAAATATTTGTTGGTGTTTGTTTCGATGACAGCTATGCATGCTTCCTGTGTATCTACAGCATGTTTGTGGAATGGGAATGTTTTCCTTCAGTAGTGGTTCCCAGCCATGCAAGGAAATGGAGATTGACCAGGGTATCTTAAAAGATCAAGCCTAGTCTCTCCACACCACCTTCCCATTTCCTGGATGGTGGGAGATTCTATGAATTTGGGGGTTGGCATAAAATATCTTCTTTTTCACATGTAACTAATCTAGTACCCAGTGCTCATAGACAGTGTTAGTTAACTTTGTTGAATTATGCTTTTTGTACAACTGGGATAAACAATTAAGATTAAATCTCCCAGAACTAATTGTTTTATAGAATGAGGTTTGTTTCATTTTGAATTTTTGCTGACTTCATCTGGCAGGTTGAATGCCAAAATAAAAGAATGTAGGTGTTCTCAGGAGATCTGGCCATGCACTTTGCATCCCCTGAAATATGTTTCTTCCTGCATAATGAAGCCAAGGATTTTATGCTGGGCAGTACTTTCCTTATTCTCACAAAGAGATTACTTAAAAGCCAGCCCTGGGAACTTTGTCCATGAGTCTCTGTAAGGAAGAAAGAGTAACACAGGGCTGCAGCTTCTGAGTATTCACTGGGTATAGCCCCTAAACACTAGGGTTTGGTTTTTTTCCTTATTTTCTCTTGTGTTTTTTTTTTTTTTTTTCCCTCCCACAGGGGAGAAAAATAGTTTTCGAAACATGACATCTGTGCTCAGAACAACAGCAAAGACATACCATGCAGCAACAATGAAGGGGAGGGGGGAGATAAGCGGCTATCGATACAGCTTGTTTTTCTTTACAAGACAGGTGCAGGGAGAATTCTGCAGTTTTTGGACTCCTGATTCATTCACTCGTACTAATTGTGCCGAAGGTAGTTAGCAAAAGTGAACAGGCACACTGTAGCTTTAAAAAGTCAGCCATGAACCAGAAGGCAGTTGGTGCAGCTTGTGTGTGATTCCTAACGTCATGTTGGCTGAGAGCCAGCCTGGTTTTATTTCACTGTGTCAAATTGTACCTCCTTATTGAATTCCTTTGCCAGCCTACTTTGTGAAAGAAAACATTGGGGTTTCTTTGGCTGTTCTTGATAAGCCTATAAAAAATGACATGTTTTAGTTGCTTCTAGGTAGGTTTTCTTTTTACTCTTCCACAAAAAAGAAAATAATAATAATAATAATAATAATAATAATAATAAGACAATGTGGTATGGTGTTACAGAGTATCATTGTGAGTGTTTTGTTTTGGTTTTTTTTTCTGAGATGCTTAGAAAATGGTGAATGTGTAACAGTTTCCAACTGAAGTGAAATCATTCTTTTGGCATGGAGCAGCAGCACTATCTTCTGTCTACTCTGTAACGGTGTGTGAATGTATGTTAATATCTATATGTATATTAAATGTTGGATTTCTCTATGAATGATCTAAGTGGTTTAGCAACTGGAAGTTTGTGTGTGTGTGTGTGTGTGTGTGTGTGTGTCAGGAGAAAGATTATCCCACACTTAACAGTATTATTTGTTAATCATCTACTTCTCTAACAGTGATAAAATCTTGTGAATATACTAAATGATGCACTTGTCATGTCAGAGTAATCCCTAGAGAAGGAGTGCCGAAGTATAAAGTAATTTGAGAGGAAATGTATTTAATTTATGGCTTCAGCTGTAGAACAAGCACGTTTCAGAACTAGTTTTTTAAAGCAGTTTTGTTCATAGCTTTTTCATCTTGCTAATTGCATATTAATTGTGGAGGGTTTTTATTTTTTCACAGTCCTCATCCTACTAAACAAAAAGACAAAGTGATGGATGCTACTATATTTCCTTGGATGTTTTGGTGATTTTTACATAAATCTAATGAGCTGCCTCCCCTCTCTTACACACACACACACACACACACACACACACACACACACACCAGCACCACCTTTCTGTGCTAAGGGCTATCTGACATTTTTGTAAGCTTCCAGCTTTACCACAGCATGGCCATCTCACAGACAGGTTTTGAGGCTTTCGTTGAGAATATGTGAGGTAGGGGAATACTTGCTGACAAAAGCTTTAAGTGTTCTTTTGCATTGCAATGAAAAAATAGAAGGTTTGTGAGTGGACAAAAAATGCAATTAAAAAAAGAAGAAGAAAAGAAAGAAATCACAGCCCGTGGTCTGAAGGGGCAGGAAAAGGGGGATTGTTTTTCTCGACTTTGACTCATTTATGAGTTGCAGTGTCTTAAGTGAGAGCTTGGCACCCAGGGGAAGCTGTGCCAGTTCACACAGCACTTGTTTTGAACGAGGATTCAATTTCATTTGCAAATGCTTATTGTCAAGGCAGGGAGTGCCAGTACAGATGAAAGCACCCCAGTCCGTCTCCTCCAGTGCTTTAGGTTTAATCACATCTCTCCAATCGCTGAGGGAACCGGAGGTTTAAACAAACATACGTGAACTGGTGTGAAGCTGGAAAAAGGGACCATTATATTTCCGTTTCAGAATATATATTCTTCTCTCACTTTCTAAGAATTAAACACAAGCTTTTCTCCCTTATTGATTAGTTGCTGAAGTAAAGGAACCCTGCAGCCTTCCCATGCTATCTGTTGACATGGAAAACAAGGAAAATGGCTCTGTCGGTGTAAAAAAGTAAGTGAAACTGGCTTGTGAGTTCTGCTTCTGCAAACAACAGAGGGACTTGGTTTCTATTTTTATACTTCTTGCTTATCTACTACATTACACTGTCTGGGGGTTGTTTTGCTTGGTCTATACTGGCCACCACACTCCCTTCTCGCCCCAGCCCCAGTTGCCTTTTTCTTTATTCCATTTCTAAGACAGAGATGACTCAGGCATCAAACCGTGCATAAAGGGTTAGTGTATCAGGCTTTGGAACAGGGACGGTGGAGGATCTCAGCCCCGCATTCTGTATATTGAAACAAAACACCGAGCAAACAGACTCTGTCTTCCAAGTCCATAGGCTTGTAGGGTGGGGGTGCACAACAGAGAATTTGAGTCTTTTTAAGTAAAATCACCTCTGTCAAAACTGAGACCTGTAGTAAAAAAAAAAAAAAAAAAAGAAAGAAAAGAAAAAGCTTTAGTTAGAATACTAAGTTGAACAACTCTGCCCTAACTAATTTTATAAACTGATCCTCGAATGTGAAACATTTCAGCACATAACATAGTGTTCTGTTTTCATGTCCGTTCTCACATTTGAAACTTTATATTTGTTGTGAGTTATATGCTTGATTGTTTTAAAAAGGAAAATTCCGTTGCATTATGTAGCATATTCTAAAACATGCTACATATTTCAGGGTAACTCATAAGATTGCTGTAAGTATATGAAAAATATGTATATTCCTATTTAGGTGTTATTGTGAAGTTATAACCACTTTGGCTACAAGGAGAAAGTAAGTTCCAAGAGAGTGTTATCTGTTTTATCTTCCTTGTCATTTAGTTTAAAATTGCCCTGAAGTTGAACTTTGGAGGAAACTAATTAAATATAATCCACAGAAGTTATGGTATCTATATGAGGAAGGAGTATGCTATCTGTGAATAGAAGGTATATTTTGCTTCACAGAAAAGTTACATTAAAATAAACTTAATAAAATCTGCTTTTAAAATTCCCAGGTAATTTATGTATCAGTGCCATGCTGGCATGCTTATCCCAGTCTTGAAGTTTAAGGTAGATAAATGTAGGAGAAATGAAAGAAACAGATGCACTTTTTTTTTTTTTTTGTATGAGCAGTCCTGTCCAGTAGGACTGGAAATGTTGTACATTTTGCGTCCAAAATGGTAGCCGCTGGCCACATGTGGCTGTTTAAAAATTTGAAATGTTACTAGTTACTAGTGTAACTGACTAACTGAACTTTTAATTAATTTTAAAAGTTAACAGCTTTATGGAAATATAATTGGCACATAATAAACTCCATGTGTTTAAAGTATAAAGTTTGTAAGTTTTGACATTTGTATACATTTGTGAAACCATTACCACAATTAAGATAACCCCCAAGTTTCCTCATAACTCTTTATAATCTCTTCCTCCTGTTCTTCTCTGCTGCCATATCCCTGGGTGACCACAGATAGGCTATGTGTCACTATAGATTAATTTAATTTTTCTACAATTTTATATAAATGAAACTATTCAGAGTGTACTTTTTTGGGGGGGTGGGGAGAGTATGGCAGTCTGGTTACTTTCACCCAGGATAATTAATTTGGGATTCGCCCATGTTATAGTGTCTATCAGTATTTCATTATTTATTATGACTGAGTAGTATTTCATTGTATGGATATACAACAGATTGTTCACTGTTTATCCATCCACTTGCTGATAGACATTTGAGTTGTTTCCATTTTTTTTGGTATTACAAATAAAGCTGCTTTGACCATTTGTGTACAGGTCTGCGTGTGGACATATGCTTTCATTTCTCTTGGATATATATTTAAGAATGGAATGGCTGGGCTATATAGCAGGTATATGTTTAACTTTTTAGGAAACTGTTTTCTAAACTGGTGGTCCTTTTACATTCCACCAATGGTATGTAAGTGTTCTGGTTGTTCTATATCCTCATGAACTTGGTGTGATCAGTCTTTTTCATATTAGGTATTACATTAGGTGTGGTTTTCATTTTTATTTCCCTGATGACCAAAGATGGTGAGCATCTTATTGGTATGCCATCCATACCTCTTTCATAAGTAAAATATTGTTCAAATATTTTGCCCATCTTTTTATTAGGCTAGTGTTTATGTATTATTTTATAGACAGTTTTTGTATATTCTGGGTACAAGTACCTTATATACGTAATTTGAAAATATTTTCTAGTGGTATGAGACTTGTCTTTTTATTCTCTCTACAGCGTCTTTCAAACTGTAGGAGTTTTTAATAACAGTGAACTCCAGTTTATCCATTTATTATTTCATGAATAGTGCTTTTAGTGTCGTGTCTATGAAGTATTTGTCTAACCTAAGGTCACAAGGATTTTCTCTTACATTTTCTTATATTTGGGACTGTGATTTGGGGGTTAATTTCTGTGTATGGTGTGAGATAAGGATTAAATTGTTTCTGGTGGTGGGGGGGGATGGTAGGGTTTTTTGCCTATGAATATCCAATTGTTCTAGCTCCATTTGTTGAATTGTTCTTGCAACTTTGTTGAAAAATAATTGATTACATGTGTGTGAATGTATTCCTGGACTATTTTATTCCATTCATAATTTTGTATATATTTATGCCAATATAACACAGTTTTGGTAACTATAGCTTTGTAACAAATCTTGAAATCAAGTAGTGTTATCTATTTGACTTTGTTCTTTTTCAGACTTGTTTGGTCTCTCCTAGGTTCTTTGCATTTCCAAATGATTTTTAGAATCAGTTTGTTAATTTCTACAAAAATCAAAACCAAAAAAAATGCCTGCTGGTGCTTTGATGGCATTGCATTGAATTATAGATCAACTTAGAGAGATTGATCTATTAACAATATTGTGTCTTCCAACCCATTGATGCAGTATTTTTGTACATTTACTTAGGTCTAATGTAATTTCTCTAAGTGGGGTTTTGTAATTTTCCATCTCTAGGTCTTGTACATCTTTTGTCAGATATATCCCTACGTAATTTATAATTTCAGGCTATTATAAATGGTATTGCTTTTTAAATTTTAATATCCAATTGTTGATAGTATATAGAAATATAATTGATTTTTTTTATTGACCTCATATTCTACAACCTTGATAAACTCATTTATTACTACTAGTAGCTTTTGGGTAGATCCAATTAGATATTTGACATAGACAATTATGTCTTGTAAGTAAAGACAGTTTTACTTTTTCCTTCCAGATGTGAATATATTTTATTTCTCTTACTGCCCTTATTGCACTGAGTAGGCTCTTCAGTGAAAAGTTGCATAGAAGTGGTGAGATTGGACAAACTAGTTTTGTTTCCTTAAGGGAAAACATTTAGTCTTTTTCTTGTCTTTGGCTTTCTATATATAATGTGCCACTTTTTGTCTGCTTTTAAGATGTTTTTCTTTATCATTGATTTTCAAGCAATTTGAGTATGAGATTTGGTATAGTTTTGTTCATTTTTCTTGTGCTTGGAGTTTTGTTTTGTTTTTCAGCTCTATGGACTTTGTTTTCATCAAGTATGGAAATTTTCCAGGCATTCTTTTTTGGTTCCCCTCACTTCTCCTTTGGTGATTCCAAATATGGTGTATTTGATCACTTGATACTGTGCCACAATTCACTAATGCTCACGGTTGTTTTGTTTTGTTTTGTTTTTTATTCTTTTTTCTCTGTGTTTCATTTTGGATAGTTTCTATTGTTTTGCCTTCAAGGTCACTAATCTTTTCTTCTGAAGAGTATGATCTTGTTGTTAATCCCACTCATTGTATTTTCCATTTCAGACAGTGTAGTTTCCATCTCTAGAAGTTCAAACTGTGTCTTTTTTTTTTTTATGCCTTGACATCTCTAATTAACATATTCATTGATGCCTCTAGCTTCTGAATATATGAAGTATAGTAACTTCATAATATATGAAGTAACTGTTTCAGTGTCTCTACTAATTCTATCATTTCTCTGTCCATTTCAGTTGATTGATTTCTCAGTGAGAATGGGTTATGATTTTCGGCTTCTTTTCATACCTGGTAATTTTTTTAAATGTTTATTTACTTTTGAGAAAGAGAGAGAGTCGGGGAGGGGCAGAGAGAGAGAGGGAGGCAGAAAATCTGAAGCAGGCTCTGAGTTGTCATTGCAGAGCTGGATGTGGGGCTTGAACTCATGAACTGTGAGATCATGATCTGAACTGAAATCAGAAGCTTAACCAACTGAGCCATCCCAGGCACTCCCATACCTGGTAATTTTTAATTGAATGTCAGATACTGTGAATGTTACCTTGTTGGGTGCTGGATATTTTTGGTATTCCTACAAATAGTCGTCTTTTTTTTTTTTTTTTTTTTTTTTTTGAGAAGAAAGTGCAAGTGTGAGTGGGGGAGAGGGGCAGAGGAAGGGGGAGAGAGAAAGAATCTCAAGCAGGCTCCACACTCAGCCCCACAAGAGACTCAATCCCATGACCCTGGAAACATGACCTGAGCTGAAATAAAGAGTCGGAAGCTCAACCAGCTAAGCCACCCAGGCGCCCCTCTATAAATATTCTTGATCTCTGTCCTGGATGCAGTTAAGTTACTTGCAAACAATCTGATCCTATTAAGTCTTGGTTTTAAGTTTTGTTAGGCAGGACAAGGGCTGCATTTAATCAAAGGGTATTTTCCCCCTCTTACTGAGGCATGGCCTATCTTGTACTCTAGCCAATGCTCTTGAATTATGAGGTTTTCCTCTCTGGCAGATGGAGACAAGCACTATTCCCATCCCTGCATGATCGCCAAGGATCATGCTCTCAAATTTTTATGTTGGGTTGTTCTTTCCTCAGCCTTGGTTAGTTTTCTCACATGTATGTGATAATCAGTACTCTGCAAAGCACTTGAAGAAGTTTCTGCAGATCTCTGGGGTCCTCGTGCTGAAAGCTGTCTCTTCTCTCATCTTAGGAACTCTCCTCTGTACACAGCCTAAATTCTCTTCAGGCAGTGATGGGATAGAGCTTATCTTGCTTGTTTTCCATTCCTTGGGCATCAGTGCCCTTTATTACATACGTCCAATGTCTCGAGTGCCATTCTTTCATATACATTTATTTTCCTATTTTTCTAGTTGTTTTAGGCAGAAGAATAAATCTTGTCCTCATTACTCCATCTTGACCAGAAACAGAAGTTCCAGTTAATTAATACAGCCACAAGTGGCCAGTGGCTAACCTGTTGGACAGAGTAGAGTTAGATTATATAGAATCCCAAAAGGCACAAAACATAGGATCTTATGGTTGTTTCTGAGACCTACCAAAACTGGGGCTTGTGCTGCTCTTATTTCCAGGCATGAAAAATAATAATTGTGTTACTAGGGAGTATACTGTCACAAACGGTCACTTCCAAAGAAGCCTAAGATAACAGTCCTTGTTCACTGGCCACATGCTTCTGATCAGAGCTTTAGTTTTGCAAGGCTGCTGTTTATGGAGTCCCTACATATATCTAGTACTTTGTGTGAGACTTGTCAGTCCTCACAACCATATTTTGAGGTACTGTATATGTTATTATTCCCATTTTATAGATGAGAAAACTGATGTTCCAGGAAGTTAAAAACATATTACTAACAAGGCATTTTACATCTTTTGTACTCAATTTTCTAAATCCATTTTGTATTTTATGCTTTATATCTCAATTTAGATGCAAAATTTTCATTGGAAGTTATTTGATCTGTATTAGATTTCATAAGATTTACAGTTAAAAAAGGTAGAATCACATACCCAAATAATTTCAAACATACTTAAAAGTTCTAATAACTGAATCAAATACCAAAAAATTATTTTTATATTATATGTATATACATTGACACAACTGGTTCTTCTTTTTTAGAAGATTTGATTTGACTTTGAAGCAAATATGTATCAGTTTCAAAATGTCCAAGTTAAATAAATTTACTAAGACTTTGTCAGTTCAATCTCATTAACATTGAATTCAAAGTGGTGTATACATTTATGAACAACTATAAGTTTATCCATGTCAATATATCATTTTTTCAAATTTTTCTTAAGATTTATTAGAAAATTACAAAATTATCATTGTATACTTATGGTATATTATTATTGCTCTATCGTATGTATACTCTGAAAGGTTTCAATTTCAAATTTTATGCCAGTTTAGCTTGGTCACAAACCAGCTTTTCCTTTTTTTGGGGGGTGGGGGAGGCAGGTCCAAATTTAGTTCATTCACATGTAGTGTGATATCAATGAAAAAATATAATATACTTTGCCATTTTTTGGTCTTCATTGAATATTTGGCAAGCATTCATTTGATGTAATAAAATCTTGAATTGGATTTAACAGTATAGTAGATCTTTGTAAAATTCTTCTAGGACTTATCCAACAAGAATTGGCAAAGAATACACATCATTAAATTCATTGTGTTCTGTGTGTGTGTGTGTGTGTGTGTGTGTGTGTGTGTGTTTAACAGTTCCATTATCTGGCATTGATCCATAGCATTTGCAAATATATAATGAATGATTTAACAATGGTATCTATGACATTTTAAGAATTTGCATTAGAAAACTGAACATGGATATCATACAGTAGAATAAAGCAGTGAGGGAAACATCAGTCACTTGTTTTAGAATTACATTAAATCCAGATTTTGTTTTAGTTAACATCCATCAGAATAGAGTTTAATTTTTTCATATCTAGTTGAAATTTTTCTTTGACAGATGTAAAAGATTTAAAAATATTTAAAGTATGAGTTCAGTTTTTCAGGCCATAAATTGACAATATTTCTTCAAAAATTTGGAAGTTTTTTGAGACAAAGCATACTGCAAGTATCAATTGGGCAGTGTCTTTTATGTTGCACTATTTATGTAAAGCTAAAGAAAAGTAATTGTGTTTTTCACATTTTTAACCAGTTGATCTTTGATATTGTTAAAAAGATTTTGTCTTCTTCAGGCAATTGTTGGATGGCTTGACTGAAAACTCTCTCACTTTTTGTGAAGTACCTTTTTAGTCTTTTCTCATAATATTCTAACAACACTGAATATAACCAGATGTCTATGGAAAAATTGTTTTCTTTTTTGTGCAAGAATCCAAGCCGTATATAGCTATACAAATTTATAAGCTCAGATTCTGTTTAAAATCACTTTAAAGCATTTTGTTGGACATTTAATTTTGAATTCAAGTGGCTAATGTCATTAGTTCCTTTTTGGTTGTTGAAAAGAAAGTTACCAAATCTATATGTTCAATGAAAATTCTCTTAATACTGTACAGTCTCTTAATACTGTACATTTTATTATCTTTATCATTTTTTTACACAACAGTCTGCTTTTTCTCCTTTTGCTCTGCTCCAGCAAATTGCAATTGCTATTCATTGTGAAATTTACAATATACTTTCAGCCAGCCTCCTTTTTTCTTTATTCTTCTGGTTCTAATGCTAATTTCTACATCTCCTCTCAATTCTGCATGAGTAGTATGCTACCCTTTTAAACTTTCAAATTTATCCATACCTATTTTTAAAATTTTTTTTAAATGTTTATTTATTTCTGAAAGAGAGGCAGACGGAGTGTGAGCAGGGGAGGGGCAGAGAGAGAGGGAGACACAGAATCTGAAGCAGGTTCCAGGCTCTGAACAGAGCCTGATAATGGGCTCGAACCCACAAATTGTGAGATCATGACCTGAGCCAAGTCGGATGCTCAACTGACTGAGCTGCCCAGGCGCTCTGTATCCATTCCTATGTTTAACTAAAACATATTTATTATAATTAAAGTAGTTAGGAATGTCAACTTAATTACCAAATGTAACATACAAAGAGATTCTTATAACTTGAGCTGTTTGCATCAAATACATTACAGTGCTACATGCGTGTGTAGGAAAAAATCATTTGAACTGAATCACTCAGTTGATACCAACTTGATTGGTTGTGTGTTTGTGTATAATACTAGAGAGGACACATGCATCTGATAGGGGAACTTCAGCAAAGTATCCTAGGTGATGCAGCATTTAAAGTGATACGTTGTCACACTAAAACAATGAAGTTGTGTTTAAACATATTTTGTACCTGTTCAAGTTTTTACATTTAAATTTAAACTAATTAAAATTAAATACAATTAATAATTCAGTTCCTTGGTCAAATGGCTACCATATTTCACAGGTATATAGCCAGGTGAAACTCTCGCACATATGTTCTAGGAGGAAGGTTAGGAGGGAAGGTTAGGAGGGAAGTGAGGGGGTATGGATGTAGTCATTGTCAAGATCCTAACTTTTATTTTGCCTGGTGGGTTCATGGCTGTTTATTAAGTTTAAAAATAACTAAATAAGAGGGAACAATCTTAATAATTTGGACTAGATCCTATACATTTTGTATACAAATACTTTTCTGATCCCATATGTATAAACATAGTCATACAAGAACATACACGTATATTCACATGTGTTCAGGAATATACACATACATACATAGGGATGTGCACATATACTTAAAGGATACATAAAATAAGCTTTTATTGAACAAGTGGGATTACAGTATTGTGTTTTTGTGGGTTGTAGATGCACAGATTTTAGATTAATCGTAAACATTGATACATGACACTCTTATTGACCTATGTTTGAACATGTTGGATCCATGTTAGAATTTTTACTAAATTCTAAAAAAAAAAAAAAAACCAAAAAGAATTCTAGGTATTTTACATGTATGTGCCTATCTGTACAAATCACAAGTATTCAATATCAGTTTTTTTGTGTCATTTACTTAGTCTTACTCCCTTTTTCAACAGTAAGTCTTTTTTTCCTTCTTTGGTTTTCTTCTAGGATAGAAGAGGAACAAATGTTCCCACACAATAGACGCTTATAACAAGTTAGCAGCTTTTCAACAGGAAGTGGTTTATTTCCCTACCATCACCATGTCCCTCACCCCTCAGTGGAGAACTCTAATGCAATAGAAAATTCACAGTAGCAAAGTTTAGCAAGGACTTTGAAAAGAAGCTATTTCTTATTAATGCTGAGCCTTTTCTTGCACACATATCTCACCATATCCCCTGCCTTTGTGGTCAGTATATGGTTTCATTTTGAAGCATAGACTTTTTTTTTTAATTTTGAAACTAAAATTCCTTTTATAATTTTAATATGATACTTTTATTTGTGATGAGTGCTATAAAGTTTTAAGATTGCTTTAATAGTGACTTTTGGGAGGCTGTTAACTATAATAACTATTAAGCTAAGCATTAAGTTAAAGAAATTAACATTTTTGCCCATGTGAATTAGGGTTAACAGGTGAATGGTGGAAGTAAATATTAAGGTTATTGTTAGTATTGTTAGAATTTCAAAATTCTGATCTCATTGTAGAATTATCAGAGAGGCTTTTTATATAACAGTAACAACAATGGCTACTATTATTTAACCTTATAAAAATTATCTAACAATGCTTGTGTGTACAACAATCCACCATTCAGGTCCCCATCTCTAAGGGAAGCAGTCACATCTAGGGTTAAATAAATAACCTAATGGGATATAGGATACTTGGTTATTTGTCTGGAACCCTTGCCTGGCTCCTTAGCAAAGGAGGAAGAGGAAACTGATAGAAATAATTGTGTGTCTGATCACTGGTTTCAGCTTTTGCTCATTTGCTCCTAATCCTGTCCATTTGTGGTGCCCCATAAATAATCAGTAGTCCTTAGATGTATTTTCTTTGAAAGCCATGAGGAAATTATATCCATCTGCTGGGTAGTTCCTGGGTACTCTCTCCCCATTAGGCTCCTCTTGTCTGTTTTTACCTTTCCCAGACCCCACAACCACACTCCTTGACTCTATGTGAACACAATGAGTGATGTTTCCCACCATGCTATTCTTTCGAGGGAATAGCAATCTGACACAGAGGGTCATTATGATGGTAAGATACCTCTATACTAAAAGCAGGGGAAACAAAACTCCTAAAACATTTTAAGTGGCTAAATACCAAATGCTTCTTAATGGTTTGGAAGGAAGGAAAGAAGGAAGGATGGAAGGAAGGAAGGGAGGGAGGGAGGGAGGAAGGGAGAAAAGAAGGAAGGGAAGAAGGAAGAGAGGGAGGAAAGAAGGAAGGAATGGTGAGAAGGAGGGAAGAAGAAAAAAGAGAATAGGAGGGGAGGTAAACTGAGCCCATAATTCAAACTTGAAAAATAACTTTTCTAATCAGGATCTGATGTTGTAACCCTTCTGCAGATATTTTTGGCGGGATAAGTTAGGGTGCTATATGGTTTCTTGAATACAAATAATATATGGAAGTTAATAGTGATACTCGTAACTGGTACAGTTTTATTTTTCTTAGTGAAGCTAAAATTCATTCCTTAATATTTTATGGTGTCTGTTCACTATGATACTCAGATGGCATATTGGCTCAGGCTACCATAACAAAACACCATAGACTGGGTGGTTTAAACAACAGAAATCGTTCTGGAGGCTGGGAAGTCAATATCAAGGTACCAGCAGATTCAGTTCCTGATAAGACCTGTGTTTCTGGTCTTTATGTGGACTTCCCACAGTGCATGCATGCTGGCTGATAAGGCCGCCAGTCCTACTGGATTAGGATCTTACCCTTATGACCTCATTTAATCTTAATTGTCCTATCTACTAAAAGCCCTATATTGAAATGCAATCATATTGAGGGTTAGGGCTTCTACATATGAATTGGTAGGGGGGGCACAGAATTCAGTTTAGTCATAGTGTCTTATGACAAATATTTGATTATTCCCTTAAATTAAATGATAACCTGAGTTAAGAATTGAGTTTGTTTATTGTGTTTATTTGTATTGTGTCCATTGCAAACAACTACCTTAAAGAAGTGTACATTTCAGGGGCACCTGGGTGGCTCAGTCGGTTAGGCGTTCGACTTCAGCTCAAGTCTGATCTCACCATTCATGAGTTCAAGCCCCGCATCAGGCTCTCCATGTGTGTGTGTGTGTGTGTGTGTGTGTGTGTGTGTCTCAAAAATAAATAAACATTAAAAAAAATTTTTTTAAAGAAGTGTACATTTCAAAAGCATAAAATGCATAAAACCAGAGAGTCAGCCAAGCATGTCATCATTTAAAGCATGAAAACAACAGGAGTTTCAGTCAAATCCAGCAAAATTCACACACATGCATTATATATCTTTTATACGTTAGCGGCTCTGATGGGTTGCTGTTTTCTACCTAGTTTCTGGCACGCTACTGATATCCCTACAGAAGGAAAGCCGAGCTTGTCTAATAATAAAGCCATAGTTAAGTCCTTTGGAATAGTGACCTCTGGGCTGTGGCTCAGAGCAGGGAGGGAAGGCTCATCTGGTGGTGCTTGCACAGTTGTCTTTAGTGTTGACTGGGATATGAAACATAAGTGTGTTTGTGTTTTGCGGGAATTTTGGCATGAATTGTATCTGATAGTGAATAAAAAATTAATTCGTTGCGTCCTCTTGAGAGGAGTGTCCTTATTTACACTTGTTCAGAGGTCTTTATTTGTACAAATAAGTTGAGAACAGGTAGGGAAAGAGGCAGTTACAGAATCCCTTGTTTTTGGAAAGATGGGGTGAGGTGCTGGGGAGACATTCCCACCAGAGGTATGTCAAAGACAGAATGCCATGTGATTTTGGAGGAGAGCCATCAGCCTGAAGGAAGAGTCTAGTACAGCGGAAAGAAATACAGGAAGATGCCCTGTCTGTCCCTGGGGTCCGCTCCTGTGTTGCTTCTGATTCAGGCCCCCAAAGCCTCTCTCCACACCTAGCATGGCCTGACTCACCTTGCCATGGTGACTTTTACTTCTCTGCCCTCCTTCTTCCATCTGTCGATTCCTCCTGTTCCTTAACCACTTGTGGAATAAGGCAGGGGACACACATAACCCTTTTCATCAGTTGGATGACTTGAGATTTTCCCCTTCGCTAGACAGAGTTCCCAAGGCTCATCAAGTGCCTGGCTTAGAGTAGGCAGGTTAAAATTAATTAATGATTAGAATAAGAGCTTTGGGATATTAGGAATAGGACGTTTAACCAGTACCTTTAAAAAGTGATTAGGATTCTAATCTTTGTCGGCTGAACTGACAGAGCTTTGAATGGCATGACCAAACTGTGGATATGGGAAAATCCAGGATGTTGCCCAGTTGGATTTCAGTACAAACTTAGAATGGGAAATAAGCCTGGAAAGTTACGTTTGAATCAAATTTCTGAATGCCAAACTAAAGAATTTGAAATATACAGAAGGCTTGAAGAGTTATTTGTTTTTTTCAGTGCTTTCATTGCTTGAATGTGCTGCAGCTAAGTGCAGTCAACTCTTACTTATCAGAGTTTTAAAAAAATGAAAAATGGCCTGTCAAGAAACTTTGAATCATCTTTTTTTTTTAGGCCTTCCTTTTAGCCAGATCCCTGCTAGTTTGGTTGAAGGGAGAGGGAAGAAGGAGTAGAGATAAAACTAAAGCTCATTTAGTTGCTATGTTGTGAGATATGTCATAGGCAAAAAAAAATCAATATTAATTTATTATAATCAGAATTATATTGCTTTTAGCCAAAGGCTGTTGTAAGATATGGGCAAAGAGTAGTTTAATTTCATTTTGAAAATAAGTTATAAAGATCAAGGCACTACAAAGTTAGAATGCATTTCTGAATGGAAACATAAGTAACATTGAGAATTAGCTGTATAAAAGGAGTAATGTGATAAATATATTACTATATTACGTTGACTACTGTCTAAAATAGCTTTTGCTCTGAACTTTAAAGCAGAAATGCAATTAATGAGTATAATGGGGTTTTGAAATCTCATATGGATTATATTTATGCACAGTTTCCTTTTGGTCTGACCAACCCTCAGAATCGAGAATATCATGAGTACTATAAAATACACACATGCTAGATTCTGAGAAAGGGATTCAGCTATTTTCCACCTGCCCTCACTAATGTGTAAAGGAGAAATGGAGACTTATGCTGCCAGCACTTAAAATTATAATGTGCCAACATGAAAAACGCTTATAATAAGGTCTCCATCTGCATGTATGTGCCAGATTTGTTATGTATTGCATTTCTGTCCCAATGATTGTGTCTCTAGATCTCTTTAAAAGTGAGGTGATTGTTTAATTAAGGTATAATTGCTTCCCAGTGTGAATTATCCGCGCATGATATAATTTTTATCAATATACGTATGATGTACTTAACCCATATACACAAGGACTAAATGGTGACTGTGTTAAATGATTTGATTAAGTGATGGGATTGTAGAAAATTCTATCCTTGGGGCGCCTGGGTGGCGCAGTCGGTTAAGCGTCCGACTTCAGCCAGGTCACGATCTCGCGGTCCGTGAGTTCGAGCCCCGCGTCAGGCTCTGGGCTGATGGCTCAGAGCCTGGAGCCTGTTTCCGATTCTGTGTCTCCCTCTCTCTCTGCCCCTCCCCCGTTCATGCTCTGTCTCTCTCTGTCCCAAAAATAAATAAACGTTGAAAAAAAAAATTTATAAAAAAAAAAAAAAAAGAAAATTCTATCCTTCATTTCTTGCTAGTTTTTTGTAATAAGTTAAAATAAATATATATTTTTTTAAGTATCCCATGCCTGGAAAAATATTCCTGAATTTGTCATCTTTATACATTATATTTTAAGAAACATTTTGCTATGATGATAGTGAATAATAAATATCAAATGGATAATGGAACTTTTGTATCTGCCATCTCATTTCATCAGCACAAAATTAGCAGCCACAATGGGGACCACCATCTGGGAGGTGTTTTAAACAGCGCCATTTAAATTCCTTCTGGAATTTGACATGCACAAGTTATAAGAAAAGATTTGGAGAGAATGGTCCATTTAAAAGGGAACAAAGTGTCTTAGTTTGGCCACAAAGAGCAGTCCTTTAGGAGATGTATGGCTTTCCTAGTGGGAAGAGGTGACCCTTAAATCCATTGTCTGAAATGTAGTCATAATTTCATGTGGCCTTGGCACTTCGGGTCCCCCAGTCCCCACTTTCATGTTGCCCTTGATCATCTCCAGTTTTCTTCTTAAAACTGTTGCCAAAAACACTGGAAGGGCCCAGCAAAATTATCCATCATACTCTACCATAAACAACCTTGAAGTGACAAAATGTGCCTGCATGTGCCTGCCTTTGCAAGCCATCCTCTCTCAAGGCCTAACTTAGGATGTGTCTGGAGCAATAGATGCCTTTCAAAATTGCCATTGAAAATCTTAAGGTGTCCTAGTCAGGCAGAACTTTCTGGGCCCTCCAGCACGTGTGCCTTCAATAGCACTTGTTTACCTCTCTCTCTCTTTTTTTAAGTGTATTTATTCTATTTTGAGAGAGAAGAGAGGAGTAGGAGAGGAGCAGAAAGAGAGGGAGAGAGAGAATTTCAAGCAGGCTTTGTGCTGTCAGTGCAGAGCCAGATGCAGGCTCTGTCTCATGAACCATGAGATCATGACCTGAGCCAAAATCAAGAGTCAGGTGTTTAACTGACTGAGCCACCTAGGCACCCCACCTGTCAATTCTAGTGTTACTTAGAGTTAGCTGTTTACATGTCTGCTTCCCTCATCAGATTGCTAGCTCTTGAGGGCAGGGACTATGTATTCCTATCCTTGTAACCTTGCATCTAGGACTGAGAAGTCAGTAGGCTTTTAGTAAATCTTTGTTGCATCAGTGAGTTAAGGAGAGCAGAAAAGCACAGATTTGGAAGAAATATATATGGAATCCATTCCTGATTTATCTACTCTGTGGTTTGGGGTGAGTTTCTTAACCTTTCTAAGCCTTAGTTTCCTAAAAACAGGTTATTACAGTAGCCAGTTGATAAGGAGCTGGGAGGCCGTTAATAGGAAATGTATAAAAAGTGTATTACAGACTCTATGTACTCTCTGGTTCTTAGTCCACAAACGTTTTGCTCTGCATCAGCTGTGCGCCTCAGACCTATGCCAGATGCAGGAGAGCTGAAGAGATGCAGATAGACAGGTTGTCCTCTTGGGATGTGAGTAGTCTAACACTGTGATTTTTCTTCTAAGTTATTTGGGGGCTTTTTGCTACTAGGCCTAAACTGAGGGTGGATCAATCACCAAATGCACTGATTGGTTTCATGCTGCTTGTTTCTTCTGTGTGGATCCCCTTGCCCTAAATATGAAAGCACGCCGGTTCTCCATGGCTCCTCTTCTTCGTGGTACGCTACCCACACACAGTGTTGTAAAGTCTTTGTTCTCTGCTGCATTGCTAGTACTCAGGAATATTTCACATTTATGGAAGTGATGATGTCATATCCCAGAAGAATAAGAATCAGGAAAGCCTCCCATCCTAACATGACAACGTAGCATACTTTTTTATTACAATTAGATAACTATTCTTTATGAGGAAAGGCAGTTAATTGAAGTCAGCCACGGGGAGAGTGAATTCAGATGTTTTCTGGTGCACTTAAAAGTATATCTGATGGGGGGCGCCTGGGTGGCGCAGTCGGTTAAGCGTCCGACTTCAGCCAGGTCACGATCTCGCGGTCCGTGAGTTCGAGCCCCGCGTCAGGCTCTGGGCTGATGGCTCGGAGCCTGGAGCCTGTTTCCGATTCTGTGTCTCCCTCTCTCTCTGCCCCTCCCCTGTTCATGCTCTGTCTCTCTCTGTCCCAAAAATAAATAAAAGTTGAAAAAAAAATTAAAAAAAAAAAGTATATCTGATGGGACTTTCTGCTCACTGCTAGAAGTGAGCTCGTTAGAAAACTTAAAAGATTTGTTGGAAAATGAACTCCTTTCTAAACATTCTTCAAACCCACCTTAAGCACGAGAGGGTAGAAAAATGGTACCTTAAAGGGAGTGCCCACTGTCAGCTCGTGATTGTGTACATTAATGGGATGATGGAAAATCCCAGCATACGGACAATGTTTTAAAAAAACATTTAGCTTTGACTTTAAAATACATAGTTAATGTTTGCCAAGGTTAGGTTGAAGTAGCTTTTTCTCTGTGTATATTGCCTGTTAAATGGTAGGAAGGTGTGTGTGTGTGTGTGTGTGTGTGTGCACGTAGTGAGCATGCATGTATATGAGTGCATGTGTCCATGGGCATGCAGTGTTTATAGATTCACAATCTCTAAGCCCTAAAGGGAAAACACTACTAACTAGTAAGCATTGTCTCTAAATGTTTTTTAAATCAAGTGTTGTGTTGATAAATCATTGATCATGTGTGCCATTGATTAAGGGCTGTCTTTTCTTAAGACAGAATTTTGGTTTTTTAATCAAATATTTTAAGTTCCTACTATGGGCAAACCATTATGCTAGGGATGAGGAAGATGTACAGCTTGTCTTATGAATATCTGAATGTTTTCAGGAATCCCCAAAGTCTGCGCAATTTCATTTCCATTAAAAGTAACATGAATGCTTTCAACTTGTGCTACATGTTGTTAGTTCTAGGCCCAGTTTTCTTCTCACCTCTCCCAAGTTTTCAGTTACTCTCTAAATGCTTCTGTCTCCCAAATGTATACTTCTTGCCCACTCATCTGCTTTGACCACCAGACACATATCCCACATTCAGTCTCTGCTTGTATATAGATGGTACTCAAAATTCAGTGTGTCCAACTGAACCTAGCAGTGGCATCTAAGAGAAGTTACCACTGTCCTTCCAGTTCCATGACACTTCCATATCCTTCATTCTCTATGTCTAGTCCACAACTAAGTCATGCTGATTTTCTTGGTTAAAAATCTTTCACATCCACACGCTTCCTCTCCTGTCCATAGCCACCACTCTAGTCTGGATCACCATGACTTTGCTTGGATGACTCCAGTAGACCACCTCTCACTGGCACCCCCTTCTTCCCCTCTGGCTCCTCTCCAATTCTCTTTTTCAAAATGTGAATCTGATCTGGTCACCCTCTTTATATCAGACCATTTACCAAGTCCCATTGCTCGTAGACAAAAATCCAGAATCCTTAATGTGGCCTCCAAGATCTGCATAGCTCCGCTGACTGTATATATTCCTATGAAAGAGCCTGAAATAATCTTCACCTGACTTCATACAGTTAACTTCTGGCTGCTTTCTAGACCTTACCTCAAAAGAAACTTCCACAGGAAAGTATCTTCTTGCCCTTTAAACTGTCATAGCACAGTGTACCTGTCCTCCATAGCATACAGCTAGCTGTGCATTTAGTTGTATGATTACTGATCAGTGTCTACCCCCACAGAACTGTGGGTCCACGAGAGTAAGGACCATGTCTGTTTGCTCATTAGTATATTCCTAGTTGGAGAGCTGGCAGGAGCTTTGTCCTGAGGATCTCCCAAGCCAAGTTAAGCTATTTGAAATTTATCTCAAAGGCAATGGAAAGCTTTTGATGGATTTTAAGCAGGGAAACAATGCGATTAGAGGGAGAATCACTTTGAATGAGATGTAGAGAAATCCAGACAAATACTCCTAAAACAGAAATGAGGCAAAGTCACAGTAATAGCTGGTTCTTGCGATTCTACTTTTCCTATCCCTCCTTTCTAAATCCACTGAGGCAGGTTACCCATAGACCCTCTCAGATCCTTGATCATTGTCTAGGCATTGACATTGACTAGATCATTGTTTAGTCATTTGCACATTGGTTGAGTTCCTAATACATGCTTGACACTAAGAATACTAAAATGATTCAGGCCCAGATGTATATTCCTAGCCCTCATCTCCCACTCTGATGGGAGAGACTGTCCAGTAAGCAGAGAGTATAATCCAGTGTGGAAAGTACCACAATGGAGTTTGAATGGAGTTCTCAAGTGCATAGGAGATTATAACTAAAACAGTTTCCTGGGGGAGCCAGAAAATGCCTCACAGAGGAGGTAGCATGGGAACTAGGTGGAACCAGGTAGGAATGGCAGATTTTGTCAAGTAGAGACAAATGAGGGGGCATTGTAAGCGGCTGGAAAAGCATGTGAAGGGCACAGAGCTGTGAAGGGAACAGCATATTGGGGAATGGCTTTAGCCCTGCAGTTTCACAGCTGCAGAGAGGGTGTGTGGGGATGGGAATGGGGAAGGTGGTAGGAGATGGGAAAAGACAGGTATGTGGGGCCATCCTGTACAGGACCTGGTGTGTGTAATCCGGGAGTATAAATATAATTCTGTGAGTTGCCAGAAATCATGGAACCACTCATGAAGGGTCTAATGGTTTATCAGGAAAGCAATGACTGAGCCAAGAGTAATGATCTCCTGAACCCAAGAAACACAAGAATGATTATGGTCCTGAGAGAGGTAAACTGAGATCTGGGCCTCTGAGGGAAGAGAGGGCCATGGTTCTAGCAAGCTGGCTGGGGCCCGCCCCTGGGAGTCTGAGTAAGTGAGCCCGGTCACACACTCTTGCATGTTCTGCCATGACAAATGTTCGGATTTGTGTTTTGCAGTTCCATGGAGAATGGGAGGCCACCAGACCCTGCAGACTGGGCTGTGATGGATGTCGTCAACTATTTCCGAACAGCGGGATTTGAGGAGCAAGCTAGTGCTTTTCAGGAGCAGGTAAGTTGGTCTAGAGAGACACAAATGAACACGGTTACCTGTTCCCCACAGTGGGCACAGGGAATGAGGGGGGAGAGGACCAGTGAGCAGCGAGGGATCTGTGAGTCTGTGCGTGTCCTCCACATCACACACTGATCATACCAGACCCTAAGATACTGAGGAGGGTGGGGAAGGGCAGAAGGAAAGTGACAAGCTAATGATTCCTTCCTGCCAGAGGAAGCCCCAAGCCCTGGGACATAGTCACAGCTGAAGCAAGGAGAGCTAAAGCTCATTTACATCTGCATCTTCTGAAAGATGGGACAGCCCTCCCTTCAACACAGACACCCTGGAAAGGAGAAGACACAAAAGAAAGGAAAATGAGGGATGGATCTGACTAGAGACATGCAGCACCATGTACTACTGGCCTCAGCACCAACTGAGCTAGTAAGCCCCCTCCAGTTTGCTTTCTGGGTGCTTAGCAAGGTAGAGGGGAAAGAGTACAGATTTAGAGTTAAACTCTGCGTGACCTTGGGCAAGTTACTGTATCTCTGAGTCTTGCTTTCATGTCCACAACATGCGGCCATCAATGCCTCACTCAATAGGGTAGTGGTGTAAAGATTAAAGGACTGTGTATGCACAGGGCCTGGGGTAGGCCCTGCGCAATGTTTTTGCCCCCAGATTGTTAATTCTCTTCTCTCAGGTCCAGGGCTGGTATTGGAAAGAGGGAAAGAGAAGCAGGGCCCCTCTCCATTGTCTGCATGATTTCGGACTCCATTTTTAAGGCTGTGCCAGCTCTGTAGGGATGATGCTCAAAGGGCCTTGACCATGAGGAAGCAAATTGAGGGGGCATGTTTGGTCTACACCAGACCAGCCCTGCAGGGAAACAGAGATCCTATCTCCCAATCAGTGACGGATGCAGTTTTCTAAGCATTAAATTTACTTTTTAAGTATTGTAATATAATTGATAGAATTATAAGTTGAAGAATGTGTCTGGCTGCTTTTTCCATATCTGTTTAGCCATCTCTTATTCTCTACACTGGGTTTGGGTAGGTAAACCTTTCTAATATATTAATATATAAATCTCTAAATCTCCTTCAATATTTTTTTCAAACCTGATCTCTGTCTCTCCCTCTTTCTCTCTTAATCTCTGTCTCTTTCTCTCTCCGCCTCCCTCCCTCCTTTCTCTCTACATATGTATATATGTGTGCGTGTGTGTGTGTGTGTGTGTGTGTGTGTGTGTTTGTATGTGTGTCTATTTGTTGTTGTCATTAATTTGGAAAGTTTGCCAAAATAGCTGCTTAAATCACTTCACACTCATCAGAATAGCTAAAATTAGAAAGATCAATAAATTTAAATGTTCATGAGGATGTAGAACAAACACATTCTCCTACAGTGTTGTTGGCGGTGTGAAATACTCAGACATCTACCCCATGATCCAGCAGTTTCATTCCTGAGAATTTACACAAGGGAAATGAAAGCATATGTGCATAAGAGATTTGTACAAAACTGTTCTCAGTAGCTTTATTCATAACTGTCCCAACCTGGAAGCCTAACTGTCCATCAGTGGGAGAATGTAGTATAGTCACACAACGGAATACCACCCACTAACACAGACTAACTACTACTAATGTAGAGCAGTTTGGATGAGTCTCAAAGGATCACACTGAGTAAGAGAACCCTCACACAGGAGTTCATACTGAAGAGTGCCTATCTTAGTCCATTTGGGATGCTATAACGAAAATACTAGAAACTGGTGGCATAAACAACAAACATTCATTTCCCATGGTTCTAGAGGTTGGGGATTCCAAGATCAAGGAGACTGCAGACGGGGTGTCTAATGAGGGCCCTCTTCCTAGCCAGCTGTCGTTTAGCTGTGTCCTTGGATGGAGGAAGGGATGAGAGAGCTCTCTGGGGCTCGTTTTGTGAGGACACTAATCCTTATAATCACATCTCAAGGGCCCTACGTCCTAACACTATTACCAATTACCTTTACTACCCCCTGGAGATGAGATTTCAACATATGATTTGGGAGACACACAAACATTCAGACCGTCACAATTCCATTTAGATAAAGATTGAGAACAGGAAAATGCATCATTGATAGCAAGAATTAAAACAGTGGTTGCCTCTGGATAGGTGGGAGTGGAGAATGACTTAGAAAGCGGCACAAAGGAACTTTCTGGGTGATGATAGCATTTCGTGTCTTGATGAGGGTTTGGATTATACGTATACGCATCAGTAGATGCACTGCATATGCACAGGCTTATGATGTTTCAGATTTGTGTGTTACATAGCATCTACCTTTTACTTCAAAATCAAAAGAACTATAAAAAAATTAAACAATTTGGAATATGCAAGCTGAAATATTTAGAGAAATCTACTGATTTATGCAACTTACTTTGAAATGCATCAAATATGTATTGACAGTTGGAGAGAGGAATGAGTAGATGGACAGACATGATAAAGCAAGTATAGAAAATGTTAATTGTAGAATCTCGGTGATGGTCATAAGGGTTTTCACTATATAAGTTCTTACAACTTCATGTTTGAAAATTTTTATAATAAAATTGTGGGGGAGAATAGCTCAGGTTGAAAAGCGAAGGCTGATCGGCTGGAACATATTTTATTTTCGGTTTTAATGGAGTGATATCCATTTGTGTCATTACAGTTGAATAACTCCCTTCTAAAATTAAATTTAAACAATATTGTGAAAGGTTAACCAAAAAAAGGACTTAGCTAAAAGGTCTCTTGGCCAAATTCCCAGCTGCCCAAAAGTGTTTTTCAGATTGCACTTTTACTCAGACTCCTCGGAGGCAGATGTCCCAGACTGGGGGCAGAGGGGGGTGTCCTTTGGGCCTTCCAGATTCTGTGCAGGACCTGAGAATGGAGCTGGCCAGCTCTGAGTTTGGCCCAGGAGCAGGCCCTTTCTCCCAAGGATGACATCACTGTGGTACCAGCAACACTGGGAGGCAAAAGGGAACAAATTCTCCCAAAGCATTTCATTCAGAAGTCCTTCAAGGGGGAAAGGGCATCATCTTGCTACTGTGCTGAACCCAACTCAGGAGCCTGAGAAATGGTCTAGAAGCTCGAGTTCCTTCATTCTCATGGAAGGGTGGTTGGAAAGAGTCTGCCTTGAATTATTCTCTGGAAGTAATCCCCGTCTTCCTCCTGCGTGTAATTATTGTCATCTTCCCTCCTGTCATTAAAGGAGGTAGAAGAAGGGAAAGGAGGGAATCACTGGTCAGGCCCCACTGATAAGACAAGTAGCTGCTGTGATTTCCATGAGAACTGAGGATCAGGATCCTTTACTATGTTAGCCTGCCTCTTCCAGCATCATGCCTCAGAAGGATTCATGTTGAGGCACCTGGGTGGCTCAGTAGGTTGAGCGTCTGACTTTGACTCAGGTCATGATCTCATAGTTCATGGGTTGAAGCCCTGCATCAGGCTCTGTGCTGACAACTCAGAGCATGGAGCCTGCTTTGGATTCTGTGTCTCCCTCTCTCTCTGCCCCTCCGCCACTTGGACTCTCTCTCTCTCTCTCAAAAATAAATAAGCATTAAAAAATTAAAAATAAAAAGAAGAAGAAGGATTCATGTTTCACCTCCAAGGATCTTCCTGCAGTGAACCTCAAAAGTCAGCAGTCACTCTCCAAGTTCATCCTAGATGGGAAGACTGAGACCACCCCCAGCTCCAACACAGGTCCCTTCCAGGTACATCTTCCAGGTCTCAGCAGCTAATAAACAATAAGAAGCGCCACAGTGTGAAATCTCCTGGGGGAAAGCTTTTCTGCCATTGGACAGTAGCAGGACAGGACTGGAGAGTACCCTCTAAACCACTTTGGAAAGAGCAAGTCTGGAAAGGATAGTACAGTTGTCAATAATGTGGGGAGCTTAGTTTCATGGCTGACTGTTATGGACTGAATGTCTGTGCCCCTCCCAAAACTCGTATGTTGAAACCCTAACTCCCAATCTGATGGTATTAGGAGGGCTTTGGGAAATAATCAGATTTAGATGAGGTCATGAGCATAGGGCCCTCGTGATGGGATGAGTGCCCTGGAAAGAAGATACCAGAAAGCTCGCTTGTCTCTCTCTGCCATGTGAGGGTACAGCAAGAGGATACCACCTGGCAGCCAGGAAGAGGACCTCACCAAGAACCTGCCCATGCTGGCACTGTGAGCACTCCCAGCCTCCAGAACTGTGATCAGAACTTAGCGCTGGCTAAAATAGTGACATTGATGCCAGACATGTCCACCTTCAGCTGGGCTGACTTTCAGATATCCATCTTCGTGATATGGCCTCACAGTACCATACTGGATATTCTGTTGCTGTAGCAACCAGACACAGATGTGGCTTTCTAGTAGCATGCCTCCTTGGAAGATGTCAGGCCATTGAGTAAGGTTTGTCCAAAGGGCAGAAATGGTGTCCCATGTTCCTGGGGTATGAAGCATCTGGTTAAGCTGGTGATTTTTGCATGACTGCCTTTTCCCTGTGCAGACACATTGCACTGCCACATGACAATGGTTTCCATTAAGTTTCCTTCTGGTACAGTGATCTCTATCAAGTTTTCTTCTGTAAAATTGTTTTGACCCTTCTGCGTAAGCCACAACTGTAAGCCAAAAGAACTGTCCGGAAGGAAGGTCTAAGCCCCTGCCTGGCCCCTTGCCCCACCCAGGATGACCCAGTGTCAATAGCGTATGTGTGTTTCAGGTTGTTTACTGTTCTGGTCAGTCCCCTTTAAGACCAGTGATATCACTCACTCTTCCTTGGTCCCCTGGCCCCATTAACATAGTGTTCCAGAGGGTTCACTGACCTGTAAGAACAGGAGGCAGTGGGAGTCCTTAGTGGAGGACACAGTGATGACAACTCTATCAGTGCTCTCTTTCCTATGGACACCGCGGTGTGGTGCCTATTTTCCCAGGTGTCTTCTGGCAGACAGGTCTCTCATGCTGTGGTGAAGAATGTTAGTTAGAGTCATGACTCTAAGTTTCTTTTCTCCTGATTGATATTGATCACTGGAGGATCCTGAAGAGTCTGCCCTTTCTAGGACACAGGTTTCTATAAAGTGAATGTTGATGCAAACAAGCAGAATATTGCTCAAGCTGCTGCGCTAATAGTCAGGTATTAGTTTAGAACTGGCCTTGATGAAGTATGCTTTCAATGCACAGCACAGAGCACAAAACCACTTGAGATATTGGGTATACAGTGTTGAATTTGGGTGACTAGATGATATGGCACTTGCCCTTAGATACAAGTTGCCTGGTTTTCAAGAGTCAAAGGTACTTATGAAGTAAAAGGACTTTACTTTCCTAGCATTCGTTTTTAAGAGAACCCTCTGACTAATCTTACTCAAAAGCATCTCCGCTTCCCTCACAGAACATTTAGGATAAGGTTTACTCTGTCAGACTCTGAAGGCTAAATGAGCACCATTCTCCGGTATGAAGCCATTTCTATTGAGAGTGCTTTTAGTTGCCATTTAAGGAATTCTGGCAGTCCGGTTCATCACCACTCAGACTGGACCCTAATGTGGGTCACAGCCAGCTCTGCCGCTCGTCATGTAGTCACTACACCTCCGTGTCTTTGTCTGTCTGACTCACATAGTCACATTATATATGAAGGAGTTGGAAGACAGCAGTCTGCCACTCAATCGGTGTCCTATAATTCACATTGTTCAGGTTCCTCAAGCTTACAAGTGAGTAACATCGGTGATTCTGTTTCTAGAACAATATGTATCACTGAGATTTTTTTTTCCTCAGAGTATCATAACAATGTAATATGCAATTCATGGTGACAAATTAATTTTACTCTATTATCTCCTCACTGTCCCCAAACCACATGACTAAGAGCAGTATTTTACTCTGAAATGCCCAACTGGTTGTTTAAACCATTCATTTGGAATGCATTTCTTTTCAGATGGCTATTTGCTAACTTTCTGAAGCCACTGACTTAACAAATATGAATACAAATTCTCACTGCTACAAATTGCCAAATAACATTATTTCCAAATGGAGCAGTCAAGTAGGGAGACCAGTCAGAGCAACTCTGAGCATAGTGGCTGAAGTCATTGCCAGATGGATTTCAACTGTAGTGATTCTGGTGGATATTTCTAACTAGACCCAGGACCAATCTAGGTTTTGGGAAGCTTTTTACAATTTTAAGAGCCCTCCTTGTGGAGAAAAATCAGGAAATATGAATACACAATTACTAAGGCAAAAGTTAAGCTTCACTAGCTCCATGGTACATTCAGCTCTGAGTTAGATTAGTTAAGTCCCCACAAATTAGAGATCACTTTTATTACTTTTTAAGCATTTTATAATACCAACTACTGAAAATATTTAAGGTGCTTTGACACCTGGTATTTTTTTACAGTTGGAGGCTCCTGAAATGCTTAAAATATTTTATAACATAATCAACAGAGGAAGTGGCAATTCAGATTCTGCCGCTGTGTCCTTCCAGTCCACGAATATTTGGGAAATAGTTAAAAAGTCAGTGGATGATGCTAACAATAAGAAAATAGTCAAGAGAATTGAAAGCAAAACTGATAAGGAAGAAACCATTTGAATTTTTTATTGAAATAGAATATATTTCTATAAACCCAAAATCCCAAATGGTTGTTTAAGTCATTTATTTGAAATGAGACCAGTTATAAGACATTATCACCTAGCCAGGTACATTCATGGTGCTTCTTTGTCTCATTCACTTGTTCAGTTGTTTCAATAGTTATTGTAGCTTTTTATAAGGCTTATTAAAATAAATATAAAACTGTTGAAGTAATTAGTGCTCATCATTACAAGTATTATTTTACTTTAACAAACCACCTGAAATGATTGTAGGTGTGGGAACCATTTGAAGGAAGCACAGAATATTCCTGGCAGGGGAAGATCAAATACAAAGGCATGAGGACACGAGAAAAGTATGATTTATCTTGAGAATTCCAAGTACCTTGTAGTTAGAGGTGTGGAGCAGGGAACATCAAGGGATAAGCCTGAAAGATAAACAGGGGTCCAGGGTACAGACAGTCTGGTTTGCCTGGCAGACGGAAGACTTCACCTGAAAGGCACTGGGAAACCATGGAAAGATATTAAGTGGGAAGCAAGTGCCAGGATGAGATTTGTGTTTTTGAAAGATCAGTCTGGTGGCAATGTGGAATGTGGCTTGGAGGACAACTAGATAGAAGGTGGGAAAGCTGGCTGTAATAATTCCACTGGGGAAAGGAAAAGATGGCTTCGAAAATATGGGAAGATGGCCAGAAGAATTTAGTGGATCATTGGCAATAGAGGATGAAGATTTGTCCCATCTCTGTTCTCTGCTGTAACCCAAGACCGAGCTCACTGCCCACAGATGGCAAAGAACGGGACTTGGGTGACTGCCAAGTTTCCAGATTGGGTGGGTTGTAAAGTGGTGCCATTAACTAGGATGTTTGTGGGAGGTAAGTTGTAAAAGGGCTAAAATGAGCACAGATTGGGACACATTAAATCTGAAGGCCTGTAGTACCTCCAGGTGGACATATCTAGCAGATGGTTCAAGGGAAGAGTAAGACCTAGGGGCAGAGATATGAGGTCATCAACAGTCATAAGAAGGATGAGAATGAGAGAGGCATATAGAAGGGGGGCGGGGGGAGAAAAAGGTCAAGGTCAGCACCCTGGGGAACACCAAGGTTTTTAATTGTTGGGACAAAAAAGGCAACTATGAAAAGCAACTGAGAAAGAAGTCAGGGAGGTGAGGAGAGAACCAGTAATGAGGGGTTGTACAGAAACCAATGAAGGAGGAAGTTTTAAGAAAAATGAAATGATTGACAAGGTCAAATTCCTCAAAAAGGTGAAGCCCCAGTGGAGTCTGCGAATGATGGTGGGGTTTCAGTGGAGTTGGGGGTGGGGGAGTATTGGTGACTATTGAGGTGGAGGACCCTTTCCTCCAAGCTGAGGAATGAACAGGAAATAGGCAAGTGGAGGGAGAACCAGTAGGTGGGGGTAGGGGTGGTGGCAGTATATAGACATGAGAGCTCTTTTCAAAGAGAGGAGACACTCAAACTTATTTACATGCAGGAAAGTAGCCAAAAGAATTACACAGGTTAAAATTCAATGAAATTGAGGACAGTTAAATAAAGCAAACTCCCTGAGGATAAGGAAAAGGATGAGATCAAAGAGTATGGAAAGGCAAGGATAGGAGAAATTGGAACCCTCATGTATTGCTGGTGGGAATATAAAATGATGCGGCTGCTGTAGAAAAGTTTGGTAGTTTTTCAAAAAGTTAAGCATAGAATTACCATATGGCTCAATAATTCCCCACAAAGAATTGAAAAGAGGGACTCAAATAGATACTTGTACACAAATATTCACTGCAGTATTATTCACAACAACCAAAAGGTGGAAACCACCCAGGTGTCTATGAACAGATGAATGGATAAACAAAATGTGGTATATACATACAACAGAATATTATTCAGCCATAAAAAGGAATGAAGTTCTGGCACATGCCACAATATGGATGAACCTTGACAACACTCTCCTAAGTGAAGTAAACCAATTAAATATTATATGATTCCATTTATATGAAATATCTAAGACAGGCAAATTATTCATAGAGACACAAAGCAACTTAGAGGCTATTAAGGACTGGGGGCAGGGGGAGTTACTGCTTAATAGAGCTTCTGTTTGGGGTGATGGAAGAGTTTAGAAAATAGATGGTGGCGATGATCTCACTACATTGTAAATACATTCATGCCACTAAATTGTACACTTAAAAACAGTTCATTAAAATGGCCTACTTGCTGTTATATATATTTTACCATAATAAGATATAATGTCGGCCATAATATACATGGTTCACTTCATTCAGTTTGGTCGATAAAATATTCAGATATTTTATTTTGTTGTTTTAAAAAGAATATGAAGGGATTAATTCTGAGCAAGACAGGGATATCTTCCCCTGTCCTTCCTGTTCTTCCTCTATCCTTCCTGTGCTCCAGGGACATAGGTGAGGATGTACACCGATCCAGCTAAGATGGCCCTTGTCCCCAGGGACAGTAAGGGAGTTCCTGACAGTCTCTATTTCCTTTGCTAAACAAGAGGCAAGCTCCTGTGCTTGGAGTGGACAGGATGGGGAGAGGTTTAGTAAGGAACTAGAGGAAAGCAGTGACCGTTAAGAGCGACCACCATGGGGAATGGGAGAGAGATCTGATTGAGGATACCCAGAACTGTTGAGGACTTTTACTGACCCAGCTGAGACCGGCACAGTGCCCACGTCTAATGTTTCATCTTCACAGCGTCTTGATTTTTTTTCCCCAGCTGCACCAGGTATAGGAGTCAGAGAAGCTGGATTGCTACACTGCTCCTGGATGGGGTGCTTGTGGCATGGGCACAGTGGATGGCTAATAGCCTAAGAGAGCAGTTTGAGAGGGCATATAAAAGAATGGTTCCCAGTGCCAACCGGGGGGTGCAGACTTGATACAAAGAAAGAGCCTGAAGGAGACTCATAACCTTGGAAAAAGTGGATTTGAAATGTGAAAGTGGGTGTAATGAGAGTGAGGAGTGAGAGATAGAATTTTAGATTTTTAAGTGTTGCAGGATTTTGTAGTCTTCTGGTTAGTGACATTATAGAAAGTTCTAGAAGTAAAGGTGAAGTTGTAGAAATGGTGTATTCTACTAACTGCTGTCCCAAGTAGATGAAAACATGTGTCATGGCATAATTATAGAATTTTGTTTCTTTAAAAAAATTTTTTGAATGTTTATTCATTTTTTTGAGAGACAGAGAGCTCACGCACGTATACGCACATGAGTAGGGGAGGAGCAGAGAGAGAGAGGGAGACATAGGATCTGAAGCAGGCTCCAGGCACTGAGCTGTCAGCCCAGAACCCAATGTGGGGCCTGAACCCACAAACCTCAAGGTCATGACCTGAGGCAAAGTCGGAGGCTTAACCAACTGAGCCACCCAGGCACCCCGAGTAGAAGTTTGTTTCTTATTCATGTAAATAGTCCAAGGTGGTCTTGGGAGTGTTGTCCTTCACTATAATTCAAGAACCCAGGTTGATGGAGGCTCTGTCATCTTCAGCAAGATCAGGATCATCCAGGCATTGACATCCAGTTGGCATAAAGGTAAGGTGCAAGGAGGGGCACACGTAGGCGGTTTTATGGGCCAGGTGCACATAGAAACACATCATTGTTTCATCTGTCATTGGCCAGAACGTGGTCACATGGTCATACCACATTGCAAGGAAATCTTGAGAAATGTGTAGTTTTGTGTCCTGGAAAAAAGAGCCACCAACAGGCCTTGCTACACTTGAGCCTCGAAGTCATTTTTTAAAGCATTTCCTGTTGTGATGCTGCTACTTAGTTTTGTTTTTAAGTCCAGAGATAAGTTTCAAAAAGGCTAACTTTAAAAGATAGCTGAAGTGAAGAAGCCTTATCTGACCATACATGGGAAGCCTTCATTTCTAATTCTGTTCCTTGTATCTATTCTGGGTTTTGTTTTGTTTTGTTTTAAATCCAGGCAGACATCTCTGTAACCCAGTTTCCTCAGTTGATGAAGTGAGTTTCATTCTTTTTCCTTCATCAGAAATGTGTACAAGATTTTTTTTTGTAATAGAGCCCCTTTATCACCCACTTTGTGCCAGCAGCAAATATTAAATAACACAGAGATACCCATTAAGTCACTGAAGGCATGAGCCCTCACAATGAGCCAAAATGGATTTTGTGTCTGATTTAAGGTCAAGACCCATTTTGGTTCTATTACTTTAACAAATAAGGTAGACTTCTTTCTGAGCCACATAAACAGTTTTTTGTTTTGTTTTGTTTTTCCTGTAGACAAGCTGCTCAGTGTTGGTTTCTTAAACTAGGTGAAGTCTTCCTAATATGTATATTATCCATCTCAAATTTTCCACCAATAGGAATGCAAGGCAAGCACAGCATCAGCTGGGAGTCATCGGCTGATAATGTTGAGCTCATAGTCACTCCCCCACATTGAGCTGCAGGATCAGGGCCGATGGAGAGGGTGGAATTGTAGAGGACACCAAAGAGGAATTTCTTCCCCAGAGGAGAGTTTGTCCCAACAACCATGTGATGAGATTCAAACGGTCTTGGTGTAGACTTGAGTAGTTCACCATATTCCTTTCCAAAATTATATGGAAATCCTTCTGAAAACAAACTCTGTATCTTAGAAAGGAAAGGTCTTTTAAAGAAACATGGTGAATTACTACAAAGTACTAGGAGTGCCTCAAAATGCTTCCCCGTCTGATATTAAGAAGGCTTACCACCAGTTAGCTCTTCAGGTACATCCAGACAAGAACCCAAAAAACAGGGAGGAAGCTGAAGAGAAATTCAAACAAGTAGCAGAAGCCTATGCGGTCTTGTCTGATGCCAAGAAACGCAACAACTATGACAAGCCCAGAGGAAACCGCATCAAAATGGAAGATAAAGGGGACTTCAGCAGGGACAAAAACTGTTTGAAAGAGGAACCATGGTTTGAGAGGCCACACTGTGGCTTTCAAAATGTCTTTGAAGACAAAGACCACTTCTCATGGGACTATTTTTCCACTGGTCATATGGGTAGGGCCAGAAGATTCCGCTCCTCCTTCTTTGATGTGATCCCCATACTGGATACAGGATTTTCCACGTTTGTATCCCTGGGCTCCAGAACAAGTCCCCCTTCCTCTGAAACATTTTTACCCTTTGTAAGCAGTGGAATGGGAAACTTCAGACTGGTCACCACTTGTAGCCAGATAGTGAATGGCAAGAGAGTTGTTACAAAGAAAGTTCTAGAAAATGTGAGGGGGAAGACTGAAGTGGAAAAAGAAAACCTATTTCATCAGATTCCTCCACATCATTGGTAAGGAGTCTGTGCTTTGTTCTTTCACAGGGAGACTTTCCTATAAGGCTGGTGAGTCTGATGCGTATCAAAGACAGAGTTGGAATCTGAGAGTGTGTTAAAGCAGAATGGACAGAAACCAGCTTAGTGCAAACCTCTCATTTCACAGAGGAAAGAAATAATGGGCCAGATGTTAATGCAAGAAACTAGGAAGCGGCAGAGTTTGGCTTCTAGCCGGTCTTCTGGTCTAAACTGAGCTTTCATTTCCTCTCCACCGTATAGGGGGTGGAGACCACCACCACAAATATGGCTTTCTGAGTTAGTTGCAGGGTCTCACCATCATAAAGCCCATTGACTTCTCTTTGACTTATTCCTTGTCCTTCCTTGCTATTAACCGGTTTGCCTCTTGCTTGACGGCCACTCTTTTTCTCTTCCTAGCCTCTTTCTCTTTTCTCTTCCCACCTCATCTTTCTTCCCATACATTTCCAACGGACCATATCACAATTAGGCTCAACTGAAAAAGCTACCAAGGTGTAGATTAGTGTTCGCAGAGAGAAAGAGTGAACAGTAAATGGGTTAAGATTTTTTTATATACTTTTTTTAATAGCTAGCATTTATTGAGTACTCTGTAGGTATCAGGCATTCTGCTTCATGTATGTTATTGCAGTAATCCTTTCAGCAGTGAAATACAGTAGCTACTTTCCCTCCATCATATAGATAAGGAAATGAGGCTTAGAGAGATTAACTTGCCCAGCCCCACCTAATAAGCAATAAAATAATGTCTTACTCTAAAACACATGCTTATCTACTGAGCTGTAACATCTAAGGAGCCTACTCATTTATTTTTAGATCAAGGGTCTTGCCCTCATTGGAAATTTACACCGATCATCTCTAAGCCTTACTTCCATGCAAGAGTACTTGCTCGAGCTTCTTAAGGATGCAGACATTTTTTTTTTTGCATGAATATTATTGCCCAACAGGTACTTGGTTACTCTTTCAGGAAGACAGAAGCAATGTACAAAGCTTCACTGAAAGTGACAAATGATTATCCCTTAACACAGGAATGTAAACAGGATCCCAAAATGTGAATTATCTCTTTGTTTTGACTTTAATCATGATGTATATGCAAAATCATGGGATGTTTTTTAATGTTTATTTATTTAACTGGATCTGGTCACACTCCAACCCCTTCATTTATACTAATAAACAAACTGGGGTATAGAGGAGTGGTTGCTTGTGGAAAATTACTGGTGGAGTCTGCATCAGAAACTCTGTCTTCCAGTTTCCAATCTCATGCTCATTCTAGTACACCATGCTGACTGGCAAAATTCGGATTTCATTTGCATCCCAGTCTTTTATAGAAGTTATGTAACAAATGATTTGCTTCCTTAATCAAGGAACTTTTCTGTGTTTGCAGTTTTTATGAGACAAAATTTTTGATGTAGTCTTTGAGCTTTTTTAATCTTACCGAATTTTCTGAAGTTGAACAGGAATATGCCTGCATCCCTCTGGCAACGGGTAGCATTCAGGCAGGGAGCACGCTTCCAGAAAGGAAGCAGTAGATGGATTTGGAATTGGAACACATCCTGTTTCTCTCAAAGCCTTTGCATTTCCACTTGGTAGTCATTGAAAATCTCCCATATGTCAGGCACTGTGCTAGGTGCCTTCCATGAATGATTTATTTCTAATCTCTAGAATCCTTCAGGGGCTTATTTCCATTTTACAAGTGAGGAAACCGGGGTTCAGGGAAGACAAGTCCTTTACTTTACCAAAGGTCACACAATAAGTTGTGGAGACAGGGTTTGGACAACAGTTTGCTTGACCTGGAAGCTCACGTTCCCATTATGTTGTGTTCCACTGCCGTTCATTTGAGCTGCTGTAGTCATGGCTTAAGAGGAAGGTTTTGTTGTATGTATGAGTTAGATTCATTTCAAATTTTTAAAATGAGGATTGCCAGATGGAGCTTTCTTTTACCGTTGCTAGTGTGAGGTGAACTTCAGTGTGGCTACTGAACAAAGGGAAAATCAAATTGGAGCATGAAACTTGATTTTCTATTTTGTCTTAAATAAAATCCAAATTTCAGCATCTTTCACAGACATACTTGGCTTCTGACAGAAATGCTGAGTTGTAGAAGGAGTTTTTTGCCAGCAAAGATAAAAAAAAAAAAATTCACTTTCAGTTAGTCGAGGAAGTTTTCTTGTTGTGTAGAAATGAAAGCAGTGTCATCTCTTCCTGAGGCCTGTTTAAAACATGTACAAAGTTAAGTATGAGCATTTGCTCATACTTTGTTGTCATTTAACAACAAAGGAAAGTTGGAGAGCAGGAAGGGCTTTGCTGGTTTATACAGCATTCCAAGTGAATCAGTGTTCATCTCCATCAATCTAAGATAGACTGCGAGCTTTGAAGGAACCTGTGATTCAGATTCCTGTGACCTCACAGAGCCTTCAGAACTGCTACTGTGGTTTCCGCATGTCAAAAGCTCTTCTGCAAACTCTTATGCTTACGGGTTTTACTGAGGGGCGGTCTTTGGGCTTGCTAGCTGCTTAAGGAGAAGAAAATACTTGAGGGTTAGCGTCCATTCCCATGTCCTCATCTAATTTTTCACTCTTGCCCTGTCAACTAACTGCTTTATGCACCATGTTTTTGACTAGTTGTCTCTCACAAATTAATGTGAGATCTTTTTTTTCTAGTAATCGGCAAAATAAAGATTTTCAGAGTTCAAAAACACCACAGAGCGGTTATAAGTAATTCCTTGTCCTTCTGCTCTGGTTCATGGTAGGTGGTTGACAAATGACATGAGGACCATGGGTCTGTTGAGGAGTAATGACAAGCGATTGTATAACTTATAGCTCAGGAAGCATTTGCGAGAATAGTATCTCATGGAATCCTGTCAGAAACCCCAAATCCCCATGTTGCCAACCAAGGAGACAGAGGAGGAAGGGATTTACCGGTCACAAAGTGAGTGTTTTGTCAGCCCACTAGCCCAGTGCTGTTTCTCCACACACAGAGATGTACAAAGCACATGTTCTTCACAGTCTGGCAAAACACAAGGGAATTTGGAGTTCTAGGGATCAGTGTAGGAAGGAGTCACAGTTTTGTAGAGTTACAGTTATACACCATGTCCCCTTGTCTGTCCATCAGTGGGAGAGGTGGGTACAGACATGTCAGGGCTTACCTAACATGCACAGTTGGTCCATCTCTTGGGTCCAGGTCCCCTAAGAGCCAGCTCACTTGTCCCCACAATAAAAAGTAACAAAAATAAGGTGGCATTCAGCATCCTTCTCAGTGATCTCTTTCCAAAAGTTCCAAACCATTTTCTGTATTTGGGATCCTCATGTCTTTGATGGGAAACCTGTTTGTATTTCACCTCCAAGCTTTGTGGTCTCCAGGGCACTCTGGTTGGGTACCTAAAGGGTGTGGGAAGTGGACTCCGAGAGAACAGGGGCAGAGCCCTGTCCCTCACTACCTTATTTGGGATCTTGAGGATCCACTGAGAGGAAGTATGGTAGGACCTGCAACACGAGAGGTTGATTTTCGGGTTGAGGCAGGATTGTTCTTCTTTTAAAGGACAGGAAAGAAGTTCACCGAAAGTGTATCATTTTTCCATTGTCCATTGTTGTGAGTAACAAGATTCCAGAAAACCTAGGACTCTGTGGCCCCATTGGTTCACCTATACCACACATATTTACTTGCAAGTGTCAAGCGAAACAGAAAGGAGTTATGGAAAAAACATTGGCTTTGGCTGTAGGCAGATGAGTTCAAATCCTGTTACCTTTGCCTAACTTCTTGATCTTCACACCTTGCTCCTTGTGTTTGCCTGTAAAATTATGATAATCCCTGCCCGTCCTAATTTATAGTTGTTTTAGGAAATTAAGTACACAGAAATTCCGCATAAACTTTAATATATTTTATAAAAGGAAAGTGTCATTATCTCTTTCAGAAACAATATCTTTGATCCCTACCAAGTATAGATACCAAGTCCGCCATCATTTTTTTAAGATGCAACTTTAGCAATGTGGTCTTGACAACCAGATCAGCTATGGATTGCATTTAATCCAAAAATAAAAGTGGAAGATGGAACATAAAAATAGAGGAGTCCATTTTTTCCATTTGGCATAAATAAAAAAGTAATGTTTTTGGGTTGGAGACAATCAATACGTCTTTTCTTTTGAACTTTGGATTTGGACTTACATGTTGCTTTCATCCTTTGCTTCCATTGTAGGAAATTGATGGAAAATCCCTGCTATTGATGACAAGAAATGACGTGTTGACAGGACTTCAGTTAAAACTGGGGCCTGCTCTGAAAATCTACGAGTATCATGTTAAACCTCTGCAGACAAAGCATTTAAAGAACCACTCTTCATAGTACAGTCAAGTTGGGGTCTTAGACCTCAAAAAATACATAATGACATAATTTAGTTTCATGTGATGAAACTTTGTAAACAGAATACATACATGTGTATATGTAAAGAATTTCAGTCAAATGAAACGTTATCCTATTGGATAGACTAGGCAATCCATCAGCTGACCTGAATTCAGCCAGGAGGAGCAAGGATAACTTATAGACAGGATGGTTTTCCTGGTGGATCTTGTCAAATTGAGTGATCTTTGACACAATTAGACACCCCTCCCCACCAAAGGGATTTTCTTCTCAAATTGCTTTCCCAGAATCCTTGAAAAAGGATTGAATTGAATGATCTTTTGGTTACAGATGTAGGGAGATTAAAAACAAGAACACTTGGGGGAAGGGGAGAAAAGAAAGATTGCTGTCTCCCTTGAATTCCTCTGCTCCTTAGAGCTTGTGTTATTTGGATGGAATTGCCGACACCCTTTTTTATAGAGGGTCCTCCACTTGACCTTATTAAGGTTTCACTGGGATATACTGCGATGTTTGAGACGATCGTGCGTCATGGCCCCTACAGGAGCAGAACCTCTGAAAAAGAGAAACTCTGTTGTGTCTTCGGGATGTCCCTCCATCTTCAGCTTCTTTCATAGGGGGTAACGGTATTTTCTGCATAGATTTACTTTCAAATTGGCTCTTTGTTTCCGAAGAAGAAAACATTTTTTCACTTTATGGTTTGTATTTATACGAATTTGTTTCTGAAGGAATTTGCCAAGAGTTATAGATCAAAAAGCCTTGTTACTAGTACAGAATATTTTTATATATATTCCTTCATGATGGTGTAATATTTTTTTAATTGCTCTGATGCTCTGTTGGATTCTTGGTTTGAGTACTTGTTTTTAAGAACTTGAAAAAGTGGGCTTGCTACATCTCTGTTCAAAGAGACATTGGTTCAAATCTCTGTGTGTCAATGCCTTGTTGAACTGGTGCTTTGTGGTCACAATAAAGCATTGCTTCGGTTTATTCCCAGTGTATGTTTGATCTTTTCTGTTTGGTTGCCTCTTCAGTTGGGATCAAGGATTAAGGTCATTCCTTAAAACCATGGAAAGAAAGTTAAGCCTAAAAAGAAAAAAAAACAACTTTGGATATATAAAACATTTAGATTTGTTTGTGGGTTTACCTTCTTTATGAACTACATTGTCCAAATAGGCCTTGTTCCTTCTCTTATCCCCATCCAACAACCAATTTTAGATGTCATTTTAGCCAAAGTTTTTTTTTTTTTTCTGTAGGCCACTGAGGGTCATGATTTTCTGGAAATTTGGATGAAAGCCATGTACTTTCCCTCCAGACCAAAGCTCATATTCCCACATATAAAACTTGGCAGAGTTGATGGACTCCCTGAAGTTCTGTCTTCCCCCTCCTCAAGTTGAGGGCCACTATTTTAGATAGTGTTATAATTCAGTCCCCTGCAAAGATGATTTCTGTAAAGACCAGAAAGTCTGAAGATGAGAGTGAAAAAAAAACAAAAACAAAAACACGGGAAGTGGTATAATGGGTGGGGTTCAAAATGCCTTCCAAATTAATTGTTATGGAGTTTATGGAGTGTCTGAAATTTAAATTATGCTTTGTTTTGCATAAGTGGGAGAAGGGGCTGCAAAAGAGACATTTTCCATCCCCACATTCTCACAGTCTACAAAGCATGTAAAACTAAAAGGCAGAACTTAGTTAAGTATTATGAGGAGTGGTAGTGATAAAAAGTGAGAGGTGCACCTGCTGGAGACCCAGGTGGGAAGGAAGGAACATGGGATCCAATAGATAGAAGTTGGGATGAAGAACTGAATTAACCTCCCTGCAGGAGTTTCCCACAAGTGAAATAGTAATGACGTTTGAACCCTCTCTGCCTCAAAGGGATAGCATGCAAATGTCCCAGCCATGCTTCTGTGTATCCACCTGACACCTTATGTATGAGTCTAGAAAAGATTTGGCTGTGAGTAATAAAAAAAAAAACTGTCTCATATCGGACAAAGGGCTAGTATCCAAAATCTATAAAGAGCTCACCAAACTCCACACCCGAAAAACAAATAATCTACTGAAGAAATGGGCAGAAGACATCAACAGACACTTTAATAAAGAAGACATCCAGATGGCCAACAGGCACATGAAAAGATGCTCAATGTCGCTCCTCATCAGGGAAATACAAATCAAAACCACACTCAGATATCACCTCACGCCAGTCAGAGTGGCGTAAAGGAACAAATCAGGAGACTGTAGATGCTGGCGAGGATGTGGAGAAACGGGAACCCTCTTGCACTGTTGGTGGGAATGCAAACTGGTGCAGCCGCTCTGGAAAACAGTGTGGAGGTTCCTCAAAAAATTAAAAATAGATCTACCCTATGACCCAGCAATAGCACTGCTAGGAATTTACCCGAGGGATACAGGAGTGCTGATGCATAGGGGCACTTGTACCCCAATGTTTATAGCAGCACTTTCAATAGTCAAATTATGGAAAGAGCCTACATTGTCCATCAACTGATGAATGGATAAAGAAATTGTGGTTCATATACACAATGGAATACTACATGGTAATGAGAAAGAATGAAATTTGGCCCTTTGTAGCAACGTGGATGGAACTGGAGAGTGTAATGCTAAGTGAAATAAGTCATACAGGGAAAGACAGATACCATATGTTTTCACTCTTATGTGGATCCTGAGCAACTTAACAGAAGACCATGGGGGAGGGGAAGGAAAAAAAAAGAGGCTAGAGAGGGAGGAAGCCAAAACATAAGAGACTCTCAAAAACTGAGAACAAACTGAGGCTTGATGGGTGGTGGGAGGGAGGGAAGGGTGGATGATGGGTATTGAGGAGGGTACCTGTTGGGATGAGCACTGGGTGTTGTATGGAAACCAATTTGACAATACATTTCATATTTAAAATAAATAAATAAAATTATACCAATGGGGGGGGAAACTGTCTCCCCACTCTCACCCCCACATTGCCAGGTAATGTAAACAAGACAGAAGGTTGTGTCTTCTCTTCATTTAAATGTACAGCCAGGGGGACCAGAGATGATACAGCCCTCTATGATGTCAGACATTCTTCCTACCTTTTTGTTCCATCATGCATGCTGTTTATTCCCAAAATCCTTTCATGGCCCAAGATGGCTGCTTCAGCTCCCCCCATCACCATTTGACTTCCAACCAGCAGGAAGAAGAAAAGGGAAAGGAAGACACCTTCTCCCTTTAAGGAACTTCCAAGAAATTGTACATACTACTTCCTCTTCCATCTTGCTGTCCAAAATTCAGTCACAGTGTCATACCTAAGCTGGAAGAGAGGCTTGAGATAATCTTAGAGCCCATGGGCCCAACTAAAACTCAAAAGTGCCATTATCCTATCAATACGGGAAAAGGGATATTAAAGGACAATGTCCTATCACCACTGTCAGCTGGCAGTTGAATACTTTGAGCAAATGAAAGTGTATCTTTAGTTGTATTTTTCTCTAGATTTGAACTTGGGATTACACTCCATGCAGTCTTTGGATGCTTTTATCACAGTCGCCTTGTTCACTAACCCCAACCTAACTCAACTAAGCTTTCGACCTGGACTGCTCTATAAATGCTTGTCATGAAGAAAAAAAAAAAAAAGGAAAGGAAAATATCTTAATTGAAAAGCAAACTGAAAAGAATCAATTCATTTCTTAGCCCTCTGTTGACAGCTTTCAGGCAAAATTAGGAAATTAGTCTGCCTCTCTTACACCCAGAATAAAGGCCTACAACGGGCTGGCCTAAGTGCCTTGGCAATAACTGAGGGTGCTTTCTCCCCACCCCCCAATTCACGGAAAGGAAGGGTTATCAAAACAAGGCCATAGGGAGAGGCTGGAAGTACTTGAAATTCAGCAGGTAGGCAGCCTTTGTCTCCAAACAGCTGTAAAACCAGAAACGGCTGATTCCTTTCCCATCACACCAGATTTCTGTTAATGTGATCCAGGTCTGCAGCTAGGAGCAAACACACACACACACACACACACACACACACACACGTGTGGAAGCACTTCATGAGGGTAAATGGGAATGAGAGTGCCTTGATGCCAATATGTTTTATGTGAGAATTGTTTGATGTTGAATTTGATTATTCTCAACCAGAGGGGCAGACAGGATATCAGAATCATGAAGGATTTAAAAAAAAAATAATTGCCACTCCACCTCTCCTCACCACCCCGCATTTGAGCCTCGGGTTCAGACTCTACAAAGGACGTATAATGAATTGATTTAAAGGCAAGGTCACAAACTGGTCTCTTTTCAGTGGAATCTAAGCTGACATGTTGTCCTTTGGCTAGTGCAGTATGTTTGTGTTCTTACAACTACATCTGCAGTCTTCTAGGTGAGCCTGAAAACTCCAATTTATTACAATCTTTTTAATTCCCTAATACCTTGCAGCCAGCAACTGCACACTTTTACATTGTCATTACAAGGTATATGAAATTTAGACCCCTGATGTAAAGCAAAGAACACACAGAGAGCCTCCTCAGAGTAAATTAATTCAGGAACTAGAGCTTATAAGTAGATTTGGTTGAAAAGAAAACAAGGTGGCACACACTGAGCTGGAATGTGCAGCAGCTTTGAGAGTCATTTTTGATACTTAATGGGCATGGTGACTATTGAATAATCTTCATATTCAGAGACCAGTTGGTGGCAGTCTCCTCGTTCTATCCTCAGTAAGTACCCTATGAGAACATGGATTTTGTCTCTCTAAGCTTAGCATACACGGTCAGGGGCACATGCTGTCCTTGTGTTGCATTAGAGAAATAGATCTTTGAAGGAATTTAATTTGGAAAAGTCTAATGACCCTCAGTTGCCCAACCACTCCTATATTTGGAAGCCAAATGCAAAGAGTACTTACTGGTGGTGATCCATCTGCCTTTGACGGTCATTGCAAATGGGATCTGCAGGGGTCAGGCCTGGGCACAGAGCCATTAAGTGTTTTTTGTAATGATTTGGAAGATGAAGTTAAATGTTCAAAGAGCTGACTGCTGTAGGACAGATATGCTTCTTATGAGAAAACTTGTTAATTCTGCTTCTAAACCAGGAACAAGCCACAGGAAGGAAAGAGAGAGCAATGGGTACAGTAATGAGCAGCTCGTTAGCTTCATGCTGTAGCTCCATAGGCAATTAAGTGGTTTGGGTACCATTGCTGGCCAGTGGTGGCCGTTCTACATAGAGAGAAAGAGAGTAAAACGATCACATCTCATTCTTTGGTGACTGCGGCCGTGTTATATCTTTTCGAACCTCAAGAAAAGAGTTGCATCTTGCCTAGCCCTGGGGCAGAATAATGGAGGACCCTGTGAATAAAAGCAAGAGAAGTCTTTGACTACCCACAAGAACATAGCTAGGTTGATGTCTCTTTACCGCAGTTGTGCAGGGTTTTCCTGTCCACCATTATCTTCAGGGAGAAATCCGGAAAGCTGGAGATGCCAGGCAATCTCCAAATGGAAAATGTGCCGGACTTCCACAGAAGAGGTGCCTGGGCAGAGCTACTACCTTTATCATAGCAGAGGTGGGAAAGAGGTCAGTGAATTAAGGTGTAAATAATACTGAATGCCTTTGGTAGCTGTGGAGCAGGCCATGGCCTGGGGAAGCCAGACCTATAAACAACAAAATAAGGGAACATATGCCACAAGATAGAATATGCTATCGTCTAAGCATCTGAGATCACAGAGCTTAGAGGCCTTAAGTTTCCAGAAGAGTCAGGTGAAGCAGCAAGGACAGACCTTCCACAAGATTCTCCAGCTCTGTCATCTGTGGGGCAGAGACATCTACGGCAATGTTGCAAGTCAGACGTCTTCTTTCTAAATTAAAGACAGCAGACTCATTTGGTAAATTGTGCTTCATTTCCTTTTTCAGTGGGTCACACTCTTACTTTTCTGTGCCAGGAAATACACAACTTGAAAATAAGACTATAAAACTCACGATTACAAACATTTTGAAGGACGCTCAGGAAAACTCTTCAAGCAACCAGCAGTTCCTGTTTTTAAGACTTTGTGTTTGGCACTACGTGTTAACTACACTGGAATTAAAATATAAATAAGTAAATAAATAAATAAAGAGGCAAACAAACAAATAAATTCGTGTTTGGGACTGTGTTCCTCTCCTGTGCCGCAACCCAATGACACGGGTTGATCTACACCATGCCACAGTGGGTGGGAGGACTGAGGCTGCTCCTATAGACCTGAGCTTGAGGCCAGCCCCACCATTTACTTGAAAGGGGAACTTGGGCAGTTATACGGCTCCCCTCAGCCTCAGGTACTTCACCTGTTCTCTACTGCAGCTACAGACACAGAGCAAAGCAACACTAGGTCAGCACTGTCCAATAAATATATAATGTGAGCCACATGTGTGACTTAAAATTTTCTAGCGGTCACATTTTTTTATGAAATTTTCTAGTGGTCACACAAGGGAGCAGGAAAATCATCTAACATATCCAAAATATTACCGTTTCCATGCACAATACCAAAATTATTGACATACTTTACAATCTTTTAAAAATACATTTATGGGGCACCTCGGTGGCTCAGTTGGTTAAGCGTCTGACTCTTGGTTTCGGCTCAGGTCCTGACCTCAAGGTTCATAAGTCGGAGCCCCACATCCGGCTCCGCGCTGACAGTGTGGAGCCTGCTTGGGATTCTCTCTCTCTCTCTCTCTCTCTCTCTCTCTCTGCTGTTCCCTCACTCTCTCTCTCTCTCAAAATAAATAAATAAACTTAAAAAAAAAAGGAATGCCCTTTCAAGTGGATGCATAACTTAAAAAAAAAAATAAAGAACAAAATAATAAAACACATCTTCAAAAGCCACTGCACATTTCATACTTACAGCACGTCGCCATTGGGACAGAACAGCTCACGTATACCATTTAGGGCTGGTTTCGGTTGAAAATCTAAATAACAATGACTTAGACAAATAAGATTTCCCTACTGTATATGAGGTCTGAAGGTAAGCAGAGCAGGGTCAGGACAGCCACCCCGCAGTCATTGGGTCTCAGTCTTCTCCTAGTGTGTTCCTCCACCATCTTCAATACATAGCTTCCTATGTGGTCCAAGATGGCTGCTTAAGCATCGTTTATCACAACTGTATTCCAGCCAAGAAGGAAATAAGGGTACCTGTTTTGAGAAGTTGCATCCAGCACTAATACTCATATCTCTGTAACAAGAACTTCAATCATTTGGCCATACTTAGCTATAGGGAAGATTGGGAACTGTAGTGTTTATTTCAGATAGCCAAGTATTCAGCTACACAAAGACAGGAGGATGGATGCTGTAGGGAAAGTAGCAACCCTTCCATAATACCAGTCTCATAAGACTGATGGAGAATTGAATAAGAGTACATAGTACAGATATTAGTATAACAGGAAAAGTACATTAAAGTATGATTTTATTACTATGCTCTCACTCCATATCAAGCCCAGAAGAGTCACAGAATTAACAAACATATGCTCAGTCCAAATACTGTTCATTTGATACATTCTAATGCTGCTAAAAGATAAAACAATTACTTTCTTAGGTCCTTGGATTTGGGGTGGTTTTAGATACTTTATCTTCATAAGGGCACATAAAAGGAAAAAAAAAACTTGCATTATTTAAGCTCCATGAAAAATTGTTATGCTGAGTTAAGGGAAATGTGCTGAGCAAAATGCATATAAGTTTTTATTGGTCCCCAAAGACCTAAGTTAGTTGAGGCATTTGGTGAATTCTAAATACATCTCATCCCTAATTCAAAATGAACATTCAATGACATTCAAAATGGTTTTGTGAGACTAATGAAAGGGAGCCCTCTGATACGTCTGTGATTTTAATGAAGATGTGTGTGGGTCAAAAACAAACATCAACAAAATTTTAAAGATAAAATTTTAAAAATCTAAGTAGAGCTGCATTCATTAATTTGAGCCAATTAGGTTGACATCAGTCTGTTTAATTATCTATTCAGGCAGATTTCCTAATTAATTTTTAATGCTAAGGTGACTTCTCCTAGCTACCCTAATGTCTGTAGGTTATTCATCAACCTTCTGTATGGTGTGCACGCAGAATGCGGAGTAAGTTAACATTAGCCTAATTTACACAGAGTTAAAAAGGAAAACTTTGAAGCTATGGATCCACATTGGAGGAGGAAAGGGACCCTGGACTACGGGTTAGCAGACCTGGGTTCTGATCTGTTGCTGACTTTTCTGTAAAACCCTGTGCCAGTCTCTTAACTTCTGTTGGTTCAATTGCCTCCTATGTAAAATAAACAAATCCAACCAGAAGTTTATTTCAGCATTCAATTTCTATGATTTTCTAAGAATCAAATAATTTGAGTTACATGTGTCACCGCTCCCTCCACCATTCAAGTAAAACTCACCACACTGTCATGTCCTACAATGTCTTTTCCCCTATATATCTGGGGTCCTTCTCTTTTATCCTAAACACACTGTTTTCCCTTTCTCATACAAGGGAATCAGTGTACCTTCCTTCCAAGTTTATTTGAATATATTCCTTATGTGTAAATTTCCAATGGAATCTTTTACACTTTAAGGATTGAGTGTAAATGACCTCCTTGGCAGATATTGAGGTCCCTGTAGAGGCATGAATGAGCACTTTGCTGGGAAGAAGGTCCATAGCCATTCTTTCTCAATGGGATATCCATAGAATCTAAAAACCTTAAGAATTCCTGAAAAAGAGCCCAGGCAAATGGAAGAACAAAAGGCAGCTGCACTCTGACAGAAATGGGAACAAAGACTATGAAAAATTCAAAGAGAATAAGTTTCCATTATTTGGAAGCAGGAAGAACCCAGTGAGTTAGAAGGCTTGAAATCCATGACTTTAGAAAGAAGCTTTGGTTTCCTCCAAAATGCAGCTAAGGAAGCAGAAGTTAAACAAAGGTTTTGCAAAGGAGACTCCAAAAGGCAAAGTCCATCCAGTCCCTAGTCTGGAGGGAAAAAAAAAAATCAATGGTCTTTCTGAACCGAGGCCTAGGAGGTTAGAAAGAAGTTCAGATTTCTGTAGTTAAATCTTTGCACGTGGTTGAAAAAGCTAAATTCTGTTTCAATAACAAACAAGTAAAAACACTGTTTCCAAAGAGTGATTTCTATTGTATTGAGAACAAAGGGAGAAAAAGCAGGTTACTAAAGGGGAAGAAAGGTGTGAACTTAAGTCTGACTAAAAAGGAAAAGGAATGGAATGCATTTTCTGAGGCTGTTTCAATGAAAGTTCTGAGATGAAATTTAGAGGATTTCGACTAAGTCTTAGAATTTTGGCTGCTGAAACCACAAGCCCCAGATGACAGCTGCTCTGTTGGGTGCCAGGCAAACTGCCTCCAGGCAGCAAATGGGCTGGAGTCACCTGCTTTATTCCCCCAGGAAAGTACTTGAGATGGGGCCGGGGTAAGGATGGGGGGAAGGGAAGAGAAAGCACTGTAGAGCAAGTGGGTTCCCAGAAAAACTGGAACAGAGAGCCTGTAGCCTTCTATAACAAAATTACAAAATGTTTTGATACAAATTACCTGGCCGGTGTCTGTAGTTCAGGCTGGCCTGCTCCTCTGCCAGCACTGACAAAACCGGGTGAAACCCAAAGCCTGTTTTTCAGCATAATTTACAATTTTAAGCACAAGAAAACATTCTTCACAAAATAGGATTCTGGCCCTTGAAAATTTCAGACTCCAGGCTCTCCTGCCTGGGAAATAACACCTGGGATACAACATCCAATAGCTCATTTGCAATCGACTACAATAAATGTTTTAAGACTCAGGAGAAGCACAATGCATGTATGTTCAAAACGGGCCACAACGTCTAAGGATTCTGCTCTAACATCAGTTTCTTCTCTGAAGCAAATACAGTGTTTCTAAAACTTTCCTGACCAAGATAATAGCTAGTAAGAACGGCCTACGTTTTTTGTTCTTGTTGTTTGTTTGTTTTTAGAAAAAATCATGTTAAATTCTAAATTCCTCTTTAAACAGGATTATGAAATCAGCAGAGGAATAAAATGTACTAAGCAATTTGGCCACCCAAGTGACATGATATAGAAGCCCATTTTGTAACATGAGTATTCAGTGTGGCACAAAACTTTCCTTATCATACTATTTCATCCTGCTTATCTCGTGTTCTTTCCCAGCAGGCACTAGCTTGTGTGGGGTTTCCAGCATTTTCTAGGGCTTGCTGCTCTCCGGCCTCCCATCTCTCACCTCACTCATAAAGTCCAAAGAAGATTTTCTACTTGGGTCTAATAACACATGAAAAGAAGGCAAGATATTTCATTTAACAAACACATATAGAAATTTCTTTTTAAAAAAAAAATATTTATTTATTTTGAGAGAGAGAGAGAGAGAGAGAGAGAGTGCATAGGAGGGGCAAAGAGAAAGGGAGAGAATCCCAAGCAGGCTCCATGCTCTCAGCCCAGAGCCATCTCACAAACCGTGAGATCATGACCTGAGCTGACTTTCAACCAACTGAACCACCCAGGTGCCCCATACAGAATTTTCTGTGTCAGCCATAAACATTATCACAGCACTTTACAAACATTAACCCATTTGATGCTTGAAATACCTCTGAGTTAGATTCTATTTCACCTCTATTTTACAGATGAGGATACTTATCATATAGCTAGAAAGAAGTAGATCCAGGATTTAAGTGAGTTTGTGAAATTAAACACTATACCATGCTAGCTTATGTAGTATTACAAAGGGGAATGAAGCAGAATTATCAAATAATACTAAGTACTTATATGTAAGCATTTATAAAAAATGGAGATTTAAAAAAGTTAATAAATGTAGATTTTTTAAATGGAAGAAGGTTCCATGTTCATGTGGACAGGTTTTCATCATGGGTTTCTAAAATTACAGTTTAATTATAGTTTATGAAGCTCTATGGTATATGATATATACCATATATGTATATTATATATAGTATATATATATATATAACATATATATATATATATAAATAGTGTTACTCAACTGATATAAAGATAATCACCAGTCAAGTCTGTATATATCTTTAAATCATCAATTATATTTATTTCTCTGATTATAAAAGTAATAAATGTTCAGATATGGAAGATTCAGAAAAGCACATGGCAAAAAATAAAAATCACTCCTAATCCCACAATCTAGAAATCATCATCACTGATATTTGTATAGAGTGTCGTCTTCTTTCTATATGTATATTCATTGATTGGTATATTGACTCAGCACTTATTAGATGGGTTCTTTGTGCCAAAGTGAGACCTTATTCAAAGAAAAATAAGTTATACTTTTTTTTAGTGTGTACTATATATTCTCTAAGAGTTGTAAAAGTCATAAAACCAATACATTAAGATTATAAAAGTATTTTTAGAGTATAAATAAATTCCCAGTGATACATATGCTAGAGCATTCTTAGAAATCCAAATATTCAGTCTAATTGAAGTCACAATGGTGAAAGTTTTCAAAAGATGATTTTGTCGTTATATTTTCTGCATTGCCCAAAAGCAGTTTTTGCATCAGTAGGATGAAAACAGTGCTTACTTTTGAACTTGTGCACAAAGTAATTGATATGACACATCCATTAATTCATGATTATTTTCTTAGTGAATTGGTTCTAAAGCGTCTCAAAGATAGGAAGGCACAAGACAACTAAAAAGAAATCTTGATTTATGACTGTTCTAATACCGTGTAGCATTTGTAAAGTAAACTGCATCCATAAAGCATGTTATAATTACTAATCACAAAACACCTTGCTGAGCTAGGAGCAGAAGAATTCTTTCATACAGGAGGAAAATTAACACTATAAATCAACATTCTAGCTTGAAAATTTGCATGGTTACAATGCTATGATTTCCAGCATCACAAGAGGCTGAAGGAAATCCTCAACTGAGAGTAGGCTCCTGGCGATGGTAGCTACTTTGTCACAGCTTCGAAGTCAGCTTCCTCTTGACGGTTCCAGTAATTCTGCCGTAGGGATTGTCTAATGGTAGCAAGACCTGTAGAAAAGCCACATGGCAACTTCAGAAGCATTAAAATAGACCTCTCCTGTTTTCTATGAATCCATATTAAATCAAAACCATAAACAACAACTCACTAAATAGGAAAAACGTATATGCACTAAAGTCAAGTTATTTGAAGCAGGGTAATGCTTTATTTTTCTGGCAATAGTGGAGGGATGAGTTGATTGTCCAGAAAATTTAAGAGTGTTTGAAAGATTTTAATCACTGGGATATAAATGTTTCTCAAATGCATTATCTATCTCTGCTTTTTAAACAGAATGTGGTGAACATAATTTGGCCTTTGCTTGAGAATTCACTTTGAACACCTATCAATGTCCAATGCGATCATACCACGCCTTCAGGAACATCTGAGTCCTCAGGGCTGTTAGCCCAATACTAAGTGGTTTCAGACAGCTGTAAATTTAGAGATGTTCTGTCTTCCCACCCTGTCATTTGTCACTTCTCTGCTGTTGTCAGTGCGTCCTGACTCCCTGCTTCTCATGTGTTGCCCTCACTCTGTACACGCCTGCTGGCTGAGGGCCTGAGAGCAGCTCCCACCCCCCAACCCCAAAGCACAGACACAGAGTCAGGACAACTTGTGTAGCTTCTCAGGTGCCTTCACGCGGACCCCTGGCCCCAAGGATCTGGGCCTTCCCGTCTCGGGGCCCCCACGCAGGCTTCAGGTGGGAGCTGAGGAAGCTGCAAGTCTGACTTCTTGGATATAGGGACACACCTGGCAAGCCCTGCGACACGTCTTTGAGCTGGGATCAGTGCAGGTTACAGGTGTTTGGGGGCCCTGAGGAGACCTCGTTTCTTTGCTGGTTCCTCAGCTGAGCACTGCTCCAGTCATGAGCTTGACCCTTTTCTGTTTGGGGCCCATTTGTTTTACCTTTGGTCGACATGGCCAAGATTACTTTCAGGTCTCTCTCTTGCCCTTTAGAAGGTAATGATTTTAAAGGGCTTTAATTCTAATTAATGGTATTCTGGTAATCGACATCCTTTCCTTCCAGTGACATAAACGATGCTGCCTCCCTGTTCAGTTGAATGAACAGTACCTGGGATCAATGTTGCTCTCGTCTGTGACTCACAGTTCTCTAGAAGCTATCCCAGGCGCCTAAGCCTTTGTTTCCCAGTGCTGTTCCCCAGCCTCCACCTACAGCTGTGGTAGCACAGCCCGATGGAGTCCATTAACATAATTTGCAGGACAGAAACAGGAATAGAGAAATCCTACCATTCTGAAAATGGCTCAAGAGGGGAAGGACAGTTCCAATCTCCCAGGACACACTACTTCAGGCTGTCTAGTCAGACACACTTGGTTTAACCTTCTGCCATGGCTTAAAACAAGTCAGGGTGTTTTTCCAAAACAAGGTTTCCTTTCAAAAAGTGCATTTCCTCGTCTGTCTTTCTTTCTTTCTCTCCTTCCTTCCTTCCCTCCCTCTTTCTTTCTTTCTTTCTTTCTTTCTTTCTTTCTTTCTTTCTTTCTTCCTTTCTGTTTATTTATTTTTGAAAGAGAGAGCATGCGAGTGAGGTAGAGGCAGAGAAGGAATCCCAAGCAGGCTCCATGCCATCAGTGCAGAGCTTCACAAACCATGAGATCATGACCTGAGACAAAATCAAGGGTCAGATGTGTAACGACTGAGCCACCCAGGCACCCCCTCATCTTGCTTTCTATAATTACAGTTGGAAACAGTCTTTCTTTCTTTCTGTTTACATTTTCTGTTTATATGCTACTTAAACTGACTACTTAGTCAAAAGTTAAAGATGATGAAAGAAGGGAAATAGAATCTTTTTTTTCTCTTTATTGCCTCATGATGGGAGAATAACAAAGCTGTGACCCTGTGTGGCACTTTTCGAAGTACATCTCCGAGCTGTCTTCTCTGGCACACTCTGTTCTTTCTTTGTCTTTTAATCTCTCTAGCTTCCAACCCTCCTCCATAATCATTCATCCACCTCTAAGGCATTCCAGCCCCAGGTTTTGAAAGGCCCAGAATCTAAGAGGACTCTAATCAGTGGCAACTATAAATATTCCAAAAGCAACAGCTGGTAAGAGTTTTGGTTGGTGATATTATCATCCCAATTTTATAAAGACAGGTAAGGGTGCAGGGGTAGGAGGGTAGACGTTCTTTAAATATTTTTAAAGTTCTCTTACCTCTTCTTTGTTGATCAATCCCATTTTGGACATGTCAATATTAAAGTAGTGAATGTTTGGCAGGCTGATTTCCATATCTTCTATCTGGAATCCAAAGTAATATGGATCACATTGGGCAACTGTGAATCTATCTCTCTGTCACTCCTCCCCAGTAACCCAACTGCCTGTGAGTCCATTACTCAAGTTCCACCTCCGTCTCTGAGACACTTTCTGATGTTCCTCTACTGCGTGACACAGTTGTCTCCTGCTAGTCCCATTATTAGATGGTGGACGCATTCTTTCCCCCTCCAAGTACAAAATCGGTTTTCAGAAAAGTAAGCGTTCCTTGGGTCAGAAAACAGTGAGAACTTCAGTATATTAACTGGCCTCCTGGTGGTGGCCAGTCAACCTCCTAAATTCTTCCTCAGTCTGTTTCCTCCTCTCTAGCCTATCCTGAACATTTACAGACCCTGGGGTAAGAGTACAATTGGAGGCCCACATGCCAGATGTTTAAAGTTTTGAATCAGGCAAGCAACATTTTGGTTTTTTTGCAGGGAGGGAGCAGAGGGAGAGGGAGAGGATCCCAAGCGGGCTCTGCACTGTTCGTGCAGAGCTCTATGTGGGGCTCAAACTCATGAACCATGAGATCATGACCTAAGCCACAACCAGGAGTCTGGCCTTTAACCAACTGAGCCACCCAAACGCCCCCAAGCAAGAAATTTTTAAGTGAAAATGTTCTATCCTTCTTACTTGACAAATATACCTTCATAACAGCCTGGAAAACCAGAACCTAATTGAAATTTCTCTGACTGCTTGCAATGCAGGATGTTGTAGTGTGGGAAGAGCCAGACCCCAGCCCCTGGCCCATCCCTTCCTCTCTCTTGGCCTCATGTGGACATGCTAGCTTGAGTGTTTGTAAGCAGTTTCCACCCCTTTGCCCACTCGCAGGCCCAAGGGTATACACACTGATGGCATGATCTGCCTCCGGAGGGTGGATCTGGGGAAGAGGTTTGCACAGGTTCTAAAAGTGGTCTCAGGGTTCTTTGGGCAGTTAATTCTGGGGTGCAGGTATCCAGAGAAACTGTAAAGGGATGTGTGCCCCTGTGAAGGATTTGTTGCCTTGGCCCCACTGACTCTTCATCCAGTGGAGAAAGGATAGCCAGAAAACATCCTGGAAAGTTCCACGTCATGGCAGGATCCCTCTTGCCCATGTCTAAGACTGGTACTCTTTTTCTCCACCCATCATGGCTTTACTTACTTCAGACCCTCTTTGCCAGATTTCTGCCTCCCAATAGCCTCCCTGCAGGTCTCCTCATCTGTGGTCTGCTGTCCTTTTAATTTACCACCCTTCTTTTAAAGTGATCTTTCTAGAGTGCAAATTCAGTAGTGCTACACCTTGGTTAAACCCCTCCGTGGCTCCTAAGAGCTTTGAAAATAAAATACAGACCATAAACAAACTCACAAAGATCCTCCTGGTCTGATTTCTGCCTCATCCTTAGGCACATGGAAAGATGTTCATTCCTGGCACTTCACATATGCCAAAACCTCAACAGCAAATGATTATTCCATGCTGCTCCTGTCTTATACCTACCATGCTCCCTCACCCTTGAGTGCGAACTCAGATAACCAACCCCTACTTGACCCTTAAGACTCAATTCAAACACCTGTCCCTCCATAAAGCCTGGCTGGCCCAATCTTCCATACCTGAGTTAGGTGCCTTTCTCTGTATTTCTATAATGCTTTACGCTTTACTGGATCGTTAGTTTACTTATTGTCTTCTTTTACCAAATGATGAACCCTTTAAGGGTAGGCACACTGTCTAATTTATCTTTGTATTCTTCATGTGCTGACAGAGATATAATAACTACTCAATAACATCAGATGGATGGATGGATGGAATCTGTCTGCATCTATCCTTCATTCTCCGGCTACCCTGAAACATAGACTCTTGGCCGAATTATCCCTCCTTCAAGGCATTTGAGTGTCCTGAAATGAGGCTTAAATTGTGGCAGGTTGTAAGGACCCAAAGAATTTTCGACTAACTAAAGAACTACAGCAGTGGCCCATGTTTTCAGGTTGGACAGATTTTTCCATTTTTTGCTCTCTTCTCACTTGCTATAACAAGCTTTTGAACAACAACAGATGTCATTTTTCATGTGTCTTCCACTGTCTTATTTTAACTCTCAACTCTTCTGTCAGCGCTGACAGGAGACACAACAAGTTCTCTCAGTCTTCAGAATGGCAAGTGACAAAACATACCTCAGGAACCCGGCTCAAAGAGTGCACCTGGATGTCATAGAGGGTCTTCTGGACAGAGGGCGAGTACTCGCCTTTGTCATAGGGTCCAGCAAATTTCTCCAGGACAATATCCCGAACAGTATCCCTAAAACACAGAAAAAACAACTAAGGACTCATAGGGTGGCCTTTTAGGAGTGCATTATAAAGCTAAGAAGCGGTGACCTTCTCTCCCTGCAGTAAACAATTCTATTGCTGGTTTTAGAAGAAACTAATATCGGGGCACCTGGGTGGCTCAGTCGGTTAAGCGGACGACTTCGGCTCGGGTCATGATCTCGTGGTCCGTGAGTTCGAGCCCCGCGTCGGGCTCTGTGCTGACAGCTCAGAGCCTGGCGCCTGTTTCAGATTCTGTGTCTCCCTTTCTCTACCCTCCCCCGTTCATGCTCTGTCTCTCTCTGTCTCAAAAATAAATAAACGTTAAAAAAAATTTTTTTTTAAAAAAAGAAGAGATTAATATCTGGTAATGCCCCCTAAAAAACACCTCACTTCCCCTTTTTTTACCCACACATGTGCGCGCGTACACACACACACACACACACACACACACCCTATTCAACAAGGGTATTGAGTGTCACTAGGCTATCTTCATCACCTGGAACTAGGGCCCACTGGGCATTCCAGGGTAAATCTCCATCACATTTGATGAACTTATGAAGAGGACCTCCAAGTATTCCAACCCTCTTACTGCTCAGACTGGCCAGTTCCTTGAATTGTTATGTTTTTAGGGGTTTTGTTCTGTGCCAGGCTCTGTGCTATGGGTTTTATGTGATTGCTTCATTGAATTCTCTCAATATCCTGAGGCAGGTGCTATTATTATCCCCAGTTTAGACGTGAGGAATCTTGAAAGTTATATGATCCACACTAAGTTCTTTTCCTGAGTGGGTGGCCCAGCTAAGACCCTGACTCTGCCATGTTCAATTTTGTGCTCTAACAGAAATACATCAGCCTGCTGCCAATGGGGAACACGCGGGAAAAAGAAGATTGAGGTGAAGTTCTCTGTAAGTATTTTCAGACACATCACATAATAAAAGGAGTAGAGCAGAACTATACCACTGGGAAGAAGCTACCAGGGGGCAGATACTAGCTCATCAGAAAGTAGCAGTTTCTAGCAATGAGAACTTCAGCAGAGGAATGAGATGCCTAGTCAAAAAGCAAACTCAGAGTCCAGAGGCCTAATTCCTGCTTGCCAAGGATATTATAATGATAGGCGTACCTTTATGTTGTTAACACATTTATCATTTATAAACTGCTTCTGTAAACATCATCTCATTTCGAGTTTAGCCTAGAGTGACCAACTGTCCCAGTTTGCCTACCAATCAAGGGGTTTTCCAGGGCGTGGGACTTTTCAGTGTCAAAATCAGAAAAGTCCTTGAAAAATTGGGATGCGTTGGTCACCCTCATTTAGCCCTCTCTGTATCTACCGTGAGGTAGTAAAGCCGAATATCATTATCCTCACCTGATATGGTGGTTCTTAAAGTGTGGTTCCTGGTCCAGCAGCAGCAGCAGCAGCTGGGAGTTTATTAGAGGTGCAAGTTCTCAGGCCCCACCCCAGGCCTACAGAATCAGAACCTCTGGAGTTATGTCCAGTAATCTGCCTTCTACTAAGCCCCCCAGGGAATTCTGACACACAGTAAATGTTTGAGAACTACTGATATAATCGATGAAAAACCAAAAGGTCAGGGAATTTAGGTGGTCCGTTCAAGGTCATTTTAGCTAATAGCAGCTAAGATTTCCACGTAGGTTTAGTAACGGGAAGAGAGCATAGTCAGCGCCAGGCCTTAGCACACACTCCTACCAGGTAGTATCAAAGTCCACGTCTCTGTACTGATGATAGCGCCACTTGCAGTACACTTGAGTGGCAAAACACCTGTCCTTCACCTCAGGCAGGGTGGTGAACTGGTCCTTGATGAACCCTTCAAATCCAGACTGGGTCGTTTTCAAGACCTTGAGGTCTTTGATTCCAGAATGAATGACTGGAGGTCCTGTTTCAAGTAAAAAGGTAAGAGGCTCTGAGGTCATGGATAAAATAGTGTCTTCTTATTGGACAGCTAGCTCTGAGGATCCTGGTCACTAAACCATGGTGCACTGTTGAACAAAGAGCTACCTCACTACCCATGTTGTCTGTCTCCCTGTCTCCTCTGAAGTTATGAGGATGGTGTGCCTATCTCTCTATCTGGATTCCACGACTCCCTGCCTTTCTCCTGCCCTGGCAGAACTTAAAGTCAAAGACTAAACCTCTGTCTTGTGTTGAAACCCACAGAAATGAATACCTTCCTCTCAGCTCCAAGTACAAATGACGTCTAGGCCAAATACTTTCTCCTTGTTGGGCTCCACTTCGCTCAATATATAATCGTGATGAAATGAGTGAGTAAGCTCCCCCAGAGCAGTTCTTCTGTTTGCTACTCTGACTCCCTTTACAGGATGGGAGAGGGTTAGTCCTCGTGTTGATCATCTACACTGGCTGATGGCTCCAACTATCATCAGATCCTCAGTTTTCTTGTGTTTATGAGCTCACTGAAACCAGAAAACTTCATGACTGAGTAGCATTGTGGACCTGGCCCAGCCTAAATAGACACTGGGACAATGAGGCAGTGACCCACCCATAGGGCATAGATATGCCTAAGTGAATACCCATAAAGGCTTTTGGTTTTTGGCGGAAGGAGAAGGAAAGTTGGTTCACAGAGACCTGGGGGAAAGAGGGCAGAGTTGGCAAAAATAGAGGGGATGATATGGTTCTCCTGCGGTCCTTGACATCACCCCATGTGGCAAATGGGGAAGGTGGAGGGGTGATAGGCATAATCTGAAGAAGATATTTACTTGTCTGCCAGGCAGTTCTCGCTCAGGGCCCAGGTGACAGATGGGGGAGAGAGTGAGGGGAAGATTCTCTCTTTTTCTATGTGAAACACACTCTGGCAGTTTGGTGAAGCCTGGCTAGAACAGGGCACCAGGTGTCATATTGGGAAGACCCAGGGTAGAATGTTCTGTAGAGAGCATCATTCTTCACAAAGAGCAGGGACAACTAGCACAGCCAGTGCTGAGCAGAGCCAGTGAAGCAGTATTGTACCCAATGGGTGCAAACGTCTCCCTGAACACGTGTGAAACAGACCTCCCGACTGTCAGGAAGTGGGAGAATTTGGCTGGGGAGACCCAGCAGTTTGGTGGCGAGAGAACTATAAGGCCAGGAAAATTCAAGAATTAACATCACCATTCCCTTATTTGTATGTGCAGGCTGATGAGGATGGCGGTTCAAGGAGTGCTTGGGTACAAACCACCAGTAGCATAGTGCCATGACAGGATGACTAAAGTCATCTCTTTAAAGCTTTGAAGTTAGTCCTGATTAAGATCTATCCTTCTTGGCCTGTTTAGTATATAACTCAAGGGCCAGAGGCATCAGGCATCTATGTTGTACATGGTCTTAGTTGAAGAACAAGAATATAACTCATGATCCTCAATTAAAATCCAGGGAAGCTCTTAATAATCCAATAGTTTACACCATCTATGTGGCTTCAACTGCTGTGGCTAACTCAGGAGCTGTGGAGTTTCGTAAGTAGGTAAACAATGACAACATTTTGATATTTTCCCAGCCACAAGTGTACATCTACCAAAGAGAGCAATGGCCAGTGGTTTGTAGTAGATCTGCTGATTAACTAAGGTGTTCTTATCAGAGTGCTCCAGGATAATGTGTCAACTAAAATGGTATTTAACATTTTGAAGTCCTCTTTGGAAACTATATCTGAAGAAGGACCAAGAGAGACACCAGCAACGCCTAATGCTTTAAGTTGCCTTGGTTTATTGGATTCTGGATGTGTGAAGACACGATGCTGCAAAATCAGCATTTCTAAATGCTGTATAGAGCTGACCCAAGTGAGGCTAAGCTTAAAATACAAGAGAATTGCAGAAGCAATCAATAAGTGTCTATTGAATGAAAGAGTGAATGCATGCAACAAGATTGATTCACATCAAAGAATCAGTATTTCACAGTTTAGTCTCTTTTTCTTTTAGACAGTTCTCCTCCACTCATCTTTAGCATTTCCCTTCTTGATCACCCCCACCCAAATATAATACACAGCATGGCAGGGGAAGGGGAGGACATCAACATTAGCTGAAGACTTCCTGATGATCAGCATGCATTTAGTTGCTGCCTTTTTCAATCATTATCTTACTTAATCCTCAAATTCTATTAACTATTTTTTTAATGTTTGTTTATTTATTTTGAGAGGGGGGAGGGGCAGAGAGAGAGGGAAGCAGAGAATCCCAAGCAGCCTCTGCAGGGCTCAAACTCATGAACTGCGAGATCATGACCTGAGCCCAAATCAAGAGCCGGCTGCTTAACCAACTGGGCAACCCAGGCGCCCCTCTATTAAATAGTCTTATATAGGGGCGCCTGGGTGGCGCAGTCGGTTAAGCGTCCGACTTCAGCCAGGTCGCGATCTCGCGGTCCGTGAGTTCGAGCCCCGCGTCGGGCTCTGGGCTGATGGCTCGGAGCCTGGAGCCTGTTTCCGATTCTGTGTCTCCCTCTCTCTCTGCCCCTCCCCCGTTCATGCTCTGTCTCTCTCTGTCCCAAAAATAAATAAACGTTGAAAAAAAAAATTAAAAAAATAAATAAATAAATAGTCTTATATAGGAGACTTTCAACCATTTGCCCATAGTCACATGGCTAGAAACTGGCACCTTTTTGGATACTTCCCCATCCCCATGTTGTTTTCTCCTTCCTTTAACTCTGTCTTCCCATTTCTTTACAGTTTCTTTCCAGGAGACAAGAAGGTTGCCATCTTCCCTTCCATAGTATTTTTTGAGAGCCTCAGACAGAGCCCCCAGCCTGAAAAATACCATCTCCACTAACCTGAAATGGAAACCGAAGCATCATTTTTAGAAATGGCCCCTAGGTGTCTTAAAAACTTTTTATTCCTTAAACATTTCCTATTAAAATACGAAGACCCCATAAAGGAGTGACTTCTGAAGCCTTTATAAACTAATATAATCTATTTCCAACAGTAATCCCTTCTAGAAAAAAAACCCTATAGAAATGAAATAAGGAGTTTGCAATATGGAATGGGGTTAGAACAAGCAGGGTTCGTGGAGGGGGAATAAAGAGAAAGCGAATGAGAACCAGAGGCAAATTTTACCTATTTCATTGTTTCCTACATAGCACTATATTGTCATCAGCATCCATATAAGCCAATAAGACTCTGGCTCCTCCAATGGTCTTAATCATAAAAGGATTTCTGGATGCATTGATGCACAGTGGTTGAGACCACAGCCTTGCAACTCAAGATTTCCTGAATTCGAATCTCAGTGTTCTCAGGGCCTCTCCTCCCCTATTTTATGAGCACTATTCCCCTCAGAACATTACTTAACCCCTCTTTACCTTGAGTTTCTCATCTTGCAAACAGAGATGATCACCAATTTGGTAGATGTCGGAGATAACGTCCATGAAGGACTTAGGAAAATGGCTGCCCCACAGAAAATCCTTTATAAAAGTTATGACCATGAGGTTGTGATAATTGACTTTTTCATATCAACTTTAACCACCCGTGAATATTTCTCATGTTTCACAAAGGCTCATTGGGTTCTGCAAACCATTTCTGGCCTGCCGTCTCTATCCACCTCCAGCTCTGGGATGAGATTTATTGACCTCTGGGGAGTGTCAGTTCTGCTAGGCAACTTTTTAAATGTCTATTTTCTTGCTAGCATCTGAAAATGAAGAAAGAAGTTGCATTTTTATTTTTATTTTTTAACGTTTATTTATTTTTGAGACAGAGAGAGACAGAGCATGAATGGGGGAGGGTCAGAGAGACAGAGGGAGACACAGAATCTGAAACAGGCTCCAGGCTCTGAGCTGTCAGCACAGAGCCCGACGCGGGGTTTGAACTCACGAACCGCGAGATCATGACCTGAGCCGAAGTCGGCCACTTAACTGACTGAGCCACCCAGGCGCCCCAGAAGTTGCATTTTTAAATGTGTGTTGGCCTCAGTTTCACATAGAATAAAATGTTTTATGCTCCCAACGACAATTAACTATGGCCACAGTTTGGGCAGAACACAAATCATCTACTCTGGTGCGCTCATTGTTCTATGAAGAACAACAACAAAAACCCTATTCTCTTTTAATATGATTTGCCCCCCCCACCTTGGCACACATTAGACACTCTGGATGAAATCGAAGAGCTTATTTTATCTTCCCTGTTGGCGGTGCCCCAGCTTTCTGAACACTGGTACGAACCTGAGCCTTTCAGAATCATGGACCCATCGACTAAAAAGTACAGTGGCTTACGCACTCTGAAAACAACTTCAGCTTAGACTGGCAGAATTATTTCAACCAAAAGGACTGTCCTTTTCTAGGTTATTTGTCACGAAACCACTTAATCAGCTTTTTTTTTTTTTTTTTTTTTTTTTTTGCTTTTATGCCATGGTTATAGGGTAATGCAAAAGGAAGATTTTCACATTTTACTTTGCTAGAACATAATCTTTGCTAGCTTTTAGTGTCCTCCTACACACTTAACAGATTGTGGTTTATCTCTCAGAGAAGCATACATCCTACCCTTTAGCTCTCTAAGGGGAAGAAACTCACTGTGAATTAATAGAAAATAAGCCCAATTCCTTACCTACGCATCAGGTGTCACAAAGCACAAAGCTTTATTGAGCCAAGGGAAAAAAAAAATCCTGTCATGAACAGGATAATTGCTTCCATGTTTAACACCTCCAAAAAGGACACAAATAGCTAAAAGGAGGATATTTTAAAACTATATTAAATCATTCTAGTAGAAAACCTCAAACTTGTAAAGTGCTAGAAAAAGTGAAAACTAAATATCATTTGCCTTTGGGAGTCCCTTTCACTCATGCGGGGAGAGTGAAAGGTCCCTCCATGCCATTCTGGAAGGGGAAAGATGGCATCAGCCATGTGGGAGGAAGTTAACTGGGCTTTTGTACAGCAAGGTTGTGGTTGAGGTGAGTTTAAAGGACTTGTGTTTACCAAAAACTCTTCTTTTGGAGAAACTGAAGAGTGCTTCAGTTTGACACCACAAAGGGCACACACAGGACATCGAAAAGGTCCTGGGTCTCCCCCTTCCTCCATCTCGCTTTTTCCACCTGCCCAGCTTGACGCCTCTGAAATTACTGTCCTCCAGGACCTCAATTTCATCACTTTTTTTCCCTTAAAACCACCTCCTATGCCCCCCTGGTCTCCATGTCAATAGATCTTTTTTTTTTACTACCAGAAGACAATATCTCTTAGTTGAGATGTGTTTTCCATCTACCATCTACTTGGCTCTGTTTTCGCTGAATTTTTTTCTTTTTTTTTTTTTCTTTTTTTTTAAATATTTATTTTTGAGAGACGCAGTGACAGAGTGAGAGCAGGGGAGGGGCAGAGAGAGAGGGAGACACAGAATCCAAAGCAGGCTCCAGGCTCTGGGCTATCAGCACAGAGCCCAACATGGGGCTTGAACTCACGAACTGTGAGGTCATGACCTGAGCTGAAGCCGGGCGCTTAACCGACTGAGCCACCCAGGTGCCCCAGATGAATTTCTATACTCAGTGGCAGATTGGGAGGAATTTGATTCTTAAAGAATTGTGGGTTATAATTCAAATAATGCAGAGGTTTGGGGGGACCATTTAGTCCAAATTAGTGACTCAACCATCCCAGTGATTTCAAGACTCAGCTATGCTTGTAGTTTAGGGAGACACACGGAAGAAAGAGCTTGGAAGATCCAGTCTCCTTAGAACACCCAAACTAACAACTTGCATCACATGGACAGCCTAGCTCTTCTCTGAGTTTGGCAAGTCACAAACATAACTACAGTCCTCATCCCTTTGCGTGAAAAAATTCGTCTCTCCCTTCCAGATTCTCCCATGGAACTAACAGACTTTGAAACAGGCAAAAGTACACTTAATGATGTAGCTTTCAAATATCCACTAAGAAAAGAGTATAATGGGAGTTTTACAGCAATTCTCAGGGTCTAAAATGGTGCTCGAGATTCAGTAGGCTTTCTATAAATGTTTGTTCAATTGATAAGAAAGAATCCAGTCTGTCAGTTACATATCCTGCTGGGAAAAGTCCCTATTGGGAGCCGCATGGCTAAATGTGCGATTAAGTACATGTGTTAACAGGGCAGAATTCTCACCAACTAACTAGCCCCTCATCAAAAGCATTGCTTACAGGTTTGTAACAGTCTTTGACATGCGAATTGGGGCGTGTGTGTGTGTGTGTGTGTGTGTGTGTGTAATGATTACTTTCTTCAGTTAAGCCTATGCAAGGGCACTTCTTATGGCAATGGCTGTACATTGACTTACCTCACAATATCTGCAGTGTTAGCTTTTGGATAAAAAGCAAATGAAGAATTAAATTTTGCTCTAAGATCATAGATCTTTACTCTCCAAACAGGGACAGAGTGCAAATGTCATCCTTATATACACAACACTAGAATATGCACACACTCATATACATGTACACACATATACTGCATACGCTTAAGGCAATAGATGCTTCTTCTGCTCCCTGATCCCTGCCATCCCCACATGATATCAGAGAGACTCTGGATTCTAGATGTGTCAAGCTGGAGCTTCTGGGAACACAGCCACAACAACTGCAGTATGCTGAGGCTTTGTGGCTCTCTGCAGAAAGAAAAAGCTTTGGTTTTACTATGGTGACTAGTTTTTCCATTCTGTAGCAAACAGGTGACTAGAATTCAGGCTGACGATAGCTCCTGGTAATTCCTGGAAAGAACAAGGGTATGAAGAGTGGCTTGTATTCTTCTTATGATCAGCAGAGCCCTATACTCTGCCACTCCACAGGGCCCTGCTAAAATATTCTTGTGGAAGTCACCAGTGATCCATTTACCAAACTGCACACTTACTGTTCCACTTTCTTTTAATCCAGACTTCTGAACCTTCCCATAGCAAAGACTGCTTGCCATTTACTAAATCTATTTCTTCTTCCTCCTAGGTACCTGGCTAGACTACATTTCCCAGCTTCCATTGCAGTTGGGTGGGGCTGAGAGATTAGGTTCCTTCCAGGAGAAGTGTGGCGCTCTATTCTCAGGCCTGGTGTTATGCTGCAGGGGGTTTGTCTCCTCCTTTTGCTCCTCCAAGCTCTTTTCCTCTCCTGGTTGTCTGGTAAGGGGATCTATTCTCAAGGTGACCCAAAAAAAGTAAGGATAAAAATGTTAGGTTGCATCAACCTGGGTTCCTGAGTAACTTCTTGGAGCAGAACATTACCTCAACACAAGTGCACACAAACACACACATACACACACACACACACACACACACACACACTGAACTGGACTTTTACAAAAAGCAGTGAACTTCTTGTATGGAGCCACTGCATAGGATCCTGTGTGTTATGCATCCTGTTATCACAATAACTATCCCTGATTTCTTAATTTATTTTTTCTTTTGCCTCCACAACACCACTCTCCCCAATCTTCCTTCTATCTCTCTGACCTTTCTTCTAATTTTTTAAACTGCCCAACCCATAAACTGAGGAATTTCCCTTGGGACCTGTCACTTTCCTCTTCTCGCTTCACATGTTTTTCTGGAATGGCTCTTTCTTGCCCACAGCCTTACCACCATCAGTCTGTTGATGGTCTGCAAATCTATTTCTATCTCTTATTCCCCCAAATCACCAGCTTCCCCCTGAACACTTTCTAATCATACGTGTTATCCTTAGCCAACTCCCCCAAGCCCTCGACTTTAGGGCAACTTTCTTCTCTCCAAGCTCCACCCCTATCCAATCACTCAGACTCATTCAGTACCCTTCAGAAATGCCTCACATAATGCCCTCCTCCACCTCTGCAGTCATTCTCTCCATCTCTACTTCTCACTGCCTTAGATCTGACTCCATCATTTCTCCATCTCTGCAACAAGTTTCTAAATGTCTCTCTACTGCCTGTTTCTGCAGCCAGATCACCATAACCTTCATCAGAATTACTGAATAGGACACACACACACACACACACACACACACACCTACCTTTCCTGGGTCTCTATTGCCATCCTAAATAATAACAATCGTATCTATCATTTAAGGAATGCTTTCTATGTGCCAGGTCCTGTGCTAAAATGATCTATATTAATATTTATCTCCTTTAATTCTCTGGGAAATTAAGGTGGACACTGTTATCCTCATCTTACAAATGAAAACCACTGAAGAAGCATAAGTAACTCACAGTCACAAAGTTATTAAGTAATGGAGCTCAAATTCAAATACGGTATAGTCTGATCCCAATACGTATGGTTTACTGCCATGTAAAACTACTTCCAAATTATACTCATCTTGTTAGTATGGTACATGAGGCCCTTCAAAATCCAGCCCAAATCAACCTCTTCACATACATCTTGGCTCCTTACATTCTAAGAACTAGACCTTTGAACTTGCTACTGTTCCTCAAATGCTTTGCCCTTTCAACACTAAAATCACTTGTCCAGGATGGTGGTTGGCATAAGGCAGATATCCAAATTATGTTAGTTTCCCTCTTCCACTTCTTCATGGCTCCTACCTAGATACATTCTGTTTCTTCCACCTGTAATTTTCTTTCCTCTTCTGTGCCCAGCATATTCTGAATCATTTTTCAAAAGTCAACTGAAATATTTCCTCCTCCCCTGTCAAGCTTTCCAGACTCTTCCTAGGAAGACAATTTTTTGCACCTCTTTGCTTCCCTAGCATAACTTTGATGCCCTCGTTGCAGTTTTTAGCCTTTATATTGCAATAAATCTTTTTATTATAAGTCTATCTCCTACTATTCATCTACTGCAAACTCACTAGGGCCAGGGAAAGTCTTACTCAACTCTGAATTTACAGCCCTAGGCTATATAAAAAGCCCTCAAAATCCAATTGTTGAATGAATAGTATTTCAACATGTTCTTATTCTTTAATTAGCTCTCCCAAAATAGAATTCTAGACCTTATCTAGAACTATTATTTTACAGACTTGAAAGTTGAAAGAGGAATATGCTATGCTAAATGTTGTGAAATCACTTAAAAATAGTTTAGAGCTAGGCTAATCAATATGGTAGCCACTAGCCACGTGTGGCTCTTAAGCACTTGGAATATGGCAAATGTGAATTGAGATGTCCTGTAAATATAAAATATGTACAGGATTTCAAACATTTAACTTTTTTTTAAAAATATGAAATATTACATTAGTGATTTATTTTTATTACATACTTAAGGTGTATTGTAACTATATCAGATTAAATAGAATATATTATTAAAAGTAATTTATTTTTTGCATTCCTAAAGTGACTACTAGAAAATTTTTAAATTACATATGTGGCTTGCATTACATTTCTGATGGACTATGCCAGCTTAGAGTTTATAATTTTACAAACATGATGTGATTTGAGAAGGAAAACACTGACCTGGGGAGTTAGGGAAACTTTCTTTCTCTTTCTCCCCCAAAGTCACATTCGGAAGGAAGGAAGGAAGGAAGGAAGGAAGGAAAGAAAGAAGAAAGAAAGAAAAAGAAAGAAAGAAAGAGAGAAAGAAAGAAAGAAAGAAAGAGAAAGATGGAAGGAAGGAAGGAAGGAAGGAAGGAAGGAAGGAAGGAAGGAAAAGTAAGTTTTATTTTAACTAACAAACAGCTCCATCAGTAAGTTAATATATATGACTACACATTTGGGGGATTAAGAAATCATTATCTTTTCAACTTAATATAACAACTAGTTATTCAGTCTCCTTTATATGGCAAAAATTACATAACTGTTAATCAAACACCAAGACGTCCCTGGCTGTGCCTAGAATTTAATACAGATAGCAAAAAATATTAAATAACAGCTAATACACTAGAACTGTCTGAGGAAGGGCTTTATCCAATAGAATTCAGAATGAGAAGAGACTTCTATTTTATTAAGTTTATAATGTTTCTGATGTTTAAGAGATGCTACCTCAAATTCTTATTGAAGAGAGCTAGAGAAGAAAGAGGAGATACAGAAAAGAAAAGGAATGGAAGAGAAGAGGAAAAGAGAGGAGAAGAAAGAGAAGAATGATTGAAAAGGAAAAAAGTTCAGAGTCCACCCTCTCCATTTATAATGATCATGAAAGTTCATTTTTTATTAGGATAGAGACCTTTCTACCACATTTGGCTCCACAGTTCCTAGAGGTCCTCTGGCCAGTTATTGCCCCGCTCTGACAATCCTAACCAAACAGTGGAAGACAAGCTTTGGGAATTTTGATATTTGCTAACTTCAATCCTCAGTACTAATAAGGTCCGTATTGTAATTATGCGCCGTGGTTAAGTTTTAAATTTCTTAGTGAACACAAAGAATTACAGAATTGTCATTGCGATTTAAATGAGGTTCGTTCTATAATAATTATAATAATATCAGTGGTCTTATTATTATGAAAATAAAATGTCAAGGAAACGTGATTGTTATTTACTATTTCCTATAAAGGTAATGATAATTAGTAGCATGGTATAGTACAAAAAGTCTGGTCAGAACATTCAGAGATTTGGGGTTTTGTCAGCCCAGGCCTTTTTTTTCCCCTCACCTCAGAATCAGGTAATAAAAATGATCTACCTCACTCAATCCCTAGATTTCTCGCAAAATGTATTATTTCATTTTTATGTGTTTACGATAAAGGAGGAGATTGTCTTTAAATATACTCCAGAGTCACAGTGCTCATTCCCATCTCAGATTTAAATGCCTTCAAAATCCTCAACAGTTTTCCTCGATATTAATAAACGGAGTTGTTTGGAAGAAAAATATATTGAAATTGCTATTGTAGAATCAAAGCATGAAAAATACTTTCTTACCACTCCTCATCTGTTCCACCTCACAGAAGTGCGTTCCAGTGGGAGTGTGAATAAATGCATGGACATGCTTAACTCCATTCTGAAAATTAGGGACAAAAAATCGTTTCCAGTAAAATTTCAGCATATGTCATAACGCCAATTTCTTTAATTAAACCGAGAGCACAAATAACTGAGCAAACCTTTTCAAGACGCTTCCAGGGGACTTCTTCCACGTAGACTTGAGCTCGGATGACATGGTCAAAAGAGGAAAGGAAATGCTCACAGATGCTCATTGCAAAAGTTTCTATGCTTTTGATCTGTAAAGTGAAACAAAATGCTAGTGATCAGAAATACCTGCCCCATTTAAAAATAATTTTTTAAATATCCACAGAGTTCTCTTTCCTGTTCAAATCCTTTTCAGAATCAGAGAAATATACATTTTGAAAGAACCATGAGACATGAATTGGTCCTTATCCCAAATTTTCATAAGGTCTCCTAAATGTAGTTAATACAGCACCATTACCGGGGTGAGACTACCCTGTTTTTAAAAGAAACCTGTTTTGCAGGAAGAAATGTGTCAATCAATGGATGAGCACAAGAAAACTTAACATTTAGATTCTCCTTCCGGTGAGCTCAGTCATTACCCACGCCAACGACAATACTACGGTGGACTCCAAAACACTCTGGTGTCTCTATGAGGTTGCCAAATGGGCCTCCCAGTTTCCCAGGGGAAAACATTAACACAGGGCCACTTCTGCTTCCTTGCTTTGCAAACAGACCTTCGATTGACTATCCCTCACTCCCACCCCCATGAAGCAGCTCCCTACTTCCACACAAATTCTTCATAACAATCTCTAGACAATGTGTTATGGTCTTAGCAGAGTCTACAGATGATTTATGGCTTGCCTAAAGTGGACTATTTGTACAGGTTTCCCCAGGATAGTTCTGTTTTATGCCTGTTGTCCCAGAATAATTATTTAGCATCTTATTTCACTCTCAGAAGTGTCCTAGTTTGGAAAACAAAAATACTAACTCAAAAAGATATATGCACCCCCATGTTCATTGCAGCATTATTTGCAATAACCAAAATATGGAAACAACTTAAGTATCCTGTCAGTGGATAAATGCATAAAGAAAATGTAATATATATTGGTAATATACATAATGGTGTATATATTTATTTATATGGTGTGTGTGTGTGTATATATATATATATAGTGTGTGTGTGTGTATATATATATATATATATATGATGTATATTCATCTAAAAAGGAGTGAATCTTGACATTTGTGGTAACACAGATCATAGATGAACTTTGATGGGATTATGCTAAGAGAAATAAGTCAGGAAAAGACGAACACCATATGTTCTCACTTATATGTGGAATCTAAACAAAACAAAAACAAACAAACAAAATCAAGTTCATAGATACAAAGAACCGATTGGTGGTTGCCAGGAGAGAGGAGATAGGCAAAGTGGGTGAAGGGAGTCAAAACAAACTTCCAGTTATAAAATTAGTAATCATGGGGATGTAATATACAAGACAGGAAATACAGTTAATAATACTGTATTATGGGGGCGCCTGGGTGGCGCAGTCGGTTAAGCGTCCGACTTCAGCCAGGTCACGATCTCGCGGTCCGGGAGTTCGAGCCCCGCGTCAGGCTCTGGGCTGATGGCTCAGAGCCTGGAGCCTGTTTCCGATTCTGTGTCTCCCTCTCTCTCTGCCCCTCCCCCGTTCATGCTCTGTCTCTCTCTGTCCCAAAAATAAATAAACGTTGAAAAAAAATTAAAAAAAAAATACTGTATTATGTATTTGAAAGTAGCTAAGAGACAACTCTTAAAATTTCTGATGACAAGAAATAAAAATTTATTTCACCATATACACAAATATCAAACCATCATGTTGTGCACCTGAAATATAATGTTGTATGCCAATTATATCTCAATTTTAAAAAACAAAAGAAAAAAAAGTGCCACCTTGTTTTAGATAAGAAATTATATGGTCACTCTATCTACAATGAATGAATTTGAATTGTCTTTAAGATCCAGGTCCATTCTTGGGCGCCTGGGTGGCTCAGTCGGTTAAGCGTCCGACTTCGGCTCAGGTCATGATCTCACGGTCTGTGAGTTCGAGCCTTGCGTCGGGCTCTGTGCTGACAGCTCAGAGCCTGGAGCCTGTTTCAGACTCTGTGTCTCCCTCTCTCTCTGACCCTCCCCCGTTCATGCTCTGTCTCTCTCTGTCTCAAAAATAAATAAACATTAAAAAAAAAATTAAAAAAAAAAAAAAGATCCAGGTCCATTCCTTCACTTTTCTGCATCTTTCATATAGTACAGGAAATATGAGAATCTGTGTTACCTGGCCCTCTTTTGTAGTGCAGTACCGTAGCCTATTTTCAATTTATTTTTTTAAGAGAGCAATGCCTTTTTCTTTTTTTTTTTTTTTTTTTTTTTAAATTTTTTTTTTTTTCAACGTTTATTTATTTTTGGGACAGAGAGAGACAGAGCATGAACGGGGGAGGGGCAGAGAGAGAGGGAGACACAGAATCGGAAACAGGCTCCAGGCTCCGAGCCATCAGCCCAGAGCCCGACGCGGGGCTCGAACTCACGGACCGCGAGATCGTGACCTGGCTGAAGTCGGACGCTTAACCGACTGCGCCACCCAGGCGCCCCGAGCAATGCCTTTTTCTATAGCCATGTTTGTGCATGCTGGGCCACTCCGAATAGCAAGAAAAAGGTTTGGGGTGGAGCTAGGCCTTGCAGAAATTATATTTCAATTAGTTGGTTCATTTCATGCATTCTGAGTGTGGATTTCATGCAAAAGCATGAGAAAAGAAACTTTCTAGTCTACATTTCTTGTCTTTTTAGACTTCTTTGCAAAAAGAAAAATCATCTTGCGTTTCCCAGAAATCTGCTGGAGGTCCGACACAGCTTCCCTCACACTTAAACTAGAAGCTGAAGTGCTAAAATATCAGATACTATCAGCTCCAAGACTCTCTTGAAGAATACGGCTACCAACATATATGGATACTAAGTGGTCATGCCATTGAGAACATTAGGAAGCCATTAAAAATTGGACCAATAGATTTCAAAATATATCTTATACTCAAGATTTTCTTCTATAGTAACACCAGGAAGAGAAATGGTACTTTCTTCTATAAATGTACACCATTCTAAAAGAAAAAAAAAAATAGGTAACAGGAATCAAAGAAATGCATGACAAAAAATGTGTAAAAATTCTATTCTGAAATCCTCCCAGGGCTTTGATTTGCCAATGATCCTAATTAAGAGAGAACATGTAAATTTGTCAGATAGGATTCTCTTCCTAAAAGATGTAGTAAGTTGAGAACCAAAAAAAGCAAAGAAATGAGATTAAGAGGGGAAAAAAAGAAAAAAGCTTTTCTGTAAGGCTGAGAATTTTAGAATCCAAAAGAAAAAGAATTAGTGGCCTAAATGTAAAAATAGGGTTAGAAAGTAAAGGGAACTTGCAGTAAGCAAGTGATATACTCATGTTATAGTTTAGTGAATTCTGCATCAAGATAGGTAACAACATAGGGGTGCCTGGGTGGCTCAGTCGGTTAAGTGTCTGGCTTCGGCTCAGGTCATAATCTTGTTTGGTGAGTTCGAGCCCCACATTGGTCTCTGTGCCGACAGCTCAGAGTCTGGAGCCTGCTTCAGATTCCGTGCCTCCCTCTCTCTCTGTTCCACCCCTACGCGCACTCTGTCTCTCTCTCTCAAAAATAAATAAACATTAAAAAAAATTTTTTTTAAAGACAGGCAGCATCTAAGAATGATACATACCCCTTTAAATTTTGCCAAGACGTGAACTGTGTTCTTGATGGTGTCTGTGGGGATGATGTCTGAATTATCTCCATGCAGATAATCTTTTTTGGAACTCAGAGTAAGTTGCACTGAAGTTGCCACCTCTTTAATGCTGTGATATTTCCCATCTCGCTGAATATGGAGAACTTTTACCATATCCTTCCCATAGCCGGTTCGGACAAACTCCACCTCCTCATTCTGCAATGAAAACACTGTCATCGTATTGAAGAAAGATACATGAAAACAAAAAGTCACCTGCAAGTTCTTCAAGCCTTGATTTAGTCGTATAATTATAAAAGGTGAGCGTTAAGAGTATTCATGAAAGCAAGACCCTATCCTACCTTTGAAGAAAAACAGGAACTTTTATGGAGAAAAGAGAATTGCAAGAATCATATGAAAATATATCAAACTCGCCTGAAGACAGACAGGTAGATGGCTTTCTTGATAATATTAAGTAATAATAATAATAGTAACAGTATCTCCTGGACCAAACTATTTACTCTGTTTTATTTAATAACTGCTAACTGAATCCTTGGAACAGCTCTGAACTAATATTGTTCCCATTTCACAGAGGGAGAACCTGAGGTTCAGAGTGTAAGTGACTAGCTCTACTTCACACAGCGAGTAAAGGATAGAGCCAACAATCCATACTCAGATCCGTGGGCTCCAAAGTTTATTCTCCTAACCACTATGCAGACTGCCATTCTTCTGCAAAAATGTGTGACTATGTTAACTGAAAATAATTATATCCTGTTTTTTTTTTATACAGAGTGATATTCTGGAGAAAATGCCCTATGATCACTAAAAAAAAATTGAAAATTGCTTCCCCTTCTTGCTGCCGGGAAGAAGAGTAATTAGTGACAGGGTCCAGATTCCCTTCAGGAGTGCAGAGCCAGGCCATCTGGCTGCAGGAAAAGCTATGCTTTTAGCAAACAGACACTTAATAAAAGCCTGGTGATTGACTCATTAGTGCCCTTATTTGGAGCTGGCGCTCTCACGCGCAAATACATCCATCTCCACTGCTAGGATTCATAAGATTTGTCCCTGGGCTTTACTGGTGTTTGAAAGAAGAGGCAAGCATCAAAATTGAACATTAAGATGATAAGGCCAGAAAGTGACAAAAAGAAAAGTAAATGAAAAACAACATGCAGTGAGAGTCTGGGGAGGGTCACAAAGAAGGAACCTCACCTGCTAACTGCACATAGGCTACCTAAAAATTTGTTTACATAAAGCATCACCAGATCCTCTGGGAGGAGTTGTAAAATACTAGCCAACATCAGAAATTATTGTTATGTTTCCTTTAGGAAAGTGGGAGATATGGGGGGTTGTCTTCAGTCTTGGGGACACAGCATTCCTGGTAGGGCATGCTCCTGATTTAAGGGACAACTCTTGGAAAGGCCCCTTAAAAGCCTCTGACCCAATTTTGGAGGGACTCATCTTCTAGGAAAGCATCAATGAGAAAACTCAAAGAGCAGACTTAGAGGATCTTAATAAGAACTATAACACTGATGGGGAAAGAGTCACTGCTTGTGGTTGCAGGGGCTTTGGAATCAGACCACGTTCAAACTCTATCTTGCCATCTACAGATTTGTGGCTTGCAACAAATACTTTGTTGGCTCTGAGTCCTTAGTTTCCCCAGCTGTACAAATGGAGATAACCACCCCTACTTGTAGGAGTTGCTGGTGAAAGGCCTGACTCAGTTTCTAGTACCTAGCTGCAGTGAGGTCAACCCCAGCAAAAGTGGCCACGTCAGGCCTGGCTGTGGGCACAACCCCAGCAGAGACAGTAGATGGGACTTTGAGTAAAGGCACCGGTTTTTAGAGTAGAGAGCACTGCTGGCAGCAGTCAGAGGAAGACTGTGACGTGTCTTTTGAGCCACAAGGAATTCCACCTGGGGGAGGAAGGCACTTGGCTGGCTGGGGGCCCCTGGATGGCATGAACGAGGATCCAGAACCAAAGGTCTCCGAGATTGTCCATCAGCCCCGGGATACACATGAATATTACTTCTCAGTCCTATCCACTGCCATTAAATACCTAAGCTATGGTAGCTCGGTCTGTGAAAGCAAGTGGTTCCTGCATGGCACATAGATTCAGGGGCACCTGGGTGGCTCTGTCGGTTGAGCGCCTGAGTTTGGATCAGGTCATGATCTCACGGTTTGTGAGTTCGAGCCCTACATAGGGCTCACTGCTGTCAGTACAGAGCCAATTTGAATCCTCTCTTCCCTTCCCCTGCTGGCTCTCTCTCTCTCAAACACAAATAAGCATTTTTTTTTTTTAAAGAAAGATTCAGTGACAGCCACCCTTCAGATCCCTAACTTTGCTCTCATCTTGCCACAGCCTGTTTCAAACTCTGCTTCAGCTATCCTGAGCTGATTGTACTTGCCCAGGCTCGGCAGCCTTTCTCTGCCTGTAGGCTTTGAATATGCTATTCCTTCTTTCCTGAACACCCTTTCTCTTCCTTCTGCCCAACTACCGACCCCTTCTGTCACCTGCCTAACTTCAAGTCATCCTTCAGGTCTCAGATGCCACTTCTTCCGCGGGGAAGCAGCCAGCCCTTCAAGGTCTGGTGCCCCTTCTGTATGCCCTGGAAATACTGTTATCGCCTCATCACAGTCTTTATCATATTATATTGCAATTGCCTCATCATGTGTTTGATTTGCCCAAAAATGGGAAATTATGAAAGCAGGAACAATTCTCAGTTGTCACGGCAACCCCAGTGCTCAGCACAGTGCCTAGAACACAAATAGGTGCTTAATAAACGCGTTGCGAACGAATGAATGGTGCACCCCCACCTCCACCTCTTGCGTGGTGACACGGAATAGTTCAAGAAACACCCAAAAGATTTCAATACAGGAATTGCCACTTCAGCTCAAACCCCAATCAGGAAGTTCCTCTTCTGGGGAAAGCGGGGAAGGCGCCATCTGCCGTCTGATCACCTCGGCCTGGAGATCACAGGCACAGCCGACTGGGGAACAAAGGCCCAGGAAGGACCAAACTGAGTGTAGAGAGAATCAGCCATGCGGCACAAAGTGCTCACCCTGCTTAACAAGACAGAGCACTCCGCACAGCGCAGCCCTCCCGGAGTTTCTGCACGAGGTACACAGGAGAGGTCAGCACTCCTCAGCAAGCTCCTGACCGGAGCAGAGCTTGAGTCGTTACACTTGCTGGGTAGTAAGTCAGAAGAAAAAGGACGTCACCATGAGGATGGAGCAGAAGGGAACAAGAACGGTGTGGGAAGCCCGGAAGTCTCTTGGTAGGACCCGACAGAACAGATAACGGTCCAGACCAGATATGAGGCTGTCCCCCCAGTAAGACTCCCATCAGTTCTGTAGTCCAAGAAATCGGAAGTAGGTGCCAGAACTCTGTCCTGTATAAAGCACAGTATGGTGCAGAGATCCATGTGCATGATAGCTGCACAATGAGATACCATGAAAGGTCGCTCTCATCTGGAGGGTTGGCAGGTGGCTGAGAGGGTAGGCTCTGAGCTCTGGAATGAGGCAACACAGGTGTGAGTGAGTCTTTGTTCTGCCACCTATTAGCTCTGTACTTGGAGGTCAATGCCTCCATCTATAAAATGGGTATAAGAGTAGTGCCCACTCTCAGGATTGCTGTGAGGATAACATGAGGAAAAAGAAAAAGCACTCAGAATAGTGCCTGACAAATAGTAAGTGTTTAATAAATGTTAGCCGTCATTATCATTGATAAATAATAACTAGATGTCGAATTTTGCATCAAAGGGTCCTTCCAATCACTGTTGGAGAGAAATCCCCAGGTTACATACCAGTCCAGAAAGACTGCTGCTAGTATAAGGCGTCCTTCTGCCTTCATACTTCGGTTGTCCTTCTTTGGCTTGTGTGGCTTCAGGAAACAAAGTTGCAAAAGGAAACTCAATTTCCCAGAGTAAAACTCTGGATAGAACATCAGAAGGAATACATCTTTACCAGGCTCTATAAAAGAAAACTCCCTTTTTTTTAGATGTGTCTTGAAAAATAAGGGGATGGAAATCATTACTTATCTGCAAGTAAGACTGGAGAGAACTCTCAGAGATTTTAAATTAATCTTATTTTTCACTTCTGTAATGAGCTAGTGAGTGTTCTCTTATTTGCAGGCCATGGTGAAAGTGCTAGTGGTTATCGCTACAGGACGAGAGGTTCTTAGCCAGGAATCTGGTAACTTCTAGAAGGTCCAGTGGATAGGTTTGAGGTGGAAAATATTAAGGAAGATTTAAAAAAAAAATTTTTTTGTAAGTTCAAATTTTATTTTTTTAAGTTTATTTTTATTATTTATTTTGTGAAAGCGAGTAGGGGAGCGGCAGAGAGAGAGAGGGAGAGAGAACCCCAAGCAGGTTCCGCACTGTCAGCACCGAGCCCCACGCGAACTGTGAGATCATGACCTGAGCTGAAATCAACAGTCGAACACCTGACCGACTGGGCCGCCCAAGTACCCCATGTAAATTTAAATTTTAAAATGACTAGCATTTTCTCTTAAGTCTTTGAAGAGCTTCGGTAAGCCTCGTGTCTTCCCTCCATAACGGAGAGAAATGTAGAAGTGGTACAGCTATTTAGGTCCTATCACACAGGCATAAAAATCAACTCCGTTGCAGCGTGTCCGGATGGAAGAACTGTGCAGGGAGACAAGCCTCTCTCTCTGTCTTTGGAATGTGCTGGAGAAGTTCTTCCAATTCTGTGCCCAGGTTTTTCCTTTGCCTGACGTTTTCTTGGGCATTCATGAACAAAAAGATTTCAGAGAAAGATGCTGAACTAATGTGAGAAAAAGAAACACTCATCCGAACCATTTTAATATCGCTTTGGTGGATCTTAACAATACGTAAGGATAACAATAACAGTGAATCATAACCTTAGAAGCAGCTGGTATTTTTTTTGGCTGCCTCGGATCTACTCAATGTCAGATGGAAAAATATTGATATCTAGCAGAAAATGTCATGTTGCTTTAAGCTGCAGAATGGCTTATTTTTGCTAGCAAGGGGGTATGACTCTAAAAGGATTTGTCAAGCAGATGCTTCAGAAACAGTCTAACAAGTCATATGCATAATGATGGTAGAAAGAAGGTGACCTGTTACCTAATGAAGAATCCATTTACAGGTGCTTAGTTATTTTCATACTTCTGCCTATTACAGAGGAAGAGAAAGTCATCACTAAATGTCAGAGGCAATGCTAATTTTCTTGCGGGCCTCTCCACAGCACCAATAGCCTTAGGGCTGGGAACTGAAACAGGGAAACCCCTCAGGAGCCTCTCGGATTGGGGGCAGGAAATTCCACAGCAAAGAAGTAATGGAGACCTCCAAGAATGCAGTTGGAAGAAAATTTTACTGAAATGCACACATTGAAAGATAATGTCTTTCCAAATGTGTAAGTCTTGAAAATAAAAACAACCATTTAGTGAGGGTTTCATATATGTCAGGAACTTTGCATATATTATTCCCTCTAGTCCTTTGTAAGAACCCTGTGAAGTGGATATTTTGATCCAAGTTTGACCGCGGGAGATATGAGGGTTAGGTGTCCTGCCAAGGTCACACTGTTACTAGGTGACAGAGGTAGGAAAGGAGAGCCCAGTCCATTTGCTTCCAAATGACACGCTCTTTCCCACTACAAGGAGCATCCCTATACCCCCTTGATGGTTAGCCCACTCTTTAGAGAAAGAAGGGAACCATTCTGATCCCAACAGAAGGAGAGAAATGGCCATGTTACTGCAGAAACTTGAATTCCTATGCCATTTTTTAAATTCCACTCATTGGAATCTACATTATCTTATCTACTCCACACACACACACACACACACACACACACACACAACAAACAAACAAACAAAAACCCCTGCAATTTAAGAGGAAGAACGCTATTTTAAAAGAAACTAAGTCAGAGATGGTAACTGAGCTGCCCAAAGCCACATAGCTAACAGGCAGGCTGGTACAGTGGAAAAAGAGCCCTTCTGAGACTCAAGAGCCTTATTCTGCTTACTCTGTACCAGGCTGAACTTACCCAATGCCCAGAGGTACCCCCTGCCCAAACCACCACTTTTTCTGGAACTTTAGTTATTTGTTAAAATTACAGGGGAATTCTAAGCTCACATGGACTCCGTGGGTATGGCAAGGCTGTTCACATTGCAAAGTATGGGGAGAATGAAAGGCTGACTGCCCTTTGGGGCAGAATGAAAATTCAGCTTGGTGTCTTCAATAACAAGACGCTACCTTTGAGTCAAACACTGACTTTTATCTGGGTAAGGACTACTACAAACATGAGCGATATAAGTTTATTTGTGGTCTTTAAAACCACATCGCCAAAGGATCCTTTTTAGTCCATCTGCAAAGATAAAGAAATAACTGTGCCACAGAAGAAAAGGAAACAAGGTGGGAAGAATGAGCATTTAATAAGCATTAGTCATGTGCCACAGGCTATGCACACAGTATCTCACTGAATCCTGAGAGCATATGCTATGAAAGTACAGATCACGAGCCACCTTTAGAAAAGGAAGTTGATACTGTTGAGGTTAAGTAGTTTGGTCAAAACTACATGGCGTGTAAGAGGTAGGGCCAGGCATGGAACCCAGGTCTGCCTGATTATTTTCACTATACCCAGCTGCCTCCTTGACAAAACATTATAATAACGTTCTTTAAAATGGGATTTTACCTACCTACATACTCATTTTTATTTATTTATCTGATTAGATTTAATTCATCCTAAATTCCACATAACCCCAAAATAGAAATCTCTGAAATCTTTTTCATTTAATCCATTCATTCATCTATACTTATTCAGCCACTTCTAGGTGATAAGCACCATGGTAAGTGCTAGAGATACAATAGCAAACCAGTCAGACATTGTTCTGCCCTGATACAGGGCATTATACACTAGATAGGGGTTATACACTAGAACAAACTTTCTCAGTAAAGAATCAAAAACTTGGTATTTTAGGCTTTGCGGGCCATATGGTCTCTGTTGCAACTGCTCAACTCTGCCATTATAGCAGAAATAGTTATACGTAATACATCAGTGAACGGGTGTCACTGTGTTCCAATAAAACTTTATAGAACCAGGCAGTGGGCCAGATTTGGCTGACCCTCGCTCTTGAGAGGAAGACTCAGAAAAGTAACCAAGTAATTAGAATACATTGTAATAATTGCTCTAATTGAACAAATACAGCAAAGTCTGGGATACCTAAACCAGATTAAGAGAGATCAAAGATAGTTTCCAGGAGGGACTGGCATCCATAGAGCTATGAATGATGAGTAGGAATTAACAAAATAAAATTTTCTGACCCTCTTCCTTTAATTCTACTTACAGCTTCCTTTAACAACATTTTTCATGAACAATTCTTTGTTTTACAAATGCCTGAATCATGTTGCTTGTCTCATCGATTTTCATCAAAATAATTCAAGTCCCCTCCCCTTCCTCCTGCAACCAGAGTATCAACTTTTTCCTTCGGTTTTTCACATTCTAGATTTTATCCAGTATCTGAAGTGGTCTTGTAAAAGTTTGAACATTAAGTTAAAGAGATAGACTCTCTGGCATGTAAATCACACCTCAAAAAGCTATTGAAAATAACTAAACAAAGCCGGCAGCCTGACTTCCAGAAGTCCTCACAGGATGACTAAACTTTGATGAAGCCAGCATAGACCAGGGTGTGGAAAAACCCAACTTAATCTCAATCTCAAAAAGTTCTTACAGATAAAGCTTCAAAGAATACGAATTCACAGCCAAAAATAAAAAAAGCACACAGGGTAGCTTTCAAGGTGTCATGAGAGAGAGCTGCAGAAACAACAGACAGTGAAGTGTGACCTGCAAAGGCTCTAGATACTGGAATCACCAAACACAAAATATAAAATAATATGTTTAGTATCTTTACAGAAATAAAAAGAGAAGACTGAGCATATCTCCTTTTTAAAAAACGTTTATTTATTTATTTATTCGAGAGAAAGAGAACACGAGCAGGGGAGGGGCAGAGACAGAGCGAGAGCGAGAGCGAGAGAGAGAGAGAGAGAAAGAGAGAATCCCAAGCAGGCTCCGTGCTGTCGGCACAGAGCTCGATATGGGGCTGGAACTCACAAACTGTGAGATCATGACTGAGCCGAAACCAAGAGCCAGACTCTTAACCAACTGAGCCACCCAGACGCCCCTGAGCATAGCTGAGACAAGGGTGTACCTTCCCTTGAGCAAAAAACAAGAGACCAGAAAAAAGACTAAGTAAATTTGAAGGAAAAAAAAAAAAAAAAAAAAACAAACCAAAGAACTTCTTAATGCATTAATAAGTGCATTAAGGAACAGATTTAACACAACTGAAGAAATAATTAGATATTTGAAAGAGATAGATTAAGTAACAGATTAATGTTGCCTAAGAGAGAACTTGAGAACCGAAAGATAGATAGATCCAAATAAAGAATCAGGATTAATGAAGACACCGGAGACGGAATATATGCAAGAGACATAGAATGTACCAGGACAATATGACAAGAGAGAATGTGGAAGAGGCACAATTTCAAAGAGATCGGGACTGAGATTTTCCAGAATTACCAGATGAATGAATACAAACCTTCAACTATAAAATAAGAAGCCTATTACCAAGTGAAGAACTCTACCTTGTTCACTACACTGGGCCAACTTATAATGAAGGGATTTTCTGCTATTTTAAAAAATTTTTTTTTTCGACGTTTATTTATTTTTGGGACAGAGAGAGACAGAGCATGAACGGGGGAGGGTCAGAGAGAGAGGGAGACACAGAATCGGAAATAGGCTCCAGGCTCTGAGCCATCAGCCCAGAGCCTGACGCGGGGCTCGAACTCCCGGACCGCGAGATCGTGACCTGGCTAAAGTCGGACGCTTAACCGACTGCGCCACCCAGGCGCCCCATTTTTCTGCTATTTTTAGAGGTAATCATGTCATGAAGGTATATGTGGTATTTTTGTAATCTTAGGCTCCTCGGGGTTCAAAAGAGGGTAACGTGAAAACCATTCTATCCTGTTTGCATTTTCTCCGTCCACCAAATTCAGTTTCTTTCCATAACAGTACTTTGCCATTTTTAGTGAAAGTCAGGACATACTGGAATCTAGGCTTTAGGGTAATGTTGAAATCCTTGGAGCCCCTCAGTACAGCTTTTGATACCTGGTGATTGCATAATAAAGCTTGTTGACTGACAATCGGTGCCATCAGGTCAGCGACAAGGAGAGATAAGAAGAAAGCTTCCTGAAAGTTACATCTGAAAGAAAGTAACCTAACAGCATTTTTCCAGACTTTGAAATAAAATTGGATTTAGCAAATAGCATCCCAATACAGATGTCCCCCAACCACAGGAAGGGCTCAGGTTATAGTAAAAACAATCTTAGCTATTATTTGTGGATCATTTACTTTTGGCCAGGCACTGTGCTAAGCATACAATGAGGAGAAAATAGGAATTACTTTATAACCTATTCAACAAAGGTTCTTTAGTCTACATAACTGCAAACAAGCTACTTATCTTCTCTAAATGCATCAATAAATCCTAAGCCTCATGTACTTAGTTATTACCATTGTAATACCAAAAGCTATCACAAGATAAAAATAATTTTATTTCATTTTAACTTAGAAAAATAAACCTCAAGCTATGAAAATTTTTAAAAATTGATGAAAAGTTTGCAGTTACTGAAATCTTTTTTTCTGAACGCAATAAAAACATATATAAAACAAAATGATACTCATGGAGGAATGATCAGAAAAAAAATGTTGTTTTGTTTTGTTTTGTTTTTTTCTAACTTGATTGTTTGCAAACCTGTCAGATAAGGTACAGCCTTGGCTCAGGGCAGCAAGCCTCAAAGTTTCGAGTGCACTGGCATCACCACAAACTTTATAAAAAATGTAGATTCCTAAGCCCAACTGGGAGAATTCTGAGTTAGCAGGTTTGGGCTAAGACCCAGAATTCTGCCCCTTTTGCAAGCACCACAGGAAAATGTGGGTACGTGGTCCAGACACCCCAAACAAAACTCTGTCTTAGGAGAAATAGAGCCTCAGGCCCTCCCTTTCCTACGAACCTTGAATCCTGAACAATTCGAGTTCAACACAGAAGTGATCTGAGTTGCAAGATGCCAGTTTGGTGTGGGTCCCTAAGTGACTGGTCTGGATCCATAATCCAAGGGATAGATCAGAGCTATCCTTCTGGTAAAGTGCTCCTAATTATGAGAGCATCTTTAAGAAGTGAGTCAAAAGCATCATACACTTAAGGAAATCCTTTTCATATGCCTGTCTCCTCCCTCCCCTCCTGTAAAAAGAGAATGGTCTCACCTTTTTATAGTCATTGTGGTAATAGGCCATTTTCTCTTGGCTTTCAACTTCAAATTTAGTTTCAAGAGTGAGAAAGAATAGTTTGGGCAAAACAGATGTTTGTAACATTTTTTATTTGACCTGAAGGGTGAGCGGTCAATATGTTTACCCGATTGCATTACAACCAATTGGACACCAAGGCCTCTCAAAAGTAGAGCACAAAGTTGAATGGCTAAAACCAGAGGTGGAGGCAATACGTAAACATCTTTCGTAGAATATAATTAAATTGCTCTTTAAGGCAACCCTTTGAAGTCCACTTTAGGAAAAGTTTACTTAAGATTGAGAATATTAGAAGTGATAGATCCTAATTTTTGCTAAGACTTAAGGTTTTGTCATTTCTGCTTAATGTGTGAACTGCAAGCATTTGCTTTCACTCACAGAGAGAATAATCGTGAGGGAAAAACATGAAATACATTTAATTCAACCTCTACTTATCAACATGGAGTTTCCCTGCCCACCGAACTTCATAGTACATGATGTTCCCTCAGAAGAGTTAACTGTATATCCCATTTTTCTCACTGGGACTTTTGATGACTTTGCAAACTAGTCAGCACAAAGGCATCCGGAGTCACGCTGGCATGTTGTGACAGAATCACACAATTACATGAGGTTCGCCCCATTCTGAAAATGCCCGAACAGCGAACAGCAGAGGCAAACGGAAACAAAACATCAGAGCCAGCACAGCCTGAGCGAGACCTGAAACTCAGACTCCTCGTCCGGGGGGCAAGTTTCCTGCTGTGGTGTGGAATATAGGTGGCAGATAAAAAAAAAAAAAAATGACAGCCAGACTTCTAAGAACAGCCCTTCCTTTGCTCTTCTTCGCCCTCTTTGGGGTCCTGGAGGCGACAACAATATCGTGCAGAAATGAAGAAGGCAAAGCCGTGGATTGGTAGGTAAATGAAATGGAAGGATTTGTGCATGCAAATAGAAAGCCAGAGTATGGGAGGCAAACTGGATCACTGTAAAGTTCCACAAGGAGTCTTCCTCCTCCCTCTCCCTTCTAAAAAGAAGGGAAATTAAAGTACATACATGGACCAAATATCCAGAGAGGTCCTGAGTGAAGGAACTTCCACCTGAGAAAGCTGCCAAGCAGTGCCTGGTGGACCTGATTCGCTTCTCCCAGAGGGCCAAGGCCGGTGGCCCCAGATGTGGCGGGCCAGTTGGCAGGTTCCTTTCATTGCACTGCACCTTCCCTAACAGGACCCTTCCAACATCCTTTCAGAGATTTGCAAAGGAGAGAAGGCAGATTGCTTTTTTTCTGACACGGGACGTTGTGCCTCTCCTTCTGAGAATAAGAGGGCTTGATCGAACACAGCAGTGTTTGGTTAACCTTGTTTATTAGGGCAGCACAGGAGCACAGGAGTGGGTGGTAGGTCCTTGGCCTCCTTCACGCTGTGGAAGAGACTCAACACAGCATTGCATTATGGTTATGGATTCTTCTAACGCTTTGATCACTTTTTCACTCTTTAATTAGGGTGTTTAGGTTGAGCATTATGATTGGCATCAAGCTTTGTGTAAACTTCAGGCTTGAGAACACAGAGACACGCAGTCTCTCAGCAGTTACTGAGCTCATGCCAGGCCCTGTGCTGAGGTTTGAAAATACAAACATGAATGAAACATAACACTTGCCCTCAAGGAGCTCAATTATGTGGTGAGGGTATAGACGGGGCCTCTAGGGAGCATGAGCCCCCAAACTAGTTTTGAGCTAAGTTTTAAGAACAATTATGAGCTGGTTAGATTTTTTTTTAATGTTTATTTATTTTTGAGAGAGAGAGATAGCAAGCAGGGGAGGAGCAGAGGGAGAGGGACAGAGGATCCCAAGAAGGCTCTGCGCTGACAGCAGAGGGCCCAATGCGGGGCTCAAACTCACAAACGGTGAGATCATGATCTGAGCCTAAGTCGGATGGTTAACCGACTGAGCCACCCAGGCACCCCGTGAGCTGGTTAGAAAAACAAGGCAGATGCAAGGGCATCTCAAGCCAATGAGGGAGCAATGGGGAGGTACAGAGGCAAAAAGCAGTGGAGAAGGTTCAAGAACAGTGTTGCTGGTGCTTCAGGAGAATGGTGGGAGATGGCAGGAGGTAAGCTCAGTGAGCAGTGAGGGCCAGGTCATGAAGGGCTTTGTGTGTTGGGCTGCAGCGTCTGAATTTGACTGTCAAAGGGAGCTACCGAAGACCTTCCAGCAGGGATGTGACGTAGTCAGATTTGTATTTTAGAAAGCTCACTGGTGGTACGTTGAAGGCCAACTGCATGGAGACCAGTCTAGAGTCATGGACTCACAAGGACTTTTGCAGCATTACAGATGAGATGATGTGTGGACCTCATCAGTTTAAAGTTTAAAGACGCAGTAGTAGAAATAAAGAGGAAGGAACACTCTGGGAAAACTCGGTAACAGATGGGCTGAGGGTCGTAGGAGAGAGGGAGAAGTTAAGAAAGACTTTCAGATTGCTGGCTTCTCTGACTGCGTGGATGTGTTCCCTGTCTGCAGGAGAAGAGCAGAGTTGGAGCGAAATATTATAAACTTGGTTTCAAAAATATGGAGTTGGAAGTCTCTGGGATATCTCTGCATTTAGGCTTATCTGGACCTCAGCATAGAGGTGTGGGCTACAAACAGATTGAGGAAACTTCAGAAGATAACTGGAAATGGTTACTCAAGAAAAATGTTTAAAAGCACTAGTTTTCAACTGATACGCCGTGACCCTGATGGTTCTCAAACCCTTCACTGGTGAGCGACCAAATTGCGATCAATACATAACATTTGTTTTTGCTGCAAATGAATGGACACATTACTCAGCAATACCCGTCAGAGAGAATGTTGAGCTGAGCAGATGGGGAGGCACAGTCTCGAGCTGCTACAACTCACTGTGAGAGTAAAAGGGCAGAGCAACATCAGGTCGGCACCAAAGAATAATTTTATGTTTCCTGCCACATGTGAGGACCCTGTTCTGAGAGTAAGAACGCATGCACAGGGCAGGAAAGAGCTCGTGTAAATAAATGGAAGCGTAAGAGTGAATAGAACCAAGTGAATAACATGAAGTGTTTACGGGCAGTGTGAGAGGTCATCGTGTGGTCATAGTGAATGCATTAGAATGTTTGCCTCCTTGTGGGTATTTGATGGTTCATTGTGGGATTTTTGCTATTAGAGGTATTTGGCAAGACCTGGGTGATTTTGCCCTCTGGGGACTTTCAACATTGTCTGGAAACAGTTTTGATTGGCATAGCTGAGGAGGACTACTGTCATCTGATAGGTAGAGGCCAGGGATGCTGCAATGCATAGGACAGCCCCCACAACAAAGAATGATCTGGCCTGAAATGTGACTAGAGCACATTTGAGAAGCCCCAGGGTTACATGATCCAAGAGTGCCTACCTGCCATACGGGCCCAACCGCCTCCCCTCCCTGTGAGATACGCAAAGAAGATATACAAGGAGATAATAGTAAGGACAACAAAATGCTTGCTTAATGAGCTGGTCTTGGCCCTGAATCCTCAATGCAGAGCGGTCTGAAAAACTGAGCTAAAGAACGTGGCCTAGGCCAGAGACTCAAGGGAGCCTCTGTCTACTCTGAAAGCCAAACCCAAATCTCGGACCCAGCCAGCCAACTGCAAAGAGATGAGCGTGCCAAGCACTTGGGGCAGAAGAGAAAAACACATCCAAGGCCTTTCCAGTCCAGGCCTGGGCTTCGTTCTCTCCCCAGTGCAGCCATATGGCATGTGGAAACAAAAGAGAGCCACTGTCAACCTACATGGGCTTCCACAACAGGGACCCTACCCACCCTAGGCCAGTTGATATCTTAGGACACGTCCAGTCAGAGTCACATTCCTTTCTGGGAAGGAGAAAAATAAGGGCGAGAAAAGAGACAGAAATCCTGAGCAAATCCCTTTCCTTAGACTTAGGGAACATAAGTAAAATGATATAGTTAGACGCTTAATACAGTGGCTGTCACCAAAGAAGCTGTCAATAAGTGTTAGTAATTCATAATTATTTCCTTTGTTAGGTTTGCCTTTTATAAGTTACCTAAAAGGCAAGACAAGGAAAGCAGACAGACGGGGCTAGAGTACCTATACCTAGACTCTACAACCAGGAGCTGGAGGAGGAGTAAGCAACTAATGAATACCACCAACAGTGTGTTGGGAAGGACATTACAACAGCTTTATGAAGCATATGCCTCCGAGGTATGTTACAGTTTATCATTCATCTGAATCACATAAAATGCATAAACAGAATCTAAAGCTTCCAAAAGATTCTGACTTCGAACTACCTAACCCCTGATCCTAGCAACTTGAAGTAAGCTAGCACACAATCTGAATCAATCTTAGACCTTCAGGAATATGTCATCAGACTCTACAGCGACGCCAGATTATGGGCACATTCAGCACTATATCCCATAGCATCACCGGGTAAGGTGTGAACTACCTACGTATGGAAGCCTTCTGGCTGCCAAACTCTGCCAATTCACTCCGTACTTGCTGTCTTAGACCTCTAATAGAAATAGCAAGAAGCCCTCTCCCATTATAATGCAATACAGATCAGCAATTAATACACCACGAAGTATGGGTTACTTATGCCATGGTGGTGATGAGTGCTGGGGGCGAAAACGAAGGGTTCCACCTGGTCTTCCTTTTCATTTATCATTTTCCAAGTAGTAGGTTGAGAGCTAGGGCTGTAGTTCGATGCCCTAGAACTCACTTGCCTGAGTGGAGATTAAACCTGCTATCTGGACTTGATCAGGCAATGCGCTAACCAGCCAAAGAGGCATAGGTAAGTAGGCCTGCTGGCTCAATGTGGGCAGTCTCCCAATGATCCAGGCACCATCTGCCGTTCAGTGGCAAGATACTGCTTCCCAACCAGGGGTGACAAGGAAAATCATACAATAATATTCAGTTACACGCATATATGCCTTCCTAACAATCACTGAGAGAGAGGTAAATGTGTAAAATGACTCAGCACTTACGGTATGCTAGGCCTTTACATATGTCAATTAATTGAATTCCAACAATAATGTGTTAGATCCTAGCGCTGCGGCACATGCATATCTGAGTATTTACTCAAAATGTGCAGAGAGCTGTCACTGTGTGCACTAATACTCATGTTTTTATTCGTCTGCCACGAAGACCAGCCTTCAGAGCCAAATTACAAAGTAAAAATGTATTTTAAAAGTGTTTGAGTACACGTGATGGACCAAGCCCTGTTGTAGGTGCTTTTAAAAATTATTTAAACCCAGCAGCAACCCTGCTTTCAATTAATAGATTATTATGTAAAGTCCAAACTGCCTGCAGCTGCTTCTGTTTTCCAAGTTTGGGGATGGAGGCTGGGAGCATAACCCATTAGTGAGAAAATAAACACTTCTGTTGTTCCCTTCCCCACCGGGGAGAGAAAGGAAAGAGCAACATTGTAGAGCCTCTGTCTTTTACCTTAGTTGGGACAGATGGTTCTTACTTTGGCGGAATACAATAATGATCTGTGGAGGCACAAAAGTGGCCCCAGAGCCTAGGAGGGCAAGAGAGCTAAAATGCTCTGCAAAATAAAAAAGAGTGGTTGAAAGCTAGGATTGAAAAAGTATAAGAAACCCAGAGAGAGACTAGAGGCAAGGCCAGGTGGTGATGTAAAACCATTCAATGTTTTGTACCTTCAGTGAAATCTGATCACACATAAGGCCTTCAGTGAGGGATTCTGGGAAGAAAATGACAGGGAAGGGGCTGATTTCCGTGTCTGACTGGCCTAGAGCCAAAAGAAGAGGAACAACAATAGTGGGGACACCTAAGTGAGATCGGGTGTTCTTTGGAAGCTGGGTCTGTGTGCCAGACGTGACAGTGAGAACATAGCTCCCCCACCTCCTGGTCTGGGATTCTATCAGAAAGCAGAATGCAAGATCACAGCAACTGGCTTTAAATCTCAAATGTCAAGATGACCTAGGCCAATATGTGGGTTACATTTGGAATTGTTTCCCTTCTTTTGCCTTTGTCAATAAGAACCTTCCATACACCTTCGTAGTAACGCTTATCAAAACTATATTGTAGTTGCCTGTGCCTGCCTGTCTATATTCCCTGCTAGACTAGGGGCAGAGATTGTACTAGTCTTGTTCAACATCCAGTAGTCAAAATAGTACCCAGCTTATGTGTTCTAGAAACAAAGCTGTCCAGAAGGACATGCCTAGGCCTACCTATCCTTAAGTCCATGGTCTTTCCACTTTATCAGAGAGCCTTTCTTCACTAGGGCTGCCTCCCATTTAACCTTAGCTAGCTGTTACACTCCTGGTTAGAATAATACACTTCGTCTATTATACGAATAAAGCTTCTCAAAGATTCTTCCCAAAGCCCCTTCGCATTGCACGCCAAAGGCACACAATGGCCTCATGACCACATTCAACACCAGCTCATTGAACAACTGTCAGGGTCTTCCAGCAGAGAATATGAATGCCAACAATAGCTATAGTCAGTTGTGAAAATGAGGCTAAGAAAACAGCTTCTTTTCCTGGATATTTCTAAATATAGTAGCCGAGAATGCTACACGGACTATACGGTGCATTAAAAAAAAAAAAAAAAAGGTTTTAGATGACCTCAGATAATTAAGCAGTTGTAAACAACTCAATTATTGGCTTTTTTTTTTCCTGAGACAAAAGAAGAGCCTTTTTTAAGGAGATGAGTTTTCCTTCCTTGCTTTTAATTATGTCCCTGAGATTTTTGTTAATATCAATATTATTGGCTTCAGTAAAAATCACTGCATCGTGACACAAACGAAAAGGAACCACACAGAATAAATACAAGCAAGCTTCCAAAACATGACAAAAGAGATACCATCAAAATAATAGCTTCATTTTTACTCAGAGATTTGGCCAACTGTTTAGAAAATTTACTCATATTTTGCCTTACCAGAGGCAATCCAATATCACACATTCAATTTCACTGCTTTTTCTAAGCAGGGAAATATCAAGCAAGAAAGGTGAAGTGACACTAAGAAATGAATTGAAGGGAAATCCTCCCCTGCAGGGAGGTAGTGGGAGCAGAGAATGAGGAATCCTGATTAAACACAAAACTATGACCAAGCTGTGAAGCACAACGTAGGCAGAGGAAAGCAGACCCTGACAGCCAGTTCTGCCATGGTGCCTATATCAGTGGAAAAAACCCAGGTGTAATCCTAGGCCGATTGTTCCTACACAAATATGTGTTCCTCAACAAATATTTAAGTACTCCTTTATTATACAGTGGTTGCCAAATGAGAAACGCAGGTCCAAAACAGCCAAGAGAAATAGGAATAGTACCTTCACATGCACATCATGATGCACAGGGCCCCTGTCACATAGGATGAAACCATGCACGGTTAAGAATGGACTTTCTGTTCCCTCCCTTGCCTGTCACAGAATTCAGTCTGATGGGGAAGCTGTCTATTAGGATAATGGATGATTTCTCATGTGTATTAATGAAAGCTCTGTATTGCAGACTGGGTAGCTGGTAGAAATGTTGCGAGCATTTATGAGCGTAAGATTTACATCATTATAACCCTAATGTGCTCCTGCAGAATAACAACACAGCCTATCTAATATACAATGATGGAGTCCCTACATCTGTGAATTACAGCAGAAAGTATGGACACACTAAAGGTATGACAAAGGCTCTTGGTTTGTCTTTTCTACTGGAAATCAACATTCTCTTAAATATTCTATCTTGAATATTCTTTTTTTTTCCACACTGAAAAGATAGCTTTCCTTTTTAATGGTTTATTCTGAGCTATCAAAATTCTTGATTTCTATATCACAGGTTATAATTATATAATTTCACTTGGAAATCTCCTTTTCACAAATTCCACTTTATTTCTTAACATAAAAATATATGCTCTATAGCAGAAATCCCAGAATTCTACTGGGAATACCAGCCAGTCTATATAGTGTTTGTGTGTGTGCACGCGCGCGCGCGCGTGTGTGTATGTGTGTGTGTGTGTGTCTGTGTGTACACATTTCAGTTAAGTTCATTGAGGTATAATTTCCATAGAGTAAAATTCACTCTTTTTAGTGTATAGTTACTTTTGAAGTAAACGTTTTTGAAAAGTACTTTTAATAAAAAAAAAAAAAAAGGAAAGTACTTTTAAATATATTTTTTATATTTTGGTAATTTTTGTTATATATAGTTAATATATTTTAAGAATTTTATTATAGTAATTTTTGGCATTTTTCTATAAACTATGTATATGTATTACTTAAAAATTCAAAATGCCAGTAAGCAAAAAAAAAATCTGTAATTTTAACACCCATTAGATAATCGCATTAATCCTTTCTACTCACTTTTCCTATAATATGTACTTTAAAACATTTTTATGAAACTATTGTAATGATTATCTTCTACCGTTTTTCTTTTTTTTAACGTTTTTTATTTACTTTTGAGACAGAGAGGGACAGAGCATGAATGGGGGAGGGGCAGAGAGAGAGGGAGACACAGAATCTGAAGCAGGCTCCAGGCTCTGAGCCATCAGCCCAGAGCCCGACGCGGGGCTCGAACTCACGGACCGCGAGATCGTGACCTGAGCCGAAGTCGGATGCTTAACCGACTGAGCCACCCAGGCGCCCCTGTTTTTCAACTTCATAGATCATGAATACTTTCCCATGGCAACAAATATTTTTCAGAAGACCCCAAAGTCGGGGCGCCTGGGTGGCTCAGTCGGTTAAGCATCCGACTTCGGCTCAGGTCACGATCTCGCGGTCCGTGAGTTCGAGCCCCACATCAGGCTCCTCACTGACAGGAGGAGTTCCTTTTTCTCTCTCTCAGAATAAATAAATAAACTTAAAAAAGAAAAAAAAAAAGAAGGTCCCAAACTCAAATGGCTTCAGAAGCAGGCAAGTGGATGTCAGCAAGCCAGGTGGACTAAACTAGCAGGGAACTGAAGAACCGGAGGGTGCATGTTTGGTGAAAAGGTACAGGTAGTGCTCAGGTTGCTTTGGAGGGATGCGATTTTTCAGGAGATGTTGAAAATTAGCATTTGTGGAAAATCTCCCCAATTTTTAAATGTTGGCAATGAACGCAAAGTTTTAGAAATATTCTCTGAGAATAATAATATGTATCTGCAGGATAGATTTGGCCAGTAGGCTGCCACTTTTGCCACCTCCAATTAAGAACGTAATTTGTAATGGCTGTCAAATATCATGAGTAATGAAAGCTTTTTATTTAGCCAAGTTGCCCTCCTGATGGTCCTATTTGCTTGGAACACAGCAATTTTGGTAATACACCACATTCTCCAAACTCTCCTCTAACAACCGCCAACCACCATTCTCCCCCCACCCTGTTCGTTGCTAAAAGGGCTTGGGAAAAAGACCACAAAGGGAACAGGACCCCATGTCAAGTGCAGGAGTTCTCTTTGGCAACAGGTGCCCTGACATCCGGTGGCACTGGTACCAGGAGGTTAGGATTTCAGGCCAACAGTACATTCATCTGGGCAGAAGAGGGCCCCTGAAGGTCATCCAGCTCTGTTTGGCAACAGAACATTGGACGTTTTCCACCTGGACACAGGGAATGAGAGACCAATAGCGTGCTTTCTTCAAGTGTGTTTTTTGCAAAAGAAATAACTGGCAAGCATGTGGTTTCCACTCTAACAATAAGGTAAACATGAATAATTTCATATTTGCATGGTCATATGCAAACTGGTCTAGTCAGTGTACCAGAACTATCCCGATTTATTTATAAACACAGAAATAGTCACTGATGCCTGTTGGGTAGGATTCATTTTGCCATGTCACAAAATGAAAATCTTTCTGTTTCCTTCCTTTCCGTTTTCATGTCATTTTGCTCTAGAAATTTTCACTAAACACAATTAACTGGGTCATTTTGGCATGGCTTCTCTTTCATTCTCTCTGTCTCTGTTTTTGGACTTGTGGAGTTGATTACTCTTCTACACATAAGTGACCATCAGTGTCTTACAATGAACTATCGCAAGTACATTTCTTCATTTGATACTTTCTCTTTCAATTCTTTTTCAGCTGGCTTTTGAAAACAGCTTAGCTGCTTAGCGGTAAAGATAACTCATTATGTGAAGCTTACCAGGTGACTGTGTAGTTTAACAAGGTCAAATTCCAATTTAGCAAATTTGCATTCCGCCAAAACAAATTCTCCTTGTGGTTTCAACACGAAATTCCTCTTAACTCTTCACAGGGTGGCTGTCCTGGCTCTCTTTTGTGGTGGCTTATTATCAGTAATGGGGCAATGTGATGTGTGCCCAAGTTAGTTTTGAAATCTTTGAAAAGCAAGCATGATCTTTGTGATTATTAACAGAGTAAAATATTAGCCTGAAGTACAAATGGGCTTAAATGTTACAGCTTTGAACCCTATCTTTTTTTTTTTTTTTTTTTTAATTTTTTTTTTCAACGTTTATTTATTTTTGGGACAGAGAGAGACAGAGCATGAATGGGGGAGGGGCAGAGAGAGAGGGAGATACAGAATCGGAAACAGGCTCCAGGCTCTGAGCCATCAGCCCAGAGCCCGACGCGGGGCTCGAACTCCCAGACCGCGAGATCGTGACCTGGCTGAAGTCGGACGCTTAACCGACTGCGCCACCCAGGCGCCCCTGAACCCTATCTTTAAAAGGAGCTTTGTTTTTCTAATTTACCTATATTAATTGTATCTTTGGTAGGTTTACTGCTGTGGAACCGAGTGCAGGGATTTTGGCTGATTCATTCTATTCCCAGATTTCCTCCAGCTCCTGAAGAAGGCTATGATTATCCACCCACAGGGAGGAGACATGGACAATCTGGCATCTGCATAACTTTTAAGTACAACCAGTATGAAGCAATAGGTAACATTAGAGTATGTTAAAAAAAAAAAAAGAGAGAGATAGCAGTGTTAAAGAAGGGATTTGGAAATATATGAATAAATTTATTACTTCATCCGTTTCTCTATTCATTAACACTCTGTTACCTAGATTCTATTAGATTCTAACATGGGCGTTGCCATGGTGAGACCTTGAGCAGATTCACTTACTAGACCTTTGTTTCCTGATCCACCAAAGAAGTCTTTGAAATTGATCAGGGGTGGTATTTTCAAATGTCTAGCGTGGCCTGGCAGGTAACAAAAATGGGTGAAACAGGCAAGCAACGCTGCTTGGGCAGTGGGGACAGAGACAAACAGGGATGTTGACTCTCCCCTCAAAAGCCTCAGCTCTGCAATGTGGCTCTGCAGAAAAGCAGACCTAATGGTTACAGATCTCCATACTTTTCAAGAGAAACTAGAAATCTAGGGTGGGAGGATGTGAGAGAGTTGGGAAGAGAATATGATCTCAATCTTCTTTTAAAAAAATAATTGTGGGGCACCTGGGTGGCTCAGTCAGTTGAGCTTCTGACTCTTGATTTGGATCAAGAGTCTCACGATTTGTGGGATCAAGCCCCACATCAGGCTCTGCCCTGACAGTGTGGAGCCTGCTTGGGATTCTCTCCCCGCTCCCCCCACCCTTCTCCCGCTCACACACGGGTGGATGTGCACTCTCTCTCTCTCTCTCTCTCAAAATATAATGAAGTAAATAAATGTGCTGACTACATGTTGCCTGTAGGCCACCAACCTGACAGCTCCAAGTCAGATGATCTTCCTTTAAGATCCCAAGCTGGAATGGCCAAAAATACTCGGATTTGGAAAACTATGGTGGGGGAGAAGGAGAGTAGGAACACTATTTTATCAGTCACTTTTTACTGAGGAGGCTGCTAAATTGTGGTAAAGAGTGATTTACCTCTAGATATATGAGGTTTAGAATATGTTTTTCATCAAATTTCCATCTTATGGCAAGGATTACTGAGGCTCTCACCCAAGTTAAGTCCTAGTTTAACTAATTGAGTTCCTGTAATGTTTATAGAGCTGAATAGCATAGAGATTAGCTGTGCATGCTGATGAGTTGATTATTCTTTAAGCTGGATGATCAATACATGGGAGGGCTCTACTTTTGTATATGTATGTTTGCAAGAAAAAAACATATGGTCTCCAATGCCAGACTGCCTAGGTTTGAATATCAACTACAAGCTTTATAACCCTGCATCTGTGACAGAAATTCTCTATTAATTCATCTATATGAAGAGGATAATGACAAAAGAACTTACTTAATAATATAATTGCTATTAGGATTGAGTTAGTACACCCATATAAAACTTGTGGAATAACGCCTGGAAAGTAGGAAGCACTCAATAGTTAACTCAAGGGTTAACTATTTCAACCAAAAGTGATTTGAAGGCTATTGGCTTAAAAAAGAAATACTTTTGTTTTTGTTTTTGTGTTTTTTAATTCACACAAGATCTATAGTATCAACAAGTATTTCCATCTGTATCCTAATTCTCAATTTTTCTTTGTTCCTCCATTCAGATTCTCAGCTCTTGGTCTGTAACCCAAACATTTATAGCTGTTCCATCCCAGCCATCTTTCACCAGGAGCTCGTTCATATGGCCCAGCTGTGCTCCAGATCCAGCTCATCAGAGATCCCTGACCGGCACCTCACTGCACTTCAGTCAGCCCGGGGCCAAAAATTCCTCCATTTTGCAAAGTCTGGTTCTTTTCTTGACGGTATGAAAGACCATGATCAAACAATATATAACTCTGCTGTTGGACTCACTTTGGATTGTATAGCAGAACTATTCTGATTATTTGGGGATGGAGAAGTAGAAGAGAAGGGAGGAAAAAGGAAGGAAAGGGAAAGGGGAAGTCAAATTAGTCCAAACATTCGCCTGCTCTGCTTGAATAGCACAATTGCTGATCCAACCATGGAAATATCTCACAACCATCCAAGCCAGGAGTCAGTGAAAATTTGCAGTCCCCAGCCTCTGTTGGGCACAGGACCACAGTTGTCTCCTCCTTTTTTCCATTCCCTAAGCAGCTATTTTAAGACTCTTTTACTCTCAAGTCCTTTATATTACGCTGCCTCCTCATTCTCAGCCTCTCTTTTTCCTTCATAGAGAGAACAGAGATCACCAGAGAGAAACCACCTCAAGAACACACTCCACCCAAAAAAGTATGGGGGTTCCTCAAAAAATTAAAAATAGGAATATCATGTGATCCCATAATTCCATTACTGGGCCTTTTCCCAAAGAAAACAAAAACACTAATTCGGAAAGATATATGCAGACCTATGTTTATCGCAACATTATTTACAGAAGCTAAGATATGGAGGCAACCCAAGTGTTCATCAATAGATGAATGGATAAAGAAGATGTGGTGTGTATACACAATGGAATATTACTCAGCCATAAAAAGAATGAGACTTTACCGTTTGTGACAACATGGAAGGACCTAGGGGGTACTATGCTAAGGGAAATAAGTCAGACAGAGGAAGATAAAACCATAGATTTCACTCATATGTGGAATCTTAAAAACAAAACAAATGAACACACAAACGGAAGCAGAAACAGACCCATAAATACACAGAACATACTGGTGGTTGCCAGAGGGGAGGGGATGGAGGGAATGGGCAAAATGGGCAAAAAGGAGTGGGAGGTACAGGCTTCCAGTTTGTGGAATGAATAAGTCATGGGATGAAAGGTACAGCAGAGGGAACATAGTCAATGGTATTGTAATTGTGCTGTATGGTGACCAGATGGTGGCTCCACTTGTGGTCAGCATAGCATGACATACGGAGGTGTTGAATCACCATGTTCTGTACCTGAAACTAATGTAACATTGTGTGCCAGTTATACTTGTATTTTTAAAAATGACTAAAAAGGGGCACCGGGGCACCTCAGTTGGTTGAGCATCCAACTCTTGATTTCAGCTCAGGTCATGATCTCACGGATCCTATGAACCTTGTACCTATCGAGCTCTGCACTGATAGTGTAGAGCCTGCTTGGGATTCTCTCTCTCCCTCTCTTTTTGCCTCTCCCTGGCTCACTCTAGTACTCTCTCTCTCTCTCTCAAAATAAATAAACATCTTTTAAACATGACTGGGGCGCCTGGGTGGCTCAGTCGGTTAAGCCTCCAACTCTTGGTTTTGGCTCAAGTCATGATCTCACAGTTTGTGAGTTCAAGCCCCGCATTGGGTTCCATGCTGACAGTGTAGAACCTGCTTGGGATTCTCTCTCTCCTTCTCTCTCTCTGCCCCTCCCCTGATCCCTCTCTCTCTCTCTCTCTCTCAAAACGTAAATTTAAAAACATTTTTTTCAGTGACTAAAAAGACCATACACACACACACACACACACACACACACACACACCCTCAACAATCTTATCTGTTTTTATTCCTTTTCACGAGTTTCCCTTTATCCCAACAGAAGCAGTGCACCTCTTGTGCCTTGGAACCTATCCCAGTCTCAGAATACTTTGATTCAAACACTAGATCTCTTCTCCCTCTTCTACTTCAATTTTCCCACTCTATAAGCTTGGTCCCCTTAGCACACAAATATTCCTAAAAATCTTCCCTCAATTCTAGATCCCCTATATCTCTGTTTTTTTCTTTTCTTCCAAATTTCTTTCTAAAAGTCTCTTCAGGGGGCACCTGGCTGGCTCAGTGGGTTAAGCATCCGAGTTCAGCTCAGGTCATGATCTTGTGGTTCATGGGTTTGAGCCCTGAGTCAAGCTCTGTGCTGAAGGCTCAGAGCCTGGAACCTGCTTCAGATTTCATGTCTCCCTCTCTCTCTGCCCTTCCCCCACTAATGCTCTGTCTCTCTTTCTCTCTCTCTCTCTCTCAAAAATAAATAAACATTAAAAAATAATTTTAAAGACTCTTCATGGGCTTTCACGTGCTCAATGCTCCTTCACTGTAGTCTTTGCATCTCTGTCTGTAGACACGCCAATCTCTCCCCAGTCACCAGTGACCCTCTTAGTTGACCTCACTGTCTTCCCTCTTTCTTGCTACCTTCCTTCCTTTTATACTAGATAAAATTTACTGAATGCTTACCACTTGCCAAGCCCTGTATTAGGCACTAGAGATCCAAAAATCAACAGGACAGAAATAGCCTCTGCAGAATTTGGCACTGTTAAAACCCTTTTCTTCCTGAAACACTCTCCCTCCCTGATTTTTGGGAGTGTGCAGTCTCTTGGTCTTCTTCCCACTTCTCTTAAGTCTCTTTAACTAGGTCCTCCTCCTCTGCCTACTCCTTAGGTGACTGGGTTGCCACGTGGTCTTCCACTCTTCCTTATCTCATTCTATATACTCATTCTATGCAATTCCAATAAGCTTTCAGGCGATTCTCAAGACCTCTGGACTGACAGAGCCATCAGTATTCAATAGTGGGTGGGACATTGCTACCTGGGGGTGGTATAGCCATGCCAAATTCAACGTGCCAAACTCATCATTATTGCCCACAAATCTATTCTTTTTCTTATATTCTGCAGAGTCAACTGAGGACTCTAGATCCCTCCTTTTTCTTTACTGCTCTAGCAAGTCATCAAATTCAATCAGTTCTAGGTCCTTAGTAACACTCACATTTATCTTTTCCTCTCCAAACTTTATGCCACTGCCTTAGTCCATGCCTGTGTTTATTGTCACAATTATTGTGACAACCCTGTGTTTTCCCTATCTCCAATCTAATACACCTTTCTCAATTCATCCTGCACGTTGCCTCCCAACTGATATTTATGATCAAAAATCAGTTTCTACTATCAGTTTTCCACTAACATTTCTCTAAAAATTCTCCCGTTGAGGGGCGCTTGGGTGGTTCAGTCTGTTGAGCATCTGACTTCGGCTCAGGTCACGATCTCATGATTCATGGGTTGGAGCCCCACATTGGTCTGTGTGCTGATGGCTCAGAGCCTGCAGCCTGCTTCGGATTCTGTGTCTCCCTCTCTCTCTGCCGCTCCTCTGCTCATACTCTGTCTCTCTCTCAAAAATAAATAAACATTATTTTTTTTTTAATTCTCCCTTTGATTTCAGGAAAATCCAAACATTTTGGCATGATGTGCAAAGAGCCCTTGAAGCTGGCCCCTGGTTACTTCTCTAGCTTCATTCTGTCTAAAGATCTTTTCAAGACAAAAGCATATATTGCTCTCTTGTTTGTGTGGAACAGAAAACATTTTTAAACGCCAATATCACCTTAGTGATAAGAACTTTTATTTGCATAACACTTTAGCACTAACAAAATGTTCTCCCATCCACTATCTCAATTATGTTGTTATTATTGTGCTCGTGACATCCATATATCAGGGGTGAATGATGATTTCCATTGCTGAGGATATTTTCAGGGACTTATCTAAGTATAAATACTAACCTCACTATCTTTCTCCCTGTAAACCCTAGACATCTTTGCAGCCTGGATGGCTCAACGGTTGAAGACGCATTTGCTAACAGAAACCTGGCAGCGAAAGAGACAAGAGCTTCCTTCAAACTGCTCCCTTCCTTACCATGTCTACAATGTCAAAGCAATTAAGATATCTGGACACTCTTATTTCAGTTCTTACCAGGATCATGCCAAATGGTGTGTTTCCCAAAAGAGGACCAAAAATCGCTGGACCTGCATTGGAGACCTAAATCGGAGCCCATACCAAGCCTTCAGAAATGGAGGATTCATTTGTACCCAGAATCAGCATATTTACCATGCATTTCAAGGATTGGTTTTGTATTATGAGAACTGTAACTAAACTTGGTGAAAGGACATATGTACCATTATTTTCAGCACTGACAATGGGTCTTCTTCCATTAGATCCATTCTTTATATACTAAAAGCCTGTGAGTATACTTACAGTCACAAATCATCAAATAAAATGATTTTCTACCGTGGTCGCCATTTTATCTTCCATTTAGTGAAAATTTATCTACTTGGCAATTATATGCCGTAAGCATAAATCATTATACATAGCCAAGTGAGAATTGAAGAAACGGAAGAAAAAAATCTTAACTGCTCATGGATTGACTGAACATCTCCTAGATTAACTTCATCTCCCTCACAAAGACTTCTCTGACTCTTCTACTCATCCCTTGTTGAAGAAAAAAAATCTCTCTCTGTACCTCATGCTACTCAGTCATATTCCTCTTAGAGTTCTTTCACTGGTTTATGGTTAAGTCTTATTTATTATTCTTGCAGTTGCTCCTTACTAATCATATGATCTTAGGATATTCACTTGAACTCTCTAAGCCTTATTTTTTTCGTCTATGAAACAATGTGTAGATATGTTTAAGCACCTAGCACAAAGCCTGGTGGGGTTGACACTTAAAAATACTGGTGGAATTTGAATATGAATCTCCCTCCCAAGTTAGAAAAGACAAGAGGAAGTTTAGAAATGAGTAATATTTTTCAAAAAAAAATTGTTAAGTCAGATTAGGAGAAAGAAGTAAAACAACCCACCAAATTGGGGTCAATAAAGAAGCCATAATCAAATCTAACAATCTTAATTCTAGTGTGTTTCATTTTGGGAGTTCTTATCCCTAAATATGACTATTATATAAATAAACAGCAATAAACTCGTATTAAGAACTAACTGCTTAAGAAAATTTGAAATATAGTTCTCAATTTCAAGAAAATTGCAATTTAACAAAAGAAATCACAATAATTAAAGCAACATTTATTAAGCATTTACTATGTATTAAACAGTCAACCCACATCTTCTTATTTGATCTTCATAACAATGCTACATAGTAGGAATCATTATCCCCATTTTACTGACAAGGAAACTGAGGTCTACAAAGCTTCAGTAACTTACCCAACATTATAGAAGGTCTATCTGACCTCTAAGGCTATGCTCTTTACTTATAGTCCAAGAGACAATAAATGAAAATGATGCAATATAGGATAATATATATATATATGATGTCTTAATACCACCAAAATTCATGGGACATGATGGCACTAGTTCAATGAAAAGCAGAGAAAAAGCTAAGTTTGTCTTCCTGTCGGAAGCAAAGATAAGCTAAAGAAAGGCCTGTTGAATACTAGCTAGCTAAATTACATGCTTGAATGTATGAAGAAATTTGAAAAATATGTTTTATTCTCACATAAAGTATCTGAGTATAAATAATTCCAATAAAATAGGATTAAAAGAGAAACTAAAAATATAAGATCCTGGGGTGCCTGGGTGGCTCCATCAGTTGAGCATCTGACTCTTGATCTCAGCTCAGGTCTTGATCTCAGGGTTGTGAGTTCAAGCCTCACTTTGGGCTCTGCTCTGGTCAGGAAGCCTACTTAAAACAAACAAACAAACAAAAAGTACAAGATCCTGACTTTAATGGTGAAAGGGGTCATATCTTAATCCAACAGCACAGATAGGAATTAATGAAAATGAAAAAAAGAAAGCAAAGATCAATTGAATAAGAAATTCTATTGGACTGAAAATATACACTAAGGTATGAGCTTCCCCCAAAAGGTAAATCCAGTCCTTCCAGAAAAGTGGTTTTATCTCAAGCTCAAAAGAAGAATCTAAAGAAGAGGAGAATCAAAATCAGAATCTGTACAATAAAGAGTATAAGAATGTGACAGAGAGAAAACAAAGAAGTTGCTGGCCCACTGGCAATGCACACTAACGATGTGCTTCCCACTGAAGCGGAGCAGAGAAGTGACTAGACCTTCCTTGAGGAAGGAAAAAATGCTGGAAAGGAATTGAACAGCCTCAGTAGTTCAAGAATATCAAATACTGACCTTGGGAGGAAAGAATGTGTCTTGCTTGGTGTTGGTAGTTCCTCTAGTCATTTCTTCTCCTCTTTGGGAGATAAAATAGTGTATTTAACCACAAATTAACCAAAAATTGATTTAGCTGAATGAGACTCTTAGTAAATGTCCAAATATTTGAAACTGTGTCAGTACTCTTTCTTATTCTTTCCCATCAAATCCTTCCTATGGCTTCCTGTGAAAGTACATTTACCACGCCGTGCTACAATTGTGTGTAGCATGATTGTGATGTGCTAGAAGCAGCTACAACAGACTAAAGAAACTAGTATCACTATCTTTCTCAAGCATATGCCGAGGCTTGTTACCCAGTCATGCTGATTCCTATAGAGACACTGGGGAGTATCTTCAGAATTATAATATCATTGGAAGGAAACTGAAACATTTGAGATTATAGGGGATGTTTTCATTGATTCCCTTTGGGAGGAAGAGGAGGATATGGGAGATAACGATGAATTAAATTTAAATTCTAAACCATGGTTTAAAATACTGGAATTAAAGACTCATGTCTAAGATGGGAGTGTGCTTTACAAACAAGTGTTAGGTTGTGTTTGGCTGGAAACTACCTAATGTAATTCCAGAGAAAAGAAATTGAACACAGAAATAGACATATGGCAATAATTAGGGTGGAAGATGGCAATCCTGACATCGAAATTCTAAATAATGTCTGCTGTGCCTTCCCATCCTGCTTAGGTGTGAGCTTCTTAGAAAAGCTATTTTCCCCAGTCTATATCATGCAACCCTTTCCTCTCCAGCTCCAAATGACTGGACTGAGTGAGCTTGTGACACAAAAGAAAATCAGCCTTATGGCATTCCAAGGCAATATGATTCAGAGAAGAGTTTGAAGTAGGGGTATCAAGACTGAGTGTTGGGGTATGAGCACTTGATCTGGAGGGTCATGTCCATTGGAGATCAGATCACCATTGTCTGCCTTGTGCTTGCTGAAGCAGAGAAGGGTGCAAATTCACCTCAAGATCTAAGGAGCACAGAATGATATCAATTCCAAATGTCCAGATGTCAGATGAGTTCCTTGTGGAGCCCAGCTCTTCTCCCAGTCCCATATTCTATGACATATGACTCTGTTCTCCCATTAACTAGCCCATTTTTAGTTTAAGTTGGCTTGAATACGTACCTATTTCTTGCAGGCAAACAATTCTCATCTAAGTTATATAGAAATAAGAATGACAGTTATGAATGTAGTGTCAAATCATTTCAATTAAAATAATGACTGAGAAATGGGTCATTAAACAACTCTCAAAGTTCCACAATCTCAGATGTTTTACACACTAACACAGAAGCTGGGTTACAAAGGAGGTGCACTTGAGATTGTAGCACGACATGACAAGTGTACATTCACAGGAAGAATTAGGAAGGATTTGGTAGGGAAGAATAAGAAAGAGTACTGATTATAGTTTCAAATATTTGGACATTTACTAAGAGTCTCACTCAGCTAAAACAATTTTTGGCTAATTTTTGGCTAAATACACTATGTCATTTCCCAAAGAGGAGATGAAATGACCAGAGAAGTTTCAACTCAGAACCTAAGACTTGCAAGCAAGGAGGAGTTCGCTGGTGAAATGAAAGTAATGGTGCCCCAGGAGAAAAGTGTCCCCAGATGATCATCAGGGAAAGAAAAGTTGAATGTAGTTCAAGTTTAGATAGTATGAGATTGAGGTACAGAAAATAATATGGTTCCATGGCAAAAGATTCTAAAAGGATATATAGCTCAAGAGATTGAGAAATCATCAAAAAGAAATTCTGACTATGTGATTTCTCCATGAGGAAGAAAGGGAGAGAACAATGTAATTACACAGCCTGCTTTCTACCAATCTCCTCTATAACAGGTACATCTAAAACATGGGAGAAAAAGCCCACTGAACAAGAAAAATTCTTTAAAGTGGCACCAATCTGTTCACTGAATTATGTGAAACTGTACTATGAAACTTATTGCAAAAAAATGCTAAGGCTAACAAAAAAAGTTTTGTACTTACATTTAATCACAATTTACATTGGAATTAACAGGAGTTCGTGAATGCCAAAAACAAAAACCAAAACCTTTGTCTTTTTATTTCTGTCTTTTTGGTAAAGATGCTTAGTTTGGTATTCAAACTAAAAAGGTAGAAAAAAAAAAAGTGCTCAGGGAGAACTAAATCCAGACCTCTGCAAAGCAATCTTAAGAGAGCACACAGCTCCCTACAATGAGTTCATGTTTCCAAGCTCAACAAATCACAGTGAAAATGACTGAAAGACCAGAGAACATTAAGTAAACACAGAAGAGAAGACAGACAAATGTCACTTTAATATACAAAATCAGATGGAACATGTGTTCTTAAACATAATCCCCGGAATGTTTCCGTGTGCCTCTTTAAAGGGCCAAATTTTAAGCACTTACAAAGCCATCAACTAGACAACCTGCAGGTGTGAGCATGCACTAGGTTCTCTGTGGGTCATTTCCCTTTTCTACAAAAGTTCTAAGACCAGTGGATAATAAGATTGCAATAGGTATGATATACTTGAGCAGCAACAAAACAAAGGTCGCTCTTGATATCCTTATGGTCAAGATGACAACATTGGGTGAATGTGAATACAGTCCATTGAACTTATGCATTATTCAAAGGGTGGTAATAGTGGATTTGTGTCAGTGTGAAAGGAGGTTAATGGTGTTATATCCAAGCACTTTTCCCAATTTATTCCATCAAACATACTCTGTATTAGATCCTGTGATGAGCAAAAGGAACAATGAAGAAGACAGTCTCTGCCCTTATAAATATTATACTTAAGTCTCTCCTTAGCCTTGCTCCATAAACATTTTTAGATGAATTTGGTGAGTATTCAGAAAATACATTTATTAAATTGGTACATGACCAGCAGGTAAAAGGAATAGCAGATCCAGCAGATAAAATTGCCTCCCAAGGGTGAAAGGCTGGTGTAATGGGTTAAACCAAGTAATACTAAACACAATAAAGGTAAATATAAGACTCTTCCCTTGAATAATAATAATAAAAAAAAAGGGGGGCACCTGGGTGGCACAGTCGGTTAAGTGTCCGACTTTGGCTCAGGTCATGATCTCACAATCTGTGAGTTCGAGCCCCGCATTGGGCTCTGTGCTGACAGCGCAGAGCCTGGAGGCTGCTTCAGATTCTGTCTCCCTCTCTCTCTGCCCCTCCTCTGCTCACGCTCTGTCTCGCTCTCTCTCAAAAATAAATAAATATTAAAACAAATTAAAAAAAAAAAAAAACCCTGCACGATGGCCATCACAGAGGTATAGGCTGAGGGGAGGTACAGTTTAGTAGCAGATGATATAGAAAACGATCCAGGGTTTTGGCCAAAAAGTCATTACAACTGGCTGCAAAGAGAAAAAGAAGCTAATAAAATCTTGAGATGTGTGAGTAGAACATGTATTAGAAAGGATAAGGAAATAGACAACCTCTATCATGTGTTGGTGACCTAGATAATCACTGTTATAAGGAATACAGAGTGCAGGATGAGTAGAAGACGTTGGCCAGAATAGTATAGTTCCTGAGACAGCAGAAAGAACAGTGGAAGGAAATGGGAATGTCTATCCCTAAAAGGACTCACTGGGGACAGGATAGATTTCTTCAAATATATATTCTGTGGAGGATAGTCTACATTTGTTCCCTATGACATTTAGAGGCAGAGTCAGGACAAAGGAATAGAAAATAGAGTGAGCCATATTCAGCTCAAATTAAATACAAGCTGTGTTATCCAAACCTCTTGCTTTGACCCATGAGCTCTACAGCATATACCCCAGGCTCACTCTCCAGCCAGTCTCCCACCTTTCCCCCACCCACTCACTGCACTTCACCTACTGCCATTCTTCCTCTTCCTCAAACTCTCCAAACTCACCCCCATTCCTCAAGGCATGCCTTTACTGTTCCTGCTGTCTGAAAAACTTTTCTCCCATATGTGCACATGGCTGCCTTTTTCTCATCAGTGAGGCCATCAGCACTGAAGTAATTTCTTAGAAGAGGCCTCTTCTGGCCACCCTAAGTTAGCATCTCTAATGCAACACCCTTTATTTATTTTATTTTGTCACTTGTCACTATATGATATGATCTTCATGAGGGAAAGTGGAGTTTTACATCCTGTTCACTGTCGAATTCCCAGTCTTTTGTGCCCTGTCTGGAGCACTGGGTGTGCAGTAAATATGAGTTGAATGAATGAATGTAAAGATGGCAAGATCTACCTAGACATGTGTTTGAGTGCAGAGCAAAAGTTTACTGGGAAGGCTGTGATAGAGGGAATCACACATAGATTGAGAGGTAGAACTGGATGATCTTAAAGTCCTTTTCAATGCTGAAATTCTATAATTAAGCACTAAGTCAAGGGATGCATTATAATTTCCCTAACAGTTCAGAGAAGGGTAATTAATGAAGTTAGAAGAGTCAAGAAGGATTCATTGAAAAGGTGGAAATTAAGGGCTCTTCAAGGACAGGTGGAATTTCGACAGCTGGAATTGGAAAGAAAGATGTTCTAGGAGAAAGGAATAGTATGAGCAAAGTCTCAGAGGCAGACCTGAGGAGAGAACCACGAGGAGTTAGGCTCAACGCAAGAAGATGATCTGCTTTGGGAACTTGAGAAAAAATGAAGTTAGTCTCTGATAAAATCTGAGCCTTGAAACTGACTTAGACTAAATGATGTCCCTTTCATTCTAAAACAGTTTATTTCTATTCTATTCCATTTTAGGAGGATCTGACAATAATCCTGATGTGAGAGACGAGGTCCTGACCTAAGATGGTAACAAGTGAAATAGGAAAAGATCAATGTGAGAAACATTAAAAAAGAAAGAAAAGAACAATCTACCAGGAATTCGATTCTAAATTAGTAGGTACTCAGTAAATATTTGCTTCTGTACCATGAAAAGATCCCATCACTGAACACTGGCAAGATAAATACAAGCCTTTGTGTAATGATGATCATGGATTTACACACAGTTTCTCACTGAGATTCCTTTGTCACCACTATCCTGCAGGTGGCTAGCTGATCGTGGTCAGGTGCAAAAGATGTCTTCTATTACAAAAGGGCCTATATGGCTATGACCTTATTAGAATCACACTCCATCTAGACCAGTTGTTAAACCTTCTGTGACCAGGCCTATATGAGACAGCACCATAAAGGGATTAAAATGATTTCTTATCCATCTTGCCAGCACTTAGACATACAAATGAATGCCATTCTTTCCAATTAATCACTTTAAAAGCCCATCCCTTAGTATCATTCTTCCCACCCTTCCTGACATTTCTCTTTACAAAAGTCTTTCAGAAGCCACACACCAGCCAAACAATTAAAATGTCTCATCAGTCTCTGTTGAATCTCCTTTGAAGCATCAATACAGTTCCCTGCTTTAGGCAGTGATGGTTAGAGATCAAGATCCCTGCTGGCCTAACCCCTTTTCATGCCCTTTTCCTTGTTAACTGGTCTCCCTTTCTTCTCTTTGCACTTGACTCATTTATTTCTAACATTGCTTGATTTTTGTTGTTTTTCCTCATTTCTTCTGAATCTTTTTGAAAGAAATATTAAATATGTTAGTGTTATTGAATGAATTCAGGATGCTACCCCTTCAGAGCCCAGTTAAATTTGGGAAGTAGCATAGTACGGTATAACAGCTCGGAAATCACATAGCCCTGGTTTGAAACCTGACTCTGTCGATCTTGAGCAATTACCAGCAGTGTGACCTTGAACAAATTATTTAACCTCTCTAAGCCACTTTCTAAACTGGAGAACAAGAATGTTGATAATAGGAATGAGATAATCTATGTAAAACACTTAGTGCCTAGCACATACAAAATTTCCCCATTTTCCATTTTAAACTATCTGAACAAATATTAACTATATTAATTAATCTTATTACTCCAGAGGTTGAGGGAAAAGCAAAAGCTCTGCCTGTAGTGCATTCAAACCACAACTTGGTTCCATGAAGAAATCAGTTTAACAGGTTGGTGTCAATAGAGTAAAGGAATACAGAATGCCATTTATTTGAATTGCTCCCTTTCTCCATGGTGATAGTGTTTTTTCAATAACAAATAGGCAAATAAAAGCCAGTCATTTTTTACTTTATCTCACACTTAAGGAAATCAGGAGGAAATGAATGCAATATTCTCAGGGAAGGGGAAGTACAGGCATAAACCCTACCAATGTGCATGAAAATTCTTCGCAAATGCTTTCAGTACAACATTAACAAGCAGACTAAAGGGCGCTGCTGCCATTATTTGCAGAGTAAACAGGCATGAGGCCCTTCAGGGGAGCAGGGCTTTGGAGGCTTAAATTCCAGTTCTGCCACTTTCCAAGCAGCCTCGGGGGATCTACTTAAACCCTCAAAGCCTTGATTTCCTCATCTGCGAGATGGAGAAAATTAAGAAGAGTAGTAATATATGTGACATTGTTACACAAGGAAAGCAGGCAGTTGACATGGTCTCCCTACTCCCTTAGGGCAATGTTAACTAAATAAAACTGGGTGCTCTGCTCAGGGTTTCTAGGCTGCATCATCTGAAGCGTACGTGGTACTTTGGTACAAAGGAAGACTTTGTATCTGGATATTAGGCAGGCAGGTGTTCAATAAATATTTGATCATTTGTTTTGGCTTTAATGGAAGTGCCTTGTGTACCCCATAGCTAGTCTAGGATCTTTTTTATAGCATTTGTAGGCAGGGAAGTCACCAGCTTCCCAGGTCTGCACCATATTCCCCTAATCCCAAGATCCTGTCTAGTTCATTCACTACTGTTTGTCATTTTCCCATAGTCTCAAAATGTTTGCCGTGGTTCGGCAGGAGAGACATTCAGGAACGCAATCTCTTTTCTATGTTTGGACTGTGTGAAGCTTCCACTATGTTTAATTATCACTCTATGACTGGAAGGTATTTCAAACAGAATTGAAGGAGAAGGAGTAATGTAAATGATTGTCCTAAACAATCAGTTGGTATGAATGTCACATATGTACCACCTTCTGAAAAAGGGGGCTGTCTTACTTTTTTCCATTTGGAGTGAGAAGATTGTTGTAACCTCTAGAGGCTACTGATTCACGAGGGGAGGGGTAAGCTGCTGATTTGGGGGAAATGGGTTGTTCTGAGCAACGCTGGGTCAGCTAAATGACTAGGGTGTGTGTAGGTGGGTGGATGAGGGAAAGCCTTTAGAGTTCAGGGAGCAAAACAGGCAATGGAAATCCCATACTTTGATGCATATGTTATGGGGGAGAAATACAGCCATCAATTTTGAAATGACTTTGCCTTATAGATATTTTTTTTTGGCATTTCTTTCCTATTTTCAATCAGAGTTTTAATTTTTTTTCTTTTTTTAACTTTTTTGTTTCAAATTTTTATTTAAATTCTAATTAGTTGACACATAGTGTAATTTTGGTTTCCGGAGTAGAATTTAGTGATTCAATTTTAAATATTTTTACTTTTAAAATACATTTTTGCAGCACATACTAATACATTTGAAGCTTTGTGTTGCCCTCTGACCACATTCCTCATCCTCCGCAGAGGTAACCACTATCCTGAATATTGGTTAATCTCGTGTTTGTTTTTCTTTGTTTTTACCATATGTATATACTCTTAAACCATATAGTGATTTGTTTTATGTGGTTTTGAACTTTGTTTCTTCTGTTTGGGGTTCATTGAGCATCTTCAAACGTTTACAGTCTTGATTAAATTTGGGAATTAAAGAGAATAGAAAATAAAATAAGTTTTTTCTTTATTAAAAAAAGATATATGTTCACTGAAGCACATTCCAATACACAGATAAGCAAAAGGAAGAAAGTACAAAGCGCTGCAAAAGAGCAGTTGGGGGAGGTGGTATTGACTAGAAGGGGCGTGAAGAAACTTCCAGGGGGAGATACAAATGTTTTGTCTTGATTGGGCTGGTGATTACAAATGTGTATACATTGTCAAAATTCAAGCTGTATGCTTAAAATGAGTGTATTTTGTGTGAGTGTATATAAAGTATTCCTTATAGAGCCAGTCAATATTTTTCGAAGTACTTCTGTCCTCACCCATACAAAATTACGATTAATACCCTTACGTACATTTTTTAAAGGATTTTCTATGTATCTATGTATACACATATCTATGTATATGTATCCATATATCTATATATTTGTTTGTTTACACAAAACATGGTATCATTTTTTTTTTAACAAATGTAAGTGGTTCTTACGAATTTTAATTTTTCACTCTCCTACTTGGAAGCAGATTTGACCACCATAACCAACTGCTCCCATAAAGCTTTATTATGTAACACCCAAGGGAAGAAATTGCTTTGGGGAGAGAGAAACAGGAAACTATTTTCACTTTTTACAGGCTCCAGGATCTCATTATTGACGATTTAACAATCACTGCACGCATTGGCTAGCAACACTTGCCATTGATAATTTAATGACAACTGACTGCCGAGTAACCCACTGGCAGTTGCTACCAATAGCCTTGATTGCATCATAGGTGCCTCCGTAAGTGTGATTCCACTTACATGTTTGTGCCTGATGTGCAACTATACAAGCCTCTGCATCTAGAGTTTTACTAGATATTTTAAAGGAGATGACAACAGAAAAATCTGACCACTTCCTCCAGAGGCAAAGGAATCCTATTCCAAAGGTAATTGAAAGACAGGGAAAACTTTATCTCTACCCTCCCAGAGTCCTCAGCTGGGTCTAAGAATTAAACGGACATAAAACACATTAACAGGAGAAAATCACACACATTTTATTTAGTATGTTTAATGTGACATGGGAGTCCTCGTAAGGAAACAAAGACCCAAAAAAGTGGCAAAACCTAAATGCTTTTATACTAGGTTGATCATTAGAGACAATTGTGGAAGAGTTACTAAGAAACTATGGGAAGGTTAAAGGAAGGAAATAATCATTTTAACAATCTGTACAGAATTCTCTCAGCTTCGACTACCCAATTCTGGTGATAAGAATGTTTCTTTCCTCCTGTTCCCGGGAAAACATCTTTCACATGGGAGTTTCATCTGCTTTTAGGAAGAAAAGGGAAGGTCAGAAGCATCCTTCCTGCACTTGTTGTTTTTCAAGTGCCTTTAGCTCGAAATAATCCTCTGCCAAAATGGCATATTTCGGAGTGACGTTGTGGTTTCCTTCACAATTCTGAAACCCTGACTGCCAGCTCCTTCTTGTCTATGGGAGTCCTCAGGAACAAGGAAGGAGCCAGAGAAAGAGTCAAACCATCCCTGCAGTTAATATGGATGTCAGCGTACGGACCCAATTGCAAGGGAAGCGGCAGCAATGAGCACCTGCCTCTACCTCCGTGCGCATGTGCGCGCATGTGCGCGCAGGTAGGCTGCTCCGCCAAAGGAAGAGGAGGGTTAGACAAAGCTTCTTACTCCAGGGTAATCTGTCAGGGGTTAACGGGTTCCTAGAGAGCTGGAAAAGAAGCTATAAAAATCTAGCCACTTCTACCAGGGACCAAATAATTTGGCCCCGTTGACAGGAAAACAAAAACAGAAATAAAACACTAGTCATTTCGTGACTCATTTACAGCAGTGCCCAGTCGCTCAGGACCATATGCAGATGAGGGTTTCATGAGAGCCTCCTGATGACTCAGGTCTATCTCTCCACCTCCAGGAGGAAGAAGAGTGCCTGGTGACCAACGGGAGGCCGATCCAAGCTGCGGGGCTTGCCAGGTGTGTCCCTATATCCAAGAAGTCAGACTTGCGGCTTCCTCAGCTCCCACCTGAAGCCTGCGTGGGGGCCCCGAGACGGGAAGGCCCAGATCCTTGGGGCCAGGGGTCCGCGTGAAGGCACCTGAGAAGCTACACAAGTTGTCCTGACTCTGTGTCTGTGCTTTGGGGTTGGGGGGTGGGAGCTGCTCTCAGGCCCTCAGCCAGCAGGCGTGTACAGAGTGAGGGCAACACATGAGAAGCAGGGAGTCAGGACGCACTGACAACAGCAGAGAAGTGACAAATGACAGGGTGGGAAGACAGAACATCTCTAAATTTACAGCTGTCTGAAACCACTTAGTATTGGGCTAACAGCCCTGAGGATCTCAAATGTTCCTGAGGGCATGGCAGCATTATAGCATTGGGCAATGACTGATGTTCAAAATGAATCATCAAGAAAAGGTCAAATTATGTTCAGAACATTTTGTTTAAGAAGGCAAAGTAAAGCATTTTGGAAAAATCAGTTTTCAAAATAAAATGTTTAAGTCACCATGTAAGTTTGGGTTGTGCTATGTGGCTATTAATAGTACCTCCACTTAAAATATTAGTTATATTCTATGTTACCATATTAAAAATCCCACGTGGAGAGAGTTGATTTTTATCTTATATAGGCTTACTGATATGCAAATATATATACACATATATACCTATTTCTTTTTTATTTATTTATTTTGAGGTAGAGAGAGGGAACCAGGAGGGAAGGGGCAGAGAGAGGAAGGAGAGAGGATCCAAAGTGGGCTCTGTGCTGACAGCAGTGAGCCCAATGCAGGGCTTGAACTCAGGAACTGTGAGATCAGAACCTGAGCTGGAGTCAGATGCTTGACCTATTGAGCCACCCAGGTGCTGCTATACCTATTTTTAAATATAATACCATATCTTCCTACCTCCTTTAGAACCTGATGCTGTTATTTATCTCCTCCCACGTTATCTGTCAGCCATGTGCTCGCGACTAGATCTTTCTCCTCAGCATATAAGCATGGTTAGCTCTCTCCCACTTTGAAAACAAAACAAACAAACCTGCCTAGGCCCTACATCACCCCACGCTCTTCCAGAATTGACCTATGCCTTGCCTTTCCTTCATAATCAAACTTTTAGGAATGGGCTGAATCTCATGGCCACTTGTCCAAGGAACCTTCTCTTACTAATTTCCAGTGCACTCTACTTAAAGTGTTAATCTTATCTTTACACATTTTTATTTGCACGTTTCACTGTGCCCCCCTTCATAAGCCATGGTTTCCTCCAAGTCCCTGGGATACTGCTCTGCTTTATTTTCTTCCTACCTCCTTTCAAGTTCCCTTTCCACCTCAGTGTCAATATTTCTCAGGGTTCCATCTCTGGATCTCTTTTCACTTGAAACATTCTCCCTAGGCAGTCTTATCCACTATTGCTTTGATGACACCCATATATATATTATTGACAAAGTTCTCACTTATGTGTGTGTTTATGTGCAGGTGAGTGTGTAAAACAGTGCAGTAAATATCTCTATTGGAATGGCAATATGTCCTTAAAATGTCCTATATTCAAGACTCTTTTCTGCTCATCAGACCTGCCCCTCTTTTGTTTTTCCTGTTTGGGAACCACTCATCCAGTAACCCAACTTTGGAGACATTAGAGATTCTTCTCTTTCCTTCCTCTACTCATCCAAACGATTACCACTTCCTCTTGATTCTGCTTCCTTAATACCTCTTATATCTATCTCCTCCAGACTGTCTCCTGTGTGCTGCTTTATTGAATGTTAGATCAGGGTATTGCTTCAGTACTCACCTTCACACTTCAGATCTTGATTCCTGAACTTCGTGCTATACTCCTGGGCTTCTCTTTGGAATTTTGCATTTGGTAATCTGGATTTATTTTCATTCACTACCCAAGACTTGAGATCCTGGTCCTGTTGTGCAGGCCAAAGACCATCCCTTCCTTTCTCTTACCACCACCCTACATAAGGGGGAGAGAAACAGGATAATTTCTCTTGATGGAGGACACTCCCTCACAAATCGTAGCGAAATCATAAATAATTTGTTGTTCTGTATTGGAATTGTTGGTTCCTTTGTTGTCTTCCCTTTTATGCTCTGAATTATTTTACAGTTCTTGACTGCTATTTTCAATATCCAGATAATCAGTGGTCCTGGTTCTACTATCTGTCTTTTCCCTTGATCATTACCCACATTTTATTGCCTCATCACGTCTATTAGTTTTATATCCTATACCAAGGATTAGACATAAAAATATCACAGGGAGTCCAAGTGTTATATTTCATGAGGGAAGGTCCCCCCTTTTCTCTGTTAGGCAGAGAGGGTAAGGGCTTGGCTCCTTCAGTTACACGATAAATTGGGATGTGTTGGGCCCGTGCTGCAGTTTAACTAAACTTGCTCTACCTGTGACCAGCCCCTGTTCCTTGGGCCTAGCTCTCCTGGCCTTGTATTTCTGAGCTTAAGAGTCTTCATCTCGTCAGACTTGACAGATTGTAGGAGATCCTGCTCTGTCCTTCAGAAGTTCCAGACCAGCTCTTCAGCCTACCTGTCCCCCACAACTTCAACTGTTCTCCGGTGAATGTCTTGAGAGACTAGAAGCATTTTGAAACAAGGTTCTCCCCAAAGGGTCTTTGTTTCCTAAGCATTTCAAGAGTGAAGTCTGTCTCTTAGAAGCTTTTACCCTAGCTCTGTAGCCTCCTGCAGAGTGCCAGAATTCCACAAATACGTTATGGGGGAAATCAGCCACGTGTTTGAATCTTCCTCCTTCTTATCTGTCACACCATCCCTATTTGTCATATCATCCCTTTATAACTGCTAAGACATTTACTGATTTTTCTTTGCCCCAGCAGAGGTTCTCTGCCTAAGCAACATCCTCATCAAACACTCTGAATCAGCAAAGGCCCTTCGGAAAAAATATCAGATGGTGTCATCTCTCTTTGGAAAGCATTCTACTCTCTCTGGAATTTTAGTTTATGTAATCCTCAGTGATTCCATAGCAACCCGATGTGTTTAAAGTACAATTTTTTGTCAGTTATACATTATCCTAGTTGTTGTACTAGGAGGAGTGTTGGTCTTCTGTGACCTATTACATTTTACCCAGAAAAGAAAGTCCTATATAAGACTTTTTGATACCTATCGCAGTATTTTGTGCATAATACACCATAACATGCCAAGTGACTTTTAAATTAATAAAGAAATCATTTAACTTTTCTTAGCATCATTTCCTTCTAGTAAGAGAGTAATACCTTCCATAAATTTAGTGTTTAATACTATACAAAATATTTTCAACTCAAGAAAGAACGTGGTCCATATTCCGTATTCATTTAATTCTCACAATACCTCTTCAGTAGGATTTATACTAATGACGAGAAGGATAAAGATAGCTACTAGTTACTGACTACTTATTTTGTGCCAAACCCTATGCTAAATAGTTTATATATACATACATTATCTTATTTAATTCATATAATAAACTGGGAGGTAGGTATTTCTCTCCCCAATTCCAGAAAGAAATCAAGGCTGCAAAATGTTAAGTGACGTGTCTAAGTGCTGAAAAGTGATAAATGAAAGAGTTGGATTCAAATACTGCATGTTTACCTCCCAGTCCTGGATATTTTCCACTGCACTTTAGCTTTTTGTCTGGTATGATATCAGTTTTCCTATAGGGTTCAACTAAAAAACAACATTCTTCAACCTACGATCTTTCCTAAGTACTATGTAAATATAAAATATAATTATGAAGAGCTGTCCCAAGATGATACTGAAAACAGTTAGAGTTGGGTGCCTCTTATTGATAGAGATGGTTTTTTGCCTTCTTCAGATGACGTTTCATTGTCTGGTCTCAGATCTGGACAGCAATAATAATTGGTAGGATGAATGAATACTTAAGATTAGAGATGTGTCTGTGGCCATAGTAATGAGTAAACCTAACCTCGCAGGTTAGGTTAACCTCTGAGTTAACCAGCCATAGATCAAATGGCTCAAATTGCATTCTTTGATGGAAGAACATATTGGTAAAAATGAAAGCTGTTCTATTTGTTTCTTTAAAATTCACTACCTTCAGAAATAACAATCTTAATGTCATATTGAATTATTTGTTGTCATTTGGGAAAAGGGAAAGATTTACTGAAAAAAAAATCAGCCATTTTAGAAACTAAGTGAATAAAATATATGCTTTTTTATCATATTGAACTAGATTTCTCTTTATTCAGAATCATGTATATTTTTTGCCACTTATTTCCCTCAAAATGCTTACAAAAAATTTTGATGCTATGCTTCTATTCAAGGTACAAATAAGACAAGGGAAAAGTGAACTGACACAGTGTTTTAATCAGGTGTATCATTAGATAAGGATGGGTGTGTATTATAAGCTTTAGTTGAAGCATCATCGTTAATTCTCTCCTTATAAATTGAGCATGGGAAATAGGAGATACAAACCTCTTCTCACCAGATAAGAATTTTAGAAAGTAAATGCTTATCAAGAGTCCTGGATTCTTTATTATTTCTGCCTGTAAGCTATTATTGTTCTTAGTGAGTGGGTGGAATGAATAATTATTATAAACAGTGTAACACTTTCAGAAAAAAATTGTCTTCACCTGTTTACTTTCTGTGTGTATAGATTGCATATACAGAGAGAGATTTCATATTTTTTATTATAGAGATATAAATATATCTATTTAGCTATATGTATATATATACACACACATATACACACACACATATACACACACATACACACACATATACACATACACATGTATGTACTCACACACACGTGGAGTACACATGCACTATACGTGTCAAATGAGATCTTTAGTGTAAATTATTGCATAGCTATTTCTTGATCTTTCAAGATGTTTTCAAATCTATTATATCATTTCCTCTTCATAAAACGTTTGTGAGATTAATAAAAGAAGAAATCATAGTACAAAGAGTTGGGTGAAATATATCATCCGTGATCATGAGCGGAATCCAGATGAGAACTTGGTCTGACTGTTCCTTTTCACGGCGCTGGCACCCTTGCTTGATAGGATTCACTCCAGCTGAGTGTGGGAAGGACACCGCGTCCCCATTGCGATCTCCTTGAATCCATTCACTCAAACAAAAGGTCATTTTAGACAAAAATCTGGTTTTGACTGATTTCTTTCACTGTATTGGCCAGTTTGAGCAAATCAGTGTCTGTTTCTGTGTCACATACACACTGCCTAAATGCTGACCAGGTGCTGTAACACTAGCCTCCGTGACCCATTTAAAAGCCTATCTCCTGGACTAAATAAACACCTCTCTCTCTCTAATTGGAATGTGACCGAAAGGCAAGAGAGAGAGGATGAAAAGACAGCAGATGACATCTTCTTAAGCAAACACTATTGAATTACAAAGGCGAAAAAAAAAAGCTATTTTTAACAATTGCAACCACGAGGGAGCAAAGGTATTGATTGTATCATTGTTTTTTTCCTTCTCGTTGCTAGGATGTGGTCTATATTAAAGATAGTTGTTGCCTTGGTAAAAATCTTGCCAGAGCAAAGTAGTAGTGCTCCCCCTGCTGACCAAGAAGCCAGGTTGTTTTTTTTTTGTTTTGTTTTGTTTTTTCAATCCAAAACAAAACCAAAAAAAAAAAAAAAAACCACTAAAAACAAAGGCGATTAGACATCTTTAGTAAAAAGATTAAGACTTTAAATGCAAAATTGGTAAGGATATTATAAACTTACTGAAAGAACACTGAATATTTTCTTTCCTGCTAGGTGTTACCAGAGGAGGCAAATTTTGACCAGGTGCCAGATTTCTCCCTGCTTGGGGCTATTTCTTTGTTTCATCTCTAACTCAGAGTGAGTCTGGAAAGTAAGACCTTTTTCACCATGATAATTTCAGCTCTTTGGGTGACATCTGAGGTTCTGAAAAGGCCTGAGGCAGGGAATTGCTTATAATATTAACCAGTAACTTTTGCTCATCACCAGGTGCTTGTAACAGAGGAAAGAGGGCAAGAAACAGAACTCCACAAAGGTTTTAGTTTCTTTCACCATGGGAATTACTGAAAGCCCAGACAAGTGATAAGTGGTAAGGATTGGGTGGTCAGATTATGGAGGGGCAGATGCCCCTCACTGAATTTGAAAGGCCTGTAACCTGTCCAGTCAGTGATGACCAGAGGGACTAGGGTTCAAGAGAGGGGCTGGGAAATGAAGTTACAGACTTGAAAATCATCAACCTTTATGTCAGAGTTGAAGTCATGGGTGTGGGTGAGGTCATCAAAAGAGAAAATAGAATGAAGAGAAAAGGGCTCAGCATGGGAACTTGGGGAACATCACCAACTGTTAAAGAATGGGCAGAAAGGAGAGCCATTAGTGGAAACTGAGACAGAATCCTCAGAGATTTTGGAGGAAAGCCAAGAGAAACTATTATCAGCTTGACCAAGGAGGAGAAAATTTCAAGAAGGGAGAAGTCAACAGTGTCAAAAACCAAAGGGAAACCAAGAAGTATAAGAACTTAAAGAAACCATTGACTTTGTTATTTAGGAGGTCCCTGGTGTCCCCGAAAGAGTATGGTGGTGGAGGGGAAGACCCCATTTGAGTGACCATTTGAATGATAAATGAGGAAGTAAAAGTACTGAGGACAAACAACACTATGGAGAAATTTGGCAGTAAAGTAGAAGAGAGAAACAGGGTGGTGCCCACAGGAGAGAGTGGGGCAGGAAAAGCTTCCCTAAGACCAGCTGACTTGAATATGTGTGGAGGTTAATGAGGAAGAGCCGGTGAAGAGGGAAAGACAGAGGAGAGAAGAATGAATGGTTCACAGATTCAAGAGAAGTTGGGAGGGGAAAGGATCAAGAGCACAGGCTGAGTCTTGGAAAAGAGTAGAATACATCTTCTTCTGGGACAGCTGGACGGCAGGAAAGGACGTGCCTTCTGAATGGTGGTCGGGAGTGGTGATTTCCAGAGGACCACACTGAGATGAGGGTCTAAGGAGACAGGTAAAGGTTCTGTGCTAGAGCAGTTGCTATATGAGAAAAGGAAAATCAAACCTATTAAAGATTTGTAAAAGACTCCCTGGGCAGTACAGAGGGGACAGTAGGACAGCAAATATAAACTGAAGGAGATGAGCATCAACACAGTTGAGTAGCATTTCTCCAGCAGTTACACGTAAACCAAAGGCATGAGAAAAAAAAAATAAGTAGGATGATTCAGAGTTATAGATTGCCACGGCCAATGCAATGGACAAAGAGTATTGTCTTGGTGAGATTGTGGCAGTGAATATTTGGCTGTGGTATGCAGGAGGAACATGAAAGGAAATGAAGATGGTGTGAAGAAAAGGGATAGGGTGGAGGGTGGAGGGGTATGGCTGACAGTTTGGGAAGATAAGATGAGATCCAGCGACCAGAGACGTCAAAGGGACAGAAAAACCCATTTAATGGGAGAGTAAACTTAGAGGTTAAAGGACAGAAGCTGGAGTCTGAAAGGGGTTTTGATAACTTGGGATCTCTGGGATAAAGCAATTGTTGGTCTATGAATTACTGGAGGGGAATGTTCCTGAGTCTCTATGAGGCAGAATGAAACTAAGAGCCAAATACCAAAACCCTCAGAGAATTTCTCATGGAATGTTGCAAGATGAACCAAAATATCAGGTTATAGTGATTACAAAGATGGGAATCTATAATAGGCTCCAATTTTTTAAGCTCCTACTATGTACCAGGCACTCTGTGGAGGTAATTTGTATATATTATCTCATTTAATTCCCTTTTAATTGTTGCTACTCTGTGAGAAGTTACTCCCATTTTACAAAAGATGAGACTGAAGCTCAAAGAGATTAAGTGATTTTCCCAAGAATGCTCAGGAGTAAATGGTAAAGATGGAATTCGAATCTTCCCCAGGCTATAAGCACTATAAAGTATGATTTAGTGTTATGCCCCCAGCAGCTAACAACACCAAGCACGTTTTAGGAGCCTAAAAACAAATTGTTAAGAAAAAGAAAAGGAAGGAAGAGAAAGCATAAATTAATGACAAAAAAAGAAATGAAAAAAGGACTTGAAAGTTCACGTGCTTTCTCCACTACCCCATTGCCTTGCCAGAAGGGTGTGGTCTAATGGGATGACAAAATCTAATCACAAGCAAGAAAAAACAAAAGAGCCCTCCCCTTCTTCCCTTCCTCTTCCCTCACCATTAAACTTAAGATTTCATTTTATTTCTTTAAGTTTATTTATTTACTTTGAGAGAGAGTGTGCATGTGTGCAAGATGGGGAGGGGCAGAGAGAAGGAGAGAGAGAAAATCCCAAGCAGGCTCCTTGCTGTCAGTACCAAGCCAGATGCAGGGCTCAAACTCACAAACACTGAGATCATGGCCTAAGCAGAAAGCTGGAGTCGGATGCTTAACCAACTGAGCCACCCAGGTGCCCCTTATTTTTAAATCAGAACCTAAACTGAAGGAAATTGCCTACAATCAAGCCTTCCTAATTGTCTTCTATCTGTCCTAAATTGTCCTGTGGGCCACGCAAATAAAACAATATGTTCTTCTCTAATGTGGACCTTTCCAAAAGCCCATCACCACTATCAGCTTCGTGCCAATCCTCCCTCCGCTTCCATTAAAGTAATGAAAATAAGCTTAGATTCCTCTGAGGACAAAGATAATTGATCTGAAAAGAAATGCAGCTGGATTTTGCTGGTCAAAAGCTGAGGTGAGAATGTGAAATGTTTGGTGTCTTTGTAAACTCACAGGAAAGCGCTTTCCCACCAAAGTCACTGGAAAGGAGGACATTTTCACAAGTCTCTGTTTTTGCTTAATATTTTTAAGAGTGCAATGTTCTAATGAGTGAAAACTTAGCACTGAGGTGCAGGCTCCTGGAATAGTTTCAGGGACCCTTCTCCATCAAACCTAGCCTCATGACACTTATGAAGGGTGTTAAGCCTGTGACCACCAGGGGGCTGGCCCCTCGCTCTCCAAGTAAGTTGGGGGCAGGTAAGTAACAGCTTCAGTTTCATTAGAACAGAGATCAGACCTCCAAGAGGCTGGAAGAAGTACAAAATGAAGCTCTTGGGCAAGCCCCATCTAGCATACCAGGCCATTTTCAGAGGTCTTTGTGGCAGAGTGTTTCAATGGTCTCTGGGCTGCTCTGGTATGTGGAGGGGGAGAGGTTGGGGGAGGCCGGGGACTGCTTGCCATTCTGTCTGGCACGGCTTTATGCTTACTTATTTTTATACACTAGATTTCCAAGTAAGGCTTCTTTTAAGAAAAGGTTGTGCTAATTAAAAACAAACAAACAAACAAAAATGGAAAAGCTGTAAGGTTCTTTATAGTTTTATTTATTTTTTTTAGTGATTATATTTTTTTAAATAAGAAAGTCAAACACCCAATAGGGAAATGGGCTGCAGATGAGACCAGGCATTTTATTTTATTTTATTTTATTTTTTATTTTATTTTTTATTTGATTTTATTTTATTTATGTTTATTTTATGTTTGAGAGAGAGAGAGAGAGAGTGCAGGCAGGGGAGGAGCAGAAAGATAGGGAGACAGAAGATCTGAACAGGCTCTGTGCTAAAAGCAGAAAGCCCAACGCAGGGCTCAAACTCACAAACCACGAGATCATGACCTGAGCCGAAGGTGGATGCGTAACTGAGCCACCCAGGTGCCTCTCTTTCTAGTTTTAAAAATAAGCTATGATTATAAATCTACAGAGCAACTACCCCCAAAGTGGAGTGCGGTGATTTGCTGAGGTTTAAGAAGATCCACAAGGGTTTATTTGTTCAATAATCTATCCTAAAAGATTCTAGATGGAGAATTGAAGGAGAACAGCAGCTAGGAGAAGTTCAGATTGCTTGGGGGAGGAAGAGGACCTATCAAGTGATCCTAAGCGGGGAGCACAAACTGTGGAGGGACATCAGGGGGGCTCAAAGAGCCTGCAAGGGAGAGGGGCCTTGAGCAAGGCTATGAACACCTAGGAAAATTCCACACTTCGGCTAAAACTGGCCCTAAACACAGTTTAGGCAAAAAGCTTGAATTTTTTTTTGGTATCCAAGGAAACATAATTAAGGGGACACAGGTGGTAATCCCTCCTAGAATTGACAGAGAAATTCCTCAGAGGTTTGAATACAAGGTTTGTGTCAAACAAATAAGTTTGGCTAATCAGAGGAAATCAGCGACTGTGATTAGATAAGATGAAATATATGTTTAAGAACTTTGGGCATGGATGGGAAGTGAAGGATAGGGATATTAGATCCTTGTCTATTCTAAGTTTGAGGAAGAGAGAAGACAGCGATTCTCAAATCCAGAGTCAATACAGAAAAGGTAACATTCTATATTTGTAATATTTTATGTGACAAGGATTCATTTTTAGCTTATGAACAGTAAAGCCTAAGGTCAGTGGTAAAGTTATTATTAGTAGAAAAGTATAGATTGCTGGTGCAAAAGAGGTTAGAGTGGGAGAGAGCCAAAGCATAAGAGAATCTTAAAAACTGAGAACAAACTGAGGGTTGATGGGGGGTGGGAGGGAGAGGAGGGTAGGTGATGGGTATTGAAGAGGGCATCTTTTGGGATGAGCACTGGGTGTTGTATGGAAACCAATTTGGCAATAAATTTCATATATTAATAAATAAATAAATAAATAAATAAATAAAATTTGGTTAAATCTAAAAAAAAAGTATAGATTGAAGATAATTCATACATTTATTAGGCTATTTCTTTTGATTCTTGAATATCTGTACTCTCTCCACAGCAGCTTGCATGTAATAGGTGTTGAATAAGTATATGCCGAATGAACAAATAATGAAAAATTTTTGTGAGTATTAAGCCATGGGATTTTTGAAGTCTTTTCTGACCTGAGATCACCAATAAAGTCTCATTGGGAGCACAGGGTGAATCTTTGAGCGTCCCCACATCAGTGTTAGCTGAACATCATCATTATTATTATACACTTTAATACCCAGAATCAATGATTCCTGTGTGAAAGGGTTGTGGAAAGATCTCTGTATATCTAAAAATGTGCTAAGCCCTTTCTGGAAGTATGCTAGCACACACATACTGTTTGCTTTCAGGGACAAACTTTTCATAGCAGTGTTAAAGTTTTCCAATAATTAATTACAAAAAAATAAACTGATTGACTACAGTGACAATGCAGTGCATTTCAAATAATTCTAGGAAAATACAAACAATGGCAATGCAAATAAAGACTTTGCTGGAAAGTAGAACAGGTGTGAAGGCTGAGTTTCCATACATAAAAGAAAAGAAAGCATGTTTTTATTCCATTTCTTATCAAAAGAACTTCCTAGTTGGAATTTTTAGACTAGATTAACACAGTCAAGGAGGGACTACTCCTAAATGTCCTAAATTTTGGAAAATGGGGAAAGTTTCTACAAACACAGAATGTTAATTAGAATCATATTTACATTTCTATTCATAAGTCTAATCATTCATTTAACAATCTCCTTGGTGATTATTGCTAAGCCAACTGTTGAGTATTTTTAAAAATTATTCCCTGGTTAGTGTTCAACTTTTATATTATATGGTAACTCATTATTAATGACAAACCTTGATCATGACAAGTACATTACTAACAAATTCTTGGTTCATGAGGGTGTGCATATTCCAGTATAGATGGGATGATTATAAAATCAAGATCTCTGGGGTTCCTGGTGGCTCAGTTGGTTAAGCAACCAACTTCAGCTCAGGTCATGATCTCGTGGCTTGTGGATTCAAGCCCTGCGTCAGGCTCTGTGCTGACCGCTCAGAAGCTAGAGCCTGCTTTGGATTCTGTGTCTCCCCCTCTCTCTGTCCCTCTCCTACCCCTTAAAAATAAACATTAAAATTTTTTTTTAATTCCAGCCATCTAGCCATCCACTCTATTTTCACCCTTATCTGCTTTCTTTCTATCCTTTTAAAAAAGAAGTCAGTCGGGGAGCCTGGGTGGCTCAGTCGGCTGAGCGCCCGACTTATGGCTCAGGTCATGATCTCACGGTTTGTGAGTTTGAGCTCGCATCTGGCTGTGTGCTGACAGCCCAGAGTCTGGAGCCTGCTTCTGATTCTGTGTCTCCCTCTCTCTCTGTCCCTCCCCCACTCATGCTCTGTCTCTCTCTGTCTCAGAAATAAATAAACATAAAAAATTTTTTTTAAATAAAAAAATAATAAAAAAGAAGTCAGAAGACCTCATTCCTCTGCTTAAAATCCTACAACAGCCTAAAACCCCAAATCCTTACATAGTCTGTAAGATCCTGTCTGGCCTCATCTCCTATGACCCTGTGCCTTGTTCACTCTGTTCCAGCTGTGTTGGCCTTACATAAGCCAGGCACACACACACTCTGCTCAGGACCTTTGCACTTGCTGTTACCTGTGCAGGGAACATTCTTATCCCAAATATCCTTGTAGTTTGCTCTGCTTTTCCACAACTTCACTCAAATGTCACCTCCTCAGTACCTAACATCTCCCCTATTTAACACTGTAATATTACTCTCACTCTGGACATTCCTGACCCCTTTTCTCTGTTTTATTTTTTCTCCTTAGCACTAATCACCATCTAAAAATATATATATTTGGGGCACCTGGGTGACTCAGTTGGTTAAGTGTCTGACTTTGGCTCAGGTCATGATCTCACGGCTCATGAGTTCAAGCCCTGCATCTGGCTCTGTGCTGACAGCTTACAGCCTGTAGCCTACTTCAGAATCTGTGTCTCTCTGCCCCTTCCCCACTTGTGCTCTGTCTCTATCTCCTTCAAAAATAAATAAACATTAAAAAAATAATAGTTTACCTTACTATCTTTTTTATCTGTCCCCTCACTAGGAGATAAGCTGTATGAGACGAAGGGTAGTTCTCTGTTTTGTTCCCTGCAGTATCCCCAGAACTTAAAAGAGTGCCTGGTATCTAACAGATATGCATAGATATTTGTTGAATGAATTGCATGAAGTCAAATAGCACCAGCTCCTGAACCAAGAATAAATAGAAAAAAGGTGAGAAAATATGTGACTTAAATTCATTAGGCTTTACTACTTTGGATCAACTGCTTTTGACAAAGTTAGAACACCTGTATAATGTGAAGCTTCTGATTAGCAAATATTTTTCATTTATCCAAGGGTTTCTATCTTCCCACAAAAATTTCCAAAGATGATGTAATAAGTAGAAAAAATGTTGCTTTGCATTTTATCCACTTTCTCTATTCCTTTCTATCACTCTAGGGGCATAATAAAAGGGATTAGGAGTAAAAGCAAAAAATATAGGTAATGTCAAATTGGACAAACTGTACCTGAAAAAAAGAGAAAAGGATGGTTGGTTTTATAAATGGAAACTGTCAAACACGGGCATGAAGAGACTTTCTTCAATAAGGCACCCTATCTGGTTTGGATTGTTTAAGCCACTTAATTCAAATGAAAATGCCTTCCAAAAAAAAATATATCAATTAATGGACTAGACAGTAATTATCTTACACAAGGAGGCAGTGTTGCTCAGAGAAACTGAAGGTTCTACTTCCTTAGCTAAGTCATGGATATGAATCATCAACATACACCCAAAACCACTACAGAAAGAACGAGCATAATTTTCCATATGACTACTTGTTCAACTTCTCCAAAACTCTTCCCTTCTAAATGAAAGTTGTTGCAAGAAACCCAACCCAAATGCATTTATAAAACCCCACTGGAAGGTGCTTTGTTTGAATGTTCACTCAACACAACCTTGTTTCAGATCACAATTTTGCCTTCCACAAGAGCTCCTATAAGATTCTGTTTCAAGAATGCCTTTGAAAGGTAACTTTAAATGAAAAAACAAAAGCAGGCATTTATATTCTACAAATTTTCAAGTGTTAAATTTGTTTCAGCAGGAAGTAAAGTCTTCTTTTAAATTAAGTCTGCAGCTATCCAGAGCTTTGTTGGCAGTGCTGGTGGTGAGCACTGAGGATTTCCCTCCTGGTGCTCTATCAGAATCTTAATTCCACTCTTAGAGATAAAGATATTGACAAGGTATGGCATGGATGGTGGAGTTACGGCTGAACAAAGCCACAAATCAACAAGAGTAATGGGTTTTGCTTGTAAAATCAACTCTCAGTTATTCCCTATGTGGATTCCTATTTTGGTACATTTTCTACATAGAACGTCAAGACCAGTCTGGCTTTCCGCTGCTATCGGCATTCTCCCAAACCCACATGACCTACTCCCAGTTGATGGGTGCTTCTCAAACTAAAGTGATTATAAGTATCACCCACCTAAAGCCAACCATAATTAGGAATGAAAATCCAGTACAGGATAATAATACAAATATATCCCAAGACCAGACAAGCTACTTAAAGTTTTAAATAACTAGCACCACAATCCTGCTTCCTAGGATACTGGTTGCTAATAGAATAGTACCTTATTTGAAGACATGACCTTTTTGAGGTATACGCCTAAAGGCCTAATCCAGGACCCAGGGTAACCCAATGACTTGCCTTCTGACAAGTTGGTCCTGGAGAGGAGCAGCGTATGTTTAGAGCCTTCCCTGGATTCTTAGGAGTAAATCCAAGGAGCACTCTTCCATTTGTTGCTTATCTCCTCCTTTTCAGTTCTCTCCTCTACTCCAAATCAAGGTTGACATGTGCTTTAATTTGATGAAAAGTAGATTACAGGAAACTGTTCCAATATCAGGATAACCTGGGCACACCTTAGTATTAAAAAGCAGGATTTTTCAAAAAATTGAACAGTGAAAATAAGATAAAATCCATTGAAGCCAAATATAATACTTCTATCTATTATGCAAGAATAAGAGCTTAAACATGTGCTCCTCAGTAACAATAAAGATAAAGAAACTGGGTGTTTACATGGAGACCTAATACTTCGTTTCAACATATAAATCACTAGAATTCAAGGAATGACCCAGTGAGTACAGGAACATCCCAGTGACTGTTATGTGAGTCCAAGCTGGGTACTCCAGATTTTGTTAGAGAATATTATCATTGCCCTTTGTGCCACAGACCATCAATAAATATGTATCAGGAAAAAAAATGTATCTGACCATAACATTATTTGCACTCCAGTTTCTTTCCAAAACTATAATTTTGCACACGTTGTTGCCAAACTCACACTGGCAGCTTACTGACCAGAAATAATATTTAATAAGAGTTGCCCCCAAATATGTTATCCATTTGTTTCTCTAGATTAGTGATTTTTCACTTTCTTAAAGGCAAAGACTGCTTTCTTCAAAGCAAATCATATTCAGAACCCCAATTTTTAAATAAATAAAGCTACCCTGATTATAATGGGGGGGGGTGCTCAGAGGCCCTCAGCCACTCACCATCGTCAGATGCAGATAAACCTCTGTGCCCTCTTAGGAAGTGGCTTGAATCCATTGCTCAAGATATTCTCAATTTTGTTATTGTATCAAACCAAACCATCAGAGAGATACACATTTGAACCAAGATTTGGGCCTTTCTAGAATTAATTCTCTGAAAGTACTGCATAAGTTACCTTCTTTTTAAAGTTAATTTAGATTTACTTAAAAAGCAACCCCCCAAACAAGAGTAATGTTTAGTATGACAGCCAAAGGTGTAGATTTCAGAGCTAGACTTCCCAGGTTTCAAATCATAGACCTACCATTTATGAATTGCATGATCTCATGCAAGTTACTTGACTTCCTTGTATCTTTGCTTCCTCATCTGTAAAAAGAGGTTGAAAACATAATAGTACCTCCCCCAGAGAATGCTGTGAAGACTAAATGAATTCCAATATATAAAGCAGTTAGAAATACACTGTTTATGAAGAGCCATGGAGAATTCTTTCCTTTAGCCATCAGTGTTAAGAAAATTTATTTTTCACCCTAAACTGTATATTTTTTATTGTGAAAGCATTGAGATTCTTATAAATGACTATGACTTCTTTATTGTGCAAAATGTAAGGATGTTATCTCCACTTCTCCCTTCAGGGCCCGTGGGAGACACAACTGGCCAATCACATACTGAGATCAGACAAAGCCTCGGAATACTTTGCAAGTAATCCAGGTAACTACAACTACTAAGTCAAATCTGGCATGTAAGTGAAATCTACTTTCCCTGCGCTGCAAGTACTCTTTCCATTAAACCATGCTGCATTCTGGATAGAAGGAATGGTAACACCAGAGAAATGACTATAGAACTTGCTTATGAAAGAGCAAATAAAAGAAACCAACATAGGTTTTTATTTATCAAAAATTAATATTAACAGATTATGTACCAGGTACTTTGAAATATGAACTGTTAATATTAAATACTATAAACCTCATAATCACCCTTTGAGGTAGATATGATTATCCCCATCGTACATAAGAGAACCGAGGCAGAGAGAAGGTGAGAAACTTCTCAAGATCACAGAGCTAGTAAATGATGACCCAGGCAGTCCAACTGCAAAGGACAGCTTTTCATCACCCTGTGATTAGGCATCTCTTCGGGAGTAAAGTCCAGTCAGAGCTGGACTTTAAGAGGATTAACCTGAGGGCAGAAAGTAGAATGAATTAGGAGTACTGAGCGGTGATCATTATTATTATGTGTTCAACACTGATTATGTGCTAGGCATTCTACTGAATGTTTTACATACATTCTCTCAGCTAATTCTCACAACAACCCCTTGAGGCCCATACAGCTGTGTACCCCATTTTACAAGGAAGGTAACTAAGGGTCAGGGAGGTTAAATAATGACACACAGGCAGGAAGTGGCAGAGCTTAGGACTCAAACCCAGTTCTGCCGGACTCCAAAGCTATGTGCTTAACTGCTCACAAAATATGACTTTAGGTGACACATGTGAAAAATAATAGGAATGAAAAAGAAAAACTGATGTAAGACACTTTGCGAAAAAGGAATCCATGGAGTTTAGTGACTATTTCAACATTATCAAAGAAAGGGGAGGGGTCAGGGATGACTAAGGTTTGAAACTGTGAGTAATTTGGAGAATAGTGATGCTGATCAAAGAGAGAAGTCAGGAAAAGCCAGCCTCCCAGAGCAAGATGAGTTCATATTTAGACAACACTCACTCCAGAGCAGGAAAACTATGTGGCACAGAGTTGTCATTTTTATACTAGTTCACGCTACTCATCCATCAGATTTTCTAAAACTCATGCAGAGGCTGAACTGAAACTTCTGGTTCTTGCTCCTCTGAACAGATTTTTCTGAGCTCTTTTACTATTTGAACGATGAACATGATTTTAAAAGTCAAGTCAGAAGGAAAAATGTTAAAAAAAATTATTTTTAATGTTTTTTTTTTTTTGAGAGAGAGAGAGGGAGAGACAGCACAAGTGGGGGAGGGGCAGAAAGAGGAGCATACAGAATCCAAAGGGGCTCCAGGCTCTGAGCCGTGAGCACAGAGCCCCACACAGGGCTCAAACTAATAAGCCGAAGTCGGACGCTTAGCCAACTGAGCCACCCGGCGCCCCTGGTTCCTTTGTTTTAAGGCACCTTGCACTTTAGAGAGGTAGCATCGGCATGAGCCTAGAGAATCTTAGTCTTCCTCATTCTTCTTCTTCTTCCTTTTTTTTTTTAATATTTATTTATATCTGAGAGAGAGACAGAGAGACAGAGCATGAACAGGGAGGAGCAGAGAGAGAAGGAGACAGAATTCCAAGCAGGCTCCAAGCTCTGAGCTATCATCACAGATCCCGACACGGGGCTTGAACTCAGGAGCGGTGAGATCATGACCTGAGCCAAAGTCTGATGCTTAACTAACTGAGCCACCGAGGTGCCCCAAAAGGAAAAACATTTTAAGGTGTTAGTTTCTTTTATTATTACTTTTATTGGGGGGGGGGTGGAGGAGAAGGGCAGAGGGGGAGAGAGAGAGAGAGAGAGAGAGAGAGAGAGAGAGAGAGAGAGAGAATCCCAAGCAGACTCCATCCATGTTCAGCACAGAGCCTGACCTGGGCCTCAATCTCACAACCCTGGGATTCTGACCTGAGGGGAAATCAAGAGTCAGGCACTTAACCAACTGAGCTGCCCAGGCACCCCTTAGGGTGTTAGTTTCTTAAAGAGTAGGGTTCTTTGTGTTTAACCCTTAAGCAGCCAACAAAACCTCTGCACAACAGTCACCGATATTTTGGCATGAGATATACAAGAAGCATCCTAAAAGGTGAAGCCATCTTAGCAGAAACAGGAGTTCCACCTTTTTGTGAAAACTTCTGTCTCTTCTCCACACATTATCACCCCCACCCCCACCGCCAAAAAAAGATAAAATTTTTTGACAAAAAAATTCTTGATTGATAAAAATGTCGGGTTTGGGTTATTAACTAGTTGTGTGACCTAGGTAAGTAACTTGACTTTTCTGTTCTCACCTAGGTTCTTCTTCCTCTATACACTAAGTAGGTTGTTTAGATTCAGTTTAGCTCAGACTTAACATTAACATTAACTTAACCAATGGCAGGGTTCTTTCCCACACTTTATATTCCATTATTCAAGAAGCTAGAAAGGAGGGATTAAGGGTCTGGAGCTCAAACAGAACATCAGAGCTGAACATGCTGCTACCCTTCATCTCACACAATTCCTTTAGTTTATAAACCAAGAAAATGAGGCACAGAGTCTAGACTCAGCTGGTTAGCTACAGAGTCCAATCTAGAACTGAGATTCTGATTCACAGTCTTATGTTTTCCCGCTACACCATAGTGTCTTTTCCAACCAACTGACTGGTTTAGAAATATTTGCCTTGGATGAACTCAGAGTGAGTTACAAGAGAAGAAGGAAAAAAACCAAAACCAAAAACAAAAACAAAATACAAAGGCTCGCTGACCTGAGAGAGATTTATGTGTTGGACTTAGGTTCTTATAAAATGAAATCCCATAACACTTCAACTGCAACATAAAAGTATTAGGCTGTGTTGTGTGCTTTTTATAGAGCAGTATAATTGCTCAAGCCTCAGACAGAACTTCAGGTCTTGCGGCTGCAAACACAGTGTAACCAGGAAAAGTCACTCTCAAGTCTTAGCTCCTGAGACTACAAATGGGAGGCGATAGTACCCTCCTACCTGGGGAATGCCCTTGGCCAAGTCTGCATTTGCTCCCACATTGACTATGCTGCTGGAAGAGCAAAGAAGAAAAAAAGATGTCCTGAGCAAGCTAGACAGGTGAGAAAGTGGGTAACAGAGAGGGTGCCAGCCAAGTCCTCCACCCACCCCCTGTCTTTACCACTGGACCTAAAAGGATACAGAAATAGAGGAACAGCAAATACAAAATTCAGACACAGAGACTGAAACGAGAGTCCGCTTGGCATTGCCTACGGAGCTCTGGGCAGAAGCCCACACTGCCCACCCTAAGGGATGCCTCTGCTCACAACCTCTGTGCTGAGTTGCCAGGTTTAATATAACCATCTGAAGATTCTCTTGGAATTCCTTAGAGACAAGAACTAAGTGCACACAGAAAAAACTAACGAATAAAATGAATTCATTGTTTTTATAGTTCAAAGTCTTTTTACCTTCCAAAAGAGTAAAATAGCAATGAAATTAACCTCTGAGGCAAAACCAGTCTGGGACGTGAAATAGTTGCCCCCCTGAACATACAGGAGTGTGCCTTCTCTGACACCTGGATGCTTCAAGTCTTCCTCAGAGTCTTTTTCTGAATGCTGGGCCTTCTGCTGCTCGCTATTTACGGTTCCGGGTGAAATGTGCTTAGTATAAATCTTACTCCAAAATGAGTTTCTTTAAAAAAAATGCTAATATTCATTCATCAACAAATATTTATTAAATGACTTCTCTGTGCCAGGCACTGTTCTGACAGTTAGGGAGGACCATGAATGAAATAGACAAAAATCCTGTGCTCATGGAACTGACGTTCTGATTGAAATCTCTCCCTCTTAACCATAGTTTGTATGATTCTCCACAAATTCTGTGCATCTTTGAAGTTGAATATTGATGATGGAACAAACATTTAGTAAAACTTTGTTATTGTGAACTTAAAAAAAAAATCTCTCCCTCTTTATCTGCAAAGTGCCTGATTTCATAGATGTTTGTTGAATGAATAATATTTGGGGTAATCTATGAGAATCAGATTGATGATAGTATAAAGATGAGCAGTGAGCCACGTAAAACCTAAAATGTATGTATTTTATTAATAGATTCTTAAATTTCATTTCCATTCCCCTTCAAAACTTTTTCTTATTGGCTATAGTGCTACAAAATAAAATGGAGTTAAGTCCTGGGAAGTATTTCTCCCAAGACACTGAGTCAAAATATCAACAAAGGAAAAAGGGAGAGCCTACTAATGATCACCATCATTCTGTGAAGTCCTGCATTTAGACATCTCCTGCTTCTATATGGAGCATCAGTTTTGTTTTGTTTTGTTTTGTTTTTTTTAATTGAAGAATCATTGACAGACCACCTTATTTTAGTTTCAGGTGTACAACATAGTGATTTGATATTCATATACATTATGTAATGACCACCATAACGAGTCTAGTTACCATCTGTCCCAAAGTTTTACATATTATTGGCTTTATCTCTATGCTACACCCTACATCTCCGAGTCTTTATTATTTTACAACTAGAAGATTGTACCTTTTAATCCCCTTCACCTATTTTGTCTATCCCTCCACGCTGCACATCAAATTTTTGGAAACCAAATGAAGTAGCATCTCAAAACCGACACTAAAATAAGTAATAATGTGGCTGAAAACTTACTTCAAGCAGATTCAGAGATGACCCTCTACAGATTGGCCTTTGGGGTTCCATGTTGGTGTAAGCTCTTCTGAACCCAGCAGAGTACTACTGACCTCCAGTCCGTGGCAACTTCATTTTCATAGTGTCCTGGGTGGTGCAGCCTATGGAGGGATGGGTCAGACAAACCCAGGTATTTCATAATGCAGTTAGACACAAAGCGTGTCCTTTGCCTCTGGGGAGTAAAGTTATGAGGATAAAGGTTATGAGGGAAATCACCTCTAGCATCAAGGAATGGCAACAAACATGGAAACGTAGACATCAAAGCCTAGGTGGTTATTAAAACACATCTCCAAAGAAAGACATACCATCATTGGATGAAGCCGCCTCTCACCATCCCCTTCTAAGGTGACTAGATGAAAGAAGAAAGATATTTATTATTATATCGGAAAGTTAAAAAACAATAAAATACTGGAACACCACAATCACATAACCGTTGTGGCATAAATAATGCTACCTCCGTCTCAATGTAGCCTCTCCTTAGAAGGAAAGCCTGTACTAAAAGGAATGGACTTGACTTTCTTTGCCATCACTCTTGAGCAAAGTACCATTTATATTACAGTCAGCTACATTCACATCCAAAGAAAAGGGCAGGAGTCAAACAAAAGTTTTAAAATAATACTGAGAATATACAGATGAAAAGAAATCATACACACACCCACACCCACCCACACACACACACACACATATACACACAAACATGAACAAGAATAGACAATGACATTACAAGGTCTAGAGGACAAGCTAGCTCCATCCTGACAATGACAACAAGAGGTGAGTTCAAACTTTGATTCCCTTCCTGGGTCATCCTCCCTGGAAGGCCTCTGCAAGAAGGTTATTCACTACTGGTAATGAGAAAGCAGTCAGAAGCAGTTCTCTGTTTAGAAGAACCCAAATAATGATGAGAAACAGCTCTAATATGTACATTGGAAGAACAAGTGCAAAACCATTGTGACTTCTGTGAAGTGTTCCTGTATCTGCTGAAATGGCTTGCATGAGAAAGGCTTGGGGAGGAGATGGATGGCGGTGGGGGTGCAGATGAACAGAAGGAGAGGAGCATAAGTGATATTTTTGTGTTTTTGTTGACTACTTCTAATCTGCTTTTGAAAACTTTCAAAATATTTCGAGAGTATTGGGTCCTCCTTCTCTTTCAAATTTTTCATCCTTCTCGCCAGCTTCCTTTCTTGGCTTTTTCCCCCTTTTGGTGCCTGTTCTCCTCTTCTTTGCCTCCAGCCTGTATGTATGACAGGGCTCAGAGTTTCTGTGTCGAAGAAAGCAATGTCATGGGAATGGAGAATGAGAGTGTGATCGCGATTCGAGGAGGAACCATTTTTCTTCCTTGAACGCTGGTTCTATGAGAAGATCTGTGCAAGCTGGTGAGAATTATTGCAGAATGTGGCAGAGGTGGAGCCTTAGGAAAGAAAGTCCACCATTACAAATTCTAGTCATGAAATGTAAGAAAATACAGTCATTTATTGCCCCATGATATAGTCCCCCATCTGGATCTGATGTTGCATAAATGTATACAGGAAGCTTTGAATGACAATGTCTGGAGGTGTGCATGAAAAAGATGACTAAGACAACACCTTGCCAGTGACCTGAAAGTCAAAGTTTAAGGTGGACAGGCTGTGCCCCAAACACTCAGACAGGAAGCTTGTCTTCCAAGAGCTCTTTCAGGTGATTTGGAAAATGAGTAAAGATTGTTCATCTTTGGACACAGGCTTAATCATTGCTGGCATTATACTGACTAAAAAGAGCCACTATAGACCCAAGAGAACAACCGAATACTTCTAGCAATAAATGTACACTCTCCATACATGAGTATTAAGTAAAACAAAATATACAAAGAAAAAATACAATAAAGAATGGTAGTAAAGATGTCTTGAAAGTTCCCACTATTTTTATTATTGAACCACTGGGGTGTTTCGAAGTATGGACTTCTTTTCTTCTTCTGTGTATTTTCATTTTTCTTCTTTCTTCTTCTACCTCCAACCCTATTCCCATTTCAAGTACATAGAAAGTTATGTGTTTATCACCTCTGAGTAGCTTTGGGGCAAAGCCAAAAGTAGAAAAGGCCTGTAAATCTTTCATTACTCTTCCAGGATCTTAGGAGAACATGGTGGTTTTGTGAAGGAGATGAAAGTCTCTATGCTAAACATGGAAAAAGTGTCTTGGCCAGAAACAAACAGGGAAGAAGAGTTTCACAAGTAGAGATCCCCTTTGTTCCACGCTGGTGGTTGGGGGGAGAAGAGAAGGAGAGAGGAGGAGGTCTGCAGGTTCTGAGAGCAAAGAGAACCTAGTCTGCCTTCTCACCAGCATATTGGTCCAGCAGCAAGATCCACAGAGTAAAGGGCTGCCTGCTGTGTCTATACCGGTAAGAGTACAGCAACTTTAGGACAGAATTCCAGCTCTTTTCAGTAGGGAAAGGTAAGCAGATCACCCCCACAGGCTAGGTATAAATCAAGGTCCTTCACTTGGAAGCAAACTACACCTGTTTGAGCAAAAAGAATGTATTACCATCAAGCAAAAATGGAATGTATTGGAGGGTTATGGGAGAGTTCAAAGAATCAAAAACAATCTGAGAGCACCCAGCTTCAGAAAGGGGAGGACTGAAGTAAATGTGGTGGTCTGGATAACGGGAAGTATGGGCTTCCTCCAGGGTGCTGACACCAAGCGGATCAACTACAATCTTTTCTCATCCTTGGATCATTCTTCACAAAATTTAAATTCCTGGAGAAAAAGAGGAAGCTTACTCAGATCCTTGGTTAAACTTTCAGCTAAAGAGAATATGAAACTTGTTTGCTCATTGTAGAAGATTATAGGGATTGGGGGAGGATTAAACACCCCCACCCCACCAAAGAAAAGTTGAGGTGTTATTATAAAAAATGAAAGAAGGAAAGAATGGATGCTGGGCAGGCCCACTATAGATGGCCACTTTAGATATACAAAAATCTCATATACTTGATTACTTTTTAATACATTATTCATGTGTGATAATCAATTGGAAGAGTTGGAGCTCAATTTGACTGAACATTAAATACATCGTGTCACTTTCCTGCTTACAACCATTTATTGACTCTCCATTCTTTCCAGTAAAGTTCCACATTCTTCATGTTCTTCTGGACCTGCCATTTCCTCCAGGTTCATCTTTAATTCCCTTCTTTCCCTGAAACTTCTGTCCTCATAATACTATGAGATTGACAGTTCCTTGAACACATTATCCTATTGCATATCTATGGGTCTTTATACGTGTCACACCCTCTTCTCAGAATGCCCTTCCCTATCCCTTGTCTGCCTGGAGAACCATTCACCCAATTCAAATACTTCCTCTTTGGAAATGCCTCCCAGATACCTTCTTATTCCTGTCATCCTTTTCCCCCCACCACTTCTCTTCTTTGTTTTGGTACCCCCACTATATGTCTTGCACATTGCCTCTATTTTTAAATTTGTTCTACTGTGTTGTAATTATTTGTGTATATGTTTATCTCTCCTGCAGATCTATGAGGTTTTGGTGGGGGGAGGTTCTGAACAGATGGTTGTTGAACGAACTAATGAATTTTCCAATCAGACACCAATATTCACCAAGGGCCCACTCTGCATGGAATCATACACAGAAGACATTAGTAGGGAGTCATGCAGCATATTGACTGAAGCAGTAATTCTCTACTAGGGGTATGCAGACTACCAGTGGGGAGAGAAAAGTGGTCTAGGGAGGACATAACGTTTTCATTAGAATCCCCAAATTCTTCCTTAATGTCCATGTTCACTTGCAAGCATAGTGCATCACTTTCTGCCTACTTTTTAGTTGCTGATATTACTTTTGCAATTTTAATTTATCTTCATTTCAGAAATATAGTAGTAAAGTTCATACTCTAAAATATTATCAAAATTTTAAAGTTTATTTATCTTGAGAAAGAGAGAGAGAGCAAGGGAGGGGCAGAGAGAATCCCAAGCAGGCTCCGTGCTCTCAACACAAAGCCGGATGTGGGGCTTGAACCCACGAACCACGAGATCATGACCTGTGCCCAAATCAAGAATTGGATGCTTAACTGACTGAGCCACCCAGGTGACCCTACCATATTTTTAATTACTAGTGAAGTACTTGGTTTTATTTAGTGGATCATTTTATAGCGTAGCTCCTAAGAATATGGATGCAGGAGCCAGAGTGCCTGTGTGTGGATCCAGGTTCTGGTTGAGTCACTCTCAGCAAGATACTTAACCTTCCTGTGCCTTAAATACCTCTCTGTGCCTCAAATAAAAGTGAAACTCACAATAGTACCCAACACATGGAATTGTGGAGGAAATTAAATGAGTCAGAGATGTAAAGCACTTAGAACATTTCTCGGCATGTGAAAATTGCTGAAGAAATGTTAGCTGCCATTATTAATGCAATAAGATGTACTTCCTATCATAATTTTTTGGTCATTAAAATAATATAGTAAATGAGAAGTATAATAACATAACGCAGGTAAATGTGAGTTTGTTCATCATGGTAGGATTCAGGTTCTTGGTGAAGTAACTATCAGGACATAAGAAACCATTCAAAACCACTATAACTGAGAATCACTCTTAAGGAATTGATAAATAAATGGGGGCAAAGAGAATAGACACAAATCCAAATCCACCAAAGGGGTGGTTGAATACACTTTCTCACATAAGAACTTAGTAACTGGAAAATAATAACATGAGTCCAAAGTAATTACTTTATTTGAGTGGCCAAAAAAAGAAAGGGGGCCACCTTTTAGTTGGGAAGGGAGGCAGGAATAGGTCTTGAACTTGCTGAAAAACAATTTTTGCCCCCACTTAACATGGGGAATCAGAACTAATGAATGAATCCAGTTAATTCATGAGTCACTATTCACATTTTCAGTCAGTCTTGTTTCCTGGGATCAGAGTTACAAGGTTTACTAATCAGTCATGTATCTGAGAGTTTCTACTCATTTACTCCAAAACTGACTTTCATTAAAGGGAATTTAAATAATTCATCTACTCACCTAAGTCTATAAGTCCAGGTGAAGCTACTGTTAAATAAAACTGTTTTTCCTGGTTTTCTAAGCATGCTGGTCACTCAGTAAAAGTTATTTAATGAGAAATATTATGAGTTTGTTTAAGAGTTTTCATATGGTCACTTTGTTTCTATGGGAAGACACTTAAAAATCCAAACTTATTCCTGTAGTTTTTATTACAAATTGACAAAGGACATTGTGTATTTTTATACTTATGAAAATAAGCACTTGCTGTAAGGTCCAGGATCAAAGATTAGTTAATGATAATTAAGCCTTAAGACTTTGGAAATCACTGAAATATATTTTCCTTCTACCTAATCTCTTAGGGTTTAGCTTTGTTAGGATGTATATGAATTAGTGAAATGAGGTTACTGGCTATGGAAAAATAACTGTGCTATTTTAGTATGTTTGGAACAATATGTGAGGATGTTTTGAAGGGGGAGTGAGACATGTTACCTTGGGAAATGCCGTAAGTCAAATGGAATTTGAAATCTAAAGGCTTCCACTGATGATGACAAACCAATAATAATGAATACTCTCTATTTCCAGTTAGCTAAAATTTCACCCTATGACCTCACCTCTACTACCTCAGTAGGTCAGAAACTCAATTTCCCAAACAGAAATCCACACATCTGTGTAAAATTGCACAACCCCTTTCTCACTAGTCTTTTTCCTAAGGTTGGTCCTCTTCTTATGCTCTGGATGCCACCCCAACTGCCTTCTCTCATGTATTCAATTTCTAATGCCCTCTGTATTGGATCCTTCCCATCAGCTTTCAGACATATTCAGTCTCTTCACCTCTAAAACATCCTCCCTCAACCCTACCTCCTCCCCTAACTACCACCCTGTTGCTGTCCTCCCCTCCACAAACAAACTGAGAAAGGATTTATGTGCTCTGTATTCCTTTTCTCACTATACACTGCTTTTTAGACCCACTTCAATCTAACTTCCATTTCCAGTCCCCTGAAATGGCTGTCACTAAGTCACCAATGGCTTCTAGGTTGTTAAACCCGGTGGACATTTTAGTCCTCACCTTACCTGATCTCTCAGCAGCATTCAACACAGTGATGACACTCTCTTTATGAAACACTCCCATCTCTTGGGTCCTCCTTTTTTTTCTTCTACTATTCTTCCTCAGACTCTTTTGCCAATTGTCCTCCTCTATTCAACCTTCAACTGTTGGAGTTCCTTAAAGATCAGTCCTAGACCTACTGTTCTTCTCATGTTATATCCTCTCTACTTGGTTATATACATTAATTATTATCTATATACCAAATGACTCCCAAATTTCTACTTCTGGCTCAGACTTCTTGGAGCACCAGGCCATATGTCCAACTACCTACCTTATAACTCCAGTTAGGTTTTCAAAAAGTACCTCATACTTGAAATATGCAAAATCAAAGCCGGGGCCTCCCCTCTACCCTGACTAGCTGGTCCTTTCTTAACTTTTCACTGTCTCACCATCCCTTCATTTTCTAGATCAGAAATGGGGAATAATCCTTGACTTTCTTCTCTCTTATCTCCCATATGCAATGTTTCAGGATGGCAAACTATTCTCTCCCTGTATTTTCAGAATTTCCTCCAAAGCTCCAAAGCTGAAGAAGACAGGCATCGATGAAACTTTATCATCTTAAGATAACCACTGGGTTAATGACATTCAACAGAACTGGCTTTGCGCGTGCGTGCACCCACGTGTACACATGCGCGCAGGTGCGCACACACACACACACACACACACACACGGAATATGAAGGGAGTCCCTGGCGGCAAATGATGTGTCTCTTCCCCTCCCACAAGACAAGTTAGGAAATTCAATCAAATTAATTGTAAAGATAAGAACCCCTTCAAGAAAAAGATACAAGTATCTCATTGCTAGGTTGGACATCTACCAAGGCAATGGACTTGCTAATTTACTCTAAGCACCCTGAGCAACAGAAAAACAAGAATTGGAGAACAAAAAGAAGTAGCACCAGTTAGGGTGACAAGATGTTTAGATTTCCCAGAAGACACCAGAGAAGAAATCCAAACTTGAATAAACTGCTGGTACTGCCCAAGAGGGCCACACCCCAAGTGAGGGAACCCTAACACCAAGAGGCTGTGGGAACATTGCTAAGGTAAGGTGTCAAAAGTGGTCCTTCCCACATCACAGAACTGTACAGAAGCCCTTGCAAGGCGTGTCTTTCATCAGCCATGTCAAGTACATTAGGTGCATCCTCATTTTGTAGAAAGCATAGTCTCCTAACAGTTCAAAACCAGTTAAACCACCTTTTAGCAACTCAAATTTTAAACCATGTAAAGTCTTATTCCTGAAAATTTTTTTTTTATCCCTGAGAAAGAAATCTGGAAGAAAAATCAATAACTCTCCTGGCCTCTGACCAAGAATTTTTTAATTGTGTTAACCAAATAATTTTCAATTTATTACCTCACCTCAGGGAATCAAAGATTATTCTTTCCCACTTTCTATAATTGGGAACCCCCAAAATAAGTCTTCCTAGTTTAATTAAGTATATGGGAAACAATATATCAAATGTATATATTTTTGTTTTAATTTCATTGTGCTGAAATTATTTTTTGTTTGTTTTTTAAAATGTGTATTCATTTTTGAGAAAGAGCAAGCGGGGGAGGGGCACAGAGAAAGGGAGACAAGAGAATCTGAAGCAGGATCCATGAGGTCAGCACAGAGCCTGACATGGGGCTCGAACTCACAGACAGTAAGATCATGACCTGAGCTGAAATCAAGAGTTGGACGCTTAACTGACTGAGCCAGCCAGGCACCCCTCCTTGTGCCAAAATTGTATCAAGCTCCACCAGACATGCAAGAAACAAATGGGTTGAAATAGTTCAATGAGAAACAAATATGACTCTTACATTCAGTACATCAACCTTCATGCATCTGATTCTTTTAAAGAGTCCACATGTTATCAAGCGCTTCGTTCCTAAACACTCCCGGCTGAGTCAAGAAAAAGAATATGCAGTTATATGCAGATGTATAGGGTTGTGTTCATTTAATAATTTACTCTAAGTAATATTGATCTAAGGGCATGACACATGATCAGTTGAAAGAGCAATGGCCTAAGTACTATAAGTTGTAGTTTAATCTGAGTGCTGTCTTTCATCTCTTTGAATTTCCACTTTCCCACTGGAAAAATGGTGATAATTCCTGCCTTGTATGTATTTATAAGAATTTTAGGTCTGAAATGATATATTGGAAACATTTTGAGAATCTGTAAGGTTAGATGTGTCATAATTCTTGATATTTTAAAGTAACTTTGGCTTTCGTTTACAGAGATACTGCTGATGAATATCAGAGAGATAAATCATTCCTTCTATTACAGGCATTTTCCAAGACAGATCAACAGCCAGACCAAGATAATATTTGTGATCCTTGATTACCTTAAAAAACAAAATACACTAAAACAGAAAGCATGGAAGAAGTAACATTGGTAACTTTCTGTTCATCCCAAAATTTATTTTAGAAGTGTTAACTTCACACGAACTATTCACCTTCAGTCTTGAGTGTATTTCATATGGATGATTTAAATTTTTGATATTCTGGTTGCCACTGACAAATTCTGCATTTTGACAAGTTTTGATGAAGTCTTTTCATTCTAGACAATTTATGCAAACCTAACTTGAATAGTTGATTTTGACTTTATCCCCTTGAGTTCCTAGAACTGCCCTGATTAAATTTTAAAATATAATTACAGGTAGCACATTGAGTCAGTCAGTTAGTCAGAGAAATCTGAGCTCTGAATGCCTACTTCCTGCATCACACTGCATTAAGTGCTCTGGGGGAGGGCGGGGGTGGATGGGAACAGTCATCCATGAAATGATTTGAGGATTATTATTAAAACAACATATCACCAAGTACAAAGTACTCAAGTAGAAACTATACATAAAAGTTCAAGGAATGAAGAGTAAAGGAAGCACCTTTCCTGCTTTAATTGCCTGTCCTATATATTTAACAAATATGTTTGGTGATTGTTAGTAGTCATCCCTTTGCTGGCATCCCAAGAAAACAAATTAAACAAATGTTGCTCCACCTAACAAATGGGCAGCCTGGGTTGGTATAGAGAAGTTCTTTAATTTCTTTTATCTGCTCATACTTGAACAGCTTTGTTAAGTGAAGTGTCAGTCAGGGTTGTTGGGGTTTTTTTTTAATATTTTTTTTATTTTGGAATAATTATAGATTTATGGACATATTGCAAAAATAATATAGAGAGTTCCTGTACACCCTCATCCAGTTTTACCCAATCTTAATATTTTACCTTGCCATAATACATTTATCAAAAAAACTAAGGACCCACAGTGACACATTACTCTTAGCTAAGCTCTGGGCTTTATTCAGATTTCATTCATTTTCTGCTAATGTCTTTTTTCAGTTCCAAGATTTAATCCATATACCACATTGCAAAGAGACTTTAATGTCTTACTGCTGAGATTTAAAAATCAGCCATTTCTGGGCAATGAAGCTAATCCATGTCAAAATATTAATGTGAACAGTAAAAAGTAAACTGAAAGCCCAAGAGCTACCTGGGCATACCACAGTCGTAGGTTCTCAACTAACTTTGGCAAGAAATAAGCATGATTTTATATCAGTCACTATCCCTTTTTTATTTACTTAAAGATGATGATTGCATCAATATGAGCTTTACCGTAATTGCTTGGGTATTTTTTTAAATATCCATGAGAATAATTCTTTTGGTATCATATAGGGTGGACACCTACATTTTCATACATGAAGACACAAATAGAGGTTGATTGAGTTTCCAGTTAGGGAAGCTTACCATAGTCACTAGAGAAACAGAACTTTAAATAGTCAGCTGAAGGGAATCAGAAGATAATAATGGATCAAGACCAGGGGGTGTACAACTTGGGTATGCATCAGGATCACCTGAAGGGCTTTCTAAAACACAGATGTCTGAGTCCCACCCCCAGAGCCTCTGATTCAGAGGGTCTGGGCTATTCTCAGCATCTGCATTTCTAACAATATTTCTGGAGATGTGGATGCTACTGGTCCTGATACTACACTTTGAAAATCACTTTCTTTGGTAGTTTCCCGGAAGAAGAATACAGTCATTTTGTTCTGACAAGGTATAATTATAGGTCCCTAAATTGATATGTTGTCTATCAGTTATATAGGGAATCTGTTGAATCTCATTCCATATCTGTGCAAGAACTAAAACAGAAAATAAAACAAATATATTAGTTTTCCAAACTGGTGTTTACCATTCAGTCTTCCTTTCAATTAATGCTTTCATTTTAAAAATAATAGAATATTGTTTATAACAATAATAAAATATCATTATAAATGAACCATAAACTTGTGGCCTGAAACAAGACCTCTACCTTGTTTAATAGAAATTAATAGGGGTGAGGGATATAACACTCCTCTTCAGCAGTGTTTTGTTTTGTTTTGAGATAGAGAGGGAACACGTGTGAGCAGGGGAGAGGGGCCGAGGGACAGAGAGAGAGAGAATCCGAAGCAGGCTCCACGCTCAGCAGGGAGCCCAATGCGGGGCTCGATCCCATGACCTTGGGATAATGACCTCATCCAAAATCAAGAGTTGGACACTCAGCAGACTGAGGGATAATTGTAAGGAAACTAAATTAATAACATCTCCTGGGGTGTATTGGCACATGGTGGAAATTTTTGGAAACATTACTTATTGAGAGGTCTTTTATCCCTAATCTCCACTTTTTCACCCTTGTATCAATAAGTAATGTTAGTGCTGATCTCATAAACATATCTTCAGTTCCTCAAACTGTTCTTCCATATCCTTACCTCTCTCTCTCCCAGAAGCCTTCCTGACTCTTGTGATGGAAATTCCAGGACAGCTACTGACATTTGTTACTTCCCCTAAGTGAAGCTTAGCAATTTTTCAGTTTTTGTGACGGCATAGACCAACATTATATAAGACCTCATCATCCCTATTAGAGTGTAAAGAGATAAAGGATAAGGTGCATTTTATTTCTATTTCATCTGGTTGCTACAGAAAGAAAAAGAAAAAGGAAACTTCAGAAAAATTGAAAAGGTATGCTGATTGCCTCAGGACAAGAAGAGAAGATGTGAGAACACATTCTTTTTCACAGTGGGTCAGAAGAGAAAAAATCCTCTGTCAGAAGCAACAAATAGTACAAACTTTGGATCCTGCAAGACCCTGCCTTAGGATCCTTCATATGGTGGGTTGGTAGCTTACATCCTGCACAAATTAATAGGGTACAAGAACCTCTACAAAGCACTCCTTGGATTCCTCTGCAAGTACACTCCAAATATATTCAGGGTTTCTGATAAGGTTGTTCTTGCTAACTAATGGTGGCAAAGGAAAAGTCAGCCAACTTTCAGGGTCCACAGATAAAAAAAAAAAGGTAACAAGGAGATGACCTAGCCCTGGGAAGTATACATCAAGAAGAGGCTCCCATCACACATGACTCCCCTGAACCCCTGTTTCTATCCCCCTGCATTGCTATCAGTGATAGAGGGTTCAGGCACTGGGGGTGGAAGGAAGTCCCCATTCAGTGAAAATCAGAATTTCGGGTAACCTCTGCCCACCACCATAAGCTGGACAGCTTACCAATGCCAGTATTTGAAGACTTTTCTGATGAGATTAGCAGTGATTTTAACAAATGTGATTTTTTTATACTGTATAATGAAATGTGTCAACTTTTGGAAGATATGCACGACTCAGTGCACCAATATATTCCAAATGACCACTATAATGCATGATGTTACAAAGTCATGCATGGGTAAAAAATCCATTCAAAATGAAAGCTAGACCAATAGATTTTAATGTGATAGAGTACATATAGCCTGTTGATATGATTTCAGATTACACATTGCAACTAACCTTTAAGAAACTTAAAACTTCTCAATTTTTGGTGTAATATTAAAGATGAATATCCACAGTTACCTGAAAAAGCTCTTAAATATTCCTTCCATTCCCAATCACATACATTTTTGAGGCCATATTTTCTTCATGTACCTAAACCAAAATAGTATGTCACAACTGGTTAAACGCAGAAGTAGGTATAAAACAAGTTATTTCCTATTAAGCCAAACATAAAAGAAATTTGCAAAGCATGTAAAAAAATGCCACTTTTCTTGCTAATTTTTTTGTTTTTGAAAATACAGTCATTTTCATAGAGTGTGTATATTATCATATAATGGATTTGTTATTTTTATATAAATGAATACATATTTAATTTGTTCTCAGTTTTAATTTCTACATGGTGCACATTGATATGATCTAAATAAACAGAAGCTCTTTGGGGTTCTCAATAATTTCTAAGAGTGTTAAAGGGGTTCTGAGACAAAAAGTTTGAGAACTGCTACTCTTAAGCCAAGGACTATGCTTCATAACCTTTCATTTTAAATATTGTGTTTCTGATAATTGTGCCCAATGTTTGCTATACTTTATGTTTGTGAAATGTATAGTAGGGAATATTTTATTTCACATAGTAATTCTTTCTAAGATTATGGAAAATTAAAACATAAATATGGAGAAAAGTTAAACAGCTGAAAACAAAAGAAACAAATGAATAATCGTGTCTCTAGTGTGGGTGATCTAATCATTACATTTGGGCTAATTTCTATGGAAAATATATTCTCAGCTACCAACGAGGGATGTACAAATGCATCTAATCCGGCTCTTTGAAGAAGACATGAGAAGGTATCATTCTAAATTTGGTGTTGATTACACAATAAGGTAGAAGTCATAGAACCTCTTCTACTTTTTGGATTTGCTTGTGTAATTGTTGGTCTCTCCCAAGTGGAGTTGTTTGATGGAAGGGAATAGTTTCTTTTTTACTGCTAGAACCAAAGGCTCTGGCATGAAGTATGATTTAATAAGTATGTGTTGAATGAATGAAACAACAGAAAAAGTTCTTAGACACATAAAAGCCATTCCAGGTTGTTATTTAAATTATATTTATGGTTGTTCCATTATCAGAAACATAAGCCAGAGGCACCATATGCATTCCAAAGATATGCATAAAACTCCTTTGATGACCCAAACAACCAGAAATCATTTTAGGAGATGATATTTTAGTGAAACTGCAATTTGATTGTGGTGTTGCTTTCCCTAGTCAAGTAGGGGTCAAGAATGTGTATCACCAGGTAAGACACATGTGGAACTATATATACTCTGGAAATATATATTTTCTTAAATGTTTTTAGTGTTTATTTTTGACAGAGAGAGAGACAGAGCATGAGAGGGGGAGGGGCAGAGAGAGAGGGAGACACAGAATCAGAAGCAAGCTCCAGGCTCTGAACTGTCAGCACAGAGCCCGACGTGGGGCTCGAACTCACAGACCACGAGATCATGACCTGAGCCGAAGTCGGACGCTCAACTGACTGAGCCACCCAGGCACCCCTACACTCTGGAAATATTAACAGGCAGAAAAGAATCTGTTTATCCAAATAGCTCACCTTATTGCTTAGCATCAAGTCACTCGGGAAATATAGTAAAAACTGCCCTTGTATCCTATTGCATCATGCCGAGTTTAGAATATGCTGAAAAAAGTTAAATGCCTCAAGGAAACGATTAGAAATTACTCCAAAGGCATGATCTGAAGACTTATTTCTGGAAGAAAACTTCTGGTCTCCTAATAGATTTCTAGTTTCTGGAAAGGGTAGCACACGCATTATGTCTCTTTCACAGTGTGGAGTATACCAAGATGACAGCATTCACCATACAATTATTCTTCAGGTCTTTGATATCTGAAAAATCTTCATGTTTGAGTCACTAATTGAGTTTCAGGTAGGAGGGGGTGTGGTTCTAACATCTCACAAAATTGTACTGATTATACTCTTGCTGACTTTAACTTCTTTCACAGGAAAGCTGCCACTGTGACAGTCCTATTGACACTATGAATCCCTGTAATAACTTTTCAACCAACTTCCTGGTCAGTAAAGCCCGAGAAACAAACCTCCTTAATCATGTAGACAGCTTAAAGTATAGAATAAACAAAAAAAGAGGATTCTCAAAATTCCTTGAGATAAGTAGTTTAAGGGCCAATAACAGCTCTTGAGTACCAATGAAAGCACCCACAGTTGACAGGCTACTTCTGTAATAGGTCTATTGTTTTTGTCAAAAGAAACTTCTGAGAGCTTTGTTTGATATGAACATTTTATTGAGCAAGAAACAAAACTCTTCGCAGAGAGATTTCAAGCTAAAAGGGGTTAGGAGCTCAGCTTTTAGCAGTTACAACTCAGTTTATAAAGCATGAATGAGAGAGTACATTGTTGTTTAATGTGTTTGGTAACTAAAAACTTAGTCTTTTTAGTGTAGTAGCACTGTGCAAGCTTAATTGTGTGCAGCTGATTAGCTGGGAAGCTACAAAGTGACACTGACTTGAAAAAAAAGCTCAAGTTTTGCTTTAGGTCAGTCAGTATTTGGGGGAAATCAGAATAGTTTAAGTGTTGGTTATGTGACTATGAGTGCTGGTTAGTCTAGAGATATTTTCAAACTGTGGCCCCCATTTTGTTTTTTCCTTAACAGTTCTTACCAACAAATTATATGGCATAATTCAAGTTCAGGAAGCATTAATTTAGTGTTTGTCAAACAAAGGTTTGTCAAACGTTTATACCACATTATAAATAAAACATCTTCCAATCCCAAAACTGGTACCCCTTATTCTTATGCAATGGATTAATATTTTGTGCCTCTGGAATAATTTTTGTGATACAAAGAGCTTAAGTCATATTGTAAAATAATAGATCCAATTTTGTGAACAGACTCTTGGTCATTTGTTAGTTTGGATCATTGAATTCATCTGGTGTCCAAGAGTTCTATTTCAGGGTATCTCATATGTCAGAATGAATACAGATAAGGAAAACATATTTATTAAATATTTAAATTGTTTCATTTTAAAACAACATATACTATATCAGGAATGTACCCTGAGAATATCAGACAATGAAGCAATTAGTGAGAAAAAGCAAATGGCCGAAATGGACATCAAGTTAAGGAGCACTCAACATGAACCACTTTTTTTTTTTTTTTTAACGTTTATTTATTTTTGAGACAGAGAGAGACAGAGCATGAACGGGGGAGGGACAGAGAGAGAGGGAGACACAGAATCGGAAGCAGGCTCCAGGCTCTGAGCTGTCAGCACAGAGCCCGACGCGGGGCTCGAACTCACGGACCGCGAGATCGTGACCTGAGCTGAAGTCGGACGCTTAACCGACTGAGCCACCCAGGCGCCCCTTTGAACCACTTTTTAATACATATACTAGAATTATGCTTCAACTTTTTCTAAGCTATAAGCTACTTGAGGGCAATCATGATATCTTTTTTCTCCACACTGTTTGTCATAGTCTTTTATACCCAGAATTATAAAAACAGCTAGTTAGCATTTATTGGATATGTTTCTTTAGCATACATTATCTCAACAACCTACATGACAATATAATTAGCCCCATTTACAGATCAAGAAATTGAGGCTCACAGAGATTATGTGATTTAATTGAGATTTTATAGTGTCTAAGCGACTGAGCCACCCAGGTGCCCCGAGCCCACTGTTTCAATCATACTCATTCACACTGTTCCTTTATTGAGCAGTTTAAATATATATTGGCAGAACTGAACAATGCTTTTGTGACTTCTGCAGAATATGGATTTTATTCTGATAACAGAAATCCTTTCATTCAACTCACACAACTGTTTTGACAAATAAGCCATGAAGAAAAAATAGGAAGTCTCTATATTAATCACCTTATAATCTCATTTGTATAGTACCTCTGAATAAACTTAAGACAATTATCTAAATCCATTTCAGGATTGGGGTGCCTGGGTGACTCAGTTGGTTAAGCATCTGACTTTGGCCTAGCTCATGATCTCGCCATTCCTGAGTTCGAGCCCCTCATCGGGCTCTGTGTTGACGGTTCAGAGCCTGGAGCCTGTTTCAGATTCTGTGTCTCCCTCTCTCTCTCTCTCCTTAGCCCACTCACACTCTCTCTCTCAAAAATACATAAACATTAAAAAAATAACACATTTCAGGATTATTTTGTGTTCTTATGAGGAAAGTATATATTATATGTAGGGAAATAAAATATTAAGACTAGAAGACATTTCCAAAATACTTTTGCAGTCTATATTTTTTAGATAAAGTTTGGTTTGTCTCCTCTTACTTCCCCCTCCTCTCGTTCTTGATCTGATTGTTCCTCTTTAGATGTTACATAAAATCTTATGACTTACTGCAGCCAAACCAAAGTATGTCAGTAATTTTAGAGCTCAACATCTTTTCCTTTCTATTATATTGCATAATTCAGTTTTGTATCTAAATATGCTGGCTTTAGTTTTCTAATCACGATTTTGGACTTGCGACTTCATAGCAGGTTTTGTATTCTGGAAGATGAAGTTTTGATGTTTTCAACATCCTGCGTAAAAGAACTTAAATGGGTAAAAAATGCAGTATGGACATCAAAATATTGGATTATCAAAACACTCAATGTCAATATTTAAACATATAATTTCAAATTAAGGCAGTTTCTGGAAAACTAACTCCTAACAGTAAACCAAAAGGAAGTATTTTGCCTCTGTTTAATTTTCATGAAATTAAAATGAAGAATACAGAAAAATTTAACCATTGGGGAAACATTTTCTTCCCTTGGCTCTTATGACACTCTCTTCATTTTCCCTTCTCATTCTCCTTTAGTGGGTCCTCCTTTTCTCTCCAGCTCTTTATGCAGGATCGTTCCAGTGCTCAGTCCTTGGTCCTCTTCTTTTTTTCAGTTCTTTATCCACACTCACTGTAATGAGTTGAAATACTATCTATATTCCAATGACTCCTACATTTTTATCTCTAGTCCATACCTTTGTCTCCTGCTGCAGAATCATACATTCCAACCAACAACAACAATCAGTTGACTACCAAGTGTCTCAAACTCAATTATTTCCAGAACTGAAATCTTGATCTTACCCTTCAAATTAGCTCTACCTTAAGTCTGTCTCATCTCAAATGATGATAGCCCCATCCTTCCAGTTGCTTAGTTCAAAAGTCTTGGGGTCATCTAAACTCTTCTCTTTCTCTCATGCACTTCATTCAATCATCAGGAACTATACCTTGCAAAAGAATCTGATCACTTCTCACCACCTCCATTAGAACCACTCTGGTTCAAGCCACTTGTCATTTCTCCCCTCCTTCACTTTCCTTCCCCTAAAGTCTATTCTCCAAAGAAGGGCTTGGATGATACTTTCAAAATGTAAGTCAAATCGTGTCATTTCTTTTCTCAAAATCCTCCAGGAAATGTGCATCTCACATAAAATAAAAGCCAAAGCTCTTACAAAATCTTACACAATCTCTTACTTCTAAACCCTTCCCCTACCCACTGTCCTCCTTTCTCATATTACTCCTGGCTTCCACAGTTTCCCAAACGTACCATGCTTGCTGCAGACTAGGAGTCTTGGAATTGTATGTTTCCGTTGCATGGACAGCTTTTTTCCTAGATAAAAGCTTTACTCAGATGAGCAGCTCTTTTCTCAAATATTCGAATAGTTTATCTGTTACCTCTTTCAAATCTTTGCTCAATGTAACTTTTTCCAGAAGGCTTCTCTAACAATCCTATTTAAAAGCTGCAACTGCCCCTCTACCCTCTCTTCTTCCTTTACCCGGTTCTATTTTTCCCTTGCCATGTGTTACTTTATAGCTCATCACACTATTTGTGTGCTCATTTCAGGTCTTTCTCCAGTAGAATGTAAATTTTATACAGCAAAGACTGTTTTGTTTCAGTATTTTGAGGATTCGGCAGATAGCAGATGCTTAATAAAGACTTCTGCGAACTCATCACTCCACTATTCATACAGCTGGGCAGCCCCCCTAAACTTTCCTCAAAACTAAATTTCAGCACCTTCTAAAACTGCTGAAGCTCACAAAGTAGTCCACGTTTTTCTTTAAGAACTTCCTGACCCCGGAAGTAAAAGACTAGGTAAGGGAGTCGGAGGGGTAAGCTATTTCCGTTTCCGTACAGACGCTACGGAGCAAACACCATGGCGAAGGCCGGGGATAAGAGCGGCACTAAAGGAAAGAAAGGCCTGAAGCGGAAAGCAACCGCCGAAGAACCTCAAGAGGCCGCAGTCGCTGAGGATGGGGCGACGGAAAGCGGGGTCCAACCCCCGAAAACGGCTGCCTTTCCCCCAGGCTTCAGCATTTCGGAAATTAAGAACAAACAACGGCGACACTTGATGTTCACGCGGTGGAAACAGCAGCAGCGAAAGGTATGACGGGGCCGAGGCTGCAGGGCGCATGCGCTGCATCCGCGCGCGCGCACGACAGTGGGGAAGGGAATAGCACTTGCGTGGTGGCCGTGGCTTGGCGTCCCGGAGGCGGTAATTAATCTAGAAGGATGACGCTGACGTTCTAATGCCCTGGTCCCCTCGCACTGCTTTGGGGATTCTGTCTAGGTTCAGCTTTTTGCCTGAGCGACGAGGATTCTCTTTCCAGCCCCTGCCTACGTTCCCTGGCTGAGAATGAAAGCAAGAAGTCCCGCTCTCCTAGCAGTGAAAAAAAAAAAAAAAAAAAAAAAAATCCCCCTCCTGACCTGGAAAGAGAAAGTCTCCCATCTCTGTGCTTCGACCCGTGCACCTAACGTTGGCAAATTTCTAGAGCCTGTAATACAGGCAGTACGTGAATCCAGTGATGCTTTTCTGATTCCTGGGCAGCAACTCTTACCTAAAGTATTTCTGTGAAGTTTCTGGTAATTATATTTGTAGCGTTGTCCTCATACTGTTCTAGGAGATAAACAGATATGAGGAGATAAATAAAGCTCAAGATCACAGTGCTTATTTGTGGTTACGTTGCACTCGGAAGCAAGCATTTGTTTATTCCTGTACATCATAAAAGTTCCCGCACATAATATTCTTTTTACTTGCCTGTCTCCTCTTATTAGATACTACATCTTTTGAGGCCCTGAATAGTGCCTTACTCATAAGCGCCAGAGTGCTTTTGGAGTACGTAGAGAATCTAACTCATTCTGGTGAGCGCGTTTGCGGGAAGGGCCTCCTCGAAGACTTCTTAACACTATAATCTGAGATTTGATGTATGGAGGGTCTACAGGCGTTGGGGGGGAGGGAGGGCGTGCCCGGGAGATCACTTTCTGTGTGTGTAAGTGAGCATTCTGTTCAGAAATTTCCAGCAGGTACAAATTTACAGTACAAATGTAACTCACTTTGCAAGTCCTTAATAATTTTAAAAGCATATTTTGATTGTAAAATTTATGAATAACTAATGGTGGTTTATTGGAAGCAATCTGAAAACGCATCTCCCATTCTCATTTACTTGTAGTATTTTCCAAGAGAAGCAACCGGCATAGCCATCATGGTTTTCTTTAGAATGCAACTTGTTAGGAATGCAAAATAAAACAGCCACAAAAACGTGTTAACTAGTTTTAGATGGGCGTTTCACATTTTCACTTAATTTGAGGCTTTATAGTTTATAGTAAGATAAAAAGTAAAAGGTAAAAAGGCAAACTTTAAATATTCATACTTGCCAATTTCAATTTTTTGAAGGAGAAAGAGCTTTGTTTATTGATTAGCCAGCTTATTTGGTTTACAATAACTTTGGTATGAAAGTCTGTGTCAGGGTGTTTGCTTTAATGCGTTACAAAGATTGCTGAGATAAAGTGGCCATAGCATTAGTAATGTGTAGTTTCAGTATGTGTTTGTGATATAACTGATGGTTTCTCAATATTTTTCTGTTTTGTTTTTTTTTAAACCTTTTAGGAAAAGTTGGCAATTAAGAAAAAACTTAAAAAAGAGAGAGAAGCTCTTGGTGATAAGGTAAATAACATTTTTGGCCACCTGCTTTCTGTCTTATGTTGAGTAATGCTCCCTTATGTTTATGTTGTATCGCTTTCTTTTAAAACTTACTATAAAATATTTCCAATGTATAAAAGATATGAAAATAAGGGGCGCCTGGGTGGCGCAGTCGGTTAAGCGTCCGACTTCAGCCAGGTCACGATCTCGCGGTCCGTGAGTTCGAGCCCCGCGTCAGGCTCTGGGCTGATGGCTCAGAGCCTGGAGCCTGTTTCCGATTCTGTGTCTCCCTCTCTCTCTGACCCTCCCCCGTTCATGCTCTGTCTTTCTCTGTCCCAAAAATAAATAAACGTTGAAAAAAAAAAAAAAAGATATGAAAATAAAATAATAAACCCCTTTCCATTCATTACCTAGCTTAGAAAACATTGCATTAGCAAATAATTTTCGAAGTCCTTTGGATGCTTCTTACTGATTGCTTTCCCCTCCAAAGCTAACCACTTATGAAATTGCCATTTTCTTGTTTCCATGCATTTCTTTCTTATCTTTAGGTTTGTGTCCCTAAACAATGAACACAATAGTGATGTTTTGTATTTTTTTCAAAATTTCGTGTAAATGGTATGTCTACTTTAACTTGCTTATTTTACTTAATTTTACGTGTTTGGGAGATAGGGACTTATCTTTCTGACTTTGGAAAGCTTTTGGGGAAGCTTCCCAGTTTAGGCCTGTGGTTGGAGTTTTTGTGACTTGAAGCAAAGGCTCTTGGGGAAAGGCAGGATGCAGCCTGTTCTGTTGTAGGATTGAGGAGTGTAGGAATGAAAGCTGATACAGAGGATATTAACCCTTTGAAGACTGAGAATGGCAAGTGGGAGGAAAGTGAGATACTTGGATGGACTATGGCAAAGAAGAGAGTAAAGATAATACATCCAAAAACGATTTGGCTACTTTTGTGATATTGATAAGAAATGAAGTCTACTGAAAATTTTTAAAAGAACTGCTAAATACATCCACAACTAAGCTGTTTTCCTTTAATTTCATTTTATTTATAGCTAGTGTTAGATTTTGATTTATGCTTGCAAAATTTTTAGAACATACAACTCTTCCTCCTCTACTGTCTCTTAAGATAAGGTACCAAGGAATGATAAGCATTTTTGAGGAAAATGAAAAATGTAAAGATTATATGCAAACTAAACACTCTGCCTTTTCATGCCTTCTCTTAATAGGACTAGGTTAAATCACATGAAATTGCCAGTTTTAGACTGTTTTAACCTGCAGAATTCTATCAGCAGTTATTCTCTTTTAACTCTCAGTAATCAGCCAGTTATAGCAAATATGCCAATCACCTTTGGATATATCACCATTCTTGTTTTTGGACTGTAAAAATGAATTCCTAGAACTGCCTTCTTTAAAAAATTACTTAAAACTTAATATTTGTTTCATAGAGTAATAAGAAATGAAATCCTAGAGAGTTTAGCAGTTCTTATTTCTTCCTATCTCTGCTAACATTCAAAACCATATGTTTTGAATTTGTTTTAGTCAGTATATGCTTACAGTTCTGTATTCCTGCTCTGTAGCATTTCATTTACACAGTTTTTTGGTCTAAGCTGAGTATACATGATTGCCAATTCTAACAATATTCCATTATGTTGAAGTGTCACAGTCTTTACCCTGTTTTTGGATGTTTGCTGTATTTGCTGTTCATAAATTGCTTCTCTCTTTCATACCTTACCATAAATGCTTCAAACTGGAGTTACTAGTTCAGCAGATAGATTTGTAGCTTTGGTTATTTATTTCTGGTGTTTTTTTAAATTTTAATTGTAGAGAGAGTATGCATGTATGCATGCATGTGGAGAGAGGGACAGAGAGAGAGAGAGAGAGGAGAATCCCAAGAAGGCTCCATGCTTAGCGTAGAACCCCACACAGGGCTCAATCCCTAGTCCCTGGGATCATGACCTGAGCTGAAATCAAGAGTTGGGCGCCCAACTAACTGAGCCACCCAGGCAACCCTTGTAATTTATTTCTGAAGAGCTTTCTGAAAGTATTGGAACAAAGTTCCATATATATGTACCTTTGTACATTTGACTCTTGAACAACATGGGGGTTGGGGTGCAGAATACTAACTCCACTCCTGCACATGTGAAAATCCCATACCCTACTATTGGCCTGAAGTCTTACTGATAACATAAAGTGAATTAACACATATTTATGTGTTATATGTATTATATACTGTATGCTTACTATAAATTTTTTTTTAGTGTTTACTTTTGAGAGAGAGAGAGACAGAGCATGAGCAGGGGAGGAGCGGAGAGAGAGGGAGACACAGAATCCGAAACAGGCTCCAGGCTCTGAGCCGTCAGCACAGAGCCTGACGCAGGGCTCGAACTCACAAACTGTGAGATCATGACCTGAACTGAAGCTGGACACTCAACCGACTGAGCCACCCAGGCGCCCTTGTATGCTTACTATAAAATAAGCTGGAGAAAATATTATTTGGAAAATTATAAGAGAAAATACCTTATAGTATTGTACTATAAAAAATGCACATATAAGTGGGCCTGCACAGTTCAAATCTATGTTGATCAAGGGTCCACTATAATTTTTCCAATGTATTTGATATTTTTCTTAGCGTATAATTACTTTGATCGCAGTTTCTTCTTTCTGCTACTTCTGAATGGTTTTAGACCATTTCATTCAGTTAGCAATTCTTCCAGTATGTTTAGGTCTCTGCTTAGAGTTAAAAAAAAAAAAAAACCTCTTACTCAGTATTATTATTAGGATTGATACAGCAATGGAAATGAGGAACAGATTGAGGCTTTGGATTATTTACACATTTCTGTTACTCGTCCCTAACCCAAATGCAAAATTATTAACATAAAATCCTTCTAAAACTTAATCTGTTGTTTTTGTTTTTTTTTTTTTTTTAATTTAGGCTCCACCAAAGCCTATACCAAAAACCATTGACAACCAGCGAGTGCATGATGAAACTATAGTAGACCCTAATGATGAAGAGGTAATGTTGGAAGTCTTAAATAAATTTGGATGACCACATTTGACAAATTATTTGTTCATATGTTGATATTTAAAGTACTGGCTGGTGAAGTTGTATAATGGACTGATTCAGCTATAATATTGGTATATTATTTGCTATAGATTGTTTCATAACTGAATTTCTCAATAATCCTATAGGAAAAACTCTGATTCTACTCATTTTATAGAAATGTATTATATTTTATGACCAGGTAAACTTTTTGTCATTTAATTTATAGTACTTCTGTTGTTTTTAATATCATTTGAAAAGCATTTCTCATTATAGAGTTTTATAGTACTAGAAATTTTGATATAAGGATAACATTTGATATTTTTTGTGTCCTCATAAAACTCTTGGTTTCAAGATAATCATCCACTTTTCACTTTTCACGTTTCCCTTTAAATAGTTTGTTACAGTATGGTGAGAGAATCAAGTTTTAAATTTTTTTTGTGCGTGTGCAGGGAATTTGGTTTTGGTTATGTTTGTTTGCTTTCAAACCGTACTATTATTGACATTCTTTCCTATTTCCTCATATAGTCATTCATTCATTCATTCAGTCAGTCAGTCTTCTAGCAAATGTTTATTGACTGCCTGCTGTGTACTGGGATCTGTTTTAGGAACTTGGCATCTGTCAGTGCACCAAGCACCGTGCCACATATACACACAAAATATCAGCCTTTTTCTGGGCTATTGGTCAGTTTGGTCAGTTTGTCACTGTATCACTTCTTTATTTTTATAATTATTTATCTTCATGGTAAGTTTATCTATTAGAGCAAGATGCCCCTCCCCACATCCATCCTCAAATCTCTCTTCAGGAATGTTCATTCTCTTTTTGGACCTTTGGTCTGCCATATAAAATTATAAAAATTGTATTAAAGTAGATCACTCAGGGGATCTATTTGTATATTGCTCTTTTTAGGTCTTTAAAAATGTGATTCAGTGAATTTTATAATTCTCTTCATGCAAGGTGTACATATAAATCTTTTTAGAGCTATTGATGGCTATCTTATGTTTTTTATCAGTGTAAATCACATCTCATTGAGAATTGTTTTATTTGCTGATTTATAAAAATACAATTGATTTTTGGACTGTGATCTTCTAAACAGTAGATCACCTAGATTCGTCTCCAATAAGTTGTCTAAATATTGTTTCCATTTCATGTTTAGCTAATCATTTCTACAAATAACTTTCAATCCATTAATCATTTATTTCTTTTGTGCTGACTAGAGCCTCCAGCATAATGTGAAACAAATAGAAAACGCAATAGTGGCATCTATGCCCTGGTCTTGGTTTTAAAGAGAATACTTCTAACATGCCATCTTTAATGTTTGTGTCATTAATGGTAGATTCTCCTTATATGTTAAGGAAAATCTATTTCTTTTTTTGTTGCGGGGGGGGGGGGGGTTTGTTTTATCATGAATGAATGTGAAACATTATCAAATGCTTTTTCTGAAAATAGAGATAATTATGTACTTTTTCTGCAAATATTGAGATAAATATGTAGTTTTTCTCCTTTATAGTACCAATGTAGGAAATGAAATGGATCTTCTAATGTTAAATCTCTTTTGCATTCTTGGGGTAAATACAATTTAATTACAATGTTTTATCTTTTACATGTTTTGGTTTGTCAGTACTTTGTTTAGAATATGTACATCTATGTTTATAAGTGAGACTGCAGAAATGTCCCTTTCCATTCCTAATATTATTTATTTGGGCTTTTCACCAGAGATACATCTATTTTGTTACTCTTTTCAAACTACTTTTTTCTTTGATCATCTCTTGAAATTTTGTTTTCTAATTTATTTATATCTCTCATTATCTTTATAATTTATTTCCTGTTACTCTGTTGAGTTTATTCTTCTTATTTAACTCATTTTTCATCTTCCTTTCTATTTCTTCCTTTCTATTGTGAGCAATTAAGGCCACAAAATTCCCTGTAAGTACTACTTTTGGTATATCGCACAAGTTTTAAGATGTGTTTCTTCATTATTATTCAAATCTAAGTATCTCCTTTAATGGGAGATTTGTTCATTTCTTCTGGTAATTTCTTTTTTTTTTCCTTTGACGTTTATTTCATTGTTTTCCCCCGGTTCTTATTATGTTGTTTATTTTACTTATTTAAGGTTTCATTTATTCTTCTTTTTCTAGTTTCTTAAAATGGAAGCTTACATTACTGATTTTATACTTTCTTTCTTTTTAATATAATCTGATAAAGCTATCATTTTCCTCCAAAGCACTGCTTTAGCTACATCTCATACCTTTTGATATGTTTGTTGTGTTTTCATTTTCATTCTGTTCAAGATATTTTCTAATTTCTCTTGTTATTTCTTCTTTGGCTCATTGATTATCAAGAAGTATGTTGTTTAATTTCCAAATATTTGAGGATTTCCCACATATATTTCTGCTGTTGATTTCTAATTCAATTTTATTGTGGTTCTGGAACATACTCTGTTTGATTTTAGTCCTTTTTAAGTAAAGAACTGTTCTGTGTTTTAGGATAAGATCTATTCTTGAAAATGTTCTGTGTTCCTTTGGAAAATGTATATTTTGCTGTTTTGAAGTATATTAAGAGTTGTTTTAAGTTTGATTGTGGTGTTCATGTTTTCTATATTGTTGCTGAATTTTCTATCAGTTACTGAGAGAGGAGTATTGAAACCTCAAACTATAATTGCTGAATTATTCATCTCTTCTTATTCAATTGACCCTTAATCCAGTGTCCCATATTGTCCCATCCCTTCGATTGTCCATAGCCATATTTCTTAATGTCTATTTTGTTTCATATACACATAGCCACCTAAACTCTTTTATGGTTACTGTTTACATGGTATACTTTTTTCATTTTTTACTTTCTTCATTTCTTCTTTTTTACTTTCAACCAGTTTATGTCTTTGAATTTAAAGTGTCACTTACAGGGGCATCTGGGTGGCTCAGTCAGTTAAGTGTCAGACTTCAGCTCAGGTCATGGTCTCATTGTTTGTGAGTTCGAGTCCCACATTGGGTTCTTTGCTGTCAGTGCAGAGCCTGCTTCGGATCCTCTCTCCCCACCCCTACCCCTGCTCTCTCACTCTCTCTCAAAAATAAACATTTAAAAAATAATAATAATAAAATGTCACAGATGTTGCTTTTTTTATTCAGCCTGACAATTAGTATGTATTTTTTTAATTAAAAAATTTTTTTAATGTTTATTATTTATTTTTGAGAGAGAGAGGGACAGAGTGTGAGTGGGGGAAGGGCAGAGAGAGAGGGAGACACAGAATCCGAAGCAGGATTCAGGCTCTGAGCTCTCATCACAGAGCCCAACGCAGGGCTCAGACCCATGAACTGTGAGATGATGACCTGAGTACAAGTCAGACGCTTAACTGACTGAGTCACCCAGGCACCCCTGACAATTAATATTTAATGTTAACTATTGATGTAGTCATATTTACATCTGCCCTTTTACTTTTTTCATTACATTTTATATATTTTTTTAATACTTTTTTTTAATGTTTATTCTTGAGAAAGACAGAGACAGAGCATGAGTAGGGGAGGGGCAGAGTGAGAGAGAGACACAGAATCTGAAGCAGACTCCAGGCTCTGGGCTGTCAGCACAGAGCCCGACACGAGGCTCAAACTCACAAACCGTGAAATCATGACCTGAGCTGAAGTCAGACGTTTAACTGAGCCACCCAGGTGCCCCACTATATTTTATACCTTTATTCTGTTCCTCCTTGACTTTCTCTTATATTAAAAAAATATTTTTATTACGCTATTTTAATACCTCTTAATCTTTTAAGTTATATATTTAAGGGTTTTCTTAGTAGTTTCTGTAGGAATTACAGCATGCATCTTTAATTTATCACAGTGTACTTCCAGCACATACTGACATGATTCTGGTAAATACAGTAGGTTTCCACCAGTATAGCTTTGTTCCTTCACTCTTGTTCATGCTGTTGTCATATATAACATTTGTCTGTGTTATAAATCCAGTGTTGTAATTTCTGCTTTAAAATATCTCATTGTCCAGGGGCGCCTGGGTGGCGCAGTCGGTTAAGCGTCCGACTTCAGCCAGGTCACGATCTCGCGGTCCGTGAGTTCGAGCCCCACGTCAGGCTCTGGGCTGATGGCTCAGAGCCTGGAGCCTGTTTCCGATTCTGTGTCTCCCTCTCTCTCTGCCCCTCCCCCGTTCATGCTCTGTCTCTCTCTGTCCCAAAAATAAATAAACGTTGGAAAAAAAAAAAAATTAAAAAAAAATATCTCATTGTTCGGGCGCCTGGGTGGCTCAGTCAGTTGAGCGTCCGAGTTCAGCTCAGGTCATGATCTCGTGGTTTATGAGATTGAGCCCCGCGTCGGGCTCTGTGCTGATAGCTCAGAGCCTGGAGCCTGCTTCGGATTCTGTGTCTCCTCCTCTTTCTGCCCCTCCCCTGCTCAATGCTTAGTCTCTCTGTCTCTCAATAATAAATAAACGTTAAAAAAAATTTTTTTTTAAATATCTCATTGTTTTTTAAAAAAAGGAAATTTACACATACAACACACACAAAAAGTCTTTTATAGTTAACTTCGTGTTTACCATTTACAGTGCTTTTCTTTCCTTTCCTTGGATCTAAGTTACCATCTGGTGTCATTTTCTTTCAGCTTGTAGGATTTCCTTAAATTTTTTTTTTTTTAGGTTTGTTTATTTATTTTGAGAGAGAGAGAGTGGGTGTGCATGATCATGAGTCGGGGAGGGACAGAGAGAATCCCAAGCAGGATCTGTGCCGTCAGCACAGAGCTCTAAGTGGGGCTCGGTCCCACAAACCGTGAGATCATGACCTGAGCCAAAATCAAGAGTTGGACACTTGATTAACTTGAGCCACCCAGGCACTCCGGGAGATTTTTACTCTTATCTTTGGTTTAAAGTATTTTTTAGGTTATTTGCTTGGGGTAGAAATAGATCCCAGGCTCTGAAGTTTGGCAAAATCATTCTGACCTTGGTAAAAGTATAACTTCCTTGGGAGCCCAGGAGCAAGGCCCACAAACATTAAAAGTTGAATTTCCTTTAACAGCACTGTGTCTCCACTTGTTTGTTTTATTGTTATTTTTAACCTGCCTCCTGAGTGATTGTCCTTGTGTTTGTGTGGCTCAATCGTAAGCCAGTGATTCGGGCAGAGATTGTGTTGAGATACCTTGAGCCTCTGAGCCCCTATCAACTGAGCTACCTGTGGGTTGAGGACTGCATTCAAAGTTGCAACCAGTTTTCAAGTCTCCCTCACCTTTTGTGTGCACTGGTTTTTTAGGTCTGTCCCATGTATAGTTCAGCTGTCAGCCAGGGATTTGTAGAGAGATTATCTCAGCTCCTCTATGGCTCTTACATTTCCAGAGCTCTCCTTTAAATTTCTGGCTGATCCACACCTACCCTGAACTGGCCCAGTAACTTTAGACTGGCAAAGCTAGGGTTTTCAAACCCACCTCTCCTCAAATCCAGTTTACCACCTTGGATTCAAGATTGCTGGTTCTTGCCTACCATCAGACCCGAAGTTGATAAAGTTACTATTTTTGTAGCCATGTTGATGGAAGAAATGGAATAGTTCTAAGGAAGATTCCTGATGTTCTTGCCCACAGCCCTAGCCATTTTTCAAGAAAAAACACAGCTCAGTTTGTGTCTTGAAATTGTTTTTGACAGTTTTTTCCAGTTTTATACTTGTATTCTACAGGTAGAAAATCACCCAACCTCTTTATGTCACCATTAATGTAAGTCCCTCCTGGCTGTCTTCAAATCCCCTATCAGCCAGGAAGGAGGTCAGTGTCATAGGATCCTGATGGAGCTACTTTTAAAATTCTGGCCCAGTAGAGTGTTTGATATCAAATTATCCTTTTTCTGTTCACAGGTTGCTTATGATGAAGCTACAGATGAATTTGCTTCTTACTTCAACAGACAAACTTCTCCCAAGATTCTCATCACAACATCAGATAGACCTCATGGGGTAAACATATCTATCAGTGTAGTTATTGAATTCTTAATTTTCTTACATTACTTAGACTATTTAAAAGAACTCTTTTCAGAAGATCTGAGTTAATTAGTAATTTAATAGATAATGCCTGTGAGTAAGCTAAATAAAATGAATACTGGTGATGTGATGTAGGTTCTCTAAGCATGATTCTTCCGGATAGGGTTTATCAACCTCAACACCATTAGCATTTGGGGCTGGGTAGTTTTTTATTATGGGGGTTGCCCTGTTCATTAGAGGATATTTAGCGGTATCCCTGGCCTCTACCCACTAGATACCACTACCAGCTGTCCCCTACTATTACCACCAGTCATAACCACCAAAAAATGCTTCTAGATATTGTCAAATGTCCTCTAGTGGGGCATAATCACCCCCAGTTGAGAACCACTGCTTTAGGATGGTCAGTCTTTGATAAAGGATTAAATACTGTTCAGATATCATTTTTTTCCCTACCCTTGCTCTTTATTAATAACACATATTAATCATTGCTCCTTTCCTTATTAATGTATACCAACTTAAAATTTTTATTCCTTTTCACCTCAGAAGATTTCTATTATTTTGTTTTGCAGAGAACAGTACGACTCTGTGAACAACTCTCCACAGTTATACCAAACTCACATGTTTATTACAGAAGGGGATTGGCTCTGAAAAAAATTATTCCACAGTGCATTTCAAGAGATTTCACAGATCTGATCGTTATTAATGAAGATCGTAAAACACCAAGTATCCTTTCTTTATTAAAGTTTTCCTGTCTCACCTTCACCCCCTTTTAAAACATATTTAAAAGAATAAGGAAATGTTTTCTATAACTTTCAGAACATAATATTTTAAACAAGAAAATTATGTATCTCTATCCAAGAATCTATAAACTACTTTTTTCATTTAGCAAATATTCATTCAAGCAAATGCTATAGGCAAGACATTACTTTAGTCCTTAGTGAAAGATGCAGAGATAAACAAGAGCTTTAGGGAGTTCATAATCTAGTAGGAGAAAATAGACATGTAAACTAACAAAAATGTAGAGTGGGTAGTACAGTTAAAGAGAAATACAGGATACAGTGCACACTCTGGTAAAAATCTGCCCTGGGGATATCAGGGAGGAAGGACTTGACCGGAAAAAATGCTTAACTCAGTTTGGTGAATATGGGCGAATGAGGTGAATAAGGCAGAGGAAGAGTGCCCAGTGCAGAGAGACCATTTGTAACGGCAGAGGCATTAAGGAGCAGACCCAGTTGGGGATCTGCAAGTAGTTTGATATGGCTAGATTTTATGTTACCAGAGGTGGTATCACAGGATTACATTTTTGAGGCAGATCTGAGCCCATTTTATGTATTTACTACTGTTTCGGATGCCAAGAATACTTTATCCTTTTTCTGTGAGTCTCAGATCCTAGGTGACTGTGTCACTTGAAACCAAGGTATTTTTTCCTGTTTGCAGAAATGAGATCATATAAAGAATGCCTATATTTGTTGTTGCTGTTGTTTTACTTATTTATCAAATTGTGGCTGTGAGATCACTAATTTTAAAGATGATCAGTTGAATGGGTCAAATTCTTAAAACTACTAAGGATTCATAAAAAATAGGGACAGGAGTTTCCTGCTGCCAGGATAACTTTTTTTTTTTTTTTTTTTTTAATCAATGAACACTGCTTTAAAAATGGTGTCAAAGCTATTTTTTAAAAATCTAGATAACTTTTATGGTTTTTACTATTTTCAATAGAAGTTAAAGACGTTATCCACTTGTACGAGTTGCTTTCTAGAGACTAAAATAGACTAAAGCTAGCTTTGTAATGTGATGTTTTTTTAGCCATATTATAATTTGGCTTGGATTGTGGGTTAATGTACCAAAATAACTAAAATCTCTTGAATACTTAACTATTCCAGAAGAGGTCTGTTTTTAAAAATGTAGTTGCTGCCTTCTTAAAACTACATCCCAAAATAAAGTGGCAAGGTCTGTGTTCCTCTTTTATTTTTGGCAGTTAAATAAACCATCATTATTTTAAGGCTGCCAGCAGGTATTCATCAATTGAATAAACATTGTATCCTTGTTTTATCTGAGCTATTTTATATGGATACTGCGTTTCACTTACACCATCTATTGCCTTTAGAAAGCTATGTTCTCTTTTCCTTATAAAATTGTATTGTCTTTTTACTCAAAATGTATTAATATTTTTCTGATTACCATATTGGACACCTTGTAGGGTAAGTTAACCATTAGATCATTAAGATACCATCAGTACACAGACCAAATTTATATTAAGGAAATAACTAGGCTAATGAAGTAATCCAAATATGAGATTGCTTCTCCTATACACGTAAATATATATGCACACAGGTGTGTATGGGTGTCCCAGGATTATAAGTTTTGAGTATAGAATTATGCAGCAGTTTCTAAAAGTCCTAATGAATAGAGTTTGTATCAGTATAATCCTGCCTAGATGTTGATTTTTATAATTTCAAAGATATTTCATTTTCTTTTCTAATTGATATATAGTAATGAGTTAATGGCAAATTATTGGTGAAACAAGCTAGGAAAGCAGACCTCCTACATTGCTTTTGTGTTCTCTGTTAACAGAGAATGGTCTTCAAGACTAATGAGGACATTGCTGGGGGGCCCTGGAAGTCCATCTTGGATAAAAAGTTTGTAAGATAAGGCCTAGAAACTGAATAAGGTCAGATATCCTGGCTTCAAAGACTATGTGCACAAACTTGTAAAGGAGACTTTGCTACTCTGGGGGAAGATATATGAGACAGGCAAGTGGAGGAAGGAGGGAGAAAGAGGACTGCTGGTTAATATATGCCATGATCCAGAAAAAAACATGTCAAATAATTAAAGGGAGACTAATTTGTAAGCACATAATAGAAATGGTGTATGATTCCTAGGGACTTAACATGGGCTCACAAATAACAAATCATGACCCCTAATGATGACACTTGGAGAAAACTTGAAAGAATTGAGGATGTACAGCCTTTGGGAAATTAGAATATGGGGCATGACAAGATACGGAAGGGCTGCTGTGTAAAAGAGTAGTGCCATATGGTGGGAATGGCTTATAAATTTTCAACTTAACTCTAGAAAAGAGCTTTGTCAACTATCTAAACTGAGTCTGGTGGCTTTGGGTCAGGCAGATGTAATGTTAAATACAGACTTCATTACATGTGACTTTTGTCAAGTTTCTTAGCCACTTGGTTTCCTCATCTTTTAAAATAGGAAATGATACCTAAATCTTCAGGTTTCCCACAAAGACCACATTAAATGTATTATGTTTCTTTTTTTAATTTTTTTTTTAATGTTTATTTACTGTTGAGAAAGTGAGACACAGAGTGTGAGCAGGAGAGGGTCAGAGAGAGAGGGAGACACAGAATCTGAAGCAGGCTCCAGGCTCTGAGTTATCAACACAGGCCCCATGTGGGGCTCAAACTCACAAATGGTAAGATCACACATGAGCTGAAGTCAGGCGCTTGCTTAACTGACTGAGCTACCCAGGCGCCCCTAAGGTATTATGTTTCTTAAGGCATAATACCTTAGTCCTGTTGTGGGCATTTTAGTAAATGTTATGGTATAGGGGAAAGCGCGGAAGTTTTTCCTGGAGACACCTAACATCTTCTATTGATTATTTCTAAATGGAAATTTGAGTTAGGTACGTCTTTGTCCTATACTTTTGGCAGCTTGTAGGCTGTTTTGCTTTCTTGGCCTTTGGGGACTAAAAGTCCTTTTTGCCTCAGTCATCATAACAAAATACCTCTATGCATTAGGGCTTGGGCACAGGTGTAGTCCCACCTGTTATGATCTGCCACCTAGCTCTGAAATTTGAGCTTATCTACCTAACCTTTCTCAACCTTTTTTCATTGTTACTAAAATAGGGATAATGAACTCCTATTCTTCAGGATTTATGTTAGGAATTAGTTAGGAATTTATGTTAGGAATAAGTAAAGCTTTTGTACAATGTGGGTACGTAGGAAAGGATTATTTTGGATTTTGTAGTTTTGACAGAAACCACAATTGAGTTGCAATGTCCTAGAAAGTTGGGGATCTGTAATTTGTTTGATATTGCAGATTTGATTTAGGTTGGAAGTGTTGATTTAGGTTGGAAGAAATTACCTTTACCTCTCTTAGCTCCCATGAGTGTGATTTTTTTTCATTGTGCAAATGATCCAGAAATACTTTTGGCTGTACCTCAAGAAGTTGAACCTGTGATGAATTTTTGAAAAGAAGGAAATTTTGAAAAGAAGGAATTCAAACATTACTGATAATCTGGTATGTGGTAGGCACTAGTATTTATCAGAAACAAATGTATCTTCCAAAAGTTAACAGATTAGTTGGGAAGAAAGTCATTTACATAATTATAACTCAAATCAGTGACAAGTGCTATATATAGTTAAGTAACAGTGACAGCTGAGATTTAAAGCTTAATGTTAACTGTGTAAAAAGAAGTGGCATTTGAAGTGAGCCTTAATAACAGTACTGCCCTTCTTGGTCAAGCTTGCGTGAGTCCCAAGGCGACAAGCCCCTTCCCCAGTAAACCAACAGAAACCCCTGCCCATACCACAACTCCCTATCTGATTGCTCTGCAGGGCTTCAGTTCTAGTGGAAGTAGTATCTTGTCTCATTTGATAAGCAGATCAGAGCACACCTAGTTAAAATTGACCACATTCTGGCCAAGTACTAAACATTGCCCCCTGCAGGCAAGGCCAGCCTCTGCAGATGACTGGCCTGAAGGATAGAGCAGCCAAAACACAACTGAGCGCACACAGCACACACGAGATATTCCCTCAAGTGCCAGGCCCTGGACATTATGGGACCTCTTCTTCATAAAGCCATTACTCTCAAAAGCAGGAAACCTAAAGGGCTTTTCTAACAGAGAAGAAGGCAGAGACCTAGAAAAAAAATGCCAAGACAGGAATTAATCCCAAGTGAAAGAACAAGTGAAACAGACATAAGTAACATGTCTGCTGGAGAATTTAAAGCAACAATCATAAGGATACTCACTGGGGTTCAGAAAATGAAAGACTCTGATCAAAATCAAAAGCAGTCCAACACCAAGATACATTGTAATTAAACTTGCAAAATATACTAATAAAAACATCTTAAAAGCAGCAAGACAAAAGAAGTCCCTGACTTAACAAGGGAAGACCCATAAGGCTAGCTGCAGCTTTCTCAACAGAAACTTGGCAAGTCAGAAGGGAGTGGCATGATGTATTCCAAGTGCTGAATGGGAAAAATCTATAGCCAAAAATAGTCCAGCAAGGCTATCAGAATAGAAGAGATAAAAGAATTTCCCCAAACAAAAATGGGGAAGTTTGTGACTATTAAACCAGCCCTGAAAGAAATATTAAAGGGAGTTCGTGACTATTAAACCAGCCCTGAAAGAATTATTAAAGGGAACTGAGTAGAAAAATCTCCAGAAACGATGACAAAACAAGTATTAAATGGCACTAAATGCATATCTGTCAATAATTTCTCTGAATGTAAATGGAGTAAATAACTCCAATCAAAAGACATAGGGGGAGTGGGTGCCTGGGTGGCCCAGTTGATTAAGTGTGTGACTCATTAATCTCAGGGTTGTGAGTTCAAGCCCCGCATTGGGCTACACGCTGGATGTGAAGCCTACTTAAAAAGCAAAACAAAAATAGGGTGTCAGAATGGGTAGAGAAACAAGATCCATCTATGTGCTGCCTACAAGAGACTTATTTGAGACCTAAAGACACGTGCAGATTTCAAGTGATGAAAGACTTGGGATGAAAGACACGGGATGAAGAAACATTTATCATGCAAATGGATGTCAAGAAAGCCAGAGTAGCAGTACTTGTATTCGACAAACTTTTTAAACAGAGTGTAATGAGATGAAGAAGGGCACTGTATCATAATATAAGGGACAATCTAACAAAAATATATAACATTTGTAAATATGCCCCCAACATGGGAGCACCCAGATATATAAAATAATAGTCATAAAGGAATTCACTGATGAAGTGAGCCTTAATGGAGGAGTTAAATATTGCAGGTGTTTCAAATAGCATGAACAAAAGTACATGATAGGATTAATATGTATGGTGTATAAGACTGTCAGTGTCTACCAGTTAGGAAACATGGGGAAGGCATACAGATTAGAAAGGTGGTTTGGGGCCACAGAGTGTTACAGTGATGTTTTTACTCTGTAGATAAGCTGTTATGAGAGTATTCTGACATTAGGTACAGTTATCAAGACTCAAGGTATCTAGTTTGTTTTTCAGTTAGCACATGAGAAACAGTGGTCCAGATATAATGAGTCACATCCCATAGCCTACTATACAAACTCGATTTACCGTATTAGAAATGTACTTGGAATGGTGGGAGAGACGTCAGGCCAGCAAGGATCCTGTTTTAATCTAGTTGGAAAATCTCGAGGACCTCAACTAACAATAGCAGTAAGGGTGAAGAGGAAGTTATGGAAGTGAGGAATTTATGAGGGTAAATAGGATTTGGCAAGGAAGGGAAGAAGGAGGAAGTTGAAGATAACCATAGTGTTTAATCTGGGTTAATGGGAGAATGTTGATACCTTTATCAAAAATGGAAACTTCTGTTTTGTAAAACTGTGTGCAGTTAGATTTGAAATAAGTAGTCTGATTATGACCTCCTTTTAAGGTTCAGTATTTGGAAAAATCAAGTTGTTACAAAAATTTGAGGAATGTTATCTTAGCTAGCTGCATTCCAGACTTTTAAAGCCCCAGCACTGCTACCCCTGCTGATTGTAGGTAGGGCTCTTATACTTCATTTGTAGTTGAGAGTGTCTAGCACCAAGTCTGTTTGTGGTAGACAGTCAGTAAATGGTTATTAAATAGTTGATTCTAATTTGTGGCACAGTAATCCCAAGAGTAAGAGCTGGTCTTTTGAGAAACACTAATAACCTTGATTTTAAGAAGAGAGCCGAGTCTCTGGTTTATGGGACAGTATTTCAAAGCTGACAGCATATACTTACAAATGTACAAAAAAATGTACATACAAATGTGTAAGTATGCATTTTTAGGGTTATAAGGCCTAAACATTATACTAGAATTCCATCCAGTCTATCATTCCTATTAGGGTAGTGTATATAAGCTCTTTGAAGAAACCTACTTTGTTGAATATGCAACATACCCTCTTGAGAGTGATGAGGTATTTATCATACCATGAAGAGACAAAGTGGGACTACTATAGGGGGACTAATATAATCTATTTTTCTGAAATATTTGGTTGACTTATGGTCTTTAGTTTTAGGTATGTATGGTAAGAAAATTTCTTTTCACCCAGAGGAATACATGTATCTACCTGTTCATCTAGCTACAGAATTTAGGAGCCTTTGGACATACACAGGATCAGTTACTTATGCAATTTAAGATTTAAATAACCGAGTTCAGTGTGTTCTTAGCTTTATGAACAGATGGATTAGTTCTAAGTCACTTGCCCAGTGGCCCAACCGCTCATTTTAAAATGAGCAGTGTTCGCTTGCGTAAAGAAATTAAGGTAAGTTTTACGTGTTCCTTAATTGGCATTGGTCTCCTTGCAGTTTTTGATTAGTAAACTCTGTAACTTATATAGATCTAATTGCTTTTATAATGGCCTTTGCTTTCCTGGTTAAAGCAAGTTTTATCTACCAGTAGTTTTCTTATGAGATTGTAATTGAGTTATGGCAGACAGGCAGTAATAGCCTTCATTACTCTGAAACCAGTTTCTTTTCTAGTAGGACTTTTTGGTACAGCCACTACATGTTAAAGTTATTTTAGAAGTATTATATTTCATGGAATTGATGTTATCTGTGGTAATTGATCATTAAGAAAGATACCTTTAAAGTTTATCAGTTTGTCAGGTAAATTCTGAAACTTGAACTTGCAATAAGGATATTAATTCCTTAATGTGATTTTTTTTCATAATTTTTCTAGAGAAGAGGTAAAGACCCTACAGAACACGTACCAGAAATAATTTTGAATAACTTCACAACACGGCTGGGTCATTCTGTGGGACGTATGTTTGCATCTCTCTTTCCCCATAATCCTCAGTTTATTGGAAGGCAAGTTGCCACATTCCACAATCAACGGGACTATATCTTCTTCAGATTTCACAGGTGAGGAAGGTTCTTTAACTCCATGGACTCTGATTTCAATTATGAAATACATTTTCAACATAAAATGTTTTCTAATGTATTGTGACAAGTATTGTAGATGAGAAATAAGTATCTTTTGAACTCTGTCATATTAAAGAAATTACATTTGGCTTATTCAGACTGTTTTCCCTAATTCTTTATCTTTGAAGGTACATATTCAAGAGTGAAAAGAAAGTGGGAATTCAGGAACTTGGACCACGTTTTACCTTAAAATTAAGATCTCTTCAGAAAGGAACCTTTGATTCTAAGTATGGAGAATATGAATGGGTCCATAAGGTATGTGCCTTATTCTTTGAAGAGCCATTTATATCATTTCAAAAGTATAGAATGAGAAGGAAACTTTGTATTTTAAGCTTTGAGTGCTTATACCTTGTGTTTCTGACCTCCACGAGCTTGAAAGAACCAATCTCTGATAAAGTATTTGGGTCTGATGACTAACACTGGTTCATTTGAAGTATCCTAAATTAGATCAGTGGTCCTCAAAGTGGGACCACCACTGTTAGAAGGCAAATTGTTGGGCCATAGACCTACTCAATCAGCAACTTAGGGGCCTAGCACTGTTTATAAGCGTTATGATTCTGCTGTATGTATGAAAACTGCTATAGAGGTTTCATAGAAGTTTGGAGATCACTTTAAGTCCTAAATGAAAACTTAAATATTTTAAAACCCATCTCTTTTCTAATAAGCAATATTTCACCTAAGTACTTACTGTAAAATTTTATATATTATTACACACACACATACATATTAGAACAGTAACTTCTAAAGACTATTCAGTCTCAGAGATGGACCCAGAGGTTTTTTTTTTAGCATTGTTTACTTTTTTTTTTTTCCTTCTAATTTTCAGCCCCGGGAAATGGATACAAGTAGAAGAAAATTCCATTTATAAAGTACTGAAGGAATAGTATTGGATTGTGCTACAACAGGGCCTCTTGGATTTCAACTCTGGCATCTTTTCAAAATGGCATCTACTGGTTGGGTTTCATAAACTTTTCATGTCTGGACAAGTGCCATGAATTATCTTTCACTGTTTATGTAGCAAATACAAATAAAAGTCATTTTGGTGAGTTTAGAAATTGCAGTTTAAGAGTCCTAAAATTTAATTCTCTTATTTCTAGGTATTGTGAATAAGTTGGAATCAAGATTCAAAGTAAGTTTCTCATGTGTACTTTCATGGAACATTCGGTCTGGAGAAAAAATACCGTCCTTGGTAGATACTGTGTAACCCAGGGGCTTTCTACCGGAATAAACTTGGATCTGCCACATCTTTGGAGGCCAGGTTTCTGGGATATTTTAATATTTCTTTAAGCCTTTCAGAATGGCAAATTTTTAAAGCAAAATGGTTTACCAAGGACTTAAGGCAAAATTGCAAAAAAAAGCTAATCTTCGGTTCCATTTTTCTTGGTACTTTGTACCTCATTACATCGTACTGTAATATTCCACTCAAGAATTGTGTAAAACTCTGAAGTTTTTAACATCTTCTAATATTCCCATGTCTTTTCTCTACTGTCCTTATTCGGAGAGCAGTCTATTAAGTAATTAATTTCTAGGTGTAATGGTAATACCCTACACAAGGGAGTTTTTTAGTATTTCTCATTATTAAATAACTTTTATTAAGACAAAGTTAATCCTGCAAATAACTCATGTGTAGAAACTAGTATTAGCAGCCTCCTCCTGACCTTGAAAGAAAAAAGTTTGCAACTTATCTTTAATTCTCTAACAGTCTTTCATATGTATGGTATACAATTATGTGAGATGAGCTGTAGAACAAGCCCTAAAACGTAAACCTCTTCTTAATGACATTGAGAAATTGCCATTATCTTATGTGTTCAAAACAAATTAATACACAGTATATTCAATACCAGTAATTAACCAAAAAACTTTTACACTAAGTATTTTATTGTATGTGGCTGCCAGTGTATATAAAATAATTACCCTTGTGAAATAGAAATTTATGAAAATTCAGAGAGGTAGATGTTAAGGACTGACAAAAGTAGAAGTTTATATAGTATGGCACGTGTTAAAGGGATAAGCTTTCATACAGGCTCCAAATTTAGTTCTCCTTTGAATATGCACTGGTTCATGAAAAATGGTTTAGAAAACCTGAAATGGAAAAGAAAAGAGTGGATTAGGGGAAAGGACCAAAACACAATAGTTTTTTCTGAAAAGTAATACATCTTCTATTACTTTGAGGGCATTCATTTGCATGTTAGCTTATACAGTGCTTTCAATTAAACCAAGCCTTTTAGGAAGCAGACATATCACAGGATTTCAAGGGAAAAAATGAGAAATAGATCTCTGTGGTATATAAAATAGAATTTTCTCTTAATTTTCACAACCACTCTGAAGTACAAATCACCCATGGTTTATAAAAAACAGACTTATAGATTAACTTGCCAAGATCACTGCCAAATATACTCTATATCCTAATTTTTAAAAGTTAACATAAAAATCTCTTAAATTTAGAAAAATCTGAATATCCCTAGAAAATAAGCAATAGCATTGAGGAGAGCAGTTTGATAAATTCTACTAAGGCAGAAGATGCAATCCCACTTCTATTTACGTAGAGGCCACTTTTAGGCAAACAGGCTTGAGCCATGGAATGTAAAAAGTGCCCACACTGGATACACACAGGCCCATCAGGCGATCCACATTAAAATATCCTTAGGCCCTAACTAACCAATGGGCTACTTACAACTAGGCACAGTTACCAAAAGGAAGATTCCATACATCACCATACCGCCTCATGTTCTCCCTTTAAAAACAGCCCCTACCTGCTTCCTCACTGCAGAAAGCCTCTCCTTTGCTGTCCTGCCCAAAGCTCCCCCTAAGGTGTATTCCATTCCCACTGCCTCATGGCACAAGCCTTTCTGCTGTCCTGCCTTCCCGGTCCCTTACGGTGTATGCAATAAATTTCTATCTCCTTTGTTCTGTTTTGGGTAAATTCTTTCACCTCCCTCACCATCAACTTCCACCCGATCACTGCCTCACATGTGGGGGCCCCATTCAACTGGACAGACACCCCACTTAACATTTACCTAGATAAACCTATAAAGTGAAACATACATGGATGTTGACTATCGTGGTGTTTTAAGAGGGAAGAACTAGGAATAGCCTAAATGTAACTCGGCTGGGGAATGGATAAACAAACCGAGGTTTATACACACGTTGAATACTAGAGATAGAGAGCAGGTAAAACAATCTACAAGGATCAACACAAATCTCAAACATAATAGTTGGTCCTTAAAAAACAGTAACTATGTTTTAAAACTACAAAACACAAGAAACGTAGTAAAAAGTAAAAACATGGGTATACCCACTTCAGAGTAAGTTACCTATACAGAAAGGTAGAAAAAGTGTCTTTTATTTCTTTTTGAAAATTAGTAACGGGGCGCCTGGGTGGCTCAGTCGGTTAAGCCTCCGACTTCAGCTCAGGTCACGATCTCGCGGTCCGTGAGTTCGAGCCCCGCGTCGGGCTCTGGGCTTATGGCCCAGAGTCTGGAGCCTGCTTCCGATTCTGTGTCTCCCTCTCTCTCTGCCCCTTCCCCGTTCATGCTCTGTCTCTCTCTCTGTCTCAAAAATAAATAAACGTTAAAAAAAAATTAAAAAAAAAAAAGAAAATTAGTAAGGTAAACTATTTAATTCAGGATGGTAGATACATGGGTCTCTATACTTATTTGGAAATTTCTATTGTCTTAGAACGAGAATGTTCAAGAGGCTTAAACAGAATGGTGAAAAAAATGTTTAAGCTCAGTTAACATTTGAATTACTAGATCAGTAGAAAAACTAGAAAAAACTAGATCAGTAGAAAACAGTAGCAAATAGGCTGAGGTCTGTTTGGCAAGGGCTCAAGAGAAAGCACTCTTGAGCTCCATGTGGAAAGTTTGTTCCCAGTTAGCAAGTGTTATTAAATTTTAAATGTCATTCCTTACTGAATCATCTTACTTCTAGAAATTTATCTTAAAGAAAACAGGTAAACTATACATAGGACTACCAAGATATTTGCCTCAGTGTAGCAATATTTAATGTTTAAGCTGTATTAATGATGTATAATACAGCCACTAAAAATTTCATTTACAAAGAATTTTTAATGAAATAAAGTTCAAGGTTTTTTTTTTAATTTTTATTTTTGAGAGAGAGAGAGCACGAGAGGGGGAGGGGCAGAGACAGAGAGAGAGACATAGAATCTGAAACAGGTTCCAGGCTCTAAGCTGTCAGCACAGAGTGGGGCTCAAACTCACAAGCCGTGAGATCATGATCTGAGCCGCCGAAGTCAGATGCTTAACCAACCGAGCCACCCAGGCATCCATAAAGGTTTTTTAAAAGCAGAATAAAAACTGTACATACTCACTGTCTGTAAACCAGCATATAAATTTTTTTCCCTCTTAAAAGGAAATCTAGATTAATAATGATTGTCTCTAGGTCCGCTGATCATGGTCTTTGTATTTTCCTTGTATTCTAACCTACTGCTAAGTTATCTATGCTGTCTTTCTTTAAACTATATATTTTTAAAAGATGTAAATATAAAGACTCAAATATAGAATCTATGTATCCCGGCCATTCAGTGTGGGCCCAGGACGACCAACATCTGTATAACCTGGGCATCTGTAAGAAATGCTTCAGCCCTATGCCTGGGTGGCTCAGTTGGTTGGGCATCCAACGTCATGGTTCATGAATTCAAGCCCTGTGTCAGGCTCTATGCAGACGGCTCAGAGCCTGGAGCCTACTTTGGATTCTGTCTCCCTCTCTCTCTGTCCTCCCTCACTTGTGTGCAGTTACTCTCAAAAACAAATATTAATAAGAAAAAAAAAAAAATCCTTCAGCCCTTAGAATTCAGACCTACTGAATTTGAATTTGCATTTTAACAAGGTAATTTGCAGATACATTCAAGTTTGAGAAGAAATACTTTTACATCCAAACATCCTTTTCTTGGCCCAAGGTGTTTAAAATCATATCCATAAACCTGTTTTATTAAACTGCCAGGATTAGTAGCTGTTATTTTACTTTGAAATCTGTGTTCTTATCCTAGCTATATTATAATTTTGAGCAAGTCATTTAAACACTTATCTGCAGACTCCTACAAAATGAAACTGTTAACAGCCAGGTAAGAAGCCACATTTCTTAACAGTATTTTATATCAAATGAAAATAAACCACTTTATAAAGTGAATACAATGGGGAACAAAGGTTTAAAAAGAATCTTTAATAAGCCATAAAAATATGAAATACCCAAAAACTGCCATGAAGAATTAATATTGCTGAAGCAAAGAACTATTAACTATTAAATACGAACATGTTAGGCTGTTAAAAAAAGCTACTTCCTTATGGAAAACCTGTTACTCAAAGGTGGTTTCTGGTGTTTCAAAATCTTTACCAATCATTGTATTTACTGGAAACATGCTGACTTCCTGGATACTCCCAAATCCACAAAGCTTAATTAGGGAGGGCACCAACTATGTAACATGGTATTTTAAGAAGCTGGCTTCCTGCACTTTGAGGAGTTAGAATGTTTGTAAAGGGTGTGTGCCATAGTCTTTTTTTTTTTTAAACACTATTAGTTTGGTTGCTTCTCATAGGTCAATATGAGTACACCCTCTGACTTAAGTACTGTGAATTTATAAAAGGTAGCAGCACCCTTGGATTACATATTAAATTATCCACAGCATGTTTTTTTGGTCAAATCTCTCTTGGATTAACATTATACAATTTTGCACACGCTGACACTTGAAATGGAAGCTACAGATTAACATATGGATACATGCTTTAAACCAACCCATCCTGAAACCTGAAATCAAATCCACTGCCTGCCACCATGAACTCTCATACACTTCATTTCTCTCTTGTTGTATCTTTACCTAAGAATAAAGAGTAAAACCTGTTATCCCCCACTACAAATGTCCACATCATGTCAGTCTATTCAACTATATCCTGAATTTCTCTTGCATTCCCAATTCCCAATTAATTCTCTGCTATGCTGTGCTACGGCTGGTTTCTATTAGAGAAATGGCATCAGAATCCAAATCAATTGGTAGTACACGTATTCAAAGTTGTCCCCATAAACACTGCAGTTTAAAAAAAAAAAAAAACCCTAAATATTAAAGAAACTTACCAAAGATTCATTTTACTACAAAAAGGAACAGACTTTCTGGGGTCTGAAGGGATTTGTACTTGAAGATACTCCAGTCAGCAGGGGATCGTGTTGAGCATTCTGCAGACAGAATTGTTTCAAATCTGCAGCTGCCTGGGAAACCTGTACAAGACAAAAGGAGGGGGTAGTGGGAGGAGGTGAGAATGTTTTCAGGAAGGTTTTCTCAAATCTTTGAAATACCTGCAATAAACACTTCTCTTAACTCAAAAGAAGACATATAAAGAGTCACACTGAGCTCATCATACTCAAAACACTGCACATACAGTGGACTAGTTTATAGTATGCTTTCTTTTGCTTGCTTATTAAAAGCATCAAATGATTTAGTACATCTGCAAAGAAAAACCCATCTGGGTAGTTTATTAATAAACTTCAGAGGTACTCAACCTTCAGGTTACTCAACATCTTGTTTTTTACTAAAAGCAGTACACAAGATGCAAACAAAAGGTGTTAACTGTCTTGAAAGCATATATATTACTGAGAAAATGAACATCATGTTCTAAATCTGAACCACTCAGTTCATTGTTTTGGCATTATGTACCATCTGCTGTTTCATGTTACAAAACTGGACAGTTCAGTGTCATGTAACTGAAAAGCCGATAGCAAACACTGAATTATTTTAGCCACTTCACCAAGCAGCCTGCCTTTAAGCAGCAGTGTATTTGCTTAAATGTGATTTAATTTTCATATATGTATGCAATGCCACTCAAACAGCACTTAAGGAATTAGGTATCACTTAAACACCTATGATTTGTATACATTCTGATTAGGTGATGTAGAATACCAGAACAGTGAACTGAACGGTTCAGATGTAGAACATGAATAAAAGATGCTCCAAATGAATACAAGATCCTAAGTCTTGAGGTTTAGGAAGATGGGAAAAACAATCATTTTATTTTCAGTTTTAACTATCCCCAAGAAGGGTGAGAGCAGGTGTCCAGTTCAGTTGGGCATTTGAAAGGGAGGTGAAAGCATCACAAATACTCTAAGAAATCCTGCAGATTACTGCTGTAACCCAGACATTTACCTGGTAAAAGGATACATCATCCCAAAATGAATCTCAAGCGTTGAAATGTTTGTACATTATACAGCATTTTATCCACTTATACAACAGTTTATCCACAGGTTAGCAACTGTGTAAAATAATGTGTAAATACCTGTTAGCAAGTGCTACAAGTGGCCACCCTGCTTACCCACCAAGAGAAGGTGTAGCTAAAGTGGGGAATGCAAGGTATCATTTTACACAATCTTAAAACTTGGTTTCATTCACATTAACTAGCAGTAAGGATAAAGTATCTGACAACTTTCTGCCTAAAGTGTAGGCAGGCTTCCAACTTAATTAATTCCCTTTCACAAACTTCTCAAGCACCACTATGTGCCAAATATACTTCTAGGCACTGAGAATACATAAGAATAGCCAGGTTCCTGTTATGGAGGTGACAGTTCAGGAGAAAATACAGACAAGGAGCTATTCAGAAAGAGTGGTTAGATCTTGACCTAAGGAAAAGTGTCTCTGAGGAGGTGACATTTAAACTGACATCTCAATGACGAGATCCAGCCAAGTAACTATCAGTGAGAAACAACCATCAGCGAGAATTCCAAGCAGTGGGTGAACTGAGACAAAGGCTCTAAACTCAAACAAGCTGCTAGCCCCTAAAGCACAGTAATAGTCACCATCCAGGAGATTGAAACCTTATAATCCTGGCATAATTATTAGTGCCCTCTTTCACTCTCCAAAGTGCCCTGGTTGGCAATACAATGCATGGTCACCCTACATATGGTATAGTTTGTCAAGCATTTGTGAAAATTTCTATCAACTGTGGTTAAACATAAAGGTTTAACAGTAAACTCGTGCTAGTTTAAAATAGCACCAAAAAAAAGCATCTAGCACAGAGTCATGGATAAAATAGGTGCACAAAATAAAATCGAACCAACCACACTTTACAACAGAGTTAAAGAAAAGTTCATTTGAAGTCCCAAGGTGGAACGCCCTCCCCTCCTTGCTACATCCCTAGTAGGAGATGAAATAACTCTAAAACCAAAGCCACCTGTGGTGACTTTAATGCTCCAGAACAGAAGCCTCCTGAAGAATTAGGTCCAAGAGGCAGGCATCACTTGGAAGAGTCACTGGAGTAGCTGGGGTTTTCATAGTAAAACCCTCAGAGTACTTTAATCTGAGGCCTTCATCTCATTTTCTTTCGAGACAAGGAACTAAGTACCCCCAATGAACACTTACTACTTTCAGCCAGCTTTTTTTTTTTTTTTTTTTGCATCCCAGTCCCATTTTTTTTTCTTTCCTGGGCCACTCTAACCTGTGATAAAGGCGCACATGTGTGATAATGTAATGGTTGGTTAAGAAACATAGGATTTCAAGTTTCAGAGTTAAATCCAACCGAGACTGACCATAAATCACTGAGATGAGTTAAGAAGCTGGAGATGAGAGAAATGGATTCCAAACAGCAATGTAGTCTACAGCACTTAAAGGACAGGGAGGGGAATCCCACACCAAACTGATGGGAATTTCCCTTCCCTCCTGAGGTGACCACAACTGAGTAAGCTAGGTCCCTGACATTTCTATTTAAGGAAGTAGGTAAATGGGAGGCTATCTTACTCCATAAAACATTTCAGGGAGAAGTAAACACTTAGCCAGATGAGTACACAATCAAGTCATCTTGAAAACTGGCTGCTTCTTTCAACAGAGGGCATGATTTATATTCTTGTTTCTTTTTTTAATTACAAGAAGTGTTTCACTTGTAAGATGACCTGCATCAGAAAGAAGCCAATCCACTTAGGATTTTAAAAATCTGGAGAAACTTGGAACAGCACTTGAATGTCAGGTTGTCCTGCCAACACACACAAAGGTTTCTCCCCGCAAGGTAAATGCCCCAAGACAAGGTCAGTATTAACTAGACGGCAAAACAAGTAAGAATGGTCCACTCTGATCACTAAGGTATGCAAACCAATAGATATTTCCAAGGTCAGACACAGTAAACTGCCAACTAAGTATGAAATGCACGCTTTGTATGAGGTTGTACAGAACACACCAGAGGTTGTACAGAACACTCGAGGGGAACCTTAGGCACCGGGGACGTTTCGAAAACAAACATGCTTCTTTAACTTACAGTTTGCGTTTGCAAAAATTCGTTTTCAAGTAAGTGTTCGGTGGATAAGAGGAGTTGGCAAGGAGTGGGTTTGGGAACGTTCCGACATGCAAATAGGTTCTGTTCTGAATTAAAAGCCAGGTAAAACTCTGTCCAGTGAAAATAAAGGGTGGAGTCTGGTAAACTAAGGACTAGAAGGGTGCGGACGGCGCTCGGAGGAGCAGCTGTTGCCCAAGCCAGCCGCGGAGTCACGGCGGAGGGAGGGAGAGAGAAGGGCCACCGGAATGCGGAAAGCCGTGGTTCAGCCCCGGGGCCAGCCTGCCTTGGAAAGCCCTGGCGCGGAAAGGCGCACTAACCGACCCCCGAACAACAGCGCCGATCCGCGCCGCTACTTCTCTAAAGCTGGCCCTCCCGGATCGGGTCGTCGCCGCCGAGCGCGCGTCCTCCCCAGAAGAAACAGGAGCGGGACAAAAGTGCCGCTCGCCCCAGCCACCTCGGCCGCCCGATCCCATCCGCCGCCGCCGCCGCCGCCGCCCTCCCCTCCCCTCCCCTCCCCCTCGTCCGCCCGCCCGCCCCCGCACACCTTCACGCGGTTGAGCCCGGCTTCCAGCCGGAGCTGTTGAACCACTTTCTTCATAGCGGCGACGCTGGAGGAACCCGACATGGCGCTCGCGAGAGCCGGGCAGATTCGTCGTTGCGGGAATCGGTCCGGTAGAGGGTCCGCGGGGTCTGACGGCGGGGCAGCGCGGCGGGGGGCGGGGCTCCGAACTTTGTCTCTTAAGTTTCCGGTTCTTTGCCCAGCGGCTCCACCCGCGGCGCGCATGCGTGTCCTCCACGGCTCTCAGTTCCAGCTCCTCTCCCCACGCAGGAGCAGAGCCGGAGGGAGGGGAAGAAGGGAGTGAGAAGGGGAGGAGCGCGGTTTGGGCAGAGGAGCAGCGGGACGCCAGCGAGACCCGTCGCCCATCTTCCTCTCCCGAGAGGCCGACTTAGGAGAGGTAAAGAAAAAGCTCCTCATTAGCCGCCAACACTCGAGGGGAACCTGAAAAGGACTGGTTAGGAAAGGCGGGTGCTTGAAAGAGTTTATAAAAGGCCTGCTGGACAGGTGACAAAGAGGTTCCAGTTCTCCTGACGGCCTTGGCAGCAGAGGTTGTGGGAAGAGAAGGGCCCAGCCGAGGAGTAGGAGCCTGAAGTAACCGGCGCGAGTTACGGACACCCCGTCTCCTTAGAGACGCGTCTCTAAAACGCTACCCGAGTTTGTGGCGCGGCCGGTCTTCAGCCAGTTTCCGGCCATCAGACCCCCCTGAGGCCCAAAGCTCTCTTTAGAGCTCGGAGGTCGCCGTAACTGACCGAGGGAAGCGGGGCGGCGGGGAGCAGGGGTGCTGGCTCGCTAGGGGAAAGCGCGTCTTCTCAGGATTTGGCTTCTCTCGCTTCTTATCTCTTGGTTTTCTCGAAGAGGTGGTGAAGAAGCCAGAGTACTTGCAGAAGATTACACCCGTCTCATCTTGTTATCCACTTCACTTGGGGAATTAACGCTTATTATACCTTAAAAAATAAAACAACTTCTTGTGCTTCCGGAAAGTTTGTTTTGTATTTCAGTGGTAGCTTATTACCTGCTGCTTGAAATTGACCTTCAGAGGAGTTGCTGGAGAGAGAAACAGTAGTATCTAATCAAGCAAAATAGGCTCAGCCAATGAATGTCTCACCCATGGAAACTTATTTGTTATGTCACAGCGCTTAGGATAAGTGTTTCCTCCTATTCAACGATTAAAGTACATCAAGGAATACACTACTGTTTTCTTTCTATAAACGTGAATAATTTAATCACTGAGACATTTCAGATTTTTTGTGTAGTGAGAAAATCCACATATAATTTGCTCTAATTGACAAATAAAACATTATTTACTAAACAGTTTAAATCACTTTACAAAAATGTACAGGGTGCTTTAGTAGTTTATTTAATTCATACAATAGATGTAATAACTAGGGTTAAAAACCAAGGTTTAAATTCTGGCTCTACCACTTACCTTTGTATTCTCCACCACCACCCCTCCCCACCCCCTCCTGCAAGCCAAAGCCATTTAAACTTTGCTGAGCCACTGTTTCCCCATTTCATAATGAAGTAATAAATCTATCCAGAATTTTTTAAATTTAAGTGAAGTATAATTGACACACAATGTTACATTAGTTTTAGGTGTAGAACAGTGATTTCACAACTCTATTCATAATGCTATGCTCACCACAAGTGTGGCTGCTGTCACCATACAATGCTATCACAGTACCGTTGACTCTATTCCTCGCTGTACCTTTTAGCCCAGAGACTTATTCATTCCATAGGTGGAATCTTGTACCTACTACTACCCTTCATCCATTGTGCCCATCCCCCCACCCTCCTTCCCTCTGGCAACGGTAAGTTCTCTGTATATGGGTCTCTTTCCGGTTTTGTTTGTTCCTTCATTTATTTTTTCGATTTCACGTATAAGTGAAATCATATTGTATTTGTCACTCTTTGATTTATTTCACATAGCATAATATTCTTTAGGCCCATCCGTGTTGCAAAGGGCAAGGTCTCATTCTTTTTTAGAGAGGAGTAATATTACATTACTGAATGATATTCTGCATGTTCTTTTTTTTATAACTTTTTAGTGTTATTTATTTTTGAGAGAGAGAGAGAGAGATGGAGTGTGAGCAGAGGAGGGACAGAGACAGAGAGAGGGGGAGACACAGAATCCGAAGCAGGCTCCAGGCTCTGAGCGGTTAGCACAGAGCCTGGCGCGGGGCTCAAACTCACAAACCGTGAGATAATGACCTGAGCCGAAGTTGGATGCTTAACTGACTGAGCCACTCAGGTGCCCCTACATATTCTTTATACATTCATCCATTGATGAATACTTGGGTTGCTTCCATACCTTGGCTGTTGTAAATATTGCTGCAGTAAACATAGAGGTGCATATATCTTTTCAAATTAGTGTTTTCATTTTCTGCAGCTAAATATCAGGTAGCAGAATTACTAGATGGTATAGTGTTCCTATTTTTAATTTTTGAAGAACCTGCATACTGTTTTCCACAATGCCTGCACCAATTTACATTCCCACCAACAGTGCAGAAGAGTTCCTTTTTCTTCACTTCCTTGCCAACACTTTTATTTCTTGTGTTTTTGAAACTAGCCATTCTGAGGGGTGTGAAGTGATCTCCTTGTGGTTTTGATTTGCATTTCCTTGGTGATTATTGATTTTGAGGATCTTTTTATATGTCTGTTGGCCATCTGTGTGTTGTCTTTAAAAAAATGCGAGTTCAGGTCCTCTGCCCATTTTTTAATCAGATTGTTTTTTGGTTATTGAAGTATGATTAACATACAATGTTATATTAGTTTCAGGTGTATAACATAATGATTCAACAGCTTTATACATTACTCAGTGCTCATCACAATCAGCATACTCACCATCTCTCACCAAACAATATTATCACAATATTATTGGCTGTATTCTTATGCTGTACTTTTTGTTTCCATGACTTATTTTATCACTGGAAGTTTGTACCTCTTAATTCCCTTTATTTCACTCATCTCCCTACTGTCCTCTGGCAACCATCAGTTTGTTCTTTGTATTTAAGGGTCTGGTGTTTTGCTCATTCATTTGTTTTTTAGGTTCCACATGTAAGTGAAATCATATGGTGATTGTCTCTCTCTGTCTGACTTATTTCACTTAGCCTAATACCTTCTAGTTCCATTCATGTTGTTGCAAAGGGCAAGACTACATTCTTCTTTATGGCTGAGTAGTATTCAATTGTTTATATAAACCACCTCTTCTTTATCCATTCATCTGTCAATGAACAGTTGGGTTGCTTCCATATCTTGGCTATTATAAAATAATACTGCAATAAACATAGGGGTGCATATATTTTTTGAATTCATGTTTTTGTTTTCTTTGAGCAAATACCCAGTAGTGGAATTACTGAATCATATGGTATTTCTGTTTTTAATTTTTGAGGAACCTGCATAGTGCTTTCCACAGTGGTTGCACCAACTTACATTCCTACCAACAGTGAATGAGGGATTCTTTTTCTCCACATCCTTGCCAACACTTGTTCGTGTCTTTTTGATTCTAGCCATTTATATATGTGTAAGGTAATAAATATCTCATTGTGGTTTTGATTTGCATTTCCCTGATGATTAGTGATGTTGAGCATCTTTTCATGTGTCTGTTGGACATCTATATGTCTTTTTTGGAAAAATGTCTATTCAGATCATCTGCCCGTTTTTTAATTTGATTATTTGTGGGTTTGGTGTAAAGTTGTAGGAGTTCTTTATATATTTTGCATATTAACTCCTTGTCAGATATGTCAATTACAAAAAAAAAAAAAAAAAGAGAAATCTTCTCCCATATAGTAGGTTGTCTTTTCATTTTGTTGATGGTTCTAATGCTGTGCAAAAGTTTTTTATTTTGGTGTAGTCTTAATAGTTGTGGTTTTTTTAATAATTTTTTAAAAAAGTTTATTTATTAAATTTAAGAGAGAGAGAGTAAGCATGAGCAGCGGAGGGGCAGAGAAGAGGGAAAGAGAGAATCCCAGGCAGCCTCTGCACTGTCAGCACAGAGCCCTGATGTGGGGTTCGAACTCTCAAAACCTCAAGATTATGACCTGAGCCAAAATCAAGAGTCAAGATGCTTAAGCAACTGAGCTACCCAGGTGCCCCAGAGCTTTTTGATTACCAACTGAATTTTGTTACTAGTAATTAGCCTGTTCAGATTATTTATTTCTTTCTGATTCAATCTTGGAAGATTGTATGTTTTTCTATGAATTTATTCTAGGTTGTCCAATTTGTTGGCATATAATTTCTCATAGCAGCCTCTTATAATTTGTTGTATTTTTGTAATGAAGCTTGTTATTTCTCTTTCATTTCTGATTTTATTGAGGCCTCTCCCTTTTTTTCTTGATGAATCTGGCTACAGGTTTATTAATTTTGTGTATCTTTTCGGAGGACTCACTATTAGTTTCATTGATTTTTTTTTTCTTCTGTTTCATTTATTTCTGTTCTGATAGGATTTCCTTTCTTCTCTGGTTCCTTTAGGTGTAAGGTTAGATTGTTTGAGATTTTTCTTGTTTCTCAAGGCAGACCTATATCATTATAAACTTCCCTCTTAGAACTACTTTTGATACATCCCCAAAATTTTGAACCATGGTGTTTCCATTTTTATTTATCTCTTGGTTTTGATTTCCTATTTGATTTATGACTTATTGGTTGTTTAGTAACATGTTTTCAAATCTCCACATTTGTATTTTTTCCTTTTTTTTTTTGTAATGATTTCTAGTTTCATATTCTTGTGTTCAGAAAAGATGCTTGATTTTATTTCAGTCTTCTTAAATTTATTGAGACTTGTTTAGTGGCCTAACATGATCAATCCTAGAGAATGTTCCATATGCACTTGAAAAGAATGTATATTCTGCTGTTTGGGGATGGACTGTTCTGTATATATCTGTTAAGTTTATATGGTCTAATGCATAATTCAAAGCCAGTCTCTGTGTTGATTTTCTGTCTGGATGATCTATCCATTGATGTAAGTGCGGTGTTGTTAAAGTTCCCTACTATGATCATATAACTGTCAATTTCTGCCTTTATGTCTGTTCATATTCTTTTATATATATTGGTACTCCTATATTAGGTGCACAGATATTTACAATTGTTATATACTTTTGTTGTATTAATCACTTTATCATTACATAATGCCCTTCTTTGTCTCTTGTTACAGTCCTTGTTTAAAGTCTATTTTGTCTGATATAAGTATTTCTACCCTAGCTTTTTTTTTCCCACTTCATTTGTGTGAATATCTTTTTCTTTCCCTTTACTTTCAGTTTGTGTCTTTAGGTATGAAGTGAGTTTCTTGTAGGCAGCATTTGGAGGGTTTTTTTTTTTTTCTTTTTTCTTTTTTTTTTTTATATGCGTTTTGTCACCCTGTGTCTTACCTGGAGCATTTAGTCCACTTACATTTGAAGTAATTATTGATAGGTATGTACTTACTATAATTTTCTTCATTGTTTTCTGGTTGTTTTTATTGTTCTCTATTCCTTTCTTCTTCTCTTGATCTCTTCCCTTGTGATGACTTTCTTTAATGTTCTCCTTTGTCTTTATATTTGTGTATCTGTTACAGGCTTTTGGTTTGTGGTTATGAAATTCATGTACAACATCCTAAGTATATAGCAGTCTATGATAAGTTGATGGCTGCTTAAGCTTGAACACATTTTAGAAGCATGACATTTTTACTCTTTCCCCCTTCACGTTTTATGTATATGATATCACATTTTTCACCTTTTTATTTTGTGACTTCCTTAACTTTTTTTTTTACATATAATTGATTTTACCACTTTTGATGTTTAACCTTCATACTAGCTTTGTAAGTGAATGATTGACTACCTTTACTATATGTTTGCTTTTATTAGTGAAATTATATCCTTTTATAATTTTCTTCTAGTTATGGCCTTTTCCACTTAAAGAAGTCCCTTTAACTTTTCTTGTAAGGTTAGTGGTGATGAACTCCTTTAATTTTTTTTTTTTTTTTTTTTCTTTCAACGTTTATTTATTTTTGGGACAGAGAGAGACAGAGCATGAATGGGGGAGGGGCAGAGAGAGAGGGAGACACAGAATCGGAAACAGGCTCCAGCCTCTGAGCCATCAGCCCAGAGCCCGACGCGGGGCTCGAACTCACGGACCGCGAGATCGTGACCTGGCTGAAGTCAGACGTTTAACCGACTGCGCCACCCAGGCGCCCCTAACTCCTTTAATTTTTGTTTGGGAGACTCTATCTTTCCTTCAATTGTGAATGATAACCTGGCCAGATATAGTATTTTTGGTTGTATTTTTTTTTTTTTTTCCTTTTAGTGCTTTGAATATATCATGCCACTCCCTCTGGCCTGCATAGTTTCTGCTGAAAAATCAGGTGATAGATAGCCTTATGGGGTTTTCCTTGTATGTAACTAGTTGTTTTTCTCTTGTTATATTTGAAAGTCTCAATCTTTAGTTTTTGATGTTTTAATTATTAGGGGTTTGATGTGGACCTTTTTGGGTTTATCTTATTTGGGATTCTCTCTCTGCTTCCTGGGCCTACTTCTCTGTTTTCTTACCCAGGTCGAGGAAGTTTTCAGCTATTATTTATTCAAATAAATTTTCTGCCCCTTTCTCTTCTCTTTCTGGGATTACTACACTGCAAATGTTCGTATGTTTGATATTGTCCCAGAATTCTCTTAAGATTTCCTCATTTTTAAGAATTCTATTCTCTTGTGGCGCCTGGGTGGCTCAGTCAGTTACCAGGCTGATCACGGCTCAGGTCACGATCTTGCGGTTCCTGAGTTCAAGCCCTGCGTGGGCTCTGTGCTGACTTCTCCGAGCCTGGAACTTGCTTCAGATTCTGTAACTCTCTCTGCCCCTCTCCTGCCTGCTCGCTTGCTTGCTTTCTCTCTCTCTCTGCCCCTCCCCCACTTGTGCTCTGTCTCTTAAAAATAAATAAACATTAAAAAAAAATTTTTTTTAACTCTTTATGAAATAGGTTTCTTATCTTCATTTCATTTAGTTCTTTCTGTGGTTTTGTTTTCATTTAAACAAATATTCCTATCATTGAAACCATATTCCTCTGTCTTCTCATGTTGTTTCATTTTCTGTGTATGTTTCTATGAATTAGGTGAAACAGCAATCTATCCCAGTCTTGAAAGAATGGTGTTGTATAGGAACCATCCATGTGTAGACTGCATGTGCCTGGTGACTTTGGCTGGCTGGCTGGAGCTGGAGTGGGCACAGACTGGGAGTTTTGTAGCATGCTGCATCGGGGCCACCCCAGTGGGATGCCTAGAGCTGAAGTAGGCCAGGCTGGCAGTACCCTGGATTCTCAACACCAGGTCATCAAGTGTCAGAAATTTTTAAGCTTGATTTTTAGTTCTGCTGCTTACTCCAAAATGATTTTTGGAGTAATGCAGAGAAAGTACGATAGGTCGTTCTCTTTAAAGTACAGACCAGATCAAAGATGACAGGTGATATATCTACGAGCACTTACTCCCTCTCAAACCCATAATTGACTAATGATAATCTATTTTTGAGAATTCTGAATCTTGAGTTCTCCCAGTTCTAATTTTTAAGGTCTCATCTTTATATGCAATGCCATTTTATTGTCCAGGATTTAGTCTTCAGCATTGATCCAGTCAGAAATGACAAAATGGAGGTATCATTCAAAATATGGCTTCTTTGCTATACCTTTAGAAGGGATAATGTAATGGGGCAGTTTACCTGAGGACAATATTAAAGCAGGTCTTGGTTAATGACTTGAGTTTGCTTAATTAAAAATTTGTTCTGAATGAAAATGTCAAGTTTTTTTTTAATGTTAATTTATTTTGAGAGAGAATGTGCACATGTGCACAGGCCCGTGCTGTCAGTGCAGAGCCCATCTTGGGTTCCATCTCATGAACCGTGAGATCATGACCTGAGCCAAAATCAAGAGTCAGAAGCTTAACCAACTGAGCCACCCAGGCACCCCAAAAATGACAAGCTTTTAATGCATGCACAGAAATTAACAATCCCAGCCTCCCAGTTTTCACATCAGTAGCAATTTGCATGCCCATGGACTGTAATTCTTATAGGTTATTACAAATAATTTTTATATAATAAAGACATTACCATATATGTATCTGAGTTGTGTTTAGGTTCATAATATAGGCTGATATTAGTACAATGGCAGAAAGAGCCTTTGGGTAGGTATAGAAATGGAAATATCTAAATAGTTAAAAAAAATACTAATGTAATTAAAATAATGTTTGAGATGGTTAAAATAACAAAACATTTTAAGTTTTAATTATTGTAAGAAATTTGCATAGGAAGTAATATGTGAAACTAACTTGATTTAAAAGATGTTATGTCCCAGGATATAATTTTTTAATTTTGATACCATTAGAATAATTAGTGGTCTCTGATATGATTTCATAGAGCTGTAATCAATACCAAATAACAGAAATTTTAAATTTTGTTGCACTTACTGTTTTAATATAAATCAAGATTGTACAGTGCTTTGAAATCTTGAAAAGGCTTCTGTTCTGGTATTGGTATCACATCGCTTACTTAAGGATTGTCCTACTTTGATAATTCCTGTTTAGAGTAATTCAGCTACCTTACTTTTCAATTTTTATTATATAATTTAAATGTTATTGTGGATTCTTGTAAACTGTTTTAAATCCTCTGAGAACAATACAAGAAACAACACAAACATAGCTTAAAGTACTTAAAAACTGGCATTTTCATCTGGAATAATTATTCATGTTATATTTGAGATATCCAAGCCCAGGAAGAAATGTTTATGGTAAAACAGTTTTCATCATTCTATAGCCATTTGCACAAATTTAGTCTCTATACTTCCAGAAACATATTTCTACTTTATATAAAATACCATATATATTTAACTTTAATTTTCAACCTTGAGAAAATTAATTGTTTAGAATAGTAAAATATGCCCTGGTCACAAGTCTTTTATAATGTAATTTAACAATTTATTTAGTTGTATTGAAAAAAAAATATATATATATATGTATGTATGTATACATATATAGATGTGTATATACATATATATATATATATATATACACACACACAGACTTACTAGTAATAGGTCTTTTTAAATTATGAGATTGTGTACATTCCTAAGTTTTCATTTTCAGTGTATTTTAAAGCCTTTTGTGTTTTTCTTTTCATTTTTTGAATGAATCAGAGACCAGAATTGAGTGGAATGCTATCTTAAACAAGTCAAAAATCTGTTATAACCTTTACATATACTACTTAAATGAAGAAAGGTAAAACACCCCACAAAATTCCAACTGATAATCACCCTATTCAGACACTGGTGAATATGTCCCTCAGTCCAAGCCGACCTTCTTCATCAGAGGTAAGAAAATCCTGTAAACTAAAATATAAGAAAATATAAGAAAAGCTTGCTTAATATTGTTTTTGAAAAGTTCTGAGAAAGCAAAATATGGATTATATAAAGTGTTAGATATTAACTCCACTGTGTATCCCATTGTCTGATTACAATTATTTTATCCCAGTTCTTTTATCTGTAGTTCATTTCCTCTAAGTGCTCTGATTTTATTGGGTTCCCAGTGCATTGATCCTATCACCTGTTTTTTGTTTTTGTTTGTCTGTTTGTCTTATTCATCAACTTTTGATGCCCTCCGCAATTTAAATACCATAGAACGATCTGGATTACTCTCTTTCTGATACTTTTGACTCCTTGGCCCTCTCTCATTTCATTATACTGCTTGGCAAAACAAAAACCCTGGTTAATCTAATTCTTCACTTATGCTATACCTATGCCTACAGTGGAATGTGGCTGGAGAAAAATATACCAACATGAACATTGTTCTCACTTTAAATTCAGGACCATGAATCTCAACTGGAACCTTTTGCTGGTAGGCAGACTGTCTTCCACTCACTCATTTACTTTTCCACTGTTCTAGACAACTATTTCATACCTTCTCAAACCCCCAGTACCTTCTCTCCATTTTCTCTCTAAACCAGCTCCAATCAAGTTTTCACTCCACTACTGCACCAAAATTGCTCTTGTTAAATTCACCTCTACATTACTAAATCTGTTGTTTAATTCTTATCCTGCATATTTTTGGTCTGTGTGCAGCAGTTGACACTGTTGATCACTCGTATTTAACATAATTAATTCACTTGGCTTCTAGCATACACATCTTGGTTTTCCTCCTGCTTTCCTTGTTGTTCATTTTCAGTCTTCTTTGCTGGGTTTTCTTCTTCTTCCTGATCACTTAATAGTGGAGAATTTCAGGGGCCAGCTCTTTGTTTCTTCTCCATCTGCACTCATTCCTTGGTGGTCTCATTCTGTATAATAGCTTTAAATACCAACTTTATTTCCCAAATTTCCCAAATTTATATCCTCAATCTAGTCTTCTTTCCCAAACTGCAGATTCATATTTTCAGCTTCCATCCCTCATGGATGGCCAATACACATCTTAAAATTAGCATATCTCAAACTGAACTATGGATCTTTTCTCCCTCCCCTAAACATGTTCTCCCCATGACATTCTCCATCTCAGGTGATAGCAAATCCATCCTTTGAGTATCTGTGGCCACATGCCTTAGAGTCATTTTTGTTTGTTTGTTTCTCAAACTTCACTTCCAATGGACTAACTATAGCTTCAAATTATATAAAAATCTGACCATTTCCCATCACTTCTGCTAGTACATTGGAATGAGCCACCATCATCTCACACTTTATTCAGATAGCATCATAACAGGTTCCATTTTCTTGTCCCTTACAGCCTGTTGTATTAACCCTTTAATAGTTATTGAATATAGTAAACTTTGGAAGTAGAACATTGTATGTGTCCTATTGAAAGGCAAAATGAAATACAGGGCACCATTTATAAAGTATTCTTGCCCCCAGCTGACTAATTTGTGTCAGAAGACTATACACAGTTAACTGTTTACAAGAGGGAAGTCTTTGTTTCAAAAACGCTTGTTGAACAAGGTTGGCTGGGAAGAAGGTAGAGTAGGAGGACCCTAAGCCTGCTTCATCCAAGGATACAACTAGATAACACATCATAGTAAATAACCAAGAAAACTACCTAAGAAAGACTGGAAGAACAAATTCTACAACTAAGGTAGGGAAGAGGCCACATCGAAGGAGGTAGGAAGGGCAAAGACAGGGTCTAGGAGCAAAAGGGACTATGGCCATCTTTGGTGGAGAAGGAGAGGTGTAGAAAAAGGCAGAAAACAGACTTTCACACTGGGGCACCTACAAACAGGGAGGATGAATCCCCATAATATTTGCCTTTGAAAATGAGAGGGGCCAAATTTCTTGAGTTCTTACAACCAAAGGGACTTAAAGCCTGGAATTTTAAAAAATCAGTGTACTCTACTCTGGAAGAGTATAGAGGGCTGTAGAAAGCCCCACCCATAAAGAGCACAACAAACAGTCCATGAAGACACAGGGTAGAACCAGCTGTTTGAGACATGTCAGGGGAAGTGGGAGGGTGAGTGATTTGTCATCACAGAGTGTGACCCAGAGACACAGGGATTGCTGAGAGATGCCTCCAGGAAAAGGAGCAGACAGGCACCATTTCCCTTCCCTGTTCCCCCTCCTCTGGAATAAATACTGGCCACCTGTGGGAACCAGGGTGGTGCCTACACTCGTTACCTAACTTGCTTGCACTGAGTCCTGCCCCCTCATGCTTTGGCAGATCAGCCCTTCCCAGTCACACCTACCTCAGTCCCCACATTGCACATTCCTCCCCCAGAAGACTGGTGCAAACCCTGCCAACACCAAATCTGCTGACACATACATTTGGCAGGGCCTTATTTCTGGGAGCAGGAGGGGCAGATCCCATTTCACAAGCTGACTACTACACACCATGTTAAAATGTATGCCACTCCTGCTGAGGACCACAATAGGCAAAGAGAGCCTCTGCAGACAACTGGACTGAAGGAAATAAGATGCTAAGACTCAACAGCAGAGCACATGCAATGCACATAGGAAACATTCCCTGAAACACTAGGCCCTGAGGAACAGGGGACACTGTACTGCAAGGTACTATAGGACCTCTTCTTCATAAGACTGTTATTGTTAAGAGCAAGAGAAGTAGCTGACTTTCCTAATACAGAGAAATGGACACAGAAAGTCGGACAAATAGGGAGGCAGAGATATCTCCCAAATGAAAGAACAGGACCAAGCCACCAAAAGAGACCAAAGCAAAACAGTTAAAAATAATATGCCTGATAGAGAATGTAAAGTAATGATCATAAAGATACTTACCAAACTTGAGAAAAGATTGAAGACATCAGTGAGACCCTTGACAAAGAGATTAAAAAAAGAGAGAGAGAGACAGATAAAGAACACAGTAAATGAAATTGAAAATATATTTGATGGAATAAATACCAGGCTAGATGAAGCAGAGGAACAAATTAGTGACCTGGAAGACAAGTAATGAAAAGTAACCAAGCTGAGCAAAGGAGAGGAAAGAAAATTATGCAAATTGAGAATAGTGCAAGGGAACTCAGTGACTCCATCAAGCATAATAGTCATAAGGGATCTCAGAAGAAGAAGAAGAGGTTAGGGGGCAAAAAATTTACTTGAAGAAATAATAACTGAAAACTTCCCTATTCTGAAGAGGATAATAGATGTCCAGATCCAGGAGGCACAGAGAGCTTTCCAAATATTCAACCCAAGGAGTTCCACATGAAGACACATAGTAATTAAAATGGCAAAAAGTAGTGATAAAGAAAAAAGTTTTTAAGCAACAAGAGGGAAAAAAAAGACTGTTAAATACAAAGGAAACCCCATAAGGCCATCAGTGAATTTTTCAGCAGAAACTTTGCAGGCCAGAAGGGAGTGGCATGATATATTCAAAGTGGTGAAAGGAAAAATCTACAACCAAGAATATTCTATCCAGCAAGGCTATAATTCAGAATAAAAGGAGAGAGAAAGAGTTTCTCAGACAAAAACTAAAGGAGTTCATGAATACTAAACCAGCTCTACAAGAAATATTAAAGGGGACTCTTTGAGTGGAAAGGGAAGACCATAAGTGAGAGTATGGAAAGTAGAAAGCAGAAAAGCAGTAAAAATAAATATTTCTGTTTTATAATATTGATATCATAAATATCAAAGGACTCATAAAATAAAAAGATGTAAAGTATGATACCATATACCTAAAATGGGGTGAGGGGATAAACAATGGGTTTAGACTTAAACTGATCATCAACTTGATATACACTGCTATATGCAGAAGATGTTATATACAAAACTAATAATAACCACAAATCAAAAACCAGTAATACATATGCAAAGAATAAAGAGAAAGGAATCCAGTCTATCACTAAAGAATGCCAACACACTATAAAAGAGAACAAGAGAAGGATCAAAGAAAATCTGTAGAAATAACCATAAAACAAATAACAATGGAAATAAATACATACCTATAAATAATTACTTTGAATGTAAATGGACTAAATGCTCTTATCAAAAGACATACAGTGACAGAGTGGATAAATTAACAAGACCCATCAATATGCTGCCTACAAGAGACCCATTTCAGACCAAAAGACACCTGCAGCTTGAAAGTGAGGGGCTGGAGAAATATTTATCATGAAAATGGATGTCAAAAGTAACCTGGGATAACAATACTTACATTGGACAAAATAAGACTTTAAAACAACTGTAACAAGACAAGAAAGGACACTATATAATAATATTTATGTACCCAACTTAGCACAGAAATACATAAAACAGTTAATAACAAGCATAAAGGAAATAATTGATAATAATACAATAATGGGGCACTTTAACACCCCACTTAAATCAACAGACAAATCATCCAAATAGAAAATCAACAAAGGTATAGTGGTTTTGAATAACATACTGGACCAGATGGATTTAACATATATTCAGAACATTCTATCCTAAAACAGTACACATTCTTTTCAAGTGCACACAGAACACTCTCCAGATAGATTAGGTCACAAAAGAAGTCTCAACAAATTTTAAAAAATCAAAGTCCTACTGTGCATCTTTTTTGACCACAATGCTCTAAAACTGGAAAACCACAGGAAAAAAATCTGTAAAGAGCACAAATACATTGAGGTTAAAATAGCGTGCTGCTAAACAATGAGTGGATCAACCAAGAAATTAAAGAAGGCAAAAATTACCTGGAAACAAATGAAAATTGAAAAGACAATAGTCCAAAATCTTTTCCTCAAGTGTGGTCCTAAGAGGGAAGTTTATAGGAATACGGGTCTACCTCAAGAAGCAAGAAAAATCTCAACCTTACACCTAAACAAGCTAGAAAAAGAACAAAACCCAAACTCCGCAAAAGCAAGGAAATAATAAAGATTAGAGCAGAAATAAATGATTTAAGCAGCCGTTGCCACAACCATGATGTTGAAACAAAAGAAGCAGAATTAGCAGCAGCAGCCACCACTGCAGCAGCCTCTGCTGCCAGAGCGGAAAGAGACTGGAGATGAGGAGCATGGAAGTCCCATTGGACCACCCAGCCTTCTGGGCCTTACTCCCATGGCCACTGGAAAGCCTGGTGACTCTAAGTCAGCTCTTCACAGAGGTCTTCCAGGGTCAAGGGGATGAATGATTCAACCACTGCTGAGTCTCCCACCTCCTTCCTGGGGCAGAGGCCCAGTCTGGGGAGGCCTAGGCCCCAGGTGTGGCCCATGTAGTTGTGGTTGGTGGAGGGCCAATACTGAACCTTTTTCCTGGACCAAGCCATGGAGGTCCTTTCAGGGGAGGCTTTCACAAAGAGCAGAGAAGTCCTCGAAGGCTCAAAAGTTGGTCTCTTATCAAAAATACCTACCCACCCAAGTATTGCCCCCAAGTTATGGAAGACAAATCCTACCACCCTGTCTGCTGACATTTTGCCAAAAAGGGCCACTGTCGATATGAGGACCTCTGTGCCTTCTGCCATCCAGGTGTCGATGGACCTCCTCTGTGAGACTGTGCCTTCCCATTGAGGCTGAAGGGAGCCCTCTGTAACCTAACAGCCATATATTTCCTTGTGGCCCTATGATGGCTACTGTGAGGCTGTTCCACCCACTGCCCTCAGACAGTGACACCCACCCCCATCTGTGACCTTCCCATTTGGGGTCCAGAGTTGTGTTTCATCACTGGTGCCCAGTGTGTGGTCTTTTGTCTGATTCAGCCTCTAGAGACTTGTCTTCAGGACCCCATCTTTGCTCACTTCAACTGCCTCCTAGATCCTCTTCCCCCTCACTAACTCACTGCTGAACAGGAAACCTCTTTGGTGCAGTTTCTTGTGCATCTGTCCACCCAGCCCCCGGTACTGCCCTCAATTCTTGAGAGCCCTGGAGCAGTTTCATACCATTGCCTTCCAGCTGCTTGAGTCCTTTTTATGTGACAACCCTTACCCCCAAAGTTGCCAGTTGCTCTGTGAAACGCACCAGGTTGACCTGGGGTCAAGTATGGATGACTGGTGCAGTTACTCCCTGAAAGGCCACTCTCCCTGCTTTTGGATTTTGTAGTTTCTGTATCAGTAGCATGATCCCCACTGCTCTGGTCTGGTCTGACCACAGTGCTTTGTGAAACTGTTCATCCCTTTGTATGTAGCCTCTCTCTGCCCGTGGCTTTGTGGCTTCCCAACACTAGACTTAAGTTTTTCTGCCAAAATGAGTGAGACTTCATGCCCTCTAGACTTTCCGTACCTCCCAATGTGGGAGAATTGTGAAACTTTGTGCAAGACAGCCTCCCTGGTCTCCCCATTCTGGGGGTGGTTTTTCTGGGTTTGACACAAGCCCATGAGACATCTTCTAAAGCTTCTGAGGGGTTATCCTCTCCTCTCCAGCCCACTTTAGTTAGACTATGTCATTGTGAGGCCACCAGCCCTTTCATCTGAATTCTGTGAATCTCCACCCAGCCTACCTTTGGGTAGAACCTGGACAGTACCGTCACCCTCATCTAACTTTCTTCCCTCCATCCCTGGCACTGGTTGTTTTCTGTGAAAATGGCAGTGCACAGGCTCAGTTTTGAACTGGCCCTGAGGAAATGGATCAGGGATTGTGCGGGCAGGAAGGAAGGATGAGAGCCATTGGAGAACAGAGAATGATTTTTTTTTTCTTTTTAACATTTTTTTTTAATATTAGTAATAAACGCAGTGAACACAAGCAAAAAAAAATGATATAGAACAAAAATAAATAGATCAATGAAACCAGGAGCTTTTTCTTTGAAAAGATCAACAAAATTAATAAACCTCTAACAAGACTCATTAAAAAGGAGAGGACCCAAGTCAACAACATCACTAATGAAAAAGGAGAAATAGCAACCAACACCACAGAAGTACAAACAATTGTAACAGAATATTATGGAAGCCTGTACACCCAACAAATTGGATAAATTAAATTAATAAATTTCTAAAAACATATAACCTACCAAAACTAAAGCAGGAAAAAATAGAAAATTTGGCCAGACCAATTACCAGCAATGAAAGCAAATCAATAATCAAAAAACTCCCAAAAAACAAAGTCCAGGACTAGATGGCTTCACCAGCAAATTCTACCAAACATTTAAACAGTTAATACCTATTCTTCTCAAACTATTCCAAAAAATACAAGAAGGAATACTTCTAAATTCATTCTATGAAGCCAATATTACCTTGATATCAAAAGGAAATAGATACCAGAAAAAAAGAACTGTAGGCCAGTATATCTCATGAATATAGATGCAAAAATCCTCAACAAAATGTTAGCAAACCAAATCCAACAATACATTAAAAAAATCATACACCATAATCAAGTGGGATTTATTCCTGACATGAAAGGGTGATTCAATATTCACAAAACAGTAAACATGATACATCAATAAGAGAAAGGATAAAAACCATATCATTTCAATAGATGCAAAAAAAAAAAAATCTGAAAAAGTACAAGATCCATTCATGACAAAAACTGTCTGCAAAGTGGGTCTAGAGGGAACATACTTCAACATAATGAAGACCTTATATGAAAAACCCATAGCCAACATCGTACTCAATGGTGAAAAACTGAGAGCGTTTCCCCTAAGGTCAGGAACAAGATAAGGATATCCACTCTCATCACTTCTATTCAACATAGTACTGGAAGTCCTAGCCACAATAACTAGACAACATAAATAAAAGGCATCCAAATTGGTAAGGAAGAAGCATAATTTTCACTATTTGCAAATGACATATATAGAAAACCCTAAAGACTCCATCAAAAAAAACTACTAGAAGTCATAAATGAATTCAAGCAAAGTCACAGGATACAAAATAAATGTATAGAAATCTGTTCCATTCCTACACACTAATAATGAAGCAGCAGAAAGTGAAATTAAGAAAACAATCCCATATACAACTGTACCAAAAACACTCCGATATCTAGGAATAAACTTAAGCAAAGAGGTGAAAGACCTGTACTGTGAGAATCACAAAACACTGATAAAAGAAATTCAGGAAGACACAAAGACATCCCATGCTCATGGATTAGAAGAGCAAATATTGTTAAAATGTCCAAACTACCCAAAGCAATCTACAGGTTTAATGCGGTCCCCATAAAAATACAAATAACAATTTTTTATAAGCCCCTTTCAAATTTTTTTTTATGTTTATTTATTTTGACAGTGCGTGCGAGCGAGCAGGAGGGAGGGGCAAATAGAGGAGAGAGGATCCCAAGCAGTCTCTGCGCCACCAGTGCAGAGCCCAACACAGGGTTCAAACTCACAGATTGTGAGATCATGACCTGAGCCAAAACCAAGAGTCGGATGCACAATCAACTGAGGCACCTAGGTGCCCCACCCATAGCATTTTTCACAGAACTAGGACAAACAATCCTAAAATTTGTATGGAACCACAAAAGACCTCAAATAGCCAAAGCAATCTTGAGAAACAAAAACAAAACTGGAGGAATCACAATTCCAGATTTCAAGTCATATTATAAAGAAGTAGCAATTAAAACAGTATAATACTGACATAAAAATAGACACATAGATCAGTGGAATAGAACAGGAAAGCCAGAAGTCCATTATTATATGGTTAATCTTCAACAAAGAAGAAATGAATATTCAATGGGAAAAAAAAATCTTCAACAAATGGTGTTGGGAGAACTGGACAGCCACATGCAAAAGAATGAACCTGGACCACTTTCTTTCACCACATAAAAAATAAACTCAAAATGGATTAAAGGCCTAAATGTGAGACCTGACCTGAAACCATAAAAATCCTAGAAGAGAACCTAGGCAGTAATTTCTCTGACATTGGCCATAGCAATATTTTTCTAGATATGTCTCCTCAGGCAAGGGAAACAAAAATGAACTATTGGGACTACATCAAAATAAAAAGCTTCTGCACAGTGAAGGAAACAATTCAACAAAACTAAAAGGCAACCTATGGAATGGGAAAAGATATTTGCAGATGACATCTGGTAAAGGGTTAATATCCAAAATATATAAAGAACTGATATGACTCGATACCCCCCAAACAAATGATCTAATAAAAAATGGGCAGAAGACATCCAAATGGTCACCAGAGGCATGAAAAGATGCTCAACATCACTCATCATCAGTTATATACAAGTCAAAACTGCAATGAGGTATTACCTGATGCCTGTCAGAATGGCTAAAATCGAAAACACAAGAAACAGCAAGTGTTGGAGAGGATGTGGAGAAGAAAACTTCTTGCAGTGCTAGTGGGAATGTAAATAGGTGCAGTCACTGTGCAGAACATTATGAAGATTCCTCAAAAAAATTAAAAATAAAATTATCCTTCAATCCAGTAATCTCACTACTGGGTATTTATCCAAAGAATACAAAAACACTAATTCAAAAGGATACATGCACCCCTGTGTTTATTACAGCATCATTTACAATAGTCAAATTATGGAAGCAGCTCAGGTGATTGGATAAAGGAGTGATTTTACATATATAAAAAAAGTGATTATATGTGTGTGTATGTACACACACATATACAATGAGATATTATATAGCCATTAAAAAGAATGAAATCTTTCTATTTGCAACACTATGCATAGAGCTAGATAGTATAATGCTTAGCACAATAGGTCAAAGACAAATACCATGTGATCCTATTTGTATGTGGAATTTAATGAAACAAATGAACAAAGGAAAAAAAGAAACCAAGAAACAGACTCTTAGCTATAGAAAACAAAAACTATAGAAACAAGGGGTGGAATGAGGAAAATAGGAGATGGAGATTACAGGATACACTTTTCATGATAAAAAAAAAGATTAAAAAAAGAAACTATACTATGCTAAAAAAAAGAGAGGAATTGGAGAATTAAGTTAAATGTATCTTAAGGAGTTAATAAGGTAAATTCAGAATGCAAAACATTCTTTAAAACAACTACCCAGTCTCTTTAAAAAGTTAATGCCATTAAGAGGGGGTGGGGGAGAAGGTCTGGAAAACTTGCAGATTAAGATTTTTAAAGATGTGACAAACCCAATGCAGTGTGTTATCCTTGATTGGATTCTAGACTGAAAAACATTCTGAGAACAAATGGACAATTAAGGAAATTTGAATGTGGAATGGATATTATTTTACCCTAAGGAACTGTTAATTTTCTTAAATGTGAAAATGTGAAAAATTAGACAAGTCCTTATTTTTAGGAGATGGATGCGAAAGTATTTAGGATTATATTTTCATGATGTCTGATTACTTTGAATGGTTTGTTAAGGGAGGGAGAGAGGATTGAGGACAATCTGGTTGTAACATCTGTCACCCCATTGATGACCAAGGTTGATTGGACTGATCTGGCTGGACAGGTGGGTGTCCCCTTTCTCTCTCACAACTCCATATGTGTCCCTCCAAAAGTTGTGTGCTGGGTTGAAGAGGACGACCTTCCCTATAGAGGAGGATCATTCTTCAGTCAAAGGGTATACAAGTAGTTCTGCTCCCCTGCTAGAACCTCCAAACAAGCTCTCAAGGTCCGATTGTAGAAGGCAGGGTAGTCAAGTTTCCAAGACTTCAGACACATCCAAATAAGGTGCTGCATGTGGCAGTCGCCTTTAAAAAAAGAGGTTGGGGGGGGCGGAGAAGAAGTAAATGTGGCATGATGTTTACTTTTGAATCTAAGTAGTAGGTATTTGGGTGTTTGTAGTATTCCTTTTATTTGTATGTATGTTTAGAATTTTTCATATTAAAATAATAAGAATCTAAAATGAATGTCAGATGTGCTTCTATTAAAACCCTGAATTGGCTTCTCATTTTCTAAGATAAAGAGCTTACAGTGACCTGGAAGACCCTATTTAATTTGTTCCTTGTCCTCCTCATTTTTCTTACTTGATCTTTTACTACTCTCTCCCTCACTCTCTCTGCTTTAATCATACTAGCACTTTCTCACCTTAAGACCTTTGCTTTAATTCTTCTTGGAACTTTTTACTTCTACATCGTCACTCATCTAATTTCTTCTTCACCTGCAGTCTTTACTTAAATCTCACCTTTTCTGGGGCGCCTGGGTGGCTCAGTTAGTTGAGCGACCAACTCTTGATTTCGGCTCAGATCATGATCTCACAGTTCTGTATTGGAGCCTGCTTGAGAGTCCCTCTCTTTCTCTCTCTCTCAAATTAAAACAAAACAAAACAAAACACTGAAACCTACTTCCTCTTTTATCTTCCCAGTTTTCCTCACCCTGCTCTACTTATTCTTTTTTTTTCAGTACTGACCACTTTCTAATGTACTATATAATTTATCAGTGCTTTATATTTACTGTTTATTGTCTGTGTCCTCACAGACCTGGGTCTAGTCTGAGGCAAATGAGTCACTTGCCTGAGGTGCAAAATTTCAGCCCCCCCCCACACACAAAAGACCCCTCCATAATTAAGATAAATAATTCAATACAAGTTTTTTTAATGAAAAAATTGATGCAAAAGAAATCCTAATAGCATTTTAAAGAGAAACAGAATCTGATAGCCCATTTTGGAACCTGAGGCAAAAGGCAAAAATATGTGCCTATAAATATACCTTTTAATGTATTTTTTAATGGTTAGTAGTTTTGATGAAAATATTATTGATGAGCTGCTTCCATGAAAGCCATAAAAGTAAAATTGTAATAAATTCATGTTTTGGTATAAATAGAATATTTAACCTTAAAATAATGTTGTGAGTTTTAGTAATGTACTTGTAAAATTCTCAGTATTTTTTCAACTACTTTGTTATTCTGGAAAAAGTTAACCATTAAGAATTTTTGTTTGTTTTTTGTTTTATTTACTTTTGAGAGAGAGAGAGCGTGAGCAGGAGAAGGGCAGAGAGAGAGTGAGACACAGAATCTGAAGCAGGCTTCAGGCTCTGAGCTATCAGCACAGAGCCCAGTGCGGGGCTCAAACCCATGAACCATGAGATCATGACCTGAGCTGAAACCAAGAGTCAGACACTTAACCAACTGAGCCACCCAGGTGCCCCCAGAAATGTATTTCTTTTAAGAAACATGTATTCAGGTTCATATTTTTCCTTTTGCTTAAGGCTGTAATAGTAGTATTAATTTCTCTCTTTATTTAAATTTTTGATATTTTGCTTATCATGAAAGTTTTTACATTGAATAGGTTTTTTTTTTTAATGTTGTATTTATCTTGATTACGGAGGTTTTGTTGCAGCCTTAAATTTTGCATCTGAGGTGAGTGCCTCACTTGCCTCACTCTCCTTCTTGTCCTGTTACCTCATTTGAAGGTAGAGTTAGGCACAAGCAAGGATCTTTTTCTTACTCACTGCATATCTCTAATGCCTAGACCAGTGCTGGCACATGGTAGACATTCAGTAAATATTTGTTGAGGGAATAAATAAACACAAATCCACTATAAATTATTTTATATTACAAAATGTTTCAAAGTCCAAGAAATGTTTTAACTATATTTTCTCTGTATTGCCTACCCACTCAATTATGGAATTAAATCTATACAGGCACTTTGATTTATAGTTCATGAATTATAGAAATATTGACAGAATTTACTTTGTTTATAAAAACAAAGTAAAAATGTTTAGTTCAATAAATATTTTTTCTCCTGTAAAATATTAATGCATTTATATAAAGGATAAGGTCATATTTACTAAAGGCTTCTGAAAGTTTTACAAATATTTAATCATGTAGCTATTAAATATTATAGTATTAATTGTATAGTGTAGGGGTGCCCAGTTAGCTCAGTCGTTAAGTGTCCGGCTCTTGATTCTGGTTCTGGTTATGATTTCACAGTTCGTGAATTCAAGCCCAACACTTGGGATTCTCTCTCTCCCTCTTTCTCTGTTCCTACACTGCTTGCGCTCTCTCTCTCTCAAAATAAATAAACTTAAAAAAAATAGTATAGTGTAGTGTTAGCTGTGAATAGTATAGTATAGTTAGGAAATTATCTTTTAAATGCTCTGGTATTCAAAATACAGCATATGGCAAACTTCAAACTACAGCAGATCTATACACACATCAAATGTATAGAAGTAATTTACTTGGTCTATAAAAACAACTTGAGCAAAACATTCAGTTCAAGAACCAATTTTATCTCCTATAAAAATTACTAATATTAATGGTAGGTCATAATCAAATTTTTAAAGTTTTACTCAGGTATTTAATACTGTAAAGTATAATCATTTGAGTTTTAATATGCAATGAATAACAAACTTCATTAGACTAAAAGATAAGACTATATTTGCTCTAATTGTTTTGTTTCTGTTGTGGTAATCTAAATATTCATCTAAGTGGAAGGATTCTAATTGAGGTTTAACAAAACATTAATAGAAAAGAAAATGGTATTGGGGCACCTGGGTGGCTCAATCGGTTGGGTGTCTGACTTTGGCTTACGTCATGAACTCATGGTTGATGAGTTCTAGCCCCATGTCGGGCTCTGTGCTGACAGCTTGGAGCCTGGGGCCTGCTTCAGATTCTTTGTCTCCCTCTCTCTTTGCCCTTCCCCTGCTTGTGCTCTGTTTCTCTCAAAAATAAATAAACATTAAAAATAGCTTTTTAATGTTTAAAAAAAAAAGAAAATAGTATTAATTTTTTAAAGTTTATTTATTTTATTTGGAGAGAGAGCACGAGAAAGGGGCAGAGAGAGAGAGAGAGAGAGAGAGAGAGAGAGAGAGGGGGAGAGAATCCTAAGCACACCCTGCACTGTTAATGTGGGGCCAAATGTGGGGCTCAAACCCAGGAACCCATGAGATCATGACCTGAGTCCAAACCAAGAGTCGGACGCTTAATCCACTGTGCCACCCAGGTGCCCCCAAGAAAATGGTATTAAAAGTACAGATAAGCTAAGCTGGCAGACATGCCCTACACAAGAACAACCATTTCTTCCCCCATCACTGTCAGGAATAGGTTCTTCCTAGAATTCTGGGAAACAAAATTATTTCCCAGACCACAGTTGAGAATTGCACAGTTGCAGTTGCTGAGAACTAGCAATCATCACAACAATGTTAGGGAGACAATATGTAAAGTGTAAGGATTCCACAAGATCACTATAACAGAACTGAGTAGGTGGGGATCAAGGGAGAGGGAAAGGTTGGTAATCAGAAAACTGATCTTGGTGGTCTGCAACTCTTACTTCAAGCCACAGAAAGAACACTGTATGTCAGGGATGTTATGGTACCTTAAGACCACATCTATGACATTGTTTCTAGGGAGAAGATGTGCTGTAAGTGCCAAGTAGCCAACTTAAAATTTTGGCTCTTCATTTTCTTTTTTGTGTTTGTTCAGAAGGATACATGTATTCCATCTTTATTTCAATTATGATTATTAACTTTAAAATTCTAGAGGACATCAGTTGATTTTTTCCATTTTAAAAATATTTTAACTGATGTCTTCTCAATTTATTCAGTTGGTGGAACTTCATGTTTTCTATGTCCCTGAAGGATCATGGAACTATAAGCTAAATACCATTTCAATAGAAGTTGTTAACAAATTCATTTCAGCTGGATTTATAAGGCAAGTATTTTGTGGTCATGTTATGATGTGCCTGAAAAAGCAATCTCTTTTTTTTTTTCTGCAGAGAAAAATGGGTTGTTTTTTTTTTGTTTTTTTTGTTTGTTTGTTTGGTTTTTGGAAATTTAGGTTATAAGTGAAAAATTCTGGTCCATGTTATGGATCCAGTTTCTAACTTAATACTATCAACAAATAATGTTATATAACAGTTAATATGTACTGGAGGAACAGATGTCACTTAACCATAATACTGCCACCCAGAAAAGGTATAACTGGTATATTACTGTGGTTACACACAAAAAGAATATAGAGAGAAATTATCTGAAATTAGAAACCTGTTGAAAGCTGTGAATAGTGGTTAAACCAGCGTATCCACAATGACTTTTTCAAAAAGAAACAATATAAGTATATGTGTGTGTACATTTACATGTATGTGTATTTTCACATTCACAGAAGCATACATGACATTATTCCTTATCTTCCCCATCACTTCAAGCATACCAGTCTCTTTTCTGTTCTGGAACACATCAGACATGGACCTCAGGACACTTGTACTTGCTGTTCTCTTAATCTAGAATGCTCTTTCAGCCCTTATGTATCCTATCTCACTCATCTTCAGGTCTTTACTCCAATATTACTTTTTTGTTTAGATCTCTGATCACTATATTTTAAATTGTAGCTATGCTTCCTTCTCTGCTTTACTTTTCTCCATAGTACTTAGCAATGTCTTATAATTTATATGTTTTTCTTATTTTGTTAATTTTTTCTTTCCCATCATTAGATTGTAAAGTCTGTAAGGGCAGAGATTTTTGTCTCTCTTGTTGATTGCCGTATTCCCATTCCTTAGAACAATGCCTGACACATACTGGGTGCTCAGTGAATACTTGTTGGTTGAATGAATTAGTTATATAATGTTTCCCATAAGATCCTAGAATAACAAGAACTCAAAAAAATAGCATAAATGATGGCTTTAAATTTTAGATTTTGAGTGATGAAGTATCCCTAAATGAGCAAAAGTGTAGAGTCTGACAACATTTGATCATCAAAGAAATTTTTAAGCACCAGCTAATCTTGTCAAACTTCCAAAATAATTATCTGTGGGTAAATCATTCTTTAATATATGTGTAAAAAATATGTAAGTTCCATAACAAAGATTTTTAAAAAATAATACCATTTAGATGTGGATGAGAAAAATAGGCAAGCATTTTCCTTTCAGTACAGAAAGGCCTTTTTTTTTTTTTTCCAACGTTTTTACTTATTTTTTGGGGGACAGAGAGAGACAGAGCATGAACGGGGGAGGGGCAGAGAGAGAGGGAGACACAGAATCGGAAACAGGCTCCAGGCTCTGAGCCATCAGCCCAGAGCCCAACCCCGGGGGCTCGAACTCACGGACCGCGAGATTGTGACCTGGCTGAAGTCGGATGCTTAACCGACTGCGCCACCCAGGCGCCCCTGAGAAGGGGCTTTTATAAACAGTATTTATTTGTATAATCATTTTTTAAAATTTCCTGAAGTTTTACAAAGTGCCAGGCAATATAAAACCACAATATATTAAGTCATATATGATATATTAAATTAGTATTTATTTTTGAGATAGCTGACTAATGTTATCAAATGTGTAGTATAGCTGAAACCTATTTCATTTTACATTATAAAGCAATGTCATATTTCAGAGTATCTCCTCACCTTACTTTACAAGGCCTGAGAGAGCGTCTCGGTGAGTTCCTTGGTGAAGATGCTGTTGCAGAAAAATTTTTATTTCTGAAATGCATTGGAAATAATCTAGCTGTGGTAAGTTTTCTTATTTTTTCTTCTTGATTAAAGAAAGCATACCTTAAGAAATTATGTTTCTTAAATGCTTATCAACTCAGCTTCTTAATATGAGGTAAGTAATATCAATCATAATGAAATGACAGTATAACTAAATACATAGATCATTAAGAAAAGATGGGTTGTGGGGCACCTGTGTGGCTCAGTTGGTTGAGCAACCAACTAGGGCTAAGGTGATGATCTTAAGGTTCCTGAGTTCAGAACGAGCCCTGCGTCTGGCTCACTGCTGTCAGCTCAGAGCCCTTTTTGGAACCTCTGTTCCCTCTCTCTCTACCCCTTCCCCACTCGTTCTCTCTCTCTCTCTCTCTCTCTCTCTCTCTCTCTCTCTCTCTCTCTCTCAAAAATAAACATTAAGGGGCGCCTGGGTGGCGCAGTCGGTTAGGTGTCCGACTTCAGCCAGGTCACGGTCTCGCGGTCCGGGAGTTCGAGCCCCGCGTCAGGCTCTGGGCTGATGGCTCGGAGCCTGGAGCCTGTTTCCGATTCTGTGTCTCCCTCTCTCTCTGCCCCTCCCCCGTTCATGCTCTGTCTCTCTCTGTCCCAGAAATAAATAAACGTTGAAAAAATAAATAAATAAATAAATAAATAAATAAATAAATAAATAAACATTAAAAAAAAAGATGGGTCTTATTAGCATATTATTGGACACTAAAATGATGGGGATATTTTCAGGTGTGCGTTTCCTTGGGAAGAAAAGGAAGACAAAGTTAAAATGTGATTGTATAAGTAATATGTATTTTTAAATTTAAATGATAGGTTTAAAAACATTTTAAATAAGTACTTGTGTTCTGGACAGAAATGGATCCTCATTGTTTGGGCCACAGCTAGCTTCATTTGGTGTGAAATGATAGGACTCCAGCATATGTACATATATTTTGGAGGGTTTCAGCTATTATCTGTTGAACAATCCTATTTGTAGTTTCTGTGATTTAATGGCAGGCTTTTCTCAGTTTCTCCAGCTGAAATTCTTAATTCTTAAGCCATTGGATCTCAAAAGTTTCTGGTTTCTCATATCAACATGAGGTTTCTTTCTTTAATCAAGACTTTCCATGTTTAAACAAAAGTCAGTATATTCCTATTCCACTCTGGTTAACATATTATGTCACTATTATGTATTTATGTGATTATTTATTTAACATCTGACTCTGCCATTAGACTATAGCTTCCTGTGAGCAGGGACTTTATTTTATTCATTATTGTATTTATACAGTGCCTAGCAAGGTGTTTAGCTCTTAAAGACATCTAAATGTTTATTGGACAAATAATGAATGATAATGGAAAAAAAATAAACATTTCCCTCCAAAGTAGTACTATTAAGGAATTTTCTATGTGGAATTCTCAGGATCAGCAGCTAGATTTGAAGTTTTTGTCACTTGAGTTCTATTCAGTATGGTAGATTCTTAATTTACTCATTAAGTTTTTCTCAAAGAAGAATAAGAACAGTTCTCATAACTTTTTATTCTTTTTCATGATATCTAAAATTACACAATATCAATCACAGAATCCTAGGTTGGAAGGTAATTTAAGTGAACTTCCAAAATTCTTCTAATATTTTACTGTTTTCAACAAATACTTATTGATGTTTTTCTACAAACAAAATGAGAAAAAAGAATTGGATATGGATCCTTCCCTTAAAGAGTATTCAGTGTAGTGGTGGAGAGAAATTAAATTAGCATATTTTGTATATTCAGAAGAAAAAGGGATTACTTCCAGCAGGAGAAGAGGGGAGATGGAGAACTTTGACAAAGAAGAGATATATTCAGTTTGGAGATTGTAAGATAAATACTTGATCTTGCAAAGATGTTGGGTGGGGAAAGCTTTCTGAGAAGAGAAAATAGAATGAGCAGCAAAGTGGAAAAAGCAGGCAGCTAAGAAAGAGTGGAGTTTTTCTTTTTTTAAATTGGAACATGGTGTGAAAAGAAATAGTAGAGAACAAGTTGTAAAGTCATTTGTTGAAGTTCTTGAATGCCAGATTAATGAGTTTTGTTTGTTTCTGAAGCATTGGAGTTTTTGATCAAAAGGTGACATGATGAGAGCCTTAAGAGACTAGAGGCAGGGTTCATAACTAGGAGACTTGCCATGGTTAGGCCAGAGATGTGGAGGGCCTAAAGAATAAGCTGCTTCTTAGATTTCATCTACTGCTATTTTTCTCCTTGATTTTCCATTTTAACCACAAAAATCTTTGTGTGGTCCTCAAATATAGCAAACTCTGTTCTGATTTATTACTTCCCCTTGATTTTCAAATAGCTTGCTTCATCTTTTCATAATTCAAGTCTCAAGCTCAAGTATTATCTTTTCCAAAGGGCCTTCTCTGACCACCTACTTTTTAGATATTCTTACTCTTAAATTACTCTGTATTCCATCACTCTTTTGTTTTCATAAATCACATATCACTGTTCTAAATCATGTTTCTTTAACATCTGTTCTCGTAAGTAGAATAGAAGCTACATGAAAGCAAGAACTCTGCGTTGTTTACTGTTGCATCTCCTACCATAGAGAATACTGCCTGACCCATAGTATGCCCTCAATATTTGTTGAATGAATGAATGGATGGATGGATGAATAACAGATGAACTCCATGGGTTATATATTTAGGAAATAAAGTATACAGCTTTGGACTCTGAAGCCAGATTTCCTGGTTTTGAGTCCCAACTTGGAAACTTCCTGGTTATAACATCATGGACAAGTTATTTAACTTCTCTTTGCCTCACTCTTGTTGTCTGTGAACTAAAACGTGTGCCCATCACATGAAACTGTGGAGATTAACTGAGCTATTACATGTAGGGCACTTAGAATAGTGCTTAGCATATAGTGAGTCCATGCAAGTGATAGCCATAGTCATTATGACTAAATGACATGGAATTTCTTTTATGTTTTGTACAGTGAATAGAAATAGGATTATATTCTACATTTTCTAGACTCTAACCTCAGTTATCAGCTTTTAAGTTTGATTTGTATGTCACAAATATGTGCCTTCTGCAAAAAAAAAAAAGTGGACTAAAAATAATTGAAAACATACAAAAGCTTAATTTTTTTCCTCATTTATTTGTTTCTAGGTGAAGGCAAAGCAAGAATCAGAACTGAAACTCAAGTCATTTGTTCCTCCATATGTATGTAATGTGACATTTTAAACTTATGCTAATGTTTTAACTTAACTGTTTTTTAAATTACAAGCTAATTTTTTTAATTTCCTATGTGTTTTAGGCTCTTCAGCCAGAATTGTATTTGCTTCCTATAATGGATCACTTAGGAAATATTTATTCAGCATCAACAGTTTCTTTAGATGAGCGGCAGACTAATACCGGTGTTGCTGAGGCTGATGGAATAATCCACAGACCAGTTAGTGTAACTTTGGTGAAGGAAGAACCTGGAACAGATCCCAGTTTTTTAGTAAACACTTTGAAAGAGCTTCTTAACAAGAATCGAGAAGAAGGTGATTTCAACTGGAATGGGAAAAACAAAGAGGTTATTATAGTACATTTTAGTAGTCAGGTCGGTGAGCAAATTCTGGGCAAATCTAGCCTTACAAATGTGGCAGTATAAAAGGAAAGCTACAAGTCCATTGGGGGATTTTTAAAAATAGTTTCACCAAGTGAGAGAAAAAAACGCAATTTAAGTACTATGTTAAAAATCAAGTCAAAATACTTATAGCACATGAATAAACTCCATTACCTTCTTTTATAATAGTTTCAGATAGTTAAGGCTGAAGGAGAAAGGAAGTGATTACTGCATAGAACCCTGGTATTATTACTATAAGTGAGAAGGATCTTAGCCACGAAAATAGTATCAAACAGAAGCAAAACAATTTTAATGCTGGGCGACATTTGTATTTCAAAGAATTGTAAATTTTTATCTGATTACTTTCATCAATTTACTGATAATTCAGTTCTTAAAAAGTGGTAGATAATTAAACAAATATATAAAGGTGGAACTATTGTCTAAGAACCTATTGAAAAAAATAATGCCTATGGGAAATAAACTGTGATGGAAAAGCATATATATTAAATATTTATAACTGATATGACCCCCACCCCCCAGTTAATGGCAGCATCCATTACAGCTGCAAAATACAGATGTTCTTAACCACTAACATTTTTCTCCATCTTCAATTATAACCATTCTTATATTCTAAGTTTATGCTATATCCAATGATAACTCAAACTTAACTCCTCCTTTAATCATAGGTCCACTTAGTATTTACTTTTCTGATGTGTTTTACTATTTCTGATGAGAAATGTGGATGAGATCCACCTACTTTATTATTTGATGTCAGCAAGATGCTCAGTGAGAATCTTTACTTCCTTCTTGATCGAGTCTTCTCTCTACTACAGTGTTAAATATTGCTTTCCAGTCATAATATCACTTAAAAGGTTAAAGGGAAAAAATACCTGGGAAAAAAGTTCAGAGTGGAATCCCAGTATTCCTGAAAAGTACAAGGTCAAGTAATTGATGAAGTAGGCGATTGCCCCACATAAAGCTGTGAGTAGTGTCATATTTCATATCCTGGGCTACTGGCCAGATTCTTGAATTATGATATTTGCACAAAACCCAAAACAATCTTTGGTGAGAATATTTAACCCTTGAATTTTGTGAAAGTGTAGTTTTTAAATGGTATTAATATCTTGGTGCTTCACTTCAAAAAGTTTAATTATACTTTATAAGAGGCCAGCATATGCTCATTTTAAAAAGTTCTAGATATAACAGTAACTATAAAGAAGATAACAATAATTTCACCATCCAGAGATGGCTTCTGTTGGTGTTCTGGCATATATTCTTTCAGTTATTTTTTTTTCAGTTCTTGTATATAATAAATATTTTTTGGCTTCTAAAAATGAGGGCACATATGAACCCTTAAAGCCTCTTCTTGTATTTTAGAATATGTCATAAACATTTCATATCAATAAATATAGATCTACATCATTATAGAATTCCTTGTGGTATAATTTATGTATCCAACCCTGTGTTAGTGTTTTTGCTATTATGAATACTGCTGCGAGCAACATTTTTTTAAGTACTTCGTGCATTTGTCCTGTTATTTTTTAGAAGTTTAATGGCTCTTTCTAAGGCTGTATTTTTTGTTGTTCTTTTTCTTACAAGCACTTTCCAACCTTGTGTGTCTTTCTCTGTCACATCTTATTTCTTCCCCAATAACCTATTACTTTGATTTTTTGAGATAATTGTTTTCTTGCTTTTATTTATAGTTTTACCAACTGAATATGTATTTATTTTTTTAAAAAATTGTCTTCATTTACTCATTTTTGAGAGACAGAGACAGAGTGTGAGTGGAGGAGGGGCAGAGAGAGAGGGAGATACAGATCTGAAGCAGGCTCCAGGCTCTGAGCTTTCAACAGAGTCCAACATGGGGGTCGAACTCACAGACTGAAAGATTATGAGCTGAGCCGAAATAGGACTCTTAACCAACTGAGACACCCAGGCGCCCCTAAATATGTATTTCTTAACAATAGTTTAGTTTTGAATGTTTTTTTTTTTTTTAATTTTTTTTTCAACGCTTTTTATTTATTTTTGGGACAGAGAGAGACAGAGCATGAACGGGGGAGGGGCAGAGAGAGAGGGAGACACAGAATCGGAAACAGGCTCCAGGCTCCGAGCCATCAGCCCAGAGCCTGACGCGGGGCTCAAACTCACGGAGCGCGAGATCGTGACCTGGCTGAAGTCGGACGCTTAACCGACTGCGCCACCCAGGCGCCCCTAGTTTTGAATGTTTTTAATTTAATTTAGATGGACTCATATTGAAAGTATTTTATTTTTGACTTGTTTCTTTTGCTCAACATTATAAGATTCAGTCATGTTTCACATATAATACTATTTTTTTCATTGTTGTGTAATATTCCATTATAAGACTATACCATAATTTATTTGTTCTGATGATAGACATTTGGTTTATTGCCAGTTTAGGGATATTACAAATGTGTACATTCTTCTACATGACTCTTAAATGTATAGGTCCATGAGGATCTCAGAGAATGTAACTAGCGTTGGCATTGTTTGCACATATTCAGCTTTACAAATAATGCCCATGTGTTTTCCAGAGTGGTTGTACCCATTGGCAATGTCTGAAAGTTCCTATTGAACCATAACTTGTCATCCTATCAGATATTTTCGGTCTCCTGTTTCTCTGCTTTAAGTTGTAGATAATTTCTGCAGATTTTTCTTCCAAATCTATTTTACTGATTCTCTCTTTAGTTGTATCTTATCTGCTATTAAATCCTTACACTGAATTTTTAATTCCAAATATTTTACTTTTCTTTTCTAATGGTTCTCTTTGGTTGAACATGTTTTCATATGTTTATGGCCATTTGGATTTGCCTTTATTCAAATGTTTTGCCCATTTTCTTTCTTTTAAATATAGCTCCATTTTATATACATATATGTTTTTTCCACCATATGTGTGCGTGCATGTGTGTGTGTGTGTGTGTGTGTGTTTGTATGTTTGTATATAATTCATTGTAGATTTTAGTTTGTGGCTTCTTTTTATTCTCTTTATGATTCTTTTGATGAAAGGAATTCTTAAATTTTGTCAACATGCTCTAAAATTACAAAGAAATGTGTTGACATCAACTCTTCATCAGTTTTGCTTTACATATTTGAAGCTGTTATTAGATGACTGTCATTTAGGATTATTATGTCTTCTTGATAAACGGACCCCAATGTAATTATACAATGTTTCTCTTTATTTCTGGTAATAGTTTTTATTTTAAAGGTTAATTGCTCTAATATTAATATAATTATTCTAGCTTTTATTTTTTAAGTTTATTTATTTTGAGAGAGAAAAGGCATGTGCATGTGATCGAGGGAGGGGCAGAGAGAGAGGGAAAAAGAGAATCCCAAGCAGACTCTGTACTGATGGGGTGATCCCATGAACTGTGAAATCATGACCTGAGCCAAGATCAAGAGTCAGAGGCTTGACTGAGCCACCCAGGCACCCCTCTAGCTTTTTTTTGATTGGTGTTTGCATGGTATATCTTTCTCCATTGTTTTATCTGTTACTGAATATCCAAAGTGGGTTTCTTATAGACAGCATGTATTTAGATCTTACTTTTTAGTCCAATTTGGCAATCTATATCTTTTACTAGGGGTATTTAGACCATTTACATTCATTGTAATTATTATTGATGTGGTTTGTCTTAAATCTACCATCTTGCTATTTATTTTCTATTTGTCTCATTTCTTCCATCTTCTATTTTTCCATTTTCTTGCCTCTTTCTTGATTGAGAAGTTTTTTGTGATTCAATTTTATCTCCACTATTGTCTCATTAGTTATTTCTCATTTTAGAAAACTTTTAGGTGCATCTGGGTGGCTCAGTTTAACTGTCTGACTTAAGCTCAGATCATGATCTCGTGGTTCATGGGTTCAAGCCCCGTGTTGGGCTTTGTGCTGACAGCTCAGGGCCTGGAGCCTGCTTTGGATTCTGTGTGTGTGTCTCTCTCTCTGTCCCTCCCCAGCTCATGCTCTGTCTGTCTCTCTCTCAAAAATAAACATTAAAAAAATTTTTTTTTAAAAAAGAAAACTTTTAGTGGTTGCTATAAGGTAGAGGTCATCAAACATCTATATTTATACTTATTTTTTTAAGATTTAAACTTTTTAATCTCTATTAATAATATATTAATATTATAATATCAATATGGAGCTCAAACTCAAAACCCCAAGATCAAGAGTTTCATGCTCCACTGATTAAGCCAACCAGGCACCCCTATTTTATTTTATTTTAATCCATGCCTTATGGATTGTTTTTTATAAACTTTTATTGGAACACAGCCATACCGTTTTGTTTACATATTTTCAGTGACTGTTTTTATACTACAATGACAGATTTGAGGAGATGTGACAAAGACTCAGTGGTCCATAAGCCTGAAAAATTTATTATATGGCCTTTTAAGGAAAAGTTTACTACTCTTGCTCTAAACTATATACAGTGCGCCTTTAAATTTGAAGTTTACTTTCAAATTGTATACAACTTCATATATAATTTAAGAACCTTACAGCAGTATTACTTCTGTTTTCTCCCCCAATTCCTTTGTGCTGTTGTCATATATTTTACTTCTGTATATAACTCCACAATACATTTTTACCATTTTTATTTTACACTGTTATCTTTTAAAGAATTTTAAAGTAAGGGAAAAATGAATTTTTATATTTAGGAGAGAGTTTCTTCCCCCTTCCCCAACCCAGTGGCAGTAAACCAATGCTTTGTATCGGTGCATGATCCTGGGGCCAAGATAATCCTTACAGCTTTTGCTTCTACCCTTCCTTCAGGCTTTGCCTGGGACTGGTGATGAGGTTTTCCACTCCTTCCTCAGTGGTAAGACTTCTCAAAGCTAATATTGTTGAAAGGGGAGTCACTTACTCTTCCTCCAAAGCACATGGCTTTTGTCTCTGTTCCTCCTTGAGAACCAATACATTTTTGCCTGGGTCCTGAGATGGAAGAGTTTCCAGTTCCTCCCCAATTGGCTTAAGGCTTTTGCTTTGTGTGAAAGAAGAGTGTTGAGAAGGATGGAATGTCATACTTTTTTGCCACTGATGGCTCTCCTGCCAGGTCTCCTGCCCTGCCCCTAGTCTTTCATGTGAGCATATGATACACGCACCTGGAAGGGAATTTGCTATTAAGTATTGACTTCCCTTTGTGTCTGAAGATCCCAGAGATTCCAAACTATCCTCGTAGCCCACACTGGCCTTTAGAATTCCTTAAAATTTTAGCTGTTTTCTTATTTCTTTTAATAGCAGTTACCACTTCCTCCTGTGCTCTGCCAAAGATGAAACCATTTTCTCCTAGGAGGGAATTGGAATTCAATTCCCCGCAACCATAATTCTCTGATGAATTCAAGAAAAGTTATTATTTTATTGATTATTTACCTTTTCTTCTTGTTCCAGTGGGAGCATTGTTTCATCTTTCTATAATCCTGAGCACAAATGGAACTGCAGTTCTTACATTTTAATATAGTCAAGTTTATTGATATTTTCATTTATGGATAGTGTTATTTACGTCTTTTTTTTTAATCCCTTTTCTACCCTGAGGTCATGTATTGTCTTTCAAACATGTTTTGGTTTGCTTTTCCAATTCAGTTTATTAATCTACCTGGAACAAATTTTTATGTGTGATGTGAATAAAGTTCCTTAAATTTTTTCCCATATGTACACTTCCATTTGTTGATGGTAGTTGTATAGTGTCTTTAAAATACCAAATTACTCTTTAGTGGTGCATGAGAATGCAAAATATCTGAACTCTAACATTATGTTATCAAATATAGACAGTTACAATGCGCATAGTGGGGCACCTGGGTGGCTCAATCTGTTAAGCACCCAACTTTGGCTCAGGTCATGATCTCACAGCTCGTGAGTTCAAGCCCCGCGTCAGGCTCTGTACTGACAGCTCAGAGCCTGGAGCCCGCTTCAGATTCTGGGTTTCCCTCTCTCTCTGTCTCTCTCTGTCTCTCTCTCTTTCCCAAAAATAAACATTAAAAAAAGTTTTTTAAAATAATGTGCATAGTATGTTTTACAAGTTCTTTAATGAAGGAGGAAAGAGTAATGCTTTACCCATTTTCATATTGAAGTGGGTATTTCTTTCCATTAGTTGTCTTCTGTTCTTTCCCATGGGTCTGTGCTACACACCTCTACATTTTTGACATACCTCAACTTTAACATATTTAATACTTGACTCCACTGTTGCCCCCAAACTAGTGTACTTTCTTGACTTCTTTGGTTTCATCACTCTTCCAGTTGTTTAAGCTTTGAAATAATCCTTACTGTAGACTAATATATATATATATACACACACACACACACACATATATATAAAGGAACCTTAAAAACCGTATTGTAGCCCCCTTGCTTATAATCTGCTTTCCAGTCTATTCTGCAGAGTGCAGTCAGCATCATTCTTGTTGTTACAAGCTGGATTATTTATCTCTCTGCTTAAAAACCTTTGGAAGACTCGTTGATTACTACTAAAGGCCCAAGTTCTTTAAGATGGCATTGAGAACCCTTTATATTCAGACTTCAAACCCAGGGTTGCAAATGTTTGGCCATGCAGATTGTTCACTGCCTAATTCCAGAAGGCTTCCTTCACACAGATCATGATATGAATGGGGCTTTCAGGATTTGCTTAATGTGGTAATTGGTTCAGTAACTTTTAGCTATTATTAGTAGTAATACTATTCTTCTTATTATTATTATAATTATTATAGTTTATGGATAAAGGGGAGGAAGAAGTACCATGAAGTACAACTGAAGAAGTAGGTAGAAACTTGAACTGCAAGAGCCTTGGTTCCAAAACTAAGGAATGTTTAAGCAATGGGAAGCCATATTAATTTTCTTTGTTTCAAGTTTTTATTTAAATTCTAGTTAGTTAATATATAGTGTAATTATTAGTTTCAGGAGTAGAATTTAGTGATTCATCACTTACATATAACATCCAGTGCTCATCACAACAAGTGCCCTCCTTAATGGCCATCACCCTTTTAGCCCATTTCCCACCCAACACCCCTCCAGTAACCCTCAGTTTGTTCTCCATAGTTAAGAGTTTTATGGTTTGCCTCTCTCTTTTTCCCCCCGTGTTTATCTGTTTCATTTTTTAAATTCCACATGAGTGAGATCATACAGTATTTGTCTTTCTCTGACTTATTTCTCTTAGCATAATACACTCCAGCTCCAACCACATCATCACAAATAGCAAAATTTCATTCTTTTTTATGGCTGAGTAATATTTCATTGTATATATATACCACAACATCTTTCTCTATTCATCAGTTGATGGACATTTGGGCTCTTTCCATAATTTGGCTATTGTTGATAATTCTGCAGTAAACATTGAGGTGCATGTGTCCTTTGGGTAAATACCTAGTGGTGCAATTGCTGGATCATAGGGCAGTTCTATTTTTAACTTTTTGAGGAACCTCTATACCACCTTCCAGAGTGGCTGCACCAGTTTGCATTCCCATCAACAGGGTCAGAGTATTCCCCTTTTTCTGCATCCTCGAAAACATCTGTTGTTTCTGTGTTGTTAATTTTAGGCATTCTGACAAGTGTGAGGTGATGTCTCACTGTAGTTTTGATTTGTATTTCCCTGATAATGAGCGATGTTGAACATCTTTTCATGTGTCTGTTACCCATCTGTCTTCTTTGGAAAAATGTCTATCCATGTCTTCTGCCCATTTCTTAACTGGATTATTTGTTTTTTGAGTGTTGAATTTGATAAGTTTTACAGACTTTGGATACTAACCCTTCATCAGATATGTCATCTGCAGGGGCACCTGGGTGGCTCAGTCGGGTAAGCATCTGACTTCAGGTCATGATCCTGTGGTTTGTGGGTTTGAGCCCTGCTTCACATTCTGTGTCTCCCTCTCCCTGCTCCTCCCGCACTCATGCTCGCTCGCTCTCTCTCTCAAAAATAAAGCTTAAAAACATTTTTTAATTAAAAAAAGATATGTCATTTGCAAATATCTTCTCCCATTCTGTTGGCTGCCTTTTAGTTTTGTTGATTGTTTCCTTCGCTGTGCAGAAACTTTTTATCTTCATGAAGTCCCAATAGTTCATTTTTCCCTTGCCTCCAGAGATGTATCTAGTAAGTTACTGCTGTGGCTCATGTCGGAAGAAGTTGCTACCTGTGTTCTCCTCTAGGGTTTGTTTCTCTTGTCTCACATTTAGGTCTTTCATCCAATTTGAATTGATTTTTGTGTATGGTGTAAGAAAGTGGTCCAGTTTCATTCTTTTGCATGTTACCATGTACCATGTTACATCTTTTGCATGTTCCCGACACCATTTGTTGCAGAGACTGTCTTTTCTCCAGTGGGTATTCTTTCCTGCTTTGTTTTAATAGGAGTAACATGATTGGATTTCAATTCTAGCAAAACCACTTAGGTGACACTATGGAGAATAGATTGAGGTGATAAAGATCTGAAATATGAAATGCAGTGGAACAGAAATCAGAACTTGAAGTCAAGACACTCCTAAGGATTGGGTACTGTGCTGCATGCTTTCCATGCACCGTGCCATTTTAGAGATAAGGAAACGTAGGTTAAAAAAATAACTTAGCTGAGGTCACACCTGCTGTGACAGTGCCAAGACTTGAACTCCTGTGTGTTTGACTAAAGCCCATGCTTTATTTACAACACCATGCAAGAGTCACACTGAACTTTTCACTATTGCCAAAAATGCTGCATATATTTGTACTGTGTATTTTGCAAATGCCATTTTCCTTGCTTAAATTCTTCTTGCTCTCTTCTTTGCCAGGCAAACATCTCATAGTTCAAAACATAGTTTCACAGTTATCATATCCCTTTCTGTGAATCTATAACATTTTATGCATATATTACTGTAGCTCTCAAGACACTATTATGATTTTTTTCAAAAGTGAATAGGCCTGCTTTCTTTATGTTATTAAACTGCATAGGTATGAATGGTGCGGTGCATCATGCTCTAGACTGTTACTATGAATGAGATACATGTGCCAGATCCCTATCAAAATTACTTAGAATCTAATGAATTTTTCATTGTTTTTTTCTTTCTTTGGTGGGGGGGGAGTAGTATTTTATTACTAACCTTTAAGCATCTGATACATCTGGTTTTTGTTCATTTTGCATTGAATATATCCTTTAGAAAATCCCTGTTTATTGTCTTTAAAAGACTATTTCAAATATAACAGCTGGGAAATATAGCAGCTAGACTAAAATTAAACCAGTACAGGCTTCAGGTTGCAAAATTCTGTGGCAACTCCTGTAAAATGGTTTTTCAAATATTAACATGACTCATTAATTTTTTCAAAATTAAAAAATTTGATTTATCCAAAGGAAAAATATCTGCATTAATATTGTGAGGTTCGTGGATCTTTTGTTCATACAGATCATGTAGAACATTAATGTTAACATTTTAAAGACATTGTATAGTTTTCCTATATAGGGAAATTCTGTTAAAATGAAGGGAGGTTTTATAAATAGAAATGTATGTGAAATAACAAATGACATTATATGCTCTGTATTTACACCAGCCTTTTCCAGAGAAGTTTCCTCAATACAATTTCAAAAGATGCTTTTGGCCAAAGCTTTCTAAAGACAATTAAGTTTAAGTAAAACCTAACTTACCCCCATCTTGTAGATTCACATTGCACATAAAAACAGAGAAATCCTACAAGGGGGTGTGTGATTGTTTTCCTGGTAGGGTTTCTTAATTCTTTCTTTTCCTCAAACTGAATTGACACAAAGAATTCTCCTTTCACATAAACTGTTTTATGAAATTTACTTTGGAAACTGTTGCCTTATATCATGTGTAGTAGAGTTCATGGAAACGGACACAGGACAAGATAAGAGTATGTCCATATATATACATATTTGTATAAAATTTTATTTTACTATTTTCTTAATATTATTAACTTTATTTGCCATGGATGAACATGAACATCAGCAGGGGGAAAAGCCACTCCAAAAGGAAGCCAAACTGGAAAAAATCAAATTGGAAATTCTGAAGTGCCAGGATCATCAGAAGAATCAAATAGTGATTTAAGAAACAAAAAAAGGTAACTAGTATAGATGTTGATTCTACATGTCATAATCTAAACTATAAAGAATGAGATAACCAGGGTACTGTTACAAGGACTTCTAATTACAACAAATATATGAGTGAAATTAGTGATTTTCAATTAAAATTACCTTGATTCTAATCTTTAATAATGAGGAATAATTATTGCTTAAATTTATTTCTATTATAATTCTTATGTCATCAGGGGCAGCCTACTGACAGAAAATTTTGTCTTTGCCTTTCTTAGAATTAGTTGTTCTACCTCACTTAGATTCTTGGTTATGAGGAAACTAATCAGTATGCTTGAGTTTCACATGGTATCATTTCATGGAGAATTACAGTACTTAAGGCAACAGTTTTTCATACAGTCTTTTGAAATTAATAGAAGGGATTTTATAAACAATCATTCACAAAAGAATTGCAAACAAAATGTGTTTCCAAAATTTTTATTTTACTTTGCTATAGATATTATAATGTGATTTGAGTTTAGCTAGTATTCATACTAAATGTAGTTTATGAGCTTGAAATATAATGTTCTCAGGCTTTTTGAGGCTTTAATGTTACATTTGTGTTTACAGAATGTCAAATAAGATAAAATGTGAAAAGCTAATATTCATGGAATCATTTTTTAATGACTTTCAAATCTGTCATTCCCTTTAAGTCTGTTTCTTTGGAAAAATGAAGATGATAGAGTTAATACCATTAGAACAGAGAACAATCAGGTATGATTTAAATATTTTTTGTTTAAATGGGGTATTGCAACATAGTATTTATACTGAAATTGAAACAAAACTGCAGCTTAAAATGTCTAAGTTTTCTAACCTTAGAGGTGAGAGGATGGGAGATAAGCCTCAAAAAAATTCAGGAGCCTACCAATTCAGTGAAATCTTTGGGTATACTGTCGTATGGATAGGACATATTGAGGTATGTCCTAAAGTGAAAGCCAGGTTTTTATATCTTGCCCCATTTATCACTGAGAATGAGTCACTTGATGGACCTCTTTGGAATTTGGAGAGAGATTTGCCACATTTTGATGTACTGCTCCAGTCTTTTTTTTTTTTTTTTTGAATCAAGTAATCCAAAAGACCGCCAACTTTGGGCCCAAAGGAAGTGAAGGCTCACAAGGTGATCTGAGAGACATTGCAAACAATGTTGCCACTTGTGTTTTAATGTCCAGCTGATCAAGTGCTGGAGTACTGAGTGCAGTCTGAGTCATGTCCTGTAGGCGAATCACAGCTCAGAGCTCTTGGGTTTCAGAGCAAAAGGCACACCATCTTCAGCAATAATTGTCCTATCGTAATAGGACAATTAGATATTAATAAAATATGCTAGATTTTAATAAAATCTAGATATTAATAAAATATGCTATCTTCATGCTTTAAAATTTTTGTCAGTCTAGTGGATGCTTACTGCTATTTGTGGTTTGAATTTTAATTTCCCAGGTTACCCATAAAGTTGATCACGTTTTAATATTTTTATGGACTTCAGTTTGGTAACTTTTTTTGGAAGTGCATTTTCAAGTGTTTCTTTTGGGTTGTCATATGTTTCTGATTTGTATAAGTTTTTAATATACTCTAGAGATATTTCTTTGATGCTTATTTATGTTGCAAGTATCTTCCCCTACTCTGTGCCTATAGTCTACCTTGCTGAATACCTTGCTTAGTATTTCTTATCCTTATTTTTTCCCACATTCTCTTGCTAGGTAGCTGAGTAGACTGAGAATGGTATATTGGCATCTCCTATTATTAGTGTGTTACTGTTTATCCCTGTATCTCCTGTGGTTTCTGGTTTGTTTAGATTTCTATGTGTTACTTGGCGCAAAGTTGTTCTTATGTGAATACTAATATCACTTTTGTGCTCTGAAGTATCCTTTTTTTGACTCCTTAAGTGCTTTTTTTGGTCTGAATTCTCCTTTATTGCATATCAAGATACTAACCTGTACTTTGTTTTTGCATACATTTATTTGGTATACCCTCATCTTCCTTCACACTTTTTCCCCCCAGCCTTTCTGAATTGCTTTGTTTTAGATATGTCTTTTACATATAGCCCAGATAGAGTTGGGTTTTGTTTTGTGAGAGTGTGTGAAAATATTTTTTATTTAGTAGATGAATTATGTCAACTTATGTTATTGATAGGACTGATGTGTTTGACTTAAGATTTGTCATTTTATGTTACAGTTACTGTGAGTTACTATGTGGTTTATTTGTACTTTTCCCCTCTCCTCGTGTTTTAGGAAGGTTGTATTTTTGTTCTAGTGTTTACACTAATACATTTATGTTAGTATACTAGTGTTCTTTTCCCATTTTTTAAAATTTATGCTTCTGCTTTTCATTTGTTACCTCTAAAACTATCCACTGATCTGTCCTATTCAGGGTAATCAAAAAGATCTTTCTTCTCTAATGTATTTTAAGTTGTGTTACTTCTATTTTGTCAGAGCATATAACATTTATATGCCATACTTCTAGACTTAACCTCTCACCTTTGTTTTAGTCTCAGATCTGTAATTAAATATGTTCAACACACTGCCAGTTCTTTTACAGAAGACTTTTCAATCATCTCTTGGTTGGATTAAGTTCAATTTAGAAAAAGCACCTAGCTACAATATTCTCTTCTTCCACATTTAAAACTTTGTCTAGAGCAGAGATCAGCAAACTAGGGCCTGCAGACTATTTTGTAAGGCCTTGGACCTACAAATATTTTTTAATTTTATTTTGTTTATTTTTGAGAGAGAGAAAGCACAAGTGGGGGAGGGGCAGAGAGAGAGGGAGACACAGAATCTGAAGCAGGTTCCAGGCTCTGAGCTGTCAGCGCAGAGCCTGATGCAGGGCTCGAACCCACGAACTGTGAGATGATGACCTGTGCTGAAGTCAGATGCTTAACTGACTAAGCCACCCAGGTGCCCTGATTTTTTACATTTTTAAGGAATTTAAGGAAAAGAATCATGACAGAGACAATATGTGGCCCACAAAGCCTAAATTATTTACTCTCTGGCCCTTTACAAAATTTGTTCATCGTTGTCTAAAGTTTTGATACCTGAAGGATAGCTTGATTGGATGTCACATCCGTGGCTTACATCTTTTTTTCCCTTGAGTTTCTTTAAAATGTTGCTCTACTGATGTTGTATATGTTACTGTTAAAAAGTGTGATGCCAGGTTTTCTTTTCTTTGTAAACTAGCTTGGGTATATTTGTCTGGAAGGCCAGAGGATTCATTTAACGTGTACTAGTTTTACCGGGCTGAATCTTAGCTCAGAATTCTAGATCAGGTTTTTCTGGATACACAGTGGATCCTTGCAGTATGAAAATCCAGACATATTTCAAGAGCATTTCCTAAAATTATAATTTCAGAAAATAATTTAGGTAGCAGATCTATTGTTTCATTTTTTCTTTACCTTTTATATACGTTATCTTTTCTCTGATCTATTTCACTTTTTTTTTTATGTTTCATTTCCTTTGCATCTTTTATTTGTATTCTCCACTATCCTTACTGTATTTTTGGTCATATTTGTTGCTTCTTGGGTACTTGCTAATTTATTCATTTCTGAGACAATTTTGTTTTTTAATTTCTTTCTTCACTTTAGCCAACTTCCATTTCACATCTTCCTGTTTTTCCATTTTTATTCTGAGTTTTAAAATTCTTGATTTATTGTGTCTGTGGTATCTGCAAATGTTTATTTATATTTAATCTGTGTTGGAAGTATTGTTTAAGTTTTTCTCTGCTTCATGGCTGTCTGGTTTTAGTTCTCAATTGTGAAGGTTTTTTTAAAATGTAAATTTGTGTGGATGCTTGAATAATTTGTAGATATTGTTCATGTTTATTTGTGTTAATTTTTCTGTTTAAGTAATAACTTATTTTTATATATTTTTTATTTTTATTTTTATAGAGGAACAGGGAGCCCTGTGTTGGTGGTTTCTTTTGCTTCTTAGGTTGGGTGCTCCCTCTTCTGTTCATATAGTTAAATGCAGTTATTTATTTATTTATTTTTTTAATTTTTTTTTTTTCAACGTTTATTTATTTTTGGGACAGAGAGAGACAGAGCATGAACGGGGGAGGGGCAGAGAGAGAGGGAGACACAGAATCGGAAACAGGCTCCAGGCTCCGAGCCATCCGCCCAGAGCCTGACGCGGGGCTCGAACTCACGGACCGCGAGATCGTGACCTGGCTGAAGTCGGCCGCTTAACCGACTGCGCCACCCAGGCGCCCCAGTTATTTATTTATTTTTAAATAAATGGGGCTTTTGTTTTTTTTTTTTTTAATTTTTTTTTTCAATGTTTTTTATTTATTTTGGGGACAGAGAGAGACAGAGCATGAACGGGGGAGAGGCAGAGAGAGAGGGAGACACAGAATCGGAAACAGGCTCCAGGCTCTGAGCCATCAGCCCAGAGCCCGACGCGGGGCTCGAACTCACGGGGCTCGAACTCACGGGGCTCGAACTCACGGACCGCGAGATCGTGACCTGGCTGATGTCGGACGCTTAACCGACTGTGCCACCCAGGCGCCCCAATAAATGGGGCTTTGGGGATCTGTTTTCTTTGAATTCTTTTCTACTAACTTAATTCAGCAGAGCTGTTATCTTGTCCACTTTCTTCTTTTCTCTTACCAGCTATCCCTGAGGGAATACCTCTTCCAAAGTATTTTCCTCTCTTCAAAGCTGTCTTCCCATGATTACCACTCAGGCCCCGTACATTTTATAATCCCCTTTCATTTGGCCTCCTCATCAAAAGTGCTCTGATTTACAAGATTTTATCCTTACTCTCAGGATTTCTCCTATGCATGTGGAGCCCCCTCCTTCCAGACTAAATCATGGTTGATGTTTATTGTGTTATCTTTGTATAGTGGCCTCTAATGCTTAAGCAGTCCACATCTGCTTGGAGGTGGGCTCCTGAGCACACTCTGCTGGTCTAGGGTGTTTATTTCCCCAGTTATATGCAAATTAAAGTATATGTAAATTAACGGATTTTGTGTCCTAGTTATGCTGTAGACATAAGTTATGGGTATTATTTGCTCTCTTTTTATAGCAATTGGAAGGATATGTGGAGAGATTGTAATTTAGGTGATTGCCATTATTCTGTAGGAGACTGAACTTATAAGTTAATAATGTAACATAACATTAAAAACCAGAAAAAGAACAGTAAAACAAAGGAGTAAGGGCTTAATGAAGATAGAAGGAGACACTAATAACTTAGAGGTAAAAAACTAGCAGAATTGAAAACAACTCAAGATCTATGAAGTGATGGTGGGAGAGACATCCACATTGGTAAGGCTCGAGGTAGTTTATCATAAAAGGGTAGAAACACAAAAGTTAAGAAAGATAAAAGTGACACAAACACAAATACAGAGCCAATAAAATATATGCTAAATTTTGAAAATGCAATAAATTTTCTTATTTTCTAAGCAGACATAAGTTATCAAAATTGGCTCAAGATAAAAAAAAATCAATAGTCATCTTAGAAAAATGTTAAAGTTATAAGAAATCTTGGAAAGAAATCATGTTTACAAAGTAATAATGGATTTTTTTTTCTTTTAAGTTTGAAGTACTTGTGTATAATGTCCAAGTAATAGTGGAATAGAGAAGTTGAAGCACAAGAGAGAACCTATAGTTATAAATACAGATTTGGGATTTTGTCACCATATAAGTAAAAAAAAATATGCATTGCTGTTGTACATTATTACATGCTTACAGACAGGTGAAAATGTGTTATTCTACCAGATCTTACTGGTTTTCATGTTTGCTTACAGATAGGTAAGAAAGAGTGCATCACCCTACCAGATCTTATTGATTTTCCTTCACTTCCTTGTCAACCTGCTCTTTCTCCAGTAATAACTGATATCTCTTTATTACAGATTGAAAGTAAGTATGATGATACCGTAAGTACAAATAACTCTGTGAGGTAAAGTTAAATATTAATGGAGGGGCACCTGGGTGGCTTAGTCGGTTGAGCATCCGACTTCGGCTCAGGTCATGATCTCACAGTTCGTGAGTTCGAGCCCTGTGTCGGGCTCTGTGCTGCCAGCTCAGGGCCTGGAGCCTGCTTCAGGTTCTGTGTCTCGCTGTGTCTCTGCTCCTCCCCTGCTCGCACTCTGTCTCTCTCTCAAAAGTGAATGAAGATTTAAAAAAAAATTTTTTTTTAATAAAAAAATATTAATGGGGAATTATTGTCTAATAGGTACAGAGTTTTAATTTCGGAAGATAAAGTTCTAGAGATGGACAGTGGTGATGGTTGTACAGCATCATAAAAGTACATAATGCCACTGAACTGTACATTTAAAAGAGGTTAAAACTGTAAATTTTATTATGTGTATTTTACCACAAAAATGTTAAATTATTTTAAAGTATGTGAATTATATGTTAATTACTGCATATATTTAATCAGTAATATTATTTGCGGGTAAAATTTATTCTTGCTATTTTAAGCACTTTTAAGTTTTACACTCCCAACTTTTAGCTTTTGGACATTGACGGGTTATAATCTTTTAGGAGAGAAGATTATTGAACAACTGAAACAAGTAAAGAAAGAAAGAAGATATCTGGAAAGAATTAGAGAAGAACTAATTAAAAAAGTTGAAAAACTATTTGAACAAAGCAAGTTGAAGCAATGTCACGGTAAAATTTATTACATCTTTTATCACTATTTTATCATTAATTAACATACTTTACATAAGGTTTTTTAAAATTTAAGTTCAAATTTTTTTATAACATTCCTTTATTCATTTACTAAATAAGTATGTATTGTCTACTGAACTTAGCCACTGTTCTAGGGGCTGAGGAGATAATAGGCAGACACAATTTTGTCTCTGCCCTCAAAGAGCTTATAGTCCATTAGGGAAATGATAAGAAAACAGTAACAATACATCCTGATGATGCTATGATAAAGGAATTACAGAATTGTATGCACAGAAGTACAGAAGAAGAACACCTAAATTAGATGCAAGAGATCAAGAAAGGCTTCCCAGAAAACTGTTAAATATGCTTAAATCTGAAGTGTGCCTCCTCTTGGCTGTAGGCTTTCAGGCATGCTTTCCCTCTGCCATCTACATCTCCTTTTCCTTCTACGCACCCCTTCCCAGTTTACCTGGCTAGTTCCTACTAATCATTCAATCTCAGCTTAGATATTACTCTAGAATCATCCCCTGAATCCCTTAGTCTTCTCTACATGCTTAATTTTGTGGTATGTGTGTCTGTTTTGCCAAACTAAATGAATGAATGAATGAATAAGAGAAATTAAGTAGAAAAATAGGTAGTTTTCCTGCAACAGAATTAGAAACAAGTGTTACTAGGACTAGGTAGAAATGGAAAAACAAGCCAGGGTAGAGAGATGTTAAAGGATTTGAGAAGACTGCATTTTGGGTGGTATTGGAGGATTATATGAATAAAAGGTATATATGGAATTAACTGGTTGTAGGATTCTCAATTTACAGCAAAATTATTACTTCAGTGTTAGAACTGACTGAATGTTATAGGCAACGTCAGGAGGTATTTCTGCAGGTTCTACCTTATTAAGTGGTATCCTGGAAATGATGGCAATGACTAAGTTTTGTCGTACTGTTAAAAGTGATTTTATCAGACAAATTTGAGTAATGGACTAGAAATCACAGGACCAGGATTCTAATACCAGATGAGTGATTTATGTAGACAAGTTATTTCTCCTCTTTGTGTCTTCCTTTTTCTGTTTATAAAATGAGAATATCAGGGGGCCTAGGTGGCTCAGTTGGTTAAGTGTCAAACTTTGGCTTAGGTCATGATCTCATGGCTCATGGGTTCAACTCCCCGCGTCAGACTCTGTGCTGGCAGCTCAGAGCCTGGAGCCTGCTTCAGATTCTGTATCTCTTTCTCTTTTTGCCCCCTCCCCTGCTTATGTGCTCTCTTGCTCTCTCTCAAAAATAAACATTTAAAATGAGAATGATTACTTTCTATTTCAACAGGAATGTTTCAAGATAAAAGGCATGTATCAGCTATCAAATACGTAGGGAGCCTACTATGTGCATCAATTCCTTGCATTGTTTTAAATGCTGAGGATACAGTAAACAAGATGAACATGGCCCTGCCCTTAAGGAGCTTTCTTCTAATGAAAGGAGATAGATGTAAACAAATAAGACAATATCAGCTCCTGATTAGAGCTCAAAAGTCCCTTTAAAAGAGCAAAGAGTGATGGGGCAGAAAAAAATGTTTTAGCTTGAATTTTCAAAGAAGGCATCACTGAGGAGATATCATTAAGATGTGATTAATAAGGAGGCAGGCATCTAAAGAGATAAGAGAAAAAAAAAAAAAAAAAAACCAGTCCAAAGAGAAGGAACACTAAAATGTCAAGGTCCAGAGATGGAAGTGAACTTGCAGTATTAAGGAGCTGAAATAAGGCCAGTGTGGCTGGAACTTAATATGGAGGAATGTAGAGGAAGATAAAATCAAAAGCTCACCAAGGAACAGACAGGCCAATTTAAGGAGTTTAGATTCTATTCTAAGATGAGAAGCCATTGGAGGATTTTTAGAGATGTATAGGACTTTAAAAATATTTTTAGAACATCAGAATGACTGCTGTATGGAATAGCCCATAGAGGGGCAGGAATGGAAGCAGAGAGACCAGTTAGAAACATAATCCACTTTCAAAAGATGATTGTGCACTGACTAGGGACATAGCATTGAAGAAGACAGAATGTGCCAGATGCTGGAAGTATTTTACAGTAGTACCAATAGAACTTGCTGAGGGATTAGATATAGGACATGAGGGAAATAAATAGTTAAAATCTTGAGTTAAAATCCCATAAAGTTGTAGAATTTTAATGAAATCAACTTTTATATCTGGGGTTTTCATTTCTTTGATAATTTTTTAAAAGAGAAGCATAAGCATATTCTGATATAGTAGCATGGAGTTTGTGTTCCTGTTAAGTTTGTATTTAGAATCTCATTGGGTCAAAATGATTCCCTAAATTGGCAGTATTTGATTTCTAATTTTCTCAACTACAGGGCTCAGGCTTAAATTCTGCCCTACATACATTTGGGGATATATCTGGAATAATTTTAATAAGTGATAAATCAGAATCAGCTTATTTTAGAAAGCATAAGTCATTTAAGGGGATGAAAAAATATTATGCCTTTCTCTTCATTGTTTTAATTATGATTTGAAATCCGACTATGGAAAAAGTAATCAAAATAAATATACACATTTTTCTATAGGTAGTATTTTTAATCAAGATTTTTCAGAAATAATTACAAGCTTAAAGAACTTGGTTTGGTTCCTGGATTCATCACTATTTTCTATATTTGTAGGCCAATCCTTTTATTATCTAATAAACATTTCAGTCTTTGCTTTAATTTCCTCAGCATATGAGGAAGGAAGAGTGGGGGAGTAGAAGGGTTTAAATTAACTCAAGGGTTCTTTCCGAGTTGAAAAGTTTAATCCTTTAGTCAGACTCACATTATAGTCCTTGCTTTTTTTGTAGCCTGTGATGATTGGAAGAAAAAATACTTTGAAACAAAGAAAATCACAGCATCGTTGGAGGAGGTTTTAACAAAACTTCGAGAAGATTTAGAACTTTACTATAAAAAACTGCTCATGCAGCTTGAAGCCAGGGACATTAAGATGAGACCAAAGAATTTGGCAAACATCACAGACTCTAAGGTACTTATTACTAAATGTGTTCACATTCTATTAGAGAAGTTCTACTCAAAATACATGTTTTATCATTGCTAGTATTATCATAGGTAGAATGCTTTGGGCTACGGGTAACAAAAACTTGACTTAACCAATAAGAAAATTTATGATCTCATGTAATGGGTGCTGAGAGGATACAATTAGGAGCTTAATGAGATCTTTAAGGGACTATGTGCTTCTGGCATTCCTTACCTATTATTTTCAGCATTGGCTTCATTATAAGACTGCTTGTCCTCATGGTACCAATAGAGTTGCCAATGGCAAGTAGGGCTATCTGCCTCCTAAAGAAGAATATATAAAACTTTTCTCTAGTCTTATACTAATATTATACACCAATTATATCTCAGTAAGGTATATAACATAATTATTTATGTATGTATTATGAAATGATTACCATAATAAATTTAGTTAACATCCATCATCTCACAGTTACAGATGATTTTTCTTGTTAATGAGAACTTTTAAGGTCTATTTCCTAAGCAATTTTCAAATATACAATACTGTTAATTGTAGTTATCATGCTGTACATTACATTCTCAGAACTTATTTTCACTACAAGTTTGTGCCTTTTGACCATTTTCACCCATTTCCCTTCATTTTCTACCCTCTGGCAACCACCAATCTGTTCTCTGTTTCTATGAGTAAAAGTTTACCATTTTAGATAAATCTAATGTAAAACTCAAATAGGCTCAAGTTATGGATTATCCATCTTAGCTGATACTAATTATCTTGCATAGCTGATTTTGTTTTATCAAGTTCAATATACAATTTTTTTTCACAGAGGCAGCTTAAAATTTTAAATAGTTTTTGTTGACCATTATACCTCATAAACTTTTCTGAACAAAAATAACTAAAAAAGCTTCTTATATTAAATAGGTTTTCTTATATATAGTATTTAATTATTAAATATTTTAAAGTAATACTATCCAATTCAGCTGATAAATTGTTATGACAATTTCAAAAGCCTTGCTAGTATCTTAAACCTAGTATATTCCTTTTATAGTAATATTTCTTACCATTAAATTGGCACCACAAAGGCAACTTGCACAAATATTTACTTATTTTTATAAAACATGAATAAATGTAATACAACAGAAGGGAATGTGGTCCCTAAGACATAAGAAAAAGGTCAATTCTAATTTACTCCAAAGCAATGAGTTTATTTTATGCAATAGGTTATTCTTATGATTTGCTTTTTTGGTATTTGTTATCACTTGATAGTTTGCAAGGCAATTAAAAATAAAAATAAATAGGGGCACCTGGGTGGCTTAGTTGGTTAAGTATCTGATTCTTGGTTTTGGCTCAAGTTATGATCTTACAGTTTGTGAGTTCGAGCCCCACATCAGGCTCTACATTAACAGCGTGGAGCATGCTTGAGATTCTCTCTCAAAATAAAGAAACAAACTTAAAAAAATAAAAATAAATACAAATGAATTTACTAAATGTCTTTGTTTCATACAGAATTACCTTATAATCCAGATCACTGAGGTACAGCATGCTATTGACCAACTTAAGAGAAAACTGGATACTGACAAAATGAAACTCATAATGGAAGCTAAGGTAATTTGCATTTCTCCTAATCAGACAACATTTATCTTGAAATAAATTGTTTTAATTTTGGGTATCAAAAGCCTAAAGGTAGTACGGATTGTCTTAAAGTCATTACCTTAACCAAGAGCATGAGTGAGAAAAATGCAAGAAGTAAATCCTGTGAAAAGATGCCTGTTATAACAAGGCCAAAGTAAAATTTCACTAAGAATTAAAGCAAAAGGACCTTGTGAATCAGTAGAGTCTCAATATTTTAAAAGTAATTTATTTATGGATGACTCTATGAAAGTCTGACAAACCACTTAGCTCTCTGAGCTCAATTTTTTTTTTAACCCATTCTAGGGTAAGTCTCTCATTCTGATTATTTTCATGTATATATAATTAATGCTCTAAATTCATTTCTTTATCAGAAATAGCTCTATGACATGAATAATGACCCCTTTCTAGAATGAGCACTGTCCATTGTTCTACAGTGATGGAAATGTTCCATATCTGCACTGTCAGAAACAGCAACCACTAGCCACATAAGGATATTGAGCACTTGAAAGGTAGCTTGTTGTGTGACTGAGGAACTGATTTTCAATCTTCATATAATTTGTTAATTTATATAGCTATATGTGGCAAGTAGCTACTGTATTGAATAGCCCAGTTCTAGATTCTTTTCACTAGCAGCATTCAATTAGGACTCTGAATTTTAGAACAGTAAAATGAAAGCTAATTTTTGAAAGGTAATTGTTTTTGTAGGTGAGAAAACAAGCAGTTTCAGATTTACGCATGCTGAAAACTGAACTGGCACAGAAGAAAAATAACACATCTGTACAGCCTCAATTGGGTATGTTAATTTAAAACTTATTTGCCAAAAAAATGTAACCATTGTTTTCCTTGGTGCGATACTTTATATAAATCATAAGTTATATATTTTTTTCGCTTTTCATGTGGGTTTCAAAAAATGTTTCAGGAACTATTAGATGTAAAAAAGCAAAACACTAGCTATTTGGTTATTTTTGAAGTTTTTAAGTCTATTACACATTTTACAGTACTATATTTTATAAAATAGTCTTAAAGTTTAATAGCAATATTTCATATTTATTAAAATGATTTAAAGAATCTATCTGCATTTAAATAGAGACCATTTATTCATTGTATTTGATTAAAAGCAATCTAGAAATTATAGTTTATAAATAGGGATATTGAATTTACATCCAGAGCTATGATAGAGATTAGTATCTAAGAATTCAAATTTTTAAAATTTTAGAAATACAAAGACAATAGTAATTCAACAAATACTATGGAAAATGGTTGGTTTCACTCTGTCATAAATAATTGGATAAATAGGAAGTATTCTCAATAACAGGTGACTGAATCATCATTTATTCCAAATGAGGGAAGAGGGTGAAATGTACAGAGAAGACAGGATTTATGTAAGTCCAGAGTTCAAGGATGCAGATTTTTAATAAGTGTAACACAATTGCCCTGAGGAAAAGAACAGAGACCTCTTTACATTGTGTGCAGAGAAAAAAGTTGAAAAACCAATGTCTTTAAATAATTAAAGGAAAAATTTAACAATGGGAAGAAATTATAGATGTTCATAAATGAAGGAATATTAATAGAATCATGTTCAACACTAAGTTTTTCCTGAAAGTTTCTGCTATAACCTCATAAAAATAATTTAGGTAAAAAATATTAGGTAGTTCTAACATACTAATTCAAAATATGACTTATATTTTATTTTTTCCTCTGGAGGCTTTCAGAGAATTTGAGTACTATATGAAATCAGGAAGCAGAAAAATTTTCGGAACAAAAAGTACAGAGCTAACTGCTTCTCAAAGACTAGGTTTTAAAAAATCTAGTCTAAGCAAATAATTTCCAATTCAAATTATACATATTTTAAAAATCAGCAATAAAATTCTGAAAACAATTTTTCCTAATTATAGTATTAAACACAGAAGAATAAATATAGCAAGTTGACTTCTTACCTTTGTTTTTAGATAACCAAAGCATTTATCTGCTTTTAATTGCTTTTAAATATGATAACTAAATTATATGACAAAAATGTATACATTTTCATCTCTTCAAGAAACGGATCTATTTATACAGATCATTTTTCTAAATCTTAGTTTGACAAAAGATGCTCATCTGTCACAGCTTTGGGTTTAAGACTTTCCACATTTCTTCGGTTTGCTGTTTGGCTACAGCATCTCCAGAGTAGTCAAGACAATTTGCGTGCCACATGCCAATGCCTCGTAAGCCATGCTTTTGTATGTATGCTGCCTTTAAAGAAATGCTCTGAGGGTTATCATACCACACTTGATGCAGATGGCCAGAAGAATCCTAGAAGAAGAAATTAAACTATTCAGCACAATATTAAATCCAATGACTCAAAAATGATACAATGAAATAAAGATTTTAGGGCACAGTATTTTCTGCTTCCATGATTCTGTATGTGATACCTTCTAGATATGATTGTGGTGAGTTCACAACAGAAGAGAACAAATGAACTTCATAATATATTCTATATGAAGTCCTTCTCATGCCCTAAGATTCCTTCCTTGGTCTGATCTGATGATTATCAACCAAGATGTATATCTGAAACACTTGTGTGGCTTTAAAAAATACAAACTACTGGGACCCACACCACATGAAAAAATCTTCAGGGCTGATGACAGGGCATACATTTGTTTTGTGTTTTGCCATTCCATTAGATAATTCTGATATGCAGACACAGTTAAGGAGGATCACTGCTCTGGTCCTCTAAGTCAGTTTATGTATTTTTTTTTCTTCTACAGTTCCTGGAAATGTGCCTAATTAAGAACTCAGCAGATGACTTCATCTGTGATGAATCAGTCATATCAAAAGGTAATGGGTGAGGAAAATATCTCCTTTTCCAGGTCTTACAGAATTGATTTTAAGAGCCTGTCGGGTGTGGATTCCGTGGGTAACTTATGCACACACATTTTTGTAGATGAGAAAATCTGAAAATGGTCTTATGCTCACCTTCCACCCTTTAAAGTCCTCCTCAGCATCAACTGCCTCTAGTACTAACACAGTCTCTCCTAGAAGGTAGATAAGCTATTGGATAAAAGAAAGAGAAAAGGAACAGAAAAACTAGGCAAAGGGTAAAGGAAAGGGGGAAAAGATAGGAAATAAAAAATAGAATCAACTGTGATTTTAAATAATTATACTGATTTTTATAGACATCTGGGAAACTTTTAAAGGCAATTCTCAATGGATGCCAGTAATAATTTTATTTATGGTAGCACCACTGGAATTAGGACTACTTTGCAGGACATTAGTCACTTGGTAAATGAATAAACTGGCATATTTTAGTAGGCTCATTTACTACAAGCATATTTTATATTCTATTTAAAATTTTAAATTGTGATTCACTATTAAAAGGCAACCTCTATGTAAATATAGAAATATTTATTTTTGCAGGTTCAGGGATGAATCCAAAGACACATATCTCTTTGCCATTATTTAGCGAGTACTTTGAGCCCTTTTGATACTGTTAAGAAATTTCAAATGCCTCAAAGTAGTGAAGGATGAAAGGATGAAAAACTGAGCATATGTAAAATTGATCTATTCATGATTAAGGCATACATATGCTTTTGGGAATATCGAGTGCATGATGAGGCTGCTATGGCTCAAACAGCGTAAGAAAGCAAAAACGATTCTCTTCAATCACAACAAGAAACTTGATTTTGGTTGCTATGGAATTTTACAATGAATGAAAAAGAGGAACAAAACAGTTTTATAGCTAAACTGTTGTCTAAAGTGCCATTAAATAAATGGCTTTCAAAAGGTTTATCAAAAGGCTTCCTGAATTGTAAAACCTTAAAGAATTTGTCGTATTCATTAAGGAAAAAAATAAGTCAGGGACTACAAAAAATAGTACCCAAGAGTGTAAAATAGTACACTGTTTGGCAAAGACAACTAGTTTAATGGGTATATAAAGGTATAGAAATCTCTACACCAAAGCTTTCTATATAATTGATACATATGTACATGCCTGTATAGCAAAATTTATTAAATATTTTTCATAAATTGGGACCAGGCCATTATTAAGGAATATAAATTCCTACTGGAATCAACTTACATCATATTTTAGGGCTCCTTTTACAGTAACAGAATCCAAAGTAAATTCAAAGATGGCTTGTAATTGAGGTGTGTGGAAAAGTTTGTATTATATTAAAGGTAAATTATGAAAAATATTACTTTTGCCTCTTTGTATGGCAATTACTATTTATCAAACACTACCTGACAGAATTGCTCTGGTCATTTCCTCTACTTCTTCAAGTTTCTGTTTGTAATATAATTTGTCTAATGTCACATAGTTTATACCATTTTCCACTGATTCCATGATGATGCATTCTTTATTCTCAGCCTCATGCCTCCCTATAAAAAACAGCCTCATCAGAACCTTTAGGCTACCTTGAAATGAAGGCTTACTGAGTGGTAACCTATTTTGGCCCAAAGCCACAGTTATACATAGCTGTCAATTATTACAGGAGATCCTGTTTGTGATATGCATGTTTTTATAACCTTATCTAACATGACAAGTGGCCCATGCAAAGAAGTTATATTATTAGCATAAGTTGAACTGCTCAGCTGGAAAGTAAAGTACCTGATTACAAGTTTACTCATCTAAACTCTATGTTGTACCCTAAAAGAAAACTTATGGAAATTCTTAATATCAAATATGTAATTATGAAAACATGCAGTTATGAAAATAGAATGTTCATAACTTGTGAAAAGTCTTACTTTATAGTTATAGTAAGAGGCCTGCTGATTTTTATCCCAGTGGCTTCCAGAAATAGAACTATTTACGTGCTTCATAATTATTTTATAGGGCACCTGCTGTCCTGAAGCAATACCACAAGAGGCCCTCCAGGAAGGGACTTTTGGAATGGTACAAACACGATCCTAGAAATATAAAATGTTCATGTTATACATTTATCAGTTAAGCAAATCTTAGAAACCCAATCAGAAAATGTAATCAAAAACTATTAGAAATAAAATATGTACTATAAACAACCTGACTATACCTAATAAAAGTAAAAAGAAAATATGTAACATTCAGAAACTTCCATGGGATTAAATAATTAAACGCTACCTTTTAGTCTCAAACTATGTTCATATACAAAACAAAACAGGCTCCAAAAATATAATAGAGAAAAAAATCATATAGGAAATAATCTGTTCTTACCTCCAATAGCTTTAGACAGGTATAGTCATAACCATACCAGGGGATACCCATTACAAGTTTCTCAGGGTTAATGCCGATCTTGATGTAGTCATCATACCCTAATCAAGTTGGGACGGAAAAGGCATATTTTTTCACTTTATATTCTACTAATGGGTTTATACAAGCTATTCAACCATTCGGAAGCTAAGTTTGAAAAAACAAGTACATTTATGCAAAATACCAATAGAGTGTTTCTCTAATATGACATAAGTGATTTGTTTTGAATATTAGAACACATTTAAAACAAGATCAAATTGAAGCAAAAAACTCATAAAATTTATTTCTAGGAAGAATGACACATTTCAGGAAAGCATGTTAATTGTGTATTAACTGCTAAGACATGATATAACTCTCTGGCAGGGATGGCCTCAGAATTTCATATAGCATATTTCTATAACATGGAACAATTGTGCTTTCTATAAGTATGAATTACAGCTAGGGACAAAAAATGTCCCCCAATTACTCTGTATTCAATCTATAGTTAGGAAACAAAGAAATATGAACAGATTCCTGGTCAGTCCCTGCTGTGCCCAATGCTGCAAAATGTTTTCCCACCCAAAGATGTTCCAAGATTATCAGAAAGTTGAATTAAGTAAATTTGCTGTTTTTAAGAGCCTTTATTGTGTACTGTTAAATATCCAAGAGAGGGGTACAGTATGCCTTATTTCACAAACATATTTGATAATGAGCCTAATATTGTTAGGACACAATTATCTCCTTTATGAAACACAGTTTGGAAAAATGAATTACTTTGTAGTTTTAACAGTTATTTTCCAAATTATAAGTGGCATATGCATATGATCAGATTATTAATTTGGACATGATGAGGCTAGGTTCTAAGATTTTTCTCTCTAAATTGAAAAATATTTTTTTATTAATCAATACTTAAAGCAGGGCCAATCATCTCAGAAAATTTCACTTGAGTCCAAAAGATACCAAGAAATCTTTTATTGAATTGGCTGCTGTGATATGAATGATAGATCAGAAGTACTCTTAATTCTAATAGAGATATAGCATGGGTGCTAATAATAAATGCCAAATAAGACAGTCCTCTATCAATCATGCACAGTAGCTACTCACATTATAACTATCTTTGCTATTAGCTAACATTGGTTATTTCAACAAAAATATGTCAAATTCTAGATAAGCAAATATCTCCTTTATGTAACTTTGGGAGAAAAGTTTTGACTTGAAGTTAGAACACCTGCTTGAGCCCCAACTAAATAATACTTAGTAGCAATACAAAGAGAACTTAACACTCATCATCCCATCTATAATAGAGGATTAATAATATATCTATCCCACAAAATTTTTAGAAGAATTAAGTGAAAACTTTATGTAAACTTGAAAGCTCCCCAAATTAAGTGATATTCATGTTTCAAGAAACCTTTACAAATGGAAAAGGTATACAAATGATTTAGAAATACTAAAATAACCTTAATGTTAAAGTGATCATTTTGTGGACTCTTACCAGTTAATGTCTCCTTATAGGGAGCATTGGCTGCTGCAATACATTCTGACAAGGCCGGACTTTGTTCATCATAAGACATCACAAAGAGAAAGTCACAAGCATCTGCAATTCCAGTGTAATTATAGCACCTGTCTTTGCACTTTGGAGACCAAGTTACATCAAAGGTTACCTGTGGAAAAACACGTACCATTTTATGTAACATGATCAAATATGCTTATTATGTCAGTTTTTTATTATATATATTTGCTTCATACTACCCAAGAAAAAAAGATCTATTTACGTATATGAACATAGGGTTCTATATGCTTATAGAAGTAGAACAGTTCTAAGATATTTTTACCCAGATGGGTTAACCCAGACATATATTTGGACAGATACAATGACCAGGAGCAGGGCACTGTGTAGAAGAGGAATTTTAAATGTCTTTAGAGGCTAGACTGGTACCTCAACTGATTGAAAGAAATAGACGTAATGACAATAGGGTGTAGATGGGTCACTAAGCAACTAAAGAATAAGCACAACTAAAATAATTCCAGTACAGAAGTTTTTAAAAATATTGTGTGGGCTAGATAGGTCATCTCTTGGTACAAGTTGACTGTCCTGGGTTGGGAGTCTAATATTCAATTATGTTACATGATAGGTTTAATCCAACATTACAGTTAAAGAAAGTGGTTTATGGCTATAGGGATAAACTAATCAACTCAAAATGTTGAACAAATCACTTAAATGTTATTTTATGGGAATATTCAAATAAAACCTGAATGATGAATTACCTTTAATTTTTGTAAGCCAGTCTTCAACAAAGATGAGTCTCTTTAAAATATTTATTGCCTTAACCAGATATTAATTTGCCTTATTTTATATATGGGCAAATGTTCTAAAACATCATTAAAGGTTTCTTTTTCCTTTAGATACTCATTAAACACATTAATTATTACAAAAATTAAGATAATGCAATTAAAATTTTTACACTTTGGCCAATTTATTGTCATAGAATTTTGACAAAGTCCTAAAAAGAGTTGTAATTCTCTATTAACACTAACAGAATCTCAGCTTTATAAGTACAAGCTTTCCTCAATAGCACTACAGCAAAATAGGTTATAAAGTGAATTTTTTACACATCCAATCCCATTTTATCACTGCTTCCTATTATAAAATGGAGCTATACTATAGTAACAGAGAAACCAAATGATCACCTCTAAAAAGGAAAATTTCAAATCCACTGTAGAAGTCCTTACCTCTCCTGAGCATTAGTACTTTTACCTGGGGCACCTGGGTGGCTTAGTCGGTTACGCATCTGATTCTTGATTTCGGCTCAGGTCATGACCTCACAGTTAGTGAGTTCGAACCCCACATCCAGTGAGCTTGAGCCCTGCTTCGTGTGAGGCTCACTTCTCTGTCTCTCCCTTTCTGTTTCTCTGCCCCTCATGGGATTCTCTCTCTCTTTGCCCTCATTCACTTGCACCCTCTCTCCCCCTCAGAAAAAAGAAAGACTATTTTTACCTGGATTTCCTGTCATGGTTAATCTCCTATTTTTGAGAAAGCAGCATTCGTATATTAGACAAATCAAAATGATTTTGGTTCTAGTTTTGGCTCTGTTATAACTAGGTCTGTGTCTCTAAAAACATCTGAATTGGTTTTCCTACCTGTAAAAAAATCATTGTGTGGAAAGAAATCTTCTGGCATATTTCTAGCTCTTTAATTCTAGGACCATAATTCTGTAGTCTTTTTTTTTATATATAGGCAAAATGAATTTTTTTTAAATATAAAATTTATTGTCAAATTGGTTTCCATACAACACCCAGTGCTCATCCCAACAGGTGCCCTCCTCAATACCCATCACTCATCCTCCCCCTCCCTCCCTCCCCCTCCTTAACCTTCAGTTTGTTCTCAGTTTTTAAGAGTCTCTTATGTTTTGGCTCCCTCCCTAACATTTTTTTTTCCCTTCCCCTCCTCCATGGTCTTCTGTTAAGTTTCTCAGGATCCACATAAGAGTGAAAACATATGATATCTGTCTTTCTCTGTATGACTTATTTCACTTAGCATAACACTCTCCAGTTCCATCCACGTTGCTACAAAAGGCCATATTTCATTCTTTCTCATTGCCACATAGTATTCCATTGCGTATATAAACCACAATTTCTTTATCCATTCTCAAATCAATGTGATACATCACATTAATAAAAGAGCATAATTCTGTAATCTTAATCATCATTTCCCCAAACCTCATTTCTCCTTCCAGACTCTATTTGTCTTTTTTCTTTTTTTTTTTTTTTTGGTGGCCAGTTTAAGAACTTTAGAGCTATTATCTGACTTCTCTCACACCCATAACTAATCTCCCATTTTCCTTTGGATGGCTTCTCATAACTGGTTCTGCTTCTTTCTTTCCATTAATTAATTCAATATTTATTGAACACTTCCTGAGTGTTAGGGTTATGCCATCATCCTAATCCAAACTATAAATCTCAAGTTATTAGACTTGGATTAGTATTTACTGGTTTCCATTTCTCCTCTAGACTATTATACATACTACTGTGGAATAACCTTCCCCACTTTCTACCATGTAACACACCACATACAGAATAAAATGCATATGCTTCAGTCTGACATTCTGGACCTTCCACAATCTGGCATGCTTTAGCAACTGTACCTTCCACTAATTTTGATACATGAATTTGACATAATAGGCCAAATTGTTCTAGTTGCCCCTCAAAATTGGAAATAGATACTCCTGTTGCAAAGTCTGCTCAATTTCTTCCTCCCTGCCCTTCCACTGTAGCATAATCTGGGCTAGCAAAGAGGTTGTTTCCCTTACACTAACTCTAATCTCTTAGTAACAGCAGTCTAGAAAATGAAGGAAATGTTTTCTGAGAACAAAATTTGTGAGGAGTATGTTGACCTGTGTACCAGGTATTTGCTATTCTTGATCTAAACTGTATTCGTCTGAGGAGGGAAGGTCCAAGATGGTGATGTAGGAAAACCCAGAAACCACCTGCTCCACAGACATACTAAATCTACATCTACTTATAGAGCAGTTCCTCTGAAAGAACTGACGACTGACTGAACAGCTTTTGCACAACAGAAGAGAAACACACCACCTAGAAGACAGCAAGAGAGATGTAGACACGGGTACAAAGGAAGTCCCCACCCCCCTGATGCTGCTACTTGCAGTGGGGAGGGATATATACTGGGAGACCATGAGAAGATTTACCTGCCTTGGGGTACAGGGGGAAAAAAGCAACTTTTTAATAAAAGATCAATTAGAGGGGCTCCTGGGTGGCACAGTTGGTTAAGCCTCTGACTTTGGCTCGGGTCATGATCTTACTGTTCATGGGTTCGAGCCCCGTGTCAGGCTCTGTGCTGACAGCTCAGAGCCTGGAGCCTGCTTCAGATTCTGTGTCTTCCTCTCTTTCTCTCTCTCTTAGCCCCTGCCCCACTTGTGCTCTATCTCTCAAAAATAAATAAATAAATATTCAATCAATTAGAATATACAAAATCTAGCCCTAGAACTCTGTCAAAAAGTGGGGGAGCTGCTAGAAATCTTTGGGTCAGAAGGGTTGGCAAGCACCAGGGTTTACATTCCCTCACTACCTTGACATCATGAACAGGAGCAGGGCCTGGGTGGGTACCCAAGGCAGCTTACCACTTCAGTAAGCCCTGGGCTCCTAGTCCACACCAGCCCTACCCATCCCACAAGGCAGATCGAATACGGTGCACATAAGACAACCCTGGTCAGCATTTACCATAGTTACAGCTGTCTCACCAAAGTGACAGAGGTGCATAACACCCTAAAACTTTCCAGGCCTGCACTGCTTTGGCTCTAGGCAATTTGCCAGGGCATTCTCCACCCAGAAAAGCACCCTGAGACACCCTGGCCTGTGCCTGCCTCGACTCCAGCCACCCTGCCAGAGTACCCATGCACAAATGTCCTGAGAAGTCTACCCACTTAAGCTTCACCTGTCCTGCCAAGGCACCCTCTGCACAAAGAACCCTGGGACTGTCCCAGCCTATGCCCACTTCAACTCTGACCATCTCACCAGGGTGGCCCCACCCTGCAGGGGAACTCATGCTAGCCACCACTCCAGCCAGCTGGCCAAAATTACCAGGTGCACACAGTCTACACAGGGGATGATTACACACACAGGACCATTCCTTCAAGTTTAGAAATAGCTGTTCTACCTAATTCATAGAAACAAACACAGAAAGTCAAGCAAAATGACAAAGAAGAATATGCTTCAAACAAAAGAATTCAGAAAAGGAACTAAATGAAATGAATATAAGCTATCTACCCAATAAAGACTCTAAAGTAATAGTCATAAAGATGCTCACCAGAGAAGAATGGATAGACTCAAAACATTAAGAGGAGACAGAAACTTTAAAAAAAAAAATCAGAGATGAATATGGTAACGGAGATGAAAGATACACAAGAGGGAATCAAGAGTGGATTAGAGGATGCATAAGAATGGACCAACAATCTAGAAGACAGGATAATGGAAAGCACTCAACCTGAACAGCAAAAAGAAAAAAAAAATTTTAATGGGGATATGGTAAGGAATATCTTGGACATCAAGTGAATAAGCATTCACATTCTAGGGGTTCCAGGAGGAGAAACAGGAGAGGAGGAGGGAGAGGAGGACAGAAAATTTATTTGAAGAAATAATAGCCAAAAATGTCCCTAACCTGGGGAAGGAAACAGACATCTAAGTTCAAGAATCAGAGAGTTCCAAATAAGATGAACTCAGGGAGGTACACAACAAGACAATAATCAAAGTGTTAAAAATTAAAGACATAATTTTAAAAGCAACACAAGGAGTTAGTTACATACAAGGGTTAAAGCTATTTGATGAGTTTTCAACAGAAACTTTATAAGCCAGAGAGAACTGGCATGATCTAGTCAAAGCACAGAAAGGGAAAAACTTCCAAGAATACTCTAACTGGCAAGTTTATCATTCAGAATTGAAGGGGAGAGAGAGTTTCCCAAACAAAAGTTAAAGAAATTTATCACCACAGTTATGAGAAATGTTCAAGGGACTTCTTTACATGTAAAGAAAAAGGCCATAATTAGAAGAAAATTATGAAAAATTTCACCAGTAAAAGGAAATACAATAAAGGTAGAACAATCACTTATGTAGCTAGTATGAAGGTTAATAGACAAAAGTAGTAAAATCAATTATATCTAAAAATGTAGTGATGGGGCTCACAGTAAAAAGACATAAAATGTGACAACATACATAAAATGAGGGGGAGAAAAATGAACTACGTACAAAATGTGTTTGAACATAACTGACCAACTTATTATAGACTGCCATATACTTAAGATATATGAACCTCTTGGTAACCACAAACCAAAAATCTATGATGGATACACAAAAAAATGGAGAAAGAAGTCAAAACATAACGCTAAAAAGTCACCCATCACAAAAAGAGCAAGAAGACAAAAACTACAAAACAATCAGAAAACAACAAAATAGCAGTAAGTACATACCTATCAATAATTACTATAAATGTGAATAGTCTAAATATTCCAATCAAAAGACAGAGTGACAGAATGGTTAAAAAAAAAAAAAAGACTCATTGATGTGTTCCTACAAGAGACTAATTTCAGACCTAAAACCACATATGGACTGAAAGTAACAGGATGGAAAAATACCCCATGCAAATGGAAGGAAAGAAAAAGGTGGGGCAATACTTATCTCAGACATAATAGACTTTAAAATAAGACTATAACAAGAAACAAAAATGAGCATACATAATGATGAAAGCATCACTCCAATGAGAGGATATAACAGTTGTAAATATGCACCCAACACTGAAGCACCTAACTACATAAAGCAAAACTTAACAGACCTAAAGGAAAAAATGGACAGTAATATAATAGTGGCAGGGGACTTTAAACCCAACGTACATCAATGGATTGATATTCAGACATAAAATCAACAGGGAAACAGTGGTTTTCAAGGACACATCAGACTAGATGGACTTAACGTATATATATATCTGTGTGGGTATGTGTATATAGATGTGTATACACAGAATACACAGTCTTTTCAAATGCAAACAGAACATTCTCCAAGATAGAGGATGTGTTAGGCCACAAAAACAAGTCTCAATAAATTCAAGAAAACTGAAATATCAAACATATTTTCCAACCACAAAGGAATGAAACTAAAATTCAATTACCAAAAAAAAAAAAAAAAAAAGAAAAGAGAAAAAACAAACACATGGAAGCTAAACAACATGCTATTACACAACAAATGGGTCAAAGAAATCAACTTTTTTATTATTTTTCTGATTTCTGAATAGTTATTTTTTTTTTCAACGTTTATTTATTTTTGGGACAGAGAGAGACAGAGCATGAACGGGGGAGGGGCAGAGAGAGAGGGAGACACAGAATCGGAAACAGGCTCCAGGCTCCGAGCCATCAGCCCAGAGCCCGACGCGGGGCTCGAACTCACGGACCGCGAGATCGTGACCTGGCTGAAGTCGGACGCTTAACCGACTGCGCCACCCAGGCGCCCCCTGAATAGTTATTTTTAATGTTACTATTGCAATAGTTTCAGGGTGCCACAAACCATGCCCATATAAAATGGCAAACAACCCATAATATTGTGTGTGTTCTGACTGAACCCAGTGGTTTTTGCCATGTCTCTGTCCCTCTGCTTGGGCATCCCTATTCCCTGAGACACAACAACATTTAAATTAGGCCAATTAATAACTCTACAATGGCCTCTAAGTGTTCAAGTGAAAGGAAGAGTCACATATCTCTCACTTTGAATCAAAAGGTAGAAATGATTAAGCTTAGTGAGGAAGGCATGTCAAAGCTGAGACAGACCAAAAGCTAAACTTTTTGTGCCAAACAGCCAAGTTGTGAAAGCAAAAAGTTCTCGAAAGAAATTAAAAGTGCTACTCCAGTAAGCACATGAATTATAAGAAAGTAAAAATTGTAAGAAAGTAAAAATTATAAGAAAGTAAAAGCCATATTGCTGATATGGAGAAAGTATTAATGGTCTAGATGGAAGATCAAACCAGCCAAAATTCCCTTAAGCCATAGTCTAATCCAGGGAGAAAGTCCTTAACTCTTCAATTCTTTGAAAGCTGGGAGAGGTGAGGAAGCAGCAAAAGAGAAGTTTGAAGCAGCAGCAGTTGGTTCATGAGTTTTAAGGGAAAAAAAACCTTTCTCCATAACATAAAAGTGCAAGGTGAAGCAAGAAGTGCTGATGTAGAAGCTGCAGCAAGTTATCCAGAAGATCTAGCTAAGATAATTAATGAAGGTGGCTACACTAAACAATAGATTTTCAAGATTGACAAAACAGCCTTTATTGGAAGAAGGCTGTTATCTAAGATTGGAAGAACATGTTATCTAAGGAATTCCATAGCTAGAAAGAAGTCAGTCAATTTCTGACTTCAAAGCTTCATAGGACAAAGTCTCTTGTTAAGGACTAAAATAGCTGGTGACTTTAAGCTGAAGCCAATTCTCATTCACCATTATGAAAATTCTAGGGCCCTTGAGAATTATGCTAAACCTGGAAGAGGGGGCCATGATGCTGGAGCAGCATGGAACTTTTTTTTTGCCTCTCTTATTTCTGAAATGCAGCTAGATCAACACCAAACTATCTTGCACACCTGGAAAACTGATTTGAGGATTAACACAACAATCTGCACAACTTGAACCACAGAACTTGGCAGTTACATGGCATGGAGAGATGAACTGGGGGGAGACAGAAGCCATAGAGGGTAGGGAGCTGTTTTTGCTTGTGGAGAGAGGACAGAGACAGGGGAGAGTACAGGAAAAGCACTCCCCCCCCAACCCCCAAAAGCAGATGGAGAGAAGGAGAAAGAGTGGACTGAACAAAAAAGAGAAAAAGGGACTGCAAGCCAAAAAAAAAAAAAAAAAAGGGGGGGGTGGGGGGAGAAAGTAGAAAGAGGGCTTATATACCATTAAGTCTCTATAAACAGGGGAGAACAGAGTCTGAAACTCTGCAGTTCAATACCTGGCGGAGCTCTGGTGGGAAGGGCAAATCCCCAGGAGCAGAGAGCAAGATCCGAGGGGTCCTGAGGGAACATGGGGAGAGGCGATTGGTAGAAGCTGTGTGGCCTCCCCACAGGCAAAGGTCCCAGCAGACCCTGGAGAGCAGCCACATTCGCTGGTGTTGGAACAAGGACATTAAGGGTGAAGCCCGGCACCAGGTGTGTGTTGTGATTTACCATAATCCCTGAAATGCTGCTGCTACATGATCATGAAAACTTTTTCTGGGGTGGGCTGGCACCCAGCTGCAGTCTCTGGGCATCTGCAGCAGTTACAGGTGCATGAACATTCCAGGGGGTGGGCTGGCACCCGGCCATTGCTCAGCGAGACCATCCCCCAGAGGGTTTGAGTGGGTCAAAGCCGCAGTCCCTCAGAAGTGAGGGGTTTGGAAACAGCCCCATCTGAGATAAAACTCTGGAGGGAGGTGCCCCTGGTGGTTGACGGCTTTGTCATGGACTGTGTAGAAGTGGGGAGTGGAAAGAAGCCAGAGACAAAGGAAGGATGCATGATTGCCAGTCAGTGAGAGCACAAAATTCTGATACTAGAGACTAGGTAGCTGGGTGACACCATTTTCACCCCTCCTGTGTAAGGGCATATATGCCTACACGTGTCACCCCAGTAAACTAAGCAGTGCCATCTAGTGGACAACAGAGCCATTACACCAAGCCCCGTCCAACTGGGCCAACCGCACTCTAGAGGAACACCACAAATCTCTCCACCTGCTTAGTTTACAGATTATAAAGTGCTTCATAGTTTGACTTCTAGGGGAAAATGGATGTAACTTCAATCGTATTTCATTCTGTTCGCTGGTCCCTCTATTCATTTTTTTTTTCTTTTTCTTTTCTTATTCTTGAATACAGAAAGAAAAAAATTATTTTTATTATCCGTTTTTATAAAAAAGATTTTTCTTTAATTTTTTCTTTTTTTTACTTTTTGTAAATTTTTGAAATTCTATTTTACTTTCATCATTTCACTTTATTCTATTTTATTGTATTCTTTTTTTAATTTTCGTTTTCCTTTTTTTCCCTTTTTTCTTTTCTTTCCCTTTTTTTTTAATTATGTCAAACTTCTTTCAACAACCAGACCTAAATATACCTACTATCTAACATCCTTTATTTGATTTTTTGTGTGTGCTGTTTTTAAGTTTTTAAGTTTTATTTTTTAATTTTTTATTTTATTAATCCTTTTTTTCCTTCAAAATGATGAAACAAAGGAATTCACCCCAAAAGAAAGAACAGGAAGAAATGACAGCCAGGGACTTAACACAGATACAAGCAAGATGTCTGAACCAGAATTTAGAATCTCGACAAGAAGAATACTAACTGGGGTTGTAAAAAGCATAGAATTCCTTTCTGCAGAGATAAAAGAAGTAAAATCTAGTCAGGATGAAATAAAAAATGCTATAACTGAGCTGCAATCTTGAATGGTTCCCATGGCAGCAAGGATGGATGAAGCAGATCAGCGAATCAGCAGTACAGAGGACAAACTTATGGAGAATAATGAAGCAGGAAAAAAAGAGGGAAACTGAGGCAAAAGAGCATGATATAAGAATTAGAGAACTCAGTGACTCATTAAAAAGGAATAACATCTGAATCTTAGGGGTCCCAGAAGATGAAGAGAGAGAGAAAGGGGTAGAATGGTTATGTGAGCAAATCATAGCAGAAAACTTTCCTAACCTGGGGAAAGACACAGGCATCGAAATCCAGGAAGCACAGAGAACTCCCATCAGATTCAACAGAGGACAAACTTATGGAGAATAATGAAGCAGGAAAAAAAAGAGGGAAACTGAGGCAAAAGAGCATGATATAAGAATTAGAGAACTCAGTGATTCATTAAAAAGGAATAGGGGCGCCTGGGTGGCTCAGTCGGTTGAGCGTCCGACTTCGGCTCAGGTCATGATCTCGCACTCCGTGAGTTCAAGCCCCGCATCGGGCTCTGTGCTGACAGCTCAGAGCCTGGAGCCTGTTTCAGATTCTGTGTCTCCCTCTCTCTCTGGCTCTCCCCCCGTTCATGCTCTGTCTCTCTCTGTCTCAAAAATAAATAAATGTTTTATTTATTTATTTATTTTTAAATTTTTTTTTTCAACATTTATTTATTTTTGGGACAGAGAGAGACAGAGCATGAACGGGGGAGGGGCAGAGAGAGAGGGAGACACAGAATCGGAAACAGGCTCCAGGCTCTGAGCCATCAGCCCAGAGCCCGACGCGGGGCTCGAACTCACGGACCGCGAGATCGTGACCTGGCTGAAGTCGGACGCGTAACCGACTGCGCCACCCAGGCGCCCCAATAAATAAATGTTTTAAATAAATAGGAGTAACATCTGAATCTTAGGGGTCCCAGAAGATGAAGAGAGAGAGAGAAAGGGGTAGAAGGGTTATGTGAGCAAATCATAGCAGAAAACTTTCCTAACCTGGGGAAAGACACAGGCATCGAAATCCAGGAAGCACAGAGAACTCCCATCAGATTCAACAAAAACCGGCCATCAACAAGGCATATCATAGTCAAATTCACAAAATACTCAGGCAAGGAAAGAATCATGAAAGCAGCAAGGAAAAAAAAGTCCTTAACCTACAAGGGAAGACAGGTCAGGTTTGCAGCAGACCTATCCACAGAAACTTGGCAGGCCAGAAAGGAGTGGCAGAATGTATTCAATGTGCTGAATCGGAAAAATATGCAGCCAAGAATTCTTTATCCAGCAAGACTGTCATTCAAAATAGGAGAGATAAAAAGTTTCCCAGACAAACAAAAATTAAAGGAATTTGTGACAACTAAACCAGCCCTGCAAGAAAGTTTAAAGGGTACACTCTGAGGGGAGAAAAAAAAAAAGGAAAAAAATATTCCAAAAGCAACAAAGACTAAAAGGACCAAGAACACCACCAGAAACTCCAACTCTATAGGCAACATAATGTCAATAAATTAATATCTTTCAGTACTCTAAACGTCAATGGACTCAATGCTCCAATCAAAAGAAATAGGGTAACAGAATGGATACGAAAACAAGATCCATCTATATGCTGTTTACAAGAGACCCATTTTAGACCTAAAGACACCTTCAGATTGAAAATAAGGGGATAGAGAACCATCTAACATGCTAATGGTCGCCAAAACAAAGCTGGAGTAGCCATACTCATATCAGACAATCTAGATTTTAAAATAAAGACTGTAGGGGCGCCTGGGTGGTGCAGTCAGTTAAGCGTCCGACTTCAGCCAGGTCACGATCTCGCGGTCCGTGAGTTCGAGCCCCGCGTCGGGCTCTGGGCTGTATGGCTCAGAGCCTGGAGCCTGTTTCCGATTCTGTGTCTCCCTCTCTCTCTGCCCCTCCCCCATTCATGCTCTGTCTCTCTCTGTCCCAAAAATAAATAAACGTTGAAAAAAAAAATTAAAAAAAAAAAAAGAGGTGAAAAATCTATACACTGAAAACTACAGAAAGCTTATAAAAGAAATTGAAGGCGGCACAAAAAAAATGGAAAAATATTCCAAGCTTATGGATTGGAAGAACAAATTTTGTTAAAATGTCAATACTACCCAAAGAAATCTAAATATTCAATGCAATTCCTATCAAAATAACACCAGCATTCTTCACAGAGCTAGAACAAACAATCCTAAAATTTGTATGGAACCAGAAAAGACCCTGAATAACCAAACTAATCCTGAAAAAGATAACTAAAGCTGGAGGCATCACAATCCTGGACTTCAAGCTGTATTATAAAGCTGTAATCATCAAGACAATATGGTACTGGCACAAAAACAGACACGTAGATCAGTAGAATAGAGAACCCAGAAATGGACCCACAAACACATGGCCAACTAATCTTTGACAAAGCAGGAAAGAATATCCAGTGGAATAAAGATAGTCTCTCCAGCAAGTGGTGCTGGGAAAACTGGACAGCAACATGCAGAAAAATGAACCTGGACCATTTTTTGCACCATACACAAAAGAAACTCAAAATGGATGAAAGACCTAAACATAAGACAGGAAGTCATCAAAATCCTAGAGGCGAAAGCAGGCAAAAACCTCTTTGACCTTGGCCACAGCAACTTCTTATTCAACACGTCTCCAGAGGCAAGGAAACAAAAGCAAAAATGAACTACTGGGACCTCCTCAAAATAAAAAGCTTCTACACAGCGAAAGAAACAATCAGCAAAACTAAAAGGCAACCAACGGAATGGGAGAAGATATTTGCAAATGACATATCAGATAAAGGGTTAGTATCTAAAATTTATAAAGAACTTCCCAAACTCAAGACCCAAACAACAAATAATCCAGTGAAGAAATGGGTAAAAGACGTGAATAGACACTCCTCCAAAGAAGACATCCAGATGGCTAACAGACACATGAAAAAATGCTAAACATCACTCATCATCATGGAAATACAAATTAAAACCACAATGAGATATCATCTCACACCAGTCAGATTGGCTAAAATTAACAACTCAGACAACAACAGATGTTGGAGAGGATGCAGAGAAAGAGGATCTCTTTTGCACTGCTGGTGGGAATGCAGACTGGTACAGCAACTCTGGAAAACAGTATGGAGGTTCCTCAAAAAATTAGAAATAGAACTACCCTATGACCCAGCAATTGCACTACTAGGTATTTATCCAAGGGATACAGGTATGCTGTTTCAAAGGGCCACATGCACCCCAATGTTTATAGCAGCTCTATCAACAATAGCCAAAGTATAGAAAGAGTCCAAATGTCCATCAACAGATGTATGGATAAAGAAGATGTGGCACACATATATATAATGAAGTATTACTAAACAAAAAGAATGAAATCTTGCCATTTGCAACTATGTAGATGGAACTAGAAGATTATGCTAAACGAAGTAAGTCAGTCAGAGAAAGACAAATATCATAAGACTTCACTCATATGAGGACTTTAAGATACAAAACAGATGAACATAAGGGAAGTAAAAATAATATAAAAACAAGGAGGGGGACAAAACATAAGAGACTCTTAAACACAGAGAACAAACTGAGGGTTGCTGGAGCGGTTGTGGGTGGAGGGATGGGCTAAATGGGGCAGGGGCATTAGGAAGGACATTTGTTGTGATGAGCCTTAGGTATTTATACATAAGAGATGAATCACTGGCATCTCCTCTTGAAATCATTATAACACTATATGCTAACTAACTTGGATGTAAATTAAAAAATAAATAAATTTTAAAAATTATGCTATATCCACTCTGTGCTCTATAAATGGAACAAAGTCTGGATGAAGGCACACCTGTTTACAATATGGCTTAGTGAATGTTTTAAGCCTACTGTTGAGACCTACTGAAGAAAGTTTCTATTCAAAATATGACTGCTCATTGACAATGTACCTGGTCACTGAAGAGCTCTGATGGAGATGGACAATGAGATAAATTTTGTTTTCATGCCTGCTAACACAGCATCCATTCTGCAGTCAATGGATCAAGGAGTCATTCCAAATTTCAAACGTTATTATTTAAGAGACATATTTAGTAGGACTATAGCTGCCATAGACAATGATTCTGCTGAAGGATCTGGGAAAAGCTAATTGAAAACCTTCTGGGAAGGATTCACCATTCTAGATGCCATTAAGAACGTTCGTGATTCATGGGAAAAAAAAATATCAACATTAACAGGAGTTTGGAACAGGAGGGTTGATACCCACCCTCACTGAAGACTTTGAGGGGTGTAAGACTTTAGTGGAGGAAGTAACTACAGATGTGGTGGAAACATTAGGAGAACTAGAATTAGAAGTACAGCCTAAAGATGTGATTGAATGGCTGCAATCTCATGTAAAACTTTCACAGCGGAGGAGTTGCTTCTTGTGGATGAGAAAGTGGTTTGAGATGGAATCTATTCCTGGTGAAGATGCTGTGAATATTGTTGAAATAACAAAAGGTTTATAATATTACATGAATTTAGTCAATAAAGCAGGAGCAGAGTTTGAGAGGATTGACTCCAATTTTGGAAGTAGTTCTATTGTGGATAAAATGCTAGTAAACCACATTGCATGCTACGGAGGAATTGTTCATCAAAGGAGGAGCTGATCAGTGCAGCAAACTTCACTGCTGTCTTATTTTAAGAAATTGCCACAGCCACCCCAAACTTCAGCAACCAACACCCTGATCAGTCACAGCCATCAACATCGAGGCCAGACTGTCCCCCAGCAAAAATATTACAACTTGGTGAAAAGCTCAGATGGTGGTTTGCATTTATAGCAATGAAGTATTTTTTAATTAAGGTATTTACATTATTTTTCAAACATACTATTGCACACTTAATAATAATTGACTACAGTACAGTGTAAACATAACTTATATGCACTAGAAGGCCAAAAAAATTCATTTAACTTGCTTTATTGCAGAGAGAGAGAGTGTATGTGTGTTTAAATACTCTTGGTTATCTTGTTATGAGGCCAGGTTTGAGATCACTGATCCAGGGCCACATTATCTTTTGTTACCTATATATTGCCTGTAAATATGCCTTTTGCTCTTTTAGCAAAAAGCTAAAAGATCTTCTGCTCTAATCATGCTCACTATGGCAGTGGGGAAGCCTTTTGCCATAGCTCTGTCAAGTTCTATAGAGTTAGTCCTTTGAGACTTATTGGACCTCAGTTTGCAAGTAATCAGAGCCTATGAAGCAAGTGACTTCCCCAAACTACCTCTACTCTTAGACAAGAGGGATTTCTGTCCTGCACTGATGAAAGCAGGGCCTGGATGGCTAAGCACTTTCTGATTCTTGCCAATCCAGTTGCCTATTTAATATCTCTAACCTTGCTGCAAGACAAGTAGGTCGGGCATTCTCAATGTTGTATTGTGCTATGAATAGAAAACAGATTTAGCACTTTAAAATTCTGTAAAACTTCTCTAATTAAGAACCTCAAAAGTTCCAGAAAATATTTTTAGGATATATGTGCTGAAATTCTTTCCTACTCAATAAAGCTGAGATTCTATTAGTCATACCTTCATGAATACATTTTGATAGAGAAAATGAGTTTCCAAAAAGTAGCAAATGAATTTTTACCTGTGATCCCTTAATTTCACGATGGAAAGAGTCTGTGGCTTCTTTGACTAAAGCAGTTAATGCATAATATTCAGGTGAAAAACAATTAGCTTCTTGCTCTATGTCTATATTCATTCCGTCCATATATTGTGCTTTGGCCAACTTAACTTTTTGAGCTATCCAGGATGCTCTGAAAGTAGGATCAATTATATCTTTTAAGGGTATATCTCCTATGGAAGAAATATACATCTTTTGTGCACATGTGCTTTTCATAGTTTAATGAAATTTATTTCACAACACCTTAAAACATCTTATTATCTTGGAATACTAAGCCCCCAATTTAAGTTTTCCAAATAGAGAAATAATATACCAAAATAGAAAGTCATTACTCAATCTCCAAAATAACCATTATGAATAACTAGTAAAATCATTCTCAAATTAGAAGTAGAAATTGTAGACTGACTAGCTAAAAGTCATCAGGCTAATTAGGATTCACATTTTGCTCAAAATCAGAGTGGTTTATTTAATTCTTTAAAAATAACTATCTGTGAAATGAATTAAACAGTATCTGAGATTAATTTTAGGATGATAAAGCACATACCAGATAAACACGAAAAGGGAATTTTTTGGAAAGTCAGGATGACAAGAAATGCAAGTAAACTTACCAATTGGCTGGACACATCTAGTGAAAAACTGTTACCCACCTTTTAGCACTACTCTGGCTCCGTGTGAATGAGCATAGCACATAAGTTCTGGATCATATTTTCCAAAAATTACCACAGTTGTAATCTGTGACCAGTCATAAAATTTCCAAGTTTTATATCCAACATCAAACACAAAGACCTGCCAAAACAACAAAGATAAGCATCATTGCTTAAATCAAAGAGAATACAATGCTGACCACCCAAAATAACATTAAACACTGATCATATACCAGGCACTGAGAGTACAACAGTGAACAAGACATAGGTGTCCCAGTATCATTGGTGGCAGGGGAAATTAACCAGGCCTCGAAAGTTGGGCTAGAGAGAAATGTGGAAGGAGCCAAGGCCTAGCGGCAGAGAAAGCATGGTGATTCTGCAACTCAGTATTGAGTATAGCTGACACCTAGGATTTGGAAGGAGACAGCAGTAAAGAACCAAAGAGATCTAGGCAGGGTTAAGTCATGAAAGGCCTTATAAGCCCTCTTGAGAAATTAGCATATTATCCTGAGAGAAAGGGTTTTAAAAGAATGTATTCATGTTAAGTATGCATTTACATATGCATTTTAGAAAAATTCCTTCAGCTGAAATGGGAAGAGAGGCTAAAACTGGAAGCAGCACTGCTGACAGGAAAGCTGTTGGAAGAATCCAGGCAAAACATGAAGGTGACCTCAGTTAAAATTGTGGAGCAGCAGAGATAAGCCAGATAAATGAACAGATCTGGAAGATCCTAAGGGCAAAATTAACAGAATTCTGTGATGATTGAATGAGTAAAGTAAAAGAAAGGGAGGTTGATTCATATTGAAGTTTCTGGCTGCAGCAGCTGGAGCCACTGCCTCTATGCAAACGCACCAGATAATTGCATTTACTACGAATGGTTTTTGGTGAAACAAACTTCTTAAGAAGTCCTCAAGTTCTAAGGTGGTGGATGTTATGCTTCACCAGTATTTTCCCTTCACAGATAATTCTAGAAGCACAGAAGTCTCACTGATAATTTCATTACAAATAAAGTTTTAATTCACTGATTTAGCAAATATTTATTGAATTCCAATAAGGTATGGGGAATGCACCTCGCTAGACATTAGTGACAGAAGTTAAAGAAACCAGGTCCTTTAGCTGTTCAATTACAATAGTGTCAAGGGCTGCATGGAAATGCAAGAGGCCATGACACCATATGAAGGGGGCCTGCTACCCTGGTAGGGCAGGGTAGAGCTACACACTTTGGGGGAAAACTGAAATCTGGGTAATGATCTGGACACGATGGAAGGTTACCCATGAACAAAAAAAGAGCGTTCTCAGGAGAGAACCAAAAGATCAATGTGGCAAGATCAAGTAGGGCTTTGTAGATACTCAGAATTTTGTATTTTACCCTGAGATGTAATGGGAAGCCATTAGAGTGTTTAAGCAGGGGAGGGACATAAAATTTGCATTAATAAATGAGAAAGAGGGAGAGATCAATAATCACTGGGCCACTATGAGGAGAATGGAAGGGGGAGGGGAGGTATAATAGTTAAAACAGACATTTCTTAATCTTCTCAATTTAAAAAAATTATTTCATTTTTATTCATTTCTGTTTTCAGAATTATTTCATTTCTGTTATTTCATTCTGTTATTTCATTTCATTTCATTATTTCATTTCTGTTTTCAGAATTAACTATGTATAATCCATTTTTCTCCTAGGTAACTTCCCACTAAAATAAAAATTACAGAATGTGAAATTGGAATGGCCATTATTTTTTGGAGTTTTTAGATGCATATTTACATCACAAACCTTATCCCCTATTTTAATTCCAATAATTAAGATTGAATTTGTTTTTAAAAATACTGAAAGCTTGGGACATAATACAAATCCTAAAAATATAGCTGGATGAATCAACTGAAAGTATAAGGGAAAAAAGAGCAATGTCGTCTGTGTTTGAAGAATATAGGTCAGTAAAGAAAAAAACCATGAACTTACAAATGAACAAAATTTTTCTTCTTTGCATAATTGATTTTCCAAATGCCCACATACACTGCCCAATCCATGAAGAGGTATTGAGCGCTACAGGAAGTCTTTCAGATGTTAGGTTTCCACACTGAGTAGGTTCTTTATAAACACTTTACCACCTTTACTTACCTTAAGCAATGTACATATGCCTTTTTACTGGCATTTAAATGCCTTGCCTCAAAATCAGTTAGATTAAGAACTGGAAATTGTCCCTATCTTTACAATAGAATTGCTCTTTACACTGTTAGCCATAAAAATAAAAACTACCAGTTATTTTACCAGCAAAAAACTGCGTTTAGCTGGGACAAGCAAGCTATGGCAACAGCACTGGTAAATCTGCAGAACAAAGGAGAAGAATGCTCTTTTATAGAGGAAAGGAGGAAAGTGAGAAGGCTATTATAAACACAAAGTCAATCAGAATATACTGGAAGCTTGAAGTATGGTGGCGTTTGGTTGGCTGAGTTATGACAGTCTAATTGCTTGGGCATTAATGGGGCAGGAGGAAATCCTTTCTCTTGCTAAGATAATAAAGTAGTATCCATGTGCAGGGTACCTCTGCTCTTCCCCATTGGGTCTTCAATCGATGACAGGTAGGACATCAGAGCTCCCTCTGCCAGTCTCCCAACTCCAGTCTAAATGAGGTTTCTTTTTATTAATTTTCACACTTCCCACTTTTGATCAAGATCCTTTTTTGAAAGCATCACTGATCAAGAGGCAAGTTTTCCACATTTAGTGATGTTGTCCCTAATACCTGGAAGGATCTTCCCTGATTGTCACATCCTGTATTAGAGGGAAAGTACCGCTATAGTTGGAAAGCACTTCAGGCCACATTTGAGTAACAAGAAAGATTAGGAGAGAGAAACTCAGGTATTCCCACCTAAAGTCTGTATCCATTCAAGGTCCTTACTATTGGAAATAATCTCGAAGAGTTGAGCCAGCATCACATTACTGGATACAACATTTTTTTTTAAAGTCCAACAGGCCACAAAGTATGAAATTTAATTATACAAAGAGGAAGTAACATAACAACTCCAAATTGTATAATGATTCTAAACCAGGACACTAGGTCTAGAAGTAGCCACAGAAATATTTACTGACACTTATTCCAATTTAGGGGAGAAAGGTTCTTCCTATGTAGGCAGAGGTGGAGTCATGTATGCCTCCTGGAAGGCTCCACTTAAAGAAACCATGAAAACAGGAACACCTAGGTGGCTGAGTTAAGCATCTGACTTTGGCTCAGGTCATGATCTCACAGTTTGGGGTTCAAGTTTCACATTGGGCTCTGCACTGACAGTGGAGAGCCCACTTTGGCTCCTCTGTTTCCCTCTCTCTCTGCCCCTTCCCCCTCAAAAATAAACATTTTTTTAAAAACTAAAAAAAAAGAAACCATGAAAACAGAATCATAAATGCTGCAAGCCCACGGTAAAGGAATTAACTGAGGCATCTTGAGAAGTTACAGTGTAGGTGTAAACTTGAAGCAAGGGCTGACGAATTTTTTGTAAAACAGCACAACTTGAAAGATGTTTTAAAACAGTATTCTTATCTCAAAAGACTGTTTGGAACCAAATGTGTTACTGAAAATACAGGTTGGGGGTGCCTGGGTGGCTTAGACTGTTAAGCATCCAACTTGATTTTGTTTCAGGTCATGATCTCATGGTTCATGAGCTTGAGCCCAGCATCAGGCTCTGTTTGAGATTCTCTTTCCCCCCTCTCTCTGCCCCTCCCTTGCTTATGCTCTCTCCCTCAAGATAAATAAGCTAAGAAAGAAAGAAAGAAAGAAAGAAAGAAAGAAAGAAAGAAAGAATCTGTAAGGCTGCAAACTCAGAAACCATGAATCTGGATAAGAATCCAATGTCAGTTAATAGTTCAGATGAAATTGTGAATTCTGAACTTTCTACCTTTCAAAAATAAAGTGAACAAGTAGCTTGTCCCAGGAGCATGATAAGGCTCTTTCCAAAAAGCTATAATCAAAAGAAGAGGGTTCCCCCTTCCACAAGGGCTTGGGAAATACAGATGAGGTATTGTCTTCCCACAAAAAAAGACAGAAGACAACAGTGAGAAAAAGGTATACAGGCCTGGTCCAGACATCTTGGGAAAGCTGTCTTGCCAGATGCCATCCGCTTTAATTCCAGGAAATCTTAACTTTCACGTCATTAGATGTATGCGGGTCCGGTCATGGTTTGGTGCTTTCTTTAGATATGTCATGTGAATCTATTCCCTGGAGTTTTGTGGCATAAGGCTTGGTTTGCAGTTCCTGATAAGGAAGGGCCTTTCCAATGAGGTAGAAGACTCTCTATGGAGGTGGGGTTTTTTTGTTTTTTGTTTTTTTCCCAACAAAATCTCCAGGTTGCAAGATGTGATGATGTTTCAGGTCACCTTCTCCTGAGGGTGCATGGTAAAAAGATTGCTCTACCTAAGTATGGTTATTTTTGAACCCAGAAGATGACCTAAAGACTGGAAGAACAGACTCCACAACCAAATGTAAAGAAGAGGCCACATCAAGGAGGTTAGGAAGCACTGATGTGGTCAGGAGCCAAACTGACCCACAGGACTGTCCATGCAGGTCTGGGTATCAGGGTGAGGAGTAGACCCCACAACAGGCACAAAGGACCCACACTGGGAAGACAAATGCCCACAAACACTTGGCTTTGAAAACGGGAGGGTTGAATTTCCGGAGTTCTTACAATCAAAGAGGCTTAACACTTTGAACTTAAAAAATCAGCTGGCTTGGCTCTGAGAGAGCCAGAGGGCAATAGGAAACTGTCCCTTAAAGAGACAGCACAACAAACAGCCCCACTGAGATCCAGCATAGAGCAGCAACTTGAAAAATTCCAGGGGTATACAGGAAGGAGATTTATTTAATAATCTCAAGTGTGCTGGAAGGGCAGAGACCTTTGGGAAAAATGCAGCAGGAACACTCTCCACCTAGCTTGCTAAAAGCATGCCCCACCCCCACGTGTCTCTGTAGATCTGTCCCCTCCAAGTTGGCTGGCATCAGAAGTTTTCCTGGATGGCTGCAGATCCTCTCCCACTCTGGACCAGCACAGGCCTTGCTGGCACAACACACCCCTGCCCCCATGTTCTCCTGTAGACCAGACCCCCAGTATATACAGCCTTACTCAGAGCCCATCCAAAGTAGTGCCACAAACCTGGCAGTGTGCAAGCACCCCCCACAGAGGCCGGCACCACTCCAAAGTGACTCCTGCCCTGGGGAGAGAGGAACATAACTTCACAGACCAGCATAACCATGGCCCAGCAGTGGGCTAGAGACAGACATCTGGTTGCCCCACCCACCAAAGAAAACTTCTCAAGGGACAACACAGGGCAAGTAACCTGTAGTTCCATGCTACTGCATCCCTGACAAACACCTGGTCAAACTCAACTCAAGCCAAAGGCAGCCCCAGTCTGGTGCACTAACAACACAGGGACTAAGTCCTTCCCACAACAAGCAAAATGAGCCATTGCAGATGACTGGACTGAAAGCAAACATGGCTCAGCCACAATAGTAGGGTGCATGCAACACACATAGGAGAGAAGTGCCAGGTTCTGGTGAACAAAGGATGTTGCACTGCAGGGCACTACAGAACCTCTTATTCATAAGCCCACTACTTCCAAGAGCAAAAGACATAGCTGAATTTCCTAACACATAGAAACAGACACAAAGAGTCAAAATGAAGACAGAGAAGAATGTGTCCCAAATGAAAGAACAGGACAAAACCACAAGAGAGCTAACTGAAACAGAGATAAGTAACATGCCTGATAGAGAATTTAAAGTAACAGTCATAAAGATATTCATTGGACTTGGGAAACAAGTGGAGGGACTTCATGAGACCCTCAACAAAGGGACAGAAAACATAAAAAGGAACCAATCAGACATGAAGAACTCAATAACAGAAATTAAAAAGCACACTGGAGGGAATAAATAGTAAACCAGAGGAAACAGAAGACTGGATCAGCAACCTGGAGGACAGAGTAATGGAAAGCATTCAAGCTGACCAGGAGGAGAAAGAAAAGAAAGAAAAGAAAGAAAAGAAAGAAAAAGAAAAGAAAGAAAAGAAGAAAGGAAGGAAGGAAGGAAGGAAGGAAGGAAGGAAGGAAGGAAGAAAGAAAGAAAGAAAGAAAGAAAGATAGATAGATTAAGGAAAATCAACAATATCATCAAGCATAATAACATTCACATTATAGGGATCCCAGGAGGAACAGAAAATGTATTTGAGGAAATACTAGCTGAAAACTTCCTGAATCTGGGGAAAGAAACAGATATCCAAATGCAGGAGGCACAGAGGGTCCCCCAAAAAAACCAACCCAGGGAGGTCCACATCAAGACACCTAGTAATTAAAATGGCAAGAAGTAATGATCAGAGAATTTTTAAAACAGCAAGAGAAAACAGTTACATACACGAGAAATCCCATAAGGTTATCAGTTAATTTTTCAGCAGAAACTTTGCAGGCTGGCCAGAAGGGAGTGGCATGATACATTCAAAGTGATGAAAGAGACAAATCAAGAATATCCTATCAAACAAGCCTATTATTTAGAATAGAAGGAGAGTTTCCCAAACAAAGGTTAAAGTTAAAGGAATTCATCACCACTAACCCAGCACCACAGGAAATGTTAAAGGGAACTCTGAGTGGAAAGGAAAGACCATAGGGAAGAGCAAGGAAAGCAGGAAGCCATGCACCCCAATGTTTATAGCAGAACTATCAACAATAGCCAAATTATGGAAGGAGCCCAAATGCCCATTGACTGACGAATGGATGAAGAAAATATAGTATATAAATACAACGGAATATCACTCAGTGATCAAAAGAATGAAATCTTGCTTGCCATTTGCAACAACATGGATGGAACTAGAGTGTATTATGCTAAGCAAAATAAGTCAGTCATAAAAAGATAAATGTCATATGTTTTCACTCATGTGGAATTTAAGAAACAAAACAGATGAACACAGGGAAAGGGAAGGAAAAATAAGATAAAAATAGAAAGGGAGGCAAACCATAAGAGACTCTTAAATACAGAGAACAAACAGGGTTGCTGGAGGGGGATGGGCTAAATGGGTAATGGGCATTAAGGAGGACACTTGTTGGGATAAGCACTGGGTGTCATACTTAAGTGATGACTCACTAAATTCTACTCCTGAAACTATTATTACACTATTATTAACTAACTTAGATTTAAATACAAGTTAAAAATTAAAAAAAAATTAAAAGGCAGGAAGCACAAAAGCAGTGAAATTAAGTGTATCTATAAAAATCAGTAAAGGGATTCACAAACTAACAGGATGTAAAGTATGACACCATATACCTAAAACATGGAGGTGAGAGGAGTAAAAATTTAGTGCTTTCAGAATGGATTCAAACTTCAGTGACTATCCACATAAAATAGACTGCTATATGCCTAAGAATGTTATAAATAAACCTAACGGTAACCAGATCAACCAAATAAAAAACCAGAAATATACAAAAAATAAAGAGAAAGGAATCCAAGTATATAATTAAAGAAAGCCAGAAAACTGGGGGAAGACAGTAAAAGAAAAAAGGAACAGAGAAAAACTACATAGGAACAGGGTAAAACAAGTAACAAAATGGCACTAAGGATATACCTATCAATAATTACATTGAACGGGGGCGCCTGGGTGGTGCAGTCGGTTAAGTGTCCGACTTCAGCCAGGTCACGATCTCGCGGTCCGTGAGTTCGAGCCCCGCGTCGGGCTCTGGGCTGATGGCTCGGAGCCTGGAGCCTGTTTCCGACTCTGTGTCTCCCTCTCTCTCTGCCCCTCCCCTGTTCATGCTCTGTCTCTCTCTGTCCCAAAAATAAATAAACGTTGAAAAAAAAAATTTTTAATAAATAATTACATTGAATGTAAATGGACTTAAGGCTCCAATCAAAAGATATAGGGTGACAGAGACACATTTTAGACCTAAAGACATGCAGACTGAAAGTGAAGGGATTGAAAAGCATTTATCATGAAAATGGAAGAGAAAAGAAAGCTGACGTAACAATACTTATATCAGACAAAAGACTTTAAAAAAAAAGACTGTAACAAGAGACAAAGAAGACACTATATAATAATAAAAGGGACAATCCAACAAGAAGATATAACAAATATAAACATTTATGCACCCAACAAGAGAGCACCCAAATACATAAAGCAGCAAATAACATAAAGGAAGTAATCAATAGTAATGCAACAATAGGCGGGGACTTTAATACCCTACTTACATCAATGGATAGATTATCTAAACAGAATCAACAAGGAAACAGTGGCTCTGAGTGACACATTGGACCAGATAGATCTAATAGATATACTCAGAATTCCACTCTCAAACAGAATACACATCCTTTTCAAGTGCACATGGAACATCATCTAGGATAGATCACAGGTAAGACCACAAAACAAATCTCAATAAATTAAAAAAGATAGAAGTCATACCATGCATCTTTTCTGAATAGAATGCTATGAAACTAGAAATCAGCCACAAGAAAACATCTGGAAAGACCACAAATACATGGAAATCAAACAACATACTACTAAACAATTAAAGGGCCAACCAAGAAATTATAGAGAAAAATTTAAAAATTCATAGACACAAATGAAAATGAAAATACAACCATCCAAAATCTTTGGGATGTAGCAAAAGCTATTCTCAGAAAGAGGGGGCCTGGGTGGCTCAGTCAGTTAAGCATCTAACTTTGACTCAGGTCATGATCTCATGGTTCATGAGTTCCAGCCCTGCATCCGGCTCCGTGCTGACAGCTCAGAGCCTGAAGCCTGCTTCAGATTCTGTGTCTCCCTCTCTCTCTGCCCCTCCCCTGCTCACACTCTGTCTGTCTGTCTCTCTCTCTCTCTCTCTCTCTCTCATTCTCTCTAAAATAAATAAACATTTTTAAAAAATGGGGGGAGGGTGTCTGGGTGGCTCAGTTGGTTAAGCATCGTACTGCGGCTCAGGTCATGATCTCACAGTTCCTGGTTCGAGCTCCATATCAGGCTCTGTACTAACAGCTCAGAATCTAGAGCCTGCTGCAGATCCTGTGTTTCCCTTTCTCTCTGCTCTTCCGCTGCTTGCACTCTCTCTCTCAAAAATAAACATTAAAAAAATTTTTTTTAATTTTTTTTAAAAAGAAGAAAAATCTCAAACAACCTAACTTTACACCTAAAGGAGCTAGGAAAAGAAGAACAAACAAAACCCAAAACTAGTAGAAGGAAGAAAATAATAAAGATTAGAAATAAGTGAAATGGAAACTAAAAAACAATAGAACAGATCAATGAAATTAAGAGCCAGTTCTTTGAAAAGATCAACAAAATTAACAAACTTTAACCAGAACTATCAAAGGAAGGAAGGAAGGAAGGAAGGAAGGAAGGAAGGAAGGAAGGAAGGAAGGAAGGAAGGAAGGAAGGAAGGAAAAGAAAGAAAGAAAGAAAGAAAGAAAGAAAGAAAGAAAGAAAGAAAGAAAGAAAAAGAAAAAAAGGACACCAAGTCAGAAATGAAAGAGGAGAAATAACAACCAATATCACAGAAATACAAAGGATTATGAGAATATTATGAAAACTTATATGCCAACAAATAGGAAAGCCTAGAAGAAATGATTAAATTCCTAGAAACCTATAACTTCCTGAAATGGAATCAAGAAGATAATAGAAAATTTGAACAGTCTAATCACTAACAATGAACATGAATCAGTAATCAAAAAATGCCCAACAAACAAAAATCCAGGACCAGATGGCTTCACAGGTAAATTCTACCAAACATTTAAAAAACAGTTAATATCTAGTCTTCTCTAACTACTCCAAATAATAGAAGAGGAAGGAAAGCTTTCAAATTCATTCAATAAGGCCAACATTACCTGGATACCAAAACCAGACAGACACTACCAAAAGAGAGGGAGAGAGAGAGAGAGAGAATGAACTACAGGCCAATATGTCTGATGAACAGACACAAAAAATCCTCAACAAAATATTAGCAAACTGAATCCAACAATACATTAAAAAAATTCATTCCTCACGATCAAGTGGGATTTATTCCTGGAATGGAAGTATGGTTCAATATTCACAAATCAATCATTGTGATACATCACATCAGCAAGAGAAAGGATAAAAACATATGATCATTTCAGTAGATGCAGAAAATGCATTTGACAAAGTACAACATCCATTCAACTGTCAACAAAGTAGATTTAGAAGGAAAGTACCTCAACATAATAAAGGCTATATAAGAAAAATTCACAACTAACATCATATTCAATGGTGAAAAACTGAGAGCTTTCCCCCTAAGATCAGGAACAAGACCAGGGTGTCTATTCTCACCACTTTTAGTCAACATAGTACTGGAAGTCCTAGCCACAGCCATCAGACAAGGAAGAGAAATATAAGGCACCCAAATTGGTAATAAAGAAGTAAAACTGTCACTACTTGTAGATAACATGATACTAAATATAAGAAAACCCTAAAAACTTCACCAAAAAACCTGCTATAACTGATAAATGAATTCAGTAAGATCATAGGCTATAAAATCAACATAGAGAAACTACATTTCTCTAACACTGTAACATTAGTGTTACATGTAAATGTAACATTAGTGTTACATTTCTAACACTAATAATAAAGTAGCAAAAAGAGAAATTAAGAAAACAATCCCATTTACAAGTGCACCAAAAATAATAAAATACTTAGGAACAAACATCCAAGGAGGTGAAAGACCTGTACTCTGAAAACTATAAAACACTGATGAGAGAAACTGAAGACAACAAAAATTGAAAGATATTCCATGATCGTGGATTGGAAGGGCCAATATTGTTAAAATGTCCATACTACCCAAAGCAATGTACAGATTTAATGCAATCCCTATCAAAATACCAACAGTATTTTTTCATAAAACTAAGAGAATAATAAAATTTCTCTGGAACCACAAAAGACCTCAAATAGCCAAAGCAATCTTGAAAAAGAAGAACGAAACTGGAGGTATCACAATCCCAGATTTCAAGATATACTGCAAAGCCGTAGTAATCAGAACAGTATGGTATGGCACAAAAAATAGACACATAGATCCATGAAAGAGAATATATAGCCCAGAAATAAACACACAATTATACGGACAATTAATCTTTGACAAAGGAGGCAAGAATATGCAATGGGAAAAAGAGAGTCTCATCAACAAATGGTGTTGAGAAAACTAGATAGCTACATGCAAAAGAATGAAATTGGACCAGTTTCTCAAATCATACAGAAAAATAAACTCAAAAGGTATTAAAGACCTACAAGTGAGACCTGAAACCATAAAAATCCTAGAGGAGAATACAGGCAGTAATTTCTCTGACACTGGCCATAGCATCATTTTTCTAGATGTCTCCTGAGCCAAGAAAAAAAAGCAAAAATAAACTATTGGGACTACATCAAAATAAAAAGCTTCTGCACAAGGAAGGAAATAATCAACAAAACTAAAAGGCAGCCTACAGAATGGGAAAAGATATTTGCAGGTGACATATCTGATAAAGAGTTAGTATCCAAAATACATAAAGAACTTACACAACTCAACGTAAATCCCAAATGATCCAATTTTTTTAATTGCCCATTTTTTATGGGCAGAAGACATGAACAGACATTTCTTCAAAGACAACATTGGGATGGCCAACATATACATGAAAAGATGCTCAACATCGCTCATCATCAGGGAAATACAAAGCAAAACCATAAAGAGATATCACCTCACATTTGTCAGAATAGCTAAGAAACAACAAGTGTTGGTGAGGTGGTGGGAGGAAAAGGAAGCTTCATGCACTCTTAGTGGAAATGCAGCCACTGTTAAAAAACAGTATGGAGGTTCCTCAAAAAAATTAAAAATAGAGCTACTATAAGATCCAATAACTTCACTACTGGGTATTTACCCAAATAATATGAAAACATCAATTTGCAAAGATATGTGCATGCTTAACATTTATTACAGCATTATCTACAATAGCCAAATTACGGAAGAAGCCCAAGTGTCCATCAATAGATAAAGAAGACGTGGTGTGGGGGGCACCTGGGTGGCTCAGTCAATTGAGCATCTGACTCAGTTTCAGCTCAGGTCATGATCTCAGAGTTTGTGGGACTGAGCCCAGTGTCGGGCCTTGCACTGACAGCATGGACCCTGCTTGGGATTCCCTCTCTTCTTCTCTCTCTGCCCCTCCCCTGTTCATGCTCGTGTGCACTCTCTCTTTCTCTCTCAAAATAAATAAACTTAAAAAAAAAAAAGATGTGTGTACACACACACACACCACACACAGTGGAATATTACTCAGCCATCAGAAAGAATGATATATTGCCATTTGTGACAACATGGAAGGATCTAAAGGGTATAATGCTGCCTTTCAGCCAGAACAACCATCTTCCAGTAATTCACCAAAATAACCAACACAAAGGGAAAAAGGAGAGGTACATGCTATATGTTCTTTAGACCTTTTGGAAAACATGGAGTTGTTCCCTCAGCCACATACATAGGAATCTACAAGAAAGGTGATATTGTGGACATCAAGGGAATGGGCACTGTTCAAAAAAGAACACCCCACAAACGTTACCATGGCAAAACTGGAAGAGTCTACAGTGTTAGCCAGCATGTTATTGGCGTTTTTGTAAACGAGGGCAAGATTCTTACCAAGAGAATTCATGCATGTAGTGAGCATATTAAGAACTCAAAGAGCTGAGATAGCTTCCTACGGTGTGTGAAGGAAAATGATCAGAAAAAGAAGGAAGCCAAAGAGAAAGGTACTTGGGTTCAACTGATGAAAGGCACCAGCCTGCCCCACCCAGAGAAGCATACTTTGTGAGAACCAATGGAAAGGAGCTTGAGCTCCATTGAGCTCCAAAGGAGCCCATTCCCTATGAATTTAAAAAAGGGTATAATGCTCAGTGAAATAAATCAGAGAAAGACAAATACCATATGATTTTACTCATATGTGGAATTTAAGAAACAAAGGAAAAAAGGAGAAAACAGAAAAACCTTGTTAAATATAGAGAACAAACTGATGGTTACCTGAGGGGAGGGGGATTGGAGGACGGGTTAAATAGGTGAAGGGGATTAAGAGTATACTTATGATGAGCACTGAGTAATGTATAGGACCGTTGACTCACTGTATTGTACAACTGAAATTAATAAACACTATATGCTAATCATACTGGAATTAATTTTTTTTTAAAAAACAACAAAGTATGGTTATCTTTAACAGAAGCAATTAGGCTCTTACAATCCTGAAGTGGATTTCCTTTTATTAACTGTGGGTCAGAGAAGGCAGGGGCTAAGTGCACTGGGTATTCTGTGCTATTACAAAGGGTGAGACCCTCAGAGTTCCAGTGTGGGTGGATCCGAGATTTAGAGGGACCAACAGCAGTGCTTTAGGCCAAGGTATTTGGAGGATCTCTATAAATTTTGAGAGGTGGGTCTAAATAGTGCTGTTTGAAGATGGTATGCACAATGGAAGTGTTGTAAAACCAGCCAAACCACACAGAATTATAAACACATCTGTAAAATAGTAAAACAGTAAAACAGGTTCCCTGATCACTATGAAGTTTGAGAGGGGTTCCCCAGGTATAATCTTTCAAACAGAAGCATTAGCCTGTCTATAAGAGAAAGCTTCGGTCCAGTGAGAAAACATACAAACCATTACTAAAACACATTTAGCCATGAGAGGGGAGGTTGTATAAAATCCATTTGTAGGAATAGGTTTCTCTGGATAGTAGGCACTTTGGACAGCCTCATTAACTTTTCTTTACCAAAATTGGTTCATAAATGCCATCCTCTGTCAGCATGGTTCAATGCATGTACAGCGGGAAATACGGGAAATTTCAGAATTTCTGGTAAGGCCAGATTGTTATTTGGTTCAAACCAGGGTTCTATTTTTATGCAGCCAACAATTATTATTATGGAGCCAATATTGTTTTTCCCTCTCTAGGGCCAGCTATTAGGCATCTCTTACCAATTTTTCCAAAATTATCATTTGGGAGAACAGCCTGTTGAGCTGTGGCAGAGGTTTGGCTATTGATTTCCTTGAGAGTAGCAATTTTGGCAGAAATATCAGTGAGGTGGATTACTTTGGCCTACAGGGAGTGAGTCTGGAATGCCCAGGAACCTTAAGAGTCAGGTGGGTCGACAAAAATATGGCATCTAATACATTTTGGACATAGGAGCCATTTTAAATTCTATTTCCATTGGAAGTAAGGACATCCCATTGTTTCCATAATATTCCAAAGTCATACCAACTAACAGTATAAATGCTTGTGGTTTTACCCTTGGCTACAGTATAAATTCAAGTAAAGCCATAGGGGTCAGCATGCTGGGCTGAAGTATACAAAATATAAAGGTGCTGTTTCAAGGACTTCAAAAGGAGTTGCACTAGGATATTCAGTATCATACTCATCATGTTTATCCTTTAGGTAAGAACCATCAGTCAGTAAACCATGAAAAACCTGCACTCACAGCAGTTTCATATAAATTGCCACAGGGATTCAAAGGTAATCTGTCAGCACCAAGCAGTCATGAGGGGTTTCGCCTGGATTCAAATGTAGTCCTTATTCTCAGATCAGGTGCCTCAATGATCAAACCTGAGTTTGAGCAAACTGCAGTTTTTCTTTGTAGACTTTAAGTCCTTTGAAGTCCAAAAGTTTGAGGGGCTTCTGGGTGGCTCAGTCGGTTAAGCCACCAACTTCAGCTCAGCTCATGATCTCACGGTCTGTGAGTTTGAGCCCCACATCTGGTTCTGTGCTGACCGCTCAGAGCCTGGAGCCTGCTTTGGATTCTGTGTCTCCCTCTCTCTCTGCCCCTCCCCCACTCATTCTCTGTTTCTCTCGCTCTCAAAAATAAACAAACATTAAAAATAATAAAAAAAAAATTTAAAAAGGGGCGCCTGCGTGGGTCAGTCGGTTGAGCGTCCGACTTTGGCTCAGGTCATGATCTCACAGCTCGTGGGTTCGAGTCCTGCGTCGTGCTCTGTGCTGACAGCTTGGAGCCTGAAGCCTGCTTTGAATTCTGTGTCTCCCTCTCTCTCTGTCCCTAACCCACTTGCACTGTGACTTTGTCTCTCTCAAAAATAAATAATAAACATTAAAAATTAAAAAAGTTTGAACAGGTATATTCTTCCTGTGAAGAAGTTTGAAAAGAGGAGCAGAAAAGCAAATTGTCTACATATTCTAACAGGATAGAGCCTGCATAAAACTTTATCACATCCAAATCAGCTTTTAAGTTTCATGAAAAGTAAAAAGGACTGTTCAAGAAACGCTGGGGCATCACTGTTCAGGTATATTTTTCCCTTCTTTCCAAGTAAAAGCCAAAAGATATTGGCTATCCTTACCAGCTGGAGTACTAAAAACATGCCGCATAGATCAATTACTCACTTAAGAATTTGCTATCAGTGGGAATTGATGTTAGTGGCATGTGGGTGTTAGAAGCCACAGGGTGCCAAGGAATAACAAGGTTATTTATTGCTGGCAGGTCCTAGACAAACCTCCATCCTCAGACGTTGGGTTTTCTCATAGGTAAAGAGGGGTATTACAGGCCAAGAGCAGGATAAGGAAGCCCCAAGCCTTGTAATATCCTATAATGGGCTTGATGTCTCCTTGAGAGGCTTATTTATAGGGTGTTAATTATACGAGAGGGTTTAAGAGATCTATTTGAATCTTGATGGGAGGTTCACTGTGCATCTTGCCGATGTCAATTGAGGCTTTTGCCCATAAAAAGGAGGGTAGCTCAGCCAATAGAAGCTAATTTAATTTCCCTGACTGGCTTTTATTACTATTGTCAAATTCAAGAATTATTTCCCCCTTTTGGGAAATATTTTGGCATGATACTTATCTAAGAAATCTCAGCCGAATAAATGCATAGGGGTGGAATAACTAAGGAGAAAAAGGGTATGTCTCCAAGGGCCTAGACAAAAGGGAAAAGGTTCAGAAATAGGATCCTGTTGAGGTTTTTTAGAGATACCCACTATTTTAACTGTTTTAGTGCTCTAAGGCACTGCTTTGTAGCAATAGGGTTAAACCCTGAGAGCGTAGCTCTGGAGTCAATAAGAACAGAGAGATTTTCATTCCCAGTCTGGGCAGTGGTTTCTCTGAAGCCAATTAAGAGGGAGGATTGAGAAGAGCCCTTATAATTCCTTGGAGATCTGTCACTGGGAATTAAGAGGACATTGGAAAGACCAACTAGAAGGCTGAAGGTACCTGCAACACTTAAATTCATAAAAATCTTTTTTCCCCAATGTCCTGGCTCTCTGCAGTAACAACAGAAACTAAGGGTTGGTGTTTTTTTTGTTTGTTTTGTTTTTTTGTTTTGTTTTGTTTTGTTTTCATTTTGTTTAGGGGGCTTCATTTGCTGGAGTTGAAAATTGAGAATTTTAGCAGTCTGTCTTTTAGGTGATTCATCTAATTCGCTCGATGTGAGCGAGCAGATTTGCCAAATTAACTAAATCTCTAATGGTGAGTTTCCTGTTTCATCCTGATCCTTTTAACTAAAAGAGAAAGATCCCAGGTAAGCCCACTAATAAACAGAACTAAATGCTACCCAGGTAGACTCAACATCTAAAGAAAGAGGAAAAAATTCTTCAAATACAATTTGGAGTTGATTGTAAATAGTCATGAACAGGTTCATCAGGCTTCTGTGTGGAAGCCTGAATCTTGTTTCAATTAGCAGGTTTAACAAAAGCTACCCTAATTGCTCGGTAGAGATTTCCAGTGAGTGTTCTACCCTGTTGCCAAAAGTTAGGGGTTTCTCTAAATCACCTTCAGGATGTTACCTCGGGGCGAGTTTCATCCAATCTTTGGCCTGGTCCTCACCACCAAGCAGGTGAACTAATTAATATAAATCTGAGAAATGAAGTTAAGTCTGAAAAACGATGCTAAATTCTTCAGCAAATTTATGGGGGTCGTCACTCACTTTAGGAAACTTCATGACTCACACACAATTCGGTCTTAGTCCAGGGAAAATAAGAAACTTGGGTTTTATTTAGATCCTCAAAAGACTTAACTTTAAAGAGGAAGGTTTTAACAGGCTCAGGAGAGGAAGGAGGGGAGAGAGATTCCTGTCTGCAAAGAGGGAGGGGAAAGGGGCCTCAGAAGCCATTTTGATTCCTTTCAATTGTTGGTTTGCCTCAGTTAGATTAGAAATAGTATCTTGAAAAGAGGCAAACTTAGAATCCTGAAAACATCTGGGAGCCTCAGGGTACAATTTAATATAAGCATTCCATTCAGTTTTTTGCTTTGTTTTAGAGCCTCAGCTTTCTAATTTAATTTTGAGTAAAACAAGTTTGGGGAGATAGAAATTCCCCATAACAGCCATTGATGTTCTAAATTTTGGTTATGTCAGTCCATTTAGTTATAAATGCGTGCAGGGAGGGACCATTGTTTTAAAACAAAACCAGCCAGAGTCTGGTGGGGGGGGGGCACCCTCAAAGCATTCTGATGACTGGAATCCCATTTCATGGAGGTTTTTCTCTAGAGCAAAGAGAAAAATTTCTAAACAGCAGTTTTAATAGATACAGCCTGGTTCCAAAAGGAATCAAACCAAAGGCCAGCACAGTTCCAATAGAAACAGTCCGGTTCCAAACAGGAGTCCCAGCAAAGGCCAAATGAGTATTCTCATACAAAGGAAAAAAAAAAAAAAAAAAAAAAGAGACAAACAAACAAAACCCAAGGCCTTAAAACAAATCCCAAATAATGTCTGGAGAATTCAAACACAAAGCACGGAGCTCGAAATCCAGGATAAAACTTACCCTCAAACCCCAGGGTGGGCGAGAAAGCAGTGAACCCAGGCTCTCTGGGTACCAGCACCCATTTGCTCACCACCTTCAGAGCTGTTGCGGGTCTTCTCTAGATCCCACTTCTGCTCACTAAGTAATATTAACCTTGAAAATAAAACTGCCAGCTATTTTACCAGCAAAAAAAAAAAAAAAAAAGTTTTTTCGGGAATAGCAGAGAATTGCAAACCAGGACAAACAGGCTACAGCAAAACCATAGGCAGATCCACAGAACAAAGGAGAAAAAAGTACTCTTTTATGGAGGAAAAGAAGAAGTTAGGAAGGCTGTTAAAAACACTCAATCGGAGTAAACTAGGAGTCTGAAGTATAGTGGCCTTTCATTGGCTAAGTTGTAACGACGTCTCATTGGCTGGGCTGTTGCCAGGGGGGAAGAAAGCCTTTCTTCCCCCTGCTAGGGTAGTAGAGTGGTATCCACAGGCGAGGTGCCCCAGCTCTCCTCGTTGACAAGGAGTGGTCGAGTGTGAGAGCTCCCCCTGCTTGGCCTTCTGACTCCATTCCAAAGGTGGTTTCCTTCCGATTTTCACAGGACTAAGTCTTTCCTCGTTCAACAGGAGTTCAACCAGGAGTCATCAAACTCTAGGTGTCACGTGGTTTTTCATCCTGCCTGCCAAAGGGTGTTTGATTACGGTTCCCAAAAGCCTTAGACATTGTTAGGTGGGCGAAAGGAAAAATTAAAGACCGATTTTTACCGCCCTTCTTGGGTTGTTTTGAGGTACCTAACAGAAAGGGCTGGTAGATAGGGAAAAGCAAAGGTAAGCAGAACATCCTGCCTTCCAATGTACTGTTGTAGGGCTGAGATTCTTTCAAACTAAATATTCATTTTCTTGCAAAACGATGGAACGTGCTGCTTGGGAAATACCTCATCATCCTACTTCCTTGCTAGTGTGCCCAGAGTGCCACCCGAGGGGCACAGCAGGGCAATGAAACAAATTTGCATTTGAGGTCAGACCTGGGTTTGAATGCCTGCCTGCCTCTTTTGGGCAGGCACTAACTGTGAGACCTGGGAGGCTACTCAACCTCTCTGAGTTTCCTCATCATCGGCTGAAGGCAGGCCCTCAGGGAGTGGTCAAGGTGGGTGACTACACCCACACCACCTCTTCTTAGGGCTCAGTTTTGCTTTTCTTACAGGGCCACGAGGACCCGACCTGGAGGGGCAGGGGAGAGGCACTGACCTCGAAGTCAGGGTGGTGGCGGATGGGTTGGCACAACGCTGGATCCTGGCAAGGGCAGCGGGCCCCTGCCCAGAGTGGCAGCACCAGCAGCGGCAGCAGAGCGAGCCCAGGAATGCCACGTGGCCGGCGGGCTTGGAGGCACAGGCGACAGAGCAGCGGCAGGGCCATGACGGCAGTCACTGCCCGGCAGGAGTACGTTCCTCCAACTGGTGGCTCAGGTCCAGCCTCTCAGCAAGGCGGACCCTGCCTCAGGGCAGAGGTGATGGCGTGGGAGGGGCTGAGCAGTCTGGGCCACTGGGGACATGAAGGTCGGGTGAAGGAGAAAGGCCGTGGTGAACATCTCCCCTGGCAAGCCAGTGCCTCATGCCCCCAGCAGACCTGCTGACTCGATCAAGTAAATATCATCACTCCCTCAAACTCACAGACACCCCCTCAGCACTCTACGCCTGTCTTTGTGTCGTGGCCTTTGTACTCCTCGTGCAGTATAAACGTGGAAGCAGTCCCCCAAATGAGAAGCAGGGGGCTTTGAAAGAGATGACTGAGCAACATGGTTGGAATGGTGCAGGTTAGGGAGCTCTCCTGGCGTGCTCTGAAACCGGCCCCCATGCACAGAGGGCGGGGAGAGACCAAAGACCGAGGCAGCCACTCCAGGTTGCTAGGTGGCAGTTTTAACAAAACAGCAAAGGGAACTTACATATGAGGCTCGTCTTGGACAGCAGCAAGACGAATGGATCCCTGTGGCTGCCCTCCACGTCTTAAAAAGCTTATCAAGAGGCCCTAACTGGGCTCAGGCACATAATACCTTGCAGATGTTTTTACCACCACATCACCACCTCAAGGTTATGTCCTTGGAGCAGCCTCTGGGAGCAGGAAAGTCAAGCGGAACCTGTATTCCAAGGACAGGGGCGAGGGTGAGGAGCCTCAGAGTGCTCACAGGTCAACGGGCGGGCGTGTCTTTTTGATGACATTCCCCAATGCGCCACCCTCAGTAACAGGCTCTTACAATCTCACATGCCTGAATGGTCAGCAAGGGGTTTCATTAACGTGGAGGTGGCTCTTTTGATGGCTATCTGCTGCATCGGAGGAGGATGCCACAGCAACAATACAGGCACCTGTTAGAGAAAACACAGATTAAGACAATAATTCCCCAAATTAGTGACACCTCTTTCTATTAAGAGCCCTAGGATCCAAGCCATTGATTTATTCAATCTTCTAGCCTGGGGTTGGATCACTCAGGGCATTTTCACCTGTGTCCTCATGTGATTCGGTAAAGATCTACATTAGCATACTCGTAAGGTATGAGCTCAGAACATTTTGGTTTGATAATGGCACAGGCACCTCCTTGTGAGGTAGTAATAACGTCCAAGGACATCCTATTTCAGAAGATAGTTTTGCTTGGGGTGACTCAGTCAGTTAAGCGTCCAACTTCGGCTCGGGTTATGATCTCACGGTTCGTGAGTTTGAGTCCCGCGTCGGGCTCTGTGCTGACAGCTCAGAGCCTGGAGCCTGCTTCAGATTCTGTGCCTCCCTCTCTCTCCCTGCCCCTCCCCTGCTCTCACTCTGTCTCTCTCTCAAAAATAAGTAATAAACACTAAAAAAATTTTTTTTAAAAAGAAGACAGTTTTTCTCACTAGAGTCATTTCAGTGTTCAGTAAGGACAGGTTTTTTTTTTGGTTTTGGTTGTGGTTTTTTGGCTATCGTTCAGGGAGTGCTGACTGAATTTTTTAGTAAGGGCTTCTGTGTATGCTATAATATCCTCCAGGCCTATGGAGGGAGCAAAGACAGTAGCCAAATAATCAAACCAGTGAAAGACAGTGTCTACCTGGCCTTGAGGAGAGGGAGGCTGGCAGCTTTAGGAACCTGACTCAGTTGTGCACACTACACATGTTGGCCCTGGGGGGCAGCGCTGTGAGGTGTGAGGAGATAGACTGAGGACAGGATTTGCCAGAAGAGGGACCCCCATCTTCTCTTCTCTCTCAGGCCGTACGTTGTTTCAGACACAGTACATTTCAACAGGTCCGGCTTGCGGCAAGACAAGGGGACCCCGGTGGAGACTGGGCAGTTTCTCCCCACCCAGGAATTTGAAGGAACTCACCAGCCCTGGCGGTATGCCCTGTTGCAGATTCCAGTAAATCATTCCTTTCCCAGGGGTGACGGGGCTCGGCATTCTCAGCAGATAGCATATTGATCCACGGTGGAGAGCTGGGGCAACGGCTGTTTCCCGTCATTTCCACACCTTTTTCGTGTTGGGGGCCTTGCCAGGGGTCCCCAGTCTGGCATATAAGGCAACTGGCCCTGCTCACTGAGTATCCAAATGTATTATTCCACCTGGTTTTATCTGTTAACAATTTAACATGCTGTCTTAATATGTTTTCTTTCTACCAACCCTGCCGCTGGTGGATTATAGAGGAGATGAAACCTCCATTTAATGTCATTTTTTTTTTTTTGCCCAGTCTTATACAGCATGACCTTTGAAATGTGACCACCACGCCCGACCCCAGTTGCTATCTGATGAAGGTGTCCAAAAATGGCACTCACTCCCTCTAATCTCCTTATGGTGGCAGCCTGTTTTGCATTGCTGCAGGGGATGACTTGGGTCAGGCCAGATGCTGCGTCCACAGAAACCAGGGCATATTTAGAACCCTCACTTGGAGGGGACCAATTCGATCAACTGGCCAGTCCCTCACTGGTTGGGAACTCCAGTGAATGGCCCCAGATTCTTTCAGCAGTTGCCTTGGGTGTTGTTTAGAACACACGGGATAGCCTGTCACTTCATTAGCAATGTCACTGTACTTCAAGGGCAATTTTGGCATCTTTGGCAATACACCATCCCACCTGGGCCTCGTGATGGCCATTCTTCCTGTGCACCCAGTCTGCTGTATCTACTGCAGGGTCTTTAGCTAAAGCTTGTACCTGAGACAGGTGGCATCAGCTTCCACATTGCCAGAGGGGGTTGTCAGTGCCTCATGAGCTGGGACATGGAAAACAGTGAGGGCTGCCACCAACTGTAGGTTCACGTCTCAGGAGCTCTCCTGGGGTGCTCTGAAACCTGCCCCCATGCACAGAGGGCAGGGAGAGACCAAAGACCGAGGCAGCCACTCCAGGTTGGTAGGTGGCAGTTTTAAGAATAGCAAAGAGAACTTACATATGAGGCTCGTCTTGCACAGCAACAAGACGAATGGATCCCTGTGGCTGCCCTCCACGTCTTAAAAAGCTTATCAAGAGGCCCTAACTGGGCTCAGGCACATAATACCTTGCAGATGTTTTTACCACCACATCACCACCTCAAGGTTATGTCCTTGGAGCAGCCTCTGGGAGCAGGAAAGGCAAGCGGAACCTGTATTCCAAGGACAGGGGCGAGGGTGAGGAGCCTCCAATCACCTGGGTCCAGCTCATGGGTCAGCTGGCAGTTAACATCTTTTTTGATCATGTCCCCCCAGTGAATGGCTAAGAGATTTTTAAGATAAGATACAGATATTTGTTCTGAATACAAGCATCTAATTTTGCTTCCTCTCATGCTTAAACTCCAGTAAAAACTTAAGCCCACAAGGACAAGGAGATGACAGCAACCTCATTTTGGAAGCTGGAAAGCATGAGAGGTTAAGTACCCCAAACCCCAAAAGTATGGAAAGCTGAGAAACAACCCAGTTTAAACCACAGAATCCTTAAAATGTTCCAGAACTGCAAGAGGTGCCTCGAGAATTAGAGCAAAGGGGGAATGGGGAGAGGCTGTCTGAAAATAAGGGGGAACATGGTGAAAGCTGCTTAACAAGCAGATCATTTCTCCAGGCTTATGTCTCTAGGCAACTATCTCTCTCCCATCTCGACTGAAGTCTGGAGGTTTCATTCTCTGGAGTGGGTAAATTCTCTAATGTCCTTCCAGGAGAAAGATAAGAAAATTGGGAGCGCAGTCCAGCAGATAAGAAATCATCAATTAAGTAATTCAAGAAAAACTTCCAGGACTGAAGCACTTGAGGTTTCGGAATGAAAAGGCAAAGAATAGATCCTAAAAGCTTCCAGAGGAAAAAAAAAAAAAAAAAAGTCACAAAAGATCAAGAATCAGAATATCATCAGATTTCTCAACAGCAACGCTTGAAGCTCAAAGACAATGAAGGAATGCATTTGAAATTCTAAAAGAGTATGGTTTCCACCTAAAATTATTAGTCAAGTGGGAAAGTCATTTCAAATGTCAAAATATTTACCTATCATACAGTCTTGCTCAAGCAACCGCTAGAGAATGTGTTTTACCAAAACAAGGAAGCACGCCATGAAAGACTAAGAGGGGTACAGAAAATAGGAGATGGCACTAGGAGCCAGGGCCTTTGAGAGGTAATCAGGTCATGAAGTAGGCATCCTCCTGAATAAAATTGGTGCCCTTATAGAAAGGACCCTAGAGAGTCCCATCACCTTCCTGCTGCCTTGTGAGGACACAATGAGAAGACAGCCATCTTTGAGCTAAGAAGCGGGCTCTCACCAGACACCAAATCTGCCAGGGACTTGCTCTTGGACTTCCCAGCCTCCAGAACTGTAAAAAATACGTGTTTGTTGTTTAAGCCACGCAGTCCTTGCTACCTCTGTTATAGCAGCCTGAGAGGACCAAGGCACCAGCTGGGGCTGATGCGGCCAATGTAAGGACCACACTCTGAGAACCACTGCCTCAATAGATCCTGTCCTTTGGAACTTGAATATTTAGGTGGTCTTCTAAACCCGATTTGTTTTTCAAGAACTGATTACAGCGTGGTGGGATGACACCTTAGGGTTGAATCTAAGTGGCGTTTCCACGTACTGAAATCATTTTTGAGGCTAGCTCGAGTAAACATTTCAATGCAGGTGTCAGCCTGAGGCATACGGGTTAAAAACTAAATATGAAAGTAGCAGTGGGCTCTGTTCACAGTAGGTAATACCCCTTTGCTCATTTAATTCTCACAACAACCCACGAGACACACTCAAACTAGTGTCATCTCTAGTTTACAGATGAAGGGGCACCAGAAGTTAAACATTTTCATACAGATAGTAATGTGTGGAGCTAGGATTTGAACTTAGTGTAGCTCCAAAGGCAGGATCTTAACCATGCTATTCAGTCTCCATCCCCAAGAAGAACAAGGCTCAGGCTGGTCAGATGCCTGGGAGCCTCATCCCTCACCACCTTTGAGCAAGAATCGTCAGTTCAGATGGAGGAACACAACCTCCTAGGGCCGTTTTCAACAACCATAGCAATGTGATTTTGGTAGATGGTAATTTAAATTAGATAACAAGACCACAGTCTGCTTCGCAGCGATGGAAAAAACAGGGTCACCATTAGGGTGACACAGTCTAAGACTCCACCACGAGAGGGTGCAGCGTGGGCCAGGATGGCTTCCAAACTCTCCATGAACCATCCTTTCCACACTTTGAATAGAAACTCTCAGAGTCCCATCTTACATCCATCTTCCCCTCCTATAAGTGAAAGCGTTCAGCCTTTACTGGGATCTTCCAGATATAACAAGGTGACCACCCCATTGAGTAAGCAGCCCAGCATACTTTAAGGAAAATAGTAATTACAAAAAGCTTCTTAACCTTGAGCTGGAAATTGTCTACTATGACCCTAACTGTTCCTAGGTTTTCCCTTGGGAACCTCCAGAGCAACTATGATAGCTTTTCCACAAGGTACTCTTCAGGCATCGAAGATGAGCAACCAGTATCTCCTCCTCTTCTGCTTTCCAAAGCTTTCCTTTTTGGGGCTAAATAAATCAAATTCCCTCAACTGTTCCTCCTATAACATAGTTTCCAGACTTTTTGCCATCTCACTCATAACCTCTTTTGTTTTTTATTCTTATTTTTGAGAGAGAGAGACAAAGCATGAGCGGGGGAGGGGCAGAGAGAAAGGGAGGCACAGGATCTGAAGCAGGCTCCAGGCTCTGAGCCATCAGCACAGAGCTCGATGCAGGGCTCGAACTCACAAACCGCGAGATCACGACCTGAGCCGAAGTCGGATGCTCAACCGACTGAGCCACCCAGGTGCCCCATCACCCATAACCTTTTTTGATGAACTTGAAGGATGTGGTGCAAAGCTAATCTGTACATTCTAGGTCGGGCATGGTCTGGCCAATGCAGCATACAGCAAAATTGTTACCTCGTATGGGCGCTTTCTGGGCATTAACGATGTCTTAGCTTTCTAGGCAGTGATATACCTCTTAGCTCATAATAAATTCATGATCAACTAAAACTCCTTGCTATGTCTGACAGGAAATATTGTTCAGCCAGGTCTCTTTCATCTTTTATCCATGCAGTTTGTTTCATGAAAAAAGAATTTTACATTCATCTCTTAAAATCCTGCCTTATTTGAGCCAGTCCATCTTGAATGCAGAGACTCAGAAGCAACGTGTCCTCGTGTACTCGAATGAGAGAAGTTTAGGAAAAACGTGACAACCTGTAAAGCCTGACTTTTTTAAATGGCTTCTCAGGGGCACCCGGGTGGCGAGTCGGTTAAGCATCTGACTCCTGGTTTTGGCTCAGGTCATGATCTCACGATTGGTGAATTTGAGCCCATATTGGGCTCTACGCTGATGGCTTGGAGCCTGCTTGGGATTCTCCCTCTCTCTCTGCCCCTCCCCTGCTCTTTCTCTCTCTCTCCCTCGCCCCCTCTCTCAAAATAAATAAATAAGCTTTAAAAAAAAAAAAAGGCTTCTGTCTGCATGCATGGACAGCCACCAAAAAGGTGTCCACTTAGCAGCTGCCAGACAGTGGAGACCAACAGGGACAGAGGTGTCACTGCGGCTGCTGCTCCTGTGGGGGCTGCTGCTATTATTGCTGCTTTGCCTCTCCTTGCTTTTCACATCTCTCGTTTTTGAATCCCAAAGCAAGCAGAATACGTGTCAAGAAGGCACTAGGATGCACAATCTTCTCATAGGATTTACAGAAATGTCTCTGACTCTCTGCAAATGTTTCTTTGACAGTTTATGTGTACGTGTCAGGGAGGGGGGTGTTTTTAAAGCTTTGAGAGTGCAATCTCTTACTTTGAAAGAAGACCCACTCCTCAGAAATAATTGGGCTTTGACTTGATACAAGATCAAATGTGTGGGAAAAGGTTTATAATTTATAGTTTGCCTTTACTAAGCGATAAGAATATTTTGCAATATTATGTCATAACTGTTTTTGTTTCAAACCCCAATTTTCAAGTTCTTATTTTTTATAGTTGAAAATTCTGATTAAAATCACAAGTTATCTAACCCTGGCTCTCAGCTTTTTTTTTTCTTTTTTTTAATATTCCTTTCCAGTGCAAGAAAAAAAGTACCATGAGTTGTTCTAGTATGAACGAGAACCAGACAGCCGTGGCCATAATTGTGCATTCCTTAAATCCCATCTCTATTGTCCGGGCAACCCTAGTTAGAGATTTTTTTTCTTCATCAATGGAAGATGTGTTCTTTCAGGATTGGAATTCACACAATTGGAAGATGTGTTCTTTCAGAATTGGTAGAGGAGTAAGACCTACCTTATATGTGTGGGACAATCTGAAATTAATTGGTGGCTCTCCGGTGGAATCTTTGAACCAAGGGAAATAAGCTATGTAGGATACCTTTTGATGGGAAACAGAACCCTACTGCTGTAATTTTAAGTGAAGAAACAGAGCAAAGTAAAATTTTTAAAAAGCGTCCATTCTATAATCAAAACTGAAGCCTTATTAAATGCCATCTAACAAAATTTAAATTTTTTTTTCAACGTTTATTTATTTTTTGGGACAGAGAGAGACAGAGCATGAACGGGGGAGGGGCAGAGAGAGAGGGAGACACAGAATGGGAAACAGGCTCCAGGCTCTGAGCCATCAACCCAGAGCCCGACGCGGGGCTCGAACTCACGGACCGCGAGATCGTGACCTGGCTGAAGTCGGACGCTTAACCGACTGCGCCACCCAGGCGCCCCTAACAAAATTTAAAATAGGAAGTAATGGGGAACAATTAAAATGATCACGTTAAGAATTCTGAAGACAGGAAGAATCCTTATGGGAAAGCGAAGGGCCCGGGCAAATGAAATAATGGAATCATAAACAGAATGATTAACATCCTTGAGCTCAGATTTATTAGATAACAACCAGCTGGTCATCCTGGCAAGGTAAGAACCTTACTATATGGTGACTATCCACAGAAACAAAAAGATAGAAAATAGGGCCATTTAAATTACATATTGAATTAATAATGGCAAAATAACAAAAACCTCTTTGGTATGGAGTTTTTAAAATCACCCATTTATTTACTAATAATATTTGTGATCACTATTATATCATCAATAGCAATAGTATAAGTAATTATTTTCAGTTGCCATGTTGCTGTGTATAATGCACTTTAGTATGTATGATCCTATTAAAACACATCCAGCGGATGATCAGTCACAGATTCAGATCATTGTGTCTCTTTAGCATATTCCAAATAGATATCTGAAGTTCAGTCCTTGAATTTGGTGGCATGATTACTACCAACGTTAGACCCTTGCCTTTGTGAAGATGCCAGGGAATTTCCTCTTCCTTCTCTCTGTCCCTTAGGGTTTTTGCTCCTTTGGCTCCGTGCATAATGTCGCCGAGGCTGCACCGCCGCTATCGGGGCTCTGGTACCACTGCTCGTATGGCCCAAGACCATCTGTGTTGGGTTTTGCTTTCTTCCAAGTGTGTTTGCTTCGGCTCTTGCTGCGGAGGCCTCCACGGCGCTTCCCGCCAGGACAGCGACTGCCAGGGTGCTTGCTGGGGCGCCTCCCTGCAGCCTCTGCGTTGCCCTTGCTCTTTGCTAGGAGACCCAAGTCCCAGTTTGGGGCTTGCGCTTTCCAGGAGATGTTACAGAAAATGTTACCATTTTTTATAGAAACGTGAATGGGTTTTTCCTCTTGCTTCAATGTGGATTTCAGAATTTCACTGTTAGGTATTTTTGTTTGTTTGGAGACACATGCTTATTTATGTTGGTCAAGCTTGTTAATGATGTTTTCGGTTTTAAGCTATGAATAAGATGATGATGATGTTGATTAGTGAAAAGGGGTCCCAGAGCAGAGTGATTAAGAGTTCAAGCTCCGTTGGGGCGCTTGGGTGGCTTCGGCTCAGGTCATGATCTCATGGTTTGTGGGTTCGAGCCCCACGTTGGGCTCTGTGCTGACAGCTCAGAGCCTGGAGCCTGCTTCAGGTTCTGTGTCTCCCTCTCTCTCTGCCCTTCCTCTGCTCGTGGCTTGTGCTCTCTCTCTCTGTCTCTCAAAAATGAATAAACACTGAAAACATTAAAAATTAAAAAAAAAATTCAAGCTCTATCAACATACAGAGCTGGGTTCAAATCTGCCCAATTCTAATCATTTGACTACCAGAATGTTATGTAACTCTTAGAATTTTTATTTTGTACAAAACAGGTAATAATAGTATGATTCTCACAGGATGCCATGAGAATCATGAACAAAAAGGAAACACAGGGCGCCTGGGTGGCTCAGTCGGTTGAGCGTCCGACTTCAGCTCAGGTCATGATCTCCCTATTTGTGTGAGTTCGAGTCCCACGTCAGACTCTGTGCTGGCGGCTCAGAGCCTGGAGCCTGCTTCAGAGTCTGTGTCTCCTCCTCTCTCTCTGCCCTTCCCCTGCTCATGCTCTGTCTCTCTCTGTCTCTCAGTAATAAAGATTAAAAAAAAAACAAAAAACGAAATGCATGTAAAAGCCTTTGGACCTGACACATATTACTACTAATTTTCATTACTGTTCTTACTGGAATATCAATTACCATATCCTACATGCAGCTCTTTGTACAAATAAGCATTACATAAGTTTTGGTTTCATAATGAAATCAGTAAATGAATATTAATATATGGTACCTCAAATATCTTATCCAGTGAAATTGTAAGATTTAAAATTTGCATATCCCTTTCTTTAAGAACAAATGTTTTCATTATTACTTTATAAAGTTCTCCAAGGCTTATGCCATCAAAAGCTAACAGAAAAGATTTCTGGCTTCAGCAAAAATTTTCTCTGATAGACCTTAAAACAAAGCAAGTGCAATCTTTTCTCCAGGGAGAAAAATCTAATGCAAGTAAATATTTATAAATAAGTATTTAAGGAGGAATAAAATAAAATCTGTCAATAGTCATCTATTCATCCACTTGTACATACTATTTAATGAATATGTGTAGAGTGTTACAATGTCCTAAACTGATTCTGGATTAATCCCTTTAAATGCATTGCTGGCTGAAGAGGAGGCTGCACTGGGCTTAAGGTTGGGATGAAGGTGGGGGGACTTGTGGGCCAGAAAGGAGCCCATTCCAGGGTTCAGTATCTCTATCGTCAAGGGGGGATGTGGCTATTCCTTCCCTGCCTTCTTTGCAGGATGCCCTCATCTTCCTGATCCCTGTGCTGGAGTGTCCCAGGGCTCCCTCTTTGACCTCTTTTCTTCTTAATCCATGCTCACTTTTTGAATAATTTCAATCAATCCCATGACTTTAAATACAATCTATATGCTTATGATTCCCAGCTTTATATCTTCACTCTAATCTCTCACTTGAGCTCCAGATTTGCACTTTTAATGGCCCACTTCGTACTGCCATTTGGGCATTAAATGGGCATCTCAAACTCACCCTGTGGAAGATGAGCTCCTGATTCCCCCCTCCCCCCACACCTGTTCCTGCTCCAATGTTCCCCATCTCAGTAATCCCCTAGCCAATCACCAGACTGTGCAGGCAAAGCCCCTTCTCTCTCCCACATACCATGTCTAACCCATCAACTTCAAGCTCTCCCCCTAAACATTTCTCACCTCCTCCATCATACCTTAGTCCAAATAAGCATCAACTCTTTCCAAACGTGCTGCAATAGCCCCTATTTGAACACTTTTGTTCTTGTCCCCTTGAAAGCAGCCAGAATTATCTTTCAAAATTGTAAGTCATATTCATTGTATTATTATCCAACACATTCCAAGTTAAACCCAAAGTCTTTACCAGGACCTCTAATGCTCTAGACTGCTGGTTTTTGCTTGTCATTGGCCTTCAGTCTTTCTTGCTGAGTGGCTTCTTCCCACTCTTTGACATCCTACCTTGTTCTTCCCTCAGGGCCTTTGCAGTCACCGGTCCCTCTGCTTAGAACACTCTTCCTCAAGCTTCTCGAGGCTTTTCCCACCACTTGTTTCAGGTCTCTGCTCATCTGTTACCTCCGCATAGTTCTCCTGATCAGCCTCTCTTTAATACTCTTTCTCACATGAAATCACCCTACTTGGCCTCATTTTTCTTCAAGCATTCATCAACACCAACATTACATTTATTTGGTGAGTGGCTTAACTTAACCATCAGAAGAGATTCTTCTTATTCATGTCTGAAGTCTTGTCACTTGGAATAGTGTCCGATAGATAAAAGACATTCAATAAATGTTTCTGAAATGGGTAACTGAATGTCTCCACTTCCTTCTCACCCAGGGAACACAGTACCATGGGCAGACTGAAGTTCGGTTCCTTGACTTTTTGATACCATTTACTGAGCACTTATGTGCTAGGCATAATACTGATGTATTTTCCCCCCGTATATTCATTATCATGTTTAATCCTTAAACTGTACAAAGTACGTATTCTTATTGACATTATTATTTCTATCTCCTATTTTACAGATGAGGAAACAACTCAGCAAGGTTCAATAACTTGGCCAACACCGCTAGGAAGAGATAGATCTGTGTTTTGGGAAAGGCAGCAGTTTGTTGACCCTTGCACAGCTGCTGAAGAGTACCACGGGCCGGAGCATTCCCTCACGTGGAGATAAGGAGCCATCACAGCCTGTGGGGGACTTACCCCTTTGTTGGGGATATCTTTCCTTGTTTTGGGTTTGGCTATACTCAGGGGCTCTCTCCCTATTTTTTCAAGCTCCTTATCTTACGTGTATGTGCACGCGCAGGAAGATAGGGGTACGCTATCTCTAAAACAGCTCTAATAAAACCTTTCAAGCTATTTAGCCAAAGCTCCAGATAATTCCATTATCTCATCTAAGATTTTCCCATTCTTAAGTGTAATTTGTTTACTGTTACAAAGTAAGTCACAGGACCTACAGAGAATTAACTCAGATATCTGGTACATGTGAGTGAACAAGCTTTACTCCCCGGCCCCCGCCCCCCGCCCCCCAAAAAAACACACGGGTGTACAATGTACTTTGTATATTAATTCTGTCTCCAGGAATTTAGAAGAATTGGGCTTAGGAAAGAAAACTTCTGTTGTTCCCAACAGCATTCAAAATTATATCCTAGATGAAACTTTTAACCAAGTAGAATTAACTCCTAGAGAAAAGAAGCTTGATGGTGCTGTACTCATTGATGATCTTGCTGTTTTTTTCAAGTCACACTTACCTCCCAAGATGCTTATAACATTGTCGACTCCTGCCCAATAAATATTCTGATGCTGGTGAAGAGGTTCTTTATATTTTTGCCCTTGGAAAGTCATTCACATGGATATTTTGTTTCAGAATATCCCATTTTTCTTCCTGAAATATGTATCATTATATAAGGCTTAGTATTTCATTTCTCAAACCTCTACTTGTCTACAACATTGTTAGAAATAAGTCTCTCACTGTTCTTGTGAAACTTGGCAAGAGATTGAGAAAGGAAGTTTTTCTTATTTATTTATTTATTTATTTATTTATTTATTTATGTTAACTTTATTTACTTATTTTGAGAGAGAGAGAGAGCAAAGGAGGGGCGGAGAGAAAGGATTCGAAGCAGGCTCCACACTGCCAACACAGAGCCCAAGGTGGGGCTCAAATTCAGGAACCTTGAGATCATGACCTGAGCCAAAAGCAAGAGTGGGATGCTTAACTGACTGAGCCACCCAGCACCCCAGAAGGTTTTCATATTTAATTGCTAAAGTGAAAACAGTTGATTATCTGAAGAACATGTTTAATCCTGCTTGGCCTTTTTCTGCGTCCCCAGAGTCTCCAAGACAGCTTCAGACAACCATGGGATGTTAGAACAGAAGAGACACTGGAAACTACAAACTTAATCCCTCCTTTTAGAGATGACGTGACTTGCTTCCATTGGCCTGGTTTGTCTCCAGGGAATAGAGATGCATTAAACTATTCACATGGGCAAGAAAAAGTTAGGAAAAGAAACTGGCTTTCCAAATGTACTGCAAATACAGAGTAACTGGTTTTTGTTAGCCTCCTCTACCGCACCCCACCCTCCATTAGCAGAAACATGAGAAAGTTCAGAGAATCTCATTGTTAATGTCTGTGTTTGGAGTCCAGCTCTTACATAATATACAACTGAAAGGATAGAATTTTAGGTAATTATTGGGTCTCAGGCTAGCTTAAAACCCATCCAATTGTCTGTTTGCAACGGTGAGTAATGAACACAAGAATGACTATGATGATTCCCAACATGGCGTAGACCAGATGAAACTGCAGAAGATTCCAGGACTTGATTAAATGTTTAAGATATTACCTCATGGGGACGCCTGTGTGGCTCAGTCAGTTAAGCGTCTGACTTCGGCTCAGGTCATGACCTCACGTCCGTGGGTTCGAGCCCCACATCAGGCTCTGTGCTGACAGACAGCTCTGAGCCTGGAGCCTGCTTTGGATTCTGTGTCTCCCTCTCTCTGCCCCTCCCCCACTCACACTCTTTCTCTCTCTCTTTCAAAAAGAAATAAAACATAAAAAATAAAAATAAAAAAATAAAAGATAGTACCTCATAATAAAAGCAAGTTCCCTTAAAATAGCACTTCAATTTCCAGTAGTCACTCCGGATGGCCAGGTGACGTTATTTATGCCATCCTAATCAATTATGCAATTGCTACCATTATGTATTCTGGGCAAATGAACTCATCACTCTTTGTTTCCACCCCTACCAACTTCAAAGAAATATTATGAAGATAAATCAGACAAAATGCATGAAGACAGGAGCATTACACTGGGGTTCTTTGGAAGTACACAAATAAATTGTGTGTAAGATTTATGTATTTACGTACACAGAGCATTCTTTTGGTTAGAAGCTTTTATCAAAATCTTAAAAGGAATCTGTAACCTCAAAGTGGTTAAGAAGCACTTACAGTCAATCAAAAAAAAAAAAAAAAAGGATTTCATTAGAGCTGTTTTAGAGACAACCTCTCCCTACCACCTTTCCCTGGCAAAGACACACACTCAGGATAAGGATCTTAAATAGAAAGAGAGTTCCTGAACTTACAAGTGTTCTTATGATGCCCAACAAGTCACTACCCTCCATGATAATGCAGTTGTCCATGGAAGCACCAGAAGACCACAAACTGAATCAGACCCTACTTTGGCTACTCCAATCAATGGAACACCCTTTCTGTCAGCACAAATAAAGCCTACTACAGCCCCAGAAAATACATCTTCTTTAGCTATCACTGTATCTTCCCCTCCACCCTTTCCTCATAATCATTTCTGACATGCACACTGACCTTCTAAATGTCTTTTTTTATGTTTATTTATTTTGAGAGGGGAGGGGCAGAGAGAGAGGGAGAGCATGAGTCTTCAGCAGGCTCTGCACTATCAGCATGGAGCCCGACACAGGGCTCAAACCCACGGACCGTGAGATCATGACCTGAGCGGAAACCAAGCTCAAATCCACGGACCGTGAGATCATGACCTGAGCCAAAACCAAGAGTTGGATGCTTAATGGACTGAGCGACCGAGGTGCTCCTTACCCTCTTAATTTCTAATTTAAGTTGGTAGTAAACAACAGATTCAATGCCCTAACAGGTTATTACTTAACAAGTATACATCAAGTGTCTTCCAGTTTCCAGGCACTATGCTAGCCAGGGATGCAACAGAAAACGAGGTCAGTGCTTCCATTATGAAGCTTGACCCAACAAGGGCCAGAAAGGAAACCAGTACAACGCAGTCTGGGGGGGGGGGGGTAGCACAGGAGGAGAAGCAGAGCAGACGGGGCACACACAAGAGGAATGCCTAATTCAGTCTTGATGGTCACTAAAGGAAAAGAATATTAATAAACATCCCCTAAATAGCACTCACTGTACAACCGGCACTCTTCCAAGTGCTTTATATCACTGTTTAATTCCCTTAAGGATTCCAACAACATTAACTGAAGAGCCAGACTGCAGAGTAAGGAGTAGGGTCACCGGCACATTCCAGGCAGAAGTAAGAGCAGGTATAAAGCCCCAGACGTAGGAGAGCATGGAAGAGAAACAGACACAAATGTTCATCAGAGGCACCTTGTGACAGCTCACCAGATCTAACTGCTAAGTATTCAGGGATTTTGCAAACCAGCAACTGTTGGTAGCTCAAAGTCAGCCACAGCAGGAGTATTTACATTATGGAAGTTGGCAAATATCACAAATCAATCAACCGATATTTGGGTTTGGTTTTTGGTTTTGAGAGGCATTTTATCAGCACACCACCTATGCCGAGGTGTAGGAAATAAGGACTTGACAATGACGGTCATTAACCACTCTGACGTGACAGTTGTGGAGCAGGCTTCTCTTAAGGTTTACTTCTTGTCTCTTGGACAGCAACCAAATGAGGTTTGTCAAAGACTGGAGTATAACTAGAAAACATCTCATACCTTGAGTCCATTTTATGTTGAGCTGGGGACATGCCCAACCCAAAATGCTTTGTTTGTTTATCTTGATGTCGATCCCATAGACAAAGCTATTGTGTGTTTTTCTATGCAGCTCAAGGTCAGTTTGTTGACAGATATCATTACGGTGGTGTGCCAACATCAACTCAAAGAGAGGAAACGGATGATATGTTAGAATATCATAGGGGCACCTGGGTGGCTCAGTCGGTTAAGCATCCGACTTTGGCTCAGGTCATGACCTCACAGTCCGTGGGTTTGAGCCCCGCGTCAGGCTCTGTTATGACAGCTCAGAGCCTGGAGCCTGCTTCGGATTCTGTGTCTCCCTCTATCTCTGCCCCTCCCCTGCTCACGCTCTCTCTCTGTCTCAAAAATAGATAAAAACGTTTAAAAAAAATCATATAAAAATAATTTAACATTTTACTGGCACTATGACCCAACTTATACCGCACACCTAGATCCCTACATCGTATCTGAAATATACATGTCACCCTCCATCTCAGTAGTGATGCTAACCTATCCCCTTCAAATTATAAAACCACTCTTGTTGTCACAGTGCATAGAGAGGAGCAATTTTTACATCCAGACTGGATGCAAAGTCTATGAGTAAAGCACAATGTCTTTAAAACTCCTAGGAAATCTTTTAGGACTAGAAGGAAATTCTTCCCCAGTTCTCCTCACCTTGAAGTAAGTAACATTAAAGTGTATATGTACAGTCCGTGCAATCAGCCCTGAGAGGCAGAAAGTTTCACTGAAGGACAGTGATGTGTGTTGTCTGAAGATGGCAACGCTCAGTAGGAAGGAAATACTATGTTTCTAATGTATATCCGTTCACCCTATGCTGAAACCTAGATTATGACAAAAAGTGCCAGCTTTAATGCAGGGGAAGCCCTAAACAAGGTGGAAATTACATGGTCCATTTTGAGCATTCAGAATGGCTGTGTCCAGAGCAAGAAGAGGCCTTTACGGAGTAAGGAAATCACTGTCACTTTTCTACGGGTCCCGTTACTGTCTGCAGACAGATCATGCACTAGGTTATTTGTGTGTTCATATATTTATTCAGATTTTTTTTTCTGTGCAATGCTCCCCTTTGTTCACGTTGCATAGATTTTAAAAACAACTCACCGAGGGGCGCCTGGGTGGTTCAGTCGGTTAAGCGTCCGACTTCAGCTCAGGTCACCATCTCGCAGTCCGTGAGTTCGAGCCCCGCATCGGGCTCTGGGCTGACGGCTCAGAGCCTGGAGCCTGCCTCCGATTCTGTGTCTCCCTCTCTCTCTGCCCCTCCCCCGTTCATGCTCTATCTCTCTCTGTCTCAAAAATAAATAAAAACGTTAAAAAAATAAAATAAAAACAACTCACCGAAAGACAACTTTTGTCTTGGCCACCATGTTTCCCATGCAGAGCTTACTTTTTGATAGGATCATTCTGGCCAATCTTCCTGATGTCATCACAGCCTCTGCCTGAACCGCAGCAAGAAGGCCCAGAGCAGCAGATGAAAACCCAGACAGGGCAGAATGGTGGACGATCCTTTTCTGCCAGCAAAACAGAGCCGGAGACCATGAGGAGACATACCAGCCCGGTGCACCTGGCTGTCCTCCCCCTCCAATTATGCTGCTGTTGGCCACCAGCATGTTCTTCACCGCCTGGTTCTTCACTTATGAGATCACCTCCCTCAAGTACACGCAGGGTATATCTATTGCTTACGTGAAAGAGAAGAGCATAAAATAAAATTTCTTGATCCTATTATGTGCTAAACAACTCACCTATCTTCTTCCATTTAATCCTCACTACAAACTACAAAGAAGGTGGATTTAGGCTCATTTTACAAATGAGGGCAAGTCCCTTGCATAGGATTACGCGTCTTACATTTGACTCATCCATTCAACAAACACTCATTGAGTGCTCCCTATGAGCTGGGTGTTCTGTAAACAAGAGGTGGTGGTTGGGTTAAACGATAGCAAATAAACACGGTCCAACTTCAGGTTGGTTTCAGTTTTCCTGCAGTGAAAGTCACAAGAATGCAGACTCCGTCCTAAATGTTTCAATTTGTAAATGAAGTTCAGAAAAAGCAGTGCTTCTTCAATCTAATGAACATGTTAAGTGCCTATAGGAAACAGGGTCCTATGTTAGAACCGTCAGACCCCTTATCCTTGGCCTCACTGGCTATCATTGTTGCTTGAAGAATGCAGCATTCCCTTCTAATAAAAGCATGGAAGCCTAAAATACAAAATCAATTAAAAAAAAAAAAAAAGTAGAGCTCTTCAGTTTAGAAGTGGGAATGCTTGAATTTTTGCTCATTCTGGGCAGAATATCTCAGATCGTGCAGGTCACAGTTTGAAAACCACTGAGCAGGGCGCCCGGGTGGCTCAGTCGGTTAAGTGTCTGACTTCGGCTCAGGTCAGAATCTCGCAGCTTGTGAGCTCAAGCCCCGCACTGGACTCTGTGCTGACAGCTCAGAGCCTGGAGCCTTCTTCGGATTCTCTGTCTCCCTCTCTCTGTCTCTCCTCTGCTTGCGGTCTGTCTCTCTCAAAAATAAACAAAAAATTTTTTAAAAATTGTTTTTTAAAGAAAAGAAAACCACTGAGCAACTCAGTATGGCATTGATTCAGGAGAGTAGGCATTGGGTTCCATGACCCCTGGGGTGCTGATCTGGGGAAGGTGCTGAGGAGCTCTGGTCCTGGGACCCACCTGAGTGTAGACTGGGAGGTCATTCATGTACACAACCCCACCACTCTCCATAACCTTCCTTTGGCAAGGGCTGACATCTTCGGTCTTACCTACAATCACCCCGTTGTGCTCGTGGTCTTCCTGGATGGCATACCTGGGGGGCAAACTCCAGAAATGCCGACTGCAAACAAGGAAGAAAACCATCGGATCACCTTCAGCGGGCAGCTGGGAGGAATGTCACCTGACCACCTCCATCTGGCAGCGAAGAGGAATGACACCTGGCCATCTCCGCCTTCCATCTGATTGATCGCCTTCACCTGGCAGCTGGGAGGAATGTAAACAGGCCCAGGGCAGCGGTGTTCACACCCACCTCTGCGGTTCATAGATTGATTGTTTTCTTGATAGTCACATGCAGCCTGTAGAATCCTCAGCACACGATAGTGTCTGATATATTTTCAGGGGCAGAAATGTTTTCCAACCTTCCCACTGGTATACTCAAATTTAACAGGGACAGAGAGATGGAATGCCATCGTAGCGGTCACCTTTGCTGATGGTGGGAAGGGGTCTTTGGGCCAGCAGCCATTGTATTCATCAATTTGGAAACAAGATTGAATCTGAAAACAAGATTGTGGGAAACGGCTAAGATATTTTTCGATCGAAACAAATGAAAGAAAACATAAAGAACATCCCTCGTATTTACTGAGTGTTTATTTAGTTCATTCTAGCAGTGTGTTTATTCATTCATCCTATAAATATTTAGCAAGTGTCTGACTGAGCCTATAGTGTGCTCAGCCTTGGGATAACTTTCTAAGAACTGGCAATACTTCCATGATGTCATACCTGAAGACATTCCAGGGCATTTCAGACTTTCTCTTATTATAGTTTCTCTCCAATTCCCTACCGCGCCCTTTCTGAAAAACTGCAAGTCTTTAGGAAAACCATCGGGCCCTGGGCGGCCGTCTAATTGCCCTTGGGACAATCCCCAGTGTGGCCCGAAAGGTCACCAACATCATTTTGAGCCAACCTCCTAATTTGGACTAGAAGAAGCAGATCTCGTGTGGATGTGGGGCAGAGTTTTACCATCTGCAGGCAGAAATCTGTCTGGGTTCTTCCCAGATGGGAAAGAGAGAACTGAGAAAGCCAATTTCAAATTAAGTTGGCAGGAGCCAGAGTGAAGGAGACAATATTCTGGCAGTTTTTTCAGACTTCTAAATTCTTTCCAGTTGAGAGAACAAATAGACCAGAAAGATGAACACGTGGATCTCACTGGGTTGCCTCAAGTATAAAATAATGTGACCAATCTTCTCTTCTGATTTGGAGAGGGTCCCCAGAGTTGGAGGGGGGCAAATACCTCCCTGTCCTCTCCCCACCCCTCCTCCACCCCTGTCCCACTGGGCTTCCGGGGCTCCCTCCAGGAACGCAGCCCAAGTTCTGCTCTCCCAGCACGGATTCCCGGGGAGTCTCTTACCCTTCCTCCCGCCTCCCTGGGAGCTCTCTGGGGAGGAAGAGCTTGGGGGTTAAGATCACAGGCTTTTTGCTCTGTGTCCTCTCAACTAATACAGTGAGTAGATCCAGAATTGTGTTTAAAAGAGGAAGTCGCTGGCTTAAAAAAGAGAGAAGCCCTTCACCCAAGAAGATGCTTACAGGGAAGAGTTGCTGGTGCTCTCCTGGACTAGAAAAATAGAATCTTCACTTTTGCTCCCAGGGAAGAACACGAACGGCTGAGAAAGCTGTGGATTTTTGCAAAGCCACAGAAGGAAGAAAGCGGAGGAGAAACATTTAAAGGGGAACACTTACTAATAAGAGAAGGGCCTCTCTGCCTGCTTTCTGTAACTTCCCAGCTCTTCAGATTCATTGACATAATGAGTCAGAAATTTATTTGGGGGATATTTCAGCTCCCTCACTGTTGGAAGGTACCTGTGAAAAGACTATAAGGCCTCAAAGATTTATAGCAAAAAGAGAAATGGTCCAGTAGAAGGGGGAAAGTTCAAAACAGAAAAGTGAGATCTCTGGCTATAAGTAACACTCAGAAAACAGCCTCTTCAGGAAGGAAGCCAGTCCCTGTCACACATTCAAGAGGGTGAACTGGATTCAGTGAACATTTCGTGTTTTGTTTACAACATTTGAATGAAGAACCTTTTGTTTTGTCTTTTTTTTTTTAAACTTTTTTTATGTTTATTCATTTTTGAAAGACAGAGACAGAGCACAAGCAGGGGTGGGATGGAGACAGAGGGGTACACAGAATCCAAATCAGGCTCCAGGCTCCGAGCTGCCGGCACAGAGCCCGACGCAGGGCTCGAACCCACGAACCGTGAGATCATGACCTGAGCCGAAGTCCGACGCTCAACCGACTGAGCCACCCAGGCCCCCCTTGTGTTGTTTTGTCTTAAGGTTATTTATTTCAAGAGCGAGCAAGTTGGGGAGGGGCAGAGAGAAAGGGAGAATCCCAGGCACTGTCAGTGCAGAACTGTTAATGAAGAACCTTTAAGAGCAGTCTTTGCTTCTGCTCCCAGGCCCCCAAAGGCCCCATTTTTATTTCAAGCCTTTAAAAAATTTAGAATGTAGAAACAAATGGTGGACAATTCATGACCACTTCTTTACCGTCATTAGTGCAAAGGTGAAGAAATCGTGTTTCTAAGGAACTGGGCTGGCTGTACACAGACCAGGAGAGTATAAGAGATAATGTCTCTGTGGAATGACACTTAACATAAGTCTCCATTTTCTTCTGATTTCATCAGTTCAGACAAATCGGATTGTGTCGGCTGACTCAGGGACAATAAAATATTCCCGCCACGTACAGATTTCCTGTAAGCTGTTTTGCAGTAGAAAGGTTGACAAAGGCCTGGAGGACTAAAAACTCAATTCTGTTCAGGCATTTTCCACATTTTTTAACTATTTTTGTCAGAGCTTTTTATGTGGGTTCTCTTTAAGACATGTTGGTGGCGGGGAGGTTGGGGTGGGCACCTGGGTGACTCAGTTGGTTAAGCATCCGACTCTTGGTTTCGGCTCAGGTCATGATCTCACAATTTCGGGAGTTCGAGCCCTGCCTCGGGTTCTGCAATGGCGGCTCAGAGTCTGCTTGGGATTCTCTCTATCCCTGCTCTCTCTGCCCCTCCGCCACTCACACTCTGTCTCCCTCAAATAAAGTAAAACTTAAAAAAAAAAAAAAAAAAGACATGTTGGTGGGAGTAGTGGTGATGCTATTAAAGCAAACAAGAAAAACAAGTTGCCTTTCATTGTTTAGGCAGGTGCAAATGAGACTGAGGCAGTCAAGCCCTGGGGTGAAGAAATCGGGCAGGTGGTGACCATTCATTGAGAAGTTTTTGGTTAAAGAAACAAAGTTATCAACGTTTCAATACAGGAACTCTAAAAAAAGACAAATGAATAAGCAAACAAAAAGCAGAAACGGACCCACAACTACAAAACAAACTGATGGTTGGCAGAAAAAAGGAGGTTGGATGGGGGTGCAAAATGGGTGAAGCAGATTGGGGGGGGAGGGCGGGGGAGGGGGCAGGTACAAGCTTCCAGCTACGGAATGAATATGTCACCGGGATGAAAGGTACAACAGGGAATATAGTCAACGGTACTTTAACAGCGCTGTATGGGGACAGATGGTGAGCACAGCATGTTCTATAAACGTGTAGAATCACTATGTTGCTCACCTGAAGCTAATGGAACATTGTATATCAACTATACCGAAATACAGAATAAATAAATTTTGTAGCAAGAATAGCAGCCAAAAGGAGCCGATGGGTAGTATGATTCTAGAAGCTGGGGTGCGTGTGAAGGTTTGGCTTCAACTACGCCCAACAGGAAGAGGTCGGGGAACAACTGAAGATGTTTGGAAGACGGTCTGTCCGGAGGAGACAGGATGGTGGCCCTGGAAAAGAGGGACGCACCTCTTCCTTCGTGAGCAGGAGAAAAGAGCAGCAAGGGGAGAGAGGCCGGGGCTGGGAGGCTGGGGCTTCTGCACAGACTGGGCTCCATGCCCAGCACGGCCCAGACCACCCACAACTCACCGGGATTCAACTGCTCATGTGCCTTCCCTTCTGAAGTCGTGTGCCCTTAAAACCTACTTGCGCCACACCGATCTGATTGGATGCTCTTCCCCTTAAAACGCTTTCATAGTTCTGGCTGTCACCATTGTTATAGAATCTAAATTCCTGGGATGCCTGGGTGGCTCCGTTGGTTAAGTGTCCGACCCTTGATTTTGGCTCAGGTCGTGATCTCATGGTTCAGGAGATGGAGTCCTGCATCAGGCTCTGTGCTGACAGTGCAGAACCTGCTTGGGATTCTCTCTCTTCCTCTCTCTACCCCTCCGCTGCTCATTCTGTCTGTCTGTCTCAAAATAAATAAGTTAAAAAAAAAAAAAAACTAAACTGCTGAGCTGGTGCCTTAAGTCCTCTCTTCTTCCCACCATCCCTGTGCCTTGCCCCCACCCAGAGGGGGTCCCTGGCCAGCAACAGGAGTGCAACACAGAAATTTATTAAAAATGCAAAATCTCAGTGGTGCCTAGGTGACTCAGTGGGTTAAGCGTCCTACTTTGGCTCAGGTCATGATCTCACGGTTCGTGAGTTCGAGCCCTGCATCGGGCTCTGTGCTGACAGCTCAGAGCCTGGAACCTGCTTCGGATTCTGTGTCTCCCTCTCTCTCTGCCCCTCCCCATCCCCGGCTCAGTCTCTCTCTCTCTTTCCCTCTCTCTCTCAAAAATAAATAAACATTAAAAAAAAAAATGCACTTACCCCGGACTTGATAAATCTGAAACACTGGTAAAGAGGCCGAGCAATCTACCAAGGCTTCCAGGGGATTGTGATTCACGCTCCAGTGTGAGAACCATGGGCCTAGTCTTCTGAACCACTGGCAGCTCCCCAGGCCACACTGTGCTGGCCATCTGCACACCTTTACACACTCCCCTCACTGCCCAGCAGGTACCTCTCCCTCCCACTCCCGTTTCGAGTGTCAACTGGAGGACCACCTCCTCTGTGAATCATTTCCTGACCTGCCCTCTCCCCTTCCCTGTGCTTCCACGAAAACTGGGGAGAACCTCCATCATTCAGCTTTGCTGCAGCTCAGGGTTTATGTGTCTGCCTCCCCCAAAGCCAGCATGCTCCCCAGCACGGGCGACTGTTTGTCCTGGCACAGTCCTGGGGCTCAGAAGATGTTTGTTGTGTCAAAACGTTATTGAAAAGCAAAGTACAGACAGAGGAGAGAAGAGGGAACCAGCATGAAAGAGAGAGACAACCACGAAACGATAATGGCCGGTGTTTGCTGAGTTCTATCTGTGGGCCAGGTACTGTGTGCTAAGTGCTCCACATAAACTGTTACTTAATCCTCACAAGAACCCTGTAGGGTTTACTGAACTCATTCAACAGGGAGGTTACATAATGCGCCCGAGATGCCCTCAGCCGGCACGTGGAGGAGCTGAGATGACTACACGAGCAGTTCTGTGCTCGGGAGTCCGTACTGTCAACCCGAAACGGTCTGGGGGGAGGAGACAGCTTTTTCTGGAGCCCTCATCAGTATTCACTAGTTCAGCAAATATTCCCTCAGTGCCTGCCCTGTGCCCGAGAATACAAAGAGGAATGCAGAGAAGGGCACAGGCACACGGGTGCTGATAACGCAGCCCCCGAGGAGCCCACACTCTAGTAGAGAAGAGAGAGCTGTAAGCCCGGGAGCATGACTCAGCCAGGACAATTTCCGAAGGATGTCCGAAGTGCTACTTAGACCGCGCAGCAGGCGGGACCCACTCGTTCTGCCAAGGGTGGCACTGGATTTGGATCCTAGGAGATGAGCATAAACCCACAGGAAGTGAGGGTGGGGGAAGGGCAAGATTCAAGGCAGAAGGAAAATGCAGAAGTGACCTAAAGGAGGCATGAAACACCTTGGGAAGTCTACGGAAGGAAGTCTATGGAAGGGAGAGGTGTCGCAGGGGCTGGACAGAGAACAATGAGCTGGACACTCCGGACTGACCCACGCCACAGCCGTTCCTGGCGTGCTTGCCTGTTCTGCAGAACTGGGAACGAAGCCGCATTTCCAGAATGCCTTGAAGTTATGGTTCCGGAAGGAACTCTGCCAGTCAGATACAGTTTGCAAACCCCACCTGTCTACGGTGTGCAGTGGCAAAAGCGCTATTTAAATGATCACTGGAGGTCACCTGGGACAAAAAGTGTCTATGGAAACCAAAACATCGGAAAGCCAAGACACTATGGCAATAAACGTTTATGGAAAGAGTGAAAAGTTGAAAGACCACGGGGTTGGCTGGCTTCTCTGGAGCGCAGAGAAAGGAAAAGACAAACATGAGGTTACCTAGAGCATCTTCTACCTGCTAGCAGATTCGATGTCGGTTAGGCTTAGGCTCAGCAGCAAGGGACAGAGACTCAGAATAACAGTGGCTCAACCAAGTTAGAAGTTCATCTATCACTGAAAATTCCAGATGTAGGCAGTCAGGGCTGTGGCAATTCTGCTCCGTGGCACCTCCCAGCTTGCTGCTTTCCTTTCCCTGGGGTGTCCCCCGCATCTTCATGGTCCAAGATGGAAGCCGTCACACTGTTGTTCCAGACTGTAGGATGGAGAAAGGGGGAACAGAGGAGGGGTGAAGGTCATGTCCTCCTGCAAAAGTTCTTGGAAACTTTCTCATGATACTTTTGCTTCATTCCACTATCCAGAACTTTGTCACCTGGCCACATTGAATTGCAAGAAAGACTGTAACAGGAATTAGCAATTGTCATTATATTTTTTAAACGTTTATTTATTTTTGAGAGAGAGAGAGAGAGAGAGAGAGAGAGAGAGAAAGCGAGAGAGCGAGCGAGCGAGTGCGGGGGAGGGGCAGAATCCGAAGCAGGCTCCAGGCTCTGAGCGGTCAGCACAGGGCCCGATGCGGGGCTCGAATTCACAAACCATGAGATCATGACCTGAGCCGAAGTCTGGATGCTTAATTGACTGAGCCACCCAGGAGCCCCAGCAATTGTCATTATTTTAATCCGGAAGCAGGAGAGAACATAAATTGGGGCGGGGGGGCAGACCGTAGTCTCTCCTGCATGACACATGGTAGAGAGTGTCCCAGGAAGACACCGGGATGGCCGGGAACCAGATGGGAAGAACTTGATGTGGTGTGACCAGAAGTTTGGACCTTATCATACTGGCAATGAGAGCCATCAGATAGGTTTAAGCGAGAGACAGATGGAAACTGAGCAATGTTTTCCAGGGATCCTCTGACAGCTGTGCAGGCGAGCTCTTCTGGTGAGATGCTACTGTGACCCCAAGATCAGTTAGAAGGCAGTTTCCCAGTGCGGGTGAGAGCTGATGAAGGCCTGGACCAGGGCTGTGACAGTGAGGTGGAGAAAAAGAGAAGGGAGAGTGAGACACGCTAGGGTACAGGAGGATGGACCTTGGTGACAATTAGGAAATGGGGGGGGGGGGAGGACACCAAGGTTTTCAGCCTGAACAATCTGATAAATGACCATGTGGCTCACCAAAATAAAGAAAGGGACAGAGAAGGCGAAGGAGGCTGCTCCCAGTGATGGAGAGAATTGATTGGTTTGATCTGGAATATGCTGAGCTGCAGGCGCCTGTTGGGTAGAAGACATTCAGCAAACAGACACAAAAATACGTCTGGAGCTCTGGAAACAAGTCAGGGATAAAAGTGCCAACTCAGGAGTGTGCGTCTATGTGACGGCTGCAGACACAGTTTGGGATGGCTTGACCAGAAAAGAATGAGGGAACAGAGTCGAGGATGAAGACTGGAGAGTGCCAATGTGGTGTGAGTTCCCTGCAAAGTCTATTCCGATGGAAGGTTCTTTGGAAATTGAAGCTCAAGAGAGTTGAAGTTGCAAATGCATCCTTTTCCCAGACATCTAGGACCTGGGTCAAACTCTCCCTTTCAAGACAAGGTATAACCACTAAAAGCTTTTGCTTTCCCTGGCTGAAATACTTTAACACCAGCTAATGCTAGGTTCGGGGGGAAAAGTCATATTGAAGGTTGTGGTTTCCATTACTACTCTGTAATACAGTAGAGCCTGTGCCCGGAAAACCTCCTGCCTCCCTCGTCATCCAGGGAGCTGCCTTGTCATTATGCCAACAGGTCTAGGGCTGGGCAACGTCAGCAGGCCGAGGTACGTGTGGTGAGGGATGCAGATCAGAGGGCGCCTCGTCTACAAACTGCTTTCAACCGCAGGGTGATTTAATGGCCTGATTGCTTTTAAGAAATGGGAGGTTGACTGTTGGTCCTAATATCTGCTTCAATTCTAGAAAAGGTTAAAAAAATGGCATACAGCATCCCTTTCATTTTAATTGATTCTTATTGTTGTTCCCCTCTCCTCTGGCTTCACTCCTTGCTCCTCTCCCCCCTCCCCTCCCCTTCTGATTTTAAGCAGCTGGCTAGTATAACCCACTTTCAAAACTTGTTTCCTTGAAATTCGCTGATTCTAATTTGGAAAATACTTTAGGCCAAAGAATATGGTATCAAAAGACTCAGTTCTTTGGGTGATCATTAGCAAAATGCCTTCAACTGAGGAGAATCCAAGTAGAAGGACCTTCAATGATCTAGCAAGCACTAAAAGTCCAAACCCAACAGAAACAACAAAAGCAATCTAAAACTGAAATACTAAATGGTGGTACACTTGTCTAAGTTGGAAGGTTTGGATCCAGGATTAGTATAGGATCGTAGGATTAGTGTAAAGTCCTAATTAGCATAATTTCACCCAAATGTCTACTACTTCTCACCTCCATGTACTTAACAATGTTCACTAATACTCAGCATGACTGCCCTAAAATAGTGCAAGAAAAGCTCCGATCAAATAAAGATTGAACTACAGGTCTTGTGCTCTAGTGGCTAACACATGAAAATGGGCAAAATGCAAGCCGGTGATACTTTCACTTTGGAAACGTGAAAAATTAAACAAAATACGGTAAAATGTTTTACAAAGCAAAGTTTACTCTTTAAGACAGTCCTTTATTCTGAGATCATGTCCCTTTTATGTCAATGCGTCCTTTCTTTTATAAAAACAGTAGTGCTGGGCGCCTGGGTGGCTCAGTGGCTTAAGCATCTGACTCTGGCTCAGGTCATGATCTCACAGTTCGTGAGTTCAAGCTCCATGTCGGGCTTGGTGCTGACAGCTCAGAGCCTGGAGCCTCCTTCAGATTCTGTGTGTGTATCTCTCTCTCTTCCCCTCCCCTCCCCTGATCGTGCTCTCTTTCTCTCAAAAATAAACAAACATTAACAAAAATGTTTAATAAACAAAATATATGTATTTTTAATAAATTGGTTACATCTACAGAACTCAAATCCGACCACCCTTGAAAGGCAGTCTTGAAGGGGAGCCTCTCGGCTTTACACATCTACTCCTCACAAAGATCCTCAAAAGACTTGGTCAGGCTCCTTGTGTTTAGAACACAGCACCAAACCCTTTTCTGCCTTTCAGAAACCAGGAAGGAGAAAGGAGGAAACTTGTAATTACCACATGACGCTCAAAGACAATAAAGAGTCAGCGTTAGTTAGAACAAGCTTGAATTCAGAACTTGGGTTCTCGGGCCTCCAAAATCACAGAAAACTTTCAAAATCGCTTTTCAAGAATCACAAAGAAAAAAAAAAAGCCCCTTCCTATGGGTTCTTAATCCACAGTGTTTTGATAAAACTATCATTGGGATTCTCTTGTTATTTCCCAGAAACCAGCAGCCCACACTTTCCGGATGAATCTGCTCTTAAAGCTGGTAAATATGTAGGCAGGAGCCGAGCCTAGTCCATCATAGTCATTAATCACAGAGACACAACCCTCAAGTTGTTACTAGGGGACCCACAGCGCTGCTTGGTGAAGCCAGGACAGGATCCCGAGGAGTCTCTCCATGCCAAGAGTCTCAGAGCGGCCAGCGGGAGTTAGGTCTCTTTATGTGCAGGTGAGGACAGTCTTAAGAGGGGAGGGGTTTCAAAAATGGTAACGACTCCCCTGCCACAAACATTTTCCCTGCAGAACACGGAGAAAATAGAAATCATTCTAATTCTACCACCGACAAATGACCACGGTTAACATTTTGATCCATCTTCCAGGCACGAATGGACGCACGGACAAACATACAGATCTCCACAACGATATACTTACTACATGCATAGAAGTGCATTTATAAGAACCTATTACTAATTATTTATGGAGAGGAGAGTTGGTAAAGTGGTAGTGAAGGGAGACTGATTTTTTTAATATACACATAATTTGGATTTGCCATAACGACATATTACTATGTTTTACTTCCCTAATTTTTTTTTTTTTTAATTTTTAATGTTTATTTTTGAGAGAGAGACAGAGAAGGGAGGGAGTGTGAGCAGGGGAGGGGCAGAGAGAGAGGAAGACACAGAATCCAGAAGCAGGCTCCAGGCCCTGAGCTGTCAGCACCAAGCCCAACTCTGGGCTCGAACCCACCGACCGAGATCATGATCTGAGCAAAGTCGTGTGCCTAACCAACTGAACCCCCCAGGAGCCCCCCTAATTTTTGTTTAATGGCAAAAGCCAAAGCAATCACTCTTGGGAGCGGTGGAGTCCAGTCGCGAGCACCTCCCCCGCCCCGCGTGTGCCTTGGGGGCGCAGAGGTGACCGGCCGGGCTCCCCTGCCTCCAAGCAGGAGGCTGGTGGGAGGGCCAGGAGGAAGACTCCAGCGCAGAAGCCCGAGGCAACCTGGGCCCGCGGGCCGCTGGAAAGGCCTCGGGGGCGGGGGCGCAGGTGGCCCTTGAGCTGCGCGGGACGGTGTTTACCTGCGGGCAGGGTGAGGTGTGGTGCGCCAATGACCACTGTGTACAGAGCCTGCTTCGCTGTGCATGGGTGTCCCGCCTTCCCGCTGGTGGGTCCGCGGCGGTGGGAGGACGACTCTCCCCTGCAGGAGATCTAGCTGCTGGGGCGAGGACGCCGGGCGGCGGTCCCAGGGTGCCCTCTGGCGGAGCAGGTGCGGGCCCGCGAGGGGCGGGGCGCGCGGCAGCAGGAGGGGCCGGAGGCTTGTCTAGCAGGGATGCGGAAGAACTTGCACCCTTCAGGTACCTGCCCTGGTTTTCCAAGGTTTGGTTTGGGTTTGGGTTTCCATTTCTCACCTCCTTGCCTGTGTATTCATATTTCCCTCCACTCCTGTTGGCTTTTTTTTTTTTTTTTTTTTTCAACACCAATTATTTTCTGTTCTCCAAAGTAATGTTTATTCATTGTAAATAAAAATTTGGAAAGCACAGAAACTCATAAGGAAAATAAATAAAACAGCTGTAATCTCACCATTCAAAGATAAGCATGTGTTTAAAAGTGTTTCTAATAGTCTTTTTTTCTGTACCCAATATTATATATAATGGTGAGTGTGTATTTAAACAAACTGGTTAATGCTATTTGAGGAGTCAGGCCTCGTGTTGAACTGGCCCATGGGAAGAGAAGACAGACCAAAAGACAAGAGAGGAAAGGCCTTCTGCCCTTAAAAACCAGGCCTGGCTGCTTCTTGGCTTGATAAACCAGTTATTCTGGTCCTAAGGAAGCTTGTCTTTTTCACATGAGCCAAAGTTGCCCCTTTACAGGAGGGAAGTAGATGGTGGTGGCCAGTGAGGTTGGGAAGGAAAGGAAATTGGTCTCACTGTTAGCTTTAAATAACTAGAAGGTTCTAAGGTGCGGCTCCAGCCCCTGCCTCGCACCTTCTCCCAAGCTTATTCCATGTTGTTTGGCTCATCCTGTGTGATCTCCCACCTCTAGGCTGTGAGCCCCAGAGAGCAGGAATATCTCGGGCCCATTTCTTGCACCTGGAAGAATGCTGAAGTCTCTTTGGTCACTTTGTCTTCTTTTTCCTCCACACACTTTGTCCCATCATGAAAACAGCATGCTTGCTTTACAAATGTAGCTTCAAGACAATCCCCACCCCCTTCCTGCTAGATTTGGGCCTCCAAGCCAGACTCCTTTTTTTTTTCTCCTCTTTGTTATGTTATGTTATGTTATGTTATGTTATATCCAAGTTAGTTAGTATATAGTGTAATAATGATTTCAGGAGTAGAATCCAGTGATTCATCTCCTACATATAACACCCAGTGCTCATCCCAGCAAGTGTCCTCCTTAATGTTCATTTAGCCCATCCTCCTGCCCCAAACCCTCCAGAAACCTTCAGTTTGTTTTCTGTACTTGAGAGTCTCTTATGTTTTGTCTCCCTCCCTGTTTTTTTTTTAATTAAAAAAAAATTTTTTTTTAATGTTTTCGTATTTCTGAGAGAGAGACAGAGCATGAGAGGGGGAGGGGCAGAGAGAGGGGGAGACACAGAATCCGAAGCAGGCTCCAGGCTCTGAGCTGTTGGCACAGAGCCCAACGTGGGACTCAAACCCACAAATCATGACCTGAGCCAAAGTCGGATACTCAACCGGCTGAGCCACCCAGGTGCCCCATCCCTCTCCCTGTTATATTAGTTTTGCTTCTCTTATCTTATCTTCATTTGTTTTGTATCTTAAATTCTACATGAATGAAGTCATGTATTTGTTTTTCTCTAATTTCACCTATCATAATACACTGTAGTTCCATCCACATTGTTACAAATGTCAAGATTTCATTATTTTTGATTGCCGAGTAATATTCCATTGTATATATAGCACATCTTTATCCATTCATCAGTCAATGGACATTTGGGCTCTTGGCTATTGTTGATAGCGCGGCTATAAACATTGGGGTACATGTGCCCCTTCGAAACAGCACTCCTATATCCTTTGGACAAATACCTAGTAGTGCAATTGCTGGGTCCTAGGGTAGTTCTACTTTTAATTTTTTGAGGAACCTCCACACTGTTTTCCAGAGTGGCTGCCCCAGTTTGCATTCCCACCAGCAGTGCAAAAGGATTCCTCTTTCTCTGCATCCTTGCCAACATCTGTTGTCAAGCAAAACTCTTCTTTATGGGAAGTCTGAAGTTGTCCCTCTCTCCTGGGTGTGACTGGATGTTGGTTACAGTCATTGGTTTGGGAGTAGAGAATCAACTTCAGTGCTTACATGTGACATCACATGTAAACTCCCTCCCTGTCTCTGTACTACTTGGCCCAGGCTGAGGCAGAGAGACGGGATTGTAAGAGACTAGTCTGTGGAGGTGAGGATGTTGTGGGGCATCGGGGTACAAGGTCAAATCCTCAGGCCTTCATCTCCCCTCAAACTGATATAAAATCTCATGAGATCCACATTACTCAGCAATGCCTAGTAGAGAGTTTTCCCTGTGGAAACACAAAGAAGGACCGAGTTCCCCTTCTAGTTCTGCTTGGGTGAAATAAAGGCTTTAGGAAGTAAAAGTCACCACCTACTTGACACTCATAAAACTGGCTGGGCCATGCCTGGTCTGACCTGTCTTTTTTGGAGAATAAGAGAAAATCTATAATACCCAGAGTTGAAGGCCTGGGTTCTTCTTATGCTACATGTTAGCATTGTGCTCAGGAGTGGATTACCTGACCTCACCTAATCTCAGTTTGTTCATCTCTAGCAGGGAATAGTAATGTTACCCAGAGGTTGTGTTTCCATGATTGCTGTGGGGCCCAAATGAGCCTTGAAGCTACATTTGCAAATTTTCTCAACTTGAAAGTACTGTACCTCCTTATGTTTGATTCTCCTGCATTAATGTTGAAACCTCTGAGTGAGGGAGTATGGGCAGCTTGACAGAGACATGACTCAACATTGAACTAGATGATCCTTCCACCATAGTGGCAGTGTCTCGTACTTGTCAATCAAGGACTGTGCTGGAATCGTCTTTTTGGCAGTTGAAAAAACAAGGCTCAGAGAAGTTGAACTTGCCTGAAGGCACACAGCTTGGCCATGACAGGCCCAGGACTGGAATATAGTCCATAACCAACCTGTCCTTGCACCCATCTCCAGCAGGAGATGGGAAAAGAGAGTTCCCTTGGAATTGTTCAGGGGGTGAGTGTCCCCATGTAGGAGACACGGAGAAAGGGGTAGAGGATCTTAGGCTCTGCTCTAAATGTTTGGTAGTGGGAGGATGACCCCATTATTCTTTCTGCATTTAGAATCTTTTTTTTTTTAAACAATGTTCTCCACATGCCATAATAGAGCTGAACACTCATTTAGACGCCGTTTAAAAATTTTATACACTGAAATTTCAAAATAGACAACTTAATAGGCTGCTTCTATGTTAAATGAGTCACTTGAAATTAAGATTCTTTCTGTATGTCTCAGAACTGGTAGTCATCTAAGAGACTGGAGAGATACTCTGACCTGGACTTTATAAATACTGACTGGGTCAGTTTGACACAAAACACCTTCTGGTCTGCACACTGCTGCTTTCTTGATCAGCTTCAGAAACTGAGCACTGAGCTAGGTTAGGACACGGAAGCAATCTGTAAGACTTGGATATATATACGTGATCCCAGAGAAGATGACCTGACCGAGCAGTGAGAATCTTTTGATTAATGGGGCGCCTGGGTGGCTCAGTCGGTTGAGCATCCGACTTTGGCTCAGGTCATGATCTCAGTCTGTGAGTTCGAGCCCCACATCAGGCTCTGTGCTGACAGCTCAGAGCCTGGAGCCTGCTTCGGATTCTGTGTCTCCCCCTCTCTCTGCCCCTCCCCCACTCATGCTCTCTCTCTCTGCAAAAATAAACTTTAAAAAAAAAAGAATCTTTTGATTAATCACAGTTTGCCTTGTCCTTTCCTTCTTTGTGCATACATTGGCTGTTTATACAGCACACACTCAAATATAAGAGAATCACATCCCTCCTGTTAGCTGAATTTGATTTTATTATCAGAAAAGGGCAGACCAACCCCTTTTGGGGGCCAAACTGGACTGCCAGGGCACTGTCCTCTGCCCCCTAGGATGTACATGGGCAGGGGGAGATAGGTTCCCCAGACTTGAACAGAGGAAGTGGAATCATTTAGAGATGACTGCTGGGGGACAGGACAAGGTGAATGAATACACCATCCCTGGCAGAAAAAAAAAAAATCTGAGAAAGGAGAATTCTTTTAGAATCCTGTTGGGGATTTTATTTTCACATATTTATCGAAGTCATTCACCTAAAGGGAGAGTTTTCACATTAGAAGGGAGAGTTTTCAAAACCAAAACACACCCATTTCAAGTCCAATTGCTCCCCAGTGCAAGCAAGGAGAGCTCTGCAGAGGACCGGCTTGAGGGAAAGAGCAGCCACATCACAGCAGAAGAGCGCACACAGCATACACCAGAGACACTTCCTAAAGCACCAGGCCCTGGATGGTGTAGAGCCCCTTCGTAATATAGCATTACTCTCAGGATCAGGAAGTATAGCAAGGTTTCATAACATGTAAAGACAGGAACCTAGACAAAATGACAAGACGGAGGAATTTTCCCCCAAAGAAAGATCAAGAAGAAACCACAGCCAGGGATGAACTTAAAACAGATATACATAATATATCTCAACAAGAATTTAGAACAACAGTCATAAGAATACTAGCTGACCTTGGAAAAAGGCATAGAAGACACCAGAGAAACCCTTGTGACAGAGATAAAAGACCTAAAAACTATTCATGCTAATATTTAAAAAAAATGCTACAATTGAGATGCAAAACCGACTGGATGTGATCACAATGAGGACAGAAGTAGCAGAGGATTCAATAGGTGATACAGAAGATAAACGTGTGGAAGATAATGAAGCCGATAAGGAGAGTGAAAGAAAACTATTAGATCACGAATATAGATTTAGGGAAATGAGCAATTCCATAAAGCACAATGATATCCATATCATAGGCATCCCAGAAGAAGAGAGGGAAAAAGGGACAGAAGGTTGATTTGAACAAAATATAGCTGAGAACTTCCCTAACTTGGGGAAGGAAACAGACATTCAAGCCCAAGAGGCGTAGAGACCTCCTCGAAAAATTGATAAAAACAGATGAACACCGAGACATATTATAGTGAAACTTGCAAAATACATGATAGAGAATTCTGAAAGCAGCTAGGGTAAAAGGTCCTTAACCTAAAGGATAGACACATAAGGTTAGCAGCAGACCTGTCCACAGAAACTTGGCAGGCCAGAAGGGAGTGGCATGATATATTCAATGTGCAAAATGGGAAAAATATGCAGCCAAGAATGCTTTATCCAGCATGGCTGTCATTCAGAATAGAAGGAGAGATAAAGAGTTTCTAAGACAAGCAAAAACCAAACAGTTTGTGAACACTAAACCAGCTCTGCAAGAATTATTAAAGGGGACTCTTTGAGCGGGAAAGAAAGACAAAAGCAACAAAGACTAGGAAGAAACAGAGACAATCTATAGGAACAGCAACTTTACAGGTAATACAATGGCACTAAGTAAATATCTATCAATAATTACTCTGGATGTAAATAGGCTAAATGCTCCAATCAAAAGACAGAGTATCAGAATGGGTAAAAAAAAAAAAAAAAAACACACACACAAAACAAAAACAAAACAAGACCCATCAATATGCTGTTTACTAGAAACTCATTTTAGACCCAAGGACACATCCAGATGGAAAGTGAGGTGGAGAACCATTTATCATGCTACATGGACATCAAAAGAAAGCTGGAATACATCAGACACGTCAGATTTTAAACCAAAGGCTATAATAAGGGATGAAGATGGGCACTATATCATAATAAAAAGGTCTATTCAACAAGAAGATTTAATAATTGTAAATATTTATGTCCCCAACTTTAAAGCAGCCAAATATACAAATCAATTAATAACAAACTCAAAGAAACTCATTGATAGTAATACAATAATAGTAGGGGACTTTAACACCTTACTTACAGCAATGGACAGATCATCTAAGCAGAAGATCAACAAAGAAACAATGGCCTTGAATGACATACTGGAGTACATGCACTTAACAGATATATTCAGAGGATTTTACCCTAACACAGCAGAATATACATTATTTTTGAGTGCACATGGAACATTCTCCAGAACAGACTACACACTGGGTCACAAATCAGGCCTCAACCAGTACAAAAAGACTGAGATCATCGCATGCATATCTTCAGACCACACTGCTATGGAACTTGAAGTCAACCACAAGAAAAAAATTTGGAAAGACCACAAATACATGGAGGTTAAAGAGCATCCTACTAAAGAATGAATGGGTTAACCAGGAAATCAAAGAATAAAAAAATACATGGAAGCCAAGTGAAAATGAAAACATGACAGTCCAAAACTTTTGGGATGCAGCAAAGGTTGGTTCTAAGAGGGAAGTATATAGCAATACAGGCCTTTCTCAAGAAGGAATAAATGTCTCAAACACACAACCTTACATCTAAAGGAACTGGCAAAAGAAGAGCAAATAAAGCCCAAAACCAGCAAAAGAAGGCAATAATAAAGATTAGAGCAGAAATAAATGATATAGAAATCACAAAAAACAGTAGAACAGATCAACCAAACTTGGAGATTGTTCTTTGAAAGAATTAACAAAACTGATAAACCCCTAGCCAGACTTCTCAAAAAGAAAAGAGAAAGGACAAAAATAGATAAAATCACAAATGAAAGAGGAGAGATCACAACCAGCACCTCAGAAATACAATTACAAGAGAATATTATGAGCAATTATATGCCAACAAATTGGGAAATTTGGAAGAAATGGATAAATTCCTAGGAACATACACTACCAAAACTGAAACAGGAAGAAACAGGAAATTTGAACAGACCCATAAACAGTAAAGAAACTGAATTAGTAATAAAAAATCTCCCAACAAACAAGAGTCCAGGGTCAGATAGCTTCCCAGGGGAATTCTACCAAACAGTTAAAGAAGCATTAGTATCTATTCTTTTGAAACTGTTCCAAAAAATATAAGTGGAAGGAAAACTTCCAAACTCACTCTATGAGGCCAGCATTACCTTGATTTGAAAACGAAAGACCCCACTAAAAAGGAGAATTACAGAGCAATATCCCTGATGAACATCAATGTAAAAATTCTCAACAAGATACTAGCAAATCAAATCCAGCAATGCATTAAAAGAATTATTCACCAGGATCAAGTGGGATTCATTCCTGTGCTGCCGGGGTGGTTCAATATCAGCAAATCAATCAACATGATACACCATATTAATAAAAGACAGGATAAGAACTATATGATTCCCTCAATAGATGCAGAAAAAGCAATTGACAAAATAGAGCATCTTTCTTGATAAAAACCCTCAAGAAAGTAGGGATGGAAAGAACATACCTCAACATTATAAAGGCCATCTATGAAAGACCCACAGCTAATATCCTCAACGGGGAAAAACTGAGCTTCCCCCTAAGGTCAGGAACATGAGAGGGATGTCCATTCTCACCACTGTTGTTCAACATAGTACTGGAAGTTCTAGCCTCAGCATTCAGACAACAAAAAGAAATCAAAGGCATCCACACTGGCAAGGAAGAAGTCAAACTTTCAGTCTTCACAAACAACATGATACTCTACATGGAAAACCTGAAAGATTTCATCAAAAAATTGCTAGAACTGATATATGAATTCAGCTAAGTCACAGGATGCAAAATCAACATACAGAATCTGTTGCATTTCTATACACCAAAAATGAAGCAGTAGAAAGAGAAATCAAGGAATCGATCCCACTTACAGTTGCACCAAAAACCATAAATAACTTATCAAATTCAACACCCAAAAAATAACCCAGTTAAGAAATGGGCAGAAGACATGAACAGACACTTCTCCAAAGAAGATATACAAATGGCTAATAGACACATGAACAAATACTCAACATCACTCATTATCAGGGAAATACAAATCCAAACTACAATGAGATACACCTTACACCTTTCAAAATGGCTAAAATTAACAACACAGGAAAAAACAAATGTTGGCAAGGATGAATTTCCATTGTTTATGGAAATGCAAACTGGTGCAGCCATTCTGGAAAACAGTGTGGAGTGTCCTCAGAAAGTTAAAGATAGAACTACCCTACATCCCAGCAATTGCACTACTAGATATTTATCCAAGAGTCAAAAATACTGATTTGAAGGGGTACATGCACCCTAATGTTTATAGCAGCACTGTCAACAGCCAAATTATGGAAAGAGCTCAAATATCCATCGACTGATGAATGGATAAAGATGTGGTACACACACACAAACACACACACACATACATTCCATTGTATATACACATCATGTATACACACACACACACGATGGAATATTAGTCATGAAAAAGAATGAAATCTTGCCATTTGCAACGATGGGGATGGAACTATAATGTTTTATGCTAAGTGAAATAAGTCAAAGACAAATAGCATATGCTTTTACTCATATGTGGAATTTAAGAAACAAAACAGATGAACATGGGGGAAGAGAAGGAAAAACAAGATAAAAACAGGCAAACCATAAGAGACTTTTAACTACAGAGAACAAATTGAGGGTTGATTGGGGGGGGGGGTTGGGCTAAATGGGTGACAGGCATTAAGGGCACTTTGTGATTAGCACCGGGTGTTGTATATATGTGATAAACCACTAAATTCTTCTCCTGAAACCAATACTGCACTGTATGTTGACTAATTGGAATATAAACAAAATCTTGGAAGAAGAACAAAAAACAAAAAACAAAGGAGTGAGAGTTTTCACATTAGGTTCTTCTCTTAGAGAAAAAGCAAGTCCCCAGGTGTGAAGGAAGATAGTTTTTAAACTCCCTAGGCAAGTGATGCAGGGTGTCCAGGGCTGAATCCTGCAGGCTGCAGTTCCTGTCCCTGGGTCCACAGGTTCAAGGAGCGGTTCCGAAGGGCACTGTCTGGGATTGGAGCTCAAGCCACCCTGCAGGACCCCTGGGGTACACAGCCCTTCTGTTGCAGGCTTCTCAGAGACCCTCCTCTCCAGAGCTTCCTGTCTAGTTGCAGCAGTAATGGTTGGGACGGAGAACTCTGCCAATACAGAGATGTCATAAAATATAATCCTGCCCTTGGGGAAAGAAAGAGCCTCACCAAACTGAACCAGTGCTAGCTCCGTTTCCCCAGATATTAAATTGAGCCAATTCTGTAACAATAGTTCATCCTCTGAACACACACTCAGCTTTGGGGAGCTAAGACAGGATTTCTGCACAGGTGATTGTTTGAAGAGATAGGCCTGTTCTCCCCTCTTCATGTCGAGAGAGCACAAAGTGGACTTTAGAGCTACAATCTTCCGGCCTGCTTCTGTCACCTGCCATCAGCACCACTGCCCCCATTCTTCTCGCTTTACTTTGCCCCGGTGTCTCCTAAGAGGGCAGCCTGCACAGGCAGCTTCCAGAAAGTAAATAATGTAATCCCAATATCCTGACTTTGGCGACCTCATTTCAGACCTCTTTCCTACTGCCCATGGTTAGCCAGCAATGGGTCAGACCATCTTTCTGAGGAATTCCAGGAGAAAATGTAGGCTAAGCAAAAAGCTTTGGACTCTTTCCAAACCTCAATGGGAAGAATATTCTATGACTTTGAGGCAGAAGTGACGAATTTCAACATGTAGCTTGAGAACCATCTAGTTCTGGGGCAAATTGACCAACACCAGCAGCCCGTTGGTAGCCTGAGAGCACACTGAGTCTTTGAGGTGGTGAAATGTGGGCTCCTGCAGTGGTCTTCTCTTGATAGCAATCTTGCTGCCCAGGCTACTGTGTTTTCTCCAGTCAGCCTCTGTTGCTCTCAAGAAACGTAATGAAGTTCAAGTGTGTGGGAATGACAATAGGGATAAGCTCGAATTTGCTCTAAGAAACACCGATAAAAGGAATTCATTTGCGAGCATGAATACTTTATTGTCACTGATTTCTCCCACATAGCTGTGGATGAGAAACAGTGGCCTGGTCCCTAAGACTGGGTTTCTGCTCACATGCTGTGGGGACTGGAGTCTGCCCATGGGCCTGAGGTTCCGGCAGCCTCCACAGGCCTTGCCAGCTCCTTCTCCTGATGGGAGGGACCCTTTGCCCTGTATTTCCAACTGCAGATTTGGCATCCTGTTCTGTTGGGGCACGTCACCAGTGTTTCTTCGGTGGTTTGTAAGATAAGCTGCCAAATTCTTTTGCCTCAGTTACTTCCAATTGGGTTTCCATCACTTATCTACAGGGTCAAACATGAGTTTGCCGTGATGGGATTGGAATTGCTGGTTATGCCCCTGGCACACCATTCTAGCAGCTGGGATGGTGCCTGGTCAAGCCCATGCCTGGTCAAGCCCACTACTGCCACCCTCAAAGGAAGAGTATTTTGAGGCATGTAAAAATGCATGAAATTCAATTTCCGGAACCATAATAAAGTTTTATGCTAATGCAATCATTTTAATTTATTTGCCTACTATGACGGCTTTCATGATAAGGTGGCAGCCGAGAAGTTGGAAGAAGGACCATATGTGATGTTCCCGCTGCTTTGCACCACCGCCAGTTGTAACTGCGGTGCCACAAATTTGTAACCACAAATGCCCCGCGTTTCACCATACAGTGACATTTAAAAACTATTACCGGGGCGCCTGTGTGGCTCGGTCGGTTAAGCGTCCGACTTCAGCTCAGGTCATGATCTCACTGTCTGTGAGTTTGAGCCCCACATCGGGCTCTGTGCTGACAGCTCAGAGCCTGAAGCCTGCTTCAGATTGTGTCTCCCTCTCCCTCTGCCCCTCCCAGGCTCATGCTGTCTCTGTCTCAAAAATAAAAAAAATAAATAAATAAATAACCTATTACCTGTGCACAATAGAAGTGTTTTTGGTCACTGTGACGGTAGTCACAGAGGGACATGGCACACAAACACTAACACTGCCAAGAGTGAACAAAGACGGCAGAAAAAGCAGGCCGTGTAGGTATATCTTGGGATTCCTCAGTGGCCTCTACTCTGTTTACATGGGATGAGCTATTTGAATTAGATCCTTAATGCCCCTGTCTTGAAAAGGTAAATGTCCAATTCTGAATGGGACTGCCATGGTAACCATTCACAAAAACAAGAGTGAGCCTTGCACTGGGAATGAATGACGAACACTTTAGTGCAGAAAATTATAGAGTGGCGAATTATGGGTAAAGAATCGAGTAATTTCACCTAAAAACGGATACCAAAAGGTCCTGTAGCAGTCTGGAATAAGCTGGAAATTTAGGGCTCAGAAAGATCTGGGTTTTGTGGCCCCTGGATGGCTGTTGGTTAGGCATTCAACTCTATTTCGGCTCAGGTCATGATCTCGCGGTTCGTGAGTTTGAGCCCCGTGTCTGGCTCGTTGCTGACAGCACAGAGCCTGCTTGGGATTCTCTGTCTCCCTCTCTCTCTCTGCCCCTCATCTGCTCGCACTCTCTCTCAAAACTAAGTAAATATTAAAAAAAAAATCTGGGTTTTAAGTTCCAATTTTACCACTTACTAGCTACATGATCTTAGATTCTGAGTCTCTTATTAACTCTTCAAAAACAGAAAGATTAATATTCTCTCAAGGAATCAAAAGAAATTGTGAATGTTCTGTGCAATGTGGATATTTTAATAACTGTGTAAAACTACCATCTGAATTCCTTAAAACTTTATATTATGAAAATATATACTCTCTTTATAGAGAGTATAAAAGAAGCCTTAAATACATTCCTTAAAATACACTCCTTTCCAAAATTAAGAATATGTGACTTTAATTATCAGCAATAAACCCCTTGTACCAGGTAATAGGTTTTGCTGGTTATTTTTTGAAGTAAATGACTGAGTGGATGAAATATCTCACACACACATACACACACACACACACACACACACACACACACACACACCTGCCTTAGGTAGCAAACCATCAATGCTCATCAAATAGCTGCATTTTCTATACCTCCTAGTCTTGTTGGTAGTGAGGCTGATTCCAGACGTCTAGGTGTTGGACAAAGCAATGCAGGTAGAAGGCAGGTCTTTTTCAGGTCTGGTCTGTAAAAACATCCACGACCACCTGCTAGACTATGGTTTTCCTGATTTGACAGCATCTGAGGCCATGAGTTCCAGATGGCATACCTAAAGATGGAGGAAGACTACCCAATTCACATCAACAAGAATTTCATATTGACCAATAATTAAGCTTTTGTATTGAGCCATACCGACTTAGTGTTTTTTATTTGTAAGATGGTCTAATAGTCTGTGCTAAGAATCAAGCTAGATGGGGTTGGAAATAGGACCCCATCCCCCCGGCCTCAATCATAAAACAAGGTTCTTACATTCTTAAGAATTTTATAGTGTATTCCTGACAATGAAGTACTGTGATACATTTAATTTAGTATTTTATGTCTCATTAACAAATTATCTTACCATGTGTTAAGCATTATACTGGGTACAAGTATTTCTAAATCTTAAATATATCAATATTGAGGTGGACCTTTTACCAGCGTCTAATCACAAACCTTCCAAAACCTTCTGAACCCCTCTGAATTCAGTTTTGTGTAAATGTTAAAAATTTACAATCTTAACCAGTCAAGTGAAACAGTTTTTATATTAACCAAATCATCCATCAAATATTATCAATTTGTCAATAATCAATTTATAGTTTGGTATTAGTCAAATAATTTATCAATTATCAAAATCACAATTTATCCACTCCACTTTTATATCCAGCCTGAAAAATTATATTTAGAAAAGGGACCAGAATGACCTACTTCAGGACCCTTATCAACATGTCCCAAATCTTTGCAAATGCATTTTCAACGTTTATTTATTTTTGGGACAGAGAGAGACAGAGCATGAACGGGGGAGGGGCAGAGAGAGAGGGAGACACAGAATCGGAAACAGGCTCCAGGCTCTGAGCCATCAGCCCAGAGCCTGACGCGGGGCTCGAACTCACGGACCGCGAGATCGTGACCTGGCTGAAGTCGGATGCTTAACCGACTGCACCACCCAGGCGCCCCTGCAAATGCATTTTCTATTACATAGTACTAAATGGTCTTGTGGGCAGAAAATCTTACACCGTTTTGCAGGTCAGTATTTTGATTGTAAAAAAAAAAAAAAAAAATGGAAACCCAGCAAAACAAAACGGTACTAATTACACAGTACTTCCCATAGGAAATCATGCAGACTCTTTAATTAGAAGCCCAGCCACGTCACTGTCGCGAAATGGACATACACGGTTCTGCAAAAGAACCACGAGTCCAAGTTTTATTGAGACTGAATGAATAGCAGTAAATGCTATTTCTTTATTATAATTTTGGTTTACATAGCCAGTCTTCCATTCAGCTCAGAGGCTCTTGGTGGCAGAGTGCGTGCACTTAGTCTGTCTTCCTACCCCAGTATCTAAGAATGTAGTAGAGTAAGCCCTGAATACAACAGGTACTTCATAAATGCTTACGAAGATTGAAAAAAATTAAGGACAAATATAGGGAAAAATATATTTACTAGCCTTCATGACCCATACTTACCTTAAATCCAAACCTAGAAACATACTTTGAAGATTTTTACAATAGGGCAATCGCATGAAGGGCTTCCTAGTTCACATCGTTCTGGTTATACACACACAACCTCTCCTGGCTTCCTGGGGCACTCTCATCATGCACCATGGAATGTGTTTTCCTACAAAAGCCGTGTTCCCACAAGCCTATACACACGTCTGGTAAGCAAAGGTAGGAAACGTGGAACTCTTTTCAAGTAACAACTGTTTTTAATTGCACCAGAAGGAAAACAATTTGCTGTGGACTATTCTGTGCATCTAAACATTTTAATACATTGCTTCAACAAACAAAGCAAAACAAGAAAACAAAAAACCTACTTATTAAGTTAAATTTTAATCTTAATTTTCTGCTATGATTCTTCTAAATTTCTCATCATCATAAATTCAAGATACAAAAGTTTAAGAGTAGGAAATAAAATTTTTCTCTTAAATTTTCTTTACCGTTTTTGTCCTTTGAAAATTCAAAATGGATATGCCATGTAAAAACAAACAAGATTTCAGTTACATATTGATGAACAAGAAAACATTTATCAGGAGGACTTTGAAGCTGAGGCTCCCTGTGGTGCCATCATGTAATCATGGCTTAATGTAAGACCGAAGCATAGTTGAATTATTAGTACCTTGCAAATACCTAGAGAAGGGGAAGGGAAACAAAATTCTAGGAGTTGTATGTGTGAAGTCAGGAGTTTTCCAACACAGAAGGCATTCCAATCATCGGGGAAGTTAAGCGTGATTGGGAATCGCTGGGAGTTGCAACTTACAGTAAAGCAAAAACTGATGCTGTTCAGTAAAAGCTATAATGTCTAGCAGATCTATGCAGATTTTTATTAAATACATAAGGAACCTGGCTTTCATTTGACTGTTTCTTTCACACCTTTTATTTCAAAATAAGTCTCAAGAGATTGTTCCTTCCAATATGAGAATTCAACCAGCTTAGAATGGAAACAGAACAAAAAATAGATGCTGCTTTGTAGAAATCCATTTTTGTCAAGTGCATTATTCGCTGCAGTAAGATTTATTTTAAAAATTAAAATGTTCTTTCCTGGCAAAGTAGATCATGGAAACTCCTGCCAAAAAAAATTCTTGATAAATGGATCAATGACTATTTCTAAATTTGATTGCCTTTCTTTGATCATATTATTGCTCAATAGTTAAAAAAAAAAAATCTCAGTTGTTTCCTCCTTTGGAATATGGTACAATCTCAGAAATTTTGTATCATTTCTAATATTTTAAACTGTGAAGAAGTGACCATGCATCGAACGGAAGGCAGTGACTGCTTTGCTTTCTAAGAGCCAGTTTTTTGAGACTATAAACGTGGCTATTGTGTTACAAGCAGTTTCGCTGTCTTATAAGATATTCTATCAGCCCTGAAAAAAATGGTTGCTACACAAACTCTTAGATCTAGTGAACGATGACAAAAATAAGACTTTTTCTTTTCTTAGCATGATGGATTTAAATGGAACACCCCTAACAGGGTGAGTGTATATAAGTGGTTGAACTACTAGAAAATGGGAAGGCAGATAAGCTTTACAATATCTAGCTAGAACTGGGATCTGTATAGGCTTCTATGTACAAAGACAAACAGGGTTAGGCACTGAAGCTTTTTGATACAAATTCTGGGAAAGAACCTGGGCCTACATTTATTATCATCGGTAACAAGAAGAAACATGCAATCAGTTCTGGAAATGAGATGACACAAGTTTATCCAGAGTATTATATTTGGATAAAATCTGATGCTTTTTACATTGTCAGATTTCTTTATCATTTGTGGCAAATACTCCATTGAAAAATTATTTAAAAATTACTGGCAACTATACAAAGCCCGAGCTGGTACAGATGTTGCAGTGCTAGTCCCCATCTAGTAAAGAGAAGATCACCATTCTGATATCTTAAATATCTTCTATCATCCCACGTATCTTAAACCGATATTCTTAACTTGTTTTATTCAAGGGTACTTTTATCTTGCCTCTATTATCCTATAATCAAAAGTCCTTTGAAAAATTATAATATCCTACATATATAAAAGTCTACTGCTGTAGAAATCTCAAAAATGCAATGTCAGTAATGTTAATTATCTGAAGAAGTCAGCTTCATGGAACAGCTTTTGAGTATTTATTGCTCAGATGCATTCAAAAAATTCTTAAACATAATGTGGCAATGGCTCTAATACATCTGTAAACAGAATACCACTAAAAAAATTTTATTGGCATGAAATACTATAATTATGGATGTGTAAAATTTTTAAATCTTAAAGCCTCTTAACATAATCATGTATATCTATGTACAAAACATACATAAATTTCACTTTATTTAAAACATATGAAAGAGGAAATTTCAAATCACACTAAACATAATAAATATAGAACTTGCTTTGTTAAAAATCTACAGTATACATTCAAGTAAAGGCTAAACTTCCAATGCCAACTATATAGGAGACAAAATTAAACATTTACAATAATCAGTTTCCTAAAAGTGCTATTTTTAATACCTATAAGAGGAAACTCATTCTAGTGCTTCTGTTTTCGACCAAACATATACATTCCTTTATTCACAGAACCAGATGCTTCTGTTACTAAAAATACATTATCCAAAGCTTTTATATCCTTTTAAATAGATTTAACATTTTAGCTCTTTGGGGGAGGAACAGGAAAGTCCAAACAAACAACTCAGACCACCTTAAATTAGTAGAGATGACTGACTTTATGACACACCCTGTTTCAACTTAGATGTGAAATCTGATGAACGTGTTAATGAAAACAGTTCCAGTCCACACGTCTAAGGTAAGTCATCTTTTTCAACATGGGAGTTGGTGTAGGTCAAGGAGCACCCACTATAGCAACCTTCCTGTGACTCAGGTCTCGATGCCATGCTCCACTTCTGATTTGCACATTCTCTTCCAACCTGATTTGGTTTAGTTTCTTCAGGAGTTATATTCAGTACATTGACTGAACTATTAGGAAAAGAAAGGCAGATCTTAATAACCATCTCCTCTTTCTTTTATACTTAAGCTAGGCTTGAATGTCTAAAGTCAGATTGTTCCCTTGTCCGATGCTAAGTCAATTGTGAAGATACACAGATAGGGAACAAAGAAATGTTTCAAAATGGCCTAATTTATCACTTTTATCGTATCTATCCATCTATTATTTTTCTGTTTACCCACTTATTTTATTTATCTCTTTGGTTTACTCAGAAGCGCTCTACCCAACTAATGCCTAAGTCAGATACAGGACACGTGGGCTTTGAAAGCCAATGTCCCTCCATGTCCCCATCTTCCTGCCACTATTTTGTAATCTGTTTTTTTTATACACACATCCATTTGTACATGCAAGTTGTCCTCTACCCACCCATTTACCCACACAGCTATTTAATGAGTGCCTACAAAAGTAGTAAGGAGTCCAGACTCTGAAGTCAGATGGTTTAGGTCTGTACACCAGCTGAACCACTTACTATGTCACTGTTTCTTCAGCTTCCTCAGCTGTAAAATGGAAATAATAATAGTATCTATCTCACAGGGTTAGATGGAACTGAGTTAACACACATTAAGTGCATACACCAGTGCTGAATTAATTGTAAGTGTCAGGGAGTAACACTCTTAGGTTCTGAATGTGGACACAGCTGCTACCCTTCAATGACACAATCTGAGAGCTATGCTCTGTGACCATCTCAAAACAAAAATAGCTGGTTAAATGATTACTTTCGAATCTAAGGGGTTAAGCCAACAAATATATTTTTATCAACTGAGTATCTTTTTTCCCCAAAAACGGGTTTTTCCCCCATAAATGTGCATTTTTTGTGACTTTGGTTTACTAACTCAACCTCGATGTGGCAATCATCTTATTACAAACCCAGATCTAAGGTGCTTCAGGAGCAAGGAGTCCAAATTTTCCAAATAACTTAAAATTTTAAGAACTATGTCAAGCTGCAACAGCTTCTCTCCTGAAACTAGTTACACAACTCTTTTCTGTGTTTTATATTCAGAGGCCAGTAACCACAAATATTAATAGCTCAATGGAGCTTCTTGATGCTCCAAAGTTCTATTTCTATGCCACTGATGTTGTTTAGTGTAGCCCTTGGAATATATGAAACAGAAAAGCACTTTTATAAACCATTTATATTTACATATATTTTTATGTTTATAGCCTGCTGAGGGCTTATAATGGACCAAGTACTGTTTTAAATGCTTTATATGTATCATCACTGAAATCTCATAACGCCCTATTATATAGGTACTAAATGTTGGACTTATCTTTACTAAACACAAAATAATGTCTTCAAGGAATGTTATGTCAAATATTTCATAACTAAAAATTAGATTTAAAAGAATTTTAGATACATAAAAATAACCAAGACAAATGCTATGTTCTCTCTCAGATATAGAATGTATTATTTGAAAATGGCGACTAGAATTTGTGTTATTTACATAGAGCACTCTAATTGGTCAAATTTGGGAGTTTAATAACACTCCGTATAAGAAAATACTCTGAACTTACAGTACCTTTTGATTGTAAATTCAACTTTCACTTCCGATACTCCCCCCATTAGTCAATCCGTTGGTTGAAAAGCAAAATATATCCCAAATCCAGTCATTTCTACCTTCATGTTATGACCCTTGTCTAAACTACCGTCACGTCACCTCACCTTGACTCCATTAATGTCTCCTAACTGCATCTCCTGACCTACAGGACTCACTCCTACAGTCTGTTTTCCAAACAATAAAACAGTCATCTTTTCAAAACATATCTTTTCCACTGCTTACAAATCTCCAATGCTTTATCTGTTGCCCTTAGAACAGTATCTGACCTACAAATAGAGATTGAAATACTTTACAAATGAGGGGCACCTGGGTGGATCAGTCAGTTGAGCGTCTAACTCGTGATGTCTGACTTGTGATTTTGGCTTAAGTTATGATCCCAGGGTTGTGGGATCAAGTCCCGTGTTGGGCTCCGTGCTGAGGGTGGAGCCTGCTTAAGATTCTTTCCCTCTGCCCCTCTCCCCTGCTCTCATGCGTGCTCCCTCTCAAAAACAAAAACAAAAACAGCAACAAAAAAACCTTACAAATGAACTGCCAGGTGTGTGTATGTGTATGGGGGCAGCAGAGTGGGGTTATGTATGAACAACATGGTCATAAGTTGGTAATTGTTGAAGCCGGGTGATGGCTATAAAGGGCACCATGACCTTATTCTCTCTACATTGGTATATATTTGAACTCTTGCATAATAAACTTTTTAACCCTACTCACCCAGGACCTTATAGGATGTGATCCTTGCCTACCTCCCACTATTAACTACCTCCTACCTCTTGGTCTTGCTAGCTAACAACACTTGCCCTCCACAAACACACCAGTGTCCTACACCTCAGGGGTCCCTACACTTGCCTGGAGGACTCTTCCCCAGGCTCTTTTTTGCCCCTCAATATTTAGAGTCTTAAACCTTTTAAAACTCAACAATATGTACAGTGTCTTATCCTTTTTAACCTTCATATTTTTGTTCTGAAATTCATTTATTTAACAATTCTTGGTCCAAGGGCTAGTAGGCTTCTTCAACACTTAGCTCCACACCAGTATCTCACTACCACAGGCAAGCGTGCCCCTGCTTTCTGGGGCACCTACCAAACTGGCACGTCCTCATGCCACTGTCCTCTGCTTTGGTTAAAAAGGAAAGATCACCACCACACTTTCCAAGGTATCCCTTTGTTCTTTGCTATTCCTCTGTCGCTAGGAATGTTCTATCTACTTAATCTTGGAATAGGCTCTGAGGTAGAATAGTGATATTATACCTTAGAATATGATTTAACAATTTGAGACAGAGAAAAATACCAAAATGCATCAGGTAATAGAAGTATGTGGGTTTCCTGGGGATAGGGAACAAATTTTTTAGCTCCCAGAAGACAGGGACCAGGATCTACTTTGTTTGCTACTGCATTCCCAGCACCTAACACTGTCCTTATATAATGGCTACCCAATAAATACTTGTAGAATGAATCAATCTACTAAATTCCTCTCCAAAGCCACTATTGTTGCTAACACTACAGATAGGCCACCTTTCCCTCAGCAGTGCAACTCTAGCAATGGTACAGATATGTGCAAAGATCACCCATAGACCAATACCTATGTTCAGATGCACAGGAACGTGTCTGGCAAAAGTCTGAAGTAGAAGGAGAAGCGGGAAGAGACTTCGTAAGTTTAGATGTGCAAACTGGAGACCCGTTAGACATATTCTGAGGCTTCTTTTGCCGTGACCTTGAGTGCATTGTAAGACTGTCCCGATCAGAACCTGTTAAAAGAAAGAAGAAAAAAAGGCAGTCCCTATGGTGAGGTATCAAATATAGTGAAGGTAATTAACTATGATCACCTGAAGGGTAGTGAGGTGTGAGATAGAACAAGTTAATGTGGGTGTTCACTTGAGCCCTTGACTCTAGTCTTGCTAATCTTGCCATCTCTTATGCATATTCCATAAACATCTAGAAGGATTTAGTTTTAAAAATATTTGGTGATCTCCAGGGGTGCCTGGATGGCTCAGGTGGTTAATAAGTGCCTGACTTGCTTTCGGCTCAGGTCACAATCTTGCGGTTTTGTGAGTTTATGCCCCACATTGGGCTGTGCGTTGATGGTGCAGAACCTGCTTGGGATTTTCTCTCTCTCTCTCTCTCTCTCTCTCTCTCTCTCTCTTCCTCCCTCTCTGCCCCTCCCCTACTAACGCTGTGTCTTTCTCAAAATAAACTAAAAAAAAATTTTTTTTAAGTATTTGGTGATCCCCAAAGTTTTATATTAATAATTTACAGTATTTTATTGACATGCATTTTCAGATTAAAGGGTTAATGGAGGGGCGCCTGGGTGGCGCAGTCGGCTAAGCGTCCGACTTCAGCCAGGTCACGATCTCACAGTCTGTGGGTTCGAGCCCCGCGTCGGGCTCTGGGCTGATGGCTCAGAGCCTGGAGCCCGTTTCCGATTCTGTGTCTCCCTCTCTCTCTGCCCCTCCCCCGTTCATGCTCTGTCTCTCTCTGTCCCAAAAATAAATAAACGTTGAAAAAAAAAAAAAATTTTAAAGGGTTAATGGAGTACTCACTTCCTGAGAAGGCACTGAAAAGTTTCACATTTTCTGAGTTCTGGTGGTCAAAGGTAGTCATATTTAAAAACTGTTGCTTTAACCAACTGGCTCTTTCTTCTTCAAATGCCTTTCTCTGTCATAACAAGCAAACCAAAGAAATACTGATCAGTATTTCAACATTCACACCGGTGCCACTTCCCATGATTTCTGTAGCTGTTGGTGTTTGCTTTCTGGCTACCATCTATATTTTGTAAGTCAAATGAATTAACCTAAAAAACTAAGAAAAACTTCATTTAAGAAAATCATATTTAAAAAATAAAAATTTACCCATCTCACCTAAAAACCAACTGTTATTTTCACATCTATTTTAAATAAATTCAAATGGATAATGCAAAAAAAAAGATAGCACATTAGAATTTTTGAACACACAGAACATTGTAAGTATAAAATTACAAATGACAGAAAAATACCCACTGTAAATTAATCACGTGAGAAAAAGAAGCTATGACCTCACCAGGCATCGCTCTCAGCCTCCAACCATCTACCAGCACCAGCAGCCACCACCACTAAACCACAAGAGGGCACACGTCAGACCTTCCCCTTTCCAACAGCCAATGATAATCCTCAATTCTCCCTCATCCCTCAGGTCTCTCGTGCTTCCTTCCCATCCTTCACTGGCCCCACTGACCAGAGGCAGACAGACTGTCCTGCAGAGAACTGGGAGTGGTACAAAAAGTAGCTAGAGGATCTCCCGGAATAGGACGGATACAGGGATTCAGAAAAAGGTTCCTGTAAGACAGGAGAAAATGCTGGTGCAAACGGATTTTATTTTCTGAGAAAGGTAGCTATTGATAAGATAAATTTTCACAAGTGTGGAGGAAACCCATGTCAGCTAAACAGCATATATCTTTCATTCATAAACACTAATACAAAATCATGCGTCCCCAGACATTTGAAGAAAACGAAGAGCATGAAAGAAAAAGAGCCAACATAAAGAGACCTGACTATAGGTAACAGTTCAAGAGCCTTTCGAAAAAATATTCTAACACAAATGACCAGATTTATGAACACCTGTAAAATAATATAATGCTCTACAAAAAGAAAAAAAATGAGGACACCAAAGACTTGAAAGATAAATTCTAAAATAAAAACTCCTTGGATGAAATGAAGAGTTAAAACTGATGGTGCTGAATATCAGGTTGGTGATGTACAAGATAAAGGTGAGAGAATACCCTTAAATTCAGGACATAAAGTCAATCTATGGATGTAGTCAGAAGGCCAACCATCTGTCTAATAGAAATGTTTGAGAATGCAAGGGAAAAAATACAGAATCAAAGAAAATATTCCAAATTGAAGAAATACAGTGTCTTCAGGCTAAATTACCTAGATATATCCTCATAAAATTTTGGAACTTTAAGAATATAAAAAGGAGAAAAGAAGAAGAGAAGGAAAAAAATAAAGCACAGGATATCTACAAAGTATTGCCTGTAGGTTATATGATAATCAGGCTGCTTATTTGCAAAACCAAACAGCAGAAGAAATGGAACAATGGGAAACTGAATTCTATATGCAGCCAAACCAATCACCTATGAGTGCATTTTTGGATATCCCAGAATTCAGAATATTTTTTACTCACACAATACTTACAAAAAAATTACTCAAGAAGCTAATACAGCAAATTGAAAAAGGAACCCAAGAAAGTAGATAGTGTGAGCTACAAATTGAATGTGATTCAGGAAATCCTAAGCTATAAAGAAAGTCAAAAGATTCACTACACAGTGGTACACGAAAGATTCTCTCCAAGGTGGCAAAGTCTTATTAACATAGAGTATTTTCTATGTGATCAAACATATTAGTAGGTTACAGAATGAATAATATTTACAGAATCATGATGTCATCAATGTTCTTTCCATTTTTAAGTCTCAACCTTAAAGTACATACACCTGGATTACACCGTAGGGCAGAGGACAAATGTGGTAACACCCAACGATGAGAAATAATAACCATAGACAAAACTTGGGAAGTAGAAGGGCAAGAGAAGGGGAACAAGGGTAAGTACAAGAATGTCTTCATCTTTCATTGCGGGGATATGGTACTGCCTCAAGTCAAGCACACGTGAAATGGAAGCATCAAACATATTATTTAAAAAAGTCAACCAAAAGAAACCATTTTTTAAAAGTGGTTTTAAAAAAGTATGAAGTATGTATGAAGAAGTCATATATAGAGATGAGGAACAGCATAGATGGGAGTTGCGGTAAGGACACTACATTCCTTATCTTTCATAGCCGGGAATCAATAGATTGTTATCAAGAAAACAAAGGCTGAAATACACTAAGGTTAAAACAGTACTTCTCAGAAGAATTACGAAGTTCAAACAGTGGTGACTTCTGAGGAATGAAATTGGTGGTAAGAATGGAGGACATTTGTTCAGTTTGTGGTTTTTTTGTAGGAGTTATTTTTTTAAACCATGTTCACACATTACTTGTGTAACTTTTGAAAGGGAAATATGTAGGTTAATATATCGTTAAGTCAAAAAGCAAGCTGTAGAAGGTGTATGCACACATCCCTGGGTGAGGGGGAGAGGGAGAACTTTTGTACTGCTTTTTGATGCCCACAGACAGTGGGAAGATAACAAATGTCCCAGAGAGATCTCCTGTGTGAAGCTAAACACTGACCAGTAGAAAGCCAACAAGAAGGGGATAACAGATGCTTAGAGTTTTCTAAAAAGAAAAGTTTCAATTCCCAAATCTGGTAAAGGCAAAACGACACCCTTCTATAATAGTTCACATGCTTACAATCCTTTCCAGTTTGTTATTTATAAGATCGCTGGTGAAATACTTTAGGGAACAACTGGATGGCAAAAAAACAATGAAAGGCAGAACTTCGATACATTCTGCTGGGCCTCCCCAGAACTTGCAAAAGCTCTACAAGGAAAGCTAATTGTTTAAGATACCTCCAATCCTAGGCGGATAGCCGCTTCTGTAAAGCTTCGTCTTTCCTTTTCAAAATTCTTTTTTTGCTCTCTAAATAGGGACCACTCTTCCTTGAGGCGCTCCTTTTCTTCCAACAAGTAGCAGTCTCGAAGCAGTGAAGTGGTGTCGTCATCACATGCAGTAGCAAGCTGCTGCTATTAAATTTTAAAACATAGTAAGTTCCAGAAGATCCCCGCAGCACCCCAAGTTAAAGCAAGGGACGGCAGGTCAAACTTTTGGGGAAGGACAGAAATGATGAAGAATCAGCAAGTCAATGGAGGACTCTCATTTTCCACTTGGCAAAGCCCCGCCTCAGGAATGGTACGTAATGTCCCTGTTAGTAAGCCCAGAACTTAGTTTAAAGCAGAAAAATGTCAAATACTACATATCTTCTGAAATAAAGGAATAAGGCCCTTTACAGGGGACAACAGCTTTAAAAGGTAACTCACATTTACCTGTAAAAGCTGCTGCTGAGTTTTAATCATTTCTTTACACTGTTGAATTTCCAACTCGAGTTTTTCAGTTTCTTGTTCATGGTCTTGTCGTGAGATTACGTCTTCATCATTGAAACCTTCTAAGTGTACCTTTGAAACTAACATAAAACCAGTAATTTGACATAGGTTTTACAGCCTCCACTCAGTTTATGGGGCGCCTGGGTTGCTCAGTCAGTTAAGAGTCCGACTTTAACTCAGGTCATGATCTAACAGTTGGTGCGTTCGAGCCCCACATTGGGTTCTGTGCTGACAGGTCAGAGCCTGGAGGCTGCTTAGAATTCTGTGTCTCCCTCTCTCTCTGCCCCTCCCCCACCTGGTGCGCGCGCTCTCTCGCTCTCTCTCTCTCTCTCTCTCTCTCAAAAGTAAATGTTAAAAAAATTAAAAAAAAAAAACTCTAAGAATTTTTCTAGAATCTCAACAGGTTTTCTAAAAGGTACCTATTCCCTTTGCCCTCTAAAAATTTCATAAGCTATAATAATAAAATTAAATTTATGGTATTTTACCACCATGAAAAAATGTAAAAAGCAAAGCAACTATAAAGGATTCAGGACAACTACAAATTCATACTATTTTCTGGACTCAAATGATATCTTTACTAGTTCTACTATGAACATTTAATTTGTAATCTGTATTTATTCACGATTATGTCCTAATTAAAAATGGACAACCTATATTCACAGAGGAGAAAAATAATTAACAAATTCATAAACTACTTTCAACACTTCTTCAAAGATCAATGCAGCACTACAAATCTTGCTCTCCAATATTAAATTCAACAAATAAAAAGTCCAAATATACTTGCTATTTACTAATAGACTGGGACTGAAATCAACAAAATCTCATGTAAATTAATTTTGGTACAGAATTTTGTTGATTAGTCTTTACTACTAAAGACAACTGGCAGTGAGTTTGTGACTTCTGACATTTAGAATAAATTTCCTTTCAACAGACTTCATTTACTGAGCAGAAACCTTAATTTTCTTGATTTAGAAGCATGCAACCTTCAAAAAATATAAAATGTTAAGAATACATTCATCAATGTAAATTTATACTATCTACAGTGACAGGAAATGGTGTCTAAAATAATACATTCACTCTTAAGTGAAAAAAAGTGTAGAAAGAATACCTAGTATTCGGTTTTTGTTTTTCATATACATATATATATATTTTTCATGTGTTTGTTTGCTTATTTATTTGTTTATTTATTTAAAGAGGGAGAGCACAAGAGAAGCCCAACACAAGGGCTTGATCCCACAATCCTGGGATCATGACCTAAGTCGAAATCAAGAGTTGGACGCTCAAATGACTGAACCACCCAGGTGTCCTGTTTTTTATATATTTTTAAATAAATTTTGTAAATGCCTACAGAAAAATCAAGAAAGATATGCACCAAACTGTTGAGTGTTAGCTATAGGGAACAGAAACCTGAATATTCTACTTCATATACTTCCTAATTGATACTTTAAACCTCTATTATATTGAAAATAATTTAAAAATAAATTATTAGGAACCTAGAAGTATGCAAGTATCTAGAAATAATAAGCAACAGGTTTATATTTATACCACATCATGATTAATAATTCTTCATTTCCAAGATTTAGTAAGACACTCAGTTTACTTCATTCAACTGTATACTGCACTCAGAGAAAGATTCACTCTGAAGGCAAAGTATTTTCTCAGTGGGGTTCAAACCTCACCTCTAGAAGTAGATAGAAGCTTGATTATCAAACTACCAAACTGAGTTCGAGTACTTCACAGCTGAGCCCATAACGTGGCTTTCTAAGTGACTGAAATTAAGAGCTGAATGTCAACTCACTTTGCATGCACTGAGGCAGTAAGTTACCTTGGTTATCAAGCTTTTCGACATGACTTTTCAAAATTCTCCACTGTTTTCTGATGCTGTTGGTAAGCTGCTCTCTCACAGTTTCACAGGAAAGGTCCCACATACTCTCCCTACTCAGTTCCCCAGCATCTTCCTCAGCATCAGAGATAACCTACAAGCGAGAGAGGTGAAAGGGAAAGACCAGTATCTTAAAATGGCTCTAGATACTCAGGCAGTAGTAATTATCAGAGATCCTTATCAAAATCATTTCTGCACCATATCTTAAGCATATGTGACCTAACATTTAAGATAGAAATTGTCCAATTCAAGTCTCTTCAAATGTGAATTTGAATCTAGTGATGAGAGTCAAGGAGCTGTGTGAGGAAGTTATTCATTACCTGTCCAGTGCTGTGTTAGATGCTCTCATATGTTAATTAACCCTCAAATCATGTTATAATGTGGGAAAAATGAGGCTTTCAGAAGTAGACACACTGCCCGATATCACACAGCCAAGAGGCAGAATGGAGATCTGAAGTTAGATCAACTTATCTCCAGTCCTAGGCTGTTTAAATAAATAAACCAGTGAAGTTATCTACAAAGTAACTGTGAATCCTATTTTTTTCATATAATTTTTAAAAAATAAAACCAGAGATTATTTTCCTTTTTACTCTACCAGCACATTAATCATAGGAAAATACAGCAACCACAGACATATGATCACACAGAATCAAAGCAGGATAAAGAACATAGGAAAACAGTATTAAAATATATTGAAACAATCTATAGCTACATAAACAATAATATATATTAGACAATAATAATATGTATATAATGTGCAGGTATATATACATATATTATATACATATGCAGGTATATATATGTCTGCATAACAATCTGCATGGTCCTATTTTATTATTAACATCCAAGAAAGTGGACAGAGATCTACTTTACTAAACTGAACAGTAAATATCTTGCTGGGGGAAAAAAAGAAAAAACATAGAAGATGAGAAGAAATGCTGGTTAGGCTGTTCCTGCATGCAGATGCAGCAGGAATGAGCGAGTGACTCAGTGTGGAGAGCTGTATCAATAGTGTGAGGTCAGCAATGGCTGCCAAAGTCAAGGTCTCCCAGGGGAAGCAGGTTGGGGAAGGGTCCAGCGTGGAGCTCACTATGACTCTGCTTCTTGCCAATCAATCCTCTGGAGCTACTTGCCAGTAATTCTTCCAAGAAGCTATACCTTCTATGTGTTAAAGCATACCAGAATACTATAAATCCATTACTTAAAACATTAATAATAATAATCGCTTTACACTCCCCAGACTAAATTAAATGCTAAAACCACAAAATGAAAATAAAAAGTTACCTTGAATCTTGGGCATATATTTTGGCTACAATTAAGTAAGAAAATAACTAATAAGTGAAACCTGAAGGCTACCTAGGCATTCTAAGGTTATACCTTACTCCCTTACTAAAATGCTCCAAAATCCTTAAAAGGACTGATTTAAATTATAAGAGAAAAAAGATCTAGAAAAACAGACCTTTTAAAACCAAGAAATATACTTAATTAAGGGTACTTCTCCAAACTTAAACATTTGCATTATTAAGAATTACACAGGATACTGGGGCGCCTGGGTGGCGCAGTCGGTTAAGCGTCCGACTTCAGCCAGGTCACGATCTCGCGGTCCGTGAGTTCGAGCCCCGCGTCGGGCTCTGGGCTGATGGCTCAGAGCCTGGAGCCTGTTTCTGATTCTGTGTCTCCCTCTCTCTCTGCCCCTCCCTCGTTCATGCTCTGTCTCTCTCTGTCCCAAAAATAAATAAAAAAACGTTGAAAAAAAAAAAAAAAGAATTACACAGGATACTAACCCACTGGATGAGTAGTGGTGAGGAGAGGGAAATTTAAATATCTGAGGAAGGTCTCCTTGATTTACTACTTACTCTTGCTGACTGAAAGCTGGTACTGTTTGTAAAGGTTGGGCCAAAACCTGAAGTAACTACAGGAGTAACAGAAACTATGCTAGCTCTGGGAAGGCATTTGTGGATTTTCACAACGAACCAAAAAGTGATGGACTTTGAGAGAAAAGGCTAACTCAATATAAAGGTCAAGAAGGTCCCAAACTGGAGAGTTTAAAAAGAACATCTAGGTAATGATTTTTTTTTTTTTTCTGAGAGAGAGAGAGAGAGAGAGACAGAGAGACAGAGAGACAGAGAGAGAGAACGCATGTGTGCAAGTGAGCGAGGGGCAGAGAGAGAGAAAGAGCATCCCAGGAGAGGCAGAAAAGAGAGAGAGAGAATCAAGGCTCGAACTTATGAACTGTGAGATCATGACCTGAGCTGAAGTCAGATGTTTAATGACTGAGCCACCCAGGTGCCTCAGATAACGATTTTTTTAAAAAAGAAAGAAAATAAGAGGTAGAAGAGGGTAGACTTATCAGCAGGACTGATCTGTGACACCACAAAGTAAACAGTCCCCAAATGTAGGTTTAAAAACAAGTTCTGATGGACTTGCTGACAATTAGCATTTTCCATCAACATTGCTATTTTCAGATTTTAGTCACTTGGTTGAATCCGGAATTTATACATGGAAAGCAATTAAGTTAAAAGAAGTTTTCACCATGATGTGACTTGTTCTTTCAGACCTCTGCACGTATCATTCCCCTTGCATCACATGCTTTCTACTCCCAAAACATACACCTACTTATTTTTAAGAACCACCTCAAATTCACTTGCTCTCTGATGCCTTCCTTGACTGCCTCACTTGCTTTGTTCTGCACACTGCACCACCCTGTTATAGCTCTTAACAAGTGTAACAGTTACTTTTCTACATGCCCCTTCTCCCCAGAAGAGCTTCTGAAGAATGCAATGGACTGAATGTGTTCTCTCAAATCTGTGTTGAAATCCTAACACCCAATGTGTGGGTATGCGGAGGTGGGGCCTCTGGGAAGTGATTAGGCCATGAAAAGTAGAGCCCTCGCGAATGGGAGGAGTGCCCCTACAAAGGGATTCTGGTGAGCAATCCTCCTGTTTCTGGGCATGTGAGGGTACAAGGAGTCAGCAATCTGCAACCTGGAAGACCTCTCTCACAGACACTGGCCCTACGGGCACCTAGATTTTGAACTTCCCGGCTCCAGAACTGTAAAAAATAAATTTCTGTTGTTTTTAACCACCCAGTCCATGGTAGTTTGTTATAACAGCCCCAACTAAGACAAAGGAAAAAGTCAAAGTCCTTTCAGCCTTTTCTTTCCAGGGACCAGACAACAAATTTATGGACTGCATGATTAGCTGGTTCCCAAAGTTAATGAATATTTCACTCTCTGGAAAGCAAAGCATGCTTAAATACGTAACACCTAAACTAAACTATTTAGAGGATATTCAGCACAGTACTTAAAAACATGAACTCTGGGGTAAGGCAGACTTGGATTTAAATCCTGATTTTGTCCTGTGTGATACTAGGTTAATTAGACTAAGGTGCCTCAGTTTCCTCAGCTATAAAATGGGGGATAATTATAATATGAAAAGCATCAAATTATAAGAATGAAACGAGACAATACTCATAAAGAGCTTAACACAGTGTTTTGGGCACAGATCAAGTCCTTGGAAAATCATCTCCCTCATTTCCCAGGGCATGTCTAGAAACATATCGGACAATTTTTTGGGTTGTCACAGTGATTGGGGGTAGTACAGCAGTGAGTGTCCTGTCCAAAACATCAGTAATGTCCCCCACTGGGAATACCTATCTAATGTTTTAATTGTTCGACTTAGCAATCCAAAACTGTATTAGAGAGGAAAGAGCCACTTACAGTTCCTGTACTATCATCTGCTCTTTCTCTAGGTTTCTGCTTTTGGGGAGAAAGAAGAGAAATCATTTCCTTTTTCATTTGCTGAAGAACCTTCTTAAGTTCAGCATTTTCCATTAGGATTTGTTTCTGACGATATTCATAATCATTCAAGAGAATTTTATACATTTCATCTTCATTCCTGAGAAAGAAACTGTCAGCATGAAAATGCAGTTATAGAAAGAAAAGTCTGATGAAATGTATCAATTTAAATTGGAACTTACCTGGCCTCAGTTTTACCCGTCCTCCAGGAGCCTCTTTTTCCATCAGCTCTCCCCACATAATTTAAAACTTCCATAGCTACAAACATGAACATGCAAAACAAAACCAATTCTTAACATACATACGTTTAAGTGTATAAAACCCTAACACACTATATACATACTGGAGACCTAAGTCAACCTGGTGCAGATTAGGATTTGGGCTCAGAAAGTCCAGGATTTCAAGTTCCAGTTCTCCATTACTGATAAACACTGAGATCTTGACAAGTTATTTACCTGCTAAGCCTGTTTCTTCATCAATACAGTGGGAATAATGAAAATATCTACCAAAGAGTTGTTGTGAAGAGTAAAAGATGTTGCTAAAACACTTAAAGTACTTGATAAATATTATATTATCATTATTAATTTTATCTTCGGGGTTGGCAAACTATGGCCTGCAGGCCAGATGCCTGATTTTTGAAATAAAGTTTTATTACAACACAGCCACACCGTTTGTTTATATACTCTTACACCACAAGTGCAGGGTTGAATAGCTGTGACAAAAGGCCACAGACTCCACAAACCTGAACACATTTACTATTAGAATCTTTATAGAATAAGTCTGCCAAGCCCCGCGTTGTCATCATCATCAAAGGAGCCAAAGCCCCTGACAGTATTAATTTCTCTTCTATCCTAGGGGGAGACGGAAGCAGCTGGCATAAGAAGGAAAGAAGATGACAATAAGTTACTGTAGTTTTAGGCTTGATAAAATCATTATGAAAATACCACTTCCAGGTAGGTTTGGACTAGGAGACAGCCAGATTCCCACCAAATAAGAGCTCTGTTACCAGAGTTAAATCTTCAATAAACTTCTCTAATTAGTACACTTCATACTTCTGGCATTTCATCTTGCTCTTTATTTAATTCACGGATGAACATGAGGTTAACCAATGAAGTTTAAGTTTGATTACCTAAAGATTTCCCACCTTGTCTTAATAGCTTACCCCACTTCCGATTTTCAGTAATGTTTAAAATAAGATAGCTGAATAACTAAGTCAATAGTGAGCTGCCTGCTGACAGCGGACACGGCCCACCATGTGACAGCTTGGGACATCTGTTCATCAGCTGTCATGTCAGCAAGTCCAACTGAGCTCCGTTTCCGAAACCACGGTTTAGGGTATTACTGTAGCGTGCAGGTTAGAGGACAACCTGCAGCCCACGTGGGAACCACTCTTCAATAAATAAATGCACACATTTCCTGTTCTGCATCTCACCAGGCCAGTAAAACCTTGCGTGTAGCTCGATTTTTGTGTGCATGGTTCCACTTTGTAATCTATGTCATGTACCTGAAATTATGCTTGGATGATGTAAGCTGTAAATTAATTTTCAAAAGAGTAACACTAGAAAGAAAAAAAAAAAAACGTAGGCACAAACAAAAGCATAATGTCCACAGTCCCTTCTTTAGACCAGCTGCTTCAAAAATGCGCAGCTACATTTAAAGGAAATGACATAGATGATTTGATGTGAAGAATAATTTTGCAAAGTTATTTCTAAAATCATATACTTTTTTTGGTACTCAGAAACTCATCTTGCCTTTTCATATTATCAGTTCTTTGCTATAGAAGATTAGAATATCCTCTGGCTTAGTTTTTTCTCTATGGAACCACAACTGCCATATTAAAAAAATATGTAATTCTTATACGCAACTAAGGAAGCAAAGCAAAATTATTTACTTTTCGCTAACGAGTTGTCTCAATTTCTAGTTTATGTGGATATATACCGTCTAGAGACATTTTATGAATAAGGCATAAAAATAACACTTCATGGGTTGTTGTGCTCCGTCTATTCACATTTCTTTCTTAGCATATTAGCTTATGCATTTACTTTGCTCTATCTCAGCCAGTTGTTTCTTACCTATTTTTTTATCCTTCTTGTTCATAACAAGTTGATGCAGACGCTCCTTTAATTTATTATATTCACGTTCTTTTCTCTTCATATCATGATTATATTGAGTAGCTCTACTTGCAATGATATTTTGTAATTTTTGTACCTGAAAAAAGCATTTTCCATCAAATGAGTCCCTTTATGACTGACAATCCCCCAGTTAAAATTTATAAATTCAAAAGAGAATAGAAGTCCTAGCATTCACCTCCTCATAAAATAGTTTACTCTAGGATTATTCTTTCTTCTCAATAACCACTGGAAATCACTTTGAAAAGTATCATTAAGTGAACCACAAAGTTTTTATTGTTTAATTCTGAAACTTCCAGAACTCCTAACTTTCGAAATTATCTTTTTCTACCCTCTTTACTCTACATTTAGAGTCTGATCATTTAGAATCCAGAAACTCTTACAGAAGTATTAAAGTGATCAGAGCTTCATCTGAAACAAGAATCAATGATCATTTGTAGTGACTTCCTTACATTACTTACTTGAACCACTTTATTCCCTATAAATCTGTGACAAATTAGCCATAGCACATCGCAGCATGTAAACAGGTTTATTTTTTTGTTTTGTTTTTAAACAGGTTCATTTATCTGACCACAAACAGCTCTCAAATTAGAGTAAGCCCAAATAGCAGACAGAATCCAGTTCAAATATTTGCTGAGTACCCACGATATGCCATGCCCTACTGTTCAATGTTTAGATCTACTATGGTTTCTCAGGCAACCCTTGATAGAAAGCATGTTCTATTCTATAATAACATTTTTAATCTCCGGTGAAGATGATCACATTTAACTCAATCCTTACTAAAGACTAACTACATTCAAACCACTTAAGTGTAATCAGCACATCAAGTCAACATTTTTCTGGGAAATAACTCAAGAAAATGTATAAGCAATCTTGCAGTTTAACTAAGATATCTCATTATCCACCAACGGAATATATTACCAGTCAAATATGATAAAATCTGTCTAAATCACTATAAGGTCATTAATGAAATATGCTCCCTTAGAAGTCCTTAATTATAGTTTAAAAAAACATACACAACACTGAAAATATTGTATTTTTACAGTTATCAAGTGGTCAGGGATCAAAAACTGCAGAGCAGTAAGAACATAATGGTTTCTTCATATATAAATTAAAAAACAACTTCAAATGCATGAACCCTATAGATCTAAATACTAAGTAACCACTATAGCAGAAGTGAGATTATAATTATGGTATCATTAGCAATCAGAAATAAGATTTTTAAATGTGAATTCCTTTTTTTAAAAACCAATAACTCTTAAAAAAAAAAAACAATAACTCTTGTGTCCATTTAGTCAAGTAACTGCTTGACTGTATGAATAATGGATTTAAGATAAAGAAGAGGGATGCCAGATATTAAACAGAGATATAGCAGAGAATAAAAGATCTGCATTTAAAGCACCCCTGCCCCTCGGAAAAAATATCAATGCATTTGAGTCCAGGCAGACATTACAGGACACTGGCTGTCACAAGCTATGGACCACTACACTAAACCAAATGAATCCTCTTGGAGCAGGGATGACACAGAGAGTTCCTGACCTCAGTTAAATATGCTGCAGTGGTGTAGAAAGAGGTCCACCATACCAATTTGACAAAGGATGAATTAATGATTCTTGTTTTAAGGTAGCCGTTATGGTCACCTCAAATCAAAGAAGAAAAAAAAAATCACTCAAACTTTGTCTTCAATAACTGACAACTCACTTCATCTTTTTCATTTTTCAGTAGCTGATGCAAATTCCGGTTCTTGCACTGTAATTGTCTGTCTCTTTCCTGAAGCCCAATCATTTCTCTCCTGGAGGTTTCCAGTTGTTCCTAAAACATCCACATGCAATCCTGATTAAAATTAACACAGGACTCAGAGCAAATGAATTTTTAGAAGAACAGTATAAACAATGTACACATACTAGGGTTCGTTAGCTAAAACTGCAGTTCAACGGCACACAAAATGTTTAGTTAAAACAATTATTCTCAAACAATACTATAAAGTTATAAATTTATTTAAATTCCAAAATGTTGTATGTATCTGACAAAAGAGTTTCAAAGCGGATCCCTTGAAAGGCTCTTCACTTATTCAAGTGATGCTGCCACTGGACACTTTTAAAATTTCCTTTTAGTACTTTGTAACATGGCTACAGCACACTCTTTGAGAAAGAACCAAAGTGATTTGGAGCTAAGTCTAAAGAAGATGGGTGACCAAGCAAGCAGCAACCCTTCAGGTCAAAAAAAGTGAGGCTCAGCACAATACTAGTTCTCCCTTGCAAGTGGGAACCTCTGACGATTTTCTCCAGAGAGGAACGGCAGCATTGCTGGAATCAGTATGGGATAAGATGCTCACTTTGAATTCATTCCACACATTCCGTGAGGAAATGTGCCAAGTTCTGCATGAGACCATTGGAATATTTTTAAAAGCCTCTTATCCTTATAAAATAGAAAATCCACTCAACTTATGGCATAAGTGACCATAAATGACAACTTGCACAATCTCTTTAACAATGGATTCCTATAAATTTAGGAATTTATAAAATTTAGGAATACAACTTGGATAACTGAGGCTGTCAGAATTTTTGGCACCTTCTTCTCTGGAGTGCTGAAAGCTTCCTATCATGCCAGACCATTTGGAATGGCTGAACTTAAAGGCACTGGGCCAGTTGACACGTCCCACATATGTCAAATCAGATTCACTCTGAGTAATTATCAGTGCTTTACCTGAACTATCATCCCTGCAAATCTGTACACCCCCCTGCTATATCACTTAATTCAGTAAATCATACCATCATCCTCTGTAAAGTTGACAGAGACCTGGCTGGTATCTTAATTCATGACTCTCTTTACTCCCCAAATTCAATTCTTCATAGAATTCTACCCATTTTACCTCCTAAGTTTGCTTAATATCTCCCTTTTACCATCTCCACTGGCAAAACCTTTCTGGCCTTAACAGCTGCTAAGGCCTGCTAACAGCTGTCCTTTCCACCATGCCTTCTAGGCTCCCTACTTCCACCCCAAACACAAATCTACACCTCTCCCATAATTTCTCCACCCTACTGCCAAACTGGTATCTCTACATGATGCCCAAGATGCCTTCTCTTGCTTACGTTCCTTGGTGCCTCCAGGTTTCTGCACAATGTGCTCACATCATCTGATGCCTGGGTCCCAGCCCCACCTATCCGTCTTCATCATAATCATATAGTTCAGCTCCTACAGGGCTACTATCTGTTTCCTAAAAGTAAAATCCTCTCTCATACCTCTATGCTTTAAATAGGTTGCACCCTCTGCCTAGAATGTCTTTTCCAAACATTAGCAAATTTCTACTTATTCCTCAAACCTGAGATCAGTGTTAAGTCTCTGTGAAGCCTCCTTTTACCTCCAAGAACAATTAATGACACAAATAATCTTAGTTCCATGTATCGCCTTCCACTGGACTACAATCTCCTTGAGAGCAGGGACTGGGGTTCACTCCTCTGTAAACCCATTGACCCTAGCACACAAAATACTCAATAAATTCTCCTCCACAAATTGAATGAATCATATACTAGGAGAGATCAGCAACTTTTGCCACTGAACACATTTCTGTCCACAGAGAAATACCTGATTTTGGCCCAGGTCAAACCCTGAATTAGAAGACTTCCTGGAAAACACTCTATACTCTGGGCTGTCCTAATAAGCGACCACTCCTTAGGGGAAAGGCTAAACAGCCCCTGGTTATCAATATCATTGCACAATTATTCACTATCTACTTAAAAAACACTCAGCCAAGGTTATCCAGATATAAAAAGTTTTAATGCAGAACTACTGCCTTCTTAGGCTTACAACTCTGAGTCACTCTAATTCATAAGACCTTCCATAGGCCTCTCTGATTAAAATTAAAGTACTATCCACAACCCACAGCCTTTTTATAACCTGGAGGGTATACCAACTACCCCCTCCAGCCCACCACAGCTCCCCTGTCAAAATAATCTCTAGCCTGTAGGCACCGTAGGATGTACAGAGACCTAAAAATATTAAAGAGAAAACATTGTTATCATTTGGCTTAGCTTATGAGACATCTGCCTTATTGAAATACAGGTTGACATGCAATTTCTACCTTAAGTTTTGCATAGCAGTTCTGTAGATGGTCCATATCACTTCCCAGTTTCAGATTCTGTGTTTCTACATTTTCCTGAGCTAGAAGGTTCTTCCGCTGAAGTACAAGTAGCTCATTCATACAATTTAAAACAGCAACTATATTTAATTCTCTCTTTGTGTCTTTACCTTTGGATTCTTCATATAATGAAGGAAAACCGAAAGTAGTCAATTCCTGGTAGGAGAAAATGTTTTCCTCAAAGTTGGTTATCAGACAACTAAGTATAGAAACAAAAGACAGAAATATTTTCTGAGAAATCATAAAAACTACCCTGAGTTAAGAAAACTGTAAATATCCCAAAGGACAAAGAACAGAGAGAACTGGGCTCTTTTAGCCTCTGCTCTGCAATTGCCTGTATCCTGGAGCAAGGCACTCAGGTTTCTGCAGCAGTAAAATAAGGGAGAGACTCCAAGTGGAAGAGCCCCTAGGGTGATGTGCAGGCCAACCTGCTCCTGACAAAAACATTTACCATGTATCCAGACTAGATGATCACGGTGGTTCTCTACATTTCTAGTGTGTTTAAGTCCCAGGCCGATACATAACAACATACATGTGCTTAACACGTGTTTTTCCCATAACTTCGATATGTTATATAACATGATTTATGCTATTCTTCTCACAAAACATTTTTTTTTACCTGATCAAGATATGAAACACTTTGTTCAATATTCTCCTCTGTGCAGAAGGCACTGAAAAAACTGTGCACATTTTTTGATAAAGGTATTGAAGAACATAGCACTTGCTGTGAGTATAAACTTGATGGAGACATCTTTGTTTCTGAGGTATATTGACAGATATTTTTGCTTTCTGAAAGAATAAAAGGTATTTACTTAAACAATTTATAAAACACATGCAAAGAAAACTATCTCCGTTACCAAAGATGTTGAATTATATAAATACTTTTTAAAATTTTCAAATTCAGACAAAGCTGGTTTTTGTAAGAAAACTACACAAAATTGACCCTTGAACACTGCACTGACTTCCAACACAGCTGAAAAATCTGTATATAACTTCTGATTCACCAAAATTTAACTACTAATAGCCTACTGTTGACCAGAAGCCTTACGAATAACATAAGCAGTTAACACATATTTTGTATGTTACATGTATTATATACTGTATTCTTCCAAAAAAGGAAACTAGAGAAAAAAAAAAAAGTGTTATTTAAAAAATCATAAGAGAAAATAAATATGCAGCATGGTACATTTATCAAAAAAAATTCTTGTATAAGTGGACCCACAAAGCTCAAACCCATGTTATTCAAGAGTCAACTGTACTTTTTTTTCAAAAAGATACAACTATCAAGTGCCCTTAGGAGGCATGTTAAGATACAATAGATTCTTAGTTTATACTATTTCAGATTTATGAAAATAACAGAAAAAAAACCACCTATGTCAAAGTTTATATATTAAAGGAATAAATCAAAGTGTACTGAAGTAGCCAATAAACTCATTTCAAATGCATAAACGTTTCTCTCAAAAATAGCAACAATCAAACTCATCATCCGTCAAAGGCATTTAACCCCACTTAAGTATGCACAATTCTTAGCTTTCCCAGATAATTTTTCTCAAAATAAAAATTTAGATATTTTACAATTATTTATGTCTCTCTCTAGTCACATCTTCAATATCTGTGGTAAATCATTTTACAGTTTCATTTAAAAATCCACCTTTACAATTACTGATTTAGTTTATACTTATTTTAGACTCAGGTACCTGAAGACAGATCTGGATCTGTAACAGTCATCCACTCTCCCATAGCAATCACCAGAGCCAGGATACCTGAGGAACCAGTTCAGCAGTGAAACATTCAGTCCAGCTGCTGTCACTCTTCTATGTAGGCATCTCCTTAAAAAGCAAATCATAAAATAACAGCATTTGACCAAAAATAAAAGCAAATATAAAATCAATGTGTAAAAAGAAGGATTTTGCATTATTTACTCCTGCACTCCCATGGTAGAGCAGAATGATAATCTGTGTCCATGTATGCACGTGTGTGTTTGTGTGTTTAAGAATCAGGAGTAAAGAGGGATGCCTGGGTGGCTCAGTTGGTTAAGCATCCAACTTTGGCTCAGGTTATGATTTCACGGTTCATGAGTTCAAGCCCTGCGTCGGGCTTTGTGCTGACAGCTCAGAACCTGGAGGTGGCTTCAGATTCTGTGTCTCCCTCTCTCTCTCTGCCCTTCCCCAATTCACACACTGTCTGCCTCTCTGTCAAAACTAAATAAACATAAAAAAAATTTTTTTTAATTAAAAAAAAAGAATCAGGAATAAAGAGTTCTAGTAAAGTATTCATATTTTTTCATATACGAAGTACACAGTACATGATTTGACTCAGAATATAAATCTAGGTACAGCATTGTTGTACTAATAGATATTTCTATATTATATTCTTTTTTTTTTTTTTTCAATGTTTATTTATTTTTGGGACAGAGAGAGACAGAGCATGAACGGGGGAGGGGCAGAGAGAGAGGGAGACACAGAATCGGAAACAGGCTCCAGGCTCTGAGCCATCAGCCCAGAGCCTGACGCGGGGCTCGAACTCACAGACCGCGAGATCGTGACCTGGCTGAAGTCGGACGCTTAACCGACTGCGCCACCCAGGCGCCCCTATATTATATTCTCTAAGATAAAGTACAAAGCATTTATACAGATAAGAGAAAGAAAAACTTCTTAGATAGCATTCTCATTTTTTGTTTTTACTAACTGTATTAGCAAAAAAAAAAAAAAAATTTAATTGCAATTCCCAGTGGTGGCACAGATGTAGAAAAAAGCATACTCCCATACACTGCTCGCCACAAAGATCACATCAATTTATACAACTACCAGCGATTTGGCAATATGTACCAAATCTTAAAAATGAAAACACATTTTGACCTAGAAAAATTACTTGTAAAGTTTTACCCTGATAAAATAATGATTTATGCTCATTTTCAACAGCACATATACAAAAATTGGAACAATACAGAGAAGATTAGCATGGCCCCTGTGCAAGGATGACACACAAATTTGTGAAACATTCCATATTTTTTATGTGGAATTTAAGAAACAAAACAGATTAACATGAGGGGAGAAAAAAGAGAGAGAGGCATAATAGGAAAAAAGACTCAACTACAGAGAACAAAATGAGGGCGATGGAGGGAGGTGGGTGGGGGGATGGGCTAGATGGGTAATGGACATTAAGGGCACTTCTGATGAGCACTGAGCATTGTATTTAAGTGATAATCACTGGATTCTACACCTGAAACCAATATTACACTCTACGTTAACTAACTGGAATTAAAATAAAAACCTGAAAGTAAAAGAAAAAAGATTTGTACAAGGATTCATCTACAAGTTGTTCTTGAAATCAGAGATAGCTTGTATGTTCCACAGGAGACTGGTTAAATAAATGACACATTTATACAACAGAACACCTTTAAACACAACCATGTGGAGTTAGGGTGGTTAAAAAATACATGAGAGGCCAGAAATATGTATGAATGAAGTGGACTAAGTATAAGAACCTTTCATATAACAGTTTCAGCCTACCATCATTTCCACTTTTTTATAAAGAAAAATGGAAGAAATAAATACTTCTACACCATAAAAAAATTCAAATGAAATTTTGTGAAATCTCCTAATGTTAGAAGCTAATTAGAAAATTATGCAAGTACCCTGTGGAAGGGGCAGTGGCTGGAAGGAGGATGTGAAAGAGCCTTTTCCACAGTGATCCGAGATGGCTGCACAAGTATACACATTAGTACAATCCTTCAAGTTGTACACTAAAGATCTGTGCACTTAACTGGATGTAAGTTACACTCCAAACAACATTTTTTAATAAGCCAAATAAAAGGCCGGATCTGGATTATGAAACAAAGAGTTCGCAGCCCGTTCTGAATATTTAAGATTATGGAAATATTCATAATGTAATACTGAAATGAGAGGAAAATTTTCATTCATTCAATATATTTTTAATTGTGCTACTGTGTGCCAGGCACCCTCTTCTAGGCACAGGGGAAGCCCTGCTCTCAAGTTTACATTCGGGGGGGGGGGGTAGAAATAGATAACGAGACAATAAATTAACCTAACACAGAGTGATAAGAACTATAAAGAAAGCTAAGCTAAGCACAGTAACGTGAGAGTCCTGGAGTGAGGGTATCTAGATTCATCAAGGAAGGCTGCATCGAAATGTTGACATTTAAACTGAGACCTAAATGATACACAGTCAGCCACAAGATGTTCCAGCCCAGGTAGAGGAAACGAACTTGGTAAGAATGAAAACCATAAAGAAGGCCAGTATCTCTGAAGTACACGAGGACAGATGGTAGGAAGGTAGATTTTCTCAAAGTAGCAATGCAAAGCCATGGAAGGCATTTAGGCAGTAAATCAACAGGATCTTCTCTAGGCTTTGAAAAAGATCACCTCAGCTACTCTACCCCCTGAATATATTGCAGGTGGGCAATAATGGAGGCTGGAAGATATGAGGCTACTGCATGAGTTCAGGCAAGAAGACACTTTTACATTACAGCTTGAACAGAAATAGACACAGGTAGATAAATTAGCGATGTGTTTTGGAGATAGAATCTTCAGGACTTGGAAGATGGGATGAAAAATACACAGAAGAGAAATCAAGGATGATTTCTAGGTCATAATAGCAGCCTATAATACATACTAATGCAAATTATGTTCTGTGCTGTATTACATGTTACAATGTCACACACATACAGGTGGTTACCCAATCCGGCACCAATTTTTGCTATTTTTCTACTCATGTGCCTTAGCAAGAGCACCTTGAACTATTTTGCACTTCCCTCTGTCCTTAAATGGGTGCCTTCAGGAACAGGATAAGCAGGATAAAGGTCTGCACCAAGAAAGACAATGATTTCACTTTTTGCTTTCAGAGCTAGCAGCCATAAACAAAACAGGATCTAAGGGACAATAAACCCGTCTATACCAGCCCAGCTCTGCTTTGGTTAAGTTACTTAACCTCTCCAAGCCCTACTTTCCTCACTGGTAAAATGACATAATAATGGCTTACTTTATGATTTTCCCTGAGGATTAAGTGAGCTCAAGCACATAAAGAAGTACTTAGCACACGACTCGGCATATGGGACACACATAATTACTATGAGTTGTCATCATCACCATCACCATCATCATCATCTGGACACAGATCTGGACTGCTTGAGATAAATGACAGGAGATTCCATAATCTATATAACAAAAGGCACTGTTGCTCTTAATGATAAAAGTTGAACACAAATCCTGAGAAAATGTGGAGGCAGATATCCTCATAAAAACACAAATTTTCAGTGGGTTAATTCTTTGTAATCATTACACAGAGGGGAGGCATCATATCAGAATAGGCACTTTCCCAAGCCCTTCTTGTTTTTGTTTTGTTTTTTTTTTTTAAATAAGACACAATACTGCCTTAAGTACCTTTTGTCTTCATACATAACAGAAAGATCAAACACCAAAATGTTTGCTATACACCCATTCTTTAAAATTGTAATTTAAGTCAGTTATTCCTCTGTGAATGTAGCTCTGTCCACTGTCTACAGGTTTAGACAGTGAATTTGTTAATTAAAATAACAAAAACAATAAGAAACAACCAACTGTGAAATATTCAGATCTAGTTTAATGTTCACAATGAAAACCAAAACTCCACTTTGAAGCTCTACCAAAAAAAGAACTTAACCAACAGTATCTGACTTCACACCATCTAAAAGTTTCTAAGTATCCTCTTCTGTTCAATGATGCACCAAATTATACGCCAGAATGCTTGTAATAAAAGAAGTTACCCAACCAGACTATTAATCAATATACATCCCCAAACCAAGAGACTAAGTTAAGCAAGTTATTTCTAGCTCAACCACAGCTAAATTTCAGTAAGGATACCAACTATTTTTTATAAAGATATTATAATAAATTAGTATTAACTTCAAAAGATAAAGAAAAAAGCTAACAGGAATATCTCTGCTCTGCATAAACCTAACACCATCACAAGTATTTCAACTTTGAAAGCTTCAAAAGCAGCCAAGAAGGACCCCATTAAAGCCAAGTGCTGAAACACACAATGAAAAGTTCCACATAATAGATAAATCAAGTCATAGCAAATCATTACACAGTGAACCATGAGCACCCATGACAAGTCACATAAGAACAAACTTGGTTATACTAGCATTGTTATTATGGATTCACTATAGAAGGAGAAAAGGAAAAGGTCTACAGTAAATCATTTCACATTCAAGTAAACTGCAACCCCCATTTCTCTCCATATACCACTGGTTAGGGAAGCTGTCTGGATTCCAAGACAGATGAAATTCATGAATGAATTTTATGAGCAATCTTGAAGATAAAGAATTTAACCATCCTGTAAAAGTCCTTTCATTCATCTAAAATTGTTGAGGAATAACCTTGAAATAAATTAAAGAAAGAAAACATCTATAAAGTAATCCATAAAAATTCTTTCTCCTATCCTCTACATCAGAGAGTTTTATTCCCTCCTCGTGGGTAACATATATATAGACATCTAAAAAACTTTCTTGATTCCAAGTATTTCTTAATGTACATTCCAGTAAGTCAGTCTACATAACAAAAAATCTTACTAATTTCAGCAAAACTGCAGTAATTTCTGTAAAAATGTTACCTTACTCTTTTCTGAAGAACTACTTTGGCTTCCTTAATATGTGGCCAAAGTACCAATGCCATATTTCGGGTATAAATAAGCAAGGGTACTCTAGTCTTTCCTGGGTAAAATTATTATGCAGAACTTAAGAATTGTCTAGTGGCATTTTCTAGGTTAGAATCCTAACAGAAAATTGGGAAATAGTAAGACATCTGAAATTAACTGTACCCTTTATGAAAAACGAAGACTTTAGTAAGTTTCATAAGTTTATCATTCTTCATGTCAAAGCATTTTCTTTCATATATATTTATCTATATTACAGACAGAAAACTTGGGCTCAGAGAGGCCAACAGGATTGCCTGAGGCCACATTTCTGGTTGGTTGTGAAGCCTGGACACAAATCTGTCTTCAAAACTGCTCTTTTCACTCTGTCACCAGGTAACCTTTCCACACTGTTCATGCAAACCTCTATATATAGAAAAACAAGAGTTAAATTAAAAGTAGAATAGAATAAAAAAGATTTCCATCAAATTTCTTAAAGAGAATGAATCCCATAGTTCACCTGAAATCATTCTACTCAGAGCATACAGTCCTTAAAAGAACATATCTACTACCTAAATTGAGGCATATGCGTAAACTTTTCTGCTATGCCATAAACAACAGCTTTTTTCCTCATTTAGAAATACTTTGCTTTCAAAAGGTTTAAAAACAATTCTCAGAAATGAATTCAGTTCTATAGAAAGTTTAACGAGGGTGGAATCACTCATCTTACCATTTTGTATTCTAGAGTAAATATTAAGACAACATCAAAACCAAAAGTTTGTAGATGTTTAGCAAAAACATTTGTAGTTCAGGTTAATTACACCCATTGTTTTTTGTTGTTGTTTTGTTTCCATCAGAAAAGTTCCTTGGCTGGTTATTGCTCTTCCTTTTATACAAAAGACTCTGGGGGTCTCAATATACAATAATCACTTGTAAAATTTGGGAGTAGGCAACCTCTAAGATAACTCCCAGTTACCCCTGCTTCCTGGTGTGCACACCTTTGGGTGCCCTTGCTCCTTGAATGTGGGCTGGATTCAGTGGCTAGCTTCTAATAAAGAGAATACACCAAGAGGTGACAAGATTTCTCTTCCTTATTTGGGTTATAAAAAGGCTGTGGCTTCTGTATAGGATCATTTACCACCCACTGCCTCTTGGATCCCTCTTTCTGTCATATTGTGAGCAGAGGCCAATGTGGCAAGGAGCTGATGTCTCAGTGTCTCCAGCCAATAGCCAGTGAAGACCTGAAGCCTGCCTAGACTCACAGGAGTGAGGTTAGAAGTAGATCCTCCTCCAGTCAAACCTTGATGACTGCCGCCTTGGTCAACATCTTCACAGCAGCCTAGCGAGGGATCCTGAGCCAGAGGCACCCAAATTCCTGATGCACAGAAATTGGGAAATAAATGTCTGTCGTTTTAAGCTGTAAAGTTCTGGAGTCATTTGTTATGCAGCAAGAGACGACTAATGCAAGTAAAAAAAAAAATATGTATACATTTTGCGCCCCTCCCATAATTTACATGTCTCTAGCTGAAACATAACTAAAGTGACATCATATACAAGTGCAACAATCACCTTTACGACAATATCATCCAGTAGTGCAATTCATCTGTCCATATTATTATAGGCAGATGCCTCCCACGACTAGTTTATGAACGTCTACAGGAAGTTATGAACTTTCCTATAGGGTTGGGATCTTTGTATCAAACAGTGCCTGAAACAAAGCAGGTGCTCAATAAATGTTTATAAAATGAACTGCATCCCACATTCGGCCCACTCACTTCCAACCTGTGTGCTCCACCTGGGCTTTCGTCTCTCACCTAACCCCAAACTAACACTTCTTCAAAGCCCAGAACAACCACCATCATCCCCTCCGCACAGCTCACTAAACTCTATTCTCTAGGTCCTCTGTATACTTGCTAATTTGTGTCATCATTCCTAGCTAGACTCTCACGTACTACAATTTTTACATTCCTGTATTCCCTCCACTAATCTTAACAGACAGAACAATACTCAATAACTGATGATAAATTAACATGTTCATTCTGGGAAGCAAAGGAAAACAGCAATGGAAAAGATGCAAAAGATGTGAGTCCTTCAGAGAAAAGTATTACTCTCTTCATCCCCCAAATCTCTAACACAACTACCAACTGAAAAAGAGCTCAGCAGAAACATAAGTAGTATCTTGATTACAAGATTTCCTTCACACAGTACAATATTTTAAGTGTTCTTTTCAAGTTCACTTGAAATTCAAGCTTGAGAAGGTGCAATTGCCTACCTAATCGGAATTCTAAAACTTCAATCAAGTGTCAGAAAATAATAGCTTTTCATTACAGGAATGTAGTAACACTCACTATACCATCTAGGCTTCTAAATATTGCACAGGATTTGTCACAAACAGCTAATTAAAGTCTTCGCTAATATCTCACAAAGTTAGAGTCACCAAATTGTCAGGTTAAGAAAATTGTTAAAACTATGTCTTTATGTATTCGTCCTATCTTACAAATTCACTCATAAAAATTAAAAATTCAGTTATCAGCATATTTTAAATAGATGTTATTACTCTCAAAAAGCAAGTGTTATTACTTTAAAAACTAATACTACTATCTATATTTTTGCTCCAAAGAAAACTACAGATTTAAATTCCATTATAAATACTTCTACTACCTTACACAAAACCACTGAGGTTTGCATATCAGTGTAGAAACACACCAAATTCAACTTAGAAAATCTATCTTTTACAAATTTAAAACCTAAAGTAACTCATCTGAGTGGCACAGTTTAAAAGTATAGAAATTTTCCACAGAAACAAATTCCTCATAACTTAAGTTTGAATAGATACTTGGATGGCTGAAACTCCAAACGTGGCATTCCCTTAACCATCCCTTCTGTTGAGTCTGCGGCTACGAGGAGGCCTGAGGGTTCGGGAGTACAGTGCCAACAGGGAAAGCCTCACAGGCCTGAGCCAGACAGACTAGGATCACATCCTGACCAAGTCTCTCCAGCTGGTTTCCTCACCTGGAAAACGGGGTAGCACTCTCTTTTTGGAGGGTGGTTGTGGGTATTTAATGACATAATAGGTGAAGAACTAAGCACAGCATAGCTAGTAGTTAAGGAACTGATTTAACAAACATGTGCCAGAGGCTGTTCTAAATGTTTTACATATGATGTCAATTCTCACAACAATCCTATATCATTTCCTTTTTACAGATAAGGAAATTAAGGCACAGAAAGGCTACCCACCCCCTCCCTAGACTCCAGAGCCCATTCTCTTAACCAACACATGCTACTGCTTTAGTGGATGAAAGGCTCAGGAAGCAATACTCCTACCAATTATTAAAGGCCACCACTCATTAATCCAGATCTCCAACTGGGCAAAGACTGCACAGAGTAGTGTGAAGACACAAATTATGGTCAAATATTTCATGCATATCCTTTTGGGTTGAGGGATACAATCTTAGTGAAGCTCCAAGCCAGAATCTGCCATTAGAAAGCCACCCACTTAGTAGCTTCGGAAGCAGGGAACAACATGCTATATTTTAAACTTCTTATATACACCCTTGAACCAACTGATGCTGCAGTATGAGTAACAGTATGGTATAATGGTTAAGAGCACAGGATCCAAAGCCAGACCACCGGGTTTCAAACCCCGGTTCCACCACCCACAAACTAAGTGGCCCTGGACAGAAATCTCTGAACTTCATTTTCCTCATTTGCAAAAGGAGAGTATAGAGTCTTTGGTCTCAAAAGATTGTTAGATGGGTAAATATATTTAGTTTTAAAAATTATTTAATAGCCTTATTAAAAGTTTATGCATGTGCAGGGCTTCACATAAGGTCTTGGTTACATGGTAAGTGCCCAGTAAGTACTCAATAAACATTAGCTATTATTAGATACTTTACTAACTTGAAAAGATTTTACAATATTTTGTTAATAATAAAAAAAAAGTTGCAGAACAATTATCTCACATGACCTTATTTGGTCTTTAAAAAACTGCCAAAACTATATGAGTATATACAGATAGATATAAATTCTGCTCTATAAAGATAGAAATTTGTTATATAACAACAGAAAAAACTAGAAAACAAGAACAACCTGTGAGTAGAAAAGGGAGGGGGAAGAGCCAGACTTTATCCCTTTCATTTACACACAGATCTTATGCGTAATCGTTAGTTTTTTGTGTCTTCCAAGTTTTCTGTAAGTGAATGTGTTTTCCTTACAATGATGAAAAAAAAATCCACATTTTTAAAAGGCAATTACAATGATAAACATCTGCAGTATCTTAACAAACAAAAGCAAGCAGCCCTGTTGGGCAAAAACCAGTGAGAAATTATACAAAAGTCCTACAGCTACTCAGATAATCAATTATGTAAGGGAAACAGAACTTTAGCAGTGGTCAGTAGTTTGTAGTTTTAGATGGCGATCTATCAGTCTGTAAAAATTTGCAATCTATAAAAGGCTTCTATTACTACATATCCCATCATACAAATGAGCAAGCATACCATAATGACAACAAACTGGAGACAATCTAAACGTCCGTCAATAAGCAGTTAAATGCCAATACAGATAGTTTAGCCAAAAGATGGGCTACTTTGGAATTATTCAAGAAGATGTGCATGTACAGCATTAAAAAAACCCAGTATGGATAATATCAATAGTATGATCACCATGTTTCATTAAATCAAACTATATAAATACTACCTAACTTTAGAAGAAAGGTCTAGAAAAGTTACAAACTGTTACTAACATGACAATCCTGTGGCATGAGATGGCTGGGTGTAGGGAGGGGTGGACCCTACCTCCATTCACTTCTTTAATAGGACATTTTGATATAGCTGGAGTGTTTTAGAAGCATGGATTATTTTGTAGTATCTTTAAAAGCAGTGGACTCATGCACAATTAATGAGATAATGTATGAGGAAGTACTCCCACCTCAATCCTAGATGGTAGCATCCCTACCCTTTAGTGGAAATATCAACTTAGACAAATGAGAAGCTCTCTCCACCAGTTACATTTCTAGCACCTATCCCACCTATTCACACGTACAAGTGAGCAACGGTGACGCAGTCTTCACAACGATGCCCTGCTTTGTTGGAGTATATCCATGGGGATCTAGCCCATCAGGGAAGACCATCCCCCACTGCACTGCTGTGAAGAGTAAAGACAGAGTACTGGCACACCTAGCAAAAGGGACTATCCCTCTGGCTCAGTTATAATCTCAATTTGTAGGAGAAAGAAGGGAAATAGATTGACACGGATTTATAACTATGAAGATTCTTTTCAAAAAAGAATGCTCTTACTCTATTGATCTTCTATGACTCAGCAATAAGATGTACTTCCTTGCGTCAGGAGAGCAGTTTATTAAGTTACATAAGGTATGTACTTAGAGATATTCCCCATCACCTGATACTTCATTATACACTGACTTGCACTGCTTATGTTTTTATCTGTTCTGTTCATGGCTCCCCAATCGAATTGTTAGTTTGTTTCAGGACAGTGTCACTTCAGGAAGCTGCACAGGATATTGAAACAGCACTAGACCAGGTGTCAGGGGCTAAGGTTCTTGGGGCCACTTCTGTCATTCACTGAGCAACCTTGACCTAGTCATCATTTCTCTGGTTTTCAGTATCCACATCTGCAAAATGAGGAGGCTGAACTAGGTGACCTTTAAAGAATTTTGAGTCTATTAACTATGTTTTTTTACATTTCTCATGGGACCTAATATGGAGTTGAGTACAGCTATTCATATCAAAATTTCCTCTTTATAAAAATGTACACACATGGTCTTCACAACCGTATGTTTAACAAAAGAGATTCTACCTAATTCTAACAAGATTAACTTTTTTTTTTTAAGTTTATCTATTTATTTGAGAGAGAGAAAAAAGAGCGGAAGGGGAAGAGAGAGAGAATTCCAAGCAAACTTCAAACTGTCAGTGCAGAGCCTGATGTGGGGCTTCAACTCACAAACTGTGAGATCATGACCTGAAACGAAACCAAGAGTCAGACACTTAACCCACTGAGCCACCAGGTGCCCCTAACAACAATAAGAATTTATTAAGGATAAACCATTAACTAGGAAAAATTTAAAGCATTTTAATATAATAACTCATTCAATCTCACAACAGCCCAAATAGTTATCTTCCCCCACCCCATTACAGATGACAAAACCGAGACCCAGAGGGTTTTCTTGCCCAAGGTCACACAGCTAGAGTGTGACAAAGCCAACATTCAAACCCAAGTAGTCCAACACAGTAACTACTACAACTTACTGTCTTTATTGTAAGAGAGGAGGGAAACACAGTATATGAGCTGCTTTTCAAACTGAACACAAACATAAGTACTCACTTTTCTGCTAAGTCACCTTGAGACTACATTACAACAAGATACTAATTATTCCAACTGAGCAACTGGGATGTGAAGTATATAAGCACAGACAAAACATTCCATGTTATAGCAATTTAAAAAAAATTTTTTTTAATTTTTTTTTTAATGTTTATTTATTTTTGAGACAGAGAGAGAGAGAGAGAGAGAGAGACAGAGCATGAACAGGGGAGGGTCAGAGAAAGAGGGAGACACAGAAACCGAAACAGGCTCTAGGCTCTGAGCTGTCAGCACAGAGCCCGACGCGGGTCTCGAACCCACAGACCACAAGATCATGACCTGAGCCGAAGTCGGATGCTTAACCGACTGAGCCACCCAGGCGCCCCAAAAAATTTTGTTTTTAATCTAGTGAATATAGACCCCAAATTGCCAAGCTTTCCTGGAACTGCCATTCCCTTCTGTTTGTGTTTCCAGGTCACTTTGCATTAACTTTTTTTTTTTTTATATTTACCTTTGAGAAAGAGAGAGCATGAGTGAGCAGGGAAGGGGCAGAGAGAGAGGGAGAGAAGTAGGCTCCAGGCTCTGAGCTGTCAGCACAGAGTCAGATGCAGGGCTCCAATCCTCGAACTGAAGTTGGATGCTTAACCGACTGAGCCACCCAGGTGCCCCCACTTTGAATTAACTTTTACAACACAGATCTCACTGTAATGAAACTTGTCTCCCACTACCTAAACTGACCTACTGGTCAAGAGGCCTGGCATTGTACTGTTTGTACTCTGCTTTGCTATGATGTATCATAAATGAGCCATGGTAGGATCCAGTAAAACATTTGCTGAATAAATGTCAATTAAGTTCAATGACATATTAGTGTGAGGTATGCTACTTTAGTATGATGACAGACAAGAACCCACATTTAAGCCATAGTACATCTCAGAATGGCTTTCAATTCAATCTTGATTGGTGCCAGCTCATAGAAGCAGCAAAGTGATCTAGTGTACGAATCAAGAGCATGATAATTTAGGGGTGCCTGGGTGGCTCAGTCAGTTAAGCGTCCGACTTCGGCTCAGGTCATGATCTCACAGGCCATGAGTTCAAGCCTCGCGTCAGGCTCTGTGCTGATATCTCAGAGCCCGGAGCCTGCTTCGGATTCTGTGTCTCCCTCTCTCTCTGCCCCTCCCCGGCTCAGGCTCTCTGTCTCAAAAATAAATAAAACATTAAAAAAAAAATTTAAAAAAAAAAGAGCATGATAATTTAGAGACAGTATACCAATTTCAAATTCTTCCAGTATACATGTAGGAAAGCAACAATCATATTCTTACAAGAGGATTGTTAAGAACAAAAGAGAAGCACTGTTTTAAAATTTATCTTACTTAGTAAGGTTGAAAGTGAGCTAAGAAGTCCAAATAAAAAAGTTATCATTTATCGGTATTTTATTCCTAAAATAATTACGGTAACAACACATAGTAAAGGCAATGGAAACAGCAACAACAAAAAACCCAACATAATTCATGAATTTGTAATAGTGGAATCATGTATAATAGCTTTCTCAATGATTCAGCCCAAATTCAGTCATTGGTTATAGTTCTCAAATTGTGGTCTCAGGATGGGCATCAGTAGCATCTAGAACGTGCTAAAAATGCAAATTCTCAAGTCCCATTCCAGGTCTAAAGATTCAGAAACTCTGGGAGTGGGACACAGAAAATCAGTGTTTTCACAGAAACTCCACGGGATTCTGATGCATCAAGTCTGAGAACGTGGCTTATACTCTACAGAATGTGTTTCAGTGTAAGTTAGTATTCTATTTATGCACTTAGAATATGGAATACCAAAAAGGAATTCTTACCTACGGGTGCTACAGAATGGATTTCGAGAATAATGTAAAAGTGTTCCAGAGTACTACATGAAAATAACAGTCCTAGAGAACCTGGCTAAGGCTCAACAAACCTTGGAAGGTAGGGAGCACCTTTGAAAAACAAAGTTTGGCAGCTGAAATTCATATATCCCATTCATATACTCTACAACCTAGCAAGTCCCCTTATAGGTATAAATCCAAGAGAAACTTGTGCATCTCTGTGCAAAGGGGCATGAACATAAATAGTGACATTCTTTATATGAGCCAAGTAGCACAAGAGCATAACCCTGGGGCAACCCAAACACCCAAGAGCAACAGAATGAAAAAAAAAAAAGTGGGGCATATATGCAAAACAGAGTATTAGGCAGCAATCAGAAAATCCCAGAGACACACAACATAGAGGAGTCTCAGCAATACCACGTAGATGAATTTTGCATTATAGTAAGTGAAAAACAAGTCTCAGAAGACAGGGCACATAACATAGTTGTTAATTGTGTATGTGTTTGGAAAACCCGTAGATGCCATAAAACTGTATTTTAAAAAACACCAAGGGAATGATGAATATAAGATTCAGTAAACGGTTGCCTCAGGTGAGACAGGTAGGGAAAAGGGCTGGAAGGGCCTATACGGTTATACAGAGGTTATTGTCAAGGCACTACTGTTATGTTAGATGGTGCCTATCATTAAAACTAAATAAATAGACTAATTATGAGAATGTGTCCTGAACCAAGAATATAACTAATTCTTTGTATCTGAAGTCCTTTAATTTTTTTAAAAAATATATAATGTCCCTCAAATATGTCAAACACTAAATTCTACCTGGTCTGGCTATGAGGCACCAAGAGCCCTGGGTCCTGAGCCTGACAACTCCTAAGGCAGGGATAGCTAGTGATTCTTCCCCCTGAAAGTATAAAAACAAGCAGTTTTGGCTATAGTTTCAAGGATCTATGAAGCCATACAGATCTACAAAGGATGCATGGATAGGGAGTGAAGAACTGAACTCCTATGCCAGTTAATTACAAGAAACCAGTAGGAGAGAACAACTCTCAGCCTAGTGGCTCATCAGCTATGCCATCCTTACCATGGCTCTAGAAAGGAGCAGACAGAACACCATTTATAGATGGAAGAATCTGAGACAGATTAAACTAACTTGCCCAGTTACAAACCTGGGAGCAGGAATGAAAATCCAGCTATTTAATAATATGGAAGGTAAGAATAAAAACTAGCTATTAATGATTCCAAAGCCTCACAGATCCTGGCCTCCTCTTGACACTCAACACGTATCCCAAGCAAATGATATGAATTCTGCAGGCCCATCTCTTCATTATAAAATAACACAGCTGATGACGGGTTTACTTATTAACGATTTCTAAGATGTCTTCTTGCATTTTATATTCTAGATCTTTTGTGTGGGGATATTTCTAAGACTTGGATACAGAATAGAAAGAATAATGTTGAAGGTGCCAAATTTTAGACAGGAAAGTACAGACAAGCAGATGACAATCTATTGGCAAAGGACTGACACACTCAAGACTGGGACCTTTACAACCTAGACTAACTCTCAGATGAAAGGCATATGCAATAGCCGGTACTCATCTCGGATTGTAAGTAGCTACTGGCCACTCATTAAAACCCTGTACATGATTGTATGTAGTGCTAGGATTCCTTTAGAGCAATATTCTTCTAGCAATCTCATCCCAACTCGATGTTTCCAAAACATTAAGGTTCCCTTCTCCGCAGCCCTGGCACAAAAATATTAATAGCCAACTACGCAATTAATGGTCAGGGTCCGGCTGATGGACTTAGCCATGATGATGAGGATCATGAAGGACAGATAAACACTTCGGAAGTTGGACTGACAAACGCGATGACAAGTATACAAAAGGGAGGCATTTATTCTCATGCGAAAATCTGTCTTTGGGGCTAGACAGGTAACAGTGTCACTTAAAGAGAACAGAGGAAGAAGATTAATAAAATCAGGTGTAGTTAAGTATGTGATAATGACCTCAGTGTAGAACTTACCGGGTTTAGAGATGCCCTCATGAGACATTCAAATGGGGATAAACTCTAGGGCCTGGAGATCAAAAGACATCAGGGCAGATTTAGGAGTCGTCAGCACATATGTGGTACAGAAAAAGAGGCAGCAGAAAGAACTCTAAAGAACATTAACATGTAGCAGGTGAGTGAAGGGAACCTGGATATATACTGGGGGAGATAAATACTGGGGTAGGGGGTGGACTCTAGGAAAGTTAAGGGAAAAGAAATTTTTAAAGAAGAGGGGGTAATGAACAGCAGCAAAGGCCATGAAAGGGCAAGATCTGAATAAAATATGGTGGATTTGGCAATTAGTGACTTTATGACAAAGGTGAAGAAATTGGATTTCAGAAAAGTGATGAGCAAATATGAAAAGGAGACAATAAATCATTTACTCAAGGTTAGTTTCCCAGAATGTGAAAACTGAGTTCCTTACATGTGGAGACTTTATTAGATGCTCACAGATCTGCTAGCAACTCAAAAAAATAAAAACATTC